>NC_063162.1:16989783-19389783 GCF_023159225.1 Perognathus longimembris pacificus | reverse complement strand
TAAAATGCCTGTTCAAATGTTTTGTCCATTTTATATTACATTTGTATTTTAAAACTAGATTTGTAAGACTTCTTTATACCTTAGTTTTAAGTCCTTGGCCAGATATATTTATTGTAGATACCTTCTTAGAGTCTACAGCTTCTATTAGAGGTGAAATGCTTTTTAATTTTAATAAAATGTGTAATTCATCCCCTTTTCTTCTTTTGAACTCTTAAGTCTTAGTTACTGTGTTTTATTTCAGAAACTTTATTGTCTTAACTTTCCAATTAGGGTCACCATCATCTGGATATTTTTTGTATATGTGTACTGGCCCTGGAGCTTGCATTTAGGACCTACTTGTCGTCCCTTGAGCATTTTGCTCTACCAGTTGAGTCACAGCTCTACTTTTTGGTGGTTAATTGGAGACAAAAGTCTCACAGGCTTTCCTGACTGGGCAGGCTTTACACTGAAATCTTCAGTTCTCAATCTCTTGAATAGTCAGAATTATAGGCATGCATTACTGGCACCTGGCAGGAAGGAATTTCTCCTCCTCCTCATCCTCCTCCTTCCCCTCCTCGTCCTCGTCGTCCTCGTCCTCATCCTCGTCCTCGTCCTCCTCCTCCTCCTTTTTTCTTTTTCTTCTCCTTCTTTTTAAAGATACTATCTTCTGATTGATTTGAGAAAGAGTGTCCAATCAATCATTATCCAGAACTTCAATGACCTAGCATCTTTATTAAAGGGATATTTCTGTTGATATGAGTGTCTGATAGTGAATTCTCTATTTGGCCCTGTTGGTTTATTTTTTTCTCTTAACACTAATTTCATATTGTCCTTATATTGTTGACTTTATATTTTACCTCTGTAGTTTTTCTTTTTTCCCTTCATGATTTGTCTTTTGTCTTCGGTTTTTTTTTTTTTTTTTGTATGTGTATGCTAGGGTTGTTGTTTTGCTCTACTAGAGATCAAACTCAGGGCCCTGATTCTGCTAGGCATGTGCTGTATTTCAGCCTGTGTCTTGGCTTTTCTTTCTTTCCTTCCTTCCTTCTTTCTTTCCTTCCTTCCTTCCTTCCTCCCTCCTCCCTCCCTCCCTCCCTCCTCCCTCCTCCCTCCCTTCCTTCCTTCCTTCCTTCCTTCCTTCCTTCCTTCCTTCCTTCCTTTCCTTCCTTCCTTCCTTCTTCCCTCCCTCCTTTCCTCCCTTCTCTCCTCTCCCTCCCTCCTTCCCTTCCTTCCCTTCCTTCCATTTTTCCCTTTCTTCCTTTCTTTCTTTCTGATGATCCTGGGTCTTGAACTTCTTCCACTTAAGGCTAACACTCTACCACTTGAGCCACAGCGCTACTTCCAGCCTTCTTCTGAGTAGTTTATTGGAGATGAGAGTCTCATGGACTTTCCTGCCTGGACTGGCTTTGAACCACAATCCGAAAAATCTCAGCCTCCTGAAGTTAGGATTACAGAAGTGAACTGCTGGTGCCCAGCTCTTGGCTCTTCTTGACCATTTGCATCTCCATACACAGTTTAGAACCACATTGACTTTTCTTCAAAAAAGCTTGATAGGATTTCAGGTTGAAAGTTCAGCACAATCAGTCAGCTTGGGGAAATAGATAACTTTTATTAGTTTTAATTTCTTTCAGCAGTGTTCCACACTATTCAGTGTAGAGAGCTTGTAAATCCTTTGACAGAGTCATGATGCATGTGATCCCTTTACACGCTATTTTTAAGTGGGAATTTAAAAAATCACTTTCTTTTTTTAAAGTTTTTATTGTAAAACTGATGTACAGAGAGGTTACAGTTTCATACGTTAGGCATTGGATACATTTCTTGTACTGTTTGTTACCTTGTCCCTCATACCCCCCTCCCCCCTCCCCCTTTCCCCCCCAGGTGTTCAGTTTGCTTACACCATACAGTTTTGCAAGTATTGCTTTTGTTGTTGTTTCTCTTAATTTACCCTTTGTCTCTCAATTTTGGTATTCCCTCTCAATTTCCTAATTCTAATACAACCCAGATGCCCCTCCGTAGACGAATGGATCAGGAAAATGTGGTACATATACACAATGGAATTTTATGCCTCTATCAGAAAGAATGACATTGCCCCATTTGTAAGGAAATGGAAGACCTTGGAAAAAATTATACTAAGTGAAGTGAGCCAGACCCAAAGAAACATGGACTCTATGGTCTCCCTTATTGGGAATAAAAAATCACTTTCTATTGCTAATATTATCTGTAGGTCCTTTTGGATTTTCTCTGGATGCTATCATGCCGTCTTTGAATAATAAATAGTTTTATGCCTTTCTTTTCTTTGTTCTTTCCCTTTCGTTTTCTTGCCTTGTTGCATAGGT
The DNA here is from genome assembly GCF_023159225.1 of Perognathus longimembris pacificus. Lineage (NCBI taxonomy): Eukaryota > Metazoa > Chordata > Mammalia > Rodentia > Heteromyidae > Perognathus > Perognathus longimembris. The sequence continues at coordinate 19,387,471 of NC_063162.1, read as the reverse complement.
TATGACCTTCCTACTGAGTTGAACAGAAGCAGTGATCCTGAATAACTTCCTTTTGTTCCTGCGTTCAGGGGACAGCATTCAGAATTTCACTATGAATGTGTGCTTTAATTTCACCTGTGCTGTAAGTGGTTATAGATATCTTTTATTTTATTTGTATTATTTTACTATAGTGATAAAAAGATTCCTTTTCAGTCCTGCAATTTAATGGTTATTTCTGTATGGGAAAAATATGAAAGCTCATGGAGAGAAGGAATAGTAATGATACCCTGCATGGGAGTAAAAGAGGCAAGAGAGAAAGAGTGAAGAAGTATGCTGTCAAGAAGAGTAGAAAAATAATTTGTTGTATTATTCTTCCTACGATTCAGGTACCCTGAGAGCCACCATAACTTGAGATAGGGCACATGGCTAGTAAGGGCTGGAAGCTGGCGGAGAACTCAGGTCTGCTGGAAACCAGTGACTTATTCTTTCTACTGCACTCAGAGGGAAAGTAAATTAACATGGAGATCAGTGAGGAAGAGAAGAGTTACTCTGAAATCCCCCTTTAAGCTGATGGCATTGTACTTGTTTCTTTCTTAGTCTCTGTCTCCATCTAGGAGTTGATCTTAATTTTGGTTTTCAGCTCAACCTTGCTATCTCTTCAGTGGCAGAATGGGTGTGTGTGCTCTTCTTCCTTCTTCTGTCTGTGAGGCTTCTCTACTCTGGGTTTCTTCTCTTTTAATGCAGCCGATTTAGGATGGTTGCACTTAAGGTGAACAGAAGAATAAAACCAGACCCAGGAAAGTAATTGTAAAGATGGACCAAAGAAGACACAAAATAAAGGAATTTTCTACTCATTTGAAAAATGAATGCAAATGTGTTTTGCAGTATTTTAACACATTCCAGATGCTTCTCTAACATTAGACCATCGATCACAGGCTGTCTGTGAACCTAGCACATTTATTCTGTGATAAAAAAGTTTGTCAATGAGGTTGAGGTTTGGGAGAAGAAGTTGCCTGTCTGAGGGTTTGGACTATCTTATTCATTATGGAAACATTGAGCAATCTTGGGGCTAATTATGAGAAGAATTGGCTCAAAGGGTAAAATATGGTGAGACTGAGGTGGTTATATGCCTTTATTGTTTTATACCACCATTGTCGGTAACATTTATCTCGTCCTGGGTCTATAGCCTGTGCCTGAAAAGTGACTGACTGGCTGCCACTTGAGAATGTCTCAAACGATAGTGTGAAGGATTCAGCAATATCTGTTCTGTATTTAGAGAAAAGGAGGGGATGGAGCAGGAAAAAGAAGAAAGATAATGTGGGGAGGGGGAGCAGAGAGGAAAGAGAACAGAAGAGACACAACACAATCTGAGCAGATGGACCACCTCTGACATGGTTGCATCTCTGAGATTTTCAGGTTTCTCTCTTCCACACTATTTATAAGTATGAGAGTGGTGTGTGACTGGACATTAGTTCATCAAGCAGACTTTCCTAGTTCCTCAGATTGACTCCTAGTTTTTTTTCTTTTTTATTGTCAAAGTGATGTACAGAGAGGTTACAGTTTCATACTTTAGGCATTGGATACATTTCTTGTACTGTTTGTTACCTCCTAGTTTTGATAGAACCAAATGTCAACTCTAGACACACTTGTGAGTGCTCATCATGTTACTAAACAATTGTGAGGATGGCAAAATTAAATTTCTAACCTGGGTGTAGACCCAGTGAGTCAGCAACAGTGTGCCCTTTCTGAAGTAACAACAACAACAACAAAGATCTCAATGTTCCGTGTCCTCCAACTCCACCTTCAGCTGAGTTCTGAGTGATGATGTGTGACAATGACATGGAGCTTTGCTAATAGAAAACTCCTTCAAGAGAGGAGATGGCCATTCCTTGGGGTTGCCTGGCTGGGTAGACCAGTCCTGACCTCATCTGTATGAGTGACTGCCGGAGTATTCGGAGCTAGTGGAAAAGGGAAGACATTGGGAAAAGAATGCTCAATATTTGCAAGGCCTTTATGAAGAAGGATAAGAACTTTTCTCTGTGGCTTTATAGGGCAAAAATTAGGCTAAAGATCAGAAATACCAGGAAGGAGCTTGAGTGCTCATGGCTCAAGATTATAACTCAAGCTACTTAGGAGGCTAATAATAGAAGGGTTATGGCTCAAGACCCATCTGGGTAGGACAGACTACAAGACTCATCTCATTGAAAGAAGATGGACATGCTGGTATGCACTTGTCATCCCAGGTATGATGGGAAGCCTGAAGTCCAGGAGTACACTGGGGCAGGAAACAAGACCTTGCCTCAGAAAATAACCAGTAGTAGAGGTATGGCTTTCATTTAATAATCCAACCACTTAAAAAATTGTCAAGGAGGATTATTTTTGCACACATTTTCCATGGAGAAGGTTGCTAGCAGTGAGTATCCTGAGGGCTTAAGTGGGTTTAGGGAAGTAAATAGGGATACAGATAACTGGAATCTCTGTCTGTCGGGGAGAGAAGTGAAAGAGGTTGGATGGCCCAAGTAGGCCCACTTGGGCAGCTGCGCCCATTGTTTATCTTGAAGCAATGGTGCTCTCTGTTGAGTATGTACTGTGTGCCAGGATCATGCAGATACTTTCGTCTCATGACTGGTCTAATATCTCAGTGTGCCTAGAAGACTCAGGCAGGTAGAGTGATTCACCAAGGTGTGCCCTTTCCTGCCAATCATCTCCTAATAACTCTGTTGCATCCTTGTCACAAGCAGTCTACTCCCCCCCACCCCCCAGTGGTGTATGTGACTTTAGGATAGAATATCCCTTCTTCAAACACTTCTGCAATGATATCTAGGGGCTCAGCTAGCCCTTTAAACTCAGGTTTTTGCTTGGTCAGCCAATACTGTCTTCCTTTTCTTGGAGAGTCCTTGCCGAGGGCTTTCCATCACAGCATCCCATTTCTCTCCCTTTCCCTTGGTGGAGGGTTCCAGAAAGCCTCTGTTGACCTTCTTTTAATTGCTAATAATTATTCAATTTTATATATCCCAGAGTGATAAATATTCATGAATAGCACAGTGCATCAAGATCCAATACTTTAAGCAATTGTGCTTTTTTTAATTAAAGTGAAACATGGAATTAAATGCAATAAAAAGGGAGAAAAAAGAGAGTATATATGTATCTATTTCAGTCCTGCTATGGAACAATGTGGGAAGCAGATAGGAAATGCTGACCTAAATTTATAAAGGAGAGCCCTCAGACATCTGGACTGATTAGGTTTTTATTCATTCATTCATTCATATAGTTATTTTTAATTCACATGGCACTTAGTATGTATTGTTTGCTGCTTTGAGTACTTATAATAGCTTTCAGAGGGACACAGTCTAGAACAAGGACCCCAAGGGGGTTATGGTCTAGTCATAGCTGAGACAAATGCCCAAATCAGGCACCACCTAGCTGTGTGGGAGGTATTGTCTCTATCAGGACTGACAGTTTACAGTGTATCTGTGCTCTGCATCCGTATGCCTCATTTCCAGGGGTATGCCAAAAAGGGTGGACTTTTAACCTTCTCCTAGAGACACAGTCTTAGAACGTGTTTTCTGAAGTAAGGGTGCCTGGGTTCAAATCCCAGTTCTGGTGCTTGCTTACCTGCACAATCTTGGGGGAGTTGGTTAACATCTCAACATCTCAGTTACAATGTAAGATTTATTGGCTAATAGAATTTTGCTTCAGATATCCTTCTTCACAGTGGGCTGGCCTTATTGCTTTGAGAAGAGGCAAGAATATCATTGCCCCATTTGTAAGGAAATGGAAGGACTTGGAAAAAGTTATACTAAGTGAAGTGAGCCAGATCCAAAGAAACATGGACTCTATGGTCTCCCTTATAGGGAATAATTAGCACAGGTTTAGGCAAGTCACAGCAGAGGATCACAAGAGCCCAATAGCTATACCCTTATGAATACATAAGATGATGCTAAGTGAAGTGAACTCCATGTTATGGAAACGATTGTTATATCACAGTTGTAACTACTTTCGATGTGCCATGTGTAACTGTAGCTTCTATTATTGATGATCTTCTTGTATCACCTTCCTGTGGTTGTACCTACACTATCTCTGTATACTATCTGAGTATATTGGAAACCGTCTGTATTAGAACTAGGAAATTGAAAGGGAATACCCAAATTGAGAGACACAGGGTGAAAAAAAGACAAACAACTACATAAGCAATACTTGCAAAACTGTTTGGTGTAAATAAACTGAACAATTCATAGGGGGGGAAAAGGGAAAGGGGGAGGAGGGGAAATGAGGGAGGAGGTAACAAACAGTACAAGAAATGGATCCAATGCCTAATGTATGAAACTGTAACCTCTCTGTAATTCAGTTTGATAATAAAAACTTAAAAAAAAGAATATCATGGTGGCAGGTATATTGTGGAGGAGGCTGCTTACTTCCTGGTGGCAGGGAAGCAGAGAGAAAGAGAGAGAATATAAGAAACTAGAAGGGCCCAGGGACGAGATTCTGCCAGTGTTCTAGTTCCTCCAACCAGGTCCCACACTCAAAAATTTTCACCATCTCCCTATAATGCCATGGGGTTATGGATCCACTGGTGGATCAATTCGTTGATTAGAGCATAGCCCTGAGGACCCAATTTCCTTTCACTGAATAGATCCATCAGCTAGGATCCAAGAGTCTTGGGGACATTTCACATTCAAACCATGGAAGTTGCTTTATCTGTAAAACGGAGAATCACAGACTTGCCTCGTAGGATTAACACATGGTGTCTGGCCCACAGAAAATGTTGGAATGTGGGCACACCAGCTATTACTATTACTTGCCCATGGCTTCCAGGGACTTCTTTGTCCTTCTGAGACTTGAAGATCTCTGAAGGGTCTTTGTAAGGAAGCAAACTGCAGGTTGAACACTTGGTGAAGGTTTAAATGCACTGAGAGCCTTTCTCAAGAGATGGAAAGATAAAGATAAAGGTATAAAGTCTTTAGCCCAACCCTTTCCAAAGGTCAGCATCTAAACTTTTAAGAGACCAGGCAGCCCTTGAGAACAGAGATTGTGGTGAGGAAGGGAGGAAAAGGGGAAGGGAGGGGCCACAGCAAGTTCTTTAGATTTGTACCACAAATCTTCCTGGGATCCCTTCTCTGGAGGGAAAAAGTTGTGCTCATGTGTGGGTGTAACTTGCTACATTCGTGGGTTGTGTTTCCCACTTTAAAATGGGAAATGCGAGTTATTTATTTGTAGCACATGCCTGGGGAGATGCTCAGAATCTCCAAGCAAAGGAACCCACTTTTTTTTGGAGAGGTGGTTGCTTTTTACAGCCTGAGAGATGAAAGAGAGCTGAGAATTCACCATCACCATGGGTTTCTGGCACCTGAGGCATCTGTCATCCTCCCTCAACCCTGACTGCAGCGAGGGGGGCCTTTTTATGTCACTTCAGCCCTGGCTGAATAGTCATAAGGTGGGTGGGGGTGCCAGGGGCTGTGGGAAGGAGAAAGAAGCCCTGTGGGGGTGGGCTGCTGAGGCAGGGCGGGGGGGGGGATGGTGGGAAGAGGCTACTTGATGGGGTAAATGCTTAAGGTTGATTTTGTTTCCGGGTCTTGGTTTTAAATGCTTGGTTCTGTGTAGCCTTTACTAAATCCCTAACTCTCTTTGATCCTTGGCTCCTCATGAGTCTTGAGACAGTTCATCAGAGTCACAGTCGGTGGTCTAGCTATGACCAGTAAAGTCCCATGATGACCCCAGTTACTGTCATCGCCATATTTCCTGCTTGCTTCCATGGCTTACTTGGTCCTCCTATACGGGCTTCTATTCCTCCAATACACCCACCAAGCCTCAGCCCTCAGGCACTGTCCACTGCCTATTCCCTCTCCTTGAAACACTTTGAGCCCAGATACACAGTTCATTCTCTCCCCCTCCCCCTCCCCCTTTTAAAATTCAGATCTACCTCCTCACAAGGTTTGTCCTGGCTACCCAGACTAACACTGTGGAGACCGCCACACACATCCCTTCTTTCTGCTCTAGATGGTTTTCTTATAGCTATCATTCGTGTTGTGTATTTTACTACCTTTTCTTTCTTTATCTGTTGCTCTATGAGAATACAAACTCCATGAAGATAGAGACTTTTTTTCTGGGTTTCTTTTCAGCCCCATTGGGGCACAGCAGATGGGGAGGCAGAGGTTATAGGGTGGAATGGGGACATTGTAAGGTTGAGTAAGAGGGGTTGGAGGCTCTTCCTTATTCCCAGAACTGGGAGAAGAAGTAGCCATTCCAGAGAGCAGTTAGTTTATTTAGAAGAAGCCCCTGTGCTGGTTCAGGAGTGGCTCACCTTGCACACGTGGCCTTCAGCAGGAATCTGCTGGTTAACTGGTGAATGAAAAACTATGCAGCCAGGATGCGGGTCCCATGGCCTGGACTCCTCTGTGTATGGCCCCTTGTGAAGGAGGCCGGTTCCTCAGCCTCTGCCTTTCATTCCCTTTCTTGTAAAACTGGGTGATAGTGTGAGTATCTTGTGAGGCCATTTGTTGTCTGAAGGAAGCCTGGGTTTGCAAGACCTCAGCAGCTTTTCTATTTTTGTTTTTTAAGATATATGAGGTTGGCTTAATATTAGAATTTCCAGTATGAGGATACAGTTCATGGAATTAGCCCTCAATAGAGACTTCTGGAGGCCATAGTATGGTGAAGGCATCCTCCCTCCCCCCACCCCCCCACAGACTGCTTTGGAGGAGAGACTGGTGCTGGGAAAATGGCATAAGATGTGCCTGCATTTAGAATTGCATGTTGCCAAGTTGTCAGAAAAGCATTCTTGCAAGATGATATCTGGGGAGGGAAACTCAGAAGCTGTGGGTTTAGTACCGGGGGTGAAAGGAAGGGACCTGACTGATTTGTGAAGCAAGTCAGGGATTACAGATGATGACAGATGCAGGCAGTGTATGAGGCTTTCTGCTCCCAAGTCTAGTTACTTCAGTACTTGTCCAGGGTCTCTCAGGGTAGTTCAGATCCTCTCTTTGCATCATGGCCAATCTTGAGGCTGTTGGCATTCAGCCAGTGGTGGGATCTTGTGGCCTAGGGCATTTGAGCAAGCTTTGGCTCAGGTCCTCAGTGAGCTCACAGTGAGTTCTACTTATCCTGACAGTAGAGGCAGTCCCCTTTGTCCTGCTGTATCCCTCAGCACCTCCTGTAAGGGACCATTCAATTCAAAGACACATTAGTCATGAAATGCCCTGGAAGCCAAGGAAGAATATTGCCCAAATTATACTTTGGGACACAGTGCTCAGACATGGACTTTGTGAATAATGCCTGTTCTTGGAGATAGGACATACTTTCCTCAGGGCCAGAATGCTCATGGCTTCTCAGATACAGGAAAGGGAGAACTGGGGAATGAATCTCACCTGTCTGAACCCTGACGGCTGTCACAGATCTGTTGATGAGTAAGATGGAGGAGGAGCCAGGGAGAGCTCTCTGGGAGTTGTGTGTGGCATCTCTGGTGATTTCTGTCCTTGGCATGAAGCCTGAGGAAAACAGGAGTGAACAGAGAACAGACTCTTCACCCCTTTGCCTTAGTGTTTGCCTCATGGCTCTGTGGACTTGCTCTCTGTGTCTCAGTTTGGGAGGTGTTTTTTTTTTTTTGAGTGTGGAGGTGGGAAAGCAGGAGCAGTAGTGACCAGCCTGGAGTGGGCACGGAGCTTGAGAACTGGTGGAGGGACACACCAGCTGCTGCTGAATCAGACTGCGGTGACTATAGCCTCCTGACTCACCCCTGCACATTCTCTTGGGTAAATACTATGACAAATAACGGATCGTCGTGAGCTCAGGAACGCCCACAGCCAGTAAATCATAGAGATGAGAATCTGGCATCCCTGTGGGCCGTCTTCTACTAGGAAGGTTTAGGAACCTGGAGGAAGAGCTGCTGACTTCAGAAGCTCCTCCTTTACCTCCCCCCATGCCATTCCCCAGCTATCCAGTTATTATCATTTTCTCCTCCATCCTGGCCTTTAAAAGCTCTCATGTAAAAGAAGAGACCCAGGATTCTGGGAGGAGCTCCAGGTCCTTGGTGGTCTCTCTTGGATGCAGGAACCCAGCCTCTCTCAGGCTCACCAGGCATCTGCCCACATTATCTATGTGTTAGGCCAGGCATTCACTCATGGAGAGCCTCAGATCCTCCCTAACCAGGGCCTCTCCTTCCTCAGCTAGATAGTGAGATCCCAAGGTCGGAGCCATGATGCAGATCTCAAAAGCCCTCCATCCAGATTGGCCTGGGGAGGGGTGCTTTTGATGTATTCAGGGGCTCTTTGGGTCACTTACCTAACCCTTGCTTGAAACCACATGCTTACCAGTGACTGAACTTCTTTTAATGATGAACATCTTTATCCTTGGTATGAAAAAAGCCCACCTTAAAAGGCCTGAGAGACCAGCCCAAAATAACATACACAGAGGTAGAGGGTATGCCCTGAAAGTGTCCAGGAGAGAGGCTGGGGTGGCAGAATGGGCACTACATAGGACTAGAGAAACCCTCCAGGCTTCAAACTTTTGAATATGAAAGCTGCCTGTGACCTCTGAATCCAGTGCCTGTCCCCAAGTTTGGTTGTGGGGAGCTGAAGGCTAGAGAGCATATAGGCTAGGGATTGTGTCCCAATCTCAGCCCCTATTTCCCAGTTGAGCTGTGTGCCCTTATACACGTTTCAATTCCTGACCACTTCATCTGTAAGTTCTCAGGACTGCTGTGATCACCTTCATCCCCCACAGTAGCTTCTGGAAAGGGACGTGGAGCAAAAGCCAGAGAAATTTGCTCACCTGGGCCACCAATCACAGCTCTGTCAGATTTAGTGAATAGAAACACAGAGAAATTTGTCTGGTGTTGATCTGAAATTCAGGCTTAGCTGGGTACCGTGTTTTGACTCTCAGTTACTCAGAATCTGGATCTGGATTGGCTGCCCCATCGTGGTCTGGACCAGGAGAGTCAGGGAAGTGGATCAGAGAGGTGTCTGGGAAGTGCTGACCATTGTCCAGCATCTTACAGGATGGAAGCTGAAGGAGGGAGGACTGGGTTGAGCAGAGCTGTATATGCAGAGGCTGTGTGTGTGTGTGTGTGTGTGTGCACGCGCGTGCATGTGCACAGTGCATATGCAAGTATGGGCATACATGTATGTGTGTGCAGGTGTATGCACATGTGTATGTATGCTGTACCTGTGTGTGCATATGCAAATGTTTGCATTCCTAAGTGTTTGTGTATTTGCATGTATAAAGTGCATATACAAGTGTACATGTATGTGTGTGTGCACATAATGCACATATGGATTATGCTGTATCTGTGTGTGCATATGGAAGTGTTTATGTGTGTGCCTATGTGCCTATGTTTGTGTGTGTGCACCTAGCCCTAGCTCCAGAGTGTGTGTGCTCTGTGGATCAGTACATGCTGACCCCAGTGCCTTTCTGTCCAGCGGTGGGCAGAGTAGCAGTGTGTGGGTACATACCACCTCACAGGTGGAGGGACATCACAGCAGGATAGCTTGTTTGCTTCTTGAAATGAAGTGCCTGGGGAGCCCAGAGCTTTCCCATGTCAAAGGTGTGTACTTAGCAGTAGTATCAATGTTCTCCTGTTCTTACTCTTCTCTTTTCTCTCAGCCTCCTTCTAACTTTTTTTCTCTGCCCAACTCTCCTGACTTTCAAATCTCCTCTATATGGCTCTTTCTGAGGGAACTAGTGCAATGGAGATATAGGATGCTCATGCAACCTTGCTTACCTCCTGGTCCTTTCTCTGGTGGGAGCCTCCATGATGTTCCCAGCCCTCAGCACCAAGGCCCTGGGGCTCCAATAACAAGGAAACACCAGGGAAGGTCATGCAGTCTGTGGGTGAGGAGCCATATGAGAGGCAGTGGGGACATGCCATTTTGTGCCTATCACACCTCCAGACCCACTTCAACAAGGTCCACTTTTCTTTCAGGATTCCGCTTGGATACCTCATCCTTTGGGAAACCCTTTAAATGATACTGTCTGGCTTGAAATCTTCTGGGCTCTTTCTTGTGATCTATTCACTCAGCCCACATTACTACCTTCATGAAGCATCATACCATACACAATTGCTGTTAGTTGTTTGCACATCTTGTAATAGAGATTAGAAGTTCTTTGAATTACATTTTGCCTCAGGGCATTTGCATGTGCATCTGGTGTTTCCTGGAACCTCCTCCTGTCTTCTTGCTATTCATGAGACTAGCATAAATGTCATCCCATCAGAGAGAACCTCCCTCACATTCCCTTACACATCTCCCTGTCTCTCTCTCCTTACTCAGTACCAGGAAAACATTGATTAACAAGGACATTGTCTTGAGTTCCAGGAAACTCAGGTGGACAGCAGGTGTTTCCCCAATGATCCATGGTCCAAAGAGGCACCTCTGAATCTGGCTGCCTTGTGCCTGGGCTCCTCTGTTTGCCATACTCAATGAGTCCTTTGTGGCACAAAGCCACCCATGTGTGTTCAGGGCACTTTGTTTATTGGATGCAGAGTTTTGAAAAGCTGTTCCTACATGTTCTCACCTGGAAAAACCAGGATGGAAAACAATCCTGCAGATCTCTTTGGTTCAGGTGTGTGATTGCATCTGGTTCAGATCATTATCTCCCTTTAGAACAGTGTCCAGGGGGTTGGGCTTGGTCAGAGCTCTGTGGGCAGCTTGTCCTGCAGAGCTGTGCCCTCTTGACTTGCAGGGAGGGATGGAGAAGGAAGGATTCCATGGTAACAAAGCTGGAGAGCCCTAGCACCATGGTGTCATAGCAACAGAGTGGAGGAATTCCATGCATATAGTGACAAGGGGACCCCTGAACCTATCAGATGGAGGCTGGCCAGCCACATCAGCCAGTAGGCTGTGCCCCTGGGTGATGGGGGTTGGGGGGGGAGATAGAAAAGACTGGGGAGGGAGGTTTGGAAAAATGTATCTGTGTGGGTTTGGAAAACTAAAATAATTACTTATTAAACAAACAATGACAACAGAAATAGAGAAGTCTGTGCCGGATAAGCAGCAGTAAAGGCGAAAACAATCTCCGGCCTCACCTCCTCTGGGAAGACTTTCTCAATTCATCCCCTTTCTGAGCAGTGTCACTTGAAGCCTCTGACTCTGGCCTTGGGGAGAGCCCTCATTGATGGGTTTCCCTTTTGCTTTCCTTTTGCTTACTGAAGACATGAAGCTGATGCTAAAATGATAATCATTGGCTGCGCTGTCCCTGGACGCTGTGGCTCCTGGTTGTTGCCATGTCATGTCTGTTTTGTTTAACTAAATGGCCTGTGATGTGTGCTTGCTTTCTTTTTGTACATTTTACATCCATCCCAGACAAAGGACTAGCACTCCCTCGCTGCAATGTGGGACACAGACGAATATTCATGAGTTGATGAGGAATTGATTTGAGATCTGGCAATTGGTTTTCTTTTCTTTCTTTTAAGCAACCTGCAAGGTTTCATGAGATGGGAAAGTCCCATGAAATGTGCAGATCTGAAGAAGGCACTGAACTTGCATCATCTGTCCTCGTCATCTGGGGAGCAACAGAGACATTGGGAGGTCTGGAGTCCTTGGGACAAAATCACTGAGGGAAGGATGGATGGGGCAGTCTGTGCCTGCAGTGACAGAGAAAGGATACCAGATGTTAGCCAGCCTTCATGCCATGGGCATGGACTAAGTATGTCCAGTGCTCAAGGAAGCTATGGGTACAAATAACATCTGTAAGGCTATTGAGCACAAGATGGATTCAGTTTTCTATGTATATGATGTCCTGAAAGGCTATGCACAAGGCTCATATCACTTCTCTACAGCATCTACCTGCACAAGGTTGGGTACCCAGTAGGTACCTTATGTTGGTTGTATAAGTTATCATTTTTGTCCTTGGAAAATGCATACTGTAACTGAGAAAATGGAGCATTTCCCCAAGGACCACCAAACTCCAGTGACATTTATACATCGCACTTGTCTAAGTGATATATAAGAGTTTGCTGATCATTGCATGACTGTTGGGAGTATGTGGGGCCAAAGGTTAGGGACTGGGGAAGTTTGGGGGGAAAAAAGCCATGATTACCAAGGCTGGTTGGTGGTCTAGGCTGTAAAGAAATTTATGTCTCTGGTTTTTCCAGTGGGGCTATCATTATAGCCTCATGAGACAACTGTGTATTCCTGGGGGAGTCTCAAACTTAAGTTGAATCAGAATGTTCTCGAAATATGATGAAATATGCAACTTTTCATAGGCACCTCCAATGATTCTGACTCACCAGTCCTGAGCATCAGCATTTTTGTCAAGCTCCCCAGGTAATCGCCATAGAGTTCCCCTGGGAACCACACATGTAGCCATAGCAACGCTGTCCCAAGGGCATCCCTCCCAGTGATGCCTCTTTCAGCCGCATAACTCCAGGGCTTACTATTGGGAGATTTTTACAAATCCTGTTAACAACAGTGAGGTGGTCTCTGTGGGCCTGACAGATCCAGAGCTGGCCATCCGGGATGCCGTCCTTCTTTACTTCTGCCTCCTGAGAGGCCAGGCACGACCTTTTAGTATGTGAAGGGAGAGGAGATGATGCCTACATGGGGTGTATAAGTTGTCTTAGGGAGAAGGGTAAGCTGAGGTCATTTCATTGGACACAATGGAAACTGTGACATGCAAAGACAGGGTAGAGTCAATTAGGGAACACAACTTGCCATTTGACAGAACATCTTCAAAGATACGAAAGTAAAGCTACTTAGAAGTCCACCTCCTTTACAGAAAGCCCATGAAAAAATTCAATTCATATCTCGCAGTTACTATCGTTCTGACTTTTCCTGCCATCATTGGCTAAGAGGATGGGTATGCCAGTGATTAGGACAACATACTCGATAGCAATAACTAAGAGAACTAGGCATGGAATGTTTGTGATCTCCTCTCATTCTCATGACTCCAGGAGGTCTAAGCACTATCTTCTCCATTTAGCAATTGAGGAAACAGTCTTTAAAAGATAATGTGTCCAGCAGAGGATCACAGGATCCCAATAGCTATGCCCTTATAAACACATAAGATGATGCTAAGTGAAGTGAACTCCATGTTATAGAAACGACTGTTATATCCCTGTAATTACTTTCAACATGCCATGTGAAACTGTAGTTCCTTTTCTTGATGATCCTCTTGTATCCCCTTCCTGTGGTTGTCCCCACACTATTACTGTATCTCATCTGACTACCCTGCATACTGTATATACTAGTATTAGAACTAGGGAAGTGAAAGGGAATATCAAAATTGATAGACAACGGATAAAAAGACAAATGACTCCAAAAGCAATACTGGCAAAACCATTTGGTGTAAACCAACTGAACAACTCATGGGGGAGAGGGGAAGGGGGGGAGGGGGGAATGAGGGAGGAGGTAATAAATACTACAAGAAATGTAACCATGGCCTAACGTATGAAACTGTAACCCCTCTGCACATCACTTTGACACTAAATAAGTAATTATTATTTAAAAAAAAAGATAATGTGTCCAGTGGTTCACAGTTGGCAACTGATGGATCCTAGAATTGTGTATACATGTGTGTGTGTGTGTGTGTGTGTGTGTGTGTGTGTGTGTGTGTGTGCATGCACGTGTGTGATATTGAACTCAGGACCTTGGGCTTGCTACTACTTGAGCCATCCCCTCCCCTAGTCTTTAGCTTTAGTTTTTCAGATAAAGTCTTATACTAACTTTGCCTGGTCCGGCCTCCTATGGTGATCTTCCTGCCTCTGTCCTCTCTGGGACCCAGAATTGATGCCAGTCGTTAGATTGAAAATTTCATGCAAAGAGAAGATTATCATGTGGACCCCTCTCTCTCTTGTTCCTTCCCCCCATGTGTCTCCTCTCATCCAATTCATCCTATATCACTGCTATTTCTGGAAGTTTGTTAAAGGACATGGAGAGTGGAATTTGAGTAGAATAAATAGGATTTTAAAAATAATTTATTTGATACCAGACCTCTCATCGGTAAGACACGTAACATGAACTTTTCTGTGCAGGATATCAGGCAGTTGAAGTGATTGCAAAACAATAGTGTTTTGAGTATTTGTGAGGTTGTTAGCAGTCCCTCTTCATGTTTGTGACAGTTTGATAGATTCTTGATAGTCTTCTGCTGAGTAGATTCCTTTTAAGTTTGAGTCAACGTTTCTTTTCCATCCTTGCTCATGATGGCCAAATGAACATGCATAAAAATTTAGGGTTTCAGAATGAGAAGCATTTGTTCATTGAAGGGCTTCTGGGCTGTTTTCACCACTTGGCTATAGTAAATAGTGCAGTAATGAACATGGCTGTACAAGTAAGTGGCTTTACTGTATCCTGATTTGTAATATTTTGGATAAATGTCCAAGCATAGTATTACCTGATAGGTTAGTTCTATGTTTAGTTTTTTGAGGAATCTCTAGAATGCTTTCCAGAGTGGCTGAAAAAGTTTACATTCCCATCAACAGTGTATTAAATAGGTTCTTTTCCCCCTACCCCCATACAAGCATCTGTTGTTGTTTGTTGTGTTCTTGATTGTGATCATTCTAACTAGGGTGAGGTGGAACAAGAAAATGTGACCCACACACTCACGTGCGCGCGCGTGCGCACACACACACACACACACACACACACACACTGTATAATGGCATTTTACTCATCCACTAGAAAGAACAGTATTAATCATTTGCGAAGAAATGGATGGACCTGGAAAAAATTAGGTTAGGTGAAATACGTCAGGCCCAGGGAAACAAAGGACTCATGTTCTTTCTCATATGTGGAAGCTAGAAGTAAGTTATAAATGTACAAGTGTTTATCAATGTACAGTATAAGTGTGTGCACATCCGGGATTATGTGAGAATGCATACAAGCATATTAACTGAAGTATGGTATTTTCAGGGGAGAATTCAAATGGTGTAATTTCTTAGAAAAACAAAGTCTAACAAAATGAATACCAGGAAACTAGCCCTTAAAAGGTGTGTAGGGGAAGTCAAGAGGAACAAAGAGAGAAAGTGGGGTGGGCTAGGGTAGGATGGATAATGCAATCTAAATCGTCAAAGTATATTCTATGAAACTAAGAAAACTGAAGGGAGGGGATGGGTTGGGAGGGATGGGAAGTGCTATTGATCAATGTTCATTTTACTTATAAACTGATTTGTTGAATGGTAACTCCTTCGTACAATCAAATAAAGATAATACAAACATGAAAATATAATTTGAAAAAGAAATGTTTAATGTATATGTTTTATCAAACTCTAAGGAAATGTAGTTGAGCAGCATAAGTTTGTTACTACTATGACTGCTGAAATAAACTCAAATATTCTGACTAAAAAAAGATGTTTTGAAATCTTGGACTTTTTTTCCTGCCAAGACTTATAAACATTTTTTCTGTGAGGTATTTTCTCTAATAAATTTATTTTTAAATTTCTAAATAAAAGAAGAGTAAAATAGAGTATTTAAAACTAGCTCTTGGAAATGGGCATTTGGTTTGGAAACATGGCCTGAACACATGGATATAAAAATGGTTTCTAGCCTCCCAATAGGCTAAAGCAATGCTTCAGTGAATATTCTTGTTCTCACATCCGCTGGAACAGGGAAAGATATGGTTATTGGCCCCTCACAGGGCCGGATGCTGAAGCAATGACTGTTTCAATGAATTGAAGGCCATACAGAAGCTTAGTGAGCTCCCCTCAGCACACAAGTGGGCACTGACTTCTCTGGAGAGATATGGATGGTCATCCCTAGATTTGAACAAGAAAAGAAGCTCCCAGCTGAGAATATGCTTGGCCCAGGTTGTCTAGTTGCTGGAACTCCTGGCCATTCTTTATACCACAGAAGAAACCCCTCCTGTCCAGCATGCTTGGTCTGCACGCTGATTCTGACATCACACTTGTTTTCCTCCTTCATTGTTTTGGCTCTGTCATTTATATGAGTATGTTTCTGGATGATCATAGAGATGTCACCCAAACCAGTTAAATTGTTTGCACGTACTTCAGGCTTTATCTGACAAGAGGCCTTTTCAAAAACAAGTGGCATTGCTCCAGTGCCAAGCATCCAACATGTAAACAAGCATAGAAGATGATCACCTATGAATAATTAATTTTAAAATGCATCCAGAGCACATTCTGTGACACAGTGTTTGATCTACAGCATCGTTAATGTGTCTCAGTGAAGGGCTTGGTTTAATGATGTCATTCAGCATATTCATGGTCCCGCCTGTGATTGAATTCTCGTACCTAGGAATCCAGGCAAGCCTGCATGCTTGCTGCTTTCTCCACTGTACTTTACTGAAGGATGGCTTTTTCACTTTTTGTGTGTGCTGTATTACCAGATGTTCAGAGGAGGAAATCTCTATAGGGGCCACTGATTAGATCAACTCCTTTTAGAAAGTAGTGAACTCAAGAAGGCAGTGCTCTTTTGGTGCTTTGTTTCTTTTATAGTAGTAGGGATTAGATCTAGGTCCTCACATCTGCTAAGTTTTTGTTTTTGAGATAAGGCCTTTCTTAGGTTGGCCTCAGTCTCATGACTATTCTGCTCTACTTTCTGACTAGCTGGAATTACAGGTGCATGCCACAAGGTTCAGTGTTGCCCATGCATGCATGTGCGTGAGTTTTTGTGTGCATGTGTGTGTGCAATAATCCTGGGGCTAAAACTCAAGTCCTGGGCATTCATTGTCCCTGAGCTTCTTTTGCTCAAGGCTAGCACTATCATTTGAGCCATAGCTCCACCTCTGGATCTCTGGTAGTACAGTGGAAGTAAGTGTTTTATATAGTTTCCTTTCTGGCTTAGCTTTGAACCACCATCCTCTGAGTAGTTAGGATTGCAGATATGAGCCACTGGTGTCCAGCTGTTGCACTCTTACTTTTTCAAAGTGTTTCTTCAGTTCTTTACCTATGAAATGTGTGACAGGACAGACTTAATAATGCCATTTCACAGGTATGAGTCTGGAGGGTCAAAGTTTAGTGGTTTGTACAAAAATCACCCTAGGTCCAGTAGAAGACTTAAGTGATATGTACACAGACTGATAAATTTATAGCCACTACCTTGAGCACCAAGCAGGTTCAATACTTGCAACTTTGTGGATGAGAATTTTTAGGATTTTCTTTTCCTTTTGACATTCAACTACCGTTTCACTTTCATTCCCAGGTTTCTGCCTCGTATTGCCGATTCTCTGTAATACAGAAACACATGTGCACATGTTGGGGCTTTCACAAATTAAAAGTCAGTTTGGAAGGAGGAATGATTTCATTATAAAGAAACGTAATTGGACTCTTCAATGAACAAATGGCTATTGAATGCTTATTTAAAAGAAAAACTCGAGGTTGGACACAGAGAAGGACAAAGCTCTACAAAATTTTCCCTGATCTACCTAAAGAGCTTGTAGTGCCATTGAGGAGATGGGAAGGCCCAGTGAAATAGCACAAGGAACTGTCACTTATCCATCCCGACTCATATGTGGGCCTTTTCTTCCTGATGATTTTGGAACAAAGTAGAGAGACTATGAGATGGAGTTGTCAAAGGGAGCATCATAAGTCCACAGGTTCTTAGAAGGGCCATAGGGGCCTTTGGATAAGTAGCATTGGATTAAGGAGTGGGAAAAGGAAGGGTATTAGTACATAGTGATTTCCACAAGTTGGGAATTTCCTGAGGAACTATCACGTAGCCATCAGCAGAAGTGACCCATCACAACCCTTCTGACCTTGACTGTTAGCTTTCAGGGGGATGTATAGAGTTTTGGAATCATGGCTTCCTGGGTGCCTTTGTGTAGAAAAGGCCAAAGGATATAGTCACAAAAAGGTAAAAGCCTGTGAAACATCTCACAGGCTTAATCCTTTTATCTGGAGGTATCTATGATTACCTAGTCATCATCGCTATGTCAGCATCGTCATCAGTATCACCGTTGGTCATGTATTCAGAATTTGTGATGGGGACTGCAAGAGAGACTTCTTTGCAGGGAGAAATATTTGTTGCATATTCTCTTCAGGAATACAAAAATGACCTTAGATGTGGATGGCTGTTCTACGAAGTATTTGCCAAGCAGCCAGCCGATCTGAGCTCAGAGGGCAGAGCAGAAAGGAAAGTGAACTCGGAGCTCAGGTATCTTAGTGGCTTCAAAGATGACGCAGTGCTCACTGGCCCCTGAGGAGGACTTAGGCTAGCAATAGTATAAGTGTGAAGACCATTCTGGGTCAAAAGGACTACCTGGGAGAATGTGTGGAGGCAGGAATGTGATGGTATGTCTGGAAAGAATGAAGCCATTGTTTCTGAGGAGTAGGATATTTGTGGGATATTAGACGGAAGAAGGAGACAGGAGCTCTAATGTGAAGATCTTTAATGTCAGTTTAAGAATTTAGACATAAAGTGTTAAAAATCTATAAAAATCCATAAAGATAATCCATAAAGATAATAAGATTAATACCAGAGGCTAATAGATTAAAAATATGGATGATTTTGAGAGATGGTTGATTTATTGTTTCCTTTTAGGGTGATTGCATCTGAATGTGATAGATCTTTTTTCTAGCAGTAGTGCATTTTGTGATGCTTGTAAATTATTTTCTCACCTAGTCCTAAATAACAACTTAATAAGTACCCATCCAGGAAGGTTGTTGACAAATTGCAGACCGAACACACACAGAGGAGAGTGGAGTCAAAGCATTGCCTAAGGTTGTGTTTCAGAATTGGGAGTGATTGTACATACTGAGCTGGGACTTTAGAAGTAGGCTGCTCTGTCCAGAGCCATCTACCTTTTGTCCCTTTGTCCCTTTGATTGTTTTCTGAAGATAAATGAGATGGCTTGAGATATGTGTTTGCTGCAGTTGATTCAAAAAGTTTTGGATGGCAAGTGAAAGAGCCAAAACTTAACTCAAAAGTTCAGAATGGAAATGTTAGTCAGTCAGGGCTCATAGTGAACCCAACTTGGTTTGATTACAAGTCTGTCTTTTATTTTTTTTCCTCTCAATTTTCTTTCTATTTTCAGCTGGCAAATTTTGACCTTTGAGGGACCAAAGGCGAGTTGGCCAATCTTCTCCTTTCTCTTCTTCCTGTGTTCTGTTTTCACTTTAGTCCCTGAAAATCTTGTTCCTGATTGGTCATCTACCCTGGACTAATTGGTCATCTTGAGAAGGTAGGACTCTCTGATTTGTAGCTTCATGGGATCAAATGGATTGGGCCCCAGTGGTGATGAGAAAGACACAGATAAAAGTAATAGTAGGAGTGCAGGCTCTCATGGGATGGGGCTCTGTGGTCCTGTGATCATAACTATTCTGTGTTCCACATCACTAGCCTCATGTCCGGAATAGAATGCAAAGGCTTAACTTTGTTTTAGGACTACAGCCCAGAATGAGAATGTCAGAGACAGGAGCCTATAGGATCTGGTACTCAGCCACAGTTCAAGTTCATCAAGGCTGGAGAAAATGATCCAAGTATTTCAATTTTTATCCTGAATTAAATGTAAAACAACAATAACAACAATAATATTGGTGCTGGTACTGGGACTTCAATTCCACAGCTTCACTTGCATTTTCTTGCTAGTTAATTAGAGATAAAAGTCTCACAGATTTTCCTTTCTGGGCTGGATTAGAACCCCAACCCTCAGCTCTCAGCCTCTTTTCAATGGCTAGGATTGTAGGCTTGAACTATCAATGCCTAATTTGTAAACTTATTTTGAATGAAGGAAGGTCACATTTGCATATCCTTCAGAGGAAGATGTTGAATCACTTTGCATAAAAGTTACCAGCCACTAATCCATGGAGAGTTTTCCATCCTGCATGAGAAGTACATGAAGTAAGACTTTCAGGTCATTTTTTCTTGAATCCTTGAGTTTTCTACTGTGTCATGATCTTATTCTTTGTGACTTTTACCTCTGAGATCATCTTGGGCTTGGAGAAAATACATACACAATATTTGGAATTTGCTGTGTGTGGCTTTTGAAAGTCATAGCAGATGCATTGGTTTGGAGCAAAAGGTAGGATAGGAGTAAGTGATTGCTAAGCTTTTCTCTATTTGGCAGATTTTGGAAGTAAGCCACAGGTAGTGTTAAGAGATTTGTAAGGAAATATCAGAGGCAAAGTCCAAAGAAAGAAAATGGCACTCTTAATTTCAAATCAGTTTCCTTAACAATTGGTCTTCATCTTTTCTGATTCTAATATGCTATTTCTTCTCAATAGAGCAACACCTTAAACATTCGCTTTCTTTGAAGAGTCCATTCAAATCCATTGGTGAGCCCAAAGGATAATAGCTTAGAAATCATTTAATGAGATCTAGACCATTTTACAAGGCATGCCGAGTTCCCATTGAGTGTAGCACTGTATTCAACTTGCACTTCTCTTATTTTTTTCCCCTTTTAAAATAGAGTCAAAGAAAGTTTGTTTTTGCTAGCTTTTCCTGCTGATTGCTAATCGCAAATGCAGTGGTAATGAAGGAAGTGGCTCACTGGTTTAAGGGTTCAGGAAAGAGCAGATATATTGACAAGAGGACTCTAAGCAGGTTTCTAGTGCTGAGGTAATTGGCTTTCTGATTTTTTGTTTTTTTGCTATTGGGTAGAAAAGCTACCCTTCCCAGCTCTTTGAACATCAGTGGCATTTTGCTTTATTTCTATGGCTATTGATTTAGTAGGCACATGTATTTAGTGTGTGAATCTACAGCAGGAATTGTTTTTCAGCAGCTTTGTTTTTCAAAGGGAGGTTTGTAAATATTTTAGGTTTTGTGGCTCATAGGTAGATTTCTAGACTCTGCTGTTGTGTGAAAGTCGCCATATACAATACATACGTGAATGGGTGAGCCTATATTCCAGTAAAACTTGGTGTATAATAGAGGTAGAATGCCAGACTTGGCCTGTGGGTGTAGTTTGGAGACATGCTGCCGTCATCTCATTGTGCTGATGTGTGTAGACATGCATGTAGACATAATCCAGAGGGTGTCTACATTCTCATGCTTCCTCTCTGTGAGCATAGCTGAAACACCCATTGTTTCTTGTATATTTCTCAGTCCTACCCCGCTTCTTGATCCCAGCAATGCTTGTTACATAGTTAGGATGACAAGTAGAAGCCACCACACCCAGCTTCTTCTATTGAAATGGGGTCTTGTGAGTTTTTCTGTTTGGGCTTGGAACCATGATTCTCCTAACCTCCTTTTCCTAAGTACCTAGGGTTACTGATATGAGCCACCTGAGCCTGGCTGTAGGATTCAATATTTAAGTGAAAATTCCAAGAGCTCCATATCCAATGGCTACATTTCCATCTGAGGGGCTATGTGGACTTGGAATGGGACTCAAGATCTGATTTTAGTTCTGTGAAAGCAAAGACCCGAAAAATCTTCCTGTGTGTGTGTGCTGGAAATCAGGCACATCTTGTGGAATGGTACTAGACAGTGGTGATGGACTTCTACCCTGATGAAACTTCCTGAACTCGTTGGGAATATCCTGACCTATAAGAATGTCTACTTCTTCACCCCAGAGGGTTGTATCATTAGTTAGTTCTTTCACTCTATCTTTATTGAGGGCTTCTTTCCTGCTGCAACTTCTGCTAATCACTGGGGATATATTGATGATCAAAAGAAAAAGATCTACCCTTATGGAGCTCATCTTCAAATCACTTGATTTTAAATGAAATTTGATCTTCTGACTCTTAAAAACAAAGATGTTCTCAAAGTCCAAGGGAAATTTTGGTCTCTTTCTTAGGAAGTTGAACTTTCAGGAAGGTGTGGCTACCTATAATCCTAGCTCCCTAGGAGTTTTGCATTGAGGAATCTTTCGTTTGAGGCCAGTCCTGGCATAGAAGTTTATGGGACTGCATCTTACTCAATGGCTGGGCATGGTGGTATATGCCTCTTATCCTAAGCTACAGAAGGCACAATGGTTGGGTATAGTTGTACATAGCTGTCATCCCCCAACACAGAGAATCACAAGTAGGAGAATCATAATCCAGGATGGTTTTGCTCTACAGAAGATACCAACACAAAAATACACTGGAAGTGTAGCACACGTGCCTGTCTAGTAAGTGGGAGGCCCCGAGTTCAATCACCAGTACTGCCAAAAGTTAAAAAAAGTTGAAAAGCCAATGGGATAGCTTTAGAAAAAGAATGACGATGCTTAAGGGTCAGAGCAAAGGAAAGCAAAGTTTCAGAGTGGACTGATGGTGCTGTTTTCTACTGAGGGTTTGATGTCTTGTGAAAAAAACTGATGATGAGATTTTCAACTCCATCTGGACTCCCAACCTAAGGAGATTACCATTAACGTCAGCTAGCCAAGAGTAAAAATAAGAGTGTAGGAGGATTCATTCTGAAATGTAGTCAGCAACCAGCTGGAAAAAAAAATAGCAGCTACTGAGATTACTAGGAAATGTCTTGGACAGTGTAGAAGCATATCAGGTAATCCCATCTATCACCTACTTTGGTGGCATTTGGTGGTTGAGGAAGCATTTCATCATAGAAGGAAATATCACCAGTGGGAGGAAAAATAACAGGGTTATTTTAATCTCAGAGACCTTTTTGGCCAGTGTGGATTTATTGTCAATCAGACCAGATAGCACACCACAGTTCACCGCCATGATATTTACTGAGTGATAACTTTTGGTCTCATTGGTTGATACAAACTGAGGGCGGTGCAGTGATGGGGGCAGGAAATACCAAAGCAGAGGCAGATCTGATGGTGTCTCTATCTTACACTGGAGACCAGCTGTTGGTAACTGAAATATTTTTCTGAAATTTGGGGGCAATCATAAAACAATACATAGTACTCTGGATATAGTACTGATACATGTTTATTTTCATGTCCTTTGATATAGGCAGGACCTGGTTCTTTCCTCTGCATGTTGATTTGCTGATTAGAGTTCTTGGTTATTTTTCATATTAAATTATAACAATTCTGAATCATGTATAACTGTGTGTGTGTGTGTGTGTGTGTGTGTGTGTGTGTGTGTGTGTGTGTGTCCTGGGGATTGAATTCAGGGCTTGGGCACTTTCCCTGAGCTTTTGAGCTCAAGACTAGTACTCTACCATTTTAGCTACAGTTCTACTTCTAGCTTTTTGGTAATTAGTTAAAAATAAGAGTCTCATGGACTTTCCTGCCTGGGTTGGTTTTGAACAGTATTCCTCATATCTCAGCTACTTAAGTAGCCAGGATTACAGGCATGAGCCACCAGCACCCAGCTCATCCAAAACTTTTTATTTCTGATTTTTTGAGCCATAAACACCAATAATACAATATAAAGATTCTAGACTTCTCCTTCCTTCAGGATTTTATCTTTTCTTCATTTACACTGAATTCATATGCATTAAAAATGACTCATCTTTTTCAAGTCTTTGTGAATATTGGACTAAGCTCCTCTAGCAATGTAGACTGTTTTGGTACTTACTTTCTATTGATTAACACACTGCTTAATTTAATAATAGAATTATAATGACAATTATGATGACTGTAAATAATTTTGAGAATGAACACAATTACTGTTTGCAAACACATAACTCATCTGATGGAGACCCAATGGCTGGGTTTACAAGAGGGGAAAAACTGGAGTTACCCGGCTGCCAGCAACAGCTGTAGAAGGTGGTGAATACAAAAGAGTGGTGAATACAAGCCAATGAGGCAGGTCAGCTGAGCAAAATTCTATTAAGACAGTACATACTCAATTGAGCTATTGCCTGTGTCATTAGATGTTCAATAACTTGCTAAAGCAATGCATAAGCTGTTTGGGATGAGGAAGAGGAAAACTTTTGGTGCTGTAGTTTTCAGAACCAGTAGTACTTGAACTCAGCATTGGCCATCTCTTGCATTTGTAGCGCTACAGGACCCAAATCGAAAGGCTTGACCTTTTACTACTACCTGCCAAATGAAACTATGAGGCGAAATCTCTCTCCTGTGAACAGGGCACAGATTGCTGGAGGACCCTGCCAGCTCTTGCTGATGAGTGAAGTATAAAATCTCTCCCTCTCTGCTCCCTGTGTAGTCTCCCTGACATTGCTTATTTCAGTCCCATGTCCTTTGGCTCTGGACCTAGAGAATATTTTGAGTCCAGAGTTTCAGGAGAGAGATATCACTGAAGGAAGGTATTGGTATTAAAATTCCCTGTGTGCAAAGCCCTTTAATGAATCTGGTTTGACTGCAGCATATGGAATGTCAGCTGTTGAGAGATGTTATATATACAGCCCAGTCCCATTTCAGATAGTGCCTTACTTCCTAGTGAGTAGTTTACTTTACCTGCAAGGAGGCATTGATAAGAAGCAGATGCATCCATATACACACTCATATATGTATGTATGTATATAGACATATATAAACATATGTATACATACCTTAAAGTATTTCATTCTGTTCTATAAATACATGCACACATGTGTATATGCATATGTTATTTACCTGTGATGAGTGTCTCCCTCTGAATATGAGGCAGGTCAGTGCAAACACAGGAAAAATTGCTGTGGATTGAAGGTCAGCCCTTGCAAACTCAAGACTGGGGAGAGACAGACACTAATGCTTTTAATGTGAGTGTGTGGGTGGCCGTTAAATTAATGAGTTGATGGAGAGAAGCCACATCTGCCTGAGCCATGGCCTAGAGACGGGGCATGCAGGCACCTAGTCACAAAACAGAAAAATATAGACCTGGGTCTAAAGGGACAGAAAAATGTGGTGCTAAGAGCACATCATTTCAGATAGCTCTGTGTTCGAATCCTGGCTCCACTAACTTAATAACTGTGTGTCTAAGCAAGTTACTCCTTCATGTTTGAGTTTATTAAGCAGAGTAGAAGGTCTTTCTTCACAGCGCTGGTGTGATGAGTAGATTTTCATATGCAATGAAATTTACACAGTGCCTGCTGCACAGTAAAACATGATGTCCTTATGAATTTTAATTGGATCTGGAGGGTACTCTTTAGGGATTGGTTGGGATCAGAACACCTTCACTGACAAGACTTTCTGACTACCACTGCCTAGTAACTGCTAAGTTCAGTGTTTTGGGGGGTTGGGGTTATGGGGGAGGACCTTTGAGGCAGTACAGGAGGTCAAAGAAGTAGATTTCATGATTTCCCCCATCTAGATTTTTGGTGTGATGGGAGAGAGGAATCTAATGTCTGTAGAGGAGGACACAAATCATGTTCAGAGAACATATATAAATGATCGTCCCTAATGGGACACCATCTCACACAGGGGTTAAGATGGATGTAGCATTTGGTTTCATGTGCTTTTTCTCTGTGTCTGTGTATGCGAGTGCACACACAAAACACACACACACACATATAATGGTACTGTGGCTTAAACTCAGGACTTCGTGCTCTTTGCTTTATCACTCAGGACTGATGCTTTACCATTTGAGCCACACCTCTACTTCCAGCTTTTTGAAGGCTAATTGGAGATAAGAGTCTCACAGACTTTTTAAAACCTCAATCTTCATATCTCAGGATCTTGAGTAGCTAGGATTTACAGGTGTAAGTCACCAATGCTTTGCTTTCATTTGCTTTTAATGGCTGAGATGATTATTATTGTTATTATTATTACCTGTCCTGGGGCTTGAACTGAGGGCCTGGGCCTCATCCCTGAGTCTCTTTGTGCTCAAGGCTAGCATTCTACCCCTTGAGCCACAGTGCCACTTATGTTTTTTGAGTGGTTAATTGGACATAAGAGTCTAATGGGGATTTTTCTGCCTGGGCTGACTTTGAACCTCAATCCTCAGATCTCAGCCACCTGAGTAGCTAGGATTACAGGCATGAGCTACCAGCATCCATCTGAGATTCTTAAAACTCAGTCTGAAGCAGCTAAAATATGGCCGCTTTGTACCAATTTCTAAAACTAGAATAGAATGCCTATCTCCCACCCTCCTAGGGTCCAGTCCAGTCCCAACCTGTTCTTCTTTATCCCTTATATTAGGAGAGATTCGTCCATGACAGGCTCAAGACCTCCTGTCAGATACACTGGGGATGCAGCTCTTTTATTGCAGAGAAGGTTGGGACTAGACACGTGAGAGGGGTTGAGATGAATGAGTTCCCATTGTATTTATAGAAACTCAGTGCAACGTCTCCCAAGGTATAAATAGGACAATGGAGTGTTGACAAAGGGACTGGTTTTCTGTAACTGTGGAAACCCTGCAATTATTCCTGGAACCATACTCATTGTTTATCTGCATCTGAATTTTAATAAACAGGGCTCTTGCTGTTTATTCATGAAATTTCAAATGGAAATCTATCTCCCATTATTATCCCCTTCTTGTGAGTCAGGCCCATCTTGCAAATTTGCAGCTGAGTAAATATATGGAACATTAGTAGCAATTAGATAATTGGTGCCCTGGATCAACCCTCCAGCAGCTGTGAATGAATATGGACCCTGCAAGTGTCACCTGGTGCAGCCTTCCTGATGGCGCAGAATGCCACTACAGCCTTGCAATTAGGCACAGAAGTTTACCAGCCCATGTCCTGGTCCTTCTTCCTCCCAAGAAACACAAAAGAAGTAAAGAAAGTGAGGTTCCCTCTTGTCACTGAACAGGAGTGATATTTAACTAGAGAATTAAATAAAGAAGGTCCAGTCCACTTATCTTGGGTTAGTTGCTTGCTAATTTGCTTATGATAACTTGTTTGGTGCACTTCAAAATGCCAGTAAAAATTCATGTTTGAACTATGGCCTGGGCAGAAAGGTTGGTCTTTTTTCCCCCTGTAAATCTTTTTAAAATTTGCTGTCTCTAGTCTGCCCACTTCTGTTTCTAAACCCCTGTCATTAGTTTATTTTGACCTCCGGCATTGAGTTGTGTCTTTCCTTCAGCAGCCACATTTGAGTATTTTTTTAAAATTTGGTTAGGGTTGTATTTTTCTCAGGCTAGTGGCTAAAAAGGATGCCTTTTTCCAGTTCATTTTTAACTCCTGTCTCTCAGGCAATCACATAGCCCTTTTGAGGTGTCTCAATTGTTTGTTTAATTGCTAATGACTTAAGGAAAACAGATGGAGTAATATCACCAAAGGAAAAGTGTCCAGGGTTTGCACATCCATCTCAACATTTGGATGAATTCTCTTTTTTCCTTTTCCTCCTGGCCTATATCCTTACTTTTTTACCTTTGCTTTGAGAGCAATTATGTCTAGTTCTCAAGCCTGTCAATCTCCTTCTTCTGCCTTGCACAAATGCTGTAAACTTTGCTTACTCTCTTTTTACCTTTGTACTGCAACCACTTTCTTGGTGTTGGGAGGCAGTGGATGGAGGGGGAGTTGGAAATCACAGGGAAAGAGGTGGAGATTCGGGTGGTGTGTTTGGGTCTGTGAAGGGGTTACATGAAATTCATTCCTCTCTTGGAGATCAATCCAGTGTATCTACATGCATCCCTACATAGAGGACAGGAATGACATCTAGAATCTTGAACAAGATCCTGGTTGTGGGTATTCTGCTAATTTTCCTGTTTTATGGACTTTTTTGGCTTATTATTAGCATTATTTTTAATATTGCTAATATGAAACATCAGTAATGACAATTAAAATATACTTTCCACGTTGAACATGGTGATATTGCCTTTCCACTTTATGGGTAAGAAATTCAGGATCAGAGAAGCTAGTAAATACTCCAAGGTCACACCAACCTAGAATCTAAACCTAAGTGGAAAGCTTCCACTCTAAGATGCTGTGCTAAGTTGGAAGGCTTCATTCCTTCGGTGATACCATTAATGTTGGAATTGATGGTATCTGGGTAGCCTGTATTTGAGTTTCTGGAATCATTTGTCCATTCAGAGAAGCCATTAAAAACCCTAGGGCATCAATGTTCCCCCTCTCCCCCAGACTTGCTGAGTTTCCCCATGCACGTAGAAGCTAGTTTTCCCAGCATTCTTTCTGCTTCTCGCTCTTGCCAGCATCATACCACTTGTGTATCCAACCACCTGAAATTGGGCTTCAGGGGTAGAATTTATTTGCAGACATTTTAATTTCCCTGGTGATAAGCAAATTAATTTTGTTGTAACTCTTTAACATTCTAATTGAATGATGGAGTGTCACGGAGTGTGTTTTACAGATAAAAGGCAACCGAAGTCTTACCATTCATCAGGAAGAGCAAAGCTGGGGGGGAGGTCTTGGATTTGCAGTTTCTTTGTGTACCAATGCCCTGTCCATCCTCTGGGGATTGAGAAAAGGCATCTGGCAGGGGGTGTCAAGTCTACCCTGTAGTCAGTCACCTCTGCCAGAGGGGACCCTTTGTGTGCTTTGTTCATTTACTTATCAAGTGTGGCCCTAAGTATCTACTACAGATGTGCCAAGCACAGTCTGGCTTTGTGGAGAATGAAATAGCCACATCTCTGTGCTGTTCTGTAGGGGGAGGTAGATGATAAATCAATAAATGCAACGTACAGTCTTATGCATAAGAGCAAAGCAGAATAATGGATACAGAACATTGGGTTGTCTTGGGAGAGTGTCTCTGGAGAGATAATGCTTGAGAAAAGCCTGTTGGGTGTTAGGCACTGAAGGGTGGATGTGAGACTGTATTCCAGTTCCTTTAGCAGTTATTTAGTATTATTAGTATTTATTGTTATGAAACAAATAACACCTTTCAGTATTATTGAGCATTTATAATACAATGTATACCAGATATTGTCTAGACACTTCATATAGACTAAGAAATGGATTTTTTAATTGCTTGCTTTTTGCTGTTGTTGTTGAGGTTCTGGGGCTTGAGTTCAGGACCTGGGTGCTGTCCTGTGCTTTTTCTCAAGACTAGTGTTTTACCACTTGAGCCATAGCTCCTCTTCCAGCTTTTTGGTGATTAATTGGAGATAAGAATTTCATGGACTTTCCTTTTCAAGCTGGCTTTGAACCAGGATCCTCAGACCTCAGCCTCCTGAATAGCTAGGAATATAGACTTGAGCAATTGGTACCCAGCTAATTGTCTACAGTTTATGGTTGAGAAGATAGCAGTAGATAAAGGTTGATAATTAGTCCAGGGTTGTACAAAAGGGGGGGAAGAGGGGAACAAAGTAAAAAATTTATTGTATATACCACAAAATTAAGAAAAACAAGGGAAGGGGTGAAAATGTTGAGGGGATGACAGTTTAAAATGCGTTGTATGCATAAACTCTTGTTAAATGGCAAATAAATGGATACATATTCTATGAAATTAAGAAAAGTGAGAGAAAGGATGGGTTGGGTTGTTGAATGACTGCGCCTCTGTATTTACTACTTAAGGGTAATAAAAGTTAACAAGAACAACAACAAAACATGTGACCCAGGAGTTAAATCCAAATAGTCTGGAGTGAGCATCTATAGTTAGCTTTAGCCAAGCACTACAACAGCAGTTGTGGGCTAAGTGTTCTTATCTTATGAAGCCCAGAGAGGTCAGGCAACTTCCTGAAGGTCAAATAGTTGAAGAGTCTAGAATGTTTCATGAAATTAATCTTTTAGATCAAAAGGCTATGTTTTTTTTTTTTTTAACAGCCTCCCACATCAGACTTATTCAGGCCATTTTCACTTTCTGAGGTACAGAGGGATCCAGCTCTAGCACTTGGAAAATTAACAAGTACTAAGTTGCTATCCTTTTGGTCCCTGTGTTTCTTCAGGAACTGGTGTCTAAGGTGAGGACCAAACCTTGGAAGAGTTTTTGAAAGCATCACAGTAGCTGTTCAGGACATCAGGCATTGTAGTTTTGGAATACTCTAAGCACAGTTCAGAAATGAGGATGAGGCATACAGTAAGCATAAGGTCCCTGGTTGCCAGGGAAACGAATATGATTATCAGGGTCTCTGATAAGATTCGATCTTCCCATAAGACATGCCTTTCCTGACTTTCAAAGAAAGGTCTGAGGTTACCAGATGGCTCATCAAATAACTCCAACCTAAATAAGGCAAGTTAGGATGTTGGTAAAATTCCTCGAGCCACACAAGCTGGTGACAAGTCCTGATGACCAGGGGGCTCATCCAGCAAGTAGAGCCGCTGCTTTCGGGGTACACCCGTGCACAAGGCAGCAATAAGGATCCTGCAGTGACCTGTTGTGCCTACACTACTCAGGACCTCAGTTCAAGACTATTCAGTCTCGATAGGGATTCAGTGCACAACCGGTTACACAGCAAACTTGGGTATGCATGGAGGAGGCCTATCTAGTACTTAAGCTCCACCTGTCAATCAACCTTCCCATTAGGATTCCTGCCAATTGAAGGATGGCCCACACCTAACCCCGATTGGAATAAAACCCCAAGCAAATAAAGCATCAGTGCTTTGGAGCTTTGCTCGAGCCTGCTGCCCTCTTGAAGTGCTTCTCTGGCTTTAATAAACTTGTCCTATCCTTTTCATTATGCTTCGTGTCTTGCTTGAATTCTTTTTTCTCCAGATACAATGAATTGAAGTTTAGCTAAGTTTGCACTAATTTTTACTTGGGGTTCCCAAGTATTGCATATTCAACACAGAAGCTCTGAGCCCCCTTTCATGCTTCTGAGATTCTTCCAACTACTAATCATAAAATAATAGTGGCAGATCTGTGGAATTTTTTCTACTTGACAGGACAGTTTCTGTATGTATTATTTTCTTGAATCCACGTGACGTTGAGAGAGAAATATCATTGTTTTGGTCCTATATCAAAGAACTATAAATGGAATCTCAGGGATGGTCCTTATCTTGCCTGATGCCTATGAAGTAACTGAGCCAGAACCCAATCATAGTTGCTTGACTCTGCCCCACTCTGCGCCACTGCCTTTCCAAATCATTGCCTAATTAGTCTATTTAACGACTCTCTGTCAAGCTGGCTTCAGTTGCCCTTGCAAAGACAAGCTTGAGTGAAATCAAATGATTTTGCTGTTGAATGAAAACATTTGCATGATGCTATTTTCTAAGCCATCTTCACATATGGGTCTCTTGGCTCAGGAAGCCACTCCAGGTTTGGGGAGGGCTGTGGAGGCGGAGGAGGGATGGGAATTCCTTTCTTGTCACAGGTGAGCCAGTTAGAAATCGTGCCTGAAAGCAGGTCTCTTTCTGGGTGAATGACTATAGGGAAAGAATATGACTACTCGGTGAACTAGTAGTATATGTCCCTCTTGCAGGGACAATGCCAAGAGCTGAAGATGGGTTGTTGACCTACCATCTCCTACATGGAGACTCTCTTTCTCAGGGGTTTTGCCCAAAGCTAGAGATGAGGACATACTGGACCAGGAACGTTACCAAGTACCTGCAGTATGGTGTGGCATAGCAATGAATCCTGATCTTAAGGAGTTTGCTTTCTGGTAGGTGATAACCTATAAACAGGTAAATTAGTCAGTATTTTAGAAAGTGTTATGGAGAAAAAGGAAATAGAAAGGGTATGGGCTGAGCTCTGAGTGGGCTGAAAGTTCACACAGGGGTCACAGTGACATGACAGGCTTCTGTCCATCCACCCATGTATCCAACCATGCATGCATCCCTATGTCCATTATCCACCCATCCATCCATGTAGATGCCCCCAGTCTTTTTGCTTTTAGTTTGTTTTCCAGACAGAGGCTGTGATTTTGCCCTGGCTAGGCCTTGAAATTCCTATACTTCTGCTTCTGTCTAGTAGCTGGGACCTTAGGCATTCTTCACCATGCCCAGTTCTTATTTATTCATCTTTCAACAAGTGAGCTAGAGGGAGAGGGAGAAGGAGAGGGAGAAAATGTAAAGTCAAATCAAAAGCACAGGAAAGCTCTTCCCCAGGCCAGGGTTAGTTTATCTTTTCTCATCTCAGCTCTACCCCTGCCCAAGAAGGTTATTACCTGAATTGCATTCTGGGAAAAGGGTAACTGGGAAGGATTTCAGTTCTCAGCAGCCTTCTCCACACCTGGGGGAAAAAAAGCCCATTTCACCTCCTATCCTTTCCCAAGGGATGTTTCTCTGCCTTTTCTAGATCAGGGCATCACCTTAGTTGTCGGTATTTTGCAGGATGTGGAGTAGTCTTTATTTTTTTTATTATTATTATTTTTTTTGGCCAGTCCTGGGGCTTGAACTCTGGGCCTGTGCACTGTCCCTGGCTTCTTTTTGCTCAAGGCTAGCACTCTGCCACTTGAGCCACAGCGCCACTTCTGGCCATTTTTCTGTATATGTGGTGCTGGGGAATCGAACCCAGGGCCTCATGTACATGAGGCAGGCACTCTTGCCACTAGGCCATATCCCCAGCCCCTGGAGTAGTCTTTATTAAGTTGAGGATGTTCCCTTTTGTTTCTAGTTTCCTGGGAATTTTTTGTTAATCAGGAATAGATGCTGGATTCTGTCAAATGCTTTTTCTCCTCACTAATTGATACTATATTTGGATTCTTCTTCTTTAGTCTATTGATGTAATGGTTTACATTGATTGATGGTCTAATACTGAACAAGCCTTACATACATGGCATAAATCCTTTTGGGTTGCATTATAAAATTTTTTATCTGTCATTGGATTTGATTTGCTAATATTTGCTGAGGGTTTTTGTATCTTTGTTCATGAGAAGTATGATCTGTAGTTACTTTTTCTTATAGAACCTTTTATTTTAATTATTAGGGTGATTCTGGTCTCACAAATTTGCTGATAATTTTTGGACATGATTATAGAGAATTAGTATCATTTTTTTCCTTAAGTGACTGATAGAATCACAAGTGAGACCAGCAGAGTTGGTGATTTTTTTTACAGTTATTAATTCTATTTCTCTAAGAGAAATAAGGTTCTCTGTGTTGTGTGAATTTTACTAGTTTGTATATTTCAAGGAATTAGCTTGTTTGTGTAAACTATCAAATTGGTGAGGATAGTCATTTTTACTATTTGTTCAGTATCGTTTTAATGCCAGTGAGATTAGCAGTGATGACTATTTTTATTTCTAATAGTGATAATTTGGGTCTTTCTCTCTTTTTTTTTCTTGTTTATTCTCACTTGAAATTTGTTGTTTTTGTTAATCCTTCCAAAGAAGCAGGCCTAAGTTTAATCTTGGCTATTATTTTCTTGTTCAGTGATTTTTTTCTCTATTTTTTTTTATTTCTTTTCCCCCCTGCTTGCTTTAAACTCGAATTGCTTTTCTTCCTCTTGTTCCCTAAGGTGAAATCTTAGGTCTTCCTTGTTTTCTAAAATATACATGCACATTTAATGTTGTTAATTTCTCCTAAAGCACCACTGTGGCTGCATTTGACACACTTCGATGCATTGCATTTTTATTTTAATTTATTGAAGAATACTTAAAATATCCTCCAGTTTTATTTTGGATCCAATGTTCATTGTAAGTGTGCTATTTTATTTTAAAATATTTGGAAATCTTTTTTTATGTTTCTAAGACTGGCTTATTAAAAATTCTGCAAAATGGTACAAAAAATAAGTTGGTTGTTTAATTGAGAAATATTTTCTCTCTGTCATGTAAGTCTCCTAATCTCTCAATTCTAAGCTTCTAACTGAAGTTACTTATCGCCCCTTCAGCAGTTTACTCCCAGAGGGACCCACTATGCCTGCCCTTGAGAATAAACTTAATAGAATCCATCATGGACAGCCTCTCCTCTGCTTCTGTGAAGTCAGGGATAAGATCATTCAAGGAAGAACTATAGCAGCAATACGATCACACCTCAGAATGCAATAACTTTCCAGGGTCTTAGCTCTCTTTCCCACAAGGGCAACCTTTGCCTATTGGTTGGTTTATTTGCTTGTTTGTTGAGATAGGGTCTCTCTGTGTAGCTCATAATGGCCTCCAACTCAGTATTCTCCTGCCTCTTCAGCTCTGAAGGGAATGAAACTCTGGAAATCTTTATTGCCATCTTTTAGTTCTCATTCCTGTAGAGTTTTCTTAAGCAATGAGAGGGCTTTTCCAGGAAATAGGACACACACACACACACACACACACACACACACACACACACACACACACTTCCACCTAATCTGGTACCCTTGGTACCAAGATGGAGATCTTAGAAGAGATGCATGCATCAAACTATAACTAAAATCAGATGTAGCCTAAGCCTCCGGATAAGGGAAAGTCCCTATATATCAAGAAAGGGTCAACCACAATTCAAGAATTGTTTGTGAAACAGGATGTTTGGCTACATTTGTACTCAGATGCAGAATTGCCCCTGGTTTTTGGCTCCTACTGTTTTGTTATTTATTCTGTTTTTTTTTTTTTGCCTCATCTCCTGTGGATGAAAGATCTTGGGACCTCTTGGTCTTCATGACTGTGGGGCTGATTACCATAAAAAAAATCTTCTTCTGTATCTGTATCGTCACCATCTCCATCTCTTTTTCTGTCTTTTCCTCTCTCCCCTCATTGGTCTCTGAAGAATTAAAAAAAATATTGTTATCATAAATGTGATGTATAGAAGGGTTACAGTTATCTAAGTTGGGTAAAGAGTACATTCTTTTTTGGTCTCTACAAAATTTAACACAGTGTGGTATATCCAGAGTGCAGACAAGACATTCCATTAGGTGGTCAGAATAAAAGATTTGTTTTCCTATTTATTTTAAGAAAAAGTCTCATGGTGTTGCTCAGTCTGGCCTCAAATTTGTGATACTTCCATTTCAGCTTACCAAACACTGAGATTACCCATTCGTGGCACTATTCCCACTACTTTTTATTTTTGAATGACATCTCTCACTTGCTTTTTTTCTTTTGCTGTCCTGGGAATTGAACCCCAGATTTCATGGTTCATGCTGAGAAAATACTTGTGATACAACCTCAGTCCATTTTATTTTTGTTTTGTTTGTTTGTTTGAGGTAGAGTCTTGCTAGCTTTGTCTGGGCTGGACTTAAACTTGCAATCCTCTCAAGTGGTTGGGATTATAGACATGTACCACCACACCCAGTCTAAAACTCATTTTTTAACCTTTTTTTGACATATATTTAAAAATGTTTGGAATATATCAGAATTATAAAGTGGGTGACTCGTTCTACTACCTCCATCACTAAAATCTCCTAAGTAGCTGTCTTGATTCTTGTCAGAATTATTGCAACTGCCTCAAACCCATTCTCTCTGCTTCCATCTTCTGTGCTGACCATAGAAAGTAACTAGTTGTGCATAATCAGGCCATTACCCTCCCTTCTCACGTTCATGGCTGCTTATCTCATACCAAGCAAAAATCAAGGCTCTTATTGATTAGCCTCTCTTTTTCTACTTCCACCTATCTCCAGAATGTTACCCCTCACTTCCAGGAGTCTCCTCACTATCCCCAGAGAATTTGTGGTGGGGTATGGTGTTTCTCTGCCTGGAATGCTCATTCCCCAACTCTACTCAATTGCTTCCTTAATTTCCCCAAGTCTTTTGTTTGTACCTTGTTGCATTTCCTTTTCCTCTGTTTGTATTTTATTGTTTCCTCATAGCATTTATCATTGTGAGGCATACAGTTTACTTATTCATTTTATTTGTTGATTCTTATTCTCCCAACCGGAATATAAGATGCACAGGAATAGGTTGTTTTTTCTCTCTTGGTGCTGTAGGTCTGTGCCTGACACATGTGAAGGAAGTCCTCCATGAATACTTGTCGAATAAATGAAAGAATAAAAATCACCAGGGCTGTTGCATTTTGTTGATGGACAGGATGCAGAATGAAAACATTCTGCATTCTCAGAGAAGTAAGGGTGAGTTCAAGCCATAACAGAGGCAGAACTGAACTTCAAAGCCAGGATTTTCTCAAGCCAAGATATACAGTATCCCAGATTACTTCTCAGAAGGAAAGGGAGAGAGAGACAAAGAGAGAAGAAAGAAGAGGTCTGGGGAAGGAAAAGGGTAAGGAGAAAGCTGGAGAGTGAATTAAACTGACAATGGGAATGGAAATTGAATTAAAGAGAAATCATCAAACCCAAGTACAGCAAAATATAGTCACATCCAGGTACCAGGCAGCCCTTTGGGGATAAGATAAAAATCCATTTCTCAAATTTGGAGACAGGAAATTTTCATTTTCCTAGGGCCTTTAAAATAATGTCCCTGAAATGTGTCAGAATGGGTTAGGGATTCCTTATCCACCCAACTTCTCTAAAGATAAGTCTTGGATCCATGGAGCTGACCAGATTTCCCAAGGCAGACCTGTGCACTGAACCATGGTCACCTCTTTTCAGAGGGGTTTCCACCCAATAACACCGTAGTTCCAATTGGCTACTGGAAAGGGAGAAAGTTCTGGAAGGGCTTTTCTGCCATTGGGAGACGACTTTTTTCCTGATCTTCTGTCCTAGCAGAAAAGAAGTAGGTACTAACCTTAGGAAAGGTCAGTTCCAGTAAACAAACAGGAAGAGAATTCTTTGTGGCTTCCCCAGCCCCTTCTGTTCCCTAGGTCCTTCCCCCATCCTGGGGTGCGGTTTCTCCTTGCCAGTTGTTCACTGATGACACATCTTCCTGGTTCCCAGCCTCCCGTAGGCTCCTTTTCACCTGACTCCTACAGGGGCCCTTTCTATCACTGCTTTTGCCTTTGAACATCTTTTATCTGATGATGATATACAAAACCCAGGGGGCAGTGGAAGTTAGGAGGCCCTGAGGGGGGTACAGCCTGTGCATTAGGCTTGTAGGATGCTTACCTAGTCAACAGGAAGGTATTTCAGAAGAAAAACATGTCAGAGCTGGGTAGCCTCACAGAATTTAATATGCATACATAAACCTTGGAATACTAAATTGTGTTACTATAGAGGGAAAATTTTGGGAGGTGCTTCTTGGAGTGTTGAGAATGTGAAAAATCTGGCCCTGCTCTGACCCTAGAGCAGCAATTTCTGCTATGAGAAAGCCATCTGCAGTACCCCAGAGAAGGACTCCATTTTGAGGTACTGGTGTGGGTGTGGGGATTTCAGGAAAAGCAAAGGGAAACTCCAATGATGCCTCTGAGAAGGAAGCCCACATGATGAATGAGGGGAGCAAAGGACCTTGCGGGGGACATCCAAAAGCAGGGACAGTGTTAGGAACAGGCCATTATTGAAACATCTGTTTACATTTTTGTTTTCATGTGCATTTGCAAAACAAGAGAATTCTGGCTGTATTTTTAAAATATAAAAACCAAAAGCTGCCTAGCATAGCTTTGTCCAATTGGAAACATGAAGGGCACATACAATTTCTGTTTTCCAGTTTTTGGCTGTCCTTGGGTTTGAATTCAGCCCTGTGCTTGGATAGATAGGCAATGTTATCACTTGAGCCACATCTCCAGCTCTTTTGTGCTTTCATTATTTTTCAGATAGGACCTTGAGTTTTTCTTTACTAGGGGCTCACTGGTTTGGACAGGGATCTTGCTATTTATTCCCACCCTCCCTCCCCCAGTATCTGGGAGTATAGATGTGTTCTAACATACCCTTCTTTTTCTGTTGAGGTGGGGAATCTCAGGAGCTTTCCTGCTAGGGCTGGCCTTGAACTATGATCCTCCTGCCCTCTGCTTGAGTAGCTAGAATTACAGGCATGAACCACCAATGCTGGATAATTTTTAATATTTTTTTCTCATACTAAATATTTTTGATCCTCTATAGATTTGACTCCCATAACCCACTTCAGTTTTAACTAGTCACCTTTCAAGTACTAGGTGGTTACTAGTAGCTAATGGGGACTTGTGTTAGCCAGCACAGGTTTAGAAGGCCCCCTTTCCTCCTCTAACATCCTGTTCTTTCATTCCCATTTTCACTGGCTTTGTGCACCCTGTGTACATGCATATCTAGTGTTCTTGCGCATATGTGTGAATTGAGTCAATGAGCTCAGGAATGTAGGTGTGCCCATGTCATAGAATGCATTCCTTTTGAGGATGGACCTACATCTTCTACCTTTATTTCTGGACTAGCCCCAAGGCAGTGGGAAGTTATGGAGAACAGATTGTGGATACAACCCAGTGGAAGGCATAACATTAGGTGATACCGTCTGACCACAGGCTAAATCACTTCCTCACCCCATTCTGTTTCCCTTTCTATTAAAATGGGGGCAGTTGGTTTATTTGTATCTGCCTCCAGGACTTTTATGAGGATAAAGGAACACTAGACATTAAGGACATTTGGAAAAGCAAAAACACTGTACACAGAAGCAAGTCAGGGTTTGTTTGTGATTTTTATATCAGCTGGTTTTTCCTTCTGTGCATGAAGGGACATTGTGTAGGCAGCAGGAAGCCATGGGATTATACTCATGAGAATTGCTCTCATATTGAGTTTAGCAGGTGACTAGTGTGTGTGTGGCAGGGTGCAGGAATAAATGAGAGTGGATCTTAGAGCTGTCTGAAGAAAGATTCTTCCCCCTGTGTATAAGGCCACGGCAGAAAGCCAATTAGCCACAGAGATTTCTGCTCACAGTTCTTACATAAACAAATTTGCCTGTTAGAGTGATCAGAGGCAAGTTTTCCTTTAGCCATGTGCTTGGAGGCAGTGAATCTCACGAACTCTATGACTGCTCTGTGTTACCAACTGCACCCAGGAGCTCACTTCTCCCTGGGGGCAATGCAGAGAAACATCTGGAGTTGTCCTTACCTGAAGATAGCCCATTTAGGGGTTCTTCCTTATTATGAAGATGTTTGCAAAGGTGTTTTCTTGTTAGATGGTGGATGTATCTTCTGTAGACATCACAGACCACATGAGACCTTTCTTTTCCAGTAGGATTTGATGTAAATGGCATCAATGCCAATGTACTTCTCTACTGCCCTGGGATTGTTCCTCAGGCATCTTCCTGTATTCCCATTTTTCATCTTATCTTCTTCTTTGGATGGACAGTTAGACTACCATATGACTCTTGTTCCATGATTGTTCTTCCTTTGAATCTTCAATAGCTGTTTGTTGCCACCTGATTAAATTTGCACTGGCCTCTGACTGAGCTTGGGGCTATCTTCAGTTGGGCTCTTGTTTACATTTTTTTCTGTCTATACCTTCTTTGTACTGATCAAGCTTTGCTTGATCCCACATCCATGCCTTTCCCACTTCCCATCTGCAGCTTCTCCATAGAGTGGCACACAATTTCAGTGAGCTGGGACTGGTGTGGTTTTCCTGCTGACAGTGGTTAAGTCCTCAGCATACCTGGATAACTCATTCACCCATCCTATGCCATTGCCACCCATTGGTGCTTTGCCCATTTGGGGGGTGGGATTTCTGCTGAATCTTAGGGGACCTCTGAGGTCTGGTTCTCACTGCCTGTCCATTCATATGACACTGGATATTTATATTGTCCCTAGGCACAGGTGTTTGTGTTTACATCCTCTATAAGGTGAGTAACTTGAGGAAGGAATATGTCATAGTTTTTGGATCATTGAGAGGGCCTGGCACAGGACCCTTCAACTGAAATCATTTATATATCTAGTTAGATATATGAACAGAGGGTGGATGGATTATATCCATGGGATGAGAGGCTGTATAACATCATCGATGGATTTTTCACTGATTATAAAATAATCAACTGCATCTTGAAGACAATGAGGGAAAAAGTTCCTGTGCAGCATATCTACCCCTCTTATAAACTGACTCCCCTCCTTTTCTTACATATATTTACCTTCTTTTCCATTTATCTATGCAATCACTGTCTGTGTCTATATCCTCTTGGGTCTTCTAGGTCCTACAGGTCTATTTATTTATTAATTTTTTTTTACAGAGTTTTGCTATGTAACCCAGGTTGGCCTGGAACTTACTGTGTAGCTGCAAGCTGGCCTCAGTCCCACAATCCTCCTGTGGTAACCACTTTAGTACTGTGACTGTAGGCATGTAGTACCATAGCCAGTGCTAACTACAACTAACTAAATCTTAAATATATGTGTGTCTATAATAGTGTCTTTATAACTTCCAAGTATATATATATACACACACATATATATATCCATTTACATGTAGTCTCATGTATTTGCGTCTATTCTTCATAGATTTCCTCTTTCTCATCTATCTGTAGATCTAAATATCTATCTATCTATCTGTTCAAACATTCTATATTCTAAGTACATATACTTACATAATTTGTTGCATTTGTAGCCATTACATCATTTCTAAAGCCAGCATTCCATTGTTGGACATTTAAATTTGTTCCAGAAATTTTGCTGTCACCATTCTTTGTTCTATCCCTAATTACATTCTTAAGATAAATTCTTTGAAGTGAAATTTCTGGGTTAAAGGGTTCTGAGTGACTTTAAGAGTCTGGGTGCTGCTTATATCTGCGGGTTGCCCTGGATAGAAGACATGAACTTGAGGTTAAACCTTTGCTTGTACCTCAACTTTAGCCATGACCTTTCAGATCCAATGCTGTTCTAAGACTTGGTATGGGAGGTTCAAGAAGACCTGAGTTCTATTGAATGGCTGAGGATACCCAGGCAAGGTTGAGAATTAGCTGGATTTTGAAGTCTAGGATCAGTGTATGCCTAGGAGGATAACAGAACAATGCAAGCTGGATTTTGAAGTCTAGGATCAGTGTATGCCTAGGAGGATAACAGAACAATGCAAGCTAGGCTGGTGGCTGTACAAAGTTAAGACAGTGTGACAGGCCAGGCTAGGTCATGTCAGAGTAAAGAGCCTTGAATTTGGAGATACACATAATACATTAAACATGAGGATCTTCCTTCTGTGATGAACACTGCCTCAGGTACGAGGCCTTTTACACTTGCTCTTCTAGAAATCAAGAACTGATCAAGGGCTTCCCTAGGGCCTATAAACTCAAAGAGCATCTCTAACTAGGCCCTGGGAAATCCTAATATTTGGCTTATTTTCCCAGATTTAGCTTGCCTGAGTTTAGCAAGTGATGGCTGAAGTCCAAGTTCACTAAGGGGCTAGTCCTGCTGGTCACAACTTGAGGTAGAGCTAATGAGCACAGATGACCAGGTCTAGGGATCTGGTGATAAGAGCTCTCCATCTGTTTTTAAACCAGCTAAAGTCATTTGATCACCACAGTCATGAGTAAAATTTAAAAATAGTAGATGTAAAGGATGGTCTGTGTCCTCATGGAAGAGCAAATAGTAACCCTTGGGAATCATTATGGGCTAAATAAGAAGCACATCTTCCTCAGTTACTTCATGCCTTTTTTTTTTTTTTTTTTTTTTTTTTTTTAGTAAATGTTTGTAGTCTAATTTCAGCAAGGCACTTGGAAAGCCTTTCAGTATTACCTTGGGCTCAAGGCAGAGGGCTTTGGACTGGATGAGTTATTCATGGAATAATATGGCTAGAGTACTTTTTAATGAAGCATGCTTAAGCCAGGGATGGGTTTCTAGAGCTCTATAAGGTTCTGTTCTTGATCCTGGGCTGTTAACATTTCCTTTAATCAATGACAAAGGAAGAAATATGTAGGTGACATAAAGATGGGAGAGATAATGGATATGTTGGATGGAAGAATTTAGATCCAAATTGATTAGTTCAGGCTTGAAAAGCGAGTTTAATTCATCAAAATGATGGTTAATAGGGTCATATGCTAGGTTTTATCCTTGCATTAAAAGAGTGAAACAACTATTACAAGTGCACGATGGGGAGGTCTGACTCCCTCATATTTCAGAAGAAATTAAGTGTCAAGTGCAGTGTATGTCTGATTGCGTGAGTGGATATTTAAGACCTGTGGTGATGGAGAGTCCTTCCCTGGCACATCTGGGTTGAGGTGACTTGTTCTAGACACAGAACTAAAAGCAAAGGCGCACAGGGAAGGTGCATGCACTTCCAAATCTGCCAGCAACAGGGAGTATACCTCAAAATAATCTACTCAACCTCTTGGAGGCTCACTGTAATCATCAGTGAAGTAAATGGGTGATACCGAAATGGAGAGACAGAGGACAAAGGATGAACCAATGCAACACCAATAGTTAAAAGACACTATGTTGGAAATTAACTTTACAACTTGGGGAAGAGGAAAGTTGGAAGGGAGGGAAAGCATGAGAAAATGAGGGAGGGGGTAACACTGTTTGACAAGAAAGGCACTAATTTCCTTAGGTATGTAACTGTAACGCATCACCTTTGCAATAAATTTTTTTAAAAAAAGTAAATGGACGCTAGTAATTACCTTAAGAATTTCTTGGAAGTTATGAAATTGCTTAGCACAGCATGGCCATGTTTTTGCTGCAAAGAGATTCTGGGAAGAGTTGAGATCCATGTGAAGTGAAGTTCAGGGAAGACAGTAGATTGGGAAACATAGAGAGCTCTGTTACCAGACACCTTACTAAACACTTTGCTAGGGTTATCTCATCTACCTTTCGAATTGTCCTATAGAGTCAGTACTATTATCCTTTTTTTTGGAGTGAGGGTTCTTATTTATTGTCAAAGTGATGTACAGAGAGGTTACAGTTTCATACGTCAGGTCTTGGGTACATTTCTTGTACTGTTTGTTACCTCCTCCATCATTCCCCCCTCCCTTCCCCCTTTCCCTCTCCCCCCATGAGTTGTTCAGTTGGTTTACACCAAAGTACTATTATTTTTGACATTTTACAAGAGGGAAAACTAAGGCTCGAGGTAGGTATTTGAGAGTAAGGCTCACAAGTCAGGTCAGAGCTGGAGCTACACCTTATTTTTCTGTCTCTCTGTGCTACCACATTGTCCTATGGCTGGAATTCTAGAAAGATCTTAAGAACTGGCAGAGGAAGGTGTTTTGGAGTAAATGGTGAGGCCCATCTGCCTTGAGCTCTGGAGGCTGATCTGAGTTCAGAGCCAGCCTCTGAACAGCTGGGGCTGAGCAGTGTCTAACTGTGTGGGTGAATGCATTTCCCACCGATGTCTCTGTGTCTCCTGTCATCTCCCTGTCACCATTTCTCTTGCATTGGTGTAGCTACCTGGTGAGAAGTCCTAGGTGGGAATAGGGAAGAAGGGATTTGAGAAACCCCATCACTCTCTATCCATTCACACCAGCGCTAGACAGCTGCTCCTTGGAGATGGAGCATAAGATTTGTGGGGGCATTATTGCAACCTTTACAGAGTACTTTTTGGGGTCCTACCTCAGGGTAGGCATGTAGAAGGACT
Organism: Perognathus longimembris pacificus; assembly: GCF_023159225.1. NCBI lineage: Eukaryota > Metazoa > Chordata > Mammalia > Rodentia > Heteromyidae > Perognathus > Perognathus longimembris. The sequence goes on along the minus strand of NC_063162.1, from coordinate 19,344,820 downwards.
TGTTTTCTTAGTGTATATCTTCATTTCCTGAGTCATGTATCTTCCAGGAGAAAGATCAGGGCTCAGAATCTAACTCTAAATCAAGTTGGCCCATGTCACAGGAGTCAGTGCTGGGGATTCTTCTAGAAAAGGCGGCCTCATCCCTGGTGCTTGATTCTTCTTCCACTCTGATACCTCCTTTCACCATGTTGGGGACCTCATTTTGCCCTGCCACCTGCCATCCATGTGGTAGACTCTGGGATCTGGCCCCCACTCTTTGCTTGCTGTGATATGAGTCTTAGGTCCTTTGTACTTCTAGAATTTACATGACTCTGTAGTTTACTCAAGTAGACTACTTGCTCAATAGGTCTTCTCAGGTTATTAAACCCACACAGATTCACTGAGCTGTGAGTAATGTAAAGACACTGGTTCCTGTTTCTAGCATGTGGCGGATAATCAACCAACACGGTCAAATCAATGAGATGGAATGATTGGATAAATAGCAGTTGGCATTGAGTCCTTCATTCACTTATCCCTGGTTGTCTTACATTGTGACTTAGGATCTGGTCCAGAACAGAAATCAGAGGCCCAGATTCAGATCTCTGCTTTTTCATTTGGATTTATCAAAATTCTCTAAAGTGGTTTTCATCACTAGATATTATTTCCTAGGAGTTGTTTGGGGATTGAATGAGATTACGAACATACTCTCTTTACTAAGCTCAACAAACACACAGGAAATAGTAGCTCTATGGGAAATACCAGATGGGCAGCATTGCTCTTGGATTACCAGTGTTAGTCTGGTGTTTTAATTGGCTCTGGGTAAATCCATCTTGAGTTCTTACTGGACCAGGACCTCAACATTCATAAAGAAGGTAGGCAAAGGTTCAGTAAAAGTGTATGGCACATTTGATAAAACAGTACCATGTGAACTAAGCCTTGAGAACAGATATTTTGGGTACAGAGAGAAACAAACATGAGGTCAGGGTCATTGTTATATGTTATGCATTGTCTTTAGACATGATATTCCTAAACCTTGGTGCTTGTATTTGAAAGGCAAGTCACTCTAGGGTGACTCTGCTTTTAAATGTCATAGCAGAGGATGACAGGAGAAGAACACTTAACAACCAGGCCTTGCTGCAGGAAGTAAAGATGCCAAAAACCATGTGCCTTTGCTGGCTCTGGGGGTGGGTGAGGTAGCATCAAGTTACTAGAAGGATCACCTCCCATCTCAAGGGACAAGCTCTGTGTTTACATGCATGCTTAAAGTAATGCTTCTTAAAAGCTTGGATCTCAGGTGGAGAGAGAGAAGAGAGAGAGGTGTGGAAGACAGAGAGACGTACACACATACACAGAGAGAGAGAGAGAAAGAGAAAAAGAGAGAGAGATTCCTTTACTGTCCTAGAAAAAGCAAACAAGCAGGATTGGGAGGGTATGCAGATGCCTACAGGGCACTGACTGCTAGCACAATTATTTAAATGGGGAGCTTTGTGAAGATTTCAGACCTACAGCCTAGTGTTTCTGAGATGAGATGGGGGGGTGAATGGCCCCAGACAGACTCAGTCTTCCGACCTCATTCTTGGGTTCTGATGTCTGATTGTTGAGGTAATAAGCAAGGAATAAAGGGGGAGCTCAGAGGGCCAAATCAGGCTATAACCAGCCTGCATTAAACTGGTTTGCTTAGTCTGGAGTCTATTCAATTTCCCTATAAGGACTGTCTATAGATTGTCAGGGCCATCAGCAAAAGAATAATAACAACCCTTGAACTTGCAGAGTGCTTTATGCTTCTGAAAATGCTAGGCTATGTCTGAGCGCCCAGAAATCAGAAGAAGTGGCTGGAGCAGGCACAGTCTCCTCAGCACAGGGGCAGAGGTCCTGCGGCCTCCACAAAGCTACCCAGCTAGTCCCCAATGTGTTAGACCTGATGACTCTCCTAATTGCTATAATTTGTCTATTCATTTATTTATCATTTGATGGAAAAAACTTTGAGCATTTTTTTTCTCTGTGTGTGTGCCAAACATTGAGTTAGGCTTAAGAAATATAAGGAACAGAGACTTGCTTGCAAAAACAAATCTGAAATTTACATGTTTAAATAAAAGCCATTTTGGGAGGTTGCTTTGTTCTTTCTTGGCAAGCTTGGTACTTTGCTTTGATGCCCAGAGCTTTAATTCTGTTGCCTTTCCTTGTTCACACAGGGACACTTTTTCTTCAGCATCCATTGGAACCAAATGATTGGGGTTGTGATGTTTCACAGGGATGCCTTTAAATGCAGGACCATCCCCAAATATATCACAAACTATTTTTTTTATTAAATTTTTATTGTCAAACTGAGGTACAGAGAGGTTACAGTTTCATACATTAGGCATTGGATACATTTCTTGTGCTGTTTGTTACCTCCTCCCTCGTTCCCCCCTCCCCCTTCCCCTTTCCCTCCCTCCCCCCCCCCCATGAGTTGTTCAGTTCATTTACACCAAACAGTTTTGCAAATATTGCTTTTGTAGTCGTTTGTCTTTCTTACCGGTGTCTCTCGATTTTGGTATTCTCTTTCAGTTTCCTAGTTCTAATACCAGTATACACGGTTTCCAATGTACTCAGATAAGATACAGAGGTAGTGGAGACACAACCATAGGAAGGGGATACAAGAGGATCATCAGTAATAGAAGCTACAGTTTCACATCACATGTTGCAAGTAATTACAACAGTGATATAACAGTCGTTTCCATAACATGGAGTTCATTTCACTGAGCATCATCTTATGTATTCATAAGGGCTATTGGGCTGTTGTGGTCCTCTGCTGTATCACAAACTAGTAAAAGCACTGTGGCAACTTACCTTCCCTTGGTGGTAGGCACTCAGCATACAATAGACAGATTGCGTGTGTATTTTTAAGTTGTTCATTTTTAAATTTTTTTTAGATTTCATTTTTTTCTTTATTGTCAAAGTGAAGCACAGAGGGATTACAGTTTCATATGTAAGGCAGTGCATACATTTCTTGTTCAACTTGTTACCTCCTCTCTCATTTTTTCCCTGCCTCCCCCCTCTACCTTTCCCTCTCCTCCCCATGAGCTGTACAGTTGCTTTACACCAAATGGTTTTGTAAGTATTGCTTTTGGAATTGAATGAACTCCATGTTATGGAAACAAATATTATATCATTGTTGTAATTATTTTCAACATGCCATGTGAAATAGTACCTTTTTTTTCCTCTTGTATTCTCTTCCTGTAGTTGTATCCCCCGCTATCACTGTATCTCATCTGAGTACCCTGGATACTGTATATACATGTATTAGAACTAGGGAAGGGAAAGGGAATATCAAAATCAAGAGACAAAGGATAAAAGGACAAACGATAAGTTGTTCATTTATACAGGAATTGGGATTGGTTTAATCTCAAATGTAATACCAATTTGTCTACTCTTTTTTTTGGCTGTTTGTTTTCAAGTGTCCTAGAAAGATCTCTTCCCTACAGATAGATCCTATTTCCTAGTAGGGTGTGCTATAATTTTTACTAGTAGAAATGTTTTTCTTTGCTGTTAAGTATTATCATTTGTGATTCTGTAATTCTGTACATGTTAGTATGATTTAGCCAGTGTTCTGTTCTTGTAGTTTGGGTGAAAATTAGAGAGTTTGGAACTCCTAGAGGTGAAGAGGAGACTGAAGAGGTAAAAGGGAAGAGAAAGCAAAGGGAAGAAGGTGAGCTGTTTCTTTTTGTAACTGACTCAGGATATTGATTCTGTCTCTTCAAGTAGATTGTAAAACCTTCAGGGTTAGAGTGTGGATTTCTTCCTCAGAAGTAGTCACTAAGCAGCCAGACACAGAAGGTTTTGACTGACCATAATGACTTATCCATATAATCCTAGTTACTAAAAAAATGGTAAGTGCATGTAGAGTTTTTGTAGGCAGCTAGCCATACCCAGGCTTCTCCAGCTCAGGCATTTGATAGCTTTGTGACCTTGACCCCATGATGTGACCACACTGCTCACTAGGGATGAAAGCATCGCTGTGTGATGGGAATACTGAGAGGACAGAGAGGCAGGGCCTCTTGCTAACATTAAGAACCCACCTAGCCAGTTGGTTTTCCTTTCTTGTATAATAGTTTTATTGCATTCAATTAAAATATCATACTCTTTAAGTTATTTAGTTTAAAATTAACCGCCCCTGCTCAGAAATGATGGAGTATAAATTTGAGTCAGTGAATAACATTTAGGAAGAGCAGGGTACCACAGGGCACAGGCCTTGCCCATGTCCACTGTCTCTCAAGTGGTTCTCCTGAGCGGAAGATGGTTGGCTGGGAGCCTAGCCATGCCAGAGGGCACGGAACTACGGCTGTATTGTTTTGGGCACTTCTGTTGTCCATTCAGGGCTCTCCAAAAATTGGCTTAGGAAATAGTTTGACAGTTATTACTTGGGACTCAGGAAACTCCAGGTAGCTTTTGAGAGCAGCTCTCTCATGCAGCAAGGGATCTATCCTGAGCTGTTCACTTCGAGCGCTTTCATTATTTTTCATGCTTATTTCTGGCGGGAGCCAGAGCTGGGGTATTCATGAGCACTCACTGTCTGATTTTTTTGTAAGCCAATCCCTTTGTTTCTTTGGGAGAGAAAGAAGCTTGCTCCCCCAACCTCCCCTGCCCCACCATAGGGTTCAAGGAAACTGGCCCTTGTAATTGTAAATTACCTATGAAGGAGACAAAGCCCTTGGCTCCCATCCTGGTGGAAGCTTCCAGATCCATACCGATAGTGGAAATTAATGAAAATGGCTGCTGAGATGTTGGCCTGTTGGTGGCTGCTGAGATGAAAAGGTAGCAATTGAAGCAGGCTTTGGGGATGAGCATTCCGATGAGGATTTTTGTTTGGGATACAGTTATTATATGTGCCATGGGGTCTAGCCAGGCTTCAGGTTTTCTGGAACTGGTTCTGATTTGCTCATGAATAACCCATCTGCCTTTTCTTTCAAAATGTGATCTCTCTTCCTTTAATCTGACCATTTCCTCTTCCAAGAAAAATAAAAACAAAAATCTGGCCCTGTAAACACAAGACAGCTCTAGGTAAAGCCAACTGTCTGAATCTCTCAATCTCATTCCACCTGAGCCCTTCCCCCTTCCTCTGCCTTATTTTTAATAGCAGAATGAGGCTCAGGCAAACTTGTTTTCTCTTTCATCTCTGTTCATCCCCTTGGGCTCATATTAAACAGATGTCATACTTGGGCTGCCCAGGAATCCTCTTATGAAACAAACCAGCCAGCCTTCTTAATTGTCCTCTTGTGACTATACTAAAGGTGTTATCCAAGTTCTTGAGGGTTTCAGTTCCTGGGGCTTAGGCCTGAGTGTCAACCCTGAATGTGGCCAGTTTTGCGCTCTCAGTCAGTTAGTAGAAAGACATGGTAGCAAGGTGAGCTTGTTAAAATCAAAATTAAAGTTATTTCTCCAGATTGTGGAAAGACATGGTAGTGAGGTGAGCTTGTTAAAATCAAAATCAAAGTTATTTCATATTCAGGTTGAAAGGGATTTTTTTCCTTTAGAGTTCCAGTGTCTTACACACACGGGCATGCATGTGCGTGCACACGTGCACACACACACACAGAGGCAGACAGACAGAGACAGAGATACTGTGTGACAGAGACATAGAGATTGCCATTCAGTTAGACAGGATTGCACAGGAGAGTTATGTTTTAGGACATGTAAAATCACATTCTTATTCTGTTAGTATTTAGAAATATGTTTTAACTGACATCAATAGATTTACCATTTATGCTTTTGGATCCTATTGTCATCAGCATTCCCTAAAGATCTATGGTATTATAATAGCTTCATATTGCCTTGATAAGTCTGAAGTTTATTCGATTAGATAGTTGCCATATTTTCTGTCTGAGGAATGAGTCTTCTATTTCCCTTATATTGTTGGCAAGTGAGCTTCTTTTCCTTTTAAAATGTTTCAAGTTGATGCTTCCTTGGACTTTTTTTCAATTGGCAACTTGGTTGGGTTTTTTGTTGTCTGTCTTGCCTGATGGTTCACGTTTTTAGTGTGGTGGCTTTTCTTTTGTCCCCAGCTCACTCACACATCTATAACATTTTACACTGACCCTAGGCCTTCTTGAAACAGGGTCTTCATTCATTTCCAAGTAGCATTTTGTGGATGTAACCATTTATAAACATGGCAGCAGTACCTGAAGAGCTCATCGGTTTTCTCTCCATTCGCTGTCTCTATAACAAGGTTTCCATATATCATGGGGACTATGGGTAAACTGTCATACCTCTAGTTTCTTTGTGACAAACTTCTTGGATCTCAGGGTAGAAGGGTAGATGCAAAGGCTCTGGGTAGACACATTTGTAGGGGTTTGTAGAAAATAGCCAGAAGACCCATAGATTAGTGAAGTGGCTTTCAAGTGAGAGTCCAGGAGCCACCCTCACTTTCTTTGAATCTATACAGAGTTCAAAACGGACACATACTTCACATTTTCCCATAAGACTTACACCCAAGATTCTCTCATTACATGTCTTGGTCAGTTCCAAGAACTTGGAATAACGCCTAATTGATACCACCACCTGCTAACAGTAGGTGAAGACCCTAGCAGAATTAACTGGAGAGTCTACCTGAACAGCATACTAAAACCCAAAGATTCACAGTGTGGTTCAAGTGGTAAGGTGCTTACTTAGCCACTTGAGGTTCTGGGTTCAAACATCAAATCAGTACCACCACCACTCCCCCCCCCCCAAAAAAAAGAAAACAGAAGAGGAAAGAAAGAAACTGACAAATTTTAATTTTATTTGGTGTGAAATTTTTTTTTTTTTCCAGGCCTGGGGCTTGGACTCAGGGCCTGAGCACTGTCCCTGGCTTCTTTTTGCCTAAGGCTAGCACTCTGCCACTTGAGCCACAGTGCCACTTCTGGCCATTTTCTATATATGTGGTACTGGGGAATTGAACCCAGGACTTCATGCATACGGAACAAGCACTCTTGCCACTAGGCCATACTCCTAGACCAGAAAATATTTTCAAGATATTTTACTGGCTATAAAATTCTGCTTCAACAGTTCTTTTCTTCCCATAGAAAGATGTGCTTCTTCTTTCCTTTTATTTAAATGAGATATGTAAGATGGTGTTTTTCTCTTTTGCTGTTGAGATTTTTGTCTTTATGTTTAGTTTTGAGAAGTTTGATGCAAATGTATCTTGCAAGTGTATGAGATTGCCTTGAGTCTTCTATGGGAATTTCCAGTCTTTTTAAATCTCTAGGGCTTTGGCCAAATTTCAGAGCAATGTAAGTCATCATTTCTTAACTCCACCTTCTTTTTTCTTTCCTTCTAGGATTCCAAGAACATGACTGCTAGATTATCACAGGCCCCTGTTGCGCTCATCAGTTTTCCTCCGGTCTAATTTCTCTGTTTCACAATTTTTAAAAATATTTTTCCTATCCTCAAGTTCATTTTTTCCTTTCCAATCTGTTGTGTGGCTCAGCCTTTGAGTTTTTAATTTTGGTTATTGTATTTGTCACGTTTCAAGTTGCCATCTGGTTCTTTTTTTTTCCTTCAATTTCCTATCCCTGTGCTAAGTCTTCATATTTTTTTCATATTTCAATGTATTTGTAACTGCTCACCAAAGTACTTTTGAACACCTTGTCCCATAATTCCAACATCTATGCCATCTCCAGGTTGGCATTTGTGGATTCATTCAGAGTATGACTTTCCTTCTTTTTTTTATATGAGTGTTGCTTTAAGAATTTGAATTTGGGGGCTGGGAATGTGGCTTAGTAGTAGAGTGCTCGCCTTGCATGCATGAGGCCCTGGGTTCAATTCCTTAGCACCACGTAAACAGAAAAAGCCAAAAGTGGTGCTGTGGCTCAAGTGGTTGTGCGCTAGTCTTGAGCAAAAAGAAGCCAGGGAGAGTGCTCAGGCTCTCGGTTCAAGCCCCAGGAATGGCAAAAAATAAAATAAAACAAAAAAATTGAATTTGAACATTTTGGAAGCTATGTTAGACAACTTTGAACCATGTATAGATGTTCTGTATTCATAGGCTTTCTTTGATTTCTTGCTGGTGGGGGTGTGGGGAGGGAGGTGCCATCTTGTTACTGCCAGGTACAAGGTGGCTGTCCAAATGGGCAGCCTGGAAGAGGAGGCCTTCTTTTTACTGCTGGGAAGTGGTGCACGCAGAAGTGCTGTAAGATTCATTTCTTTTCTCACCAAGAAAACGATTTCCCCTCATCTCATTAGTAGAAAAGAGATGCACAGGTTTGTGTTTGTGATTCATGTGGTGCTGAGTGCTAAGTGATAACCCTTATGATGTGCTGAGTGTAATCCAAAGGGTGGGGTGGGCCTTTGTGAAGTGTGACCAGCCCTGTTGAGTTATGGGGTATAAGGGAGCCAGGAAACATCAGGTTCAATTTAGTCTGACATTGACCTTGCAGGAACTTGGTTCAAGAATGCTAGGCTCCAGGCCTCAGGTATTAGCATTTCAGCCTGGTCCTGCCCTAGCTAGCAGACTCTTCAAGTAAGGAGAAACAATTTTGACTACTGAGCCAGACAGATATCAAGTGTCCCTTAGTAGATGTAGAGAGAAGTATTATTGACTCAGGGATTGTTAGGCCAAGTCTATTGGATAGAATGGAGCTCCTACCTCATTGTCAGGATGGAATTAGACCTGAGACTTTAGAAGACTAAACAGAAGGCCAGGCACTGGTGGCTTATGCCTGTAATCCTAGCTACTCAGGAGGCTGAGACCTGAGGATCATGGTTCAAAGCCAGCCTAAAAAGTCTGTGAGACTCTTATCTCCAGTTAACTATCAGAACTAACTGGAAGTGGAGCTATAAAGTGGAAGAACACTAGACTTGAGCAAAAAGAGCTCAGAGATAGCACCCAGGCCCCATATTCAAGCCCCATGACTAACAAACAAACAAAAAAGACAGGGACTCTTACTATTTTTTTCTTCCTCCTCTAGGAATATGCCATGTGTAAGAAGCTTAGATACAAATAAATATTAATAATTCCTTAAATCCCCTCAGTGGTATATATGCAGAATGGAAAGAATTTTTTATTTGCATTATCATTTCAGGCTTTCACAATAAAGCTGGAGGGGGGGCTAGAATCCAGATTGCCATCCCATTTATTGAGGATGAAACCAGCTCAGAAAGATTAAGTGATGCTCTCAATGGAGTTAGGGTTGGAGCAGGTTCTTCAGACTGAAGTCTTAGTGTTTTTGAGGAATGTGTTGAATTGCAGTGTCTCCACAGCTTTCTGAAAGCATCTAGTATTTTTTCTCTTGAGTCTCTGTCTGTAAATCATAGCTGCTATGGCAGAGCCAACCATCTCTGTCACAAAGGGGTGAAATTATCTTTAGTTTTGCATGTCTCACCAAGCCTGGAGATGCTCCTGCAACCCTCTGTCAATCATTCAGAAAACCTCTATAGAGCATCCACAGCAGTGTATGCTAATTGCTAATGTGGGGAGTAAAAGTTTCTTTTTTTTTTTTTTAGACAGATTCACCACTCCAGTATCTCACTGGCCAGTGCCAGAGGCCTTGTTTGTACTTGGATGGTTTGGTAGAAAGCAAGGTGGGAGGTGTGCGCAAGAGGCAGTTGTCTTCTGCTGGAAGATAATCACAGGATGAAGGGACTAGGGTTCTTTGAGTGGCTTTTCATAGTGTGCTAGAAGTTGTCTTCTGTGAGTGAGCATTATGGATTTGAATTCTGCTCCCCCTTGCTCCCCTGGACTCCTTTGAGATCTTGAGCATGCTACTGTGCTTCCAGGTATGTGCTGGGAATATGGGAATCTGCCTTCTCTGGCTGTAATGGAGGTAAGGACTTGGAAGAGAGGTTAAGGATAGTGAAATTAATAATACCACAATATCCTCTTAGGAATTATTTTTAAAGTGAGGGCTGCCATTACAAAGGTACAGAATAGGCTTCCTTTACTCTGAGCTCCTTAATAATGATGATGATTCTAATAATAATGATAATAATAATAATGAACTTTGACAATAATGATTTCACATTTACTCAGGCATCACTTCATTTGACCCTCACAACTCATAGATTGATGTTTTCATCTCTGAATTGCAAGTGAACCAAATAGCTCCTTTTTTCACTGGCTTACATTAGTCAGAGAGGAGGGTGTTTCATTGTTACATCTCCAATCAGCTTTTGAAAGCTTGGTGAGCCTGCTTATGGTAGCTGTCAGGAGAATGATAGAATGGCCTTCTCATTCCAGGGTTCCTCTCCTTTCTCAGTCTCTCTGCTCTGAAAGCCTAGTCCTCTTACAAAAACAGCCAGTGCCCAAACTAAAAGCTAAGATGAATAGACTGAAAATTCTTTTGCTCAGTCTTCCCTGCTGTCTCAAATTCTTGGGCCTTTTCCATTCTGGACCAGTTTGGACAGTGTGCGTGTGAGTATGTGTTTGTGTGTGTATATGTGTGTGTCTGTATGTGTGCATCCAGTGCGTTCTGGTAAATGAGATTTCCAGCTTGTCAGAACATTTTTTCCATTGTAGTATGGTGACTATTATTACTACTATGATTATTGATTATAACAATACTATTCTTATTAGCATAAACCACGTGACAGGAATATCAAAGTATTTGCTGACTTTTGTAATCCTCACAAGAGGATTTGCTGAGACCATGTGGGCTTACTTCCACCGTTACAGATGAAGGACCTGAAGGGTGGGGTCACTGTGTAACAGGCCTAAAACATAAGGGCAAATAAGAAACAGAACTAGGCTTTGAAATCGGGTCTGTTAGGTTCAGATTCACGTGCTTTGAACCCCCAAACCTCATTTCTCTCATATGAATAGGATGCAAGGTTTACAGAATCTAGACTTGGTGAGCACACTTAGAATACGCCATGAACATTGAGGGGGAAAGACAAGCCAAATCTCTGTGTACTTTCCCTCTTGCCTTTTGTCTCTGCAGGTTGCTGATTGGGTATTACATGCTTGGGACCCATGTAAGGCTTTGCCACCCAAAACGTGAGTGGTGTTTTAAAACCCAAGACTCCTTATTCACTTTCCAGACGTTAATCAATGGCAAATTAGAACAGAATTGATATATGCATAAGACATGCACATTAATTCCAAATGTGTTTATCGTAATTAGTGCCATTACAATGAATACCGAAGGAATCAGGGAATGATTAGCTACACTTAGTATTTGTTACGGTTTGTTTAAAAAAGTTAAACATAAAATTAGCTGAGGTTTGAGAAGCATTTGCATGGTAAATGTGGCTGCGAGCCTTGGATCTTTGTGAATTGGGTGTTTTTTGCCCAGGTTTCCCACACAAGATTTTATGGAAAGCTGAGTTAATGAGACTACCATCCTCAGTTAATGATGTGGCTTTCCTTTCTTAATTATTTGTATTTCACACCTGTTCTATCACACCTTCCTAAAGAAGCCTCTCAACACAGAAGATGAAAGTGGACAAGGTAGAAAAATAAACTCCAAAACATCTATAGAGGGCCAATGTATACTTTTAAGTAAAACACTTAATTGAGGCATGATGTACTCCCTACCTTATGTATGTAACTGTAACCCCACTGTACATCACCTTGACAATAAAAGTAAATTTTAAAAAATCCATACTCTTAATGAATACTAAAGATTAGATGACACATTTGATGGTAAGAATGTACCCATGAAATAATCACCAGAATCTGTGTCATAAACCCATCTGTCACTTGCAAAATTTTCTTACAGTCCTCTTTATTATTACTATTATAAGAACACTTGACATGAGGTCTACTGTTGAGATCTGATGACTTGGCAACACGTGAAAACTCAGTACAAATTGTTGGCTGTGTACACATGTTGTATAGATAGATTCCTATGACTTACCCATTTTGTCTAATTGAGACTTGTACCTTTTATTTTTTTATTTTTATTTTTTAAACTTGTACCTTTTAACTGACACCTCCCTGTTGCCCCCTTTTCCTTGCCTCTGGCAACTGACATTCTACTCTTCAGTTCTTTGAGTTAAGCTATTTTAGATTCAACACCTAAGTGAGATCCTTTTTTATTTTTCTTTTTGTGTCTGGCTTATTTCATTCAGCATAATCTTCTCTAGTTTTATTCATATTATTGGAAATGGCAGGATTTCCTTCTGTTGTTTTTCAGAGGCTGATATTCCATTCCATGCACATAACATCTTTTCTTTACTCATTCATCCATCAATAGGCATTTAGGTTGCATGCATGCCAAGAGATCAGTATAAAGTTTGAAAAGTTACATAGAGCAAGAGATATTCATATGTGTTGACATTTTGTTCTGACATGTTCATTTATGTTGTCTTCATTTAATCTTGAGAATGACAGTGAAACAAGCAGTGAAATAAAAGACCAGGCTGAGAAAAGATTAATTTGTTCAAAGTCCCACAACTAGTGGGCAGAGAGTGGGGGATCAGCTCTCATGTCTGTGGATTCAAATCCATGCTTGTTGACTAAGCATGGCACTTTCTCCTCAGAGGCTGAAAGTCTAAGCTCACAGGTACAGGGTCTATGGGTGTGATACCCAGGTCCATTGTCCTGTATAGCTCAGATGGAAAATCTCATCTGGCTGGCTACCTCCCAGAGCAATAAAAAGAATCTGAATCTATTCAAGGTGTGCGTTTTCCTTGACTTTTCTTTCAGAGTTCGGGTTCTGAATCAATTGTGGGTCATATTGAAGGGTACATTCAGCAGACACTCGTTGAGCATTGGCCAATGTTGGGGACAAGTTCCAGCTCTACTGAGGCAAGTGAAAGGCACAGACACACATGCAAATAGTTTGTATTTATAGAAGAAATATGAAGAGACTATGAACACATGGTGAGAAATCTGTGTGCCATGAATGGGGTTCCTGGAGAGCTGTTGAGGCTAACTTAGCCTGTGGACTGTAGGGTAGGTGGGGTGTAGATTTAGTTTTGATGATTATTGAGGTCCCTAGTTGGTTCAAAAATCCATGTCACACTGTACGCATGTCCTGGACCTGTATAAGTGGCTGTGCTGGGACTGTGGTCAGCACCTAAGACTGTTCCTGGCTTGGAAGAGGAGTCAACAAGTGTACATAGAAAATGCAAAATACTTCCAAGATGTTTTCTCACCAGCTGTGCCCGAGAGTGGGGAGCACAGTGAGCCTGCAGGAGGCCCAGGTGTCCACCGTGAGGAGCAATGGTTGGAAGTATGGCTCTGCCACTTGCTGGCCAGGAAAGCTCATTTCTCCATGTTTTACATTTTATCATCTTTAAGGAAGACAATGGCCCTGCACAACAGTGCACAATGAGGGGGAGGATTAGATGACTTAATACTCATGAAAGACTTTAGAACAGCCGATAGCATGTAATAAGCACTTAGGTGACGCCTTCTCTGTAGTTTGCATGATGTCTTGACTAATCTCAGGAAAATCCTTAGACAGATTCTGGCTCTCCTCCAATTTTATGTGACTCTAAAGTCCTTTCTCTCTTTGAGGAGGGAGAAGAATAAAGAAAGACTAATGTAGATGGCATGAGTTTTATCAAAGTACACTATAAACACGTTAAAAATATCATCATAGTGCCCCTTTGTACAATTACTTTATACTAATAAGACCTTAAAGAAAAAAGCCTTCCCTTCTATATATCTGGATGATACATTTTGATAACATTTTTTTCCTATGAACTTTTTATTAAGTCCTTTACTGAGTCCTTTCTAGTTTTTTTTTTTTGACAAATAATAAACTCTTTGATCTTGCCTTGGCTTGTATTAGCCAAAGTGTATATAGACATGGGTAGGGTCAGGGTGACAAATTAGCATTCATTTTCCAGTATATTAATTCAGTTACTTGCTTTTCGTTTTTTAAAAAAATCTGTTTTTTTTTCTAAATTAAAATCAACAGGATCCAGTTGGAGTTCACTTAACAAGAAAAAAATTTATTGGAAAGATACCACAGGGATTTCAGGGAATAACTGTATCACCAGACATTTAAAAAAGAAAATAAGGCCTAAGGGGCAAGAATCTGGATGCTTCTTCCAGATATCTACCAAGATATGACCAGATTCCTAACTGATTCCTAAAGGGAGAGTCCATTTTTCCCAGGTGGTCAGGTGTCCATCACTAAGCCAATTAAACATAGCCAAAGGGGTGGGTCAAGGAAACGTCAAGGAAGCATAGCTTTAAAGAGTGAGCTAGGCCCTAGTAGCCTTTAATCCTAGCTACTCAAGAGGCTTGAGATCTGAGGATTGTGGTTATGGTTTGAGGCCAGTCCAGGCAGAAAAGTCAGTGAGACTCTAGTTAACCACCAGAAAACTGGAAGTGGAACTGTGACTTAAAGTGGTAGAGCTCTAGCCTTGAGCAGAAAAGTTTAGGAAGAGGACTCAAGTGCTTAAGTTCAAGCCCCACCCTGGATACATACTGTTTCATTCCTATTGAGGCTACTTTTTTTGTAGCTTGTAGAGTTGTGGATTTGTTTTTTCTTTTTCATCTCTAAGGAGGTTGGAGCTTATTAGGCAGGCATGGCTATTGAGCACTTACTGTGCATTCGATCAGCACAATATAGAGTGTATATGTGTGGGTGAATTCTCCTCTCAAAGAAATGTAGTTCAAGGTTTTTACATATCCGACAAGGTTACAGTGTAAAGCTAGGACCAGATGGAGCTGTGTCTTTATCAATTTGAGCACAATCACAAGCTCTGCATCAGCTGTTTTCCAGTTTCTTTTCTTCTAAAATATTTATATATCTTCATATTTTATGCTCCTTAAAAATTGGGGCATCTCAGAGTCAACTATTCAATATGAAGGGCCTATTTTAAATAGAAACATATGAAATTCTGTCACATTTAGCAAACACGTATGGTATGTCACTAACTGCACTGATTCCTTCCTCTCCCACTGACTGGTCCCAGCCTCCACCTGCACCCTGCTGTGGGCACTAGAATTATGTCTAGACCCCAGAGGAGGGAAATGGATTTTGGGTAGAGGTGGTAACTATTTCCAGATTAGCTACAACTAGTAGGCATTGGATTTATTTCATTGAACAAGGTCAAATATAACTTCTTTTTTTTTTTTTTTTTTTTTTTTGCCAGTCCTGGGCCTTGGACTCAGGGCCTGAGCACTGTCCCTGGCTTCTTTTTGCTCAAGGCTAGCACTCTGCCACTTGAGCCACAGTGCCACTTCTGGCTATTTTCTGTATATGTGGTGCTGGGGAATCGAACCCAGGGCTTCATGTATACGAGGCAAGCGCTCTTGCCACTAGGCCATATCCCCAGCCCACAAGTTCAAATATATTTAAACTCAGGTCCAACTTCAAAGCCAGTGCTCTGCACGATTATACCATTCTAGTATACGATCACTTTTTATACTTTGGTAATTTATTTTCTTACTTTCCATATGTGTCATGTTTTATTTTTTTCATTTTATTTCTTATATTTTCTTAAGGGAGTTTTTGCTTTGGAGTAGCACAAATTGGTTAGGCCAAAGGAGTTTCATTGTGATATCCACATATGTATCTATGATGATTTTGATCAAATGCACTCCACCTATATTACTCTTCCGTAGCCCCCACCCTTCTCTTCCTTTCCTCTTTAGGAGTTTTTGTGGGTCTCAGTAGTCTAAGATCAAGTCATAATCTCATTGGTATTCCCCGAGGCTATTCTAATTATAGATCCTTTGCAATGAAATGAAAATTTTTCTTTGAAAATCAACAAATTGATGACAATTGGATTATTAAGTAATGATTTAACTACATTTTTGATAGGCATCAGGCCCAGTTTTAAGGAATATTTTTGAAAATATGTGCAAAGGCAAACTGTGTGTCATGTCAGCTACTGGGTGGTCCTGACCTAAAAGAAGTGTTTGGAGGGAAGATTTTCAGAATATTTTACAGTTAAAAAAAAAAACAATCCCAAGGACAAACCTTCCATTTTTATAAGCATTTGGAATGAGGAAATTGAGGTCCCTCCTTTGGAGTGATAGCTGACAGGAAGGCAGAGCACCTCAGTTCCTACTCTCATTTTATCCCCCATGTCAAGAGAAATGATCTGGCTCAAGAGGGTGGAATGAACACACATAAATGAACACGGATAAATGAGAGAAATCATATAAGACATGTGAAAGGACTTTGATAGACTATCTTATTGACCTAAATAAATTCAGGTATGCCGAGTCTCTTAGGGTCATTGCTTAGTAGATAACTGCTGGACTCTGAGTAGCAAGAAGGAAGTAGAGAGATGGCATATGGTGGATATCATGATGCTGGGACAGTGGGCTTGAGAACAACAGGTCACGGTTTTAGATGGAGATGTTAAAATAACAAGGGGGAATGGGCGATGAAGGTTGTCATGCAGTGAGGGTTTGGTGTAAACCATTCAGGCTAACACAGATGTTGCTGCTTTTGTTAGCTGGGGGAAAAGAAACCAACACAATCAATAAAGACTTATGCATCATATATTGTTAACTTCCTAGTGATACCTTTATGTTTAACAAATATGTTTAAGGGAAATTGAGTGGAATAGTAGCTGATCTAGCAATTATACTAAAAGGGTACAAACCAGAGGTTGAAAGTCAACTGGGTCATGGTCTCCTTGTAGCCTACCTTAAGGTGCTGTCCTTGTTCCTGCTCTCCAGTCCAGCCAAGGGATACAAGCATCATTTTTTTTAAGCCTCGCATTAGGGAAGATGTTGATGGTGAATTTATCTGATGTGCAAATAACTCAGATAGGAGGGACATTGAATACTAAGATAGAACAGGATATAAAGTGATATTTATAGAGTAGAGATCTGGGCCAAGTCTAACAGAACAAAGTGTAGCAGGAATAAATGTAAAGTTCTACAAATCCCAAAATTAAACTGCACAAAATAAGATGAGGGAGATGTTTCAGAGAATTAGTAATATGAGTAAAATATTATTAAACAGCTTGGGAGACAGTAAGCCCAAGGTTCACAATGAGTCATCTGAAACAGAGGCCAAAAAACTCACAAAACCTTAATCTAGCATGAGAATGGCAGAAATGTTTCTGTACTGTGGACTTTCTAGTTTGAAACATTGTGGTGATAGTATTCTAATCTGGAATAATTTTTCTGCTTTGATGGATGCATGGTGGGACATAGGCAAGCTGGAAGATATATAAGAAGGGGAGAACAAGAAAGAGAAGGCTCATAAGGGACAAGGTGGTACAAGTATAGGAAATATTGGGTTTGCTTAATGGAGAACCAAATAACAGAATTGATACTGACACAAACAGTGACAAGGAGACAGATTTGGGGTCAAAATAAAATAATTAATTCCTATCAGGAATGCCTAGGCATGAAATGAGTCGTCCCCCTTCCCCTGGTGTGAGATACAGAATGGTCTAGATTGAAAGGATGTGTATCTGATTCTGAAATGACATTCCTTTTTGATTACTGGTATATTGTGCAATACTAGTGAGGTGAAGACTCAATGTTTTGAGCACATGAGTGGCAGAGATCATCACTATCCTTCAAGAGATAGCAGTAGCCTGGAATCGGTGTAACTAGGTATGCAAATGTTATTGCCCAGATGAAACAGAAGTTGGTAACTCATGGGATATGAGAGTTAGGAAATAACAGAGGAGTTTTAGGGTAGCCCTGTTGCAAAAGCCCTTGCAAAAAGTACAGTGAGGGAATGAGATAGAGCTACAGCCTGTGCATCTGGGACAAATTGTTCAATATTTATGGCCTCTAGTTTCTATGAGGGTCCCTTTCATTCATAAAACAATTCATAGCAACTTCCTCTTTAGAAAGGTACATAGTAGCTATGTGTCTGCCTACATAAATAGTATGATGTGAGGAAGGAAATAGAGCTGGCTTCATCACTCAGGTTTTGTTCTACGTAGTTAATCATTTTCTCACTTAAAAATGCAGATGATAGTTTAAGGGATGCATGATACACCATGTTTTAACTCTAGCAGAAATTAGATTTTCTATTTAGTTTCCTCTAAAAGGTCTAGACAAGCTGAGAGTGTTGGGAAGTCTTTCGTGTTAAGGAAAAGACAGATCATTTTTGGAGCTTGGCACAGTGTTTGGATTGCAATGTTGAAGAAGGTCGCTGCAGTTGACAACACCACTTTTAGGGGACTATCATTGAGGGAAAGCCTCCTTAAAAAGTTGAAGGGCTTCAAGGGTACATTTAAATAATTTCATGGTTTTGTTGTGGGCTAATTGTAAATGCATTTAGGCTTCCTGTTTCCCTGCCTGCCTCTCTGCCTCCCTCTCCCCCCCTCCCTTCCCCCATTCTTTCTTCTTTTCTGAGGCTTCAAATCAGGGACTGGATGTTGTTCCTTAGCTTTTTTTCCCCTCAGGCATGAAAATCTGCTACTTGCGCCAAAGTTTCACTTTTAGCGTGTGTGTGTGTGTGTGTGTGTGTGTGTGTGTGTGTGTGTGTGTGTGTGTGTGATGGTTATGTGAAGATAAGAGTATCACAGGCTTTCTCTTACTGCCCAGGCTGGCTTTGAACCGCAATCTTCAGATCTCAGCATTTTGAGTAGCTAGTATTACAGGCCTGACCTATCAGCACTCCACTCCTGTTCCATTTGCTTGAGAATATGATCTTTGGGATATTACTTATGTTCCATTGTGGCTGTTGCATCTCTGCAGTGATTGAAATATAACTTCCTCTCATCACCACTTGATTCCTTTCAATTGACTTAATTACTCTCATTTGAATATTTCATTTTCAAAATAGAAGATCACAGAGCTGTCTGAGGCAGTATGTAATGCTGAAATTACTGTTGGGATTCTGATAGTTGCTATGGACTCAAAATTAAATATTTTCTTTATATTTGAAGTGCTTATAGGCAGCCATTCATCTTGGGTTATTCAAAACCTTGGGCTGAGTTTGGCAGTAGGATTCAGTGAGGGTTTTGAGAAAAAATCCAGACAGCAACAAGGCTTTAAGGATACTAGGACATTAGCTTCAAAAATAACTTGTGAAACTCTAACAATTAACCACTCAAGTTTTACTATGTCTACTCTATTGACGTGACCATCTTTTAATTAAATGCTGGGCCTGGCTAGGTGTCTTTTTTCAGGATCTGGAATTGACTTTGAACAACCATGGGGAATCTATCCAAATAAGATTTACTTGGTACTTTCCCACTGAAAAAGGTTTAGAGCACCTTTCAATTTTTTAAATTAAGAGTGAGGAATCCATTTGATGGATGGAACCAGGGCCACTTTCACTGTTTGAGAAAGGTTAAATGATATTTACCAGCAGTTTTTTCTTGCCAAGAAGTGTACAAGGAAAAGTGATCTACATTCATGTAGGGTGACTGGGCCAGATGATGTCAAGATTGTCAAGATGAGAACTTATACAGCTGAAGTCCTTCATGGAAGTTTCCATTAAGGCTGGGATAAAAAAATGTGTGACCAAGGCAAGAATGGGAAGGATGCACTACTTCACTTCAATCAGAAGCCCACTTTCTAATGCTATCCTCTGATGAACCTTGGTAATAGATGTGTTAAAAAGTATCCTAATATGTGAGTTTGTTGATGGATTTCCCATCAGTTCCCTTCAAATCTAGTTTCAAAGAATAGCACAGTAACTTTCATTATTTCAGAGTAGAATCTTCACAGGAATTCCTCATCAACAATCTTTTTTCCTAGTATGACATTGTCCTTGAGGTTTTTATTGTTGTATCGTGCTAGGAATGAGGCAGTGTTATTGTGACATTCTTTAGAGTCTAATGGCCAAGATGTCCAAAGCTGTCCTGTCTCTATGGAATTTTGTGCTATTATTCTGGTGACCATATTTTCAAAAACCTTGAATAATCTCTTTTTTAATTGAGAATTTATGTATACTAGATTAGATTATACTTTCATTTTAGTGAAATTCTTAATTTAATAGACCTAATGTAGTTTACTGAAATGTTGACTGGGCTGGGCTGTTCAGGAGTTCTATCTTGGACAATTTCTAGTTGCTAAAATTCTGCTACCACTGTGATTCTGGTTTTGTGAATGTCAGGTGCTTAAAAATCTCTGTATTTTATCGAAGAATCAGTTCATGCACAGAGAATAAGTGAATCCCTTTGCAGCAATAATAGAGCTAGAATAGAACCCAGGTCTTCCTGTCTCCAAAGATGGAAATGCCATTTCCACTTCACTGGGTTTTCATGATAAGCACCTGCCCATCATGTAGATCTGCTGCATTGGAATCATCTGAGGGCCTTGTAAAACATGGGTTTTTTTGAGACCCCTCTTGAGACTGAATCAGATTCTCTCATGTTGATAGTGAGCTGTCCATCTGATTGTGTGGCTAAATCTGGGGATGATGGGCTCCTTTATACATTATTGCCTGCCTTAAACTCTAACCAGATAGAAAGCATAACTTGTGTTGATAGCTATCAGACGTGTTAGAGGCAAAAACTTAAACAATAGACTGACATTTCTGGTTTTAGGTGTTATGAAAGAAGTCAAAAAGACATCAGAAGGGTACTGTGCTATCCTGGATTTTAGTTGAGGGCAACTTTTGGACTTTGGGCCTCACTTACTGTGCTAGAACATGAGAATTTAGTCAGGAAATAAGTCTTATATAGCTTGCCTCTAACTTGGGACATTCACAGAAAAATTAAAGATGATTACAGAAATCAGTCCCTGTTGACGCCTTACCAAGCTAGGCCCTGACCTCTGGGCCCATATACTGGCATCTATGTTTATTAGCATCAATGATGATTTATTCTAGTCATTAGAAAAATGGCAATTTGAGCCACAGAATTATATACCCCATTCGTGCCAGCTCATTTTTTTCTTCTCTTCTTTTCCCCAAGTGCTAAAATAATCCGGATGGAGGCAGGGTAGGTTGGAGCTAGATGCCAAAGACAAAAATTAAATTAGAAAAGGTGCTATTCAAACAACCTGGCTAATCTTAGCAGGGACCTGTGGCTAATGAATTTTAGGAAGTTTATTCTGGTTGATTGAAAGTAGTGTTCTCTCTCTCTCTCGCTGTGCATGTGCGTGTGTGTGTGTGTGTGTGTGTGTGTGTTAATGTATATTAGAGAATTAGAGAAGACAGGAAGTGGGTATAGATAGATCTGGACTTATTGAGCAATAATTGAAATCTGGCTCATCATATGGCAAACACATATATCATTTGTTCACTCATTGATGCATATATCCATTTTACAGAAAGATATATTGAGCCAAGTGTGGATCTGAGATTTGTCCATGTATGAATTTTCCAGGGAGGAAAATTACTTACTGAAGATTAGGGAATTAAAAAGTTAGCCAGGCACTGGTGCCTCACATCAGTAGTTGTAGCTACTCTTTAGGCTGAGATCTGAAGATCACAGTGTAGAGCTAAAGTCTGTGAGACTCTTATACAATAAATTATCCAAAAGCCAAAAGTGGAGCTGGAGCTGTGGCTCAAGTGGTAGAGCACTAGCCTTGAGCAGAAGAAGCTTGGGGACAGTGCCCAGGCACTAAGTTTAAGCCCCAGGACTGGTACATGCATGCGCATGCACACACACAGACACACAGAGACACACACACAATTCAGGTCAGTAATAAATGTATAAGTATTGAACAAGAAATATTATAAAAGACCAAATAAATGTTGCCAAAAAGTTACAGAATAAATAGGAGAATCTAGATGAAAAGAAAATCCTAAAAATCCTTTGATTCATTCTTAATTTGAATCTCAAAGATGGGAGTGAGAACACTGCAAATAGAGAGAATGGTGTGAGCAGAATCCTATAAGCAGAAGTAGAGATATGCTAGGGGCTTTGACAAATAACCAAGTCAGCTGTATTGTGTTCTTGGCGAACCTTTTGGTGGGGGAAAGAGAGAGATGAAGGAGAAGTTTTGTTTGATGATTGAGAATGAAGTCCCCTTCCCCTTTCTCCATCATCATGCTTGACATACAGAATCATGGTGATCTGTATTCCTGTCTGTTTTCCTCGTGATATTGAAGATACTTAAGGGGAAAAAAAATCTCCCTTTTCTTTTCCTTCTGCTCTCCTTCCTTCTCCTCCTCCTCCCTTTCCCTTTTCTTCTTCTTTTTGACTTTCAGGTACCATTACTTTCACAAAGCTGGCAAATAATGTGCATCCAATTACTGTGTAGGGAACTGAATGGTGCTATCTGGATTAAGCAGTGAGGAGCCAACCTTTGCTTCTCTTCTTTTCTGCCTAGTATGTGTCTGACACTAGACACAGTCCAAAGTGGTTTTCTCTTTGTAAAATTATGAGGCTATTATGAGACTCATCATCAGTGTGCATAGAGGAAGTTGAGGTTACTCTGAGCTCCATAGTACTATTATTAGAGTTAGGTCATCAGTGAATCAGAGTAGAAAAGAATCAATGTTAGAGAACTAATGGGCAGATCTTTACTAAGGATTTATTTCTTTCTACTTCTGTGTTAAGTACTCTGGGACTCTATAAAAGACTAGCAGATAGAATCATATAGGAGCCCTCTCCTTCAGATGCATAAGTCTTATTAGATGAAATTCCCATTTATATAGAAATTAGAACAATGTCAGAATAGTCCACGTAATCTGCCAGCTCCTTGGTTAATTTTTATCTATGAAGTTGTACTGTACAATTTCTCAGGGCCCTTTGAGCTTGCCATTAATCCAGCATCCAGGAGTTTAACTGAGGCCAGTAACTTGAGAAAAGCAGGACAGGGTTAGTCAGTGCCTTCTTCATGAATCTTGGTAGGGTAAGGATCAGAATAAGATGAAACTTGGAAAGCACATCTTGAGATGATGTAGGAAAGGAAAGTAGGCTTTCTGCAACCCTCATTTATTCTTTTACAACGTTTCTTACTTTAATGCAGTCTCAGTTCTTATGCAATGTTATTATTGATCTGAAATTTTAATTTTATGTTAGGGAATTTAGGTTCTCTTTCCTGAAAATTTTATTCACAGATAAGTCTCAGGTATCCAGTGAGTGCTCCATACATCTCTCTGCAGAATGAAACATATGAATCTCTGAGTGAATGAATGAGTGAATGAATAAATGAATGAATGTACCATATGACAGAAGTAGAAGAGGTGAAGGTACCTCCCAACATGCCATGGGAGAGAAGCAAGCATACCAGCAGTGGCAAAGGCAGAGGCTGCAGTAAGCCAGTGGAGTGGGGGCTGCTTGCAGAACCAAGATGGTCCTTAAAGGCTTCTGGTCTCACACTGTGGTCAGGGTGATCATTTCAGGACAGATCCCATGTGGGATGAAGTAGCTTTCTTCCAAGCTCCGTCGCAGTACATTGGCTGGGATCCTGGATGCTGGGGCTGTGTGCTGGTGCACAGGGAGCTCTTTTAGATCAGTGATTTTTTAAAGGACTGAATAGTAAAGATTTGGCTTTCTAACAGCTCCACCTGCTTCCAGCACCCCCGAGATGATCCTTGGCTCTTCCTGAAACTGAAAGGTCTGGATCCATGTGTGAGATCAGCTATTACCCTTGAACTTCTGACCCATCGCAGTATGAGACAGCTGTTGCTGTCCAAGTTAAGGCTGTTTTAGCCAATTACAGCTCACAGAAGTTTATGCCTGCTCTGTCCAGGTAGGGCTACCAGAGCGCCCCCCCCCCCGCCCCGACCCAAATGGTCTGTCCCCACACCACATGGCAACACAGCCCAATTAGGAGTGACCCGGGCAGGAGCCCACTTAATTTTATGCAGTTAACACCTAACCCTTGGTTTTCTTGGCAAAGCAAAGACATTGGCCTTTTGACTTATGCTAGCCTGGTCAGCAATTATCCAGTTATTAAAACTAAATAATTGCCATTAGCTCTTGTCCTCACCACATCCTGAGTCTCGCTGTGGGCCGATCTTGATCTTGTTTGCAGAATCTCTGATGCAAACCTGCTGATGCTTGCCTTTCCAAAACCACAAGGTCCAGCCGCACAGGGATGCTCTCAGAACCATATTCTCAGGCTAGTTCTGACATTTAGAGTTGTGGCTGGGTGTTTTGGCACTCTCGGTGTACACTGCAGCCACAGACTGCTGCCTGTGCTATTGTTTGTTTGATGGAATGCTGCTTGATTGTTAGGGGAATAGATTTCTCCCTGACTTTTACTTAAATGGATATTGCTTGTGAGGGTGGTTTGAAATTCAGTGGGTTTTTTTTGGGGGGGGGCATGAACTTTCCCCTATTTCTTTTTCATTCCTTTTTCACTCTTTTGAGTTTTCATTTCTGAAGAGATTTCTTAAACTCCGGCATGAAAAGGAGGCGTTTTTATTTTCTCTGAGCAAAGTCTCACGGCACAGGTGTGTGCTTGATTCTCCACTGGCAGGTTTTTCTCCCTGCTGCCTTGATGCTGTATGAAGTACAAAGGGAAAGTTAAGATTACAGGTTGTCCTTCCCTTTGATTGCATTCTTGGCTGTGGCTTCTCAGCCCTTTGCAGGAGGAACTCACATCTGGCCGGGACATGGAAACGGGAGAATTCTCAGCCCCAGAAATAATTGCTTCTTGGAGGAGATTGTTTGGGAACCTCAATGCTTGAGGAATGCTTTTATCCTAAGCCCCAGCAAAGGATAGGACTTGGGTGGGGAAGGAGAGGTCTGAAGTCTGTGTTTTGAGGCAAGAACCATTCTGGCAGCACTTTGTGCATATGGATTCTAAGGTCCAATTAGACTCTTTGTGCGTTGCAGTGGATATATTATTCCTTTTTAACTGCTTCTGAAAGGCAGTGATCTTTAATCCAGATTCATTCCTGCCATCCCCATTATTATGGGGGGGACGACCTAACAATAATAAGGGCTACTGCATCTTATCCTACGGCTATAACTCATTCAGTTAGTTCTTCATTCAGCTATTTGGCTCATATTTATTAAGTGGCTAACAGGGATACAGTATGGAACCACCTAGAACTTTAGGAAGGACCTATGGAACCATGGTATAATCTCTTGTTCTGTAGATAAGGAGACTTGAATTTTGTTTTTGCCAATGTGTAGTGTCACTGCAAGACACTGGGCAATGCCTTGAACATTCTGGCCCTGGGATATCTTGGTTTCTGAATAACCTGTGCCTTATCACCTTAAAATAACATCCAGGATTCTGTGGGGCTGCCTCATTAAAGAGATGCCCTCTCAGTGCTCTGGGGTAATTGCCCCAGGAGGAGTGGGCTCCTATCCCTCTTCTAGTGTGTGACCCAGGCTGCTTCTCCAGCCCTTGATTTTGTGCCCAGTTCCCTGGTTTTTGCTTCTGTCCTGCCCACTGCAGTAGCCTCACGGTCTGCCTCCTCAATGCTTATGCGTTCTCTCTAGTCAAGTCTTTACTCTCTTGGGAAAAGTAGTTTTAAATCTGAGACTCTGAGTTGTGGCTCAAATTATGTCGTCTGAATTTATAGGTTGGAATCCTAAATCCCAGGACCTTAAGATAAGACGTAATTTGGTAATAGTTTTATTCTAGATGTGACTAGTTAAGCTGAGGTCATACTGGCTCAGCATGGTCTTTTGACCCAGTCTGATTGGTGTTCTTATAAAAAGGGGGACTTGGGGTGGAGACAGGAAAGGGAGAGATCAGGCTGATGCATCTACCAACCGAAGCACATTCAAAAGTCACCAGCAAATGACCAGAAACTGAACATAGACATGGGACAGATTGGTCAGTATAGCCCCAAGCCCCCTGAACAATGCACACAGTGGGCAGCTCTGTTCGCATCTTGATCTTGGACTTCTGGTTTCCAGAAATGTCTGTGGTTTGAGCCACTTAGGTTGTGATCCTGTATTACAGCACTCTTAGCAAAGTAAGCAAGGCTGCAAACACACAGTGTTTAAGGGACTTTTCCAGGCTTTCCAGAGGACAAAATAACCCTGGGGAGAAAGATTTAGAAGAGGATCTTTCTCCCCTTGCTCTCAGTGCCATTTCCAACAATGTAGGTAGGAATCTCTGGATGTAATGAATAAGTCGATGAACTTCACTGTACTCACTTTAATATAAAAGAAGTGTTTCTGTTTAGCTGCGTGAATATTATTGGATCCTTGACTCCTTGCAAACCACATGGTTTGCAAGAAAAAAAGAAATCTCAATCCTGAAGTACTCTGTATAAAATAATCTGACACAGGAGGAAAAAAAGGATGGTATTTAATTCATTAGGCTGAGATTTGGTGAAGGGATTATTTTACCATTTGTATTGTTTGATGTATTTGGTAGATGTTGTCTTTTATCTGGAAGCTCACTGACCTTTTATTTCCCCTTTGCTTGTGTGCTGAAGTCCTTGTTTCAGATTCAGTTCAGGACTCACTTTTTACCATATTTTTATCTACTCTCTGGTGTAGGTAGGTGTTTTCTGCTCTCATTTGCCATAACGTACCCCATTGTATTGTATTCATGTTGATGTGTTGGTTTCACTGAAGTTCTGTGGTGGATCTGCTGCTGCCTGGCATTTGTTCTGGGGGGTCTTAAACCACAACGGACACATAAAAGTCCCTTAAGCTTGGGCAGCTTGGGAAGAGGTAGAGGCAAGTAGATAAATACTTTCAACTCTTGGAAGGTTCTGTAAGAATAGAGAGAAGTTGGGTACTATCTGGATATAGCAGGGTTAGGGGAGTGATTTGAGGCCTGAAAGAATAGGAGGAGTCATTCTGTATTCAGAAGAATACCAGGGAGGGAAGAGCAAAGTGCAAGGACCCATGGCTAGCTCTTGCTGTGTTGGGCTGGTGTGGTTGCAGATGGCAATAGAGAAATAGAGATAAGGTGAGGTCAGAAAGAAGTGGGGTGGTGTAGGCCTTGTCTCTTTGCCATGTGGTAATACTACTGTGGAAAGGATCCGTAACCTTTGTCAGTGCACTGTAAACCCAGTCAGTGATAAGACAATGTGCATGTATATATTACATATATAAATTATATGTATGTATGAATAACCATAAATAGATGTATAATACATGTACAATACACATATTAACTGTTATTCTACAATGACAGGCATTTATCTGAGAATTGCTTCTTGGGCAAATTTTGCTATCCAGGAGGCTTCAAGAAGCAATAAATAAATAAACAGGGGTCAGAGATGTGAAGACAAGATGCAGAGAGCTTTATTGGCTAAAAGCTCTACATTTTTTCTTAGAAAATACTGCCTTTTGGCCCTTGTTCAGGGCCTGTTAACTCTTTCTTTACACAGTTTTGTGATGTTTGAGGGCTAATTTTCTTAGGTTCTAGCAAATGTAGAGGAAGAAATTATCACGAGGAAGGAAGTGGTGGTAGACAATACACACTACAGAGGCAAGTGAAGAGACCACAGAGGGTAGATAGGAAAGGAAAGGAGGAAAAGCAGAGCTAAGAAGAGCCTAGTGATTCATCTGTGTCAGGCTATGAATTCACAGACAAGCAGCCTTAAACATAAAAGTAACTCTGGGACATCATCTATAATAGCCTGGTAAAACTACAGATTATACAATGAGAATTCTAAAATACAGTGAGAATATGTGTGCTCCATTTGTTTAGTCCAAGAAAATGGGAAAGTGGGTACCATTCTGGAATAATTTGTATTGGAAATGGTTAAAACCCCCAAAACAAATTCAGTACTTCAGGATAAGCGTCATGATTCTAGAAAATGAACTTCTACAGTGTTCTGCCTCCATGAAGGAAGGCAAATAAATGGAAATGTGATTGTTTAGCCCTTTGATCTTCAAAAGCCTTAGCACAAGTGGTAGATGATTTCCCATGACCTCCCAATCAGACCGAAGAATTAGTATTTCTTGTTTTTTTTTTTTTATTTCCCTCCCTAAGAGCCAGGTAGGAAATGACAAGCAAACAATGACATTATTACAGTGGCATTTTAATGGGTATTCAGGGAACTAAGAAGTCAGCAGAGGCATGACATGAAATATTCATGGGCATTTTTCTTTTTCTTGCTTCTTTCCCTCGATACAGGACAGAAAAAGCATGTAGGCCAAAAGTTCTGGTTCAGTAAGCATTGTAGAAATGGCTCCCACCAGTCTGTCTTTGACCTTTTGGGGTGGGATAGGCAAAGCTCTTCTGTCCACTGCTTATCCATAACCTAGTTGATTTCTTTTTTCCTTTTGTTTCTTTTCCTGACATTGTGTTGTTTGAGGTAGTTGGGATACATCTGATTTTACCTGGGCATCTAGGGTCAGAATAGTTGTTGACAAGTTCATCTTCCCTTGGGAATTAAGGGAGCATTTTGAATATGCATGCTTTCTCTCTAAAGCCTTTTGGGAAAAGGTAGATAGGCTCCAAGAGATTGAAGACAAGGAAGTGAGAACATAGGGGCTAAATAAAGTGATCCAAATGCTGGATAGGTATCCCTGGGAGCTGTTAGCCTTTGCAGCAACAGAGGTCCCTCTGAGGCACTGACTGGACTGTGCTGTATCTTACTAGCTGAATTGCCTCAGGGTCTGCTTTTGTCTATTAATGATGGCTCTGCCAAAGTTTAGCCCTCACAGGATTAGCACACAAGTCTCTATGGAGAAGCATTAAATGAAATATTTTTCTTTTTATGCCAGTACCAGGCTTAATTTAACTCAAAGCCTTATACTCTTGCTTGACGTTTTTGCTCAAAGCTGGCATGCTACCACTTGAGTCACACTTCCACATTCAGCTTTTTGACTGTAAATTGATAAGCATCTCTCAGTTTTGTCTGCCTGGGCTGTTTTTAAACTGGGACCCTCAGATCTCAACCTCCTGAGAAGCAGCGAGGTTTACAGATGTGAGCCACCAGGGTTTGGCTTCATATTCTTAAACTTTGAATCCAAATTTCCTCTACAACAAGGATCTTTTTCTTTAATGTGCTCTATCTCTTCCCTATGCCAAGAAGCACTGTGCCCTGCCTCACTTCCCTTGCATATTCGTATTTTCTTGCAGATGTATGGTTTTCTTTTTGTTGAGAGTCTGTCTGTACTTTCCATCCATCACCAGTCAAGTTGGAGTTTCTTTTCCTCCTTATCTTCTCTGGCACCAGTCGCCAGGCCATTTGTTTGATATTTGTTACATATGCCTTCCAGCCAGTTTTTGTTGCTTTTTTCAATGTTTGATAACCAGATCTGTGAGCAGAGTAGAGAGAACTCTCATTTCTAGAATTTGCCCTTTTAATTTTGTTGCTGTCATTTTGTTTGTTTATTTGCCGGTACCAAGAAGGCTTGAACCCAGGGACTTTTGCTTGCTTGGCTTTCTTGTCATAAGCACAGCTGGTGCTTTACCACTTGAACCACACCTCAAGCCCAGCTTTTTGTTTAATTGGAGATGGAGTTTTGAGGACTTTTCTGTCTAGGGCTGGCTTTGAACCACATCCAGGTCTCAGTCTCCTGAGGAGTTAGGGTTACAGGCATGAGCTATCAGCCCCTGCCTACATTTACCCATTTCTGCCTTATAAATACTTCCTTTGTGGTGGTTTCAAGCTAACAACACAAGGTCATAGAGTGCAGACCTGGGAATCAATATGCACCATTGACTTTTTTAGCTAGTCCCAGTTGGCTGCAGCATACAGGTATGAACACTGCCCTGGATCTCTTCTTGGACATTTATCTTTACCCCCTCCCCAGCCCTCTCCAACTGAAGTCTAAGTCACAGCAGGGTTCAAAGTTGGCTTCACTTTAGAAACATCTGCAGGAAGTTTCTCTTGTGAGTGTGATGTGAAGGTGGAGGGTGAGGAGAGAGAGAGAGAGAGAGAGAGAGAGAGAGAGAGAGAGAGAGAGAGAGAGAGAGAGAGAGAGAGAGTACTATTGTCAGAGCGGCAGGGAAGATACTTTATTTGGTCTTTGGGCCAGCAGTATCAGTACCATCCCGGGTCATAGTAGACATGCTAATTTTGGCCACACTATAAATCTACTGATTGAGAAACTCAGAGGCGTTAGACAAATGACCTATGGTTTATCAAGTCCTTCAGGTGATTCTTGGGGGCTCTAAATTTGAGAACTACAGTCTTAACAGCTTCTGAATCCTTACTGAAATGAGACAGTTTTAGGCACACAGCTGTGCCCAATCAACACTTGTTGATTAAAATCTCTCAAGGAGTAATTTTTATGAAGGAAGCTATTTATTTCATCTTTGTGAGAGGATTTAGGGCAGAGTACCTAAAAATAGAGATTTTTTTCCTTGCATATTTAATCATGTGGTTTACAAATATCCAAGGATCTGGGATTTCATGTTCATTCAGCTATGCCAAGTCATACCTTTTGCATTAAAGTACAGTGAAATTCATTCATTCACCTATTCACTTAACAAATAGGTATTGTTGACTGGGAATAGTTTACTATTAATCCATCTTTCTGTACACTGGACAGTCAGCATCTAGGCAGAGCAGGCTTGAACTCTTTTGCTTGCTCTGTGACTGGCAATTCGTATAGTCTGTGGCAGACACTTAACTCCTTTAGACCTTAATTTTTTCATAGTTATTAATATTTACATAGAATTTTCTACTTTAACCTGGCATGGACTATCTATCAAAAACTCATAAAGTAATGATAAAAATGATATATATTCTCATAAAAAATAATAAAAGCTAGGTATTGGCGACTACCTTCAGTAACCCTAGATACTTAGATGACAGAGAAGACCAAAATGGCAGTTCAAAGGCAGGCCAAACAGAAAAGTTTGCAAGACCCTTCTCTTCCTATAGTAGGGTATGGTGATTTGTACCTGTCATTTTAGCTCTGTGAGGGCCTGAGAAGAGTAGAAGAGGTTCTGATACAGCCTGGTAGTTTTCTTGAAGAAAAATTTGCGAGATTCTGTATTAGCAGAAACTGAGTGTGGTGGTCGTACAACTATCATCCTGACTATGACATAAACTCTAAAACCGGAGACTCTCAATTCAGGTATGTACTTTTGGGGCTAAAAGTGAGATCTGATGTCAAAATCAGAGTGCTAAATAAAGTGCTGAAGGTATGGTTCAGTAGTAGATTGCCTGCCCAGCAGGCACGAGGCAGGCCCCAAGTTCAAAATAATAAGTAAAGTGGTAAAAATATACATAAAATCATTTACATGCCCTTTACTAATTCCAGCCTGCATAGGAATCACCCACAGATCCTGGTGAAATCCAGAATCAGATGTAAAGGACTCTGCATTTCCAAATGGACTGCAGGTGAGACCAGTCAGTGCTGCAGGTTCATAGACCACATGCTGAGCAGCAAGGCTGTCAGTTTCTAGTTGGTATGATAATGTGGGAACAAGGAAGAAAGGCTGTCAGGGCTATAGAGGATATGATTTGCAAAAATGGAGGACAGAAAAATGATAAACCACTAAGACAAAGAAATGTGATGCTTTTCACATGACAAGGTACCTGTGTACCCCATGAGGTTGCTGTGAGGCTCCAGACCTGGTAATTAGTGAAACATGCAGTATTGTAGACATGGTCCATCATTCTGCATTACATAGAGCATGGTTAGAAGGGTAAATTGTCTTTCCCATTATGTTTAATGAAGGTTCATTTAGCAGGCTCTAGAAATATATTTTCACTTGTTTCCTTTGTCTTGCGTCATGATTTGTTTCCCAGATTTCCCAGTGTAGGAAGATAGGGGGCTTCCTGAACTCCTCGTGGCCTCGTGGTGAGGACAAGGGCTGGCAAGTTGGTTTCATCTGGTAGTCAACTGTGATTGATTAGGCAGGACAGACTACATTCAGGGTTTACAAAGAGAAAATCATCAGTAAATACTTGAGTTAGTGGGCAGTGTTTGTACACTTAATCTGTGCTGGAGTAGTTGAGCAAATGATCTTCCCAAGAGGGTGGTAAGGTTTGCTTTGTGAATCACTGAGTAAATGAACAGCCATGGAATCTCTTGTTCATTCTCAGTAAAGTTCCTCCTTCGTTGAGGCAAAACCCTACCTCCCAGCCTGAAGATACAACACTTTCTGTAATATCCTCTGCAGAAGATTAGCCTGTGGCACACTTAAATGTCCTACTGTGAAAGGTGGATATCAACACCGTTTTAGAAATGTGGTTCTCTTCCCCTCTTCTCTAGCTCCTCCTCTCTGAAATATTTTTTTTCCATTAGAGCTAGCCTGTAGTACATAGGGTGGCCAGTAGGTGTCACTCTCTGAATTGCTTTATCACAGGCATGCATAGGCACATCACCTTCCAGGCCAAAGGTTGATTTAGAACCTAGAACCCAGAGGTTTAACTGGATAAACAGAATTCATATGGGAGTCAGATGTCATCTGAACATTTTGCTTTTAGCATCCAAGAGAAAATTGCTACAGAGTCACCAACCTTTCTTGCTGAAATGGTGGTTTACTGGACTACAAGGTCGATGAGTTGAGTCAGGTCTCTGAGAAAGTCTCCCAAGGTGACTCTTCTGTGTGTTGAAGCTGGAGAATCATCTAGCAGCTTCTCTTCTCTCCTCTGCCGGGGGTGTGTGTTGCTAGACACATTGCATTGGGGTTTCAGTTGTGAGGAGGTGGAGAAGAGGCAGTTTTTGAGAAATCTGGAACTTACATTAAAAAAGTACTGTACTTTTTCTTCGTGTAAATTGCTTTCAATAATGTGCAATATATTAAAAACAAACTTGTGCTTGGGATAGAACTAGGGGGAAATGGGAAGAAGACAGGGAACTCTGGATGAGAAGAGAATAAAAAATATTTCTTTTGTTGATGTAATTATTATTATTTTTAGGGGTATTGGGGTTTGAAGTCAGGGTTTCATGCTTGCTAAGCAAGCACTCTATCTCTTAAGCCATGTCTCCAGCCCTATTTGCTTCTATTCGTGTTCAAATAGGGTGTCACTTCCTGCTTGGGCTGGGTGGATATGGATCCTCCTCTTTCTACCTCCTCTGCAGCTGAAGTGACAAGAAACATGCATCTGTGCCCAGATTAAAACAGAAAAATCAGTTGAGATGAAAGTCTCATGAATACCACCCCCCTCCCATCAGCCTCCAACCACGATCCTTGTGTTCTCTGCCTTCTGACAAGAAGCTAGGATTACCAGCGTGAGCCCTCATGTGTCTAGTCTGCTTTTGTAACTTTTAAAAAACAGTACTAGAGGCTGAACTCAGGGTTTCTTGACTGCCCAGCTTTGCTGGCTCAGCTGATGATCTTATCACTTGAGCGATACCTCTAGCCCAGCTTCTTGCTGATTAGTTTAGAGATGGATCAAAGACTTCTCCCCAGGCTGGCTTTGAACCTTAATCCTCTGGATCTCAACTCTTCCGTAGCTAGGATTCGTGAGACACCAGTGCTTGGTGTAATTCTTCAATTTTCCTTAACAGTGTGGTATCCTTGGGCATCAAACAGAGCAACCTCGAGCCAGTCACCATAGCTCTGGAGTGGAGGTGGCAAGGTGTGCAGTGTCTATTCATCATTCCGTGTGTGTGCTGAGGTTTTACTGATGGACATTAAGTATTCAGGAGCTTCATGATCAGGGGTTGGCCCCTTGCTCTGCCAATGCAATTTCCTATGCCAGAAGCATGTGCTTGCTCTGCTAATTGGAGATGCCCCTAACTCCTGCCCGATGCCGGCTTGACCTGACCCAGAAGTACCATGAGAATGCACAAGGAGTGTGGACAAGTGTGCAAGTGGGGCACTGAGGGAGATGTGGAGGCCAGGGCAGCGCGCGGAGCCTGGCATGCAAATAGAATCCAGACAGCCATTCAGAGCAGCTCTGCCTTCCAGATTCCTGCGTGCAGAATATTGATGTCAGGCTTCCCCCAGCCCCCACCTCCTCTCTGTGATTCCCAGCTCCCTCAACATTCTGCTTTCCAATCTTTCCAGCTTTTATCCCCCTGTCCTTATGATCAGACAGGAGGATGACAGGAGAGAGGGTTGGGGGTGGGGCACAGATGTCTTTGCACTTAGGGAAGTGCAAAAATATTGTGGCTTGCTTGGGGAGGGTGGGAGTCACCTGACTGCAGGTACTTGCAACTCTAAGGAGATGAGTAAAGGGAGGGGGAGAGTTGACACCCCCAGAGGCTTTTGCCTGTGGAATAATGGGTCCCCTGCTAATCCACAGGAAAGCCAGGTAAGGCCAGTACCTAGGGTGGGCTCTTCCAGTCCTCCAAGGCCTGGTGCTCACACCACAAGGTGCAAATAGCTGTTTGTATTTCCAAAAGTGGCTTTGGAATTAAGTATCTGAACAGCTACCTGAAGTGTTGGGGTGGGTCTTCTAACCCCTGGGAGAGAAGCTGATGTGGTTCTGGCTCATGTCCAGTGCTTCACACATAAAGCTGGGGACTCAGGTACAAAACACAGAATTGGATGGAAGAAGTCAGCAGATGTTACGAGGGTCCTCTTATGGCTCTTAGAGGAATGCTGGAGATATGCACAAGGAGCAGGTACAGAAAGAATTGCTGTCTAGGCCCTGGGAGGCCTGGGATGTCTGGTCAGGAGTGGGGGGAGGGGCATTGAGCTAGCTGCTGGCTCTGAAGTAGGGCTACGGAGCCTGAGCATGGAGTGGAAGGTCTTAGGTCTCCTCTGCAGCATGGTCTTGCATAGGACTTTCCCTCTGTGTCTTAGCTCCCTATGCAACACGAATGCTTAGAACTGCGACTTATCCAGCATAAGATTTGGTCACAATGACTGTTCAGTCAGGGGGCCACTTGGGGTAATGACAATAATAACTGTCTTCACAGTCGTAGCCACCCAGTGGCTGAAAAGCTGCCTCGTGAAGTAATGAGCTCCTTATAACTTGGGGGTATTTAAGTAGCCATGAACAAACACCCATGAATAATTTTCAGGATAATTTCATTCTAATGAAATCTGATTATTTTGAGAATTAGACCCCTGGGCCTCAACCCAGTGCCAGAAGCTCCTAGTTGACCAGGTATGGGCTGGGATCTGAGACTTTGCCTGTGTCAGCCCAGATCCAGGTGCTATTACAGAGAAGAATGGTTGGGTGGTCCTGACTTAATGCAGTATACCCAAGGTATTATTTTAACCAATATAAAGTCATTGTGGTATTTTACCTTTTCCTTATCTCTTTCTTTCTATTTAACCTTTGAATGCTGGTGCACGTTTGCAGCCCATCTTACCTCAGACTGACCACTGCCCAGGTGTCCAGTGGCTGCAGGTGGCTGGCAGGTAGGCACCATGTAGGACAGCACAGATCTATGAGATACTTGTTAACGTGTGGTCCAACAGTTAGTCATGCTGAGTCTCAGGCTCCTCTCTGATCTAGCAAGTCAAAGTGTTATCACCATTCCACAGAATCCTGCACACACTGAAATGGGGAATTGAATGAAATGACTGGTCTCCCAATTCTAAGATTTGCCATTCCTCAGGTTCTGTGTGGATGCAGTTAACCAGCAAGTACTGCTGATGTGAGAAGAAATCATTGCCCTGTGTGCAAAAAATCGAAGCAGTTTGGCTCATAGAATCGATACTCGCTTGTCCCCTGACCTTGTAAAGGGGCCCTGGGATCTCCAGGCAGGCGATGGCACATCATACTGTAATGAATGTTGTAATTTGAATTTTGGCCAGGCTTGATCCCTGGGTTCTAAATGTGCTGATGATTATAGGGCATTGGGCTGTCGTTTGAGACAAAGCCAGGCCTGGCAGAGGGAAGGCCTTGAGCTTGAGATGAAGCTTAGAACATGCACACCATCTCTCCTTTCTCCCTATTAGACATACTCGGAATACAAAATCCATTGTTCCTCAAAGAAACAGGGGCACAGTGGGAGCCAGCACCCCAAAAAGTAAAAAGACTTAGACCAGCACCCCACTGAGAGTTTCTCACACACGCAACAGGGATTGGCAGAGTGGCTCTCCTTCCACTTGGGAGGGGATAAGAAGGTGAACTGGGCTCTCAGGGAGGGGAGAGGGAGGAGTTGACTGGGGTAGGCTGTCTCCCTGACACCAGTGGGCCTTTCTGCTCTCTTCTTTTGGAGAGGCCCACCCTTAGCCACATCCTCAAGGCCACGTGTTCTGCCTCTAGTCTTCCTTATGTGGTCCCCTCCACAGTTTTCCATAATGCTCCGATTGATTCCCCTGGGCTAGGAATTTGTGCCTGGGTGGAAAAGAGGCCGTGGCCCAGACGAAGTCTCGCATTTCCCCCAGGTGGGCATTTTTGATGTCACAGTCTGGATGCAAATATCCCCTGGTTGGCACCTCCAACCCAGAATATTCTGTCACTGTTGCACAGGGAGCCTCTTAGAACAATCTTCCCCGCTCCCCCAACTGGGTTAGGCCTGGAGGGCTGCTACCACCTGTCAGTCTTGCAGCAAAGGTGGGTGGGCACCTCACCTACCCACCCTCCTTGCCCCTGATGCACATGTGGCTGCTTGCTTGCTTTCCCACATGGGACCTCTGTGGTGTCACAATGGTGGCACTGCTCCTGGAATCCAGCTTCCTTCTTGTTTCTCTGGTTGTCTCCAGTGATGATGTTCTGATGTTCTGGGAAGGAGCCGGAGCAGTTCATCTGGAGGTGGGAACTTGGGGCTCAGCCATTGATACGTGTAACAACACTTGTGCACACTGAGGACGCTGGGCCTTCTTCACCAGCCCTCATGAAGCTTTCCCTTTTTTCACTCAGTTTCTTTCTTGTTTAGCTTGCCACTGTTCCTCATCCTCATCATTGTGGTCTCACCCTGGCTCCTGTCGGATTCACACTCTCTTCGCTTGCAAGGTTGTCCAGGAAAGCCCTCCTCCCTCCATTTCTCCAAATCCTTCTCGGCCTCGAAGATCATGCCACTCGACCTTTCCTGATCATGCCACGCCTCCTCTGTCTCCTCTGGGTTATATAGTTAGGCAATTAGTCACACATCTTACGTGGACTCGTCTAGCGAGCCAAGGCAGATGCCCAGGGCACAGTGTGGGACTAGAGAGGTAGGACCTCTGCTTCAGTAAACAGCTAGCGTCCTGTGGATGAAATCAACTGTCCTTGTTCCCCCGAGTTAGGCTGTGAGCTGTTTGTAGGCAGCGGATATGCTGCGACATCTCCAGTTCCTCTGCCCTGATAGTGGTGTTCTGGTGCCTAGTATCTGAGGTCTGGTTGGTGTATTCCCAGGGGTTTTGTGATCAGATTAGTGTATATCGGTTGGTGGAAACTGGCCTTGATGAGAATATTTATACTCTGGTTATTGGTGAACACTATACATCTGGGCTCTTTTATTTTTCCTTTCAGGGCGCTACTGATGTTAAAATACTTTATAGCCCAGAACTTTTGACTGCTGGAGTGGCAGGAGGCAGCAGGCTAGAGAAGACACTAGTGTGTATTGCTGGTCAAGGTGTTTAGATTGTCTGAGTTTCACTTTCCTTATTTATCATAAGGGATATTAAGACAGATTTGAATGAATGGATATGATAAATTAAGTGACAAGAAATGTCCAACGCAGAAGTCCCAGCTTAGGTCAAATGCCCTTACATGTTTTCTCTATCCTTACCAGAGAACTGGAAATATCTGTTTGTTGTTCCTTTTGAATCATTTCTGAGAACAATGTTGAATTCTTCTCTGTAGAATAGAATATTCTCTATATGTCAGATTGTACGAGCCCATTCTGGAAGGTGGGAAGCATGCTTTTCTTCACATACAGCCTGCAAATACAAGAATTATTGCCTGCGTTTACCCCTGATCAGCTTTCCCACTCCTTTTCCCTCCTTTCCTTTTACTATTCTCCTGGGAGCCTCACTTTCTTTTTTTTTTGCCAGTACCTGGGCTTGAACTCAGTTCCTCACACACATTTGCTCAGCTTCCTTGCTTAGCATATTCTCTACTTAAGCGATGCCTATAGCCTGGCATTTTACATTTTACTGGTTATTTCAGAGATAGTGTCTCATGAACTTTTATGTTAAACTGGCCTTGTAGATTTCAGCTTCCTAAGTAGCTAGGATTATATGTGTGAGCCACCAATCTCTAACTGACTTGATTTTTCTTTATGCCTGTTCTGAGGCTTGAGCTCAGGGCCTCATGCTCTTGCTTGGCTTTCTTGCACAGCTGGTACTCAACCACTTGAGCCATGCTTCCAGTTCAGGGTTTCTTTTGCTGGCTAATTGGAGATGAGTCTCAGTGTCATTTGCTCTGATTCTGCTTTGAATTGTGAGGGTCAGATAGCCATATCCTGAAGTAGCCAGGATTATAGGTGTGAGTCACCTGTACTTGGCCTATGACCTGGCTTGGTGAGGCTGTGCTATCAACCTCCATGCCACTGAGGGCATGCAGCTGGGCAGAAACCCCTCCTTTCTCGACTACCTTTGTAGATACCAACTGTTTCCCCAGGAAAAGAGGAGTCTGTGTTGTCCTTTGCAGGGTGTCTGCCATGTGTTGATTATTTAAGGATAATATTTCTGGCAGTGGAGCAAACGAGGCGGGAAATGGCTTTTGCGGGTGGTTAAATGCTGAGCTGATGTACTGTCTTCCATCTGTGCTCATGAGTCTCAATTACCTGACAAGAAAGAGAGATTTTGGCCAAGAGATCCTTTCTGAGCTTTGGTTCTGAGGGATGACAGGGTGTTCAGGTTGCTGGGATCTGAGAACAAAAGTAGGGGAAGAGTGATCAATGTGATTCCCAATCCTGTCATTGCTGAAACCTGACATGTGATCTTGAGCAAGTAATTTTACACTGATGCCTTAGTTTACCTTTCAGTAGAAGGTTTTGCTTGAGTAGCCAACTTCTAGAGTCCCTCTCAGCACTGAGATTCTGTGATATTGGTGAACTTTGCCAACAAGCAGAGACATTCCTATTTAGGCGTGTTTTATGTTCTAATTCCCAAGGACGTATTTCTAATGGACTATACTCCAGAGACTCTAATTATTTCTTGTTAGCCAAGAATAATTTTAGCAAGGAGCGGGAAGCTGTGAGGAGCCTGGTATATGTGTGTGTTCCATTTTAGAGTGTTCTGGGAATTGAATTTAACCCAGCTGGCACTTAACTAAGTGTCCAGTCTTGAAGATGAAGGTGGGTATTCTGGAAGCCAAGTAGGATTTAGAGATTGAAACCTGGGGGGGTGACATGCACTATTTATTAGGTGTGGTTCTGAGCAGAGTGATCTAAGCTGCTCATATGGAAGGGACATTGCTTATAAAATGAGAGAGTGTATATGCAGAGCATAATAAATACACAGTGATATAAGCATGGCGATGCTCAGTGCTTGCTGGCACTCATTTCCATAGTTAGTGCTGGACCACAGTTAGCATTAAAAATATTTTTTTAATGTGTGCCTTTTAGTCAATTCCTGCCTTCCAGGCACCTGCAGTGGAGGTACCTTGAACCCCAATGTGTGACCAGAAAGAAAGCAACGATGGGAGGAGCCAGAGGAAAGGGACTGAGGTTGTAGCATCCTGAGCTAGAAAGCCAATGGCCAGCTGACAGCATCAGGAATAAACTTCCACTCAGTTGGGGCCAGTTCTGTGAAGACAGAGATAAGAGGCTTGGGAATTACATGTAAATCAATCCCCTCACTTTCCCTCTACCATTAGCTTTGAAATTGTACTGCAAAACCCCATTGGCATTTATGTTTCCATTGTGGGAGACTAGCATTGTGGGGGTTAATGAGTCCACAGGTTAGGAAAACAAGTAAACAAACAGACAAACAAACAGCATCCTGGTGAGCCCATGGCTCACACTCATAATCCTTGCTACTCAGGAGGCTGAGGATGGAGGTTCAAAGCCAGCCTGGGCAGGAAAAACTAAGACTCTCATATCTACTAAAACACACACACACACACACACACACACACACACGCAGAAATGGAGCTGTGGCTCAAGTAGTAGAGTGCTAGCCTTGAGCAAGACAAACTCAGGAACAGTGCCCAGGCCCTTTGTTCAAGTCCCAAGATGAGCACACACAGGAAAACAAAAACAAAAACAGCACCCTGAAGCCTAAGGTTCCTTGCTTTGCTTGGAGGCAGAGTGCTCACTTGAGTTGCTTCCAGAGCAGGTAGGCACAGGGATGCACAAGTGCTTGTCACTGCTGACAGGGACTTGATAATGCAGCATTTCCCCTCTCTCCCCACTTCTCTTCTTTTCCTTTCTTTAAAGATGCAGACCTGGAGCACTTAGGGTTGATGCTAAAGCTCTTAACATGTGTGAACCTGGTGCTTGCTTGTGGAAGATCCTGGTCTGATGGTAGAGACAGACTTAAGTATTCTCAGTAAAGTTTTGTAGGTGCTCAGGACATGGGAACAGAGTATGTCAGGGTGGAGACACAGGGCAAGGCTGCCAGCCACAGCGCTGCCTGGCTGCCTGAAGTCACATGAATGAATGGGTGGTTCTTGGGAGTTCATGGTGGCCTGGGCCTGTTTTCTGGAGGAAGGGAGCTCCTCTTGATTTACTCAAGTGTTCCATCAGGCTGTGGAGCTGTCCTCCAGGAAGTTCAAGCTTGGGGAATTCTTGAGTTCTTTCTGCTAGTCAGCTATTGTCAAGGTAGGTGGGCTGCTGGAAGCCTTTATCTGAAAGTCAATTACATTTGCCTTTTGAAAGTGGGACAAGACATTTGTGTTTAATATTTGGCTATTTTTGTTGTTACCTTATTTTTAAGTAATTTATTTTTCCAGGTCACCCACTGCTAGTGAAGTACAATAAATCTCAAATGGAATTAAGTGTCTGTTCTGTATAGGATACTCCTGCCAAGTAATGACATCAAATACAGTTTGAAGACAAGTTTGTCTTTTTATCTTTCTTAAAGGGAAGCCCAGAATCCAAAATGCCCTCCACTGCCCACTTCTGAGATCTACCTGAGGCCTTTTCTTAGGTCTTTACTCAAGATGACTGAATCAGCTTACCTGTCTCCAAGAACGTGCATGAGGAAAAAAAAAAGAAAGAAAACAGAAATAATCTCATGTCTCAGGACTCAAGAAACTTTCTGTACAATCTTCACTGAAGATGCTTGCTTTAATAAAAATAAAACTACTTGAGCTTATTCAGCTGGGAGAAAATAAACCTCACAAAGCCCTGCATAGTCTCTCTTTGTCCTATCACAAGAAGGAGAGACAGAGAAAAAGGAAAAGAAACAGGAGGGAAAGATAAATAGTTAGGGATTTTGAGAAATTAGCCTGGCTCACCTGAGTGTGCCTGGAGTAGCCACTGGGGTCCTGCTTAGAGAGAGACTGGGGATCAGAGGAAGTGGCCTATGTAACAATGGAAGCAGGTTGTTGGAGAGGCTCAGGGGTGGTGGAATGCTGACCATTTCCAGAGGAGAGAACTAGGAAAGCAATGGGTCTCCAGTTGAATCTGTCCAAATTAATGCAACTTGGCTTTAGCAACCAGAATATCCTTGGTCTTCTGACTATGGAATTTGTTTTTATTTTGTAAGAAAACAAATGTGTATTGTTTTAACTTGGGTGCAGTGGTATTCATATGTGCTAGTAGCAAAGGAAAACAAACGCATTCCAAGTCTTGGGCAAGCAAGTGGCAAAAGGGAAGTTGTACATCTGCTACCCAACCCATTAGGAGACACACATTCCATTGTAGCAAGGAAGAAGCAAATAAGAACTTGGGAAGGAAACTTAAGTGCGAGAGAATTCTTTTGCATCTGAAACTGTTCATGCCAGAAAGCTCCATAAAGGAAAGGGGAGGCTGCCAGTCTCTGTAAGCCTTCTGAAGACATACATCTTAATGTCCTAGAAACGCAGGC
This sequence comes from Perognathus longimembris pacificus, assembly GCF_023159225.1. Taxonomy (NCBI): domain Eukaryota; kingdom Metazoa; phylum Chordata; class Mammalia; order Rodentia; family Heteromyidae; genus Perognathus; species Perognathus longimembris. The sequence continues at coordinate 19,303,512 of NC_063162.1, read as the reverse complement.
TTCTCTCTTGCTTAGGGGTCCATTGACTCTTTTGATTTTTTTTTGGGGGGGGAGTGTGGTGTCCCATCCTCTGGTCTTCCAGCATCCTCTCACATGGACACACTCCAGGAACTACATTTGCCACCCTGCTGACTGACTGATTAGAAAATGACAAGCAAGGCCCCGGTTGATTCTGCATCTCTACCAGCCACAGCCTGTACTGCTCCTTGCCCGTGAAGGAGGGTGGTGAGAGTTCTGAGGAGCATAGTTTGCAGACGTCTGTGTTATTTAAGGAGATGTGTCATTTATATGAGGGAGGCTTGACGCATGTATTAACCTATGCATGTTGCTATGTTGCTTAGAGAGGAGGAAGGGGGGAGGTGGTGGGTGGGACGGAAGATGGTCGAATCAGGAGTGAGGTGGGACAAAGAATTGAGTTGGCTACATTGTACAGGATTGGAAAGAGTTACAACGAGAATAGAGGCAGATTTTAAAAAAATAACCAAGAGTAATTTCATAGCAGAATATTTTTGGCTCCAAGATTCCGTGAATTGGAAACCCTGGAGAAGTAGCACGTCACACGTTCAGAAGCATCTGGGAGCATACATCCCAATATGATCACTGTAATTATAATAATAATAAATGTTCTCTCGGGGTGTGACTTTTGGAGGTCACCCTGAGATGAGGAAGTAAAGAGGAAGGGAGGTGGGAAAGAAGCTATTAATAAAGCTTAGACACCATCTCCAAGTTCTCTCCCCTTTCTACCACTGAACGGCTCACAGTAGCTCTCTGGAATAAACTTGGATGATCTGTGAGGCCCCTCACCTGGCATCCTGAGCCCTAATGTGGCCATGCTGACTTCTAGAGGCCTCCTTGGGTTAGAAGGCAGAGCCATGCTGGTTCCCGCTCTGGTTTGGGTCTGGAAGGTACCTCTGATCTCAACACATGATTTCCTTTTGGTGAGAGATAATGCATTTTAAAACAACATCTCTGGAAGGCAAGCAAGATAGGACTCTTTCTATTGGAATTGGCCCAAACCTCATCACCCCGTCTGCAGTGTAGCCTGAAGGGAGGTCAGGTCAGAGTTGTAGAGTTAGCCTGTGTTTTTGGTAATCATCAAACCTCTGTTTTGTGTCAGCCGGGTGTGCCCCATATGATGGGGTCATAGAAGTGTCAAGTAAGTTTTTTCTTTTTGAAGCTTACTGTTTTAGGGGAAGAGAAGAAGCAGCACACAGGTTCCACTGGAGAATATTATTACTAGCACAGCACTGCTAGGAACCATATTCTCTAATAGCAAGGAGTGATATTGCTATGAGTATGTTGTGCTGCTTTATTGGATACTCATGGTAATAGATAGGAAGCACAGTTGTACCACACTAGATGGGTTTCACATAGAAAATGGGTATCGGAGGGGATTGCAGCTGGTGGGAAGCTCTGCAGGCAGGTAGAGCGATGTTGAATGTTAACATTTGCAGAATGCTCTATAGATGGGCTCTCACCTTTGCATCTCGTTTGATCTTCACAACAGTCAGTGGTGAAGTCATGTGGAGCCCAGAGAAGTTAAGTAGCTTGCTTGTGTTACACAGCTGGTAGGAGCAAGATCTAAGATTTGAACAGCTTGATGCAAAGGCCAGGATTTGTCCCATCCCACAGCAGCTCGCTACCCACGGAATGCTAGGTATTGCTGTGTGGTATGTGTGTCACAGGGCTTTATGGTTCCAAAGTCCTTTCATACCAGTCATCTCCTTTGATCCTCACAGAGGCGGAGTGTTAAAGGTAGATTGGGTTTATTCTGGGCATTTCAGAGACACTAGCTGATAATGTCAGGAGGCTTGCTTCGGTTCCTAGAGTGAATACAAAAATAAGTGTACATGCAAACACACATACACATGCACACACATACATGTGCACAAAAAACAAGGAAGAAAACCTCACAGAACAAATAAACAATAGCAAGTTGTGATTGCCAAAGAACATTTGTTGGTGTCACTGCTCTTCAGTAATTGCCATGTGTCTGGTGTCCTTTCCTGTGTCCCAGAGGGAATAAGTCAGTCATGCATGGGACACAGTTCCTTCCCCAGTGCCCCTGTTTCCTCTTGCTTCCATCAGGCCAAAGCTGGCTGGCATTTGCAGTTGTCCTGTTAGTTGGTGTCAGAGTAGATATTTCTGCTCTTCCTTCTGTATCTTCCTCTGGGTTTGTGCCATTTCCCCATCCTCATTTCTTCCTGGGTTTTCCTGAAGGTAAAAGAACGAAGATGGACTGAAGATGGGATTGTAGATCTTTGCAGACACACTGCTGGTTTGGGGTGCACGTGTGTTGGTGTGCACTTAAAAACACTTAGGCTGACTCATGATCTGCCACCTTTCACAGAGACCATTGTATTCCTGTTCCCAGGTAGCTTTATTATTTTCAAGCCTTCTTTATGATATTTCTGGTGACTGACAGTTGCTGTCATGTCTCTGCCTGATATGCACAGAGCCTGGAGCTCTTGACTTGTCTTAGGGATGTGTCACCAGGTGGTGGAACATTGCTTACTCCTGCTGAGGCTGGCAGCCAAGCAGCTTGAATCCAGAGAAGGCAGAGGATGTGGTACAGGGTTCTACCCTGTGGGGCAGTGTGGTTCCCCCCCACTGGAAACTGGGAGGAAGTAGTTGTTCTGTTGAGATTTCAAAGAAGAAGAAACTGTAGTATGGTCTGGTTTATCTTTCTCACTAGTGATGTGGCTGTGTCTATAATACTCATTCGCCTGGTCTTGGAGACCTGCAGAACAAGGCACTGCACTCTACTCCTTATTCCTAGTTTAATAATCAGATGGTGAAATGGGATATGCACTGGGTTGAGAGTCAAGTATGGGCCTGAGATCTGCTGGTGAAGCTCTTACTTAAAATCTCAGGGACTCAGTTTCTCCAACCCAAAGTGGGAAGAATGGCTATGAGCAGCTTGAAGTTTCTAGACAGCCTGTCAGGTTGAGGACAGGGATAAGTGTTGAAGTAAGAGCTGAGCCCTGCCATACTAAATGAGAATAGTTACAACTTTGTCTTTGGAGGTTGGGCTTTGAGTTCAATGATTTTTGTAGGTAAACAGGCTTATAAAATAATGGAACAGGATCATTTAATCTTCATTGCAGCTCTAAACCTATGGCATTTGAAATTTGGAAATGACAACACTGTATTTAGTAGAATAATACTATAATTTGAATCAATTTTGCACAATATTCCTTCTCAGGAGGAATTGTCCTGGATCTACCACAAGGAATGTCCTTGGACATCCTGAAGCTGTGCCTGTAGGTTATGGGTTTGAATAGGGCATCATCTTCAGCCGTGCTTAGAAGGTGAAGCAGGAGAGGGCCTTTTGGTATTACTTGACTTTCTTTGTTTTTGCTACTTAATTTTCTACTTTATCTCGAACTCTAGGTGCCCTGCCATTTCCCAGTTTTGTTTTGTTTTTTAATAGATCATAGGGCCTAGCCAGCGTTCATGGTGGGGAAATTATCTGAGCATCCCCTGGATAAAATGTTAGCTGATAGTGATTTAGAGTTTTAATATCTTCCCAAATCATTGGGATTTCTAAAGCCTGCAAGACTAACTCTGTTGTAAGATCTATCTATCTATCTATCTATCTATCTATCTATCTATCTATCTATCTATCTATCTATCTCTTTGATGATGAGGGTGCAGTTTTATGAGATGGATGCATAACAGGACATTGTGTGTGTGGACTGGGTGCCTGACAATGCTGAGTTTCTGCTTCTTCAGAAGCTGTTTGCGAAGCAATCCTTCAGAATGCGAATCCAGAATGCTCTGAGATAAAAGGATACCTTGGCGAGTGCCTTTGGGAAAATGTTAGGCATTATTATCTTTGCCTCCTAGAGACTCACGGTGCACCTTGATCTATTTCAGACTCTGTGAAATCCATCAGGGAGGGGTCCCACTTGTCTCTGTTGAATCCAGGCTTTTCCAAACTATGTGACCACAGTCTAACTATACGTTCCTCTAAGTCACAACTGCTAATGCTTCTGTGATGTGGTGTTCTCAGAGCACAGCTGGGAGATTTCAGAGCTATGCTTATCTCAGCTGGGGGTGATTTGCTTGCCACAGTGTGTCTGGCAAATTCTGCAGACAATTTTGGTCATCACAGGTCAGAGTGGGAACTGCTGGACACAACACAGAATTGCTTGGCTCTAAATGTCCATAGTGTCGAGGTTGAGAAATTCTGTTGCAGAGCGAGGCAGGCACAGAGGCTGTTTGTACACACATGGGTTTCTTCAGTGCTGGATACTCAAGCTGGGCTTTTCTGATGGGAAATGATCTTTGGACACTGTTGAAGGAGACACACCAGAGTAAGTGTCTGAGCATGGCCTGAGTACTCCCACGACAAACCACCAGCTCCCCTTCGTGCTCAGCAGCAGTGGTTCAGCTTCTCGGACTCCCTTCTCTGTGGTCCTCATTTCTAAGCCTCTGGGATCAAGACTGACTCAGTTACCACATGGTTCTTGCATCCCTTTCCCAGAATCAAGCAGTTTACCACCATTATAGGAGGACCTGGCTTCCCAGTTTGCAGATTGAGCTTTATTTATATCTTTAATCTTGCCCCAAGTCCTTTTGTTTTTCATGGAGTATCTGACTTGGCTGCATACTGTTCAGCTGATAGTGACTGCATGGGGAAAAAAATGTGCCTGCTATCTAGCACAAGAACATTCCCAGGGTAGGAATTCTTGAAGTCTCCATAATTTATCTCTTTCCATAAAGCAGAGCCACGATTCCTGTTAGATAACAGAGCAGACACCTGCAGCCTCCCCTGTCCAATTCCACTCATTTAAGGGAAGGCTATGTGGACTATTACAGCTTCTAGGTTTTCTGGAAAGTCAGTGAATATGAAATTCTCTGGGGCAACAGGTCCTCTTGAGAGCCTGATGAAATTAATGAGACTTCTTGTAGGAAAACGCATGCGATGGATACATGCATGAAGTATTGCATAACGTTCCAGACAGTAGTACATGGACTGTCTAGAATGTGTGTGTGTGTGTGTGTGTGTGTGTGTGTGTGTGTGTTCAGTGCTAGGGATTGAGCTTAGCTCTTACATACTAGGTGATTGCTCTGCTATTTGAGCTACCCCTCCACCTCCTCTTGTTTTTGAGACAGAGTCTTACTACTTTTGTCCAGAGTTGGCCTTGAACTAGAGATCTTCTTGCCTCTACCTCTCTTTGAGGTGACTAATTTATAGAAAACTACTTAGGGGGTATGATAGTCTTGGTGGCTCTGAAACGAGCTTTCATATTTGATTGTGCCAAGGAAGGAGCCAGTACAGTCCTTGATCTTAACTACTGCTCTTCTTGTGTGAATTAATGCAGTGATTTTGTACCCTTTTGTGTTTAAGCCCACTATTCATTAATGGAGCACATAGTTACTTAGTTCCTGTAGAGATCTTCTTGCCTCTACCTCTCTTTGAGGTGACTAATTTATAGAAAACTACTTAGGGGGTTATGATAGTCTTGGTGGCTCTGAAACGAGCTTTCATATTTGATTGTGCCAGGGAAGGAGCCAGTACAGTCCTTGATCTTAACTACTGCTCTTCTTGTGTGAATTAATGCAGTGATTTTGTACCCTTTTGTGTTTAAGCCCACTATTTATTAATGGAGCACATAGTTACTTAGTTCCTGTAACTCAAGTTCTGTTTTAACCAGTTGGTAATCAAAAGTGAGAACAACAGTCTTTTTTTGTCACAATGATAAAGGATATAGGAATTGAAAGACAATTTTTTTTTAAAAAGAAGGAAGGAGAGTTGAATCTTGAAGACAAAGATGGAGAAGTCTGCTCCAGGCTCAGGTACAAGCATGTCACTCCAGGACCAGGCCTGGCTTCTGGAGACACTGGTCTGCCTTAGTCTGCATCTCTCTCTCTGGGAGGGATTAAAGACTTCTGCAGATCAGGTTAGATCTTTTGTGATGTTTGGTACTTAGCTTTGGCCTCAAGTTTGGCTTGAAAGGTATTTCAAGAATGTTTTATGAAACCACCCAGAACGTTACACTGTCCAAAGCCATATTGCCATATTCAGTGTCCTCTGCAAAACACTACAGAAATCCCACCTCTCCATCCACTCCATCAGGGCCATCGGTTGATTAGATTAGATTTGTAACTGAGTCCCAAGTATTCAGCAGCACAAAATTCATAGACCAGCACAGTCATAACTAGTCACTCATAGGGTGGGCTACTTACTGAGTGGGTTCTTCATGACCAGCAAGGAACCGTAGGACACAGTCTCACACTGGGATTTTTAGGACTAGACTTAACAGCTTTGGTCCTCAGCCCACTTTTGTTTGTCTGTTTTTTGTTTAACTGAAGTGAGGAGATATTAGCCTGATTAGGGCGAGGTACGGAGAGCCATTGTGTAATGCTCATTGTGGAGCCAGGTAGGGGATGCTCCTGACTTCTGTTAGCTCAGCGTCCTGATTGACAGTGCTTACTGATGCCGGAGCCTCTATCCAGGGCAGTATCAGTAATTTGGTAGAAGGGTGATGAACATGTTTACAATGGATTGTGTTAATGCCACACTGACCATCCTCTGCCTGTGCATTATGATGAATCATGATGAATCCCACAGAATAATGAGACTCCTTCTTTCTGGTTAGGAGACATACCTTAGGCAGCCTGGAGGGAGAACTAGTGGGTCCCATTCATGTGCATGGGAGAGAAGTTTGAATTTACCTATGAGTCCAGGCTTCAATATCTGTTGTTCTCAGAGGATTGGAGTGGAAAGGTAGGATTTCCTTTTCCAGAAAGAGTTTATGTCTGCACAGGTAGTAATATTATCCCTTGAAGAGTAACAATGAGGCCCTTGGCAGCTGGATTCAAAAGAAGAAATCACTTTTCCATAATTGGTATCTTTTCATTCTTCTTTTAAAAATGCTCAGTCCCTTACCCCAGTGAACCGCGGTGTGAGGAAAAGACCACACAGAGATTACAGTAGTGAGCAGGGACTGAGAACCAGCTGCAAGTGGCAGCTCTCGGCCTGTGAGCATGGTGGTTGCAATTACAGATTTTTATGGCTCCATTTTCTGCTTTTCGTATAGCCTGTCGACATCTCACACTGAGAAGCCATGGCTGTGTCCTGGCTGCCTCCTCTCAGCTCCTGTGTCAAGAGAGATTTATTATTCTTATGGACTCTGTTCACAGCAACTCCCTCTAGATGGGTCTTGGGAGGGAGGCTTTTATTTTATTTCATTTTGTTGAGAACCACAGCTCTGTGGAGACATTTGTTTTTGTCTCTCAGGGTAGATTCCTGAATCTAGGTGAGGAAGGTGGAGAAATTAACTTAGACAGTGGCTGAGTTGAAAGAAAACGAAAATGGAGCCAAAAGGCCATTTATTGTCACATTGTGAGAATGGAAGGCTGGCACAATAGCCATAATGTCTTTCAGTTGGGAACTTGTCTGTCCACAAAAGGGAATACTACACAGCTATTTAAAGGAATGAAGATTTATTCCCATTGATAAGTATTGATCTTTATACTGTAATGTAAAATGAGAGAGAAAAAGCACAGTGTGGGGGTCCATACTATGCCTCCATTTTTTTTTAAGTAAGAGTGATAAACAGATATTTGCCTTGCCTCCATAGGTATGGCCATCTCTTTGAATGTGCACAAGAAACCTGTCAGTGGCAAATCTGTGGTTGAGGGACAGGGAAGGAAAAGGAGCTTTTTGTAGACAATCCTTTTGTACTTCTGCATATGTATTTTTCTGTTTTTTTTTTAAAGTTATGTGATTGTGTTACTTTCTCAAAAATCATTTAAGGTTAAAGGATGAACTTACAGTAAAAGAATGCTTGGCAGGGTTTGCTTTTGAATGAATGAGAACATTGTGGTTTTGAATGTGATGAACTGAAATGAAAGGTTGACTTCAGGAGCTCCTATTACTGTGTAGGATTTATCACTGCTAATGATAAGGAAGAACTAGAATCTGTCAACGGAGGTATGGCTTTACCTTCATTTATGGGGATGAATTGAGTACATTATGGGCCACATAAATTGCCTTTACACTGCACCGATTCGTTTGGTGCCATCTGTTAGAAGCTTGAAACCTCCCTTGTAATGACATCATTGTCTTCCTACCACCGGGGCTCTGCCCCCCTGGGCTGATGTCTTGTTATTCTTCAGCAAGTGGAGGTGGAACTCTGTATTCTGGGACACTCAGAATTTCTTTTTTTGGATGGGAGGAAACAAGATGATAAAGAAGTAATGTGTTTATGCACCAGCAAAGGAGAGGCAATATGTATTGAATTCTTAGGGATGACTAGTGTGATGTGTCCTGTCTGAGAAACATCAAACTCAGCCTGGAAAATATCGATCAGCATTTTGTCCCTTGTTCAAGATCCAGGCTCCTAAATTGCCTTTCCTGACTCTTTCCTGGATGTTTTCTATGTCTCTCCCATGATGCTAGGTCCTGCATGTCTCATAGTGGCCTGTTGGGTCAGAGGTCATTCTGGGAGTTGGTGGTAGGAGCCCACAAGGAAGAGATGACCAGAAAGTCAGTAGTGAGCATCAGGTTCTTCCCACCCCTTTCTATTCTTCTGTAAAGTGTTTAAAAGGTATGTTACCACTGCTATTAGATTTCTTAAGGACTCATAACTCCAGAAATTCATTTTCTTTCTAAGGGCAGAAGTTAACATATTTCTCCCTAGGCTCTGCTTTGTTAACACATCTCTCCCTGGGCCTTGCTTTGAGAATCTGTTCAGCAGGATATCACAGAGTTATATGGCATTGCCGCTGGGCAATATTCTTCTCAGGTCATATTTACCTAATAGGAAACACCAAACTTAGAATTACTGAGAAAATAAAATAAATGAATGGAATAATTCTTAGTATGTATCTATTCAGAATATGAACTTGATACTCTTAAGGCAAAAAATGGGCTGGATTTAGGTGGTTCATGCCTGTCATCCCAGCTACTCAGGAGGCTGAAATCTGAGGGTTGAGGCTAGAAGGCAGCCTGAGTAGGAAAGTCCATGAGACTCTTTATCTCCAATCAGCCATCAGAAATGAAAACAAGCCAGAAGTGAAGGTGTGGCTCAAGTAGTAGAGTGATAGCCCAAGTGAAAAAGCTAAGGGACAGTGAGTAGGCTCTGAGTTCAAGCCCTAGTACTGGCAAGAGAGAAAGAGAGAGACAGAGACAGAGAGAGACAGGGAGAGACAGAGTGACATACACACACAGAGAAAGAAAGAGAGAGACAGGGAGAGAAAGAGAGAGAGAGAGGATTACCCTTTGCAAGCAGAGCTATAGGTGGCGGCACATGATCTTTACTCACTTATGAGCTCTCTGCTGCTAGTTCCACATAAAAAAAATCTGCGTGTTGCTCTGGACACTGTTTCCACTGGATGGCTTTGTTAGACTGGCAGGGATGTTGGCTGTTTCAGCGTTCAACTTGTTGGAGAATTCAGGACTTTGTCCCACATCAGGTCTCTTGTGAACGGTGGGATGACTTGGGATATTCAGTCCACCTCTTTTCAGAAAGCCTGGTCTAGGCTCCATATAAAGTTGCTTCTATCCCCTTCAATGCCCTAGGGCCCAGGCTATGGCTGAAAGCTGCTACTGTGCTAAATAACATGCTGAAGCAGAGAGCAGTTCCTATAAATTACTGGAAAATAGGCTGAAAAAGATAGTGTAGGGTCCATAAATTCAAGTATTTAACCAGAAGCCATTAACATAGGGCAGACAGAAAGGAAGGACACTTAGCATACCACTTCCTGGGAGAAACGTGGAGTGGATAAAGAAATCAGTGGAAGGAAACAACAAAAACAAAAAAAAATTGCATTGGAAAAATAGCAAGAGAAGAGGAAGAAATGGGGAGACTTTGTTTACCAGATGGAAGAGGAGAGAAATATCTGGTCCTGACTTAATTCCCTTATGAGCTTCATAGGAGGATCCTGTCTCTGAACTTGAATAGGTTGGCCATTAAACGACTCCAGAGCTACCCTTTCCCTGAAGCCTTCCCTGCGACTCCAGATAAAAACCGAGCTCCTTATAAGATTGATCTCTTTATATTGCTTATCTCTCTCTTTGTGCTGACTTTCCCTTCCCTCCAAAAATGATCAGTTGTGCCCCTCTCTCACATATATATAAATGCCACCATGGCAAAGATGATCCCTTGATGGTGGGTGATTCAGCACCTGTTTTATGGTTTTGTTTATGCTACCCAGATGAGCAAAACATAGTCACAGCACTAATGACATTTACCTTGAGCAGAATCAAGCACAGTTCTTTGCATAGTGTATGAGCAATCACTACTGAATGAACCTGGCTCAACCTTCGCTTCCCTTTTAAGGATAAGGAAATTGAGGTCTGTGGCTACTTGACCTTCATAAGATGACACTTCTATTTGCAGGAGGACGAAAACTCAGACAACTCTTCTTGCTTTGTTTTATGGTCTTCAAATAGTGCTAATTCCCTAGCCAGTTGTCTCAATTGATAAATAAGTAGGGCCAGGAGAATCTGGAGACAGTCTGACCCTCCACAGTTGGGACTAGAACCTCACGGGTACAGTGAGTGTGGAAGACAGAATTTGTGAGGGCTTTTCAAAGCAAGTTCAGAGGAATAGTCTTAGAAAGGTTAGAAAATGGTTTTTCCATCCTGAGGAGGAAGTTCTGTGGTGGAGAGAGAGGGCTAGGTCTAGGGACAGACTGGGCTTAAATGACAGGATAGTTGCAGGCAGCTTCCTCTTTAACTGGTCAATGTACAGATGTTTATCACTTCCAAACATCTCCACAAATTGAACTTATTCAATCTCTTGTGAAATTCTGCAAATAGCCTTTCCCTTTTCTGGTGACCCTACAGTATGCACATGTGTGGGAATAGGCTGGAGTTGGAACATAACTTGGGAAGCTACCTCCCTGCTTTTACACAAGTAAGATATTACTTTCATTTCCCACAGGAAGTTCCAAGAGGCTCAGTGGGGTGGAAAAGTCTAAAACCAAACAGAACAGCTCTCTAGTTCCTGGTAGTCAGTGGTGGTTAGTGGAGTGCTAGACTGGTCATTTTGTGAACATTCTGGGAGTTCCTCAGAAGCAGGCCCTTGAATAGGAGCCCAGATTCCTAGGGACTGAATTACAGCTGCCCCCATGGAACACTGGAGGCCCAGTATCTGAGCCTTCCTATTCTCTAGTAGCAGGCCTTGCATGACACAGGGAGAGGAATAAGAAAAACAAGTGCCTTGCTTCTCTGAGATTGTTAGGATCATCCACAAGCACCCAGAATCTCCAGGCCTCAGTGTCCCCCAGTCCTTCTGTCTTAATTCATAAGCAGACTGGGTCTGCTGTTGACATCCATAGAGTATCCTCTGTTCTTTGCAGCTATGAGAAGCTTGACACAATTCTAATTTGTGAATCTTTAAATAGCAGTATTGGAGCAAGTAGAGATTTATGTTTTCTACACATCTTTTCCTCATAAAGCCAGTGATCAAAATATTTTACTAAAATTAGAGTTGCATTTCTGTTTTGGAATCAAAATGGATAGAAAGGAGGGGGAAAGAGATAGATGGTATTAGGATGGAGGGAACTCTGGACCCATACATATATTCCTTGAAAAGTATAGTCATGTTAGTTATTTAAAGTTGGGAGGTGGTTTGGATTCAAAACTCAGTGCCTAGGAGAGACCAAGTGAATCTAGAAACTCCCAGAACATGACACATCTCTTCTATTGAAGGCATCTGTGCACAAAGTGTTGGTGCGAAGATGGAGAGCCTATGGTAGGGCTTTTCCTCTTCACCTGCTCCTTGCATCTATTTATCCAGTGCAACTCTGATGACATAGAGAGTCTCATCTTCCCATGGCAACTAGTTGGCCCTTGTTTTAGAATGCATCCCTTTCCGCTTTACTTCACTAGTTAAGCATGTTAATGACTTTATAAGACAATTTGGTCCTTCAAGGCAATGAGTGTTTTATTCCCTTTGGATTGCTCTCAGCACTTGTACTGTTCCTAGCCATTAGAAGAAATGCAATGAACATTTATTCTTATGGTCTCTGGAACATTTCCTGCTTGGGGAAGTATAATGTTAAGTATTCTTGATATCAAAGTGGCTAAAGCTCTTCTTTACAATGATTATTTTCTTCAAAAGCAGTTTCCTGAAAGACTCATGCAGTAGTTGTGATTTACAAGGTCTCATCTTCTCTAAATTCCTGTAGATTATGTGCCATCCTCTGTCTGTCTGTCTTTGCACAGATAAACATATATATTAAATGCATATGTAATTTTGTATAATTACAGATATACATGTATAGTTTTTATTAATCATCACAACAAGCCTAAGATAAGCAATGTTATTGTCTTGAATTTTGAGAACAGGACATCTTTATCACTTTTGAAGTGAGTTATTAATTTGAATATTGGAGAACATAACCCCATTTCACATGGATGGTTTTTTTTTGTGTAGAGTGGCTGGATAGGAAGTTGAACTCTATGTACAGTAAACACAGACTCTGTAATTAGGGTGATTAAAGTAATGAGTCTGTTCTCTTGTTCTTGCCCAAGGTCACACAGCTAGTAATCTGTGAACCTATAATTCAATTCCAGGTCCCCCTGATTCAAATGCCTTGAGTTCTTCCTGATTGAAAGGGAATAATAATGAAGGCTGTATATTGGAATTTGGATTCTGCATCATGGAAAACTTGTTGTAGAGCTATGAGATTCAAGAGTATGTGCTGTTAACAATATTAGGAAGTTGTAGGATCGGTAGAGGCTCTGAGGAGGATAATGAGTCAGTTTAGTCTGTAGTATTAGTCTGTGGTATTCCAGGTAGTAGATACTGGAAAAACAGACTGAAGCTGTGGACATACAGAAAATGAGATAATGAAGTACCATTGCAAAGATAGAATGGTTAGGAATTAGCAATGATACAATACATTTGGGATTTGGGGATTTTACTATGAATGATGGAAAGAGCAATGACATCAGAACACAAGACAGAAATAGGATAGAGAATCAGAGAGAAGAGAGGGAATGTGTACATTTTGATGCCTGGTACTTGCAGCTGAGGGGACCTGCCTGTTGGGTGGATAGGAATGAAGATCAAGAAGGAGATGTGGATGGGTGAGAACTTTGAATCCACTGGCATTTAGGTAGTAACGGAGCAGTGAGAAATGGATTACATTTCCCAGGAATGGGGTTGGATGTCTTTTCTTTCTCTCACTTCAGTTTTTAGCAGAGAAGGAAGGAATACGTGAGTGAAGTTTTCTTTGGAAGCTACTTCTGAAGAGTTTGAAGATTATTCTAAGAAAATCATCCATCTTTGAATTTCTGAACAGTTATTGTACTACCCTGTCAAACTTCATACCCTTATGTTTGAAAGATTGTCTAAGTCTTCAGTTTGCAAAATTTGACTCTGTGGGTGATATAGAGATTCCCATGTGGTCATGAGACTCACAATATCACACTGGGGTTGCTAAACCATAGAACAGATTTCTCAGAAGCATTAAACTCAGTTTCCTCTTTTTATAACAAATATTTTGAAACATTCACTTTATAATACCAAAATGACACTTGGAGATAATGTTACCTGCCTACACACATAATTAAATCAACATAATACCCTAACTGTAATATAGAACAGAAATAAAAGAGTGTAATTTATAACAAAATAGTATGCATTTCAATAAATGCTCAGGTATGACTACACTTGAAGATATAATGAAGTCATCAAATATTTGCTCCTATACATAGAAATCACCATGAATAAGACAGCTCTAAAGGCAGACTATCAAGTGTGCAGTATTGGCAATTCCAATGCTATAAATGGCATTGTCATTTATTATGTGAATTTTCAAAATGCTGAATAACTTTTTGTAAAGTTCTTTATAAAACAAAAGAAAAATCTTCCCTCAATCTACACAGCAGTTGTATTCTTAGAATTTTCAGTCTTATTAATACTATGTAAAAATTTTTTTTTTGCTTTATATAAGATGAATTTAGAATCTAGGCCTGGTTCATGACAAATGATTTCTTTCCTACAAGAAATGTCTGGTGGGATATTTTCAAGCTGTATAGGATGACAGAATTTTCATAATATAACATAGCATAGAATGGCCAGTATTCTCTCATCTTTGTACACTAAATCCAGTATTGCTTGGCTTCCTAATATTTTCAAAATATCCCCTAAAGCGTTGATACTCTCCTGTTGGTAACTACTATTTTGGAGTTGATGATGACCAGAAAAGACCTAAGATGTGGAGAACAGAAGAGATCCAGTTAATACCTTACAACCATTTTATGGTGCCTGTGGGGAGCTGTCCTTGGTATTGATTATACTTTGGGATCACTTAATTAAGAATATATATGTATACATATATATTACTGTTATTGTAGAGGTGATATATCAAGGGGTTACGGTTACATGAGTCAGGTAATTATTACATGTCTTTTTGGGCTATGTCTCCCCTTCCCTTGTCCCCTCCCAATTCTTCCCTCCTCTCCCCCCCACACAAGATAAGTTTTTCCACACAGTGAGGACCACTTCTGTATTTGTTCACCCTTTGTCCCATCCACCAAATAAAATAACAAACAAGACAAAAGGAAAAGACAACAAAAACAGCAGCAACAACAAAACTCTCTTCTTTACTTTTATTGGAGTTCATTTAATAAAATATTGTTTTATATGATCATAGGCACATAGCTACTGAGCCTTTGTGATCAGTTCCTATGAATAAGGAATCACCTACTATGATATCTACCATTTTAACCAATTGAAGTCTCACTTGTCACAGTTCATCTTTGGTCCTGGCTTTCTGATCAAGACTCTAGCCCCTTCTTTTCTGCATTACATGATCAACAGACTGTGAATCAGATCATCTTGCTCTGTTCTACACTCCGAATTTTCTGGGTCACTTTTGTGGTTTTGGCTGTGACTCCTTGCTTGATGGGATTGGTGGAAGAGAGGGCACAACCTCTAAATGATTGCATGCGAAAATCCTCACCAATGTCAGTACTGTGGTGCACGCCTGTGATCCCAGCTACATGGGAGGCAGCAGCAAGCCTTCTGATACCAGCACTAGGCAAAAGTGTGAGACCCTATCTGAAAAATAAGCTAAAGCAAAAGGCATGGGAGTGTGATAGAGTGTTTGCCTTTAGAAAGCTGGGGCTCTGAATCCAACTTGAGTATTGCCAAAAAGTATTGCCAAAAGATCCATCAGTGATGTGTCTTTTAACTAATGGAACACCTCTCCTTTGAGTTGTAGGGCCCAGGAATCCCATAGTTTCTTCTGTTTTTATGAAAAGCTGTTGGTCTTGCTTGTACTCATGGCAGCCAAAACCCCTAGTGGTATTTTCTAAAGTGGGGGCATTGTAGTGGTTTATCTTTTAACATCGACTCAGTGGTGATAAATCCAGCCCTTTTCAGCTTGTTTTTAATCTTTTTAAGATATGGAGAAGAAAATCGTAATAGGGGTCTAGTATATCTTTCACATTTTTCTACACTTGATTATATTCAGTTTTTTAGAATGAAGTAGTAGACTTTGGGACCAGAGCCTATTATAGGGAATAGTATTGACTATACTTTAATAGACTTGTTTTATCTGTTTTGTGATTTCTTCTTCTTCCTCTTCTTTTTTTTTTTTTTTTTTTTTGGCCAGTTCTGGGCCTTGGACTCAGGGCCTGAGCACTGTCCCTGGCTTCTTCCCGCTCAAGGCTAGCACTCTGCCACTTGAGCCACAGCACCGCTTCTGGCCGTTTTCTGTATATGTGGTGCTGGGGAATCGAACCTAGGGCCTCGTGTATCCGAGGCAGGCACTCTTGCCACTAGGCTATATCCCCAGCCCTCCTCTTCTTTTTTTTAAAGATGACTCTGTATTTGTGGCATATGATATATATTTCCATCATCATGGTTGCAGAATTCTGTTTTCTTTCCAATTCAACTAATTTTAGTAAAAAATAGAGTCTGTTTAGAGAACTGTATTGCACTGAGTATAGGATACACAAACACAAGAACAGAGCAAGAACAGAGAAGATTGAGGTTGAGTAACATTGGCATTTGGTAACATTCAAGGGGTAATGCCTGGGTGTAAAACAACTGAGGCAGAGGCAGGCTGCCCTGTTAGTGTACTGGCTGGTTGTCAGGTCATTAAATTATTGGTTTCTTGCACAGACCCACTCCAGACTACTTGCTATTCTTGTTGCCTCTTTGTCCCTGGATTGGAAGGCAGCATGTTAATGCCCCATATAATCAGTGATGGATAGCCTCAGCCTGTCAGTCTCTGACACTTTGAGTGTTCAGTAATTTCATTATCTACCCATTTCTCTACTCTTTGCAGCCTCACACTTATGATGAGAGGGCATCTGTCCCTACTGGCATGTTGTAGGCGAGGATTCCCAAGAATCTTCCTGCCTATACAAAGGGTGAAATTCCTTGAAAGAAGCCCTCCCTCCCGATGTAGAAGAAAGCAAGAAGTGGGGATGAGAATATTTGCTGTTGTAAAATACAGAGAAGAGAATAAATATCCTAGGTTAAGAGGTCTGTAAAATAAAACCTTTAGTAGTGACTAATGATAGTGTTTGAGCTGTTTTCTAAATCAAAATAGAGTTAAAAGTATTTTCCCCAAATATGGTTTTTATAGCAGGAATTGAGGTTCATTGGATGCTCACCAAATAAACAAGATCACAGGAGCCACATTGGCTGTAGGTTTGATGAGGCCCAATTTTGGCTGCTCTGAAAAAAAGTAACACACAGCCTTGAGTCTGAATCAAAGCAGATTTTTTTTTTAAATTGAGAGATCATCCAAAAATATGGTTGGTATTTATCTCATTGTTTGTAATTGCTTGCCTAGTTCCTATATGCCTCACACATTTATTTCTATTGAATCTTTGGTTTTAATGACATGCCTTCTAAAGTAGCTTTAGAGAAGAGAGGTTATTCTCCTTGCCTAAAAATCACACAGCAGGTAAAGTGGACTAGGATATGAATTTCTAATTTTTGAATGACGTCGGCACCCATAGTCTATGTTATTTTTGTACCTAGCTACTTTTTTTTAATCTTAAGAATATGCTTTCTAGCTTTAGCTAAACCTCACTTTGAATAGCAATATATTCCCAAAGAACAATCTGGGGATATTGAAAGAAGAAAATAAGTAAATGTACCCATAGGTTCCTGGTTCCCAACCCAGGCCAATAAATGCATCATTTCTGAGAATGAGGCTTAATTGTCTGCTAAGCCCAGCAAAGATTTACAGCCATTGGATAACTCTTGAAAATAGTCCATATTCGAATAAGAAAATGTTTAACAACCCACAGAGGCCAAAGCATAGAGCTATCAGAAAAGATACTGGTTGTAGCTGGAGCCAGGGTTCTGAGACCATTCAGTGGCAAGTCTTACCTTCTTAGTTATGGGGTTTAAAGAGAGCTGGGAAGTCTAAGCAGGTTCAGCCTGGAAGGGTGGTGGTGGTATATTTGGGGTCCTTGGTAGGATGAGTTATATTCCTTGTGGATTTTCAAATCTGTTAATGTTTTAACTTACATAGCTATACCAATGAGTTAAATTTCAGTCCTTATAGTACTTATGTAAAATACTGCAAACTGGTGCTAGGCTTAATTTTTCCTTTTAATGCTCATAATTCTGCAAACCTTTAGCCATCTGCATAAAAATCATCATGCAACTTGGCAAATGTTACCCACCTATTAAGATGGCGAAAATCCAAAATCCTGATAATTCTAAGGATGTAGACAACACTAAATCTTCTTTCATCATTGATAGAAATAAATAATGGTACTGGTGCTTTGGAAGACAATTGGCAGTTTCATACAAAAGTGAGCATATTCTCACCACATAATATGGCAATCACACGTCTTGCTATGTACCCAAGTGAGATGAAAGTGTATTTCCACTCAAAAACTTGTATATGAATGCTTATAGCGGCTGTATTCATGGTTGCAAGATCCCTTCACCAGGTGAATTGCTAAACTGGGGTCAGCGAAACAGAATATGAACTATTGAACCATGGAAAGATTTTTTTAAAATCCTTAGATATGTACTACTAAGTGAGAATCACCAATATTAAAAAAATACTTCCTACCACATGACTCTATGTACATGAAATTCTGGGAAAGACAAAATTGTGGGGGCAGTGAATAGATCAGTGGCCATCAAGAGATACAAGGGAAGGAATGGATGAATGAGTGGACCACAGAGTTTTTAGGGAAGAGAGTGGATCATATCTTTATCAAAACTAAAAGAATGCCTAATTCTCAGAGCAGATGCTAACATAAACTATTCACTTTGAGCATAATATGTCCAGGTGGCTTCATTGATTGTGAAAAGCATACTAGTTTGGTATACAGAGGCATGTGATGGCAGAGGGCATATGAGAACTATCTGTATTTTTTACTTATTTTTAACTGTGAACTTGAAACTACTCTAGAAAGCAAATCTAGTATAACAATTTGTTTTTGGTCAGTTGTGGGCTGTCGAGCCTCTCTGTGCTCAAGGCTAGCACTCTACTTCTTGAACCACTTCCAGTTTTTGAGTGGTTAATTGGAGATAAGAGTCTCACAAGGACTTTCCTGCCCAGGCTGGCTTTGCACCATGATCCTCAGATCTCAGCTTCCACAGTAGCTAGGATTACAGGTCTGAGCAACTGGTGCATGGCAATTATAACAGGTTTTTAACTCCAAAATTCCAGCTTCCTGATTTACTCTCCACTCCTAGAGATGCTGAGTGGGGTTGGCTTGGATCAAAGTTGTAAGGAACCTGAATTTTCCACAAGTTTTCCAAAGGATTCTAAGAACACAAATGATTGAGAATTGATGGATTACACAAGTCACAGATGGATTACACAAGGCTGAGAAGACAATTGTCCTCCCTTGTCCCCATCTTCCCCAGTCCTGGTCCCTTTGTTAGATGATTTAATTCTCCCCTGTATCAGTACTTTCCAAAATTGCTCCTTCTATGGAATGTTCCATTACTCAGCCAGGGTTGAGTCTTCCTCTCCTAGTTGTGGAAATTGCCACTGGTTTTCCATGCATGTACTTCACTTGCAATATAGAGAGGGAGTGTTAGTCATGAGGGGCCTAGGCAGATGGTGTGGGTTCGAAACCTATTTCTGCCACTTGTTGTTGGGGCCTTGGGAATGTCACTTAATCTGTATCCATCCAGGCTTCCTCCTCTGTGAAAGTAGGGAGAATCCGGAGGCCTTTTTTCATGTACAAGTTTTGGTTGCTAGGTGAGGACACAATAGCTATTCTTAAGTTTCTACTTCCTCTCTTCCTTTAGAAGGGGGCAGTATGGCATGGAGGGGCAGACAGACTCTATAGCTGAACAGAACTGTTGATTGTCACCTTGGAAAATTCTTCCATCTTTTCAAATTGTAATTTCCTTATTTGTAAAAATGGAATTAAGAAGGCCTGTATCTCAGTGTAATTTGGAAGATTGGAAAATACCACCTTTGCAAAGAGGGAAGGGCAAACTTTCTCCTCGGCACAAGAATGCTATGGTGAGGTGAATATCCCCTTTGTGTCTGCTACTCTTACACAGAGGGAATGCAGTGAAAAAGAGACGAATGGATTCTGTACTCTGTAGTTCCATGCAAGTAAGACCTCTGAGGGTAAACTCTGAATCTGTTGCAAACATCATCTTACATCTCAGGGCCTTCATCTAGGCACGTATGTTTTGAAGCAGGGCCTGAAAGGAGGAACTGAAGAGACTTGTGTTTAATTCTAACATCACAATCTCACATGGGTTTACAGATATGTAAAAGCTTACAATGGCACAGTAGCACATGACAAGGGTAAGCTTCAGATCCTATGGGGGAAAAAGAATTAGAAAGTTCTACCACTTTTGAAGGTCTTAAGTTTAAACACTGATAAGAATAGACCTTACAATGATTTTTTGAAAGATCCTGGCTCCTTTGATGTTAAAATGGGAATTGTGTTCACTGAGACCTACTTCCGTTGCCAGCTCACTAAGCAATTGCTCACATTTTCTCTTTTTTCCTTTATTATATTTTAAGGCATTTAAAATATTTTGGTGAGTCATTCTTCTTGGTAATTAGATGAAGTGATCAGAATAGCTTTTCTGTTCTAAGGCATTAAGTTTCTTTTTACACACCTCAACCTCATTATTTTGAGTAATGACCTAGTACTTCCCAGCCGTTTGTTAAAGAAGCCAGGAGAGGTTGATGGGAATGGAGTATCTAAAATCTTATACTGGTCATGGTAGAAAACTGAAAACATCTAAGTTTAGAAAAAAGTCACAGGGAGGGAAAACTAAAAAATAGGCACAACAAAGGTAGAAGCCTCTGAGATGTATGGAAAACTGTTTGTTCAAGCTCTTGTAATAGCTCTTAGAATTGATGTCACATCTTTCTTAGTCTAAGCCAATAGGTCTCTCTGAGGCTTAAAGAAAAAACTACTCAGTCTAGGTTTCTTCCAGAAACTTAATTGGCCTATCCTGAGAAGAGCCAGGAATCAGCTGAGTTGAGATAGTGAAGGGTGGGAAAGGACTGTGAAACCTGGTTAGCGTATAAATAAAGAGAGAAGAAAAAACTTCATATTGTCTCTGTGTATCTTAGGGGTCCAGTCAAGGCCCACAGAGTATCTATAGGCTTCTTGAAACATGAAATACAAACAGAAATCTATTCCTATTGAAACCTGTATTTGGCTCATGAATGACTATCCAAGAGGTGCTGGGGCTCTTAGCTCAGGACCACATGCACAGGGAGGATCTCAAAGGCTGAGGAGCATAATTTACTGTCCAGTTTGTGAATAGCATGCAAAAATTTTTGGCTCCATCCTCAGAAGCAAAGGGCAACAAAAAGGTCTTGCAAGAGAGGGCTGAAGTACCAAGTTGAGGTCTTCACTCCCTTTCCCTCCTGTGCTCTTGATTAGAGCACAGGAGTTACTGTGGTACGCAGAGTGTTGAAGCTTCAACAAGATGAAGGTTTCTTTGTATCCCATGTCCAGAGGTGGTGTTTGGTCTAGTGAGGGAAAGTGGCTGTTCTTGTCTAGGTTATCCAGAGACCCAGCTCTTTCCCTCTGTGATCCTCCTGTGAATTTAGGTGTTTGACATTGTTTGAGCCAGCCATTGTCATATGTATGCTGGTGTTGAGAGAGAGAGAGAGGGAGTAGTCAACTTCTCTTTAAGGAGCAGCTCAGGAATTTTACATATCTTTCCCCTCGTGTTCCATGGGTGGGAAAACTAAACAGACCCATCATTGCTTCTAACTATAACAGAAGCTAGGATGTAAGTTTAGCTGCAAGGAGACTGAGCCTTAGAAGCAGTGCTGTTTCTATGGATGAATAAGGAAGCAGAGCTGAAAGCTCAGGTCATAGGCCTCATGCATACCTCCAGGAGTATCCTTCTGATTCTGCCCTCAGATCCCTTAGGAGCCCTCATATACCTATTAGGGGGATAGAGAGGCTTGGGGCTGAGTACTGAGACCCAAATCAACTTCTCTGCTATCTCACCTTGATTTTTCCTGTTCATTTGTTTTGTTGTTGTTACTTTTCTTGCCTTCCCACCCCCCTTCTGCATTAGGCTTCCTTTAAAGAAAGACTTCCTAGGTTAAAATACTTAGGGGTGGGGGGGGAATGCTTTCTGTAATCCTTAGTTACTTGTGCCTAGTGCTTTTATCCTTCTGCCTATCTTCTTTCTGTGTACCTGGCTGCTGCCAGCGATAGGGAATGTGTCCCACGTTTCTGTGTGATTCCCAGGGCTCATTTACTCACTCAAGCTCGTACTGCAGGTGAGTGACCCCATTTTTGCTTCTGGGTTCTCATGAGAGGCAGTGCAGTTTTTTTCTGATACTTTTCTCCTTCAGCCCCTCCTTGGGAGCCTTCTGCCTCCTCCAGTCCCCCTGGCCCTTGTCAGTTGAGTTTCGTGTTGTCACCATACTACCCACAATCTGATATAAGCTCTGGGGAAAGAGCAGACCTTTTCCTTGTTTACCACCAATGCTTGGATCCACAGCCATATCTAGGAACTTGTTTTTGGATTTTGGTTCCCTAGGTTAGTGGGAAGCATCAGCCCTTAGTCTCCAGTCACCTAAATATATAGTTGACACAAAGTGTACTTTTTTGTCATGTGGAACATCTCACGCACCCATGAGATGAACTCATTTAAATGTGGATTTTTAAAGATGGGAAGACAGGTGCTCACCAAAGATGAAAGGACCTGGCCCAAGGCTACTTGATAACTGAGTGTCAGGAATCAGGGTTTGAACTCAGTTCTTCTAACTTCCCCTTTCCTGTGCATGGATTCCTGGTTATACAGATCATGGAAGGTGGGAGAAGTTGCTGAAGTTTCTAGCACAATTCTAGTTTCACACAAGATACTCAAAGTACACATTAGTTGCCCCCTTTCCTTGTCATAGCTGGTAGTTTTGTAGGGAACACTCATCATTACTTAATGTATCTAGCTATATATCTATAGCTACCTCTTTTACAGTTGTCCTGTTGCTTGGTAGAGGATAGATGTATCTGTGTTATGCAGAGATAAGATGAGGCACCTCTCCCATCACCTAGGTGGCAGTAAAACCCTCCTCTGAAGCATTCACCTTTTACCCTCAGCTGAGCAACGCCATGGAAGTAGGAGCTGAATGCATTTGTTGTACAAAATGATACTCAGTGTTAAGACCTCAATAAAGTTTTTGGAAAGGTGGGATAAGCATTAGCAAATGAATCCCAGTCAGGAAACCAGAACAATGCCAAATCATATGAGGAGAATGGAGTTGTTTGATTTCGACTAGAAAGATCAGGGATAGACTTGCCGGTGGCTGTGAGCCTTTTGAGCACAGTAGGAATGGATTAATTCTAGATACCTGAGTTTTCTTTCATTCATGCGCATATGTATTTATTCACTCAAGCAAGTGGGGGTTAGGTAAGGAGACACAAGGAAAAAGATAAACCACGAGTACTGCTCTTAGCGGACTTTCAGGTATTACGTAGAACAACTCCCACCATATCCAATGAACACCCACACTGTGCGAGTCATCCAGGGGCTGTCATACATGGCCCCCAGCTTTAGCAGCTTTCCCTAGAATAGGAGGAAAGAGATGTGTGCATGGAGCATGTTAATAGAGTCTAATTTGGGCTACAGGAACTATCCTGAGAGTACAGAGGGCCAGAGTATTTTCAGCCAGAGAACCTGGAAGGTGTCATGGAGGAGAGTGAGGAAGACCACAAAGCATCCAGGGCCCAGGAAGGCTCAGAATTGTAATATGTATGCACTGACCAGAATGTCTCCAAGTTTCACAGTTGTTTGAATGGAATTTTTGCTGGAAGGATGTAGACACCATTTAAATCTGATAGACTGGAGTCCATTGCATGAAACTGGAGGTGGGGCACTAAGGGATCACTCTAATATCTCAGGGTAACCCTTGAGACTCAGCAGACAGAAATAGAGGTCTTTGAGAGAACCTGAGAAGGCTGTAAGATTGATTCCGGTCACTGGCACTTTATTCTGGATGGTGGAATCTGGGGGCAGACAGAGTAGATTGGCCTGGTGTAATCAAGAGCCGCAGCACCCAATTCTCACAACCCCTTCCCTTCTAAAGGGTTTCATCTCATTTTAAGCTTTTGTGGTTTCTGTTCTTCAACTTGCAGCCCTAGAACCTCTTGCTTCATTCTGTATACTCTATTCTTGCATAAACTGCTCTTCTGTGTTCCCCTTTCCATCTATTGGTCTTCCTCTATCCTTTGTTTTGTAAAACTTAGCTGTTTTTCATTCTTACTTCAGATAACTTGCTTGTATTCACACAGATCGCCCCAAATGGCATCAGAAAACCCATATAACAGGGGTGACTATTGGCAAAGAAGTTATGAACGTATTGAAGGGTAAATACACTTTGGTACTTTTTAACTTGCCTCTAAAGTAAGTTACTTCCTCTAGGTTCCCTATGAGGAAATTGAGGCCTAGAGAGGTGTCAAATATCTTTCCTAAGACCACACAGCTAATAATTAATAGTTCTGAGAATCTATATAAGATATTTATGCCTCAATATCCATAAACATCTTTCTAGCATTCTGCGTTTTCTTCCTATTTTCAGCAGAAAAGATGAGGCAGATATAGCTCTGAAGACTACAGGGTTATGTGTAGTGACCTCAGCTAATAGCAGTGTGATGTAAGTAGCAATGCTATAAGCTCTAGAGACCTCTTCAAGTTGGTGTGACATGGGAATCATCATGCTAGTGGGGCTGTAGGCCTGAACAACTGCTCTGGAAAGTAAGTTGCTGTTCTAAGTGCTAGGATATCATGGCTGTGACTTTTGACTAAGAAGAGGCTTCCTCATTTAATTATTTTTCTCTAAGAATTCTTTAAGAATTTGAGTTACTAAAGTCAGAATTTGAAGAGTATTGAACAGCAGATGTCAGGGTAAGGAGGAAAAGGTGAGTCATTAACCTGGAGAAGACTAGAAGAAGAAACAAGGAAGGGATTGTTTTTTTGTTTGTTTTGTAACACACACACACACACACACACACACACACACACACACACACACACACACACACGGCTGGTCTGAAACTCTATTCTCCTGCCTCATCCTGTGCAGTGCTGGGATTATAGGTGAGTCCCCCCCCCCCCCCTCATAGTTTCAGGACCTATATTTTTATCATCTTGGAACAAACAATGGGGAAACTATATATCCTTTTGCCAAATAACTTTCTCATCTCTTTCCATGTTCGTTTTTTTTTTAATGTGAGGGTGATTTTTTACAGCTGAGCTTTGTGAGTATGAGGGTGATGGCCCAGAAATTGAGAACATACTGTGGCTTTTGACACTTGCTGATCTTCCAGCTTGTAACGGATGAATTTACAGCCATTATTCTATAGAATATGACGCATGATAGGGGCATCCTCATAGCAGAATGAAAGGCTTCATAATTCACTTTCAAATTCAGGCTTGAGTGAGTGCTGGGAGGCTGAGTTCTTCATGGTGTGAAATAGATTCTTGGGAAAGGCGATGGCTCAGTTGTCTGACCTTTACAGCATATTTAAAAATATATCATGGCGTTCATGCTAGTAAACAATATAGCTAAGGTTATGTAGCAGGGAGAGCCAAGGGAAACATTTGCAGATAAACCATGACGGGCACTTGGCTTTGGACTAGAATTTGGAATCAGGGTGAGTGAGTGACAGTAAATAGTTTCCCAATGGGTGCCAGCTATTTTGACACCCAAAGAAGTAGGATTTCTGAAACAGAAAAGTTAGGTTCTTCTGATTCAGGACACGGTCCTGCTTTCGTGAGCAAGCAGAAAAGCCAAGTGTGGATGTCTATTTATCCATCTACCAAGCACTTATTTAGTATATATTGAATAGTGGGCATGAATAGTTAGGAGTATAAAGACATGGCCTCTGCTTTGTGTAGTCGATAGGAAAATAGAGATGAATATAAATAAGTGAAATGTGATAACAGGCAGCACAGTAGATGGAGATGCAGGATGCAAACACAACCTGGAAGACAGAGAGTTTGTTATATTACTGCTTCCACAGAGAACAGCAGCAGGGAAGTTGGGAGGTAAAGCTATGACTTAGGTTTTAAGACAGCAGCTCACATGCAATGGGTGGGTTAGGAAGACATTCATCGTGAACGGAAAAGCATGTGTGCTCAAAGTCCTAGAATGAGGGCAGAATGAGCCATTCTTTTTGCTGCTGTTGGCATAGGAGTAGGTGGAAAGGCCTGTAGGTGGGAGGACAGGGAGCCATCACAAGTGGTGGGTTCTCTCTCTTACTGAAGGCAACTCACTAATATTTTCTGTGTGCTTACATTATGACATACTATTTTTTTTGCCATTTAACAGAGCCATTAATGAACACAATGTATTCCTATCAATGTCACCCCTTCCAAAATTCTCATCCAGGTGCATTCTTTCATGTAATATATACAAACTTGTGAAGTAGAAACCAGCATGGTCACCATGTTGTAGGTAGCTAAAGGTTTCACTTACCAAATACTCAGAGAAGGCAAGAAACCTGTCAAAAGTCACCCTGCAGCAATGGGTTAACGATCATTTAAAGCTCTGTTGGTGAGAGGAGTTAGAATACTTAGATGAAAAAAGCAAGAGAGATTAGGATTCATTAGAGATAAAAGAGTGAAGGAAGGGGCAAAGGATGGTTAATGATGATTTTTAGATGTTTTACACACTAGGAAGGACAAATCCTGTAACTCACAGAACACATAAGCTTTTGCAAGGAAGACCAAGCATTTTGTTTGAAAAGTTCTGAGTTTCAGAGGCTCTTAATGTTTATAAATGGGTATTTTATTAGGGCTGAAATAAAAGTCTTATTTGAGTTGACAGTGTTGTTTGGTGATAGATTGCTTACAGTTCCTTAGTTTGTTCTCCAGCGAAACACACACACACACACACACACACACACACACACACACTATGTGCTGTTCTCCCAAGACTTCAGCTTCTTTGGCTTAGGTCTGTGAGTTGGCAATTTGGACCCAGTCAATTGTTCTGTAATTTGCTGGGTTCCAACATAGATCTGCAGTCAACACATGTCATATAGGTGTAAGGCTCTTACTTGGGGTGCTGGCCATTGAGTTCTTCATCTCATACTGCATCAGACTATCAGGCTGTTCTCAAGGGGTGGGCAGGGTTTTGAAGGATCAAAGAGAAAGATGTAGGGTGTCTAGGGGCCTGGCCTCCACACCAGAACATCATTCTTTCTGCCATATTCTGTAGAGTAAAAGAAATCCATATCCATATTGGACTCATAGGTTGGACTAGCAAGCTATGATTCTTGAGGAGTGAAGTACTTTGTGGGTACAAGGAGGTATGCAGCTGGGCCTTCACAGTGGTTGGACACATGGACTTGTTCTCTAGGTATGTGGGGCTCCTTTGCAGTTTCAGGGTGCACTTTGTGCCACCTTGTAGTCTTTGCTGCTCCCTCACCCATCCTCACCCAGCATGTGATGGCCTAGTTGTCTTGTCTGCTGTGCGGGGCTGAATAGAGCTGCTGGGGACATGGAGATGAATGGCCCTCAGTCCCAGTACTGGAGGAGAAGAAAAGCCATGTAGTTTGTTACTGGGGAAGGCATGATTACTCTTTGAACCTTTCTCCATGTCCCTTATCTGATGTTCTCTTGATGTAAGCATGTCGAAGCCTCAGCCCCTGGGGCCTGGGCTGCTTGCTGGAGGTTTGCCTGGCATGTGTCATCCTCTAGTGGGGATGGATTATTTCTGAACATGCTTCCGACAGCAAGCACGTTCTCCTTTAAGCAGAGCCATATGCCACATCTACAGTGTTAAAATTTAGCCACCACTGAATCATCGAGAGCTGAAATAAAGGTTAGGAGATGTTTTCTTTTTTTTTTTTTCAAGCAGAAATGAAGGTATTTAAAGTCTGTTTTTAATGACATGATTTGCTGATTATAAAAGAAATACACTGAAGATATTAGAAAATATACAGTGAAGGTAGTAGAAATGACCTATTACCTACTGAACATCCTGTGAATATATATGTACATTTATTTCGTAAAATTAGATTCAATGCTTATATGAAAGTTTTAGATATAATTATGTGGTATGCTCAACTATATGTGTATTTTTCAAATGTTTGTTAGTGGGCCTACTCTTTTGTAGTTTTATTTCGTTAACATTATTACACCACATATTCAATATTATCTGATAAGAGTATGAAAACATGATTGCTGTGTCATCATATTGAATTGCCAGAGTTTCATTAACTATTCCTTTATTATTGGGCATTAGTGTTGTTTCTGGTAGTGCATCATTATAAATAATGCTCTGTGATCTTCTTGGGACCAAAATCATGAGCATCTGATTATTTCTTGTGGATATTACCTTCACAGTAAAAGTGCTGTGCCAGAGGATATAAGCATTTCTTAGAAGATTTTTGATAGATATTGAGAAATTGCTTTGCAGGAAGATGGCATAGCAGATGTAATCCTATCTTTTGTACTTTCTTTGACTCAGAAATATCTGTGTGGCTGCAACTTTCCCTGCTTGGGTTGGTTTGCTCATTGTTTTCTTCATTCAGTTATTTATTTGTTTTGTCAGTAAGCATTTATGGAATATTTAAAACCCTCCGGAGAAGTAAAAATGTCTAGGACAGGTGGTTATACAACTTCATGCATTTGTCAAAATGCACCATAAAAATGGATTTTACTGTTTGTAAATTTAGAAAAAACTAAAAGTTTTAAGATTGTCTATGATAAACCTGTTTGCTATGAGGAACTCAAAATGCAGGGAAAGATAATAGATGAAAACCGTAAGTATAACACAGGGTAGTCTATTAAGATATCATATAGGAAAGGAAAAACATTTATAGCTTATTAGCATGTGTTGTAGACCCAATGTTTTACAGTATTTATCCCTTTGTTTTCTTGGAATGCAAAGATGAAAAGGCCAGAGTTCATGGTCTCAGAGAAATCTTTGTACTATGATGTTCAAACTGAAGCCATGGGAGTGATAATTACTGTAAGCTTCAAGTTCAAGAGAACAGATTCTGCCTGGGGGAGGAGAGGCTAGTTTCTGAGAAGAGGTATTTGACTTGAGTCATGAAGGAATGTATTTGCTTCTGCAGTTGTTTGGCATTTTTCACAGGAGGAAACTGTAGCTTGTAGAGGTTGTGCAACTCGTCCAAGGTCACACAGTCCCAAAGTGGCAGAGCCACAAATGAATTCCTCTACAATGTGATCCCCAGAGAGGGGCTGGGATTTAGAATAAGGATTGCAGAGTGTGATTAGAGCTGGGAAGGCTGAAGGGAGGGGGGAGCCATCTCCTGGGGAGAGACTCCCAGTGGGGAGGCAGGTGGGTAGACTAGAGGTTCATTTAGAAAAAAAAGAAAAGATGAAGGTGGAAGCCATACCAAATGCACAAAGGCTGTGTACATTCTAAATTTGAGACTGTAGGCTTTAGATAGTAGCCAGGGAAGTGGTTGATGTTTTGAGAACTATAGAGTGATCAGCTAAGAGGTGTGTACTAGATAAGAATCACCTGGGAACAGCACCCTGAAATAATGAGGGGAGTTGATGGGGACTTCCTTTCCCTGGGAGACTTGCCCTGCTTCCATCAGTGGCAAACCTAGACCATCAGAGGAAAGCAGCCTATGCCTTGCACCCTGATGACCACTTCCCGACTAGGTACGCCCACCCCAGTGATTGCTAGACTTTGTTTGCTATAGAAATTATTTTTGCTGAACTCATAAAATAGTAGAAAGTCTCTGACCCAGATTTTGTTGTATTATTTCAGTTAAAACAAAGCAAATCGACAAAACCTTTTCTACTCAAATGTTATTTCCTTTTCATTTTCTGCCTCTGCTCCCAGCTTGCAATTCCCCAAATAATAAAGCTTTGTTTTCTTAAATAATAATCCACAATGTGGAAATGCTCCAGTGAGTCAGGTGGTGGTCCTGGTGCAGAAGGACGGGGCTGACTCTGAGCTGCAAATCAGCTTCCAGCCGATGCTCCTGTGTCTGATCCAGATTTTGCATTTTGAGATGTACCAGCTAGAGCTTGGGCCACGATGAGCTCTGAACAAGGGCTGAGGTGGATGTCAGGCCAGCATCAGACTGCTACTGGAATCTCAGCGTGAGACGGTGAGGCTGGAGGAGCTGAAAGAAGCTCCAGTGGATAAGCAGAGTAGCTCATGGAGGAAGTGCAGGCCAGTGTATACCCCTGTGTCCTGGGTGAGGAACACACTGAGTGGACAGTGGGTGTAGATTTTTAGTCTTGCTACAGCACTAGAAAGCATAGCTTCCCTCTTTCTCTTTTCTCTGCAACCATAGTTCCCCTGCCTCTAACTCCATGAGGCAGATACTTGAGTCCCAATCATCTTCGCAGCCTTCTTCATAACCTACAATGCTTTTACCTGCTTCATCTTTCCGGCTTTACTTCACATTTGTCTGATACCCTACAACCTCCTTGATTTTCTTTGCTTCCATGACCTCCTCCAGTACAGGGTCTGTCTATTTAGTCCAGTCTGAAATCCAACTTGCTATCCTTAGCTTCCCAAATATTAGAATTACAGGTGTACGACACCAAGCTGGGCTTCTTTTGTGCTCTTAAAGGTTCTTCATAGCCTCTATTTCTTGTGAATACAGTGGCCTTCCTTATCCTTGTCTTAATGCAGCCAGCTACTCCCGAGGGCCCTTCACCACTGTAAAAGGGCATTTCTGACTTCCATGTAGGAAAACCATCCCCACTTTTATTGTACTATCACCATCACCATCATCATCATCATCATCATCATCGTGTGTGTGTGTGTGTGTGTGTGTGTGTGTGTGTGTGTATGTGTGTGTGTGTGTTTCTGTGTGCTGATCCTAGGGCTTGAACTCAGTGCCTTCCACTCTTGCTCAGCTTTCTCCAGTTTATGGCATGTTCTCTGGCTTTTGCTGGTTAATTGGAAATAAGAATCTCATGAATTTGTCTACATGCACTGAATTTGAACTGGAATCCTTAGATCTCAGCTAATCCTGAGCCTAAGATTGTAGATATAAGTCACAGGCACATGACATATTTTTCTCCAATGTAGGGAAGTTCATTGCAGTAATAACATATTCATTTCTTTGTCCACTTTGCAATCTCACCCCCTACTAGCAGATTTTATAGTCCATGCAGCCCATCTTATCTGCTGATGTATAGCAGTGTATGCCAGTGCAATGCCCAACTGGGTGACTAGCATGCAGAAGGGGCTCTAGTGAGCATGTCCCTTTTCTGGGCCTTACTAGAGACTACTGACATGACATCTTACAGTGCTCATGTGTGGAGTGGCGGTTCTCCCCTATCTTCAGTGCTGGGCCATGGGACATGGTCCTTCAATACCTTTGTTTTTTTCCTCATAGATTGGCCCAAGTGAGAGAAGTCCACTGAAGATGCTCTGGGGTCTGGTGACGATCATTGTAAAGAGACATGGTTCATCTCAGTCATGAAACAAAAACAGTAACCAAGACAACAGTGCTTTCATGGGTTTGTTGAGGGGGTGGGGGAGATATTTTCTACCATCATTATTGTGATCATCTTGGAAATTGTAAAAGTTTGTTACTTCAGGCAGTAACAAACCATTCTCCTGATAAAGTATACTTGAGGGAGTCTTATTTTCCTCTCCTAGATTCCATGAGTAGTTTAGGGAAACTCATAATATTCTCACATCCAATTGCAGACTTACTTTGCTGCTTTCCCAGGAGAAATTGGTACATGTCCTCTCCTCTCTTAATCATGCAGAGTCTGGAGAAGCTTTTGCCTCCGAACAGCTTGCCAGGAGCTAGTTGGGAGCCCCAGTGGATGGGTGTAGCTCTAGGAATTTCTCTAGAGAGGAATCAACATGCAATGACCTTCCTTCTGCTACCTTGCTCTCTCCCGATCTGAAATGAATCATGTCTCTGGCTTTTTCTGTATTTCTTCTGGCTCATTTTTCCTCCTCCCAGTAACATACATCTCCCCAAATGGATGAGTTAGATCCTCTTTGAAAGAATCAGGATTTTTCATTGGTACAGCCTTAGCTACACTAAAGCTGACCTTGATGACTCAGCTGTTGACCAACATACACTATGCCTTTGTAGTTGTGGTTGCTTTGCTTGAATTGTGGTCTCTTTCAACTTCTCCACCAATTTCTCCTTCTGAATGACAGAGCCTTATTCACTCTTTTTTTCATTTTCTTCTCCAGAAGTCTTCCTGGGGTTGTCCTCTGTTAGCTGTGATGTAACTCACTGCATGGGGAATGCTATGAGGATGGGGTAGGACCGGGCTTAATTTATTTTTGCATCAATTGGATATACTAGATACTAATAATTAATTAGATATGGAAAGAATTTTATTAGCTTTGGGAGCAAAACCAGAATAAAGTGCAGCAAAGGAGTTATTTGTCCAGTAGTTTCTATGCTTAAGGCTCCAGGCATTATTACATCTTGCCAATGTAGTTGAAAATCATGTTCCTCAAAACTGTTTGGTGTAAATGAACTGAACAACTCATGGGGTGGGGGGGAAAGGGAAAGGGGAAGGGGGGAGGGGGAATGAGGGACGAGGTAACAAACAGTACAAGAAATGTATCCAATGCCTAATGTATGAAACTGTAACCTCTCTGTAATTCAGTTTGATAATAAAAAACTTAAAAATAAAATTTAAAAAAAGAAAATCATGTTCCTTCCTTCCTTCTTACTACAACCATTGAGTCCTATCTGAGCCCAGGTTTGTGAATGCTCCTTGAGGAAAGAATGGGAGGAAGAGATACAATCCTTGTTCTCAGCCAGCGTGATGTCTCTAGGAGGAATGACAGCACAGGAGATACAGAAGGGCACCTGTGTGATTATGACTGAGCTGCCAGCTAATCCAACCCTTAATTACTAACCACAGCTGTAAGGAACAATGGGGAAGTCAGCTGTTGGAGACTCTGGAATACATTCTTGGGTACATTTAAATATAAATAAAGATTTGATATTGAGCTACCGAGTAGATACAACATATTTCCAATCTTTATTTAAAAAAATGTTTTTATGGGCGTGTGTGTGTGTGTGTGTGTGTGTGTGTGTGTGTGTATGTGTGTGTGTGAGTACTAGAGGATCTGGGTGTCATCCTTTACCTTTTCTGATCAAGGCTGGTGCTCTACCATTTGAGCCATATCTCCACTTTGAAATTTTTGCTGGTTTATTGGAGTGAAGAGTCTCATGGACTTTCCTGTCTGGGCTGCCTTTGAACTACAATCTGCAGGTCTCAGACTTCTGAGTAGCTAGGATTACAGGCATGAACCATCAGTGCTGGATAAAACATTATTCTGATGGGAGTGAATAAGATGATCAAAGTACATTACACGTAAATGAAATGTCATGATTAAACTCATGTTTTTGTACAATTACTATACATGAATAAAAATGCAAAGGAATTTTTTTGTCCTGACTGTCAGATACATTTGCATTTTTACAATTAAATATTAAATAGACGCACTGTTTTTTAGATAGGCCTCAGGCTAAGTTAGAACATAAAACAAAAATAATCTTTCATTACATATTTAACTTTATAAGCTACAATCTCATGAGTATCAATGTCAATCTATTGGTAGATCTGTATATATCTATGTATGTTTGGTTATAATAAAAACACAGCTGTAAGGAACAATAGGACACACTTTTTGCTGTAAGTTATAACTTAAACATGTTTATGCATCTCACTTTGTGTTACTAAAGACCAGACAGAGTCAGTTTTCAATTTGTAGTAACAATAGTGTAGATCTCTCATCCTAGACTTTCATATTAATTGCTCGAATATTTCTAGCTACTGAGTATTCAGGATGCTTAATTGCTTCCCCCCACCCTTTGCCCAGTGGGAGTAGCACTGTTGTAAACATTTCCATACAAATAGCTTTCTTTCTTCTTTTTTTAAAACTTTGGAATGATTACCTTAGAATGCAAGAGTGTATTGCCCAAAGTAGGATTAGCAGGTTAACAGGCATAAATAGCTTTTCCATTTTGGCATAATGTTCCCTGGCAGGCCTGGGCCAGCACACAGCATCCCCAGGAACAAATGGGGGTGACCTGTTTCTTTGTAATATCTTCACATCTTATAACTTCAAAGTTAATGTTCACTAATTTAGTGGTATTCTGGCATTTCTGACATGAGTTAATTTGCTACCCATTAACCTGGGAAGGTGAGATGCTGGTGTTTTTCCAGCACAAGCGTCTACTACCTCTTCTTTTTCATGCAGTATTAGCTCACTTTGATACCCCTTTCTGGTTTTTAGCAGTTAGTCAGAGGTAAGAGTCTTGTGGACTTTTCTATGGGGGCTGGATTCAAATCATGATCTTTGGATCTCAGCCTCCTGAGCAGCCAGGATTACAGGCCATGATGCAAGGAGCCATCAATGCCTGCCTTATGGGGTGATTCTTGGTAACAATGTCATTGATTAATCAGCAAGCCAGAGGATGACTTCTTTGGATTTAGGTTCTGGAGATCTGTAGGGATCTCAGTGTCACTTGAACACTCTGGGGTGAGGCACTTGAGTGCATAGAAAATGTTTTAAAAGGCAGTTGCCACGCCTAGGTCCCAGTGCTCTTATTCAATGCACAAGAGAAGACTACACTATATACTGTGTGTGTGTGTGTGTGTGTGTGTGTGTGTGTGTGTGTGTGTGTGTGTGTTCGGACTTGAACTCAGGGCCTCAATTAGGCAAGTATTCTACCACTGGAACTACCCTCTGCCATCACATTTTGCCTTTTTAGTGTTTTCCTAATAGAATCATGTACATTTCCCCCCAAGGTCTTGGATCATGAGCCTTCTGTCTCCACCTTCCAAGTAAGTGGGATTATTATAGACATGAACCATCATGTCTAAATTCAGACTCTATATACATATTTTATAGTTCCTTAAATGAGTTAGATCATGTGGTCCATGAGATACACTCAGAGATTCTTAAGTGGGATATTCTGTGTTCCTCCCTCCTTCCTTTCCTCCTTCCCTTCCATTTCCCTCTATCTCTCTGTTTATACTTCTGACATTTTTTTCTCACTGTTTGTCCCCAACCTGCCTATGTTTCTTCTAGTCTCTTTTCTTAGTAAGTCCTCCATATTGTCTCCTGTCTCATGCCGTCTCATGCCCACAACACCCGGATGACACTTGCATATTTGTAACTGCTGGGTAAATGCTTTCTGTTTGCATTCTCCTTTTGCTGTGATTCTGAGCTTCATATTTCCTTGGAGGAGAATCACACTGCACACAGTCCACTTGACCCTTTCCCTATACTGTGCAGTGGGTAGCAGGTATATCTCAGATCCATTCCCTCCCATGAAGAACCTACTCTGTTTGAGTCAAAGTTCTAACTTTAGAACAAAAACACCCATTGGTATCCTGCCAATCAATGGCTTGGAGGAAGAAAAGCTGTGTGTGACTCAACACCTGGAGGCTTGAGGTTTGAGGAGAGGGGAGGAGCAGCAGAATGTAGGGCCAGCTGGCTGAGAGAACTCAGAGAAAAACTACTCAGGCAAATATAAAACCAGATCTTTCCTCTCTCGAGTCTCCCTTAGATGCAAAGTTGAGACTGGATCTTTAGCTTGAGGATCAGTCTGTGATCCTGTCCTGAGGATTTTGTTGGGTTCACATTGCAGCTAGCCTTGACAGGACTCTGGTAGATGTTCTCAGAGGCACCAAGCTGTTGTAGTGATTTTGGTCCTGCTGAAATTGCTGAGATAATTGACAGCTTCTAATCAGGAGGGAGGTGAAATTTGTAATACTGGGAGGAAACAGCCTTTCTAGAGTAAAAATATATTAGGGACTTTGATTCATGTATTGTGGGGCATTAATCATTTTAAGAATCTCATCCTTGAAGAAAAGGTGAGCGACAGTAGCTACATATTATAGGACTGTTGTGAGGGTTCAGTAACTTTCAGAATATAAATATTGACTGCCAGTCCTACCATTATTATCATTGGCTATTTATCATTGGTAGCCAATTGGCTACTTACTTTTTTTTTTTTTTTTGGCCAGTCCTGGGCCTTGGACTCAGGGCCTGAGCACTGTCCCTGGCTTCTTCCCGCTCAAGGCTAGCACTCCGCCACTTGAGCCACAGCGCCGCTTCTGGCCGTTTTCTGTATATGTGGTGCTGGGGAATCGAACCTAGGGCCTCGTGTATCCGAGGCAGGCACTCTTGCCACTAGGCTATATCCCCAGCCCTGGCTACTTACTTTTGATCCTCAAAATATTTCCTTATTAATGGATGTTTATACACATATATAATGTTATACCAGAAAGTTTATGTCTGTTTACTTACTGATAGGAAGGACAAAGAGGCTTCGAACTTTCTCTCAAATATCTCAAAGTTCAATGAAAGCATACAATATTAATGTTACACTATAAGAGGAAGTTGTAATGGTAGGATGCATTGTGAATCACATGAAAGGAGCCACAGAATTCTGTGGAGGAAGTGGACAGGCCTTAGGGAGGAAGCAATTTTGTGCTAAGCCTTAAAAGATGGGAGTAACCTTTTGAGTATAATAGAAATATGGATAGGCTGAAACAAAAAGGACTTATTGGCTGATGTGACAGAAAAGGTTAGAGGTTGACGGTGTTAGGCCAGGCTTGATGGAGCAAATTTCCTCTGTGCTTGTGCAGGGCTGGCTTCCTCCTTAGGGTCTGCACAGTATCCACTCAGCAACTCCAGGCTACCCTGTGTTCCTTGAGGTAGTCACAAGGATGTGTCATAGTGTCAAAGGAAAGGACAGGAATCCCACCAGTCAATAAAGGGCCTGTCAAGGTCTACCTGTAAGGTAAGCATGGAGATGGCAGATGATAGTACAGTAGACCACAGGAGAGCTTATGTTGGTTTAGTGTGGTATGAGCACCTCCTGGAGGTGGGCCTAGTGAATGCTGGGCAGGCAGAGAGGCAACAGGAAGAAAATACATGTGCATTCTTGGGGTTAGATGGGAAGGTTTCTCCTGCTTTTGCAGTCTTTTAGATCAGTCTTTGTAAAGCTCAGCAGAATTAAATATGGGAAAGAGTGAGTCAGTTGCTGCTAGATCTCTGTGGGACAGTAAGGCAGTCAGCAATTCCAAAGCCAAAGGCTTCCTTCTAGGTGTGCTCCTATCACAGCCACTCTCTGAATCAGTGTGTCCTGTGTCCATCCAGGTTCATCAGGCTAGGTATGATGCTTAGCCACTGCTCTAGATGGTTCCCTTTGTTTTCTGTTCTGTTCTAGAGCAGGAGGAGCCTCTGTGATATTAAGACTAGAGGAGTCGTTCATGTTCATGAGAGCCCTTCCTGTTTCAGACATCAAAGTAGGTCAAATGTATGCTGACTTGTCAATCCACTTACTCTTAGACTGAGAGAAGAAACAAAGTCTAATCTATTATACTTTCTGGAGCATGGCTGGGTTATAGTTTATATGTTCAGCTCCAGAGGATCTAAGTAACAAAACGTGAATGAAGATTATTTAATCAAATTTGAATGGAATCCATGATGCTTGCCTTATGTTTTCATGTCAACATGAGTCTAGCATGAGGTCCAAACTCATTTCTGCTCCTTAGTTTTTAGTGGTTTTCTTTTGTCTTAACATATGACCAGATCTTCTGTACTTTTCCTCTAGAGCAGAAGCCTGCTCTGTCTGTAATTTTCTGCTTCTGTATCTGACGGCTCAGAAGGTCTTAGATCTAAGGGTTTTATTTTCAAGCACACCTGAGTATTTCATGTCATGGAAGAAATAGTTTAGTGTAGAGTCAACACAGAGGAAGAACTGCCGTGTCTCTTTCCTCCTTTCCTTGGCAAGTTTCCCTGGCCTTTCCTTCTTCTTCTTTGCTGTAGCTAAGATACACAAGCAACTTATTTCTTCAGAAAATAGCTTTTGCGAGAGATACATTTCTCAGGACTGTGGCAATGAATTCTTAGGGAAAGGAAGGACAAGGAGATATGATCACATGTATGTTGGCAAATCAATACAAATAAATTACGTGTTCTTTGTTATTATGTCTTGGGATATACCATCAGTCATCACCCCTGGGAGGTTTTGCTCCCTTCTAAGGAGTTATATGGAGGCAAAGCCCAAGCCTGCGCTATTTTAGGCAACCCAGATAACTCTCTGGAGAGCTTGGCATGGCTGTGGGAAGAACATTGGCTTTGGCAAGAGACTGGAGGGGAATAATTCTTCTTAGGGTCTGGCATGGCCCTCATTACCCTCTAATCTTGTGTGTGTGTGTGTGTGTGTGTGTGTGTGTGTGTGTGTGTTCTTTTCCTTTAATGTGAACACATTCCTGAATGAATGGATAATCCTCCTATTTTGATATATGGTCCAGATCTCTTGGAGTTTTGACCCAGTGCTTGACTAAGAGCTTTGGTAGATAAGACTTTATACCTTGCCTCCTCCCACTTCCCCACTTGGGTGGGGTGGCCTTTTATCTATTTGGTCTTGGGATGTGGCTGCCATGGCCCAGATCTCTGCTGTTCTGGCTTAAACTTTTAGTGTAGGAAGGACATGGGATTTGGGGAGGTTAAGATCCAGGTCAGATCAAAGTTTGTAAAAGGAGCTGAAGAAGTGACTAGGCATATTGACATGTGCTAATCCAGAGATTTCCAGAAGTTCAGGTATTTGTATAATGCCAACCTCTCCCTAGGAACCAGATGGGACAGCGCCCATGGACTTTTTTTATGTGATGGGAGATTTTTATTTAAAAAAGGAGTGGGGAAAGAACACAGGTTCAGGGACCAAACTATAAGACAATGCAAACAACCTGGGAAATGAAATGAGGGTTATGAAGTTGTGGGATCATGTGGGTGATCCTCGGAATGTCAGAGCTGAAATACTTTTTTCTTTTTTTTTTTTTTTTTTTTTTTGCCAGTCCTGGGCCTTGGACTCAGTACCTGAGCACTGTCCATGGCTTCTTTTTGCTCAAGGTTAGCACTCTACCACTTGAGCCGCAGTGCCACTTACGGGTTTTGCTATATATGTGGTGCTGAGGAATGGAACCCAGGGCTTCATGTATATGATGCGAACAATTTAACATTAGGTCAGATTCCTAGTCCAAGAGCTGCAACACTTTTTTTAAAAAATTTTTTTTCCAAATTTTTATTATCAAACTGATGTACAGAGAGGTTACAGTTTCATATGTTAGGCATTGGATACATTTCTTTTACTATTTGTTACCTCATCTCTCATTCCCCCCCCTCCTCTCCCTTTCTCTTTCCCCCCATGAGATGTTCAGTTCACTTACACCAAACAGTTTTGCAAGTATTGCTTTTGTAGTTGTTTGTCTTTTTTTAACCCTGTGTCTCTTTATTTTGGTATTCCCTTTCAATTTCCTAGTTCTAATACCAGTATAGACGGTTTGCAATATACTCAGATAAGATTACAGAGATAGTGTAGATGCAACCACAGGAAGGTGATACAAGAACATCATCAATAGTAGAAGCTAAAGATACACATGGCACGTTGAAAGTAGTTATAATTGTGATATAACAATCATTTCCATAATATGGAGTTCATTTCACTTAGCATCATCTTATGTGATCATAAGGGTATAGCTATTGGGCTCTTGTGATCCTTTGCTGTGACTTGCCTAAACCTGTGCTAATTATTCCCTATGAGGGAGACCATAGAGTCCATGTTTCTTTGGGTCTGGCTCACTTCACTTAGTATAATTTTTTCCAAGTCCTTCCATTTCCTTACAAATGGGGCAATGTCATTCTTTCTGATAGAGGCATAAAATTCCATTGTGTATATGTACCACATTTTCTTGATCCATTCGTCTACTGAGGGGCATCTGGGTTGGTTCCAGATTCTAGCTATGACAAATTGCGCTGCAATGAACATTGTTGTGCTGGTGGCTTTACTGTGATTTTGTTTGTGTGTGTTTTTTTTGGATAGATACCCAAAAGTGGGTTTGCTGGGTCATAGGGGAGTTCTATATTTAGCCTTCTGAGGAATCTCCATACTGCTTGCCAGAGTGGCTGAACCAGTTTACATTCCCACCAACAATGAAGTAGGGTTCCCTTTTGGCCACATCCCCTCCAACAATTGTTATTGTTAGTTTTCTTGATATATGACATTCTTACTGGGGTGAGATGGAATCTCAATGTTGTTTTGATTTGGATTTCTTTTATGGCCAGTGATGTAGAGCACTTTTTCATATGTCTCTTGGCCATTCTCATTTCCTCATCAGAGAAGTCTCTTTGTAAGTCTTTAGCCCACTTGATGAGGGGGCTATTGGTTCTTTGCGGTTTTGTTTTGGAGGAAGGTAATTTTTTTAGTTCTGCATATATTTTAGAGATGAGGCCTTTGTCCGTTGAATGGCCGGTAAAGATCTTCTCCCAGTCTGTGGGCTTTCTGTTTATCTTGCGAGCTATGTCCTTTGCCATGCAGAAGCTCTGCAGTTTGATGCAGTCCCATTTGTCCAACCTTTCTTTGTTAAGGAAGTTCTGTCCTGTGCCAAGGAGCCCAAGTGTTTCTCCTACTCCTTCCTTTAGTGTTTTCAGGGTGTCTGTTTTGATTTCGAGGTCTTTAGTCTATTTGGAATTGATTTTGATGCAAGGTGATATATAAGGATCTAGTTTTAGTTTGTTGCATGTGTTGAACCAGATTTGCCAGCACCATTTGTTAAAGGGGCTATCTTTCTTCCAAACTATTGTTTTAGCTCCTTTATCAAAGATTAAGTAGGTGTAGTTCTGTGGGTTCATTTCTGGGTCTTCAATTCTGTTCCATTGGTCTTCAGGCCTATTCTGGTGCCAATACCAAGCTGTTTTTATTACTATAGCTTTATAATACAGCTTGAAGTTGAGTATTGTAATTCCTCTAGCATTGTTCTTTCTGCTTAGGATTGTTTTTGCTATTCTAGGTCTTTTATTGTTCCATATGAATTTCTGGATTGCTTCCTCTATTTCATTAAAAAATGGTGTTGGAATATTAATGGGTATTGCATTGAATTTGTAGATAGCCATTGGCAATATTGCCATTTTGATTATATTAATCCTCCTAATCCAGGAGCATGGGAGGTTTTTCCATTTCCTTAGTTCTGACTTAATTTCGTTTTTCAAGGTTTTAAAGTTCTCCTCAAAGAGGTCTTTCACTTCTTTGGTTAAGGTTATTCCTAGGTATTTTATGTTTTGGGGGGCTATTTCAAAAGGAGTTGCTTTCCTGATTTCAGCCTCGGTCTTCAGTTCGTTAGCATAGAGAAAGGCCGTTGATTTTTGAGGGTTTATTTTATATCCTGCAACTTTGACAAAGTTTTGGATCAGGTCTAGTTGCTTGGGGGTAGAGTCTCTGGGGTTCTTTAGGTATAGGATCATGTCATCTGCGAAGAGAGAAAATTTAACTTCATCTTTTCCTATTTGGATCCCCTTTATATTTTCTTCTTGCCTAATTACTCTGGCTAGGAATTCTAGTACTATGTCGAAGAGCAGGGGAGAGAGAGGACATCCCTGCCTTGTTCCTGATTTTAAAGGGAATGGCTTTAGTTTTTCACCATTTAGAGTTATGCTTGATGTTGGTTTGTCATAAACTGCCTTGATTATATTCAGGAATGTTCCCTGGAATCCCAGTTTTTCCAGGGCTTTTAGCATAAATGGGTGCTGGATTTTATTGAACGCTTTTTCCGCATCCAGAGATAAAACCATGTGGTTCTTTACCTTGCTCCGGTTGATGTGGTAGATTACATGAATTGACTTGTGTATATTAAACCAACTTTGCATCCCTGGGATGAATCCAGTTTCATCATGGTGTATGATTTTTTTGATGACCTGTAGAAGTCTATTGGCCAGAATTTTATTGAGAATTTTTGCATCTATGTTCATCAGGGAAATCGGTCTATAGTCCTCTTTCCATGCTGACTCCCTGCCTGGTTTTGGGATGAGGGTTATACTGGCTTCATAGAATGTGTCTGGTAGTGAACGTTCTCTTTCAATTTAATTGAAGAGTTTGGGAAATATTGGTGTGAGTTCTGTTTTGAAGGCCTTGTAGAATTCTGCAGTGAATCCGTCTGGACCTGGGCTTTTCTTGGATGGGAGATCATTTATTGCTGTTTCTATTTCAATACTGGATATGGGTCTGTTTAGAAGGTTTAAATCTTCATGGTTGAGTTTGAGGATATCAATTTTTTCTAGGAAATCATCCATTTCTTCCAAGTTCTCGAATTTGTTGGCATAAAGGTTTGCAAAATAGTCCCTTATTATTTTATGAATTTCGGTTATTTCTGTGATGATGTTACCTGTTTCATCTTTTATCTTGTTAATTTGAGTGTGCTGCCTTCGTTTTTTGATCAGGTTTGCCAGGGGTCTGTCTATCTTGTTGATTTTTTCAAAGAACCAACTCTTCGTTTTGTTGATTCTTTCGATGGTTTTTTCGTCTCTAATTGATTTAATTCTGATTTGATTTTAATTATTTGCTTCCATCTATTGATTTGGGCTTTGGCTTGTTGTTCTCTTTCAAGGAAATTAAGGTGCTTCCTTAAATTATTGAGTTGCTGTTTTTCCAGTTTGTTGGTGTATGCACTCAGAGATATAAATTTTCCTCTGAGTACTGCCTTTGCTGTGTCCCAAAGGAGCTGGTACTTTGTGTCCTCATCTTAGTTGAATTCCATAAACATTTGAATTTCCGTTTTAATTTCTTCAATGACCCACTGATGGTTCAGCAGTGTGTTGTTTAGTCTCTATGCGTTGTAGGATTTTCTGTGGTGGCTGTTTGAGTTGAGCTCTAATTTTATTCCATTGTGGTCTGAGAGAATGCAGGGAATGGTTTTGATTCTTCTGAATTTGTACAGATTTTCTTTGTGTCCTAAGATGTGATCTATTCTGGAAAATGTTCCATGTGCTGCGGAGAAGAATGTGTATTCTGTTGTTGCTGGGTGGAATATTCTGTAGATGTCGGTTAAGTCTAGTTGGTTTATGCAATTATTTAGTTCTGTGATTTCTTTGTTCAGTTTTTGGCGTGTTGATCTGTCCAGAGGTGATAGTGGAGTGTTAAAGTCCCCAACTATCAATGTGTTTGGGTATATGAGTGTTTTTAGAGTCAGTAGTGTTTATTTGATGAAGTTGGGTACTCCTGCATTTGGTGTGTAGATATTTAGAATGGTTATATCTTCGGGTAGAAGACATCCCTTTACTAGTATGTAGTAACCTTCTTTGTATCTTCTTACCTTTTTTAATTTGAAGTCAATTTTGTCTGATACTAGGATTGCAACTGTAGCCTGCTTATGGAGGCCATTTGCTTGATAGATTTGATTCCAGCCTTTCACTTTTAGAAGTTGTTTACTTTTGCTGGATAGATGTGTCTCTTGGAGGCAGCAGAAAGATGGATCTTGATTTTTGATCCAACTTATGAGCCTATGTTGTTTGATTGGAGAATTAAGTCCATTGATGTTGAGAGTTCGGATTGAGAGATGATCGTTTGTTCCTTTCATTATCACTATCTTGTTAAAAGCTGTGTTTTCCCATTTCTTGATCTGATGTTTACTATTTAGGGTTCATTTCTCTGTCTGTATTGAGATTTTGATTATTTTCCCTGTATAGTACATCTTTGAGGATTTTCTGTAAAGCTGGTTTGGTGGAGATATATTGGTTCAGTTTTTCCTTACTCTGGAAGACTTTTATTTGACCTTCGGCTATGAATGAGAGTTTGGCTGGGTACAGTATTCTTGGTTGGTAGTTATTTTTATTTAGTGTTTGGTATACCTCATTCCAGGCTCTCCTTACTTTCATGGTCTCTGCTGAGAAGTCTGGGGTAACTCTGATTGCTTTTCCTTTATATGTGATTATTTTCTTCTCCCTAACAGCTTCAATACTTTTAAAGATCTGCCTTATGATTAAAAGGATACATGAGCTTCCTTAAACTTTAGAGGTATTTTCTCTTGTTGGTTGTACACTATTAACAGTTTTGATTAACTACTTTCACAGGGTTGTTTCCCCTGGCCTCTCTCAACTTCTTACATTTCCCACTGTCATTGTCTCAGTCCACATCTCTCACTTCCTGTGTTTGGACCATTGCAGAATCCTTGTCATCTGAGTCTTGATTTGACCTCTTTGATGTGCTACTCTTCTGTTGACTTCTGCCCTCTAGAACTATAAGATGAGACAATAAGTTTGTTAAACTTATCATTCAGATAAGGAACTTACATGCTGTTTTAAATTCATTTTACAAAATCATTGCACAAAACCAGAACACCCCCCCCATCTGACCAACAGACATTTTTCCCCAGCTCCTGTTTCAAGGAATCTATCTCTTCAGCTATCAGATTCTGAAAAGTACCTAGTGGGTAAAACAGTCCACTTTTAGGAATGACTTGTAGTTCTTAATTTCTTCTCCCATCTTCATATCCTAAAAGAATTCTTGAAGCCTATGATTGGATGCTGACTCCTACCTCTTCTGTTACATGAGTGGGACAGTTTTCTCATCTGGGCAGTGAGGATGATGGTATCTGCTTTTCATCAAAATTATGATCATTTTTTTCTGAAACTCACATAGAGCACCAATGAGGATGGCTGGCCCTTAGTAAGTACTCAATAAATGTCACTGTGTCCTTTCCATATTGGCTGTGCAGTTTTCTAAACTATTATCAATCAAGACATTCTTCTTTCTAGATATCTAGTATTTCCTTTAAGCTACCTCCCATCAAGTACAAGTATACACCTTTGTTCTCTTTAGAAGTCCCTTTTTAAGCCCCTGGAGAATAAATAGCTCCCACTACAGCTGTATCTCACTGTCTCCCTTCCTGGCTCTGCATCTCTTGTCCTTTTGTGAAAGTTCTTGAAGATCTATCACTGGCCACTTTGCAGTCTCACTTTGGATAGGCTAGATAGACTAGCTTAT
The DNA here is from genome assembly GCF_023159225.1 of Perognathus longimembris pacificus. Classification (NCBI taxonomy): domain Eukaryota; kingdom Metazoa; phylum Chordata; class Mammalia; order Rodentia; family Heteromyidae; genus Perognathus; species Perognathus longimembris. The sequence continues at coordinate 19,259,333 of NC_063162.1, read as the reverse complement.
CTAAGGAAATACATCCTTGATTGCAGTGTTCCCCAAAAGGAGAGAGTGAAAAGTTTTCATTCTCTCCATGCCTATGAGTGCATGTAAGTTTCTCATGCTCTGTGAAGGTGTGTTTACCACAAGCTGAGATGCAGAGTCTCCTTGGAATGCCTGGGGCACCCTCTTCCACTTACCAACTAGACATTGTGTTGAAAAGGAACTATACAACTTGTGGCCAAAGGAGGTCAGGGTGGAAAATGGGAGAAAACAAGGGAAGAGGTGACACTGTTCAAAATGAAATGAACACATTACTTGCCTTATGTAGCTGTACCTCCTCTGTACATCACCTTTATACTAACTATAAAATAAGAAAAGAGGCAAAAAAGAATGTTCATAATATTTGATCTGAAAATCTTAAATGTTTTTCTTTTTAAACATATTGTTAATTGTTTAAAGACAAATTTAACAAATCTTTAAAGAAAATACACACAGATGCACACACACACATACACATACATTGCATCTCTCTTAGCAAGTGCTATGTCAAGAAAACACACAGTGGTAAACTTGTAATAAGGAAAACAAGTCCCAACTTCAAAAGACACATAGTCTACAGGTGGAAATATACCTGTAAGTAGGAAACGGTAATGTAAGATGGTGAGCAATGTTAATTGCAACTATGTGCCAAGGATAGGGAAATTTACATTAAGGATAAAGCACTTCTGTTTTGGGGGACAGATGAGACATTTGGCTGTTGACCCTATGTGAATTGGACTTGAAGGGTAGGAAGATCAGAATCAGAAGAAAGAAAGGAAGAGTAGCTTTCAGAGAAGAAAGAAAGTGTACAACAAACTTGGAGGATGACATGAGAGAAGAATGGCTAGTCCAGTGTGGCTAGGATTTATACCTCATTTGAGAAGAGAGCTCTAGAAGAGGTTTATAATGGCAATGAGAGTAAGTTTGAAAAAGATCTTGAGCACTAGGCTGAGAAATTTGGCATTGACCATAAAGGCAACAAGAAGCCACTGGAGTATATTTGGCATTAGGTAAGAGGACTGGAATTCCTCTTCAGACAGGCCACTCCATTGTAGAGACAGAAAAACATGAGAATAAGAAACAAAGCAAACAAGTTAATTTGATGGCCTCTTTAGTCATCTCACAGCTAAAACCAATGGTCTGTTCTCAGTCTTCCTTGCACATGTGCTATCTGCATCCTTTCACGTAGTTTCCAGAAATCACTCTGGTTTGGGTTCCTAGGATCTCACAACCTGGGTTACATTGCTTGCTCATCCAGGGGTGTGGCTCCATAGGGATTGAAGACAAGGGTGCTGGAAATCCTAGAGGAGCCAGAAAGAAAGGCAAACATTTTCCCCAAATTAGTAGCTATAGGAATAAGTAGACCCTTTCGTGGGAGGGGAGAGAATAGGACTAAAGGTGGAGGGTCTCCCCATGTTCCTTCTATGTATACTGACCTGCTGGAGAGGTTTCAGGAACCATACTGTTGTTGCCTCCACCTGCTCCAGTGGTGCTGTATTGCCTGTCATCAGAAACCTATCCACACTAGGCACCTTCAATCCCCAAATGGGACTGGAGGTTATCCCAGAGGAGAACCTCAGAAAACAATTTGTAGGGCCCTGTTGCAGATTGCCTAAAGGTAGGACTGTGTTGCTGTTACCTACGATACACAGAAAGATTGGTTGAGGGCAGACAGTGGAGTCTACCACCTCAGCTACAGGGACCCTCCCTTTCCACTTTTGTTTATGAGTGGTCCTGCAATTCTGCTTAATTCAATGCAATGACTTCTCATTGCACGAGGATGCCTTCACTCTTGTCTGAGGAAGTGACACTTAAAAGTCCTATTAGTTGCTGTAGTTTCTCTCAGTGATATTAATTACTTTCACAGCCCTGTCAGAATCCTGTATAGAAACTCTATAACCTAAGATAGTTGTGAATTTAACCACCATAAATATTTAAAAAGCATAAAAAGAAAGAGAAAAATTATAGATACTATCCACTCACTCATACATCCACTCATCCATCCATCCTATTCATCCGATTATATTTATTTTCTACATCTATATATATATCTCTATCTTCTTAATTATATCTATTATCTATCTATCCATCATCTTTCCTCCTCTTTCACTTTTTCCTCCTCCGCCTCTTCCTTTTCATCTCTCTATGTGCATCTAGGTGTGGTTCTGACATTCATTTCTGTCACTGTGGTGAGGCCATATTGACAGCCCAGATTTCCTTTCCTCTTTAGTTACCCAGTTAGTGCATCCTTTGCCCTAAGTGATCACGTCAGTGCTTGAAGACATTCATGTGATGACGTGGTGGAGCAATCCGAACCTTCATTCCTGAAGGGTCTGAGTCCTTAATAGTTTGCCTTTATTACCATAGTCTTCCATTAACTTTTATTTCAGGACTTGAAAGTAATAAGAGGACTTGAAATTAATTAGGGGCTTAATAACAGTGAGAGGTTTCAAACTTCATTTTCTCTGCCTTATTTTATAATAGCATCTACTTTCCCTTGATAACAGAGAGAAATCACCCCAGCGAATAAGTAGCCCCCCCTTTTAACCTGTTAGTAGCATGGATGCTCGGAATAAATGGGTATTAGTTTTAGCTTCTAATATAATGGATGTTCTGTCTCTTGATGACAGGTATTCCTTGACAATTAAGACTAGTCCTATCAGAGGCAGGGGCTGTGTGGACAGGAAAATATTATATGATATCTTATTATGTGCAACAGTGAGAACAACAACCATATTTTTGACTCTCCTTTGTCAGACCTTTGTATTCTGGCCATACACTAGTAGGCCCAACATCCTGAGGGACAGAATCACAACCTCACTGTATATTGTTTCCAAGATATGCTACCATTGAGTCTCCAAAAGTTCCCTCCGTTGTGATTTAGTTGGGGAAGAGGTGTGAATGCTCTCAGTCTTTGCCCCTGGGATGAGACTCCTCTAGGTGGGCGAAGGATTCACAAGATGTAAACGTGCAGGCAGTTTCTGACACATGTGTGTAGTGTCTTTGTAGTTATATAATCGTTTATTGCTCTTGGTGAGGAAAGTGAGCAGGTTCCTATTTGCAGAGATCAAAGAACTATCTGATCTGTGTAAGAACAAGATGTAGTATCTCCTTCAACTCTGACTACCTTGATTCTGCCATGACCATATATTTTTCAGCTGAGAGGTTTCAAACATAAAGAAATGATAAAGTGATAGAAATGCTCATTACCCTAATTACATTTATGTGCTGTATACATGTGTTGAGTTATGCTGTACCCCATAAATAGGTGCAATTATTACATGTCAATGAGGAAAGAAAAAGAGGGTTGGGGTCTAGCTCAGTAGCAATGTGCTTACCTTGCAAGTATAGTGCTTTGAGTTTAATCCCCAATATCCAAAAAAGAAATGACAAAAATACAATTAAAGGATTAAAGGAAAAAGAGAGATAGGAAGAAAGGGGGAGGGATTAAGAAAGAGAAGAAAGAAGGATAGAAGGAAGGACAGGAAGAGAGAGAGAGAGAGAGCATGCACAAAAGAAGCTCAGGGGAACTTGAGCGGATGTGCAGGGAGTCCCATAGATTTAAAGGCACCAAGATTTCAGGAAGGTTTAATGAACTAGAGTAATCTTCCTTCAGAGTAAAATTTTACAGGCATTAAAAGTGTTCACTTCACTGACTGCTGTGGAGCAGGAGCACAGTGATTTATGAATTTGCAGATTATGCATTATCCTTTCAGAGGACAGGAATCCCCTGGGGTTTCCTGCCTGCCTTCCAGAGCCTGAGGATAGAGTGCTTCCTGGCTCTGACCTGCCATCTCCTCTATTGCAGTTGGGTGCTGGAATGGTAGTGGTGGAATTGGAATCCCCTCCTTACGAAGAAGTCCAGGTGTAAGATCAGCCCCACTTCAGGAATTGGGCTGGGTCTTGAGTATAGTCCTCTCTCCAAGCCTTGTGTGTTTTCCATGATAGCACTATCCAGGAGGCACAGCATGGGATCAAAGGAGCCAGTGAATTCAGACCAGGGAAAATTAGGCCTTTTTTTTTTTTTTTGGTAGACTAGGGATGGAGACTTCTGAATGTGGATATTTCCTTTCATGTAAGAAGTGGTATTCAGATTATAGAAAGTCCCTCACCCTAAATAGCACTCTCTCCAATCCAGTGTGGGATTTGAACTCCTTTGTTCCAATGCAGGCAATCCTTAAAGGCAGCAGGAGAGTGACACTACATTGTGGCACAACAGGAACTATTTTCCCTTTGATCGCTTTATCTTATACTGTGCTTGGCATAGGTCAGGGAGAGATGAAAGAAAGAGCGATGGGGAGGGGGTGTTAGTGCTGGCATTGTATGTGTCTGTGGCTGGCCTGAGCCTCTGGGGGCAGTAGAAGACACTAGATGCCTACCTAGGGACCAGAAAACTGGAAGCAGATTGTCAACAAAGACAGAGCCAGCTGATTTTAGAAGAAGCCATTCACATTTCTTATTGTTTCACACACACATATAATACAAATCTATAATGTATAGATAGCATATGATATGATAACCCTTTATCATTGCTACTTGCTTCATAAAACCTTTTCCTAACTCATGGTTGACCACGTTGAATTGTGATTCCTTTATGCTTTCTATTCCATTTGGTATTATATGTGCTTTCTTTCCCACCTTGGCACAGCCCATCTGTATCTCAGTGGGGCTTAATACCCAACCTATTCTTGTTCTTTCCCTCCAGGGCCCACAGGGTTCTGGCACTAAGCTATTTCGCCTTCCCAGAATCAGGTCCTTCCCCTTGTCCCGGTTTAAAAAAAAAAGAAAGAAGAAGAAAGGGCCATGAAACAGGTGAGCACTGAGCCACCTCAGCATATCACAATTCTTTCCACATTTAAGGCCGGCTATTACATCACGGAGGTTTTGCTGATCACATTTTCTGGACTTAATTGTATCTCTTTACAACTCTTATAGCATTTTACACCTTCATACATTTTTATTATTTCTCCTTTTGTTGTCCTACATTTTTATCATCCATCAAAAAGACCTGGTATGGACTTGCCATGTAGGTGCAAAGCATTGTGTTTGGCCTTGGAGATAGAATTGACTAAGACGTGGTTTTCTGATTTCAGAGAAGTCACAATCTCACAGAGTAGAAGTCATACTGACCCAGCAGGATAAAAGCTGGAACTAAGGAAGGTATGAGCAGCATTCTTCTAGAGTTATCAAGTGCTAATTTAAAATAAAGTTCTGTGTGTCATATCTATAGTTCCATAAATATAAATGAGCTTTTCCAGCTGTACTTATGCACATACATAGACTTCTATCTTCTTTTATTTGGTGTGTGTGTGTGTGTGTGAGAGAGAGAGAGAGAGCGTGAGAGAGAATATGTGTGTAGATAGCTTATGAGAAGAGAAAAGTGCTATTTACTCATGAATTATTCCAATTTATTTTCATTTTTCTAGCTGTCTAAAATCCCCCTAGGATTGTAGGCAGTTAGGTCAAAAAGGTACTTATTTGACAAAGCTTATTTGACAAACCTGGGTCTCCTAATAATTTGTCGGTTCTTTTCCCATCACACACCTCCGTTTCCTATATCTCTCTCAAACAACAAAGAATGAAAGTTATCTTCACCCCTAGGCCTTGAGCTGTGGATCTCCACTGGATATCCAGAGTTTCTAGAACGTCTTTCCATTTTCACAAGGGGTGCTCAGTAAACATTTGTGGAGTTTATAAATGAATGATAAACTCCTTGAGGGCAAGGGGATGTTTTTCTCCTCTCTGTGTCCCTACTCACTGCCTTGCATACAAACTCACATAAACACCAGCCTCATAAAGGAGCATCATCTTGGAGCAGAGCGAGTAAGTCTGAGTCATACACCTGCATTGGTGCTGGCTCTGTCTCTTTCTGGATAGGTTTCATAGATACCATTAGCTTAACATTGGATGTCTGCTTTTGTCATTAGTAAAATGGAGATTTCATATAGTACGTGCTTATCCAAGAGGTTTGGTGTGAGCATTGAGAATCATCTAGTGTTCTGTCAGCACATAGTAGTAGGGGTCATTTAATACTTAGCCATTGCTTTTCCCTTATTTGAGTTTGACTGCCACTTTCTGCTCCCATCAGCTGGAGGCTTTGCTATGAATCCATGCCTAGCCACTCCTCCTTTCTTATAAGCCCTACCCCCCCCCCTTATTTTTATTTCTGGGTATACTGGAAGGAAGCTTTTCTTTCTGCTCTGAGTACTGGCCTAGCAGCCTGGGCCTTTGCAAGTGGGGTTCTTGCATAAGATTTCAGTTTTCTTTGGTAATTCTCTCCTCTCTGGAGCCCTCAGGAAGGCTCTGAGTGGTGAGACTGGCTCAGGGCAGGTAGGCTTGCTTTTGCTCTTGGGTTTCGTTTGCTCAGTACAAGATGTCTTAAGCCTAAAGGTTACATTATCATAGCTCTTCATAACTCTATTAATGCCTTTCTGTTCTGGGCTTCCAGGAAAAGGAAGCTTTTAGCCCCCAGTTCTCAGTGTTGTGACTTTTGCTCTGGGGAAAGCTGGTGTTATTTACTGAGGCATCTCCTCACATCTCTCCTAAGGCCTGTTTTGTTCAGGGTTGTGCTTACGTTAAAGGATGGGCTTCTTGGCTAGAGCTAAATCTCAACATAGTAGACTGGCAGGTGTCACTGCAGCCTAGAGGTGGGGCGGGAAGCATGTATGATGGAGTTCTTCCCAAGTGGTAGTCCTCTGGCTGCCGCAGTAAGATTTCTGAACACTACCTGGACTTTGCAGAATCAGATTTGGTCAGAGAACCACAGTTTTACAGCCCCCTGTGATTTTCAACTTTACTTATGGAATCAGAAGGATACTACCATAGAGCCCTTAGTCAAGACTAAAGATGGTTGAGATTTGATCTTGAATCATAACCTCTTGTACTGTTTGTTACCTTGTCCCTCATACCCCTCTCCCTCCTCCCACTTTCCCTTTCCCCCCCTGAGGTGTTCAGTTCACTTACACTAAACAGTTTTGCAAGTATTGCTTTTGTAGTTGTTTGTCTTTTTTTTACCCTGTGTCTCTCGATTTTGGTATTCCCTTTCAATTTCCTAGTTCTAATACCAGTATAGATGGTTTCCAATATACTCAGATAAGATTACAGAGATAGTGTAGATATAGCCACAGGAAGGTGATACAAGAACATCATCAATAGTAGAAGCTACAGATACACATGGGACGTTGAAAGTAGTTACAACTGTGATATATCAATCGTTTCCTCTGTTTGATTATCTCTAAAATATTGTCCAGACCTATCTCCTGTTGTAATCTGTCCACTACCACCAAAGCATCAATATATTTCATTGACTTCTAAGTGATTACTTTGTAAGAGCCTTTAGTATGCTGAGCCTGACAGTGATGAAGACAGAGCTAACAAAAATATAATCCATCCTGAAGTGCTCAAGAGTTTAGCTGAGAAGGCAACTAGTAGAACATCCTCAGGGTATTGAGATAATGTTGAAGAAATGGGAAAATTATTTGTCCTGGTTTTAACAAAATGAACATCTAAAGAGAGAAGACTAATGGATGAGATCATCCTAAGAGCCTATGTGAAGGAGACAGAGTGTATACCACTTCCTCTGGACCACAGGCAGAAAGTACAGGCAGTAATGAGAAGACTGGGACAGGAAATGATGCAACAATGTGATGTGAAATAAAATGGAGGTATGCTTCACAAACTTGCGGGACCCTGAGAAACTTAAGACAACTTAAAGTAGCAATTAAGTTTTTGAAAACTGGGAGAATGACTGGGAAAGTATGCTTGTGCTTGACTATAGACTATCTCAAACATCAGTCTGAAGAGACTGGGTTTCGAGCTTTAATAGAGGAAGCCAGCAAAGATTCCTGGGTCAAAAGGTAAACCTGAATCCTTCTACCAGGGAGGCAAAATAATATTCATAGAAATATGGAAAGATGCACTAGTCTAGAGCCTCCAAACTGCAGATCCATGAATAAGAACAGATGCCCAAGGTATTTTTTAGGAAAAATACCATGAGAGAAGATGGGAAAGGAGCCTAAGAGATTAGGACAGTTGATAGATGAGGCTGCAAGTCTGACCTCAAGTAAGGAGACAGAGGAGAAGAGCAGGAAAGAAGGCTGATTGGGAGTATACTGTAATTCTGTGTAAAGTTGACAAAGCTATAAGGAAGCTTAAAGTTAATGTCACTCATCAGGAGTATTTTGTCATCCAAAAATGACTTTGTAGTGACTTTGTAGTAAAAAGTCAAGTGAAAAAGAATTCTGTTGCATTGTGTGTGTGTATGTGTGTGTGTGTGTGTGTGTGTGTGTGTGTGTGTGTGTGTGTGTGTGTGTGTGAATTCAACAAGTAGAATTATCTGGTACATTGCTAGGCATTTGGTTAGGGAAGATGCTTAAAGGCCTGACTTTGAGTAATAATAAAACTATGGGGGCTGGGAATATGGCTTAGCGGTAGAGTGCTTGCCTTGCATTCATGAAGCTCTGGGTTCGATTCTTCAGCGCCACATAAACAGAAACAGCCAAAAGTAGCATTGTGGCTCAAGTAGTAGAGTGCTAGCCTTGAGCAAAAAGGGATAGTGCTCAGACCCTGAGTCTAAGCCCCAGGACTGGCAAAAGAAGAAAAAAAAAACTATGAATGGGAGAAGCAAGCACTACTGAGTGATCATGGAGAACAATTTGTTGTGTTGATTACTCACTTACTGCTGTTGCTTTTGGTGAATTCCATTCTGTTGTTCTACAAATAGCTATGCTATTGATATTTCTTGCCAACCCATCATCACTATACCAGGACACCACCTGTTAGGAAACCTGAGCTCTCCAAGTGTATCCTCAGAGAGCATATCAATGTTCCAAGCAAACTTGGCCATAGATTCTTATGGACCTATATTGGGCCATGTCACTTGCCTCTGACATTTTTCTTACTTTACATAGACATAGAAAATGGTACTAATGGACTCCATGGAGTGCTGAATGAGAATAAATCTCCAACTGAGCATTTTGTTCTTAGTTAAATTCCATTAAAATGTTCAATAAAATAGCTGATTATTTTTCTTAAATCTTGAATGGATACCTAGAATGGGAAAGTCCCATCTTGATAGCAGAAATTCATTATCTCGGAAAGAGTTTAATGGCTGCTGTGCAAATGAACTGGAGGAAGTTAAATTGTGGAATGGGATGGAGCTGAGAAAAGTAAAATGAGTTGTGCATTAAATTTAGATAAACACAATTATGTGTAACTGGATTATCATGCATGCAGACAGTCTGTGTGTATTCTCCACCTGCAGTTTTGATTAAAATTGATTCAGGTGCAGGCACTTAGTACGCTTGGAGATAGAAGGTGGTACCTAGGCCACTGTCTGGCATATGACAGGAAGGGAGGGCATTGTCCCAGCTGGAGAAATAAGGAAGGCATAGGAACAGACTATCCAATCCAAGAGCACTTTAGAATACTGTTCACCAAATCACAGGCAGCAATAGCTCCCTGGGTTCCTTCCCTTCAACTGGACTCAGAAGTGGTCCTAGAGTCTAGTGAAGTCTAATGACCTGCTTACTGCATGGTGGGGGCAGATGGTACATGACCACTAGCAGATAGCATCAGAGGATGCTGGAAGCTGAGGACTGAGTCTACTGCCATTCAGATATTTCTACTTACTAAGGCCCTATTGATGGAAACACACAATCTCTTTGAACTTCTTCTATAGACAGAATCAGACCCAGTTCCTTCATACCCTTTTAGATCTAATTCTGTACATCAGAGTCATCTTGAGATCAAAAGCAAGCCTGTCCTCTCATCTCTGGGTAGCCCTGGTGGTGAACAAACCAGCTGGCCTGGACCTGACCTTGAGGAAGGACAGATGTGGAAAAACTACTGAGGATACCCAATTAATTCCTGTTGGCATGTTCTATTTCAAATGCACAGCACTGTCAGGATTAAAATAAATGCTACCAGTTATAGGGATGCATTAAATTAATAATCCTCCCCACTCCCCTGTTTGATCCTATAATACCGCTTAACTCAGTAGATAAATACTAAACCTTCCTCTGGGTGATACAAGGTGCATTGTATTACTGCTACCCAAACTAAATTGAGCTTCCTCTTTTCCCTCTTTGTCCCACTCCTCTGCCCTCCCCAAATCCCCTTGCAGGTCATACTGATCCTGACGAAGCTGTATGACTTCAACCTGGGGAGTGTGACTGAGAGTTCTCTGTGGAGGTAAGTATTCTAGAGGTTCTTAAGGAGTTGATCTCACTGGGCTGGAGAGAAATCTCAGTCAATCATTTGGAAAGCCAGTTTTGGAAGGAACTGGAGATCAGCCTCCTGGAAGGCAGTGCTCGTGTCCTTGTGTAGCTGAGCATCACCACTTGTCAATTTCCTTAGCACTCTGCCTGCCACACATCCACCTTGACATCTTACTGTAGCCACATTCCCTCCAAGTGTCTCATTCTGTTTGAAGAAGGCAGGGTCTGATGGGGTTTGGTAGGGATCTAGTCAGAGATTGACTGGATTAGCAAATGTGTTTTATAGAAGCAGAGGCCCTGGATGAGGAAGCCTGCTGCTAAGGACTCTTGCCACAGGTATGAATCTTGGCCTGGAGATTGTTTCCAGGCCTTTGCACCTGGAATGTGCTATGGATCTTGGGGTTTTTTTTGGTATTTTTTTTCTTTTTTGATACTGGGTCCTCATGTATACTTCAGCCCTTTTGTTTGAATCTTGTTTTTGAGAAAGGGTCTCCCTAACTTTTTCTGAGCTATCTTTGAACATGAGACCCTCCTGTCTCTCAAGTAGATGGGCTTGTAAGTATGTGCCATTGTACTTAGGGTGCAGTTTCCACGATGATTTCCCTGCTTACATAGGCCCTTCCCCCACAAATTACTATGAGTTTCATTTTATATTGTGTTATGAAAGAAAATATAATAATTGGTAGAAAGCCAAATGCCATCATATCATGTGCTAAAACACATTTTCAGTGTACAAGAGTATGCTGGGTTTTTTTATTTTAAAAGAACTTACAAACATTTCTGGAACACTGAGAGTATTGTGAGCTAGCCATAGGCACTGTTCTTCCTGTGCCTGCTTTGATGGCAGTGCACTGGACAAGCGAGAAGAGGGTTGTGGGTGGATGAGCTATAGCACCAGGACCTGGATCACCACATATGTGCCCTCTTATATACCTCCTTCCATGCCCGTGCACCCTCACACTCACAAACACACTAACTTCCACTCACACTGAGTAATACTGAGCTTTGCCAATCTTGATGGCATGGTGCTTCCCACTCTCCGCTCTTCCTTGGGGGGATAGCTATGTGATTAAAGAGGTGGTGCATTTGGAAGTGAATACCAAAATCGAGAGACACAGGGTAAAAAAAGACAAACAACTACAAAAGCAATACTTGCAAAACTGTTTGGTGTAAATGAACTGAACAACTCATGGGGGGGAAGGGAAAGGAAGAGGGGGGAGGGGGGATGAGGGATGAGGTAACAAACAGTACAATAAATGTATCCAATGCCTAATGTATGAAACTGTAACCTCTCTGTAATTCAGTTTGATAATATATATATATATATATTATATAAATATATATATATATATATATATAAAGAGGTGGTGCATTTTCTCTCACTTTCTCTGCCATGTGTCAATTTGCGAAGGGCACTGTCACAAAAGGCCTCCTATCTGGCTGCATCATCACCCTGAGGTGATGGAGTAAAGGGGTCTAGAATATTCGTTGCCTTCTCATCTGATCTGCTTGTTGGCAGAGAGCTGTTGGGAACCACTCTCTCCAGAATGGGGTGGGGATGGCTCATGGCCTTGATTAAATATTTTAGAGTTAATTGCTCCATTTGGTAGAGGCACTAACCCTCTGTGCACAAGATGTCTTGTACCAGATTTTACTGCTTAGTGAAAACTGGCAGAAATATAAGTCATCAGGATGTTTCCCGCAGATGAAAGCTGGGTATTTTCCAGGGAGTACAAGTTTGGAAACTTTTCCCTAAGGCTCCGGACACTGGTACTGTGTGATGTTGTAAACCTCATTCCTGTGCAGTAGTTGTCTTGGCCAAATCATGAAAACAAGCCTGAAAATCTTGGCCTTATGTCAATCAATAGTAGTAATGCCTGGCACCTCATGGTTCAGAAATGATTTGGCTAGTTGCAGGAATAGACAACATAAGCCTAGCTGTTTAATGCTCAAGGAATAAAGGATGGGCATATAATTATCCCCAAATAATGAAGGGCATCCCCCAAGATCATAAGAGCCCGTAAATTCATAGTGCAAGTTAATTTCCCTGGGCACACAAATGTTCAATTGCCAAGATTCAGGCACCAGTTTGCCCATCTAATGCACTTTGTAGCTTTAGATACTTTATATAGCCTTTGTTCATTAGCTTTTGGGGACTTCCATAAAAAGTTATCATGGGATGGCTTAAAAAAGCAGGCACTTGGGGCTGGGATGTAGCTCAGTGGCAAAGTGCTTGCCTCACAAGTGCAACATACTGGGTTTGATCCCCAGTACCAAAAAGGAAAAGACAAAAAAAGAAAAAAGCAGGCACTTATTCTCTCTCCTAAGTCTAGAGTGCACAAATCTGAGATCAAGGTGTCATCAGAGCCACACTCCCTCTGTCACTAGGGGTCCTTTGCCTCTCTCAGAATATGGGGGCTGATGGTAGTATTTGCAAGTGTATCACTCCAATCTTTCTTCGGACTTCATGTTGTCTCCTCTCTGTCTATATCTTGTTCTTGCCTCTGTCCCTATAACAACATTTGCCATTGCTGTAGTGCCCACTTGAACAATCCAGGATGACCTCACTTCAAGATCCTTAATGCCATCTACAAAAACCCTTTATTCAAGTAAGGGCTTATTATGGATTCTTGGCAGGGCAGGGAAGGGCTTCATTATTCAATCAGTCTTTGAGTTTCCCTGCATATAAATTGTAGATAGTACAGAAAACGCCTTTGCCTTTTCTACATTTTCCTTGAAGCCAATACATTCCTCAAACATGTGTAGCACATTCTTCCCTGGGATCTTTATTCTCAACTGTTTCCTCATCTAGGAATCTCAGTGTTTGAGTGGATCCCTTATTCTCCTCCCCTCTTTGCTTTAGTCAGCAAGCCTTCTGTGCAGGTGATGGGAGTTTCACATTCCATCACTTGGCTATCTTCTTCTTAGTACTTCTTGATATCTAGCATGATAAATATTTACTTACTGAGTTATTTCTTGTCTACCTATGCTTAATAGCATCAAAATTAGACAGAGGTTTTCATTTTTATTTATTTTTTAAATTTTTTTGCATTTTTATTTAATGATGTGTCTTTAGTATCCAGGGGAGAATCTGGCACACAAGTGGCCTTTAATTAATGTTTGCTCAATGAATGAATTAGTGAATGGATTGTAAGGATTAAATAATAGATGCAAAAGCACTTAAGATAGTAACTCATGTAGGAAGCACTCACTTCATTGTAATTATTAATGATAATTGGAACCCTGTGTGTTTGTATAGGGTTTTCATTTCCATTATTGACTTTGCTTTCAACGATCCATTGCTGCAGAGATCAGTGTGAGGGAAATCACAGGACACCAGTAGGTGTATTTGGTGTCCTTTAGGAATTACCCAAGATTTTGAGGATGAAGTGAGCTGGGGGTGTGATTTAGGGAGGACAGAGAGATTTAGTGTTGTCCTTTGAGCCATCTGGCAAGGAAGAATTAGGATACTGACTTCTACGTAGTGGAAGATGTGCTTTTGTGGGAAAGAGTTTTTGAGATTATGTAGCTGAAGTTGGAGTGATCAGAGGGTTACCATTTGTAATCAGCAAGTGGAAAAAATGTGTCTAGCATAGATGGGGCAAAGGTCTGCAGGAAAGAAAGGAAGCAAGCAGGAGGCAGAGAAAACAGCTGAGTCCCAGTCAAAGGTAGTCAATCAGGAGGATCATTTACAGAACATAGATTCCATATCTTGTTACCTGGAGACTTGTGGGTCTTATAGATTTTTGCTATGGATAAATACCAAATGAATATATGTTCGTGCTAGTGTTCCTGGGCCTAATCGAGCTTAGAGCATGAATGCAAAGACAATGCTCCTGTATCTTGAGAGGTTTCCCACCTAACCATGACCTCCCAGGGCATCAGTGCTTTTCATTGTCTCCCCATTCATTCCCGACAGTTCTCTGTCTCCTCTTTTTTTCTGTACTAATAATGATGATATATTTTACAGCAAGAGCCTAGAGCAGCATAATTTTTCCTTCCTAATATGTGGGCTGAGAAAAGAAACTAAATTAAACATGTGCCCTCTTAGCTGTATGATTTGGCTCAACATGCTTAACCAAGTTGAAATTGAATTTGGTGATTTTTTTCTCAGTTTTCTGTACAACAGAGGAGCCCTGGAGCAGCAGCTGTCACCACAAGATGTCACACCCCTGCCAGGTTACAGCCTGATAGAATTATTTGCCTCATTGGTGATAACTTAGAGGCCCTTTGCTTATAGATAGGCAAAAAGGACCATTTAAAAGCACTCAATTATACAGCAGTCTTGTGAATGCGCTTATCACATTTTTTTCTATAATGCTTTGGTGCTGTTACACTTGGTGGCCAACATCAGGATGATGATGCGAATTTGTCACTTAGAACAATTATCAATTGGCATCCCTTAGTCAAAGAATATTAATTACATACATAGGAATCAAGTTTAAAGAATTGATACAATGGGACTGACTTTTCTAGAGGACCTAGAGCATCCCCTGAGTTTCCTAGGTCATAATGCTGAGATTATGAGCCCTCTCTGGCCCTAGATCTGAGATTCCCACAGTGTTAACGTTCCTCTAAAGAGAAGCTACAGCCAACTCTCCTCTTCATATCTCTTCCAATGAATCTGGGCCAAGTTATACAGTATTCTGGGATTCAAAGAACTCTACGCCTTTCTGTGTAAACTACATGTGAAACATACCCTGGTGCCATCTTTACTCCTCTCTGCACACATGACTGTATGTGTATGTACTCTTGTTTCATTTGGTGGCCTTCATGGTCTTCAGTTGCAGCAGTAGAAAGTGTTGACAGGGCTAGTTAATAGACTTGCTGGAGGCTAAGGCCTTTAGTGTGAATATGAATCATCATGAGTTCTGATTGGCAGATCACTTCCTGAGTCCTGGATGTTAGCACTTGGACTCATGAATACGTTACTACCTCTCTCTCTCTCTTTCTCTCTCTCTGTACCAAAAGTTTAAATTATCCTTTTCTGGAGAGGGGGGTTAGCATGCAATTTTTGAGCTTCCATCAGCCTGTCCAAAGTATAGACTCTAGCAAAGGTCCCTCATTCAGATCAAAATATGCTGTGACAGTACATAGTTGAGGATTCCATACAAGATTTTCTCTGGATCCTAGATTACAGGTCCTCATAAAGCAAATTGATTTACAATGGTCTATGTATATGGAGAACCAAGAATCTTTCCCAAAGAATAGTCCCTCTTGTTTGGTAAACCTTGGATCTTCATCTTTCTCATATCTTGCTTTATATCATCTACAAATACCCCAGAAGTATGGGATAAATTCTATTGTTAGAAAAGCCACTAGCCTACTCAGTCATTCCTCCTGAATGCCTGGCTTCAGGGTCCATAGTCCAAAGGGGCTCTCTGGTTTCCAGACACAACCTATTAGAGATCTTCTTTGACCACCTTCCCTGTGTGGAATGTCCCTTTTCTGCTCACTGCTAGCTGGCATCCTTACACTGTATTGGCGATTTGTTCCCAGACTATGAACTGCTTACAACAGGGAACATGTGCCTTAATCCTTTCTGAATCTACAATGCCTAGTATTTAGGCTATACTTCATAAGAGTTTAGAGACTTGAATGGAAATTTCCAATAGCCCTCAAAGCAATCCTAGCAGCAGCCCTGTCTTGCCTTGTCCCTTTCTTTGTATTGGGCTGTATTAGTCTCCTGCCACATGGGAATCCTGTGACTTTTCATCTGGTTTGCAAGCTGTTGTCTGAACCATTTATTTCCTCTGTAATTGTTCTGTCAGTGACCTTTCTCGAGGATGCTGCTTTTTTTAAAAATAGAAAATGGAGACCTTTTGAATTTATTAATTTTCTGTTTGCCAAGAAAACCCTGACAATAATTGCTGAGACTTCCCAGAAGTTATTAGTTTACAAATTTTAATGACACTCATGATTTATTTATGTGTTTCCCTTCCTCCACAGCTGCCTACCCCATTTCCTTAGTAGGATTCCTGCTGAATTAATAAAAACAAAAGTGAGGACTGAAATGATATTATTATTATTATTATTATTATTATTATTATTATTGCTAGACTTAATTAAAAGTGTTCAATCCCATTTGCTAGGCTCTTTACATCTGAGGACCCCAAGATTAGGCTCAAATCTTCTGTAGAAATGGGTCTTCCTTCTACTTACTTTCAGTGGTAATGAATTTGGTGAAAAATCCTGAATGGGTCACAGAGCATTCAATTGAACAGTTATTAATGAGCATTCATTATGTAAGCAGAAGCGTGCTCATTGATGGGAGATGTGGAGTAAGAATATCATGATTGTTATTTTCAAGGAATGTTTAGTTTGCTTGAAAGATAAGATTAATGCACACAGGACACAACAGCAGACTTGTGGAAGAATATGCATGAATACACAAAATATAACAACTTCGGCAATGACTTTTTCAGTTCTGGGAATAATTTTGTTTTTACTGTTATCATGCCCCCTCCTTCCATAAAAAATGCAGAACCATTCTAGGAAAGAATCAAAGGAGAACTCAACATGCACATATATTTTCTTGCTCTTTAGTACTAAACAGCTGTGAGTGCTTAAGGGGAAAATCTACAGTCATTTTTTGGTATCCACAGGGGATTTGATCCAAGAACCCTCCATTGATATCAAATCTTTGGATGTCCAAGTACTTTATATAAAGTGGAATTGGACTCACTATAGTCTGTATGTTTCAAAGCAGTTCTAGCTATTTATGATACATAATGTAGTATACGTGCTGTGTAAATTGTTGTTGTACTGCATTGCTTGGGAATAATGACAAGAAAATTTTTATATACATAAAGTTTATAACATAAATTTTTCAAATAGTTTTGATCTGTGGTTGGGTGAATACAGAGATGTGAAACCTGAAAGCACAGAAGACTAATTGTATTTCATATAGTGGTAATTCCTATAGTTTATAGAAATGCCTGGGGACATACGGGGCTGAGTATGTATAGAGATTAGGAAAAGAGAGTCCTGGATGTAAATCACAACTCTGTTGCTTACTAAACACACTACCCTGAGTAATGTTTTAATCTCCAGAACCCTAGCTTACTAGTGTACATAATACTATGATAAGAAGATTTATCATATAGGTAAATTCCGTAAGATATTGCTTGGAATGCAAAATACTGACAATCTAGTAAATATTTACTTAATGATAGTTATCCTTTGTGTACAGACACACATCTTCCTATCCCTAGCAGTTTGGACCCCGTTCCATGCAACAGTCGTGCTGATACTTTTAATAAGGTGAGGTACAGAGCAAAGCATGACTCCTAGACACATAATGCCTGGAGTTGATGCATTTTAACTAATAGAAGTGTTCATGAGTTCCTTCTTTGGGTACTCATCTGTGTTTGGCAAAGGGTTATAAGATTAATACATCGTCAGATAGTGATGATAATGGTGGTGATGATGATAATCTCAATGATTTTGAGTGTAAGATGCAAAGCATGATGTAACATTTAGTTCCTCCAGGTAGTATTATGTAATCTCATCTTTTGTAGGTCTCGTGTGTGCACTCACACACACGTGGGTGCATGCATGCGTGTTTGGGGAGGAACTAAGTTTTATTTGTAGAGGTTTGTTGTATCTCGAGTGATTAGTATGGAAGACCCAGGGAGTCATGCACACATCTCAAATTGGAGGTATTTCATTATTTGTAGAAAATATTAAAAATCTAAAACCTGGGTCCTATCCAAAAGATTCTAGTTTAGAATGAGTGGATGGTGGTCTAGATTTCAAAGTTTTAAGGTTGAGTCTGATCTTCAGGTAGGATTGGCAATCATTGAGCTCCAAGGAAGCATGGATTCCAGGTTCATCAGCATTTAATTAATTGGGTTGCTCATGCCATCCTTTTGTTTACTCATAATTTAAAATATTAGGTGAAATGATTTCTCAACACTAAACCCCTAGACATTACCATCCTGGGAAATCAGGCAGGAAGTATACCCAGAATTTGTGGATGCTCAACAGATGTCTTTTATGAGCTAACACCATTCCCCTCAAATGCCCCCACTCTCCTTAAAATTTGTGGCTATGGAGTTTCAAGGTGTCAACAACATAGTAACCTGTTAAGTTGCTATTAAACTGCCAGTTGGTAGATGTTTGCCAGAACCCTTGTCCAAACTACTTTGTTTAAATCCACTAAATATAGGGAGCATCATTCAATCTTTATTTATTTATTTGTTTGTTTGTTTGTTTGCCAGTCCTGGGCCTTGGACTCAGGGCCTGAGCACTGTCCCTGGTTTCTTTTTGCTCAAGGCTAGCACTCTGCCACTTAAGCCACAGCGCCACTTCTGGCCGTTTTCTATCTATGTGGTGCTGGAGAATCGAACCCAGGGCTTCATGTATACGAGGCAAGCACTCTTTGCCATTAGGCCATATTTCCAGCCCCTCATTCAATCTTTAAAAGTCTTTGTTCCAAAAAAGAATGAGAAAGGAGTTTGCTCCAAATTTTCGGACATCAGACAGAACTAGAGAATAGAGAAATTAGAATACTGGAGAGAAGCAGCTCTGGATTACAGATTTAATGTCCTATTTATTATGGAAAAGGATACTTCTTTTATGGCTTAGTCTGTTTTTCTTTCACTAAGCAGAACCCTGTCATGCATAAATCTTGTTTTTTTTTTTTTTTTTTTTTGTCCAGTGGCTGGGAGAACGTAACACTTTCCTATGGATTGTGTCTGTTGATTGTTATTTTATGTTGCCTTCGCTTTCTTCCAAATGCAGTGGCGTTTTATCACGACCATAAATAACCCCACCGTTGGGAGAAAGAGTGTGAAATTCTTCTCATCCCTCTCCACTGCCTGAGCTCCCTCTCATTTTCTCAGCAGTAGATTCATTAGCCTTCTAATGAAGTTAATAAGTGAACAGGACCAGACAGCCCCTTCTAAAATAACATTTATAAATGAATGTATTTCCCTACTCTCTAAGGTAGGCCTAATTTATTTCCCTGCCAGATGTCCACATGTGTAAAACCATGATAGGTGGGTACTTGGATGTGGCCTGAAGCCAGAAAGAGTAGAATATTCAATTCAAAGAGAGTCTATCTACTTCCACATTAGGAGAGTTGATTTTAGATACCAAATTCCTGCTTACTCTGTGTGTGTGTTTGTGTGTGTGCGTGTGTGTGTGTGTGTGTGTGTGTGTGTGTGTGTGTGTGTGTGTGTGTGCTGGGCATGGATATTTATAACAGGGTTGGAGGATGTCTAGTCCATGAGTTGAAATCAATTATCAATTGGGGCAGGTACATATTGTTAAATGTTTGTATCTGCTGTTTTCTGTGGCCCGGCTGCCAATATTGATAGTTTTCTATAGCTTTCAATTGATGTTATAAATATACAGTTGACTCTTGGCAGAAAAATGGTTTTCAACTCCTGTACACACTATGTACATTCACAGGTCATATACACTCGCACTTTGTATACACACAGACACACACATACACACGACTAGTCAGGCTTCCTTATAACTTTATCATTTGGTAGTCAGTTGCTTTACTGGACATAGACTATAAATATTATTAGGCGGCTTTTCCACAAACACTACTACCTAGACATTATTTGGGGAACATAAATGGTAAAGAGGCCTACACTCTTAACATTTGTGAGGTATCCTTATATCACAGGAAGAATTTCAGTGTTTTCCCCATTGCTTCCAAATGCCTATACTTAAATTGAAGCTAAAGTCAAGTGTCAAAAATTCAAGCAGTAAAACTTTATGAAACTCATAAGGCTTATCTTTCCAAATGTCTCCCATTTCAATGATACTAATCTCTTAAGTTTACCCATTTATGGCTATTGCTCCTATGAATACATGACATGTCTGAGACACATGTAAGGCTTGTGTGATTTGTTATTCCATTTAACAAATGGATACACTATGGTCCACAGTGAGTGGGTAGCCATTGGTTTCAGATCTGGGATTCAAATCTCAGTGTCCCAATTCTCAGTGGCTTCTTGCTCTTGCTGTCAGATTAGTCATCATTCTTTCCTGGCCTTTCTTGTTTGGCAACCAACCTTATTTCATATAAGATCTATGGCTTGAGGACTCTTTTGGGGGATGAGGAAAGGGTTTTCTTGGGTATTTGTCTAAGTGATTTCTATTTCATTTGAATCATGAGAATCACCTGGGAAATTTGAGAAGTCAGTTTTCTGGGCCTGCTTCCAAACATACTGAATCAATTTCTGGAATCAGGATCTAGGGTCTCAGAGCTTTAAAGAGCATCTCTCTTGCTTCTGAGGTAGCCAGTGACCTAAGAGACTTCATGGCCATCTTGGTTTCACGAAGGTCTGTGATGACTTATTTTGAGGGATCTCATCTCTGGAACACCACCCTTCCCTCTCACCAATTTCCCCAAGGCTGACTGAGAAAGACAAGTGTTATCCTCCATATGCAAATCCACAGTTGTGCTTTCATCTTTACAAATGACAACTGTAAAGGTTAATAATTGGAACGAGCTGTAGCACCTACTAATTAGCTCACATTCTGTCAGCATCAGGCCTGTCTAATTGGGCAATTAACATTGATCTTAGAGAGCAATGCCACCAGAGAGTGGTCATATAGGCAGCTTTCCATCTTGAGAGTAGCCATGTGAGAGTGAGTTGACATCTGGGAATCTAGACTATGCTGGAATTAGAGACCACAAAGAACAATGAATTGTTCCAGGCAACGTTAAAGGACTTTGTATTCAGAAAGGAGCTTGGTGTCAAGTGACAGAAATCATCATTAACTAAAACAAGATGTAGTATTTTGGAAGAACAGCGAGACAGCTCAATGTTTGGAGGAAGTGATGAAAATGAAAAATTCTAGGTATCACCGGGTGCTTCACCAGCCCCTGCCACTGTTCTTCTACTTGATTGTGAGCTCCCAACAGGACAGCTGCCTTCCTTATACTGCACCTCCCTAGCAGAAAATTGAAGTGACCACTATATCAAGTAGTCCTAGCTCAAATTGTGATTAGGGGGTGAGAATTTCCTGCGATACCATGGATCTCTTGTTCTTCCTTATGCATAAAGAATGAAGAAAGTTTAGCAAAAGGGCTGGCCATCCTAGACTCCTAGGATGACCAGCCTAGACTATCATAGACATTTTAGACTAAATCTCCAAGAGTGTGAGAATTATTTTTTTTTTGTATTTTTTTTTTTTTTTTTTTGGCCAGTCCTGGGCCTTGGACTCAGGGCCTGAGCACTGTCCCTGGCTTCTTCCCGCTCAAGGCTAGCATTCTGCCACTTGAGCCACAGCGTCGCTTCTGGCCGTTTTCTGTATATGTGGTGCTGGGGAATCGAACCTAGGGCCTCGTGTATCCGAGGCAGGCACTCTTGCCACTAGGCTATATCCCCAGCCCCGAGTGTGAGAATTATTTCTATTGTCTTATATTTGCTTTATATCCTAATATATGATGTGTTGTTTTGAGAAAGTTCCATGGGATGCTGAGAAGAAGCTATATTGTCCTATGAACTATTTTACAGAGTAGTACTCTACAGAGTACAGAGATATCTGTCAAGGCCATTTACCTCTGAAACAGATGCTTTTGTCTGAATGGCCTGCCTTTTGCTAAGAGGGAGTACTGATATCTCCCACTATCATAGTGTAGGGGTCAGTCTGTGGTTTCATAGTGTTCATTTCACACAATCCAGGACATTGACAGTTGTCGCGTAGCTATCAGCAATTGTTATTTCTTTCTTTTTGTTAGATTGTTCTTTGTATTAATGTGAAATGGCTTTCATTGTCTTTCCTGACTGATTTTAGTTTGAAGCCTTTATTTAGGGTGGTGGCATATGTGAATTGGTGGCAGGGCTAGGTGAGGGTCAAGTGTCTACCTTGGAAGCTTTTCTTCTGTGGATACTTGACACCCCTGCTGGTGGCACGGTGCTTTTTAGTCTGTGGTCTAGTAAAGGTCCCACTTCCTGTACAAGTCTCCTGGTTTGTGCCCTTTAGGGAAGCAGATGGGCTCCCTACAGGATTTTCCCCTCATGTGCTTAAGAGTGAGGGAACAAATAACTCACTGAGTTCCCCACTAGTGGTGGAGATATGAGGAAGTCAGGTGCTGTCCTTTCAAGTTTCAGTTCTTTTAGGCCACACCCAGTAGCTTGTCATGCTATGGGAAGTCTGAGGCTGGGTATATTGCATGAGCTTGGGTCCTGTGGTTGGAGTGCTTATCCCTGCCTATTAGTAAGCCTCCATGCCACATAGAAACTAGGTACAGAGGACTCTGGCAGCTTTGGACTCGGTGTTGTTTCTGTAATGATCCTTGGGCAATTAGACTTGCTATAGACAAGGAGCACAGAGTCCTCAACCCTAGGCCCTTCATTACCTGAGTTCCTATTGCAGTGTTGGATTCTCAACTTGTTGGTCTCTGATCCCCTTCCTTGCCAAAGCCACTTTTTTATTGTTCTCTGTTGTAGAGCTGACTCCATCTTGATTAGGGAATCATGGTAGGAAATGTTGGGGGGAATAGAGCTGACTCCATCTTGATTATTAGGTCAACCTGACCCTAAAATTCTGCTTCTATAAATGGCTTGCTTAACTTGTTTGTTATTTGCTCTGCCCCCTGTGTCAACTTCCTACATCTGTGTCACGCTTGCTTTGTTGCATGTACTACCCCCTGCGTCAACCCTCTACATCTGTGCTATGCTTTCACCCAGCTCTAGGACTGTTCGGGGGCGTAGTTTCAGCTCCTGAGTCTGTGTTGTGTCCCTGGCTGGTCAGTTTGCTTTTTACTTCCACAATTAACCCATCTTTTTTCTTAAGACTTTCTCTGAGTGTTTGACTCTTGGAGGGATGGGAAAATTCCCCCCTCGAGCCCTGTAACATTCTCCAACACATGGTGTGGGTCAGTCTCTAAGGCCTGTCTACGAACTTCTTACCATGAGCTAGTGTAGATTGCTATTTTTTGGCAGTCCCTGAAATCTCAGCTATCTATCCAGTAGAGAGAGGTAAGTGCCAGCTGGAAATGTGTCTTTGTCTGGCATGCATGAGGCCCCAGGTTCAATTCCTAAGTACCACATAAACAGAAAGAGCCAGAAGTGGTGCTGTGGCTCAAGTGGTAAAGTCCTAGCCTTGAGCAAAAGTAGCTCAGGGACAGCACCCAGGCCCTGAGTTCAAGCTCCAGGACTGGCAAAAGAGATAGAAACGGAGAGGTAAGTGCATTGTTTTGTGAAGTGTTCTTCAAATGATGATGCTCTCACCAGCCGAGTGGGGTTGCCAACAGTTTCTCTAACTCTTCCCAGGAGCCCTCAGTTGCCTGAGTCAAAACTTACTGTCTTGATCAGCCTCAGATGAAAGTCTTCCACCTGTACACCATGGCTCAGTGACCCAGAAGTCCCTCAACCTCAAATGTTTCCCAGGTGTCCACAGCTACTACAACCAGGCTATGGATCACTCTGTATTTTTGGCTAACTACAAATAGAGGCTAACCCTTTTGTTTTCTAAAATGGCCCAGGAAGCAGATGGAGAGGGAGCTGCTCATGCTGAGGCCTGAGTTAGTAGTCTTTCTTCTATGTCTGCCTATAATGGCAGCCTGCCACCGAGAACCCAGCCAGGTGTCTCAGTCCTCAGTGATCCTTAATTTACAGGCCCTTCTGGATTGTGGCTCTGTCTCAAAGCCTGCAGGGCTGCTGGCTTCCTGCCAGCAATCAATGTAAACTGATCATTCAGTAATCGGAGCTCCCCAACAGCAAAGGCTAAGTCATTTGTATTCTGGAAATAGTTAGCCCTTAGACTGTGACTCTTCCTGAGGAGGGTTACTCTCCCTTTGCAGGTCCACCTGTGTTAGCTTGGTGCTGTGGACCACATTGTTCACCATTGTGTCTTTGTTTCTAAGAGCTGTCTCAGTCTCAGATCCTGGATGGTTGCAGGTGGCTTGCCTGTAGCTAGTGTAATCTAGTGCCTTGTGTACCTGAATCTTAAGCAAGAGGCCATCCCATAAAATAGCACCTCACTGTAGCTTGCTATGATTATGGGAGTGAAAAGCTATCCTGTCTGATGTTGGCTTGTCTCACTAGGAAAGTCACTGGTTCACAAAATCCCTCTACACTGGGGTTTGGTGCTTGTGGGAGGCATGGATTTGACATACAACTAGGTCTCTCTTCACTTCCAGGTGAGGGTTTGTGACATTTCTTTCTAGAAGTAGAGACTCTCCACTTAGGGTTTTAGTCCCAGGTCCTTGGCTTCCATCACAGAATATGAACTTCACGACAAGTCACAATGGTAAGAAAACTTGGCGGGGTTTTATTCAGTAAGCAAGATAGCCAGGAAGCAGGCAAGCAGAAAGGTAGAGGCATACACTAACAGAATGTGGGTGCTCAGATGAAGTCACATTGGCTTTTATCAGGAGTATATATGATAAAAGATAGGGTTTAAAACTTAAAGTTATTCTAGGATAAGTGTTTTTCTTTGTTCTAACATCTGGCCTATTTAATCACCCTTGGTGTTACACTTTTATCACTTGGGCTCAAGGTCTCTAAGAGTGAGCTGCTCATTAAACTTGGATCATTATGTTTGGGCATCCTTTCTTTGCAAAGATGAATTTTTCCATACATATTTCAAGACAGATGTCCATCTTTGAGTTAAATACTTTGTGCCAGGAGGAATCATTTCCCCAAGTATTTGCTTTTCAGTGACACATACTTTTCTTTATGATATTCCGTGCTCAGTTTTCACAGCACACCAATTATTTTGGGCCAGCAGGCAAGGTCAGGTGCTCTTGTTCTTTTCATTTTCCTTGTACTAATACTGCAGCTTATGAAAGAGAGAAAGTGTCAAAGCAAAGAAGATTGTGCTTCTATCTTTCTAGCAGAATCACTCATTAAATACAGTATTTGTTTCTGAATTCCTGGTTGCTTCCTTTCCCCTAACCTATTCTCCCTCATTTGTGCTGTTCTGTACAGAAATCACATGACTTACTTCCTCATGGTTGGGACTTTGGACACCCTTACCTCAAGGGAAGGCAGCTAAGGCTACAAATTATTTCCTATTTCCCTCGGCTGCCTTTTGCCTCACCACAGTTTTCAGCTGTCTTGTTCATTTCTTGTCATTCTTGGTGTTCTTATTCAGTTTTTCTCTTCCAAATAGTCCCCCTTTTGTTTCTCAGAGTTTAGATATCCATGGAGATTCTAAGGAAGCATCTACTTTGCCATCTTGCTCCAATCCCTAAGAAATTCGAGTCTACTTTTTAAATAGCCCTACATCTCAAAGATTTTCGCATTTTCTCTAAACTTTGACCTCCTGTAGTTTATGTATTAGTCTGTGAAGTTTGTGGTAAGATTCATTTCTTTTCCTTGGTGAGTCTGTTTTCCAGCACCATTAGGCTGGACTTCCTCCAATGAATCACTTTTGACACTTGGTCAAAATGAGCTGAACATATTACAGTGTAACTACCTGTGGGTCTCTGCTTGGTCCCATTAGGATGTATTCCTCCCTCTGCCAAAGCTACACTCTTCATACTAACGTGGTAGAAAGGCTTTGTAGCAGGTAGAATGATTACTTGGGCTTTATTCTTCTTTGTCTAGAAGCATGGTTCATATGGAAGAACACCTACCTAGAAAGCTCGAAGTCTTGAGTTAAAACCTCAGTTATGGTAAGAAAAAAAAGGAAAAGTATATTCATTCTCAATATTTGAGATTTTCTAGGGTCTGTCCTTTTCCGTATGAAAAAGTCTTGCCTTTGTACCCATACCAAACCAAACCATGGGTTTGGGCAACTATGTAAAATGTATACATAATACATAGAGAATAGACATCTTTAATACATTGGCCTTTGAATTCATGAACATGGTATGCTTTTTCATTTACTTAGGTTTTCATCAGAACTTTGTAATTTTGTTTTTGTTGTTTGTTTTTATTTTAATTTATTGTCAAAGTGATGTACAGTTTCATACATAAGGCAGTGAGTACATTTCTTATCCAACTTGTTACTTCTTCCCTCATTTTTCTCCCACCTTCCCCTCTCCTCATTTCTTTCCCCACCTCCCCATGAGTTGTACAGTTGGTTTGCAGCATATAGTTTTGTAAGTAGAACTTTGTAATTTTTACCATATTTCCCTGTTTTGTTAAACATGTTCTTAAAATATTTCCCTTGTTTTAGAATCATTGAAAGACATTATGTTTTCAACTTCAGTTTCCACGTGTACATTTTTAATGAGTAGAAATGGAAATGTACTTTTTGTATATTCTTTTGTACTGCAACAATCTCATCTCATGTGGAGTTTATTTACTGTGGGCTTAGCACTATAGCACTGTATTCTGTACTTTCTCAATTCATCATGAGGCAAAAGTGAAGTTCTCAGATGAGGGATCTGCACCTAGGAGAATTTTTTTCTGCAGTAGAACTATGCATTGGTTTAGTTCATTTAATGTATTTAGCAATCATGATTTAGTGTGGGGAGAAATTGCAGGTAGAGAGCACCAATTTGGGAATTTATGTCATTTTCAATGCCTTTTCCTTCTTATTTATTAAAATGTGAATTCATTCATTTATATTCAATTAGGTTTTCTTTTGTACTTATTTGTCTGTCAATCCATTTAGAATGTGCTGTGTGTGATCTGTTGCAATGCATCAGGAATGAAGAAGGTAGGAAGCCCGATTTTGAAGCTTACCTTTTGGAGGGAAACCAGAAACTAAGTGAGCTGGCTGGCTCATGGATCTTCAGCTCTGGAGGGGCCATCATGGTTCAGGCTTCACTGGATTCCCATACTGAGAAAGCAGTCAGACTTCAGCATTTTGAAAGTGCAAGTGGGGAATTTTCTGGAGGACTCTGGCCCTCTAGTAGTTAGGGGAGGAAGGCAGAGGATGATGGACTTTCACCAGTCATACCTCATTTCATCCCCAAGAAGGAATTTCCTTTGGGTAATGGTCAGGAGTGGACAGATGCAAACTGTGAAGAATTTAGAATTAAACCTAATTCTTACTCTGACGTTTTGAAGTTTCACCCTGAATACATCTCAAAGTTGCAAAGCCTTGGGAATTGAGATATTAAGCAAGATTTTATCTTGCCAATCAGAGGAAACCTCTGTCTTCTCTTAATGGCATATGTCCATTTTATACAATAACCAGTCACTAATAAAAAATTAATTTCCAAGGCTTGAAAAATGTAGAGTACTCTCAAGAATGAGAGTCATCTAACTCCTGCTTAAAACCGTTGTGTACCTTTGTATTTTTTTTAACCTGTACATTTTTACATAATTAAAATCCTCTTACATAACCAGTTTTCTTTCAGGCTATATATAAAGTTTGACTAAGCATTTTTCTATGCAATTCAAACTGTTTTGCAAACACAATTTTAAATGTTTGCATAATAGTGTATTTTATTGCTGTTTCATAATTTACTTAACTATTCATCTTTTTGTGATTTAGATTGTTTGGCATTTTTTCACTATTTGAAAAACGTTTCAATGCATATATAAATACATCAATCTTTGTTTTTATCTGAATTTTAGATTCTTCCCTGATAATTCTTTTTTTCTAGAGGAGGGATTTTAAAACTCAGACTAGGTTGTTCAATTGGCCAGGAGAAAGGTACATTTCTGAAACTCTTATACTAGAAAAGTAAAAATCTCTGAGACCCAAGGTGAAGCACTGACTGAGTTGCATCATGTTCATATATGTATGTGGACTGTGAGTATGTTGCTCACATTCATTTACATACTTTAGGATAATTTGTATACTTACAATTTTCATAGAATTATTGGCATAAGACTTGAGCAATCAGATTCCTTGAAACAATGAAACCCAAGACTGAATTATAATATGTACAGCTCTTGTCAACTGAGAGTATCTGGGCTCATCTGTTTTGAAAATGTGAAAATAACATCATCATGTTGTTACATTTATTGACCATTAATCATCTGCCAATTGAAGTGTTTTACTTAGGTTTAACCCATCCATGTAATACATTACTTAGGAAGGTTTTCTTTTAATAGTTACAGAGGCTGGAACTGAGGACCTTATACTCGCTAGCAGGTGCTCTTCCAACTGATACATGCCTTCAGACCCTGAATTAGTTGGGAAAATAATCCTATTATTCACACTCTAGCTGATCAAGCTTGAAAACAAAATGTTTAAATGTATTTCTTGAAGCTGTGTGCTTAGAAGGTATAGGAGTTGGATATTTGGAACTCTCTAATTTTAGAGCTGTGTGCTTGACTGATTCTAAATAGTCCTTGGAGATGCTTTGGCCTGTGTTGGAAGTTGTAACTGGTATACCCAACAATCTCAAATTTATAATCACATACTGCAAAAATCTGGTGCAGCACCTCATATGAACAACTGGATTTGTTGTGTGATATCTCTACCCAAGGCACTGTCTGTTAAGGTTATCAACAAGAAGAAGATGCATGAAGATCTGATCTCTTTGTTTCCTGAAAGATTTTAGAAGTGTTAACTCCTCTAAATTCTCTTAATAATCCCTGGGATATCTGTACAACAGGAACTTATTTGTTCTATGCCTCACTTACTGATTACCTACCTGTACTCACTTACCTGAACAGTATTGAGAAAGAAGTACTGTTTAGAGGGGAAATTACAGATGTGTAGCTTAGCTTTCTTTCTTTCTTTTTTCTTTTTTGTCATGGTGACAAATTCCCGAGAAAAACTGTTTAAAGGAGAAAAGACTTGTTTGGGCTCATAATTTTAAGAGTTTCAATCAATGGTTGCTTGCTCCATTGCTATGAACCTGGTTTGAGGCAGCAAGAGGGTGTGATGGAGCCATGCTGATCATCCCAAGGGAAGTCAGGAGGTAGAGAAGAAAGAGACAAGGAAAAATATACCTTTCTAGGGCACATGCTTAGTGATCTACTTCCTCCTACTTTGTTCCACATTGTAAGAATATTATTCTATGTTGGGTCCATCTTAGAATTCATGCCTTACGTATTGGGAACAGGACTTGCTCACAGGGGCACAGAATCTTTGAGAGTTACTTCAGCGTGTGTCAGAATTTCTCTGCTATTTGTTCTAATCCTTCCACATTGCCTTTCAGCCGTCACCCCATGTTTCCATTGACATAAATATCAACATTCCTTGATCACATCCCTTTGTCTGCTGCCTCATGTCTCTCTCCAGCACGGAGGTAACATAAATCAAGTGCTCCCTAAAGTGTTTGAGCCACAGGCACGGGCTACAGCATGTTGGCCACTGAAGATTTCCCTAGAGTTTTAGTAGGTTAGGGATGAAGGGGCATAATGCTACAATCTGACCAGTTTCAATGGCTGAAAGATGTCTCACAGCTCTAGAGGATGGAAGTTAATAAAGTCTGTGTTTTAGCAATCCTTTGCTCCTGACATGTCTATAGCTTCCTTGTAGCTTTTCTCAGCTTGCCTATATTCTCTGGCTTGCACAGTATCCCTCCTCCTCTTCCTTCATCCTCTCATGTGTTCTCTATGTGTGTTATGTCCAATTTTCCCCTTAGACTTATTGAATTAGTGGCCTGACTTATTTCAGTGTAACTTTGTCTTAACTAATATTTTTTAAACTTTTATTTATTTATTTTAATTTTTCTTATTTATTGTCAAAGTGATGTACAGAGAGGTTACAGTTTCATATGTTAGGCCTTGGGTACATTTCTTGTACTGTTTGTTACCTCCTCCCTCATTCCCCTCTCCCCCCTCCTCCTCTCCCTTTCCCCCCTTGAGTTGTTCAGTTGGTTTACACCAAATGGTTTTGCAAGTATTGTTTTTGGAGTTGTTTGTCTTTTTATTGTTTGTCTCTCGATTTTGATATGCCCTTTCACTTCCCTAGTTCTAATACTAGTATATACAGTTTCCAGTGTACTCAGATAAGATACAGTGATAGTGCGGGTACAACCACAGGAAGGGGATACAAGAAGATCATCAATAATAGAAGCTACAGTTTCACATGGCATGTTGAAAGTAATTACAACAATGATATAACAGTTGTTTCCATAACATGGAGTTTATTTCACTTAGTATCATCTTATGTATTCATAAGGGCACAGCTATTAGGCTCTTGTGATCCTTTGCTATGACTAGCCTAAACCTGTGCTAATTATTCCCTATGACTGGTTCAACACTTGCAACAAACTAAAACTAGATCCTTATACATCACCCTGCACCAAAATCAATTCCAAATGTATCAAAGACCTCAAAATTAAAACAGATACCCTGAAAACACTAAAAGAAGAAGTAGGAGAAACACCTGGGCTCCTTGGCACAGGACAGAATTTCTTTAACAAAGACCCAGAAATGCTACAAATCAAAGAAAGGATGTACAAATGGGACTGCATCAAACTGCAGAGCTTCTGCAGTGCAAAGGACATAGCTCGCAAGATAAATAGAAAGCCCACAGATTGGGAAAAGATCTTTACTGGCCATACAACGGACAAAGGCCTCATATCTAAAATATATGCAGAACTAAAAAAATTAAATTCCTCCTTAACTAATATTTTTACAACAACTTTTTTCCTCCAAGAAATATAACTTATGACCTTAGGTGAAGACTCAGTTCTTAGGTGAAGACTTCAATAGTTTATGTCTTTTTTTTTTTTTTTTTTGGCCAGTCCTGGGCCTTGGACTCAGGGCCTGAGCACAGTCCCTGGCTTCTTCCGCTCAAGGCTAGCACTCTGCCACTTGAGCCACAGCGCCACTTCTGGCCATTTTCTGTATATGTGGTGCTGGGGAATCGAACCTAGGGCCTCGTGTATCCGAGGCAGGCACTCTTGCCACTAGGCTATATCCCCAGCCCCAGTTTATGTCTTTTAGAGACATAATTCAAGCCATTACAATGCTGGCACTGAAGGATGAGGAAGAGTTAACCGAAAGCTGACATGTTAGGGAAAACAGAAGGGGAATATTCTAAGCAGAGCTTAGAACTGCAATAATTCTGCAGTATGCAGAAGAAGTTTTCCTTTCCAGGGAGGCAATTTGGGTCAGGAGGAGAGGTGAGAGCTGTCTACAGAGATGAGGGAGGGACAGAAGACAAACTTTTTGACATATTATCAGCCAACTTTAGTTTTGTTTCGGGCCTGGTGGGAAACAAAAGACTTTCAGTAGACAAATAAAAATCCAAGAACCCTTCTTGCTTTTGTGTTTTAAAGTTCCTTGGAATCTGCTGTGCCAGTCATTCATCTGCAGCTTGGCCTAACCTTGTACAGCTCCTTGGATTGCCCTTACTACCTGGCCGAGTGCTCTGGGTGTCACCCTTACCTGATAAATATCTCTTGGGTAGACAGAAGAGCAGTGGGAATTTGAATCTCCTTGGACTTGATGTTGGGAGTCTGTGGAAAGCCTGGCTGCTTCTGGCCCAGTGTATTTCCAAGTGTCAGGCAGCTAGCTGCCTGTGGACACTTGGATTTTGGTAACCTGCCTGCTCTTGTTGTCAGTTTTGCAGTGGTGATGGTTCCTGCCTTGCACAATGTCATTGTCACAGTAGGATGGTGTTATGTGGGCTAACTGGATATTGTGGAGTAATGGAATGTGCTAGAAACCAGTCAGCTGTAACCAAGAGTGGCACATGCAGAATGCCACACTATCAAAATTCCCCGGCTGTTGAGGGGCATTTGCCAGACTGCTCAGCAGAGGTGATGAAAGGGACATTTCTGAGAGATCAGAGGATAAGTGGGGGTAATATGTACTTGGGGGCAGTTATTGTTAATTGCTAGCATATAGTGAATAGCTACTATGTGCCAGGAATAGGTACTTTCCAGTATTATCTTGAATCTAAACATCCTAATGGCAAGATGTTTAGAAAAGTGCTGGTATAGATGAGCTGAGCTTGATACTGTGTATGTAAGGGAATGTGTTTGGCTTTCTGACTGTGCTATTTTGCTCAAAGATGTAAAGAATTACTACTAGGTGTTTGTAAAAGCCTTTAAAAAGATTTTAAATTATATTCTCTGCTAGGAAACCTTGGGAGTCATAAAGCCTTGTGTTATTACAGTCACAAGCCTGGGTCCCCAATGAGCATGGCTTCCTCTAGATCACTTGTTAAATGTGGTCACAGGAGGATCCCCTCTGGCCTTAGGTATCTTGAGAAAATCTCATTTACTTGCCACACATACTTGGACCAAAGCCATAGTCAGTCTCTTCCGGGTCCAGCCACTTCCTTTGTGAATGCACAACTGGAGTAAGGCCTGCCATTAAGCTTCTAAACATTTATTCACAAAAGTCCCACTCAGGAATACTGTCCTTCTTTCTTAGGTCTTTGGTATGCGGATACCTACAGCATCAACCAATCAGTGCTGCACCAGGGTACTCTACCATTTTGGTGTAAGAGCTATCTTTTCACCTATTATCTGATCCTCATTTTCTACTACTAAAGCATCATTCAGAAGGTGACTACCAAGTCTGCATAGACCTAACAAGTGGTCAGGCGATAATGTGAGCTATTATAATAATCCAAATCAACAAAAGCAAATTGGTTTTCTTTCAGTCTCATTAAAAAACAAGTATCTCCATCTTTTCCTGCCTTAGTATTTCACACCTTTCTGGAATATTCTTACTCTGTTCCCTACCTTTCTTTCTTAGCCCTTCATCACATTATTTTTACACATCTAGCTATTTTTTTTCTTACCTTTAATCAACCTAAATGTCTCTTTTCCTGAGAGATATTACATGGATGTCATCTCTAAGAGAAGTGTTCAGGCTTTCAGCCTCTTTTTGAGATCTTACCATTGTACAACAGGCAGTCCTTCTATGACCTAAGTAGGGATTGTTTATTTCACTGTTGTTTCACCTTCCCCATGGCATAGATATTCATTGAGAAGGGAAGATCACATTTGTCACGTACTGCGTGATTCCTCACTGACATGCCTTGCTCACCACACATGGTAGAATCCATGTGGTAAAAGGAAAGAAAGACTGAAGGAAGCCAGGAAGAACCACAGACAAGCCAGGGAATATGGACAGACAGGGGATTTCCAGATGTCTTAACAACAGTTCTTGATCTGATTGTGAATCTCTTAATTTTTTTTTAAATTTTCGTAGGTAGGCTGCTGATACTTCAACCTAGGAGAAACAAATAATCAAATCTTCCCTACAGGTAGTAGGGATGAAGAAAGTGAGACCTAGAGAAAGGAGCTGAATGCTCAATATTCCTTGGCTAGAGGCAGAGGTTGGATGAAAACTAAAAATAGTCCATTGTCAGACAGAGTAAGACAGACACCCCTGAAAGATCTTGAGAGACCAATCTTTAAGGATTTGTGACTAAAGCCTTTGCTGTTTAGAACAAGAATAGAGGAAGTGGAAAATTTATGCTAGGGAGACAATCAAATGCTGGGCTTTAACTAGAAAAAAAATGGTGAGTCTGAAAAGCCATTCTCTGAGGGGGACCTTGAAGGAACATGGCTTGTTTTTTTTATTTTATTTTTCCTTTTTCTTAAAGCAAAGCTACCAGCTGAGTACAATGAGTCTAACAGTGAAAATCAGGCTGTGCCTCAAAACAGACTGGAGGATTGGACACTCATATTTTCTATGCCGTCTTTGCAGGGTGAAGCTTCACGCTCAGAGGCTGACTTTTTCATGCTTCTGCCATTGGTTCCGACCTTCATGTGATGGAGATGTGGGGGTGTCAAAGAGCCCTCTGTTCAATTCCCACATATTTCAGGCACTTGTGGCTGATACCTCAGTGTCTTTATTATTTTAGAAACTTGAAAAAGAGAGGCAGAGTAGAAATGCACTCAGGATAGAATTGAAACCAAGGCCAAAGAGTTAGGAAAAAAATTAAAGAAGGAAGAGTCAAAAATAGTGTGGTTGCTGGGTTGCTGTTGAGAGTGGGACAGAAGTTTGACTTAATTTTCACACTCAGATAGTCCTTCAAAATAATAACCAGAGCAGATTAACTGAAAGAAGATAACAGAATCCACTGGTTATTGTGGTAGAAAAACAGCAAGATAGATATGTGAAAAGATTCCTATTTCTGTAGAGCAAGTTATCTAATTATGTTGGCTACTTCTAAGATGTAGATTTGCTGGATTTGTGGACCCAAGAATTGTGTACATTGCCTGGATTGGGAGGATTAGTGACTGTAGATACTCTCAATTCAGAGCTGTATATTCATACACAAATTGTGTGGCCTCTTCAGTCTTCACATTGAATGCTCTCATTTGGAGAAGGTGAACAAAATTTACTTCAAAGGTTTAAGGGAACTTTAGGCTTAATTGAAATTATTTGGAGTTACCAGTTAGATGTGTTTATTTTATGTGCTTCTCCATTTAAAAAATCTAAACAATTAAGAAAAGATAGTTATACTACTTGAGGAGTTTATCTTTTTTTATGGAGTCTTTAACAACTTTACTGCTTCCTTCCTCCCTCCCTGCTCCCCTGAATCTCTTTTAAGGTACCTAAATTTTGAAACTCAGTCACAGTACTAGATCTACTCTGGAACAGAGAACTCGTAAGTTGAGTGGGAAGGATGCTATTTAGTAGGGTTTTCTTGAGTTGCCTAAAGCCATTAGGTACCATTATCATAGGAGACTTTCCCATGCCTGTTTTGCTCCCATCCAAGCAGGTGCATTCCTGTGAAACTTCACTGTGCTAGATACTGTGTGGATAGTATGTATGGGGACAAAAAATAGCCAATAGATTGGCTCTCACTGAGTGGTCAGATCAGTGGGGACAAGATAAGTACACACTAACCCAGGTAATAACTGAATGTATCCAGTGACCCACTGTGGTGCGATAGAAACTAGACAGACATAGAAGACTAGTGAAGATCAGGAGGGTGATTTCATTAAGGATATCAGGGTGACCTCACAGGAAGCAGGGCTAGGACTAGGGTGAGACAGAGAAGATGCCCAGTGTGTAATATTTTAAGAGGTGTTCACTCTTCAGACCCTGTTAAATACCTTCTTAAAGTTTGCTTTCTTGATCCCTGCTTGCCTGCTTTAACTTAGCCCACCCATGCCTTGAAGATGACATTTGAGCTGAAGCTTTAAAGATAATGAGGATCCAGGCCTTCAAAGAGCTGCAGGGTCATCAGTAAAACAAGTGAAGATTGTGTTTGCCCTTGCTCATTTCAACATGGTACAATGATACTTGCATAAATCCTGTAATTGCCAAAATTGACCCATCAATGTTAAAGACCCTTTTAAAAAGGATCATTTTCTTCCTTTTTACACAGCCATCAAATGCAGCACTAATGAGGGGTGGTATTCATCTTGTTTTACAACCCTAAGTTCTTCTCTACTCATTAGTACACAGGAATCTAATTCTGTGTGATTCTTAGAAATGCCAGTCCATGATCTTTGCTTCGTGTTTTCATGTATGGTTGTTTTTAATTGCTGGGGAGCCTTTATGGCTCAGCCCAGGTGGATCTACTGTGACTTCAGGATGCTTTAGGGGTCTGTTCTCTGACCGAGAGAGAATAACTCAGCTGCCTTATTTAGGGGACGGGAGACTTAGGTCTCTTTGTGAAAATATGAACAACTGTAGGTCATTAAAATTCATCAGTGTCATTACCATATCATTGAGAAACACCACATTGCAAAATTCTAAAACTATAAGCAAAGTTCTAACTCCTGAGTTATACTTGGTTTGTTTTTCTTTCTACCATAGTCTGTTAGGAGCTTTCCTGGTAGTCTCTCACTCTTTCAAAGCCATGTTCTTGTGGTACTTACTGCCTGCTTCCTGTGTTTCATGTCATTTTTCAGGGATTTTCACATCTTTCCATTTTGATAGGTGATCTTTCAATCCGGCTATGGCAGTCATGTCTTTCAGGCTGGCCTTTGTTCAACTAGTCTGAAGTTTTCCCTAGCTCTGTTTTCATGATGGCATCACAGCTACTTGCAGAATGAGATTCTGTATTTGATTTTCAGCAAGTTCAGCCCTATGGCTTCATACAGTAAGGGTTTCCTCCAAGACCTTTGGATCAAGTTTTGTTTCAACTCTGATGTTCTTGCGAACATAATT
The DNA here is from genome assembly GCF_023159225.1 of Perognathus longimembris pacificus. Lineage (NCBI taxonomy): Eukaryota > Metazoa > Chordata > Mammalia > Rodentia > Heteromyidae > Perognathus > Perognathus longimembris. The sequence continues at coordinate 19,223,227 of NC_063162.1, read as the reverse complement.
TCAATTGCTTAGTCCAGCAGAATTGGCAGCAAACAGCTCATTAGATTTACTGATTTCCCACAGATATTTAAGAGAATAATCCATGTCTGTGCTTGTTATAATTGATTAAAATATAGAAATTTTGCCAATCTCTAGTCCCAGTTTATGTCATGAGCTACTAGTATTGTCTTTACAAGTAGAAATAGTCACTAGCATATTTAAATATAATCAAATTATAAGCTAAATCCAAGAGTCCCAGAACCAATTACAAAGACATCCTTAGAATTCTGTTCTGCTAGAAATGTTGTACTTCTTGTGCCAAAAATATCTGTATCAGTCAAGATTCTCCAGGGAAATAGAACATGTATAATCAACTCATAAAGAGAGAAAGTTCATTTTGAGTCATGGTTTCTGGAGTATTTTTATGTCTGTTGGAACCATCACTTTTGGAACTGCAGAAGGGTAATGTAGGGGAACTTGTTGTGGAGAAAATTTCCTACTTTATGTGAATATGAGGCAAAAGAGGGAGAAAGAAACCAAGGTCCCACAGTTTGCCTCACACGTATGCCTGAAGATCTTTCCTTTGGTTATAGACATATCCCTGTGGGTCACCATGGGTTGTAAGCCTTTACCTCATTGGGTTTGGGGAATATTCAGTATCCAAAATACAGTATCACCTTATAAGTAATCAGTTTATGTGATGGTGGAAGCTGAGAAATCCTACAGTGTATAGTAATAGAAGTTGGGCTTGCCAAAGGAAAGTAGAATTCAAGGTGTTCAGGAGTGCAAAGGATGAGAAACAAGCTCACCCTATTGAGAAAGAGGCTGGCCAGCATAAAGAAAGATCCCTGTGCTGAGAGTGCTCCACAAAGCTGGTCCTCACCAGATTTGGATAGGCTAGACCCATCTCACACTCCCCTCCCTTCTCACTCACTCACCTTACTTTGATGTCCTTATTGGGAAGATCCCATCTCTTAAGCTCCCATTCTTTTTCTCTCAGGCTTGGAATATCTTTGAAAATTATATTTTATTATTTTAAATGGTTGTACAAAGGCATTACAATTCAATATATTAGTCAGTTTATAGGTACAACGTAGCTTGCTCAATATCACCCTTTTGCCATTCTCTTGTCCCTCGCAACTCCACTTATCCCCTTAGTCTTCCTAGTTCCATGGGATATACATTGAATACTATGAATGCATTCTTTTGTACTTCATCTCTTCATTGTTCTCCCCCTTCTCCTTGACCTTTCCTCCCCCCATCACCCCAGTTGGATTTCAAAGGATTTAAGGTTATTAGCCCTCAAGAAGCCCAGAGAGATGGTAAATAAGGCTGCAATGAACATGGTTGTGCTAGTGGCTTTAGTGCAGGCTGGTTTGTGGTCATTTGGGTACATGCCCAGGAGTGGGACTGTTGGGTCATAGGGAAGTAGTGTGGAGGTTCCTCAAAGGACTAAATATAGAGCAAACTAACTTTTAAGAGTTAGGATATTATCAGTGGATATAAGCCTTTTTAGAATTCTGCTGCTTTAGAAATATTTAGATCTATCTTTCAGTCTCACTGTGTGTACCAGCTCTGGGCCTTTGGTAATCTATGTAGACCCTCAAATGCAAATTACAAGAAAGATAAATGATAATTGGCAGCTGTATTTAATTACTCAGCCTTCTGCAATGTGTCTTCAACAGACACTTTCCTCACAGAGAGTAATTATTCTTAGCGTACCCATCTGAGTGAGAGTAGGCTTTGCTAATTGGTTTTGAATCTCCAGTCCATTTTTATTTGAGCCACCTTGCTGGAATATTTTTTATTTCATTCCTACAATTTAAAAATTGATATAATTTTATTGTTATTATTAAAGTGTTGTACAGAGGGCTTCTAATGATATAATCTATCTTTTTTCAATTTTTGTGGGTCATGGGGCTTGAACTCTGGGCCTGGGCGCCATCCCTCAGCTCTTCAGCCCAAAGCTAATGCTCTACCTTTTGAGCCACAGCACCACTTCCAGTTTTCTGGTGGTTAATTGGAGATAAGAGTCTCACAGACTTTCCTGCCCGGGCTGGCTTTGAACCTCGATCCTCAGATCTCAGCCTCCTGAGTAGCTAGCATTAGAGGCATGAGCCACCGGTGCCAGCTAGTTTTTTCTTTTTATCAGTGTTTGTGAATTGAATCTGAGGTGCACCTACCAGAGAGACAGTTTAAAAATAATATTGTTTGTCTTTAAGAGCAGGGAGTTTCTGAGGTGATAGACAGATTCTAGACTGGGATGTACTTGCTTTGCACACTCAAACCCTGCAGAGGGGTCTTAATTATACTTCTTCACCTCTTATTTAGAGTCCAGAGTGGAACACATTTGTATTTTAGGCGAAGAAGAGATTTCAATGTTTTCTGCACTCAGACTTCATCACTTACTACGACCAGTGGTTCTTAAGTGTGGCTTGGTACTCGTCTACTTGGCAGATAAGCCTGGAAAGTTTACACCCTGTCAGCAAAATCTTACTCCAATCTTCTATGTGCATGACAGTAATATAAGCATTGCAGTAACTGTCACATGGAGCTTGTAATTCAGTTGTCCCCTAGTATTCTTGGTTCAGGGATTCCCCACAGATATCAAAACCTGTGGATGCTCAAATCTCACATAAAAATGGTGTAGTATTGCCTATAATCTACCTATGCCATCTTACATACTTTAAATCATGTCTAGATTTCTCATGATACCGAATACAATGTAAATGTTATGGACCCAGTTCTATAGGGAAGATTAAAAAAACAAACAAACCATTTGTTGCCTTTAGTATAGAAGTTTGTAAATTGTTTTGGACCCTCTAGTTAGTTGATGTAGGACCTCCCATGCATAGAGCTGTTCATACTGTGGAGAACACATGTGATAATAATTAGGAAAGTGCTTTTAAGTTTTCAGTCAAAACATAGATGGCAGGCATTTTCACCAGCCTGGACTGCATTCCGTCATTGCCTCATGTGTGACCTCTGAAAAAGTGATTTTACTTCCTGGACTTTAGCTCCACTGTCCGGAACACAAGGGGGTTGTGTTTGATGATACTACAGATTAAGTAGTTTTGAGAATCCATTTGCATCCTAAAGGCTCAAGCCAGGGGAAGGAAATAGAGGATTCAATTTCAGTTTAAATGTATGTCAGGATCACCAGGCTAAAACAGGTCACAGTCCTGCTAAAATGCCAACTCAAATTCCCATCTCCTCATTCTCCATGCAATCTGGAGTAAGAAGTTTCAGGATTAGGCTTCAGGATCCTTCCCTCACCTCATACATCTCAAGCAATTACTTTTTGCTGATACCAGGGCTTGACTCAGGACCTTGAATTATTGCTCAACATGTTTGCTTACCTTGGTCCTCTGCTATTTGAACTGCACCTCTGGTGTAGCATTTTTCTGTTTAATTGCAGATAACACTCTCTAGACCTTTTCTGCCCGTGTCTGCTCAAACCACAATTCTTAGAACTCAGCTTCCTGAGTAGCTAGGATTATAGACAGGCTTGAGCCAAGATAGCCTGGCCTCAAAGGGCTTCTGGTGCAATTAGTTCATGAGCTGGAAATAAGAGATGAACAACAAAGAACAGTGAAAGAGAGCCACTTGTGATGGCATCTTCTTTTGGGGTGTCTGGGTTTCTGATGAACTTCATTTTATTTCTTTTTTTTTTTTCTTTTGCCAGTCCTGGGACTTGAACTCAAGACTTGGGTGCTGTCTCTGAGCCTCTTTTTGCTCAAGGCTAGTGGTCTACCACTTGAGCTATAGCATCCTTTCTGCCTTTTTCTGAGTATGTTTTGGAGATAAGAGACCCATGAACTTTTCTGCCTGGTTTGGTTTCGAATCTTGATCCTCAGGCCTCAGCCTCCTGAGTAGCTAGGAATACAGGCGTGAGCCACTGGTGCCAGTGGAGTTCAATATTTTAGCTCCATTTCCTCCTGTGTGTCTCATGTGCTTGTTCAAATGAGCTCACGGAAGCCCACTCCCACGCAACATTACAAACAATATGGGTTGAGAAGTTTGTTTTCTGAAAAGCACAATATGCTGGAATTTTGGCAGACGGGAAATTATGTTATATACTGAAAGCATCATCATTTGCTATGCATGAAAGCTTATGGCTGGAAAGATACATTGCATTTGTAGAGCATGATTTATTATAATGTGTGTCCGTGTGTGTGTGTGTGCGTGTCCTTGCACACACGGCCATACACACATGTCCCTTTGCAAGAAAACTATTAAGAAAAGAGCAAAGTTAGGAAAACAGTCTTTGCCCTTTCTGCCGCACAGAGTAGAGCTTGTGTGTAAGTTGTTTTCCCAAGAAAGGCCTTTGTTTCCTGTTTGCAAACTAGCAGAAAATAGAAACATAGCAAAGACTTCTGATACAGAATGCAGTGGGGCTGGTGGGATGAGTGGGTGGATGTGGAATGAGGATTTCTCATTGAGGATCTGCTACCTTTCTCATTGGTTGGTGGGATAATGGCCTTGGTTTTTCACTATTCTTTAGTGGCTAACTAGATAGTTTCCTCCCTGCTGGCAATTCACTCATTGTTCAGTGTCCCAGAGCCTCTCCTTGCACCAAAGTTCTCTCTCCTTTGGGATGTGTATCATTCTTGAGCCGGGTATCCATTCTGAGCACTGGGCACAGGCAGTCAACAGCCTCATTTAGCTTTCAGCTGACTGTCTTTAGAAGAAGTACTGCTCTGCCTGCTCAGAAGGAACCTGTGCGTGGCAGGTAATTTCCACCTCCTTTTTTATGGTGGAAACAATTGCCTTTTGGGGATAGAACACCAGCCTTCTCTTTGGATGCGATAGACATATAATCACCATTTGGAGATGTACAATCTCTCATTTTTATTATAATTGTGGCATATCTTTAATTTGCTTGGCATGATGCACTTAATCCATAATTATAAAATATGCAACTAGCCTTTGGCCTCATTCTGCTCTGCTGCCACATAGGCAGCTTGCAGCTTCCTTTTTCTTTCTTTTTTTATTAATTTAACTTTATGCAAGCTAACAGATTGCTATAAAAGAAAACAGAATTTCTCAACCAGTTCAGCTAATAGCTGTGCTTTTGCAAAGGGCCCTGTGGTATGCGTTGAACAATAGCTAACTCTCTCCAGCACTACTTGTGGGTTTTAATTGAATTTCCATCCCATGGACATCATGTTGAAACTATTCATCTGCTCCACTAAGTCTTCTGATATTAAACAAGTTCTTCCAGGTTATTATTGTAATACAAATACAGTTAGACAGTCGATTTCCATTAAAAAATTCACTGCCATGGTGAAGCTAATACAGTTAAAGGGGCTTATCCTTGAACATGGCCAAGAAAAGCAATCCCATTATAGCAGAGGTGAAAATGTAGTGTGCTTATCTTGTTTGATTCCTTCACATTCTCCCTTTCTTTGTATGATTGAGAGGGATTTGGTCCTGCTGACAAATTTTGATAAATGACAAACTGGGAGGAGGGCATTTCCAGAGAGTCCTTGGTTGTGTTTTGAATATCTGCTGTTCAGATCCACCAACTCAGCAGAGTTTCTCTCTCCCTCTTGTTTTTACTACAGTGCCTCAGCTCTAACACACATAGCTGTTCTGACTGACATTAGGAATATCTGATGCTAGGATGCTAAGAGCTTTTTTCCCCTTGTTCCTGGGGGTCCTGAGGCTGTACCTCAGAGTTTTTTTTCCTTTTTATCAAGGTTGGTGCTCTACAGACCCACTTTTGGCTTTTTGATGGTTAATTGGAGATCAGAGTACCATACACTTCCCTGCCCAACCTGGCTTCAAAACAAGATCTTCAGATCTCAGCCTTCTAAGTGGCTAGGATTACATCCATGAGCCACTGACACCCAAACTAAGAGCTATTTTACTGTTGTAAAAATACTCTGCAGGCTTTATAGTTCTCTGGATTTTATATGCATTTCCCTTCCTGGTGTCTGTCTTCTATACTTCCTGAATTCTGTAGACTGGCGTGTGTCCCCAAATTTCAGGGCATCCAAACTGTGAAGCCTTTTCATAAACTCCTACGAGTTTTCTTTTCTAAATATACAGACGTAAACCTTATGTGTAATTAAGATAAGGCAAAATTAGGAATGACTGACTGCTGGTATCCCAGCTCTGTGAAGGGGTCTTAGTGGAGGTTGACTGTCCTGGGATGTTCCTTTAGGATGTAACACCATACTTCAAGGATGTCATGATGTGTTCCCTAATGTGTCCCTATGTTTATAGCAGTCTTCTCTGCATCATAGCCTCTGATAATACTTTTCTATTTGTATGCCCATTTTTGAGCTTGAGCTCAGGACCTTGTGGTCTGCTTGGCTTTTTTTTTTTTTCATTCTGGTACTGGTACTTTACCTCTTGAGCCACACATTCACTTTTTTTTTAAATTAGAAATAAGAGTCTCACAGACTTTTTTGCCTGGCCTGGCTTTGAACGATGATCCTCAGATCTCAGCTCCCTGACTAGCTAGGATTACAAGCATGAGCCTTAGGCACTTGGCCTGTGATGTTCTTCTTGATGACTTTTTCTTCATCATTAGAAGGTAGTATTAACAGTCTCATTGGCAGCTATCTGCCAGCATCACTGTCTTTGTCCTTACCATGATTTGGAATTACCTTATCTTTATTCAATTTAACTCTGAAATACCCACCATGTCTTAGACACAATCTCTTGTTTTTACAATGTATTCACATTCTGTGTGTGTGTGTCTGTGTGTGTTTGTGTGCACATGTGCATGCATGCACACTCACATACCAGTCCTAGGCCTTGACGTCAGATCCTGGGGGCTGCCCCTTAGCTTTCTTTGCTCAAGGCTAGCACTTTACCAGTTGAGCCACAGCTTCACTTCCAGTGTTTTTGGTGATTAACTGGAGATGAATGTCTCACAGACTTTCCTTTCCCAGGCTGGCTTTGAACTATGATCCTTAGATCTCAGTCTCCTGAGTAGCTAGGATTACAGGTATAAGTCACTGACGGCTGACTATATTTGCATTTAGCTTTAGCAAATTTATGTTTCTAAGGACACAATGTTTTCTATCACTCAATAACCTCATGCTCTCAAGTCCTTTGTTCACATGTCTTATCTTTCTTAAATCTAGATTCTTCAAGGCAATAAACCTTTAACATAAATAGTGCTTTTCTTGGAAAATATGCTTAGAAGTGACTGCTTGCCAGGTGTTTCTAAATTGAGAAAGAGTGTTTGATCAATCAGCACATTAACCCCTGACTTCTGTCTTGGGATATAGGTTTTGTAGGGATTCCATCTTGGGGCATATACTAATGTTTACACTTCAGTTTTAAAACAACATGAATAGTCAATTTTGTGTTCAAATCCTGGCTGTGCCACTAATGAGCAGTGTACTCTTGAATACATCTTAAATTTCCTCATCTGCAACATGGGCCATAGTGAGAGGGGTCTACTTCATTAAATCACTGTGATAATTAAATTAGTTAATATTTTAAAAGCGATTAGCATAGTACCTGAACCTTAATGAGCTCTTAAAAATTAGTTGGTAATTACTTCTAGGAGCCATTGACCAGCTGAAATTTCAGACTAGTGTGTGTTTTAAAATGAACGCTGGAAATTTTAAGTTCAACTTGGAAGCCTCAATGATATCGAGTTGATAAATTGTGAGCTCTAATGAAATTCTTAGTTATTACCATTGGTCTGCCCATGCCTGTGAAAAAAATAGCCTCACAGGCTCAATGATACGTATTAGAACTGTTTCTACACTGTAAAACCTACATGCCTGTCTGAGTGAGTAAATGTGAGGCTGATGGTCAGTGCAGAGCTGTACAGTGGATATAATTATTCAGGCTTTTAAATCTCAAGACACTGTAACAATGATGGGACCAGTATTAGAACAACGAAAGAGACTCACATGGCCAAAGCAAAGTAGCTGTTTTTTCACACAACACTGCCAGACATAAACTCACAGGCTCTTAAAAGTTTATTTGGGAGTTTCTGAGCCATGTCTTTTCTCTCCGGTTACTATTACTCCATATGTCAAGGTCAAATGCCAATAAGTAGAAAATCGTATTTCTCACCTTGATGTGTTTGTTAGACCTGACATTTCTCTAGGAAAATAGCGAAGCCTGCCAACAAAAGAGGACTGTGACTTCAATTGTTGTAAGTCACTAGGGGCAATAAACATGCCTGAGAAGGATTGTATTTGAAGGACTGTAATCATCTCTGATTATAGCCAGTTTGTGTTATATAAATGTGTCATCAGATGCTAATTATTTTCCCTTTTTAAAATTTATTTTGGCTGTTTGAGGGTGTCAGTTATTTTACTATTGTCATCCTGATTTTTGAGTTTCTCCTTTTTTTCCTTTTAACTTCTAAACAAAGACAACTGGGTTCCAAAATATTTTATGGATACATAGCCTTAAAATTAATTGGTAGAAGCATAAGGATTATATAGTATATACAGATTGATTTCCATGGAAACAGTACCAAAGGCCCTATGACCTTCTAATCTTTCTCTAAAATAGAAAACCTTGGTAGATTGTAAAAGAAAGGGCATAAGTTGGAAGCTAGGTGTCTTGGGTAGGACTTTGCATGGCTCTGGTGCTTGTTGACAGTAGGATGGAGAGATAGCTCAGTCACCACCCCCAAAACTATGCACAGTGATTGAATGCCCATATAAGGCATGTACTCTATAGTCCGTATTTTCCTATTTTAATCACATCACCTATTATTTCTCAATACCTGAGAAATACCTGTTTCAGCTATCTCAGACTCTAGCATCCAGCATTACTTATGGTCTCCCACAAGGAGGTTTCCTCTTTTTTGTTTTTTTATTTCTTTATTGTCAAAGTGCTGTACAGAGAGGGGTTACAGTTTCATATGTAAGGCAGTGCATACATTTCTTATCCAATTTGTTACTTCCTCCCTCATTTTTCCCCTGCCTTCCCCCCTCTTCATTTTCCTACTTCCCATGAATGGTACACTTGGTTTACACCATCTAGTTTTGTAAGTATTGCTGTTGCATTGGTGCCGGGCTAAGCTCTACCTCCTTTTGCGTAGAGATCCTGGTCCTCTCCGCCTCTCCCGTGTGGTCCTCTATTGCTCTCACACATATCCTCTAGCCAGAAGGAATTAACTGCGGGAGCGAAGGCCACCAGCCTCGGTCAGCGCGTGGTCGCGAGAATGTCCTGCCCCCTCCCTATACTTCCCAAGGAAGACATGGGCACGCGGACTCTCGAGAACCCTCAAGGGGTGTTCTGGTTTAATAAGGGAAAGGGCAAATACACTTATACCAGCAATGAAGGTGGGAAGGGAAGGGACTTGGAGTGCCTAGCTAGGCACTAGCGATTGGCTAATGGTCTGTCCATCACGGTGATGTCATGGAACTTCCCGCAGAGGCGGAGACCTCTTGGCTCCGCCTCTGGCTTAGCTGCTGCCCTCACAACACACATATCGCCACCAAGAGGCGGGGGCTGGTTTGGCTTCGCTTCCTGTTTTGGAACTGAAAGGAGGTGGGTTGGGCCAGCTAGCAGCCACCCCAGGTCTTAAAGGAATAGCCGTCCCCTACACATTGGTTTGTGTTTTTATCCCTTGTTTCTTGACTTTGGTATTTCCTTTCCCTTCCCTAGTTCCAGTACATGTATATACAATACTCAGGGTACCAAAATCAGTTACTGTGATATCAGAGGTAAAACCATGGGAAAGAAAGACCAAAGAAAAAGGGCATAATTTTACATGGTATGCTGAAAATAACAACAATGATAAACCACTTGTTTCACAACTTGGAGTTCATTTCGCTTAGCGTTATCTTATGTATTCATATGGACAAAATGCCTCTCTTCTCAGCCTTCCAATGCTTAGTTCTAATTCTTTCCAATTCACAGTATGAGTTGATATGTTCAGCCACCTTATTTACTACTCAGAACTACTTTTCTTACCTATCAACTGGGTACAACACAACTGGATCAGGGTGATGATATCAAAAATATTCTCTCCTAAGAATGATTAGTACAAAGGCATTGCCTATTTAAAAGATGTTCAATAAATAAAACTTCTCATCACATGTAATGTCAAGTATTATTTCAAGCCCTGTGATTCTGGCTACTGACTGCTGACTGTACCCTCAAGAATCTCTGAAGAGTCAGAAAACATGTACACAAATCATTTCTACGCAATGACATTTAAAGGAATGCTACATAAGATGAAGAAAGCAAGCTCAGAGAGGAGGAGAAAAGTAATTGCAGAGTGATAATATAAAGGTCTCTTGAGAAAGAATCAGATACCATATAGAGCTTTATTTTCTCTATGATTATCTGCAATTGCACCTCACTTCAAACCATAGCAAATTGTGTCTCTAACTTGTCTTTGAAAGTCTTCTTTAGTCTTTGCATTATAAAATTATTTTTATTATGAGATTTCTTTGGAAGTATCATCTGACACATTTTGAGATTTTTTTCAGTTGACTTATTTGTACATACATATGTTATCATTTTTTTCCAGAAAGGATTTTATGTGAGGCTAAGGCTCAACATTTTGACTATCATTCCACTGCAAATGTTGAATCCAGCTTTCAGGAATCATGTGGATCTTTCAACTGCATTTGTTCATCAAATTCAAGAACAAGAGCGTATAACCACAGAGAGGTTTTTTGTTTGTTTTTTTTTTTTTTTTTTTTTTTTTTTTTTTACAAAGAACTACATTCACTCAGGCAACCCACCCACAAATACTTGTTGAACTCATTTGTGAGTCTAGGAACTGTGCTCTTCCTTTGGGGAGTGGTTCACCAATATGGACAACATATTCAAGAGTCCTGTCCTTGACAAACTGACTTGCTAGTGAGGAATCACAAAAAACAATCATATAACTTGTAATTGTATCTATCAATATATTGTGAAGGAAGTAAAAAGGTAAAGTATGTTGATAGAGGTGAGGTTATGGAGAATTTTTCTATGAGCATTTTGACAGAAGGTCTTCATTTGTTAATGGAAGTTATTTGATGTTCATGAGTTCCTGAAATTTGCCAAGAATTTGAACTATCATCTCCTATTTGTTGTCTTTGTAAGTGTGAGTGAGTGTATGTGCATATGGGTCTGTAAAGTATATGCATTATTTATGGAATGGTACTGAGAGGAGGGCAAAATAGGACTTTTATAACTAGGGTTAAGTAATTTATTTCATATGCTAAAGTACTAGTGACACTTTAAATGGTTTCACAAAGGTTTTGAAAATAACATGATCAAATAATTGCATGAAAAAATTAATAAAATTATGTAGCTTAAAATGTTAATGTGTAAACTCGTACCATTATCAGTCATGTTTCTGTCTCTCGGGCATGCACTCTGTGTTTTCCAAGTACAGAGGGTTTTAATGTAGAGAATTAGAGGAATTAGCACAGCATGTTGGATCCACTGGGGAGCAGAGGTTGTGGATGCTGTCACTGTCTAGGCTGAAGCATCTTAATGGATGTTTGTGAAAGGCTCATCTAAAGCTATGATGGTTTTCTGGGAACTCTGGGAGCCTTAGCCTCCTCCACAGTCTGTCTCTACAAATCTGGTGGCTCTTCAGGCCCAAATGATGTGAGAAAAGACTAGCGCATGCTTTTCCTAAGACTAGCTATAAGTTACAACTCAAGTTTTGAAGCATTTTGGGACAGAAAGGAGAGAGAGACAGAGACAGAGAGAGATGCTATAATGGATCACACCTCTTTTCTTTTCTTTTTTTAGTCGGTGATTGGTGGTGTTAGGGCTTCAATTTAGGGCTTAGGGTCTGGGCACTGTCCCTGAACTTTTGTGCTCAAAGCTAATGCTCTACCACTTTGAGCCACAGCTCCACTTTCAGTTTTCTGGTGTTTAACTGGAATTAGAGCCTCACAGATTTTCCTGCCTGGCCTGGCTTTGAACCACCATCCTCAGATGTCAGCCTCCTGTATAGCTAGGATTATAGGTATGAGCCACCAGTGCCCTACATTATACCTATTTTCCATTGCCATAACAAATGACCCCAACTTAGTGGCTTAAAACAGTACAACTTGGTTATAGTTTGGTTCTGTCAGTTAGAAGTCTGACACTGGTTTGACAACAGCTCTGTCAGGAGGTGGGGTATTGGTTTCTCTGCTTTTTCTGGTGTCTCTTAGTACATGCTTGCATCTCTTAGTGCATGGTGTCTTCCTCCACCTGCAACAGTGAAAGGTCAAGTCCTTGTCACCTTGCACCTTTCACCTGCTGCAGTCAGGAAATTTCTCTGCATGTAAGGACTACCATGATTAGATTGGACCCTCCTGGATGTACTGGGACGGTTTCCCCAACTCAGTATCTATATACTCAACTATGTCTACCTAAATCTCCTTTTGCAGATGCTATATTCACAGGTGCCAGACATTAGGGTATAAACATCTTTGGGGTTAATTATTCTGAATACCAGTATGCAAATGAGAAATAGGGTGGTGCTAGGACCATTAGCTTATTGACTACCTTTGTGCAAGCCATACAACCATGCTTCCTCCAGTCAAGCACACCGTTTAATAAGTCTCTGAGCCTTGTGCTGCATTCAGAACAGGCATCCTTTCTTCTGGACAGATGAAGCCCTGAGCCAGGACTCACATCTTGCCTAACAGATGCCAGGCTGGGTTCTGATGCAGTTAATATTGGCAGATGCCTTTGTCACTGCAGAGCCCCTGCATGGAGCAGAAGAGCGGTATTGTAGTCTAGTGGATTTCACTTCTCTCTCAGGTTGGGGCACTTTGGGGGTGACAGTACCACAGCTCTAATCTCCTTCCCCAGGATGAAGGCATGTGGACCCTCTTCAGCAGAGCTGAAAATTCTTGGAGGGCAACTGCCTTCATTCCATTCTCCTTGTGTGCCTTATAGCTCCACCTCCACATTCTACTTAGCCCTAAGTATGGCTTAAAGGAACCAGTGACCAAACTAGGTTCTGGGGAGTTGTACAGGACATTTTGGAGTTCAGTAACACAAGCCATCATTGTCTTCTTTTTTCTTGCTGTATTTCAATATAGAGGAAAAAATATCAGGCAGAAAGTTTAATCTTCCGTTCTGTCTCCCTATTCCTTCAGCAATCTTTTCCTTCATGGGGCCTCTTTCATAGTAAGGCTATACTATATTTTGTGCCTTTCCTTCTCTCTCCCTTGTTAAAAAAATCTTCTGGCCAGGATCTGGAGGTGTAGTGCTCAGTGGTAGAGCACTTGCCTGCTGAGAAAGATGAGAGAGATGGGAGAGGAGAAGAGAAGACAGGAGAGGGAGGGAGGAGGAGGGAGGGGAAGAGAGGAGGGGAAAGGAAAGGAAAGGGAGGGAAGGGAAGGGGAGGAGAATCTGCTAGCTGGTATTAGCATTCAAGTGTGATTCAGTTTATCTCTGTGCATGGCCTTGCCTTTGATCCCTAATTATAGGACTGAAAGTCTTAGCTTTAGGTTAAACAGATATCAGAGTTGGTGAAGGAAGCACTTTGGGAGCAGAGGCCTTTTGGGCACCTGTAATATCTCCTCTTGGTTCCACCAGAGTCTGTAGTAGACACCTCCCTTGCTCATCTTCTTGTAGGATAAATTATTGTATTACATTCCAAATGTATTTTCTAGCCTTGTATTAGAAATCCCACTTCCCCCAGCTTGGCCTTCTTTGCTCAACAATAGTACAATGTGGATAATAAGCACAGAGCTAGAGGTGGTGTGTGTTGATGGGGTCATTACAAGCAATCCTATTTCACAAGCTCTCCATTTGGCAGTGAGAATGTCACCACGTGAGTCATGATTGGATTTCAAAATCACATGTTTGTCACTCCACATCCAGGGGAGAAGGAGATTCATATTGCAAAAACTGTGGGGTGATTGTGTGCATCTGACTTGTTAAAATACATAATCTTTGAAGTCTGGGAGATAATGCCTTGAAGTTGAAACCATGATTATTTATCTGCTACAACTTCAGCATCATTTATTCAGATAAGTATGGGGGGAAAAATAGTTACATTCCTAGATAACATCACTAAACCTGTATCTAATGCAGATTTAAACAGACAGCTGCTAGTTTACTGGTTGGTCCCTCTGACTATTACAGGCACCCAGAGGTTTGGCAACAGTGAGAGCTCTCCATGCACCATACAATAAGGGATACAAATGTGATAGAGTGCATATAGATTGTATTTTAAGCTCCTGGAATATTTCTACTGATAATTACTGTAGCATCATGGTATGCAATTGTCCTCTTTAAATCAGAATAACCTGTCCATTTGTGAACATCAGCTCAGTGATTTGCTTAGGAAAAGAGGTGGGAAAGAAATGTATTAGCAACGCATACAGCAGCACTTTGTAATCAGAATATTAACATTTTGATTGAATTGATGGAACATTTAAATGGAAATATTCAATTGTCAAAAATAAGCCTGGGAGGGAACTTCCCTATGGCATGCATGGAGCCTGACTGAGCCTTTTCCCTTGATTAAAGAGAATTCTTTTAATAGATACATCAACAAACGAAAGAACCTCATATTAAGAATGGAAAGGTATACAGCGTTCATTGTGCAAATGCTTATATTTAAATATAGGTAAGTGACATCCTGGCAGAGATTTCAATGACTTTGATGGTTGATGTATATAATGGTTTGCTACAAATGTCAAAAAAGAGTTACAGAGAAAAACTATACCTTGCCATGTGGCATCAATTATGGATGGTAGAGCTATCTTTACCCCCAAATTCCTATGAAAGGCAGGAAGCCACTCCCCTCCCCATCACATATACTGATTTCTTAGTTCCTTGGACAACCTTTCAAGTTCATACTGCCAGATCCTTTACCTACACAAATGTCTTCACACAGTGTCCCCTTCTCTGCCACAGTTAGCATGAGAGAATCTTTGAGGAGTCAGAAAAGCTAGTGAATATTCAGACTGATCTACACATTCAACATTTCATAAATCTAGCCATGATTCTTTCTTTGACCTCGTTTCTCCACATCAAGGAGAACACTTGCTGACTTATAGTGAAATGCAGAAGAAGGCACTCTGAAGGCATCAGAGAATGACGGAGAGGGAACACATCCTAAGGTGATGGGTCCTTGTACAAATTGTTCAGTCATTTTTCAATGGAGAGGATTGAAGATTCATTGTCTTTTTTCTGCTCCAGAGCTGGGGTGTAGATGTGGGGAAACTTCTTGAACCTCATTCAACTTGGTTGCTAGGGGGGCCTGGGGACCCCAGGAGTTTCTCTGTGGGGGTGGGCAGGTTGACAACAATGGCAGAGGGAGTCTACGGGAAAGAGCTGCTTAATTAATCACAGACTATCAGAGCCTTTTAGGAGTTAGAATCCTAGAGGTCTTAATGACACCCCTCAGTAATGCTAAAATGCAGCTTGGTATGACTTCATTTTCTTAGCGACACATGATTGATCTGGCTATTGGTGAGTGGAGACACTGCGGCTACTTTCTGTAGCTGGTGCCATTAGATGAGAAGATTAAGTGCCTTTGCACAGAGGCTATGAGAAGTCTGTGACTGATTCACCGAGAATAGAGGAAAAATAAAGAAAACTCTGAAATATGTATTTTTAAAGGCAAAACCTTTGACTTTACCTCATTTATTAGCATCATAAAAAGCTTGGTGGAGAGTCTGAGCTAAGAAAATGACTCCTTGGAGTGAAGTCTTTCGGGATATTTCAGAAAGTAAAGATAGAATAAGGGCTGGTATCTGAGGAATGGCTCATTTTTTATAGGTGGTCCTACTTTGTGCCCATCAGAGCTTTCAAAGCTCTGAATGGTGCTTTGGAGCTTGTGTGTGTGTGTGTTTTATACATTAGGAAATCCAGGTGTGTCCAGTGAAATTCCTTTTCTCCCCAATGGTATGGGCTGGGTTTGTTAGCATGGCCCTAGATTGATATTCTGCCTGACCCCAGTGTCTCCAGGGAAGAATAGCCCCTTTGTTGCAGGCATCCAAGCCTTTTGCTCATAAACAAAAAGGGGAAACAGTGTTTCTACTTTTGGAGACCTGTAAATCTGACTTCCCCTTTGTTTTGGGTAATACTGATATCACGTAACTAGTAATACCTAATACTAGGCCATTTTTGCTGAGTTGGAGAGGACATGAAGTAGGCAAGTACATGCAGAGTACCCAGACCCAATTCTGTCACAAAGAGAGCACTCAATCAAAGTCAATTATCAGGAAGACTCAAATGCGTATAAACACATTCATAAATGTGCATAAACTCATCTTCAAATGTGTGTAAATGCATTCTGCAAGGATCCGATGTGCAGAGGAGAGTCCCTGGACAAAGCAGGGTAGGTAATATGTAGAGAACTCTGACCTGGGGCTAACAGAAGTGTGTGTAGATCTCTCTGAAGTTATGCAAACCACAAACTTCAAATGCAGGGCAAATTAAAATGTATTTATTATTCCTTTACTTGAGGATACAGCCCAGGATTTTCCTCCTTTGCAGCCCTGCAAATGACATAGACCTTTAGATGGACTGATGGGATATTTGTGTGTTTCCCCTCAATTCATTCCCCATTCATGTATGCATCCATTCTGTTTTTAAAAAATTGTATTATTAAGTAGTTGCACAAGGAGGTTTCAATTTCATATGTCAGGTTCTGAGCACAATGCACCTTGACCAATGTCACCACTGCCATTGTTATCTCCCATTTATTCATTCTTTAAACATGGAAAGATTACCACTTGCTGAGTTACCCTGGAGGAGACAGCAAGGAAAAAATAAGATCTAACCAGCCATGTAAAGCAATGTAACACTGAGGATCTGTGATATAAAAATCAATATTCTCTACTATAAGAAACTTTTAAACATGGTCCTGTAAGGTTTAAGAAGACAGGAGAGGGACTGTAGTTGCTGGTCAAGGAAACAACCAGCAGACCACCGGGAGCTGCTGAAGGCTTTGAGATTGGCATGAGGATTTGAAATAGATTTTAGAATAGTCAGGTTGTACTGTATGAGATATGTGTAAAAGGTTGGTCTTAGAGAAGGAGAGGACAAATTCTGTTGGGTATAGACAGGAGAGGACCTTTTGAAAATCAGTATGGATATATAGTTCATTATTATTAATAGAACACATAGGTGTAAGGTGGGGGGGGGGGCAGGGAGAGTTCCCTAGCAAATATTTTATAAAATTTATTATTTAAATTTATTGCCAAGGTGATGTACAGAGGGGTTATGGTTACATATGTAAAGTAGTGAATATATTTCTTGTCACACTTGTTACCCCATCCGTTGTTCTTCTCCCACTTTCCCTCCTCCTAATTTCTCCCCCCCCCCCCGCACCAAGCTGTAAAGTTAATTTCCAACATATTGTCTTAAGAGTATCACTACTGCATTGGTTCACCCTTTGTCCTTTGTCTCACCATTTTGTTTTTCATACTTTCATCTTTAAGTAGTTGTACAAAGGAGTTGCCAGTCAGTTGGCATAGTATTCGGATACAATGCATTTTACTCAGTGTCACCCCTTTCAACATTTTCCCCCAGTGAAGCTTTAGATTCTGATGTATAAGCTAGCTGGATGAAAGCCAAAGCTCTCCACCATCTGGTCCCATGGACCTTCCTGGATTTTCATCATTCTGCATTTCTCCGAGGATGCTTGTGACTAGTCCTAGTCAACCTAAGTACACCTAGATTAGTTACTCTGCTGAGAGTGTCTTTGCTCTTCCCATTTCTAGATTGTCTCTTATGCCATTTCTGCTGCTGTATCAAGCTGGTAAGAGGTTAGGAATGTATGGATGGACTAGCAATACATTCTCAATTCAGCATGTTAACAGTGTTCCTTCAAATACAGCATCAGGGACTACACTGATGGCTAGGGATACAGCATGCAGGCTAGTCTATGCCCAGATTTCCTGTGTCTTTTTCCTGGACCTTCTGGAACCTCCAGGCTTGCGTTTATTGTGGTTCTGTCAATAACTATCTCAAGGACAGCAGATTGCAATTTTGTACTGCTGGGGAAACTTAGCTGACTTTTGAGGGCATACACACTTGTGTCTCAAGTGGGTGAGAAGCACTTCAAAGATGTTCAAAATACTGCTTTCTATCCTAGAGACCTTGCTGCACAGGGGGCACGTGAAGCAATATGTCTTAAGTACTCTGCGGGATTTTTAAAGCATATCTTTATGTACTTGAATTTTGTTAGGATTAGAGTCATGTTAATGGTCACACATCCTTTCAAGTGTTTCCTGAGTATTAAAGGCTTAGGACACAGGTTTCTCCCACAAATATAGAATGCAGCAGTGAGGCAATCATTTTTTTGTCTTTCTGCTTTCCTCTCCATTCCTAGTCTGTCTTCTTGCATGAGGGGCATGGCATACAGTGGATGTCTGCACCAAATGGTATAGCATATATATTTTGGTGCCATGTTTGTCTCATTGTTCTGGGAAAGGTTTGCTTGTACTTTGTTTTATATCTGATCTTTTTTGCATTTCTACTTTTTTTCTTAGTAGTTCCAAGAAAAATCCTTTGACTCCTAAGATCTGAAGCTGGAAAAGAAAAACATCAACCCCGAGAAGAATAGTAGAGAAATGTGTGTCTGTTTGCATACATGTGTAATTATTACTATATATCTATATCACTATATATTTCTACCTACCTACATATCTACCTCCCTATCTAGTGGTATAGAATCAATGGTCACTGTTGGGAAATAGCTTGCAAGCAGACTTAGACATCTTCCTTATTTATTTAAATTATCACATGAAATTTACAAGAAAATGGGGGAATTTTTTACCTGACTTCCTGAATAAAATAGTTCTCCTTTATCTAGAGTGCTAATTTTTAGGCTTGCTTAGAGAGCTTTTTCCCTTCTTTCACAGTTTGTCTACCATCTTCATGGTCCCAATCTTTGTCAAGTCAGATTCAGACATATGCAGTTTATTCACTTTGGTTTAGTGAGCTCAAATGTAGGGTTGGTTGTAGGAAAGTTCTCCAAAAGGAATATTTATGTGGGAGTATTCAGGTAATTCTACTGATTCAAATTTCTTCATTCAGCAAGTAATTTAGTAAATATCTCACTAAGTATAGCAGGAAAAATAATTCATTTTTAGAGTGTCTCTTTTACATGAATTTATGATTTAGTTGGAGAGCAGAAGATTCACATAAATAGTGATTATATGAAAATTTAAAACTGTGTTTGAAGAAATGGCATAGACACTTTACAGTTAGTTCATAAATGCTAAGAGACTTCGGAATAAAAAATGATCATTGGGGCTGGGAATATGGCCTAGTGGCAAGAGTGCTTGCCTCCTACACATGAAGCTCTCGGTTGGATTCCCCAGCACCACATATATGGAAAACGGCCAGAAGGGGCGCTGTGGCTCAGGTGGCAGAGTGCTAGCCTTGAGTGGGAAGAAGCCAGAGACAGTGCTCAGGCCCTGAGTCCAAGGCCCAGGAAAAGATCATTGCAGACTTGAGTGGATGTGAAGGCTGCTTGGGTGTGGATAGTTTGAAATAAGATTGAAAAGACAGACAGGAAAGAGCTGGGCAGAGAATTTGCATAAAGGATACTCTAGAAAGAAGAAGGCTGACAGCCTTTGAGTGAGACTTGGGCCATTCGTTCCTGATGGTGTGAAGAGAAGTACGGAAGAGTAACCACAGATGAAGAAACCCGTGTGGAGATGGCTAGATAATGTGCTCTAAAGGTTGAAGCAAAGACTTTAGACTTTGTTCTTTGGGCTTAATCATATGATACAGTCAGATAAGAGTCTAGTTCCAGGAATGGATTGGAATCCAACTCTGAGTCTGGCTGTAGGGTGCTCATGGTGAGCTCCTCTTAGCCTCAGGACCTCCAAGGGGTGATGTTGCCCTGAACTGAATGATTTTCAAGTGCTCATTCCTTGGTTCCAGTGCTTCTTTGGTTGCATCTGTGGATGTTTTTAAGTTGTACTGCATCTGTCCATGTACAGATCTGCATGACGTGTTTTAAGTAGAGATGCTGTATGCTCACCACTAAGGTCAGCTACTTTTCTCAGCTCCCTTATCTTCAGATACCTAGTAGGAGGCCAGTGACAGTGCTTCTGACACTGTGGCCCCTGGTCTTCCCTCGTGGAGGTAGTTGGTGAACTATATTCTTTCCCCTGAGATCCTCTTTCCCTTTTGTGTGAAGCATTGAGACATCATAGATTTCTTTTAGTGGACATCGTAAAAACGGTCCCCCTTACTTTCACTTTTTAGAGTTTAGTACAATTGTAACAGTTAACCTCTCTTAAGTGATTTTACTTTGACTTTTATTTCCCTGCTACTGAGAATAAAACTGAAAATTAAATGTTGAAATCAAATCCATAAATCCACAGCCACCACTGAAGCAACAGAGGCTGGCTGAATAGTTAGGCCAAGAGACTCATGTACTGCATGATCCTGAGAAGTAAACTTAATTTTGTTTCTCAGGTAAGTGTGAGACTTTCTAGGATGCTCTGGGAATGCAGGGTGGCCCAGTGTGTTCCAAAATCATGCTTTCTGTATGTCCTTCCAATTAAGGATGCTATTCATTTTTTTTTTTTAGTGTTCATGCTTTCTGTATGTTCTGCCAATTCAGAATGCTATTCATGGTTTGTTTGTTTGTTTGGGGTGCAGATTCTCTGGCTTGAACTCAGGGTTTGGATGCTGTTCCTGAGCTTTTATGCTCAAGGTTAGTGCTCCACATCTTAAGCCACAGCTCCAGTTCTGGCATATTAGTGGTTCATTGGCGATAAGAGTCTCATGGACATTTTTGCCTGGGTTGGCTTTGAACCATGATTCTTAGATCTCAGTGTCCTCAGTAGCGAGTCATGAGTCACTGGCACCTGACCATTTCTCTACTTTTAACTGCCATGTCTCTCACATTCAAATTTTTTGTCCATGTTGACTCAACTTGAATGAATGTAATGGTGAAATCTTGGAAATAGAAGGGAATTGTGACACTAAGATTATCTAAGATTATATTTAAATATTTTTCAATGAGCATAATAGAGCACCAATCAATGAAAGCAAGGAGAGGTTAAAGGACTAGGCCAGAGTCCCTCAGATCCATGTTGTACAGTTTACAGGTTCTAGGAAGATGTTGGGGCTGTGACTAAGATGGGTGATATTTAGGGACCATAGAGCACTTACCAAAGTCAAATTAATTTCAACTACTATAGCTGAATATTAACTCTGACTGTGCATGTGTGCATGTGTGTCTGTTTGTGTATATTTGTGCTAGTAGTACAAGGGCCGGAACTCAAGGGCTCTTGCTTTGACCTTTTCCACTCAAGGTTGGTGCTCTACCACTTGAGTCACATTTCCACTTCTGGCCTTTTTCTGGTTAATTGGAGATAAGATTCTTACAGATTTTTCTCCCAGTCTCATTTCAAAGCACAAACCTCAGATCTTATCCTGAGTAGCGAGGTTTACAAGAGTGAGCTATTAGTGCCAGGGATTTCTGCCTTATTGTTCTTCATGTACTTTGAAGTTTTTTAGCAGATGCTAGGATTGCTATGTCTTTAGGACTGATAACTATATTATCATAAAAATGTCCTCTTAGTTTACAGTAAGAACTTTTGCTCTAAAAACTATTTTTCTATTATTAATGTAGTCACTCCTCTTTCTTGGATTTGTACATATTTTTACATCCTATTGCTTTTAATTTATATATGTCTGGATATTTCAACTATATCTCTTATAGATGCAATAAAGTTGGGTCTTGCTTTTATTTAATCCAATCTGTCAGTCTGTGTCTTTAAGTTGGAGTAGTTGGACTCTAATTTAAATTTTGTCTAATTATTGATGTGTTGAAGAAAGCCTATTGACTTGCTCTATATTTTATATTTTCTCTATTTTTACTTTATTTGGTATTTTTTCTTTTGGATGGAATATCTGCTTTTTTGGATTATTGGATATAAACTGCTATGGTAGCTTAGGAGTTGCCTCGATTGTATACATCTTTAACTTATCATAGGCTAGATTCAAGTGCTATTTTACCACTTTACTTATGATGCAGGTACTTTATAAAATGTACTTCTATTATTCATCTTCCTAATGTTTGGTTATTATAGCTGCACCCTTTACTTTTATGTATCTTATAAGGCTTATAAACCCATTGGCATTATTTTTCTATGAAAACCATTGTTTTTATTTCCTTAAAAAGAAACACTTATGTGTGTAGTTACCATTTCTGGTGCTTTTGTTTCCTTCCTGTAGAGCTAGCCTTACATCTGGTATCATTGTCCTTCTGCCTGAAGGACTTCCTTTAATTTTCTTATAGTCCGGGTATGCAGGTGGAAAATTCTGCAGCTATTTTTGAGAAGGCTTAATTTTGTGTTTGTCAAAGAGGTGTTTTTCTAGGTATAAAATTTGATTGACAGTTTCTATTCATTCCACTGCTTTAAAATGTGCTTTCTTTTCATTTGCATTATTTCTGGCAAACAAACAAACCAAGAAACAAATCCTATCATCGATATCTTTGTTCTAATCTAAGTAATGTCTATTTTCTGTATCCTTATATCTTTATCACTAGTGTTAAGCAATTTGACTATGTTTTGCTTTGATTTTCAAAAAAAATTATGATTCATCTGTTTAAATTATTTGTGTTTTGCGGATTTAAACTTCATAGTTTTCGCAGACTTGAAACTCTTCAGCTCTTTTTCCATCAAGTATTTTTTTTCCTGTCCTCTCCCTTCTCCAACTTTGTGGAAACTCTGCATTTAATTCTATCCTGTACCATATCAATGTTCCATTCATTGTTTCTCACTTTTCCCCTATGTTTCATTTTTGATGCTATCTTTTAGTTTCACTTGCCTTCTTCCACAATGTCTTACTTGCCACGAATCCTTATCTCTAATGTTCATGTTTTTTGAATTTTAATTTGTCCTTGGAATTTAGTACATTTTCATCACACACTTTCGTACCGTACCTCACTTGCTGTAGTCCATCCCTTTTACCATTCTTCAGTTCCTTTAACCTCTTTCCTGCCTCAAGATCCTTGCAAAGGTCATTCCTACAGAGCTCATTATCCCCATCTGCATTACTGGAGTTTTCACATCCAGCCTAAATTAGAAGATGTTTCCCTCCTCCTGTTCCTGTCATCACCATCCCTGTTTTCCCTTCTTCATTGTGCTCCACTTCTCAATGCAGTAATTCATTGCAATGAACCATTTCCACATTTTATAGATGCCTCCTCAGCACCTATATTGGGGTTGCTTTATATCTTACAGACTGATTGATTTGGGTTTCGAGGACAATGGGCAGGCATTTGGGTTATACTTGTTTGCATTTATGTACTGCAACACGAGACTGACAGCAGTTGGTATCAGTAGGTACTTGCAGAATGGGAACAACCAAGGCAGCAAGTCAGACTCCAAGGGTATCTCCACGTGTAAGGCACAACCTCATTCTGAGTACACAAGGACCCACGACAATGACTTCTTCCATCCCATCTCCACACAGTCTGCCTTGTCAGCTTTGGTGATGGGAACATGGCAGGGAATAGTTCATTCCAGTTTGTTGTTATTTGTGGTATGCTTTTCTGCCTTTGCATTTCTGTCTGTGGCAGGAGCTTCTATTTTCAGTGACTTTGAGAAATGATAAATCCTTTGTTCTACTTACTTTCTTTTGTTCTTTGACCAACATTGGTTGCCCAGTCCCCTGGTGTGAGCTCTTTATCTAGTGCTCTTAGAAAGTCTATTGTTATGAGTTAGGGCTCATCTCCTTTTAGGTGCCCAAAGGTCCTTGCTGCACCTGCTCTGCATATTGAAAGGAAGTCTCAATGGCAGGGTGAGCAGCATCTTGCTTTTGCAATTACTTCGTTCTCCAGCAAGCCCTGCCACACTTAATAGTCTGGTCAGTCTTCTGCTTTCCCAAGACTCTCCTTCCCCCATTCTGATAAGGACCTGAGGTTTTCTCCTGTGGAAAATTTATGTCTTCTGTCAGCACCTGTTCTTTCCTCCCTTTCTGCAACACTCCAGACTCACAACTTGAATTTCATTATTTAGCTATGCATACTCCCTGTCCATAAATTACTTCTGCCTGATATATCCAGGCTCTTTGTTTTATTCACATAACTTTTTGGGGGGGCTGTTTTTAACTAATGGCTTGTTTACTGGGCTTCCCCTCTGTTATTTGTCATAAACTCATGTGTCATCTCCTTTCTCTTTCTATCCTCTAGTTTCTTATCATTGTTTTACACAGTGGTAACTATCTGGTTCTTCTCTACTGCAGACATGCTCTCAAAAACATCACTTCTCTCAGTGTTCTTCACTCACCAACTCTCAATCATGAAGAAGTTGGTCAGACTCAGATATGGGCAGAACCCTCTTCTGTGGATGCTCTATGATGATTGACGTGGGGATGAAGGCATGATGCTGAAGCCCAGAATTCTATTTTAGAATATGTATGGAACCATGAAGACTCTGGGGCTGGAAAATGACATTGTGCTCATAGCTGAATGTTAGGAAGGCAGACTGAACATCCCTGTGAAACCTGTACTGAGAAAAGATATGTTCAGAAGTGGAGCAACCAAGTAGGGAAGAATTAGAGCATTCCAAGCAGTCCACCAGGAACCTGGTCATGTTGAACTGGGGTTGTGCAGGACAAAGAGAGATGGACCAATGCATAAGGTATTTCAGCAGAATGGCTAAGAGGACTTGGCAGTGATTACAGGAGGGAAGGAAGGAGGAGAGGAGAATTAGTGGAATGATATCTATTGCTTGAGACTAGGGTTTGGTTCTGCTACAAAGGTGAGCATGGAAGAGCAGAGGAAGGACTAGGAGAGGAGAAGGTTCAGGAGAATTATGATGAGAGAAGTGATGAGCTCAGTTTTAGTATCTTAGAACTGCTATGACAGTGGCTCACTGCACAGTATTTGGAGGTGTGGATTTAGGGTTTATGGAAAAGGCGGGGGCTGTTTATATGTTGGGGAGCATCCAAATATTTTGGGTGATAAATTGGAGAAGTGGTCATGTGCATGTTAGAAAGCATGTAGCACCACAGAGAATAGTTTTGGGACACCTGTGTGCTATCAACAGGTCCATAAACAGTGGACTCCCAGCAGTGATAGAGCATCAGGCCCAGGCACTGTCAGGTGAGGCTGGAGCCAGGATTTCCTTTTGCCCTTGCCTATTCCATCATATTGTTAATTTTGTAGTGCTGAATCTTGAGTCTAAGACCTTCTGCATGTGAGGAGAATGCTGGACCACTGACTGAGCTATGCCCCAGCCACATTATGTCATTTTTCATTTTACTTATTTCCCTACTATTTCAGTCTCATTCTTTCTCCTGGCACTGTTTTCATTCACACTTACCATCTTTAACCCCAGTATTTTCTTCCTCTCCATTTGTTATGAATCTGAAATTGGAGTGTAGAGAAAAAAGGAAAACATACGGCACAGACTTGCTGCCCTGTCCCTTATGTGTAGTGAGTAGTAGCTTCTCTTTGTGAAGTGCACTGGGCAACTGAGCCTGACAGGGCATTCCTTGCTATTTCTCATTGACACCAGAAGTGGGGGAAAAGATAATATAGGCAAAAGTGCATGCACTTTGCCTTCCTACGATCTCACAAATACTCCATGTCTTTTGGCAACACCGCTAAGACCTGCTCCCTTCTCTCTTCTGCTTGCTTATATCTGTGTCTCTGTCTACAGTGTGCAAGGAGACAGAAGTAAGAGCAGCTTCCTAGCTGCTCTCCTCATTTCCCCACAGGGAAGCTCTGTCTTCCCGGGGAAGGACACAACTCTCTCTGCTCCTCTGTGTGTCTGTGCCTCTGTGCCTGTTCACACATGTGTTGGGGGTGGGAAGAGCTTGGGATGCTCTACTGTGCCTGCTAGCTTTGCCAAGGCCATTGAATTAAGCAGGCAATTGCTTCTCACTTTGTCTCTCTGTAAATTTTCCAGCCATATGGTATGAGGAGAGTTCTTGGATTATAAATAAACAACACTACTCATAAATCTCAGGGTTTTTCTCTTTCTCTTTAATGAGAATAAATAGAAACCTTAGATTTGTAACTTCAAAAAAGGTTTCATAGAAGATAGTGTCTCTTTCTATGTGCATGTAAATATTTTTCTTCTATTTCCCCTTATGCAGTTTCTTTCCCTTTTGATTCTTTTTTATTTTTATTTTTTGGGCTAGGAGGAATCTATCTGGCCTGATCCCACTTTTTTTTTAAATTGCTGCCATTTTCCAACCTGGATGTAAACTGTTGCTTTGGGCAATACAAATATAGCCATGTGGATCTGGCCAGATTTCTCAGACCAGATTGGTTTGAGAATTTTTTCTTTTGCTAAGATGGAAGTTTCCCGTTTATTGGACACATGCTTCCTCCCTTGCTCAGTGGCAAAGGAAGCAAAACAGTGGGCCCTTCCTATGCCCTTCTGGAAGAAGTGCCGTTTGGGCATCAGGCGTGTAGGATCTGGAATGTTCGTCCCATTGGGTAAATGAAGCTTGGCTCTCCTTAAACTGTGGGCATGAAGAATTGTAATATTTGGCAACCCTCTTGTTTGATGTACTGCCACAAAAACTCTAGTGTATCTGGTGCATGCCAGCCATCCATGGGCATGTGCCGAACAGGATAAAGGCCTTGGGATTTGGGTGGTAGAAAAAAGAGGTGACCGGAAGAAGGCAGAGCTCTAAATGTGGGTGTGGACTTTGGGGGTGAGAGTGCTCCAAGGCAGTCAGAGAAATTGTGTGATTCAAAAGATAACGGAGCTTGAAATAGATATAGGACAAGCAAGCAAGGACTGAGGTCAGAGGTCAGCAGTTGTGGCCCACTGTCAAATCTAGCCTAGCTTGTATTTATGTGCTTTCTGTGAGTACAGGATAGTTTTGATATTTTAAGTGAAAACAACAACAACAAAAAAGAAAATGTAAAGAGAGTCCTACACCATAACATTGTAATAGCTTAAAAAAGTTGAGAGGCACCAAGTTCCATCCTTAAGCAAAGAATTATTGGCGCTCAGCCATCATTGTTTTTGTGTACTGTCTCTGGTTGTTTCTGTGTTGTGGTAGAGGTGGCGGCTTGCAGAGACAGACATGTCCTACAAGGCCTAAAGTGTTTACTCTCTGTCCCTGTGTAGGAAGAGAAGAATAGCAGGGATGTGACTGGAATGATTGAGTTTAGTGAAGGTACTGGGATCTGAACGCAAGCATTTTGGGCTCACTTCTTTGGGTGTTGCTCAGGATCCATTAGACTTCACTTTATTCAATGTATCCTCATGCAAACCAATTACCTAATAAAATGATTCTCATGGAGGCTTATCAACATTGAACACCTTTGCCAGGAGTTTTTTTTTTTTTCCCCTTGCTGTACTAGAGATTGAACTCATGGTCTTGCTTGTGGTAAATACCACGTAAGTTTTACCCTGGAAATTATGTTTGACTCATTTGTTTACTCATTCATTCATTCATTCATTCATTCATTTATAGTCTCTTTAACATTGCTTGGGATGGCCTGAAACTAGAGATCCTTCTGCCACTTCCAGATCAGCTGGAAATACAGTGCCTGGCTTCTTTCCTAGGATTTGCCATCAAAATAGTCAGACAATTATATCAAGGTATGCATATGGCTTAATCCAAAGAAATTAACATTCAACATGAAAATTTGGGCATTAATAGATTACTAGAGAACATATTCAGTCATGAAGAGCAATTCCACTGAAATGTATATAATGCTTCAAAATGTATCCCAAGAAAGTTGAAGTCATCAGTGTATTGTCCTTTGAAGATAAGATAGTTTTCACACTGAAGAGATACATTTTTGTCTAAGACTTTAAATTTTTCAGGTTCCTTTCCCTATAACTTAATGGCTCCTTATCCATTTTATAGTTTGATGAACTATGGAATGAGAGGGAAATTATATAGGGATCAGTTGAAGAGCTACAGGAAAAAAAATATTTAAACTTTCCTTTGTGAGTGCAGAATACATTCTTCTTTGTGGGTCAAGCAAGTGTAGTACTGGGAATGGAATTGTTTGAGCAACCTTTGCTCTGGTCAGTGCAGTTGATGGGGCTGTGGGGGTGTATGGTATGTTTTCTGTTCCTGACTGAACCATCCAAAGTGAACACATACTCACATAACTTCACCCCATACTAACTTCGGACCCTCACTTTGTCTGGTTCACCCATTCTAATGAAGGTTGAAGATCGGCTTCACATCTGTTTCTGAGCACTATTAGGAGTCTGAGGGGCCTTGGGCTGTAGTGGCTTATCTTCCAGGCACCTAGTCTTACAGGCTCTGTGAAGTGTTTTCTGGGAGCCAGTGGGTAAGAGGAAAAGAACTGGAGTTCTATTGTCAGGATGACATGGTTTCCTGTGGCAATATCCAAATAAGCATACTTAAGCAAATTATTTGGCCTCTCTGAATGTAGTGCTTTTATGTGAAATATTGAGATCAAGGTGAAATTGTCTATTGTAATGTAAAATGTGTTGTTTCCTTTTGTTGTGGTATTCTGAGCATTTATAGTGTCAGGAAAGTCATAGGAATTAAAAAAATTATTTGACAAATGAATAATAGATATTCAACAAATCAGTCCTTCCTTCCTTGCTTCCTTCCTTCCTTCTTTCTTTATTTAATTACTGCTTATTGAACTCAGGATCTCACATCTGCTAGGCATCTGTCAATTGAGTCACACCATCAGTCCCAGTCCTTTTGCTTTAAGTTTGACTTTTAGTCACCGCTAACTTTTGCCTGATCTCTCCTCAAACCACAACCCTCCTGTCCCCATACTATAATTAGCTGAGATTATGGGCATGATCCACAGTATCGAGACTTTACAGTTCCCTTTCCTTGTGGGCAAGAAGTCAGTAGTTATTCTTCTTTGAATGAAGCAAAAACCCTAACTTCAAAAATCTCAAATCTCAGTGTTACGTTGCTACAACAGAGACTGATTCACTAAAGCTATTTCTCTTTTATTCAGGGCAAAAGCTACCCTATGTTTGTTACTCTTCTTTCATTAGGTGAAGCCCTGTGGCTGAGAGGCGAGGAGAGGTAGATGCCACTCCCATGCTGTCCTTCCCCCATCATCCCTCACACTCACTCATCTTCTCATCCACAAGGGCAACTGAGAACTCCTCAGAAGCAATCCTAAGATGAAAGACCTGGGTCTCTGGGGCACGGTGTAGAACTGAGCCCTCTTTGCTCCTGTCTCTTCCGCTGGTCTGTATTGACCGATGTCACAAGTGAGAAATTTACCAACATAGTGCTGAGACTGACATGGTGCTATGTACATACAGTGTGTAGCTACCTGACTGAAAACCATTCAGTCTCTGACACGCATATCCAGGCCTCTTGCTCCTTTATCAACCTTGTGCTTTAGACAGAATATCTGTTTGCTATTCCTAAGTTGTGCTGTGTTTTTCTAGCCTCTAACAGAGTGCCCTTCATACCACAAACACTTTACTAAACATCTGTTGATTGATTTCTGGGTCAAAGAATGAAACAGCAGCTTCCTATAAAATGGAAACCTGTTTTATGTGAGACAAGCCTGGTGGTTCAGAGGAAATACTCATTTGGATATGATTCTTAACAATGGGTTTTAGGGAGATAGCCATTGAATAAGAAGTCCCGTATATCTAGAATGTTAAATCGAAGACATTTATACATGCCATTCCTTTGAGGGAGATTTCTGCCTTATAATAAGGAAATCCAGCTGTACAGTGATCTAGATGTGTTTGAATAGCATCACCCATTGGCCTCATCCAGGAGAGACGGCCCTATGCCAGGAATAGACGAGCTAGCAACCACTGTCAGGAGCCTGAAGAAGTGGAGCAACTATGCCCAGATTCTGCTCATTCATATTCAAGGGCTTAATATAGAAACTGCTTAACTTTTCCCATTTTTAGAAAGCCTTGCCTAAGTTTTCCTTTATGCTCTTGCACCTCTGATGAATTGCATGGCCACCGTTGATAACCCAGAAAATGACAACTACTTAGCTTTTCGCTGCTTCCACAAAGTGGGTCAGGAAATGGAGTGGAAGGAAGTTATACTGCTAGACAGAAGTTTTACAGGGCAAAGAGATGTAGTTGCCTGGAGTTGTTTCCTTTCAATGATCAAATATCTTGAACATCTTCTTCATGCTTATCATTTGTAGTAATACTAGTAGGTACATATTGACTTACATGTGCCAAGCCTTCAATTTGTCTTGTCTTTACCCACCTGACACCTTGTATGGATGCTGTGACCTTCTCTAGCAGTCACCACTTTTCTGTTTCTAGGATGGTCAACAGCAGACTGATTTGGGGCGTGAGGGCCTGTACTGGTGCATTTCAGTGTGTCAAGTATGTATGAGGCGTGTACACTAAGCCTGTCCATTTTCTTTTTCTCTGAGAGATTTTATTTCTTTTTCGAGGTTCAAAGCCTTTGAACACAGTCATTGTTTTGCTTTGGCCTCTCAATACTCAATTTTTTCCACAAGAACTCTTTGCCTTTCCTCTGAGCTCTCCTGTCACAAATAGATCTTCTTGTTGCTTTCATCATTGCTTTTGTCATCATCATATCATTATTATAATAGTAATAGTCATCATTAAGAGCCTCTAATATTCACAGTGTGATAAATGTTTTATGTGCATTTTCTTTCTTAATTTAAATTTTATTGTAAAGGTAATATGCAAAGGGGTTACAGTTATATAAGTCAGGTAATGAATTTTTTTTTAGACAGTGTTACCCTCTACCTCATTTTCTCCCAGTTTTCCCCTTGTGACCCGCTCCACCCCTAAGTTGCATAGGTCATTTCCAACATAGTGTCTAGTGAGTATCACTATTGGATTGGCTTACCCTCCCCAAATCAGATAAACTTATATGAAAAACAAAGGGTATGGAAATAAAAATAACAGTGACAAGGGAATAAACTGAAGGAAATAGGAAAGAAAAAAAGAACTGCAAACAGTACAGTAAAAAAAAGCCCCTTATTTCCATTTCTTGGTGTTATTTCGATAAACATCTTTTTATATGGTTATATGCGTATGTGGATTTTTTCACCAAATCCTCCCACAACCCTTTGAGGTACTTAGTGTTTACTGTTTACTGATGGGCCAAATTTTGGATTTTAAGTGATGTGCATTAGCCCTTGGCTTTCAGATCTCACTCATGCCACGCTTTCTGATAATTTAATGAGAGATGGTTGTGTCTCTCCTAAACCACATAATTCACAGGCTGGACAACTTCTGAGCAGCTGTATACTGCTCACAATTCCAGAGACATTAGCCTGGCTTAAGTAGTTTTCGCAGGGCCTCAGTGGTCTCTCAGTGGTGACTGATCTGTGTCCTTGGAGCACAGATCTGCATTCTGGAAGCAGCCAGGGCCATTTGGAGTTCGATCAGATGCACATCATGTTGGTTGGCAGGAACTTTTAAGGTCATTGCTTCCAACCCTCTCATTTTGCAGAGGGAGGATGTAATCAAACTAGAAAGCATTGTTTTTAGTTAGAAACAAGGAGTGTGTGTAACAAGACTCCCGAAATCCATTGGACCAGAACATACAGAGCTTGCAGAATGCTTAATTGGAGATTCTGGAGACAGTTGATAGGATCACATAGCAAGCCCTGGTGTTTGTTCACTGGTGAGAGATGCTCATCAGTGAGAGATGCAGTGCTTGACAGGGACGCTGGTCCCTCTTGGCACCTTGACTTACCAGCTGAGCATTACCTTTCCTCAGGAAAGGTGCTGAGTGCCAGTGACTCTGCGGGGACATGGGCTCAAGGAGCATGTGTGTGAGTTAAGGGACTAGATCTCAGAGGCAGGGTTCTTGCAGGCTTTTGCATAGGTTGGCAGTGAATGTCTTTTGGTAACAATGACTGTCCCCTCTCTTCAGTTTTATGTTTGGCCTAGACTTTTGCAGCATTTATGTTCTGAATACTCTAGATTCAGGTGCTTAGGTTAAAAATATGCTCCGTTTACTAGTCATGTTTCTCAGAATCTATGTTCCTGTCTTCATTGCAGGAAGTCATTCTTGTAATTTTCAAGGGAAACATGAGAAATATCATGTTGGGAAGACCATAGGAGGAAATGGAAGTGTACCAAGAAGCTAATTCTTACATTATGCTTTGTATATATTTTCTTGTTGAATTTTGCTAATGATACTACCTGCTGGTAATGGTTTTTCTCATATTTGAGATCAGGAAACTGAAGCCCAGAAAGGTTGGCAATGTATCCTGTTATTTTAAGCAGGATAGCAGGAATTCTATACTGATTTTGACCACTCTCTTTTTCAGTACCTACAATGCCCATGCCAATCCCTTGAGCAAGTCTGTCATGTGACACCCTGTGAAGCAGGTGATCAGTTGCCTATTTTATACCAATAGCCAGGTATTGAAGTAGACCCCAGATGACCTGAGTTCAAGTCCCTGCATTGTGGCTTTCTCTGTCACTTCATCTCTTTGAGGGTCTTTTTCGTCATTTGCTTGACAGAGATGAAATACCTATGTTAGAGGGTCATTGTGAGAGTTAAATGAAACGTTTCAGAAAACAAAGTGTTTTATAGAAAGCTCTATGCAAATGTTAGTTATTAAATGCCACCATAATTTACGATGATAGTCTTCCAAGAAATAAACTACTGAGTCCCAGAACATGCCAAAGTGTTGAACTCTGACCTCAAAAGTTGGTAGTGTGGGTGGAAAATAGTAACTATGGACATCAGAGGGTATGTTTTAGGTTGTGTTGTACTGATATAAAAACCAGAGGAAATTAGAGGAAGCAAGAGTCACTGGGCTGGGGGAGGAGGAGAGAGAATATGAGAAGCCTTTTATGGAGGAGGCTAGAGTTGAACTTGGAAGGATCTGGTGGAGAATAGCATTTAAGTTGTAGTTTTCTTGGATATTGAAAGTTTGGCATACAGCAGCAGTTCTCAAAGCATGGCCCAGGAACCCATAGTGGGTTCCCTGTGATCCTTTCCAGGAGATTACTGAAGACAAAACTGTTTCCTAAGAATAACAAAATGCTCTTTTCTCTTTTTCAAACAAAAAAGTTGCATGACATGTATCTTCCTAACAGATTGAGTGCATGAGTAGATATGACAACCCGTCTTTTATAAGGCAGAAAAAGTAAAACAATTTCGGACTTCTCATGGAACCGTTTTACTTTTGGAAACTGCAGCTGTTTTTCATGAAAACTACATTATTTGTGCTATCACATAAGAAGATTATTATTTTAAATAAATTCAGAAATAATATAAGCTTTTCTTGGATGTCATTTTGAATGTTATACATGGTGATAGAAAGACCACGTGTACATTAAAGGTCATGGGGGTTTCAATAAGTTGGAAAAGCCGAAAGAGTCCCAAGTCATAGAAGTTTAAAGCATACATTTTGATATGAAGAATATATTGTAAAGTCTCACAGATTTTTATAACATTCTGGCACCAAAGAGTATCCTGTGATCATTCATGATCAAGAAATTCAAAATGGCAAACTCAACATTGGCAAGCATGTAGCAAAACTTACACTTTGTAAATTATCAGGGGAAGCATGAACTGGCCATAATACTTTGTAAAACAGTTTATAACCGTGTCCAATGATAATTGTCACCCTTTGAACTAGTAATTGCACTTATGTGAATCTTTTCCAAGAAAACAAATAAAGACATATCCAAAGATTTATAAACAACAATACACATTAAGTTATTGAATGCAATAACTTGGCCTGAAACTAACTGGCCAGAAAAGCTAGTTACAGTAAATTATGATGCATTTTGACCCTAGAATGTTATAAGGCTTTTAAGATAATGTTTTAAAAATATGTTGAGAAGCCTGGGATAATACTTACAATATTATCAAGTGAAAAAGCAGGACCCAAACTATTTATAAACAATGGCCTTCAACTGTATAAATGCATACACATCAGAGAAACAAACCCACCAAAATGTTGACTGCACTTTTGTCTGGATGGTATAGCTAAGATTAACATCTATGTTGCACATGAGACTTTTCTGTATTCCTACTGTAAGTTTTCAGTACATTTGTTATTCAAAGAGACCCTTGAATGTGGTGATATTCCCTTAATATGCATGGCCATGGGAACCTATCATCTGAGCCAGCACATGCCATCTGGGTTTAGCTGAGTGCTCCCTGTGATTATGGAGGAAGTTTCTCTGTAGACAACAGAATTGATCTAAGAAATTCTGTGACTTGAGAATACACTCACCATCTAGCTAATTGCTTTTCCTTGCTGACCCTTTCAAAGGAAAGCTTTTACACTGAGATTGTTTTTCATGATTTACAGCTCTGAACTTTTTGTCAGAGCATTCGGAGTGCAGAAAGTTGTGTCCAGCAGAGTGGTTGTTGTTTAAATAACGTTGTGTAACTGACACAGCTCCGCAAGCATAGGAGTCAGTCAGTACTTCTTTGAAACTTCAGCTTAGTGAAACTTCAGGTTTTAGTCCCATACAGAGCTGTGATGAGGAGGAGTGTCAGAGCCTCTCACAGGGGAACTGCACACTTCACTGCTTGCTGTTTAAGAATGTCTGCTCTTTTCCTCCTGGACTGGCAGAGGCCAGGTGTTAAGTGACCTCAGCCTTTCTTCTGTCCTGGATGACCAGTAGGAAGTGGCTGGCAGCATAGAGCATGAGCTTTGTTTTTGGTCTCTCACAGTGGAGGGGATCTGTGTGAGCATGACTGGGTGACTCTATCACTTCCTAGAATGAGCTTTCTCAGTTCCATGACATTCTTCAGCTTTTTGGAGGGGTTAAAAGAAACATCCAACGTATTCTCTTGACTCCAGAGAGCTTAGTTCTGTCTACAGAAAGAAGCTTCATGTACAAAAAGTTAAGCAATGGCTTAAAACAACAGCACAAAAGAAAAGCTGATGTATCCAGAGAGCAGCTAGTGAGGTGCTGGGAGTGACAGACTGGGAGTGGAGAAGCCAAGAGGCAGAGAGGGGAGAGAGGCTTCATGGAGGATAGCACATAAAAGGAGGACTCTTCTCTTTAGCGCTCACTGCTCTGGGGGCGAAAGGGGGAGGGAGGACTCTCATTAACGGATAAAGCAAAAGCAATGAGCATTAATGAAAGCATTGAGTACAGTCCCTGCGCAAAGCATTTTTGCCTGTCACTTTGAAGGGAATGATTTAAGTGTGAGACAGAGAATTTCATTTCCCCAGGGTGGAAAGGTGGCTACAATTCTCTAGCAATTACTATTTCTCCTTTGTGTGGCTGTGCATTTTTCCCCCTGGTGGTTTCAGAAGGCCCATTGCCAGTGGTCACAGGGCTCTAACCGGCTAGCTGGAATTTAAAAAGGAGTTGGTAAACATGGAACTCACCAAAGTAGAGATGTCATGCTAAAACTTTCCAGAACCTTCCAATGTGGAATTCATTATTTCTATCCCCAGGAAAGTTTGTTAAAAAAGAACACTGAGTCCATTTTCCTTACACTTTAATTTGTAAGGATTAGCCACCAGCTGGAGGCCATCTTTGATTACTTGTAGCATTCACTCCATCTTTCCAAGTGCCATTCAGTGGTTTAAGGAGATGAGGAGATCCGATCCACCGGTGTTTATGGATCAATAAAACAGGAGAGTATGGGGTGATAATATTGTCAGTACATCATGGGGGTTCTCCAAACAACTGACAATGAAGTGAATTTCTTTATGTTAGGGCTGTGTAAACATTACTGAAAGCCTACTATGGAGCTAGATCAGAGCTATTTATATTCCCATTGAGCAGATATGAAGCATGAGACTTATTAGCAATTAGCTTGAGGTTCCATGGGTTAGATTTAGAACCAAATCTTCTTGTTACCAAAATGAATCCTCTTATGATTATGTTGGCCTGCCTTTTTGAATACAAATGCTTATCTATAATAGGATCCCTTTGCAGATGTGTTAATTTTCTGATCTGCTTTGTAAGTGCTCAGTACCAATGGCTTTATTGTTAGGACTTTGAATTGCCTGAGTGATGTGTGGCGACTTTGCGTTTTAATACATTTCAACATTATGAATGAAGTCAAGTCCCTGTAACCATTCTGCCCAGCCCAGTCCCTAGCTAGAGGTAAATTCTTTCTTTAACTTGCTATTTGTATTTTTCTGCAGATTTTAGGTGTATTTTGTACACATTCATAAATTATTTAATGAAAATATATTATTTTGTTGTATCTACATGGGCTGTATATGCATCATATATTATTACTTAAGAGGCTTTAAAAATTAGGATTATCTTTTTGAGACTTTGTAAATTAATAACCTTGATATACATATATTTTTGTGTGTATATATAGAGAGAATATGTTATGTAATACACTATATTTCATCACCTTTCTCCTGTTGATTCTCATTCTATTATGGTCAGGTGAACACAGCAGAAGTGAATTATAGAATGTCTTGCTTTCTTAGAAGCCAGATTTAGTGTTTTTGCCTTCCTGTAGTGCCTTTTCTTTCCCCTTATCTATACAATACAAACATGTTAGATTGAGATGGTTTGACATTTTTCAATCCTAAATATAGCAACCCAGCGACCCTACTGTCTGAGCTGAGGTTGTGTAGTAAGAATGAATGTACTCACACAAGGACCTGAATGTTGATCCCAGCACACACACCTCCACTTTCTGTCCCAGATGAGATGTCTCCTGCCATTGTTATGCTGTTAGTCTCTACTTTATCTGCTTTAAGCCCTGAGTTTTTCATGATTCTAGCCTTAAGATGCATCTAAGCTCCTGTTCTCTGCATTTAGAATCCCTAAATGGTTTTCATTCCAATGACTGGGGCAGAAGGAAACAGATGAATTCTTATCATGTAACACTGTATAACACTTTGTGAGGCTAGAAATATGGCATTGGAGTCATAGGATGAGAGAAGGTAGCTGAGAATATTGGGAGTTTCAATAATAGCATCTGCTGTGTGTGTGTGTGTGTGTGTGTGTGTGTGTGTGTGTCCTTTACCTGAAGCAAAATGTGGCACCAATAGCCACTTGCAGAACGAAGCTATTTAAATTGCTGGCCTTTGGCTTTAGGTCTGGGATTAGTTATCTAGCTGGTTGTTTGTGGTCAAGCTGTGATTCTGCCATTGAAGGGACACAGTTGAATGTGGCTTTGGGTATTGGTGCTTGGATGGAGAGGATGATGGCTAGAAAAGAGTGTGGATGGTTTTCCATCACTGAGACTGCACAGCTACTGGTCTGGAACTATGTTGTACACATTCTTGACCCTGACCTTGGAATGGGCTGTGGTTCACCACACACAGATCCCTTAATTGCCTCTGGATTTTTATTATCTTTACTCTCCCATGTTTCAATGGAATACACTCAGAGGAGTGCCTAGTGGTTGCTTCCCTAGTGCTGGCACTTTGAAGCATGATTCTGTCTTTGATTTCCAGGAAGACTATCCTTTCACATTACAGTTGAAAAAAATAGAGATCTTCTTATAATTTGTTAGACCTCTGTATACCTAATCACTTGTTAAACATTGGGAAATTAAGAGAAAACACACTGTCCTTAAGAATAATAAAATCTGGAGCATTGGATAAATGAATCCTCATAGGGGGTTCAGCTCATGTTATATTCCTTGCTCCTCAGAAGTCTGTGATTTGGAAGATGGTGGTGCAAAGACAGCCCCAACAGAAAAGTCCTCTTGCCTTCATCTCAAAAATAACCAACAAAACATAATAGACAGCCATAAGCATTTATGGAGGAAGACATTTTATTAGATGCCAGGCCAGTCTTTTACTTTTCTTCACTGTATTTACCCAGCATTCTTTTTATCTGTGTTGAGGTTGAGAGATGTGCCAGTGATTCTGGCTGTGAATTCACTTGTCTTTGCACTGCTCTAGGCTGGTTTTCTCTACTTATAGCTGTACTCTTACTTTCACAGGATATGCGCACACACTTATTTTTTCTTCACAGGACTGGAGCTAGGGGTTCATAAAGGAGAAAGTCTAGACAATTCCTACACGAAAGATAGCGAAATGGGAAGAAGGGAAAGAGACAAGGGCCTTGAACATCAGGAAAGTTCGGCACTGGCTCCATGTGGCAGTCAGGCAGGAAAAGATGAAGCAGGGCATCCAAACTCTGGCAGGAGTCTTAAGAAGTTGCCACAGAGACAAGAAAGCTGGGTAGGAGCCTGGCTTGGGGGTAGACGGAAGACCTGAAAGGGATAATAATGTTTCGAAAGC
Source organism: Perognathus longimembris pacificus (assembly GCF_023159225.1). Classification (NCBI taxonomy): domain Eukaryota; kingdom Metazoa; phylum Chordata; class Mammalia; order Rodentia; family Heteromyidae; genus Perognathus; species Perognathus longimembris. Next base: position 19,185,264 of record NC_063162.1, on the reverse strand, counting down.
CATTCATCTCTACTATTAGCAAATAGTCTCACCATGGCAGCACCATGCTTATCCCTTCAGGATTCTTCCAGCCTTGCTTCCAGCTGCACAGCAGAGTTGGGTGCGCAAGTATCTCAATTTGCCATAGGGCAATATCCTGACAAACCTATCACAAGCCCAAAATATCACAGGTCAACAATTCACACTTGAGAAGCTGGAGGCACAGATGGACATTTTGTCATCATGTTGGGGTGAGAAAATGCCAGACAGGATATCTAGGAGAATGGTGATGCCATGTGGTTAGACCATGTGTGGTGACTCCCTACTTCTGTCCAGCATTTCAAGCATCTACTACCCCCTATTGCGAGCCCAGAAAGGGATCAAAATTGTATCATCACAAACAGTTTTTAAATGGAACCACTGTAAACCACAGATCACTAAAGTTGTAGAGGAGATCACTAAGCCTAATATCACTACTATCTGATTCTTTTACAGCAAAATGTTTGCCAATCTGAGCTAGCACTACTTGTAAGTCACTAGGAGACGAGAAGCCTGGCATATGGTAGATGCCATGAATGATAGATGCATGTTAAGAAACAAGCAAATTCAAACACTAACAAAAGAAATTACTACCAGGAAGGGACATGGGCTAAGTTTAGAATCCATCACACAGAAGGAAAAGCCTTGAGGAGACACTGATGAGACTCTAGTGTTAGAGACACTTTGGTTTTGCATAGCACAGAGACAGGCGGCAAACAGGGAGACAGGATGGTGCTGAGGGCTCAGGGGTAAAAGGAGAAGGTGAGGACTGGGTAGGAAAGGAGCAGGCCTACTCTTATACAGAACCTCTGGTGGCTGCCTGAGAACTGATGGGGAACTTTCCAGAACCTTCTGCCGGGATCATGGCAATGGGAAGGAAGTAAGGTTGGGGGCAGGGATTGAGACTTCAGCTCAGCTCTCTGGGATGCCAGTGTGGCTGAACTGACATAAATTTTTTTCGTCTCTGCTCTTTTACTTTTGAAATAGCGTCTTATATGCTAGGTATCACCAACTTCTCTTGTAGAAGTTCCAGAAAGGAGTGGGAGTTTACCGGGTAGGTAAAATGTATATCAGGTTCATTCTTCAGTTCCGGGCTTTGCCACTAGGGGATGCAGTCCTGAGGGAACAATCAGGAGCATGATAGATCAGGCTGAGATGGTGCTTCCAGAATGTAACTAATGTAGGCCGAAGCCTTCCACTCACTGATCAAGATGAGACAGGGGCATTTGAGAAGAGTCTTGAACATCTCTGGGAAGTTTGAAGAGGGAAGATTTGGTTTTCTAAGCACATGGTCCCTGGAGAGTAGTATGAATGATCAGCCAGCTGCTGTCCAAGTCATTGGACAGGTAGATAGAGGAACCAAAGAACAGTGTCACTACAGAGGCCCAGGCTCCTTGGCAAAGAAAGTATGGCCAGTAATCACTGAGGCAGAAGTTACATGTAAGACCCTGTGATTCCTCAAGAAGATGTCTTCTCAGATAAACTGCTTTTCACAAATACCTAGGAAGCCAATGCTGATGCTAGCAGATTTTAAAAGAAAAATGCAACCAAATGTTCTTAGAAGGTTGAACAGAGAACTGGCTTATTTATAAACAGAAATGTTACATGGCAGATAAGACGAATGAACTGCGGCTAGATGTGTCAACACAGATTAGTTTCAAAAACTGAATGTTGGGTAAAGTAAGCATGACACATATGTATATCTAATGCAGTAACCTTCATAAAAATTTAAAAGCACTTGGAAAGGTTGTGTTGCTTATGGACACAAAGAGCTGGTGGTTCAAGAAGTGCCATAGCTGTCCACATATTGGGCTTTTCTTTCTGCTGGAAATAATTTATGTAAGCACATACACACACACACACACACATGCATGCATGTATGCACACATAAGGCACTGGAACAGAACACGAGTCACCTCAGCATAGGCATAGAAGCCAGATCCTTGTGGTTGTACATATCTCTTGTGTTCTTCCAGGTTAGCTTCATCCACTGAACAATTGAAAAGGGAGACAGGCATAGCGCTGGCTGTCGTGGGCACTCAGGGTTCCAGCCTTTGCACTTTTCAGTTTTGTAAACCTGGTGTCAGGATTTGGGAGTCTAGCTCGACCATTGTGAATGAATCTTCTACCTTATGTGAACCTTGGGCAGAAGTCTGGAGCCCTGAGATGGAGCATAGTCTCTGTTAACCAGGCTTTGTCCTCCCTGCCCTCTGCCCCTCACCCCAGGCTCAGTGGGTTCCCAGAAGACTGTGGTCAAGGAAACTACAGAGTCTAGGGCACTTTTGATTGCACAGGCATGCTGGCTCCTTGAGGTGTCTTCGATGAGCTGGACTTGTTTCTGGCACCTGGATGAGCAGAAACTGCTGGAGGCCTGGATAAAGCCGAGATTCAGAGAGCTTCCTTTGTTGAGAAGCCCTTATTCCCAGTAGTCACTGGTGCAAAAAGAGCAAAGTCAGCACGAATCTGCTGTGCAGATGGCAGCATGAGAGACTGTGGGGTGCTAAGCACATTGCCTTTGATAAGGGTTATTTGGATTCAGAAGGGAAGTTTGTTGTGATATCAGTCATTCTGGGAGTCCTGAGAATTTAGATTTTACAAGATCTTTACTATAGATAGTTGGAGAAAAGTCTCTAGTTGGAAAACAGCTTAGCACTAGTAGCACCATGCTGGAGAGAGAATAAAATTTAAAGATCAGAACAGACTTTAGGATTAGCTGAGTTAATGAGGAAATGTGATCTGACAAATTTCCTCCTCCCTCCCCTCTTCCCTCTCCCTTTCCCCTCCCCCTCCTCCTCCCCTTCTTCCCCTTTCCCTCCCCTCCACCTCCTCTCCCCATCCCCCATCCCCCATCCTCCTCATTCTTTTCCTTGGCCTTGGCTTTGATCTTCTTCATCTTTGTCTTCTTTTTCCATTCCTGGGGAAAGAACTCAGGGCCTGAGCACTGTCCCTGAGCCTCTTTGTACTCAAGGTTAGTGCTCTCCTACTTGACCCATAGCACCACTTCATGCTTTTTCTGAGTAGTTTATTGGAGATAAGAGTCTCATGGACTTTCCTGCCCAGTCTGGCTTTGAACCACGACCCTCAGATCTCAGCCTCCTGAATAGTTAGGATTACAGAAGTGAGACACTGGCGCCTGGCTAAATTTTCTCTTTTTTACAAGATTCTGGTCAGCTCTTCTGAGTGCTTTTATTCTCATTGTTGTTGTTCTGTGTTGTTTTATGCCTTTTATTGTTGTTGTTTTTGTTTTTTGTTACTAGGGGTTGAACTCTGGGCCTTGTGCTTCCTAGGTGGGTGTTCTGTTATTTGAGCTACAACTCTACCCTTTTTGGTTCTAATTATTTTTGAGAGAGTTTTTGCTTTTTGGGGCTAGTCTGGACCACTGGCTTCCTATTTAAACTTTTCTCTATATCTGAGATGATAGGTGTATACCCTCATGCCTGGATTTTTATTGGCTGAGAACTTTGCAACTGGACTAGCCTCAAATTCTATGCCTCATATTGTTGTCCTCTAGACTAGCTAAGATTAAAGGCATGGGCCTGTGACCACCATTTCTGTGCTCCACCTTACCCTCCCCTAAACAGATAAATTTACATACAAGTACCTAGGTCAAATACATCAGTAAAAGGGGAAAAAAATCTACAAACAGTAAAATAACAAGAGACTTTTTTTTTTTTTTTGGCCAGTCCTGGGGCTTGGACTCAGGGCCTGAGCACTGTCCCTGGCTTCTTTTTGTTCAAGGCTAGCACTCTGCCACTTGAGCCACAGCGCCACTTCTGGCCATTTTCTGTATATGTGGTGCTGGGGAATCGAACTCAGGGCCTCATGTATATGAGGCAGGCACTCTTGCCACTAGGCCATATCCCCAGCCCCAACAAGGGACTTCTTGTTTCCATATCTTGGAGTTCATTTTGATAAACATCATTGTATGTGATCTTATGCACTTAGCTATTGAAATGAGAAGGCCGACAAAGGGTGAACTAATGCTGAAGTGATACTCACTAGGCATTGTGTTGAAAATGAACTATACAACTTGTCCAGAAGGAAAAAAAAACTGAGAGAAAATGAAGGAAGAGGTGACACTATTCAAAAAGAAATATACTTACTACCTGATTTATGTAACTGAATCCCTTCTGTATATAACCTTTACAATAAAAAAGAGTAAAGACATGAGCATGTTTTAATTTGCCAGTGACCGTAGGGCATGATTTCAAAAGTCTAGTTTTAGCAAGAATTCTGGTAAGTTAGAATCCTCCAGCCTCAATATCCAATCAAAGAACTCTGCTAAATCAATCCTCCAACCTCAATACCCAATCAAAGTCCTCAACCTTCACTGCCTCATCCCCACCCACACTAAAAGTTAATCATCCTGGCCTATATTCAGCAAGAATCTTATTAAATCAGTTTAGCAAAGAATTACCCCACCATCTTGTTAATTTTTCATGTCTTGGCTTCTACTCTGCTTCTTAACAATGCCTTCTTGCTTTTCCTCCTTGTGTTTGGAGTTGAGCCAATCTCCCTCCCCTTCTGAAAATCCCCATTGCAACAGCCCTTACTCACATTGCAGTATCCCTGAAGAACATTTTATCAAGTGTTCGGATACATTGTTGTTCTTCCACAGGCTGAGAGAAGTGGCTTGTTCAGGCCCACACTCTGAGTACATTTCAGAGTCAGTTCTACAGTCTGGATTTCCAGATTACTAGTTCAATGTTCTTTCTGGATATTATGCTGCCTGTATGCCTTAAGGAATGTAGAATCAAGATATAATTCATCTAACAAAATGTTTTATTGGATTAATAAAAGTATGCACCTTACAGCCTCTAGAGCTCATGGCTTATCTCCTGAGCTGCCCTGAGAGCGTAGTTGTTCAGGGTGATGGGTTGGCAGGTCATTTAACCTTGATTCTAATATGAGTGAATTACAGATCTTCCCCTGGCCCCACATACTGCTATATTTTACCAGGCTCTACTACGGTGCTAGCATCTACAGTGTCAAGTGTGGTTTCTAGGTGTGATGATATACTGTGTGACCATTAAACTTTACCAGTTGGCTAAAACTTCTGAGTAGAAATGGACAAGCTCATTCCTTCACTTATTCACTCTCACAAATGACAACAGAAAATAAAATAAGAGCCAGTTTCTTCAGTGTTTGCTTGGTTCCAGGGCATATGAGGCCCTGGGGCTCTTATTTGAAGTGTCTTCTTTCCCTTGAGGGTCACCATCAATGAAGAAGTCCCAGACTAGAGATAACTCAGCTGAAAACAATAGGCTAAGTGCTAACATAGAAATACCTAGGAAGGCAGTATGAAAACACAAAGGAACTTGTGATTCATTTCCCTGTGGGAATGTTAGAAGAGGGGTGACACTAGAGTTAGATACTGAAAGTTGGAGTGAATTTTATCATGAAGATGAAATTGGGGATGAATGGTTTAGGCAAAGGGAATTACATGTAGGATTGTGGAGGGCACTGACATACAGGCCACATTTAGGATCATTACAAAATGGGCAAGAAAGGGGCAAAGGACCAAGTGAGTGGAGTTGAGTCCTTTTACAGTCGGTAGATTGATGCCACCTTTTGCAAAACTAAGCTTGAGAATCTGTGAGAGCCTGAATCTGTGCAGGCAGTGAGTAATTACTACAGAGGAGCAAGGTGCACAGATATGGGTAGATGAAATGTAATTTGATGACAATGTGGTGATAGGTTTGAGTGGAGAAGAGGAATATCAAACTAGGAGGGGGAACCATTGCAAAAATGATGATGTGCAACCACACATCCATATTAGGGAAAGGACACTAGAGACCAAAGATTTTTAGGAGGCAGAATCTTTAAGGCTTGACGACTGTGCTGGTTTTGAGAGATAAAGGCAAAGAGAAAGATTGAGAATGATTCACAATGCTGTCTACCTGCATTAGACAGGAGATAGAGCATGAGAAGTTAGCTTTTTAGGGTACTAATTATTAAAGTTAGCATCCCCGATGCTTACCATGAACTAGTAGCTTAGGGAGGGATTTAAATACTCATATTTGTTTACTTGGTAAGCATGTTTAGTGTGTATGATGTGCAAGACCTTGCATTGTGCCTTTTGAAGAAAGGAGCAATGAACAAATGTCTTGTAATTTTTGTTTGGTTTTGAACATTTTAATGCACTTGCACCTGTTAGGTTTCTTATACTTACAAATGCTTCCTAAGGTTAAATTATACCCGCGATTTTATGTAAGAAACCTGAGGTTTGCTGATCTCTGGTAACTCATGCCTGGGGTCGCAGCGATTCAAGATGCTGAGATCTGAGAATCAAGGTTTCAAAGCCAGCCTCAGCAGGAAAAGTCCATGAGACTTTTATCTCCAGTTAACCAGCAAAAAGCTAAAAGTAGAGGTATGGCTCAAGTGGTAGAGCACCACCCCTGAGTGAAAAAGCTAAACAAAAGTGCCTGATTTCAAGGCACACACATTACGCCCCCGCCGCCCAAGGTTCCAGTGAATTAAGTAACTTGCTGATGATCATGTATCAGAGAGATCTAGGGATGAAGCCAATTTTGTTACACCCCAAAGGTCATATTTTTCCTTCTTATCATAGTGTTCTAGGAAGTTCCTTGGGACACAGAATATGAAACAATCATGATGCTGTCAGTTACAAAAAGATACATTTACAGCTTGCCTTGAGTACATGGGAAGAAAATTCTGTTTTTGTGCAGAGAAGAAACAAGGCAGCATGTGAGAAGAGAAGAAGTTGAGGATATGCTCTTAAGTTTGGCCTTAAGACTGGGAATTTGCAAGCCAGAGGAATGCTAGCAATGACATGACTTTGCTCCTGTAGCTTCGCTAGGCGTCTTCTCAGGCTAGGCTGAGATCCAAAGCAGGACCAGTTTAAGGTTTGATGATGGAGAAAGGCTCAAAGAAAAGGCAGGAGCAGATGGTTACTAGGGCATTTCGGTGTCAAAGTCTTAGGGACTTCAGATCCAGGGTCAGGAATCGATAATAAGTCCAACTAACCCAAGGTCAGCTGACCAAAAAAAATAATGAATTCACCATGGTGCCTTTCTAAAGCTATAGTTGTAGAAGATTCCCAAGACCAGTCAAGGAGGGTCTTGACACGAAAGAGGTAGGAACTTGGTGATACTAGGAAGGAAATACTTAAGATGGGAGATATTTGGCACTCTCCCTCTGAGCAAAATAGGAACTGAGGAGCCAGTGGGTTGCTTTCTGCAGAAGGTCAGTCCACAGGAACTTAGGATCAAGGATGATCAGAGAACAGCACAGATAGAACAGAACCACTACACGCAGTCTAATCCCTCAGCTTTCCACGTGGGTGCACCATTGCCCCTCTGTAACATTTATTCATTGTCTTGGTATGGCCTCATTTCACCCTTTGACCTCCATGAGTTCTTGGATGCTTCCTGTTCCTCTGAGGAATTTCTTGCCTGAGACTCAGTGAGGAGGCATGAAGTCAGCTGCAGCCCAGTGTCTCAGAAACAGCCTGCCTCTCTCCTGTGGCCTCCATACACAGCTCCCTTACAGAGGGCCCGTGGGTGGGGACTTATGCCCTGCCCAACACCACATAGAGAACTCAGAAGAGGCCTTGTGGGAGGCAGGTGGTCTCCAGCAAATCCTTTCACCACACAACTTTACAAAGGGCAAAAAAAGTAGGTCTCTGAGAAAGGCTGGGAGCAAAGGGGAACAAGCTTCGAGTAAGCAGATGCATTAGTCTAATTGCTCTTCTAAAACTAATGGGGCTTTTTATCTCTGAAGAACACTTTTAAGCACTCATGTGATTCTGGAACAAAAATGCACGTCACGGGAGAGCCTGGCTCCCCTTTAAACATAATTCCCATTCGATAAAACAATCTCTCCCTTTCCTTTTCTTTTCCTGTAGGTCAACAGATTATGGTACCACCTATGAAAAGCTGAATGACAAAGTGGGTTTGAAGACAGTCCTCAGCTACCTCTACGTCAATCCCACCAACAAAAGGAAGGTAAGAGGCAGGGTCAGCAGGTCTTGAGGAGTATAGCAGGATTGTTTATGGCCAGGAGTTAAGAACAAGCCAAACAGCCATGGAATCACTTATAACATGCTTTACATAGACTGTAATTTGCTTTTGAAAAAAATATTAGCATACATTAATGGAAGAAATGGGTGTTGTACTTATGGTTTGTCATTCTCACAACAGCCTTGATAGAGATAATACGAACAGGGACAGCAGCTGCAGAACCACTGGTGAAAGTATTCACCCATGTGCCAGAGATGATGTTGAGGGTCTTTCATGTTTCATCCTTATGATTACAATGGTTCTATGCAGAACAAGTAAAGGATCTGAAATGCAGAGAGATTATTCAACAGTCTTGCTTGAATCAAACTGGAACAAGTTTTAGATCTATAATTTGAACATGGGCCTAATTTGACTCCAAAGTTGAGTCTGTAGCCTCCTTATTGCTGGTTTGTTTTTCTAAGGCATTTCATTCAGGACTCTCTCCCTCTAATTAAGGAGAGTAAGTTCTAGATTATTTTTTCTTCTTCACATTTTTTATTGTAAACGTGATGTACAGAGGGGTTATAGTTACATAAATTAAGTAATGAGTACATTTCTTTTTGAACAGTCTCATCCCTTCCCGCAGTTTCTCCCAAGTTTTTGCCTCCTGACCCCTTCCCCCTTAAGTTGTGTAGTTCATTTTCAACATAGTGTCTAATGAGCATACTGCAGAATTGGTTTGCCCTTTGTCCCACCATTTCTGTGCTTCCCCTTCCCCTCCCCAAATCAGATAAACTTACATACAAGACAAAGGATAGAAATAAAAAAGTGATAAAAGGGGGTAAAAAAGAAAAAGAACTGCAAACAGTACAATAAACCCTTCTTGTTTCTATTTCTTGAAGTTCATTTCAATAAGTATTATTTTATATGATCACATGCACATCACTACTAGGCCCTTGTGATCCTCTCCTAAGAACATCCTCCTTTAGTCTCACTGTGTAAATATTTGGAATCCTGTTCAGTTAAAAATATCCAGTGGAATGAGGGAGGAGGTAACAAACAGTACAAGAAATGTACCCAATGCCTAATGTATGAAACTGTAACCTCTGTACATGTCTTTGACACTAAATAATAAAAAAAAACTAACCAAGTGTACTTTTTTTGTCTTTTACTATCCCTTAAGTTTACTTGTAGAGTTTTAGGCACATTCTAGTTATTACAAATGAGGGAAACCATGCAACCTATGTTTCTTTGGGTCTGGCTTACTTTGCTTAATGTAATTTTTCCCAACTCTTTCCATTTCCTTATGAACTGGCTAATGTCATTCTTTCTGTTGGAAGCATAGAATTTCATTGTGTATATAGAGACCACATTTTCTTGATCCATTTGTCCACTGAGGGGGTTGATTCCATAGCTATGGTAAACAATGCTTCAATGAATGTTGTTGTGCTAGTGGCTTTAGTGTGGCCCAGTTTGCCCTGGAGTGGGATTGCTGGGTAACAGAGACTTAAAGAGATTCCTCTCAAAGAAGAAATAAGAATAGCCAATAGACACATGGAGACATTCAATATCACTGGCCATAAAAGAAATACAAATCAAGACAACATTGAGATTCCACCTCACCCAAGTTAGAATGGCCATTATCCAGAAAACTAACAATAATAGATATTGGTGGGGATGTGTCAGAAAGGGAACACTACTATAATGTTGGTGGAATGGAAAGTTGTTCAACTACACTGGAAAGCAGTATAGAGTTCTAGATTCTCGAACTCTGGGGGTGGGATGAAAAAGAATATTATTGAGTGACAAAGCACAGGTGTACCAAGACTGCACCCAAGGTCTAGATCTCAAGATGCAGCCTGTAGATCTATAAGTTGATCTTAAGATGCTTTTGAGGCAATGAGTGGTCTTGGCTCTGCCAGTTCATCTGTTTTTCTGGTTTCCTTTTGCCAAGCAGCCAGGATGAAATCGTGTTAGCTTAAGCAAGACTTAGTCATCTTGGCAAGAAGAGATCTAGATTTCATGGAACATTTAATGGTTTCAGAAAATAAATACTATTCTGTGTATTGGATTGAGAGAGATGTGATTTTCCCCTCCCATCTAGGAAAACACTACAGTTTAGAAATTTAGACAGATTTGCACTTAAATAAATAAATATGTGAGCAACTCAGAATTTCAAAAAAGCTAAAGCAATTGTATTGCTAAGCTTTTCTCTTTCAATTCAGTTTTCATTCCCCAGTTGTTTCCCCTACCTACTTCCAAGTAGGCCTAGAAGTGAGCTTCCTGCTCACATGTCCTGATTTTTTATTGTAGCACAGTAGAGTAAAAATTGTGGCTGAGAATGATGATTGTTTTTATGCTGTTCAACTCACAGCAGCTTTGACTCATACCTCCATCATCATAACACACAGCCCCATCTCCTCTCTCTCTCTCTCTCTCTCTTTCTCTCTGTTTTCATCTAAGTACTTCTGTATAACCCTGTAAAGGGAGGAACTAAGATTATTGGCTTCTGGCTTAGCATTAGTGACTGAATCCTAAAGTTTCTTCCTATACACTGGACCTCTAGGCTGTGCACACTGGCCAAGTGCCAATATCTTGATCATTAAAAGGGTTTTGTAGATGCCTATTTTTTGGTTATCATGTTTACATTTTTCACTATTGTGATTGGAATTATTGAATGTCAGAGCTGAAAGAGCTCAAAGATTTCATCTCTTCAATTGATTACTAATATTATATAATCCACAGCCACTTTGCAAATCTGATTAAACTTTTAGACCTCTCTGGAAGCAGTCCTCTCCTATAAAAATTCTCATACACTTTGAGGAGTTTACTCATGGACTCAAGTTCTATGGAAGTCTCATTTAAGAATCATTTATCTAGCTGAGTCTTAATGTCTCATTCCTGTAATCCTAGATACTTAGGAGGTTGAGAGACAAGGTTCTGGATTTGAAGCTAATCTAGACAGACAAATGTGAGAAATTTATCTCAAATTAATTGGTGAAATGCCAAAGATAGATGTGTTGTTCAAGTGGTAGAGGGGCTACCTTTGAGGGGAAAAAACAACAATTGAAAGTTTGAGGCCTTGAGTTCAAGTTAATGCCACCACAGGGAATCATTCATCTGTATTAACAGCCTCATTTTTGTTTATGAGAAAACTAAAGCAAGATTAAAATAAAAAGAGCCATAATTAAAACCCAGCATGCCTGACTCTCAGGAACAATTTTTATTACACCCATTCTTTGTACCTTTCTCCCCTATACAACCACAGCCTAGGAACTCAAAATTGCTTTATGATATGGCACTGTGTACAGGTGACTGCAATGGACATGTCATACAATTTAATTGAATTGAGCCAGGAATAATCTTTTTCCATTCTTCTCTCTTCATTGAGAAAGAAGTTGAGGCTCACAGAGGACACATGCCCAACCCATACTCACTCAGCAGGCTAATAGTATTTGATCTTATGACTATGGTGTATTTCTTGGCTAATGTGGGGTAAAATGAAATCACAGCAGGAATGTGCACCGAGTAGAGACAGTTTGGCAGATGAAGGCATCTTATCAGCCCTAATGCTTCACCTCATCTGACCATAGCTAGATTAAAGCTAGTTCCTTGTAGATGATAAGTTAGCTGTCTTTGCAACCATTTTTCTCAGTGTATATGAAGGGTCATACCTGTTCATATCTGCCCTGCTCTTTGTCTTTCATATTTCTTGCCTGTTGGAAACTAACACAGTGATATCATTTTTTGGTTTGCTTTTAGCTGTTATTCTGTAGTCATGACTGTTAACTTTCTCTAACACATCTGAGAAAGTCTTAGAGGTGGCCAAAACAAAGGGAAAATTACAGGAGGTGCTGCAGATACATAGAGACATAGATACATAGAGAGCTGGGTTTAAGAGATCACAGCACACACAAAAAATGCTACCCTCATTTGTCCTCCTAGAGGTGACACCCTGGCCATTTTTTTTTTTTGCCAGTCCTGGGCCTTGAACTCAGGGCCTGAGCACTGTCCCTGGCTTCCTTTTGCTCAAGGCTAGCACTCTGCCACTTGAGTTACAGCGCTACTTCTGGCCATTTTCTATATATGTGGTGCTGGGGAATTGAACCCAGGGCTTCATGTATACGAGGCAAGTGCTCTTGCCACTAGGCCATATCCCCAGCCCCCCTGGCCAAATTTTGATAGACACTATTACCAAGTAAATAGAAGTTAGGTCTCTTGTCTAATTGGAGGACACATCATCAAAATTAGTATTTTCTCAACTATTAGACACTGATACTCAGAAAGTTAAAAACCCAGACTTTTAAAATTTCACTCCAGTTAGGGAAAGACAAGTCAAAGTTCAATGTCATAGATTTTTAAAAATAGCAGTAGCAATTACTGTTCATAAAGATCCTGCATAGCCAAAAGAAAGATAAAATTAGATTTTGCTTCCTTATAGTAAATGGACTCGTGTTTGGAACTTCTGGATTTCACTGACTCACATCTTACATGGTGGCTGTCTGTTGCTCAGGACATTCTGTTTAGCAGAACTCTCCACAAGTGAAATATCCATTTATGTGTTTATTTGTTTAATTAAATGCTAGTGTTGAAACTCAGGGCCTTATATTTGCTAGTTAGATGCTCTGCCACTTAAGCCATGTACCCAGTCCCTTTTTCTTTATTTTTCAAGCAGGATCCCAGACTTTACTATGATACTCTTGTTTATACCTCCCAGGTAATTGGATGATAGGCTAATGCTACCACGGCCAGCTTTACTAGTTGAAAAGAAGGTCTCATTTAGCTTTTTCCTTATGCTGGCCTCAAATTAGGTGTGAGCCACAGAGCTAAGCCTCTCAGGTTTTTATTAACCAAGAATTTTTCCTTATTATGACCTCATACTGAAACTCTTTAATGTTTTTAATTTCCTTCTAAAATATACTCAGAAGTTTCAGCCTGTAGTACCTGGATTTTTTTTTCTGTCTTAGCTAGCTTTAGCAAGGTTCTTTTTGTTCTTTGAATGCTCAGCTTATCTTTGGCTCTCCATGTTCTGCTAGCTAATGGCTGTGAGCTCCGACAGATTTTTCAGCTAATCTTATGAAAGGACTTGCTTTCCACCTAATGAGTTATTTATTTAACAGATGGCCACTGCTTTACTTGGAGGCTATGATGGCATCAGATGAGATCTGTTGCCCCTGGCAAAAAAAAGTAAATTGTGCTTGTTTTTATATAGTTGCTCCCAGAGTTAACTGTTGACTTTTGTTTTAACACTTAATTTTTGAGAACAAAATGTATCTCCAAATACAGATAATTAATAAGCCACTAGGTTAAAAGCAGATGTTTTAACATGTTCTCCTACCAGTAGTAACCTTTGGTAGTGATAACTGAATATCTTACTGCACTAAACTCCTTTATGTTATTCTCTAATCTTTTCAGCAACATTAGAAAGCAGGAAAGATAAGGTAATAGACTCTGATAAATCATCTCCAGGCTCTTTTACTATAAATGATGGATATTCAACACCACCCTAATGGGCATATTTAGGGAAAAAATAGTCAAGATGCATCCACTGATGCTGAACTTCCCTAACAAGTTGGAATTTGGGCAAGTAGAGCTGTCTTTCTCACTGAGTATAAATGGAATGCAATATCATGATTTCCCATGTAAATGAGAGTTGATATGCCACACTCGGAGTTTCTACATTTGAAGTTGTCCTAGACCACATGCTGGTGTGGTGGTATCTGCATTATTTTTATGACCTTCACCTGCCCTGTATGGGCATTCTGTATCTCTCTGTTTACCTTTCTTTGGTGATTGGCCAATTAGTTCATCACCTGGTTCTAAGCCCAACATCATGAAAGGAGCTCAATACTGCTATAGGTTTCTGAGCCTGATACTTGGAAAGGGAAGAGCAGTGTGTCAGTTCTGGAAGCAGGGAGCGTATGGAGTTTGCTTCCCTGAGGAAGGCTCTGCCATGATGGATACTGGCAGGATCCAGAATTTGACTTCTCTTTCCTTTTATAGGGGCTAAACATCTCTGGGTCCTCAGAATTCATTACCATTAGTTGAGTCTTGTTCTCAGGCCCATGCAGAATAGCAAGTGCCAAGGTCAAGTCTGTTTACTAGAGCTGGGCTGTGTACAATCAGGCGGATGGCTGTTTGCTTCAGCTAGAGTGGGGCTTGACTCCCATGAGTGAATCCATATGAGAATGAGTCTTTGAGTGGACTGAGGAATGCAGGCATGTTGTGTCTAATTGCTCTGGCTCAAAAGCAGCTGCCACCTGCAACATTGGATACAGTGTGTTGGAGATGGCAAAGAGAATACACAGGTCTGACTGCCAAGGAATATGACCACATAACAAGTATGCTGCGTGTGTGTGTGTGTGTGTGTGTGTGTGTGTGTGTGTGTGTGTGTTGGGCCTGACATCAGAATAAAGACTTATTTTGCTGATACTGGGTTTTTTCACTCACAGTTGGTTCTGAACTGCTTCAGCCATGCCTCCACTTATAGGTTTTGGCAGATTATTTGGAGTCTGGAGGGTTTGGGTGCCCAGAGCTCCAAACTGATTCTTCAGTCTCAGCCTCCTGAGTAGCCTCAATTTTAGGTGAGAGCCATTGGTACCCTGGCGAATAAATATTTATTTTTGCTGAGCTTCTAATTAAGTTTTGGATACAGTTAAGTTTTACCACAGTCTATTCTGAGTTTGTGTTAGTCCCCAGAGTCCAAGAGCGTTATCTCCATTTGACAGATAAGGAAGCAAAGGCAAATGAAGTTGACACACTTGCTTGTTGTAAAATGGGTAGTCAGAGAGGCCCAGGATTTCCATTCACCATTTTCTGGCCACAGGGATAGCTGTCACTGTCACAAATAGGAAGCCCAGGTGAGCTACAGGCATCCTGCTATTAGCATTATCCTGTTGTCTGGATTTTTATTTTCATTAGTGTTAGAGGATTAGCAGTTTCTCAGAGGTGGAGGGGAGTGTTAGAACCTCCATTCCTAATTGACTTAACAGTCAGGAGGATAATTACTTCCAGTCTAACCTGCAGAAATACAGTGGGAATTTCCAATCAGATTTTTTTCCCCCCGATAAGCAAGCTACCTCTGTCTAGCTGCCAAGAAGGCATTGCAAGGATTGGCCATCCTGCACATAAATGCATCATCCTCTAGATCCAGCACTCTAACACTGAGCACTCTTTAACACCCTGGGAAACCTCTAAACAAAACAGAATGCAGAAGTTTAAAATATTGGATTCCTGATTTCCCTGACTCCCGTGTCCCAAGATGGTTGCAGGGTCAGGAAAATAGCAGTAGGATAGCACATCTACAGCTCACAGGACTTAATGTTTCTTAAGCTAAAGCAGTGTGGGAGAAGAAGTGAATGCAGAAAGGTAATTTTACACTGTTAAACAATCTTTTAAATGTTTGGCTTCCTGCTTTCAGAAACATAATCTACCTGGCCAGATGTGACACATAAAAGAAAATAACCATACATGTAGACCCGGAGTTGCAGATTGCATTGCTTGCAAAAGCCACAGATAATACCTAGGAACATAGCCTACATTTCGGTAGTCCCTCCATTTAAGTGTTTACCTCATAAGATTCCAGGTGATTATTGCCATGGAAAGATTGGCACCCACTGTGGCATAGTTGAAATCCTTGTTATGATTTTCTGATTTTCATATAAGATCTTTCTAAATGGATTTTCAAATACCAGTACTGAGTCTTGAACTCAGGGCTTAGGTTCTGTCCTTTGGCTTTTTATTCCTCAAAGCTAGTGCTCTGCCAGTTGAGCACCTTCACTTCCTTCTTTTTGGTGATTAATTGGAGATAAGAATCTCATCGACTATCCTGTCCAGGCTGGCTTCTAAACTGCAATCCTCAGGTCTCAGCCTCCTGAGTAGGTAGGATTATAGGCATGAATCACAAGTGTTTGACTCTATAGAGATTTTTTATGTGCAATTTCTGAGTTTTGAAAGAATATACAAGGGTATGGAGTCAGGGATTAGAGGTTGGTAGGCCCCATGGAAGGTAAGTAGGAAGGTCTAGGGATGAAATGTGGGCTTGGTAGCCAAAGTACGACAGTAGATTCTCTTGCTGTGTGTGTGTGTGTGTGTGTGTGTGTGTGTGTGTGTGTGTGTGTGTGTGTTAATTGTTACTACTCAGAGGGACCTGGGTGTCATAATTAATCCCGCCTCCTTCTCCAAGAACTTTGTGTTCAGGCCCCAGTAGATTCTGGACCTTGCCTCCTGGCTGCCCAAATCCAGACTTCCTAAGGGAAGATGCACTCCCAGAACCTGGGATTTCTTCAGTCTCTCACATCTCGCCTCATGCAGTAGGCACACAGCCACATTCTCTTTTTCCATCTTCTTCCCTGTCTCTTAAAACCAAACCTGCTGACTGCCTGAGAGAGATTGATCATCCTGCTGATAGAGAGAAATGGTCCCACTCCTGTTAATTCTCAGCCACCTCATTCCTCTTGCCTCATAAATTAACATAGTTACCAGGAGGCTAGAGCAATGTGCCAGGGTATGTATGTAGGACAAAACAAGTGAAAAGAAGGAGTGAATTGAGAAAAGAACAGAATTTGGGGCTAAATTTCTTTTGTTTATTGGTTCCACGTCTAAACTTAAAAAAATATGTATTCATTTTTTATTGTCCTTAAGTAGTTGTGCAAAGAGATTTCATGTCACTGAACCTTGACCAATGTTACTCCTTTCATCATTCTGTCATCTCTTTCAACTCCACCTTTCTTCTCAGTCTACTTGTATTTTTTCACATATACATTGACTATTATGACTGCATTTACTCACACCATTTATCTTCCTCACCCCTACACAACCTCATTGTTCTCTAACACATATGTTCCAGATTTCTGGTATTCATTTGATCAAACTTTAAAGTTGTTCAGAGGAATCCATTGTGCCATTGGAATCCTCCCCTATGGTAACCATATTTTAGTTAATACATACATGTATATATGCATGTGACTCTATATATGTTTACATATGTATTTATAGCTTAGATGTAAATTCTATATATGGAGGAAAACATACATCCTTTGTTTCTCTAAACTTTTTCTCTTCTTGGTGTGACCAGATAGAGTATCAGAAAATATCAATACTTCCACTCTTTCCCTACAGAAAGGGACAGAATCAAATCTCACCAGGGGCTAAGAAATTAGAGAAACAGGAGGATCAATGAGGGGAAGACATTTGTTCAGAAGTTTCCAACTGACTTTGCACGTGTGACCCAGTGGTGGAGAGGCTGGGGCAGTGTGGTTCAATTTAAATGAATTACTTAAAGGGAAAGGGAATCTAGAATAATTCTTGGAAATTCTGTGATCAAAGTCCCTTTCTCAGCATATATACGTATGTGGTTCTCTGTATAAATTATTGCGGTATGCACTAGCCAAGACTTTATTTAAAGGCTCATTAAAATGATTACTAGTTTTTTTCTTTTGCATTTTATTTGAAAATTGGAAGAATATAAACCTATAACCTGGCTTTTATCCAAAATGCCCTTTAGGGCTTGTCTCAAGTAGAATCACATTTTGTTTTAAATAAAGATACAATTTGCAGTAAGATTATCCAGGCATTTAAGAGGAAATAATAAAAATTAGCCACTTGCTACGCTATGTAGGAGTTTATAGTTGCCCAACATAGTTTTTAATTTGATTTTTATTGAATTAAGTTTTTATGAGTGTGTTGAAGATTTTCAACAAAGCATTATTATTTAAAAAATAGAAAAAAAGATCTCTTTCTTTTCTGAGTAAAAATACTGCCTTGAGCTTTAAAGCAAGGATTTATGGAGAGCTTGTGTTCCTAGATGATATGTAAGATTCTCTCAGCCTTTACTGCCTGGATCATCTGATTGTCATCCTTGTGGTTCCATTCAGGGGTGGGAATAATGGGCAGGGCAAGCTGATAATAAAAGCAGGAGGATGAAGACCAACTCAAAGGAGAGGGCATTGACTAAATTGACTATATTGAGGGAGAAAATAACAACCTGACTGACATTGATAGAGCGTCTGAAACTGGACCTGGATGACCAGTGGGAATCATAAGAATTTTATACTTCAAGGATCTTTTCAACAAAGACTGTGTATCCCAGTTGGGAAAAAAGTAAACACAGTATTCAGCGTGAAGAAATAAGCAGAACTTGTGGAATGTAGGTGCAAGAGTGGACTAGATTTTGGAAAGAAAATTTGCATTTGAGTAAGTGTAGAAGTGAAAGAACAATTGAATAGGACAGTGCACATAGGGGGATTTTAATGGGCATGTTAGGGTTTAGAAATTGGAGGATGGAGGAGCGATCTAGTAGGCCCAGATATTGTAGGTCTCTCAAAGCTCAGAAGAACTTGGAGGAGCCATAATAAGCTTGATGACACGAGAGAGGTATAAAAGGAAGGATAATGAACACCTTGTAAATTGATGAGGTGCATGTTTGATTCCCTGGCTCTCCATGTCTTGTCCCCTGCCCTGCCCCACCCCCACCATACCTGTGTTTCCTGAGCATCCTGGTAGGAACAATCTCAGCCCAGAGCTTGAGAAGGCTTGTGTGTGCTTTCTAATGTTCTGGCACACTGTCATATAGCAAATGCATCTTACTGCCCCTGAGGTAGACAGAGCTGTAACAAAAACGACCACCACCACCAGTGAAAGAAATGACTCTATTCTTTTCTTCCTTGGTGAGCTCAACCAAGCAGAGAGATTGCTGCTGGCATTCATGCCTCACCCTTCGTCTGTCTCCCCATTATCAACCCAAGGTCATTGTCATAACACTCAGTGC
Source organism: Perognathus longimembris pacificus (assembly GCF_023159225.1). Classification (NCBI taxonomy): domain Eukaryota; kingdom Metazoa; phylum Chordata; class Mammalia; order Rodentia; family Heteromyidae; genus Perognathus; species Perognathus longimembris. The sequence goes on along the minus strand of NC_063162.1, from coordinate 19,166,517 downwards.
TCAGCACACATTCTTGGGGTGAGCATGTCCGGGTAATGAGGAGTGAGGTCTGCCAAATGGCGCAGGGGTTTTCAGCCAGCGAATCTCTGTCCTCTAGGTTGGGGTCTGAGCTGGCAGCACAGACTGGAACACTGGCTCCAGTGACAAATGGAAGTCTGGGTCTGTGCTGGCAGCCCCATGTGGAGGGAGTCCTGAGAGCAGCTGTAGACAGTCAGCTTGGCCACTCCACCACACCAGACTAATGCTGAGAAATGGCTTGGGCTGTCTCATGCTGACCAAACAGAGGGAAGAAATGATTCAGAGAGGATGGAGGCATGAAAAATACACTTAATTAGCTTCTGGCTGGGAGACCTGACAAAAGAAAGGGTGGCGGTCAGTTTGGAACTTGTCAATCATGTCTGATTCCTCCCTGGAGTTCAGGAAGTTGGTATGAGGGAGTGGAAAAAGCTTCACAGTGTAGGAACTGTCTCACTCTCTGTTCAACATTAAATGTATTATTTAACTTCCCCAAGTCTTAGCTTTCCCATCACAGTGTTTTTTATTTAAAATAGGTCTCAGAATTAAATAACATTATGCATATGCTACAAGGGATGTGTTCAGCCATATCACTTCTTTTCCAAAGTTAAATGCAGCTGTCTTTGGCTTTCTTCTCTGCTTAGTGATACTTCTTAATTCTCAGTTGTACTATACCCATAGTAGATGTCTTTTTTTTTTATCCTAGGGGAAAGAATCCATCATGCTTCAGTCTAGCATTTTGCAAAGTTCTTTCAAACTTTCATAACAAAAATGTTAACATTCTGCATCCCTGCTCTTTCCCCCCTCTCCTTCTGCCTTCTCATGAATCCATGATTGTCTTTAATCTCAGCGAATGAAGTGTATGTTTCAAGTTATGATTGCCTGGCCCTGCACAGTGTGTGAAGAGCAAGTTTCCACTCATCACCTTCCAAGGAACACTCAGCAAGGAGAGCTGGTAGAATAGCAACTCCCATTTAGGGCTTCCTGCTCCGGAGTCACAGACAGCCCTATTGCAGCATTGTTTCTTCCAGAAGCACCACCTTTACCTGTACAGACACACATTGGGTTCATAATCCCTTCCTAGTGGAAAAAAACCCTTCATGATACTGCATGTTCATGGATCTTCCTGTGGGTGAAAGGCACTGTGCAGGCATTTGAGGCAGATGTCATTTTAGGACAATGTTCGTGTGAGAGTGAGAACTGGTGGCCTAGAACTTGAGAAACTATATTTATAGACACTATTAATGAGGTACTAGGACCATCCAGTTCTAGACTGGGAATTAGAATGACCAATAATTGTAAACATTTGTCGAACATATTTCTCACAGATAAGGACATATAGGTAAATACTGCTCTCTCCCTCCATGAGTAAGAGAGAGAGAGAGAGAGAGAGAGAGAGAGAGAGAGAGAGAGAGTGAGAGAGAGAGAGACCAAGAGACTGAGAGATTGAGAGACCAAGAGACCTAGACAGAGACAGAGGCAGAGAGACAGAAACAGTGACAGAGACAGAGAGACAATCGAATGAGACCATATAGAAGCTAGAAGATTCTGAAAAGACCCTTGTTGCCTTACCTGGAAAGGTGGGTAAGTCAGGCTTTGTAGTCTGATTGTCTAAAGGAGGCATATGCTCTTAGTTCTGAGTTTTCGTAGCTACTCATAGTTTTAGACATGTACCCCGATCTTCCATCACCTCTCTCAACATGTTTTTTTTTTTTTTTTGGCCAGTCCTGGGCCTTGGACTCAGGGCCTGAGCACTGTCCCTGGCTTCTTCCTGCTCAAGGCTAGCACTCTGCCACTTGAGCCACAGCGCCGCTTCTGGCCGTTTTCTGTATATGTGGTGCTGGGGAATCGAACCTAGGGCCTCGTGTATCCGAGGCAGGCACTCTTGCCACTAGGCTATATCCCCAGCCCTCTCTCAACATTTTTTAAAAGCTGAGTAGATACAAAAAGGAAAGTGCTTCCTTCTAGTCTATCAATGCCACATGTGTATTATGAAAAACATTTCTTGCTGAAAGAAGTGGGAGGTGGTGTTGAATTTTATTATTACAGGGCATACAGATTGAGGAGGATGGGATCAGGACATAGCCTGTGAAAAAATCTCAACATTCATTAATTCCCAAGAGTAATTGATAATGCCAAGCTGTCACGTCCCAACTCAGGCACTCTGGAGGAAGGACTGGCTGTCTTTGTGAGGGTCCTTTTCTACTTTTCCACTGTGGTGAGACCCTGGCTCTACCTCAAGCAGCTTGTGATCTGGGTGCATTATGAAACATTTCTGAGCTTTCATTTTTCTCCTTGCTGTAATTGGAATGGCATTAGCCTCACCTCATTGGCTGATCTCAAGAAAGATTGATTGAGCAATATTTGCAGATGCTGAGTAGTGCCTGGCATATGGTATCCAGTTAAAAATAATTCTTATCAGCTTACTGTCATGCAACCTCAAGATAGCGGGCCCCTATGAAGCAAGTTGCTGTGTAGTGGATGTGGATATGCCTACTAAACACAACCTGGGTACTTGTGACCCCCTCTGGGTATTTGGTGTTCTGTGGGGTAAAGTATGGAGTGAGCTGGTGGATGACTCCAAGTCTGTCAGATGCAAGCTTCTCATTAAATTGATGACAAGACTGAATCCCAGTAGGGGGAGAGTCACTTTTCAATGCTTCTCAGCTACTAAAGGTGCTGAACAATAAATTTTTATCTCTGGCTTCACACTGAGGATGCTTTGTATAAAATTACATAGGTGCACACAAGACAGTTACATCTCAGAGCTTTGGGGTACCCTTGGCTTAGTCTAGTAACCCTAGAGCTTTGAGAGCATAAAGAGAATAGATCAAGCTGTTAGAATAGGATGAGTCTAGCAGAGAACCTGCCATAGGCGTGTGATCATAGATATATAAAATCTTCAAGAAGAAGTTGAATTTGCATCACAGCACAATTTACCATCACTAAAATATGGAACCACCCCAGATGCCCCTCAGTAGATGAATAGATCAAGAAAATGTGGTACATATACACAAAGGAATTCTATGATTCTCTCAAAGAATGACATTACACCATTCATAAGGAAATGGAAAGACTTGGAAAAAAATCATACTAAGTGAAGTGAGCCAGACCCAAAGAAACATGGACTCTATGGTTTCCCTCATTGGTATTGATTAGTACATGTTTAGGATAGTCCTAGCAGAAGATTACACTAGTTCAATAGCTATGTGCATATGAACACATAAAATGATTCTAGGCAAAATGAACTCCAAGTTATGGAAATAAGTGGTTTACCATTGTTGTTATTTTCAACATACCATGTGAAATTATGCCTTTTTCTTTTTTCTTTCTTCCCCATGGTTTTGCTGTTGATGTCACTGTAACTTATTTTAGTACCCTGGGTAGTTTATATACATTTATCGGAACTAGAGAAGGGAAGGGAAACACCAAAATGGAGAAACAAAGGATAAAAGGCAAACCAGCGCAACAACAATACTTAGAAGGCAATATGCAGTAAACAAACTGTACAACTGGGGAGAGGTGGGAAGGGGAGAGAAAAATGAGGGAGGAGGTAACAAGTTTGATAAGAAATGTACTCTCTGCCTTAGTATTATCCCTCTCTGTACATGACTTTGACAATAAATAAATTAATTAATCAAAAAAGAAGTTGAACTAAGAGTAAACACAGGTAGCAAGATCAGAAGAGCATCTGAGCCAAGGTTGAATCAAGAGAAAAATTCCCAAGTAGAGACGGTCTGGTAAGAAAAGAATCTGAACAGAAAGACCAACTTCAAAGTCAGAGCCTGGCATTCGGCTATTATTCAAGATATATTTTATTCATCAACTGCTTTGTTAAATGGCAACTTTTTTGTGCAATGCTAATAATGAAAAGAAAAAATAAGTAAATAATAAAATAGTTGATTAAGAAAAAACAAAACAAAGTAAGAGTCTAGAAAGGCTCAAACCAATTCAATCCAGAAGGCAAAATAAGCCTAACCCTAGGATTAAGGATTGAGCCAATGAGGTTTTTGGCAGCATAGTTCTGCAGTATATTTTTGCTGGGATGGTAGCAAAGAGGCATTTGACTGATTAAAGCATCCAGGCTGGGCCAGACAAGGACAGTCCCACAAGAAGAGTAGCAGACAGATAGGATGCAATTGCCCAAAGTGGTCTTTGGCCTGAACCTTGGATCTTCAATCATCCTGGAGGTGGCTATGACAGCACATATATATATGAAAGATTTCCTAACCCTATTCTGGACCTTTTCAGAGGTGAGAGCTGATGTCAAAGCAGAACTCAGCGTGCAGTTTAGCTGTGGGAACTGGGTTTGGGATAAACAAGCTGTGGGCTTCTAGTTTCAGCTGTCCTATCTTGATCCAAATCACAGAGCATTATCATTTGAGAGTTCAGGGGAGACACACCTCACAGAAACAAGGTTGTAAAACATTCTTTCTCTGTGAAGATTTTCTCCTTGACATTAACAGCCTCTTGACATGGCTGTCTGAGAAAACTGTCTTGGTTCAGCTGGACCAAAAAACAACTGTAAATGGCTTGGAGCACCCTGCATACTTCTTCCACTTCTCTTTAACAACTATACAGATTGTTTCTTTTCAGCCTCACAGTTGAATCTACCCTGAAGTCTTAGGTCAGGTATTTTGGGCCTGAACCAGCAAACCCTGGAAACAAGGGAGAAGGGAAGAATGAAGTCGCAAGACATTGCCCCCATAATACAGTAATACTAAAGACAATATAGTCAGAATTTTTCATTTATCTTTAGGAATCACCATGTTGATTGTGGGAACATTGAACAGGTAGCTCCCAAGTGCCATGGGAAAAGATACTTATGATTTGTCTGGCACAGCATGTTGTTCTGAACTGACTGTCCAGCCTTTCCTTTACCATGATTAATACTATCAGTTCTATGATTTTGAAAAGTTTTAATTGCTTCAAATCTCCATTTCAATTTCTTTCTTTCTTTTAATTTTGTGTGGTCCTGGGAATGAATCTATATCCTTGAACATGCTAGCTAGGTCAAGCACTCAAATACTGAGCTTTTTGTTAGTATTTGTTTTCTGAGATAGAATCTTGCTAACTTTGTCTAGACTGACCTTAAGCTCACAGTTCTTCTGCTTGTTCTTCTGAGAACATAGCATCACTATCGTCTGACTAACTTCAAGCTATTTTCTATAAAATGAGAATTTTACCTCCATACATCAGTCGGGATGTTTTGGCTCTAACAATCCACAGCCTCAACTGGCTGAAGCATGTGGAATTTATTACTTCCTATGATAAAGGCTAGAGATAAGCAGCTCCAGGTTGATAAGTTTTTAACTAAGTGGCATGGTCAAGGACAAGGTATTTTCCATTTTTTTCTGCTCAGTCCAGCTTCTCCACACATATATATATATACCTCATAAGTGATGCTATAAGAAAGATGGCCATGGAAAGGAACCTTAGGCAAAAAACAAAATCTTCCACAGTGCTTCATGAGATCCTCTGAGCATCAAATGAGATAGGCCATGCAAAACAGTGTCAGCATCTTCTAGATTTGTAATTTTCCCTCTCTTTGCTTTTGGGATTTCACTAAAAATCTTGGTCTTTTTCAACATTCTGCTTAAATCATTCCACTTCCATGAAGTGACACGCCTATATCTCACCTCCACTAGGTTTTACATCTCAAATAGAACTTCTGGCATTGATTGCATGAGCATAACCTAAGAGAACTTGAAAAATATGGATCTAGTGGTGTCCTTTTAATGAGGAATTCAAGAGAGGGGTAAAATACATTCATATGGGAAGCTGGGGTGATTGATTATATAGTATATATTGATATGGAAAATTACTAATTATAGGTTTTTTTTAAAACAGGTTATAGAATATTATGCTTGAAAAAAACAAGAGTATATATAATGCATATGTACATAGAATACCTGTGTAACTTATACTTGATATATAAAGACAATGTATATGTGTGTGTATATATAGAAAATGTATCTATATAATTTGTATTTTGCTATATAGAGAGAGTGCACATATGTTTGTGTGCATATATACATATATATCTATATGTGTATATAATATACCTGTTTACACATACATACACACATATATAAGTATATATGCACACACACATTTATACTTAATAGGCAGGATGATGACAAGGACACAAACTCCTCCAGTGGTTGAAAGAAGATAAGAAAGTGAGGCATGGTTGGCTACAAAAGTACTAGAAATTGAAAGCAACCCAACCTGCTGCTTGCTGGGATATTGAGGGAAAAAAACGTGGCTTTCAACCTGAATGGTTGGGCAAATGAGTATGAGTTGGGCAATTGGAAATACTAAAATGGCATAGATAGACTACAAGAAAAAATGGGGCAGAAGATAACCAATTTAGGGGGTCATTTTGGTACCATGGGACATGCAGGTGAAAAGTCTGACAGGCAGTTAGATTTGTGGGTCTATATCTTAGGAGAAAGGCTTGAGCTTAAGAGTATGTAAGTCTCCTTGGCAAACAAAGACAAATTTACCAATGGAGGCTCCTTGGAATTCTTGTTGAACATAGGATCAAGTGCAAACAAACCTAGCTTGCTATCAATCCTGCAAACATTTATTGAAAACTTACTGTGTGGTCAGCATGGTCCCCGGTAATGGAATCACAAAGATGAATGAGATCTAGTCTATGACTGAAGAACGATGTCATGATGTATTAGGCACTTTGGAAACACCAAAGAAAGAATGGTTAGGTCTACCCTGAAGAAAGATAGAACAGAGGTCACCAGGAGCTAATTTTCAAATGACAAGCTGGGGTTTGCTAAATGGATAATAGTGGTGTTTTTAAAGCATTGCCCATGAGATTGGACTTCACCACAGAAATTCAGTATGTTTCAGAAGATGTGAATGTTTATCAAAATGCTGGGAAACTGAATAGGTTCACTGGCAGAATACACTATGAAATCCAAGATGTTTTATTCTAAGAAATAACTAACAGTGAATAAATGTGTTTTTGGTAAGTCAGTGTAAGTTGTCTTTCAGCTTCCTGGAATGCTCATATTATGTTCACTTACCTCAAGGCAGAGTTATATTGGATATCTGAGTCAAGAAGGATGCAATATGTTTTCCTCCAATCTACAGTGGACAAGTCTTTTCTGGGCCTTTGAAGTATAGTCCCTCACCCCTCAAGACCCTGAGAGATGTCACATTCCCCATGGCTGTTAGACAACAGCTATGGATAGGTCAGCAGGCTTATTGAAGGTCACTCAGCAAAATAACAGCCTCTTATTGCCTTGGTGCACTTTGCCATGCTAATGGGCCCTTCCGAATGATGCTCCTTTATATGTTTGGCCTCTCTCCCTTGGCAGCTCATGAGTGTACTTTTACCTTTAATTGCAAGGCACAGCAGTTTGTCATGGTTTGCATTCAGGTGCCAGTAGGATTGGAAGCCAGCCAAGCAGTAGACGTTTAACCCGGTGGTGAAAGATGAGTGATTGGCACAGTTTAAACTCTGGTATTGCCCTTTGATTGTGCTGCAGTTTAATGTGTTTTCTGTACTTCCAGGACTTCCTATACATCAGGAGCCCATTCAACCTCAGCTTGCCTCTTTCTCTACTGTTGTGAGTGCCTTCAGTTTTTGACTGGGAAATAAATATAGTGGAGAGACCCAAAGCTTCTCAAGCTGATTTGGCTCTCAGTAGCTGGCAGGTGAATTTATCACCTGAGACTAGGCTGCGCTTTGACATCTTCCAGTTGAAAGGCCTTTACTGGCCAGGGAGGGATGCTTTTCAAGGGGAAGTGTTATGTGAGAATATTTGCTTTTATTCAGTCTCTACTGTGCCAGCGACTTCCCACTGTCTATGGGATACAGAACAGATGCCATGATATGTTATTGACCAATCCCTGTAAGCTGCTCCAGACCTTTCTTCCTGTCTTGCCTTGCCCATACTCTTCCACCCTTTATGAATTCAGATACTCTGAATTTTCCTTTTAGTCTTCTGGTAGCTCTTAGTGCTTATAATCATGGTCTCTTCCTTACAATGTGCCTCCTTGCCTTTTCCCCACCTAATGATCTTCTATTTTTTTAATCTTTATTGTCAAAGTGAAGTACAGAGGGGTTACAGCTTCATATGTAAGGCAAGTACATTTCTTATCCAACTTGTCTCCTCCTCCCTCATTTTCTGCCTTGTCTCCCCTCTCCCGTCTCCCCCCCCATGTGTTGTACCATTGGTGTACACCAATTGGTTTTGTAAGAATTGCTATTGCTGTCGATTGTCTTTTTATCCTTTGTCTCTCAATTTTGGTGTTTCCTTTCCCTTTCCTGATTCCAATGCCACCTAATGATCTTCTAACCATCTCTGGGACCCACTGCAGTAGTCATTTCTTCCCATAGGTTCTTTCTGATGACTTTGACTCGGTATTTCTTCTCACCAGAATTTCCTCTCACATATTACCTGGTAATGTTTCTGTCTCTATAAATATGGCTAGTCATTTGGTGGCAGGCACTGCATTTCTCCCATGCCTGTGCCTGTCAGGGTGCCTGGCACAAGGTCTGAGTGTGCTCTGAGGTCCAGCATTCTTCTTGCTGCCTTGGTGCCACGATGCAGGTGTGGAAGGCAATTCCAGTAGGGCTGACTGCCAGACACATGTGGAGGTTTTCCAAGCTTTTCCTCAGCAAGGCCTGAGAAGGACTAACTGATGGAGAGGAGTTTTGCTTCAGGCTTTGTATCAGCCTTCCCAGATCTGCTTCTCTGGTCCAGATGGAACCTGGGCTTGGCTGCCCCATCCTGGACTCACCTTCTGTGTTCTGCATTCTGCTAGCCTCTCCTGTCACTGCAGCAGGACTAATGGCTTCCAGCTGTGACCGTTTATAGTCTACATCTAGCATACTCTGCCAGGATCCAGAGCCCAGTCCTTCTGCCAGAGGAAGGAGAGAGGAGTTAAGGGGACATTTATGCTGGAATTGATTGTTCCCTTCTTAGTGCTTTCACTGAGTTCTGTTTATCTCTTTCCCTAGCTTGCATCTTCCCGAAGTTCAACCATTTATTTCTCTATCTTCCCTGCTGACCAGTGAATGCCCCAGGGCAAAAGTCGTGCATTATCTGTCCTGGCCCCCTAGTACCTAACACAGTGCTTGGCACTGAGTTGCTATTCATTCCAACTAAGTAGAAATCAATAAGTAATTGCTAAGTCAGAATAATCCACACAGTGCCCAGTTGAAGCAAAGGATACATGTGAATTCCATGTTTTGTTCTTCTGTATCAAGCTGCTTTTCTTAAAATCTTTGAACGTTTGATTGGGCACAAAGCTCTAGAGCACATTTTCTTCCTTGTGAGTGGATATATCATTGGAGAAGATGGTCAATGGGCAGCTGAAATGGTCTCTGAGACTCCGTCAAGTAATTGCTCTCACAAAATTTATTTCCTGGTATATTTCCATACTGAATCTATTTTAAAGAGGCCAAATCTAGGACAATAAAAAGTTTGGGCAAGTATTTCTCTCATTCCACAACACTTGGGGAATAAAAGATAAACTACATTTCAATATATGCACAAATACATGTGTATATATTGATAAATACAAAACATTGGGAGCCTGAGACTTTGACCACTACTGTCACTGATTTATTTCTTCCCAATGCACTTGGATCATGCAAAAATGGAAATTATTTGATTTCATTGGGGACAGTCTTTGCTACACTTGTTCCTTGCCAGTTGTCCATTAAGCATGGCTGATGATGAAGGTGTATTTATTTTGTGGGTTGCTAGGCCTGCTCACATGCCTTTCCAGACTTCTCAAGGTCCTTACTTCTCTCACAGTCTTTGCAGACACTTCTGGGCATCCTCATTTCAGTCTCTGCCATTTGGATGCTGATTTTTATGTTTAGAGATCTATATCTCTTTTTACTACTGTCAAAGAAATGTTTAAGTATTTGACATTTCTAACCAGGGTACCAGTACTCAGATGGTATGGCTTATATCCCTGGATGATTTTCAAGAAGAGAAGCAATGATCATTGTCCCACCGGCTCCCAAGTACAAGTTTTACTCTTCTTGCTCAGGTCCTGACTTAAAGTAACTAAAAAGGTATGTAGTCCCCACTAGGGAAGAGAGACTAGCTAGAGCTTGGAAACAAAGGCCTGTTGATGTTTCTGAAGGGATTAATGTGGGGAAGTAATTAAGTAAAAATATTTAAAAGGATAATTTATTTCAACCAAGTCATAATTATTTCAGAAATAATGACCCATACTTATTTTAAAGTTCAAAAAATCTAATACAATTGGCCATCATTTTCTAATAAAGGAGATCATGATTACCTCTACTGATCATAGAGCAGTGTTTAACAACACTGCTTGACAATTATCTAGACGTTCATGGTAATTCTTAGCCAACTAGAAAAGAGCTTCTTTAATAAGATCAAATGATTAAAAAAAAAACATATAGCAAACACTACTTGCAATGCTAAAATTTTGATTTGTTTTTCTCCCTAAGATTGGGAATTAGGCAGAGAGATATCCATTGTCATCTTCTTATTCAGAATTATAGGGAGGGATCTAGCCAGTGTAAGAGGCAAGAAGGATATAAAAATGTATGAGGGCCTAAGAGGAGGAAATGGTAGCCTAATTGTCTTTGTGGAACATTCAAAAGATCCTGTCAACACACCACTGAATTAATTAGTAAATGGATATGACCTACTCACTGTGTTATGGCAGTATATAGTAAAATGTCTACTTAATAGCAACAAACAAATACAAAATATCAAATGGGTTTGTTTATGACATCACCAAACACTGTGTGATAAATAAGAAAGTTGAATATATTCTCAATATAAAAGCCTAAAAACCTTTGAGAGAGATTTAAAAAGGCTTTAGTAAGGTGGAGAAAAATGATGTTTGTAGATAGAAAAATTTAATGTTGTAATCCTATTAAATTTCCCCAAATCTTACCTATTGATTCAAAAATAACACCGATATGAGTGGGTTTGTCTATAGAATCTGACAAGCTGATTTTATTCCAGAACAGAGAAACCTCCAGCTGCTAGTGGCTCATGCCTGTAATCCTAGCTACTCAGGAGGTTGAGATCTGAGGATCTTGGTTTGAAGCCAGCCTAGGAAGGAAAGTCCATAAGACTTATCTCCAATTAATCACCAAAAATACTGGAAGTGGAACTGTGGTTCAAGTGGTAGAGTGCCAGCCTTGAGCAAAAAGTGCTCAGGGAGAATGCCCAGGCCCTGATTTCAAGTCCCAGGACTGGTACACACCAAAAGAAAAGAATAGGTAAACCTGGGTATGCTGATATACACTTAGAATCCCAGTAGTCTGGAGACTCAAGCAGGAGGATTACACATTCTGGGCTAGTCCTAACCACAGAGCAAGGCCCTGTCTTAGTGACAGTCTTCTCAAATCCCCACCCTGAAATAGATAAAATGATTCCTGGAATGTGAAATGCATGGTTGTCTACCACTGATCTATACCCCCCACCAACAGATGAGTCAGTGTTAAACAAAGTTACAGTAATTACACACCTTTTATTAGGATTTTGTGTAAGCTGCAATAATTAAGACAGCATATGGTATAAGCACAAATATTAAAAATAAAAACAGACCAATGTGATAGAATAGTATCCAGAAATATAGCCACATGTATATGGGTGCTTGATTTATAACAAAGGGAAGCACTGAAACACTGTGATAAAAGTATGCTCTTGGTAAATATGTAACTTGGCCTATAGAATATATTAATATCACAAAGAGTCTTGACTTATCTTGCTCTCACAAAAATCTGTTCCTGATGGATTGCAGATATAAATATGAAAGCTGAATCCATAAAGCTTCCCAACAAAAGCACAAGATATTATCTTCATGACTTCTAGATAGGAAAAGGATTTCCTTCACGGGCCCCAAAGAATTTTGACTGAAAAGAAAAGATTGATACACAGGACTTCAATGAAATGAAGAGCTGTTCAACAAAAGCATTACAGAAGAGTGAAAATGCAAGCCATTTAGTAAAAGGAGAGAGGTATACTACACATATTTAGCAAAAGACTTGTGCGCAGAATTTATAAATAACTCTTTACAAATCATGAAAGACTGATTTTTTTTTTAAATGGAAAGGAAAGGAAAGCCAAAGGACTTGAATAGACTTCTCCAAAATCAGTCATCTAAAAGGCCAGTAAACATGAAACCTTACTCTGGGATGGCTTTGTATAACAAATATAATAGCGAAAATGGAAATGCTAAAATTAAATAAAAAGTTACTCAAAAATGTATAGCAAATGTCACATTTAAAGGGGAAATTCCATATTCTACCAATTATTGTCAAAGATATAAAATCCTCAAACACTACTGAGAAGAATGTAAATTGTTGCAACCTCTTTGGAAAACTAGCAATGCCTACTGAGTATACATATACCCTGTCATCCAAAATTCCACTCTTAGGTGTATATCATCCAGAAAAATCTATGCTTATGGGCACCAAAAGATATATATGAAAGTATTTGTGGTCATAAAATCCACAACCAAGAACTCATTTAAATTCCTACCAACAGTAAAATTTCATCAGTTATTCATATAACCACACGTTCATGACAAAAATGGTGATTCCTATACATACTGGTGAGGTGGCTTAATCTCATAGATTATTGAATTATAAAGAGTGTTGAGGCAATTAAAGAAAGCATTCTTTATTACCCTGTTTATTTGACACTTCAGAACAGTCCAGACTAATTGATATTAACAGAAAGCATGAAATCTACATTTGGGGAGACAGGAGACACAGGAAGTTATGAGACACTGCTCTTATTCCTTTTTTTTTCCATTGCAGGGGTGGATACAGGCAGATTTAACTCTGAAAGTTCAGCCAGCTGGACCATTCTGATCGGTGCACTTTATGTATGGTAGCTTTATTCAATTTAGTGTTTATTTTGTAATGCAACTGAGGAATGTCAATTCCAAGAGAGGATTCTCTCCTCACAGGGTGTACTTGCCATGAAATTTTGCATGTAGTCACATACCACATTTCTTTCTAAAAAGTGCATTGGATGTAATCTGAGCTACTTGCAAGGTGGAGATTATGAGCAGAGCCATTTGAAAGAGCAAGTCATTAAGAATCAGTCTCCACAAACATGTGGGGTATAATGGTAGGGACCTGTGATTACTACTGCAAGGAAGAGTTGATTGGAGGATTTCAGCCTGAGGCTAGCCCCAGGCAAAAATGGTAGACCCTGTCTGATACATAAATAAAAAGGGACTAGCTGATGATCCCTTTGTGTTTGCCTAGCAATCACAAAGCCATGTGCTGAAACCCCATACCAACAAAATAAACAAATAGAGGGCTAGTATATGGGTAACTAGAAAGCTAGTGTATACTTTGTCTTCAGGAAGTTGAAGTGGCTTCGTTAGACTTCAGGATCCTGTGGGAATGATAGACCTTGATTCAGTGATTGCTGAATTCAGACTTTGAATTTGATAGACTTTGATTCAGCGTTTGTTGTTCTTGCAGCCCTGTGGTATGATGTTAAAAGCTCCCACCCAAGCTACAGGAAGACCTTGGTTTTAGTCCTGGCTCTAACAGTTAATAACAATTATTTGGGGTGAGTAGTTTGAGTTCGCGGATTTGTTTGTCCTTGTTGGGACATAGGCACTTTAAAGGGCCTAATAGTGTGCTTGATCAACTATGCATAATAAATGGCAAGTTTCATTATGGTGAGGGCAACTATTAATCCTTGCCAAGGAAAGGAGCACAGGGCTATTTAAGACCCCCCACAGGGGTTGAGAATAGAGCTGTAAAAGCAGGACAACTGGTCTATTTCTTCTTTGCTTGACATTCACATTGGGACCCTTCTCATTCCTCTTCTCCTGTCGTTCTGTTCAGTAGATTCCAGCACATGGTTCTTTGCCTGGTGCATGCATTTTCACTCCACCCACCACATGCTGTGTATGCATAAGCCCAGTGCTAGCTGGACTGTTTCTCTGTATCCAGCAGAAAGTGAAATTGTTGGATAAGGGCTTTGTCATAGCCTATCTCAGGGAGCTTTGACATAGAGACAGGGCACATAGAAGTCTTCATAAACACTAGACTCCACGTCTGATTCTGACATACAGTGGCCTGCAGCGTGGCGTCTTGCTGACTGAATGATTTCAGGTGAAATCAGAAGCTCTGTTTCCACAGACTGGGTTTTCCCACTGCAGGATCATTCATCTCTGCACCTGTCTTTTCCTCTTCAATGTGAAGATATTGAGGCTCTTTTCTTTCTTTCCTTCTATGTGACATTCCCCACCCCATCCTATGTAGCCCAAGGGAACAAAGGCACCAGACCATGCCTCTTTATTTGGAGTTACTAGGTTTATTTTTTCTTGGAGGGATTTCTATTCTCTCTGAATTCCCAGCCTGTTCCTTTGGTTTGACAATCTAGTAACAATGGTATGGCAAAAGCAAATACAGTAGGAACAGGTAGAAAGTAGATGAGTACTGAGGCTTTGCTTCACTCTGGAAGTAGCCAAGCTTGGAGTCTTGTCTGGGATGTTGAGAGTGTGTGTACACAGCTGCTCACATTCTAGGTCAAACAGGTGAGATGGTCTGTAATGGTTAGCATGATAATTAATATGCAACCCCACTCTTAGGACCTCATCAGCTTTTAATGCTTTGTATTTTATTTTGTGAACTTCAAAAGGTTGTACAAGGGGTTATCATCCAAGTGTCCAGTGCTTCTTGATTAGACTCCTCTTCCATTAGTCTCCCCAATATTGTTTGTTCCTTCTTTGTCATTTCACATTTGCCACATGTGTACCTTGAGAATTCTGGACAACATTACCTCTGTTCTTTTCTTTTTTCATTTGTCTTCCTCTCTCCCACTAGACACCTTCCTCCATGCAATCTAGTTTCAGATTCCTGGTGAAAGTTTATTCCTTGGAGTTTCACTCCACATATGCCATATTTTAATCAACTAAATTGTGTACATAAGCATATGTCTGTGTGTGTGCGTGTGCGTATACACAAGAGGTTATATTTTGAGACTAGGATTCATGTATGAGAAAAAATGTGCCTTTGGTCTTTCTGAGTCTGGCTCACTTCACTCATTATATTTTATGGGTCCATTTGTCATGACATAATTTCATTCTTCAAGGTGGCTGCATGAAATAGATACATATATAAAGTTACATATTCTATATATGGAATATATGTTCAATTATATAACTGTATATATACATATATATGTATATATAAGCTGTTGCCATAATTTGGTTATTGTGAACTGTGCGACAATGAAGATGGGCATGTCGTTTACTCATATGAGCCTTGAAAGATTTATTCCTTTTCTTCAAGGGAAGGAAAGAATGCTTGTAGCCAAAGAAAGGGTCTTCTTGGGAAAGGTTCACTCTGCCTCTCAGATCTGTAAGTACATTATGAGAATATTTAAAGGACCCTTTATAGAGAACTCATTGCAGGGCCAAGTGTGGGCTTGGGATTGAGGAGCCAGTAACCCACACGAAACCTTTCTACTTTTCCCAGATGCACACTGACCATCTCTCTACTACAGTGCTTTGTGGACAATGAGCCCTCCCTGGTGTTTTCTTGACAGCCCCGCATCCTGATTGCCTCAGGAGAGAGTTGGCTGTACTCTATTAATTTCTTTAATTTGTCAAGAGGTACACCAAGGCTTCTAGAAGCTGCTAAATATTTTATGAAAGTGAGGGCTTTGTCATGCCAATGGGTCATTGCCAATAAATTCAGGCATGGATGCATGTAGTATGAGGGAAAAGTTAGGCTCAAGGGTTCAGAAGTCAATCTCATGCATTGCATGGACCATCCACTTAGACCTGGAAACTGTAGAGACTAGGTAGGTATAGAGGAACTTTTTGAAAAATGGAGCAAGGACTGTCCCTGTGGAGGTAAGTGGAATGGAAATGAGGACCTTACCAAGAGATGTGGTGGTACTGGTGAGAGCTGAGTTTGCAAGTGGATTCACACACTGTCTCAGTATCTTTTGCTACTTGTGAAGGTGTACCAGGTAAAACCCAAGTATAGGACTAGCCTAGAGAATTAACTTTCTAGTTAGGTACCCATCTACATCTGCCTTTGCTTTGATCCATGCGTGCCCCATGCCCTGATGAAGTCTTCCAGGGAAGAGCACCAGGAAAGTGAATGAATGTATATTAGGTTTTTCTTTTCTTAGGTTTATCAAACAGGTCACACTGCAGCCCCAGCCTGCCCTCCATTATCTGATTTTGGTCATTCACAGCAGGGTTCAAGTGTTTAATGCTGGGCTACTACTCTTCAAGTCCTCTAGGCCACCATGCTTATTTCTCTAAGTTACCCACTAAATATTATTTACTCTGCCAAGGAATAGAAATTCACGCACAGAATAACCCAACCTAATTCCAGTGAATGGTGGCAGGACAAAGCACCCTGCAGACTGTAAAGAAGTGCTTTGATTCCTCACAATTTGAGAATCACACATCCTCCAGGTTTGTGCTGGGGCAGGGTGAGCTGAGCTTTGACAGTCATGGCCAACGTTGGTTTTTCCTCCTGAGTTTAAAAAAAATCAATATGGCCCTTCAGCACTCATAATCCCCGCCCCACTCCAGAGGCAGAAAATTGAAAGTTAGCTTTATTTAAAATTGCTATGTTTGTTTTGCTTTGAAATTGCAGTGGTTTCCACAGATACCGCATTTGTGTTTGGGCATTTGTAGGGTGACATGGATGGTAGAAAGAGCATTTGCTCATAGGCCATAGGGAAGGAGAAATAGTTTAGAAATTGACTGGTACCTGGGAAGTCTTTTTTTTTTTTTTGGCCAGTCCTGGGCCTTGGACTCAGGGCCCGAGCACCGTCCCTGGCTTATTCCCGCTCAAGGCTAGCACTCTGCCACTTGAGCCACAGCGCCGCTTCTGGCCATTTTTTGTATATGTGGTGCTGGGGAATCGAACCTAGGGCCTCGTGTATCTGAGGCAGGCACTCTTGCCACTAGGCTATATCCCCAGCCCGGAAGTCAGGCTTTTGGTGTGGGTTGGCAGTTTAAGAGAATGATAGATGAACTGAATTATTTTTTCCAGTACAAGAGTAAAACACTTTAACAGAGAAGACTTTTTGTTTGTTTGTTTGTTTTCAGGCTGAAAGTCTATAATATTAAGAAGCTAAATGTGACTTCCACTTTACTACCCCTTAGAAAAACTGATGCCATGGAACTCCTGGAGCATTTCATATGCACATTTTATTTTCTTTAAGCCAGTGTAGATTACAAAAGAGAATCATCAAGCATCAGTCTATTTTGACTGGGCTTTGGGTCTTTGTTTATTGGGGCTTTTGAGCAGAACCAAGTATTAGTTGAGGTTAATATTC
This sequence comes from Perognathus longimembris pacificus, assembly GCF_023159225.1. Classification (NCBI taxonomy): domain Eukaryota; kingdom Metazoa; phylum Chordata; class Mammalia; order Rodentia; family Heteromyidae; genus Perognathus; species Perognathus longimembris. The sequence continues at coordinate 19,149,193 of NC_063162.1, read as the reverse complement.
CTTTAAAGGTCCCTTAAAAATATATTACATAAACTTTTATTTATTTATTTATTTAGGTGCTGGGGTTTGAACTCAGGTCCTCATTGGGCTTGCTTCAACACTCTTCCACTTGACTCATGCCTTCAGCTCTGATTTTGCTGGTTATTTTGGATATGTAATCTCAAAAACTTCCCCCCTGGAGCTAGCATCAAACCACTGTCCTCCAGATCTTGGCTGAGTACCTAAGGATTTATAGTTATGAAATACCATCATTTGGTTCATAAACATTTTGATTTGTAAAACATGTAGCTTTTGGGTTCTTGTGTGTGGAGAATCGGAAGGAGTAAAGGAACTAGTGAATTTATTGCTCAGATTTTTAGTGTATTTCACTGTTCAGTTGCAGATCATTAACTACTTGGCAGACAATGAGAGGAGAGAAACTTCAAATTGCACATTGAATATCAATTTCAAGTGAAATGGTAATGGATTAATGGAGAAGTAAGATTTGATTTACAGAAGCTCAGTTTGTGTGCAGTGTTTGCTAAGTGGCAGGAGCCCAGCTGTACAAGTATTTGGCAAGATTCAGGCAGCGGCAATCCAAGGTCCTAAGGTTGAAGCCAGGAGAATCACAGTTAAAGGGAAGTTGTGTAAAAATAAGGCATGCGGCTAGCAGAATAGACTCAGACTCTTTTGAGAGTCTTCATCTTGATGCTTCTGTTCCCCTGTATGCAATACCCTCCTGTCATGTCTTCTTCTTAACTTTCTACCCAATTCTAAAATGGTACCCTCTGAAATGAATCCAGGTATGATTACTATAACCACAGCCAATGAGATACTGCCTCTAACTCTTTTGACAAATAATGCTGATTTAAGGAATGTATGCAAGAGTAAGCATTTGCATTAGAAACAACAGATTGTAGCTGAGGATCTTAGGTTAGGTTACTTAACCTCTCTAACTTCTCTGAAACTGTAATTAACAGAGCCCTAGCTCACCAGGTCCTTGTGAGAGTTATGTGAGGCAATGTATATATTAAAAAAAAAAGTTCTTTGCCTACAGCTTAGCGCATACCAAGTACAAGACGTATTAGCTATTATGATTATGATTATGATTTTAAGGCTGTTTTTATGGACCTAGTTCAGTTATAAAAATGCATCTGGTTTTATAAATTGGTGTTGGAGAAACTTGAAATTGCACACTGAATATCAATTTAAAGTGAAATTTCCTGCTGGAAATTTTCATTTGATTAGAGGGGCTAGCACAAGAAACTTGGGGAGGAAAAATCCTCCTGTGTTCCTCTAACTCAGAAGCATAAAAATCTGCCTGCAAGTGGGGAGGGGCACGTTTGTGATGTCATCTCAGAGCTCCAGAGTCAGCATCTCTAGATCACATGGCAATGATGTTAGAAGGTCAATCAAGCTTTCTGGGTGACTCTTGAGCATATTGAAGTTGAAACCCCAATGTGTGTACATCACTGGCTGTTTCTTCAGTGCTCTCTAAAAGGCCCGGTCCTATATATAAATTATTTCAGCAAAGCAAATTTATCAACATTTGCATATTATATTGAATGCTGTTCTAAAGCAAAACCACTTTGCTGATCTGCAAGTTTATATGGAAATAGTTATTTCTATACAGACCTCCTTATATATTTAAAGTGAACACTAACTACATTTAAGTTCATCTTTGCTATTTGCAGATAACTTCCATTTTGGCTTTTTAGTTCCTACTAGTGCTGTTACACTTATATTCTATCTATCTCATATGTTCTCTGTGAAGTTCCAGCATATTAACAGGTGAATCATACTCATTTGCTTTGAATCCCCCTTCCCTATTAGATGATAAATTTCTTGAGATGTAAACCATCTGGCTCAGTTCCCAGCTATATCCCACATTGCTCAGCAGAGGACTCAATCAAATATGCTCTGAGCAGTCAGATTTATATTGGAGTCTGTGTGTGAGAGGGAGGTGTGCAAGTCAAAGCAGACTCATGACATAGATTAATAATGATCTTGAATGCTAGACAAATCTAGTTTTTGAATGGGTGCCAGTGTCTCACACTTGTAATAATTACTATTCAGGAAGTGGCGATCTGAGGATCATGGTTAAAAATCTAGCCCAAGCAGACGAATCTGAGGGATTCTGACTTCCAATTAACCAGCAGAATGCTGAAAGTGGAGTTGTGGCTCAAGTGGTAGACTACCAGCTAAAGAAGATTATGAGGGCCAAAGTTCAAGTGTCAGCAGAATGCAATAAAATAAAGCAGAATAAAAACTAGCTTTTAAAGTGATGTGTTTCATGTGCAGTCACACCTCAAAATAGTCTTAAAATTCAGCCATTCTTCATCTAGATCATTTAAGCAATAGGTAGGAAGTGAAATATTATCTACTTGCAAGGGTATTTAAATACATTATCTCATTTAGCCCTTTACCAAAACCAGTAGACCAACCAATAAGTTTTGTCATCTTCATTTAGGTTGGGATAGCTGACATGTCTTGCCAAAGTCACTTAGTAAGTCAACACCAAGTGAAGATTTGAATCCAGTTTCATTTGATTCCTAGTCCCCTGTCCATATGCTTCACCTGTGGTTGTCAAGTGTAGTTCCTGATCCAGCAGCATTAATATCATCTGATAAATTGTTCAAAATGCACATTCCCAGGATTCCTAAATTACGACCCGTGGTGAAGACCTAGCAATCCAGTGTTAGAAAAACTACTTAGGAATCTGATACATGCCAACATTTAAGAGCCATATGACTGTTTTATGTAGTCCTCATTTATTTTACACCCTAACTACCCAAAGTGTGGTCAGTGGATAAGAAGTGTTGGGTTAACCTGAAAGCTTGTTAGAAAGAGGGAGGAATCTCATCCCTCTCCTACTTACTGACTGAGAAACTACATTTTATAAGGTGATTCATGAACATATTTAAGTGTGGAAAGTACTGCTATAAACTGTCTTTTGTCACCTTAGTTTTAAATTGGCTTTTCTTAGTATAGATGTCCAGGATCCTTGAAGTTTTCATTTACCAATAGTGTTGGAGCAAATGCTGAAGGTCCTTCCGTGTTCCTACTATGCCTAGCTTGAAGATCTCAACTAATCCCTTTCTGATGTGATTAAAGTTTCCATCTCCACAGGATTGCTCCTCCAGCCTAAAAGCATGTATACACTGATAAAAATATTTACCTTTGTTTCTTTGATGTCACATTAGCCTAGACATAACCATCAATGTCAAGGGAACAGCTAGAGGCACATGAACATGCAAAGTAGCAGGGGATGGTGACAATTGCCTATAATGGGGAGAGAAGAAGGCTTACTTCTATCCTACAAATTAACCATAGAACCTGAGAGAAGCAATTTATGATCCACAGCCAAGCGTTCCTGGCTATGATGGGGGAAAGACGAACAGCTAAGTCTAGGTAAAATTACAAAGGAATAAGTGGAAATGCTCTTTCTGATAGAAGAGTGGGGAATCAGAAGCAATTCAAAGAAAGACCGTTACCAGTGATGTTGTGATTTCCATAAAATTAGCTTGACCCTAATGTTACACAGTTTCCTGCTGTAGTCCTTGACCTATGTAGGGTCTAAAGAGATCTGACTCATCCCAATGAAGACTGAATCTGCATTTCACACTCCATTTGAATTAGTCTGAGTCCTCCAGGTATTTTTCAGTCACATCACTGATGGGGTGCTATCAGGTACTGGTAGTTTACTTCCAGTTGGCAAAGAGCTAGAAGCCAGAATTGTTTGCTTGCTACAACAGTGCTCACATTTTTATGCTTATTATAATAACCAAAGTGCGTATTCAAAGACATATTGAGGGTTCTGTTCCAGGTCAGAAATTTCAAATTAGGATGTGGAAGGAGCCAGTAAACATCAGTGTTTAACAAGCATTTTAGACGGCACCAATGGTGTTGTCCAAGATGTTCCCACTGGCTCACAATCCCATCACTGACAATTGGGGATTTTTACAGAAGTGATGGGATTTCTCATATGCCCTACATGCCCTAAGTTTGAGTTAGTTGTGATGGATGATCTTGGTGTTCTTTTTCTTTTCTGTAATAGTTTTCTCAGAGTTAGTTAAGTATTATTTCACTCAGACATATCTATTAACATCTACGTTATGCCAGATATTGTGCTGGATGCTAGGGATAAGAAAGATAAATCAGACATGGCCACTGTTCCCAGAGATATCACAGTGCAGTAAAGACACAAACAGAGAGAACAATAAGTGGCCCTGAATGCACTCATTGGTGAAATAAGAAAGGGATGCAGGGCCTAGTGATATTAAATATTGGACAGTGTCTGGAGTACACCCCACTACATGTCCTCTATATTGGAGTCTTCAGGGTTCTAAGGGGAAACCACAAGTCTTAGAGAGCTCTTGGTTAAATGGGGAGGTCAAGATTTTCCTTTAAATGTACTTGCTCATTGTGGTAGAGAAGAAAGCTCCAAATATCCCACCAGTTAACTTGCCTTTGACCGATAAGAGATTTAGCCACTACAAAGCTAAAGAAAACTCCTGATTCCAAGGAATGTCAAGAGGGACTCTGCCTATCTGTGTCATTTCCTGAAAATATGGTGGTCTTTTTATTAAAAGCTGAGAAGAGAGGTAGCTCATTCCATCGCCTAGGGTTTTGAAGGCTATCTGTCCCATTTTTCATTATCCAATAATAAATATCATAGTGAAAGTCACCTTTAACACTTAAATATTGCTGGGATTTTATGGGATTGAATTGAACGGACTGCCATGGTATTAAAAAGCCATATGGGTGAGATACTTTTATAACACATGCTTCATAAAGCTGCATAAAGCAAGAGTCACTACCCCAGCCTTTAAAACAAGAGCATCTGAGCATAACATCAAGGCATGAGGCTTGTTAATTAAACCTGTTGGCAATGCTAATTTTTCAGGAATAAGAAGAAGAGGCTTAAGGCAATTAGGATAGGATTTCTTTCCAGGAAGACTACTTGATTTGAAACTGTGGCTTACATCAGCATAAAGCATAGATTCCATGTTGTTGAGCATCTTGAGAAGAAAGCAGGCCCATAACAAGACTTATTGATGAGTAGTGAGTTGACTGTGACATTACTACAGCTTTCAGTTTCATCTACTAGTGATAACTAATATGTTGTCTGTCAACATCTACCATATTATTATTTCATTAGGTAAATACATTTATTATACTGGTCAAAGGTGGTCTGAGGCTTACTAGTATCTTTGACATTATTATTTTCATTTTCTTATAAGTGAGGCTAGGGTTAATTGATACTGGCCACTGGGCTTCTTAGCATATTTTTGTAACTGAAGCAAAATTCATGTAAAATGAAATGAACCCTTCTTAAAGTGAACCATTGGGCAATATTTATTGTGCATATTCCATCCCTTTGTCTGTTTCTATAACTTTTTTAATAGCTGATTTTTTTTATGTTTTTTTCCAGAGCTGAGAACCAAACTCGGGGCCTTGGGCTCGCCAGGCAGGAGCTCTTCCACTGAGCTAAATCCCCAGCCCCTGTTTCCATAACTTTTTTATTACCTTCTAAGGAAATTTTGTGACAAATAAGCAGCCACTTCCCATTCCTCATACCACATTACTCTCTGGCAAACATCAATCCATATTCTATCTCTATGCACTTATCTGTTCCAGGTATTTCATGTAAAAGCAATCATGTACAGTGTGATCTTTGTGTGTGTCTGGCTCCTTCACATTTAGTCCATGTGTTCAACGTTCATCCATATTGTAGCAAGTATCAATACTGCATTTCTTTTTATGGCTAAATAATGTTCTACTGTGTATCCGATTTGTTTATGTGATTATTTATTGGCCATTCCCTTATGTTTTGGTGTAGGGCTGCTATGCACAAGCATATGTGTGCATTTGTTTATTTTATTTTCTGGGTGTCCTGCTAGGAGTGGAATTCATGTGTGGTATCTGTACAACACATTTCTTCCCAGAGCTCCCCATCATTGGGAGTAGGAATGGTTGCAGAACTTACTTTGGCTAAGGAACACCTTGAGCTGGAGATGAGTAGTGTCTCTCATGAGCTAAAGTTAAAATAGCCATCTGCGGATCCTGCTATCACTCCCCCCATCTTTCCTGTTCTTCCAAGAGGGCAAAGGGCTGTTCCTCCAGCCTGGTATTCCGAATGCAGGCATCAGGAGCAGAGCTGTGGATCTTTTTATCCCTCTTGGAAGACATGACCTGGCATCTGGGAAGGATAGGATGATGGGAAATCTCCCTACCACAAAATAACTTTCAGCCTTAACTGTAATCTAAGCAGGTTGTTGTGAGCTCTACAAAGTACTACTAAGAGTGCTGAGGGCCATCCACAGAGCTTTGTTAGAGGGGATGGTATTTGGTATGGCTGTGAAAGGGTGACAGAATTTAGGGGTATTGAGAATAACTTTGTAGCAGTGACACAAGTAAAAAAATAGGATATTTGGGAAACTCAATTGAGTGGTATTCCCAAGAAATATAGTCCTTCAGGGGACATGTGGATGGAAAGTTGTGTTGGAATTGGTTGACAGGTTGGTTCACTATAATCTGATACTGCCAATGTCAAACATAGCACAGTCAAAACTGACTGCCCTGCTGTTCCTTCCTTGTACTGCTGTGTGGCTCGTAGATTGCCTTCTCTTACAGTGGTTATTGATCTTCACTTATTTTTTTAATGCTTGTGTTGAGACTTGAACTCAGGGTCTGGGTGTTGCCTCAGCCTTTTCACTCAAAACTGGCACTCTTAACACTTGAGCCACGGTTCCACTTCTGGAAATCTTGTAGTTAATTGGAAATAAGAGGCTCACAGACATTTCCTGCCTTGACTGGCTTCAAGCCACATTCCTCTGATCTCAGCCTCTTTAGCAGTGGAGACTGCAGGTATGGGACACTGATGCCCAGCAATTTTAATCCTTTCATTTTTATATCATGAATCCTGTCTCGAATTACTACTCAACCCAATACTCTACATTTTGTCTGCAGGTCAATTGAGAATAACTGTGTTGAAACACCATGAGGTATACAGTAGAAAATAAAGCCATCACATGTGAATATGAAAATATAGCCTGGTATCAGGCATTTACTTTTATTCTCCTCCCACTTCGCCTTAGTAGCAGTAGTGGAAGCTATTGTTTTTTAACTTTATAGTTGAGAAAAACTGAAGCTCTGAAGTCAAGGAGCTAATCCATGGAAGAGGAGGGTTTTAAATATTGCCTTACTCGTCATTCTGTCCAGGTGCCTGATTCTCTTCATAGTATGAAACTGCCATAAATAATGAGAGTGGATGAAGGACCACATGGCTTAATGTGCAAAAATGATGTCTGTTGCTTTCTGAATACAGGGGTGTTGAGATTCTTTGAGCCGGGGAAGATGGCAGCTCTGTATGGAGGAAGGGAAGGGCTGACCTGGGTGGATTCATGGAGAGACATAACTCTGTGAAGAGGCCATCCCACTGATCTCTTCTCCAGCTTCTCTGGGCAAAGAGAAGTCATCTGGGCAATCTGGCCCTTCCCAATGGGATTAGAGCTTTCTGAACGTCCTAGTTAGGAAAGGGTGAGTGGGAGAGGGAAGAAAGCCAGGTGAAATGTAATTTCCTCTTTAATACAGACTGTCATTTAATCTAATATTGTAGAAAATGATTAGATCTTAAAACCTTATAAATTACATTTGACAACTCTCTGGTGTGCTTCTGCTTTCCCTTTCAGCAATTATACGTGGCGACAGTGGGCTGTGGCAGCAAGGAGCACTCTGCGCATGGCGTGTTTATTGGCTCTTAATGAGAAGTGATTAATCTAAATCACCACAGGGGTGGATCTTTTGTGCAGTACTAGAATCGGCAGAGGCAGTCGGACCTTTTGACAAATGTGCTATTCTGTCCTTAACAACAACAAAAAGTTGGCAAGGGTGGGTGTGGTGGCATTTATTTTCTTTGTACATGAAAGAAGAAAATGCACACCTATGCACATGTGAGCTCACACACACACACACACACACACACACACACACACACACACAAAGAGATACACATGTTTAGAGCCCTCACTAGGGAAAATGATCAACCATCAAGATTTGGACACTTCCATCTTTGGACATTCCTTTGGTCTTTACTTCCCTGCTTTTTCCTACCCTTCCTGGCAGAAGCAGCTGGGGCTCCTTATTAAGTTGTTACCTGGAAGGTCCTTTCCTCTGTTTATTACTGTTATTGTGGTTTTCTCTTCCCTGCCTGTCTGGGGACCGCCCGGCATGGGATGACAGATCATTACAGCGAGTACCTGCCTGGCAAAATTGCTACCTCTCTGTGCCCTCCCCTTCTGCTTCATGTTGAGAAAGAGAGGAGGTAAAACCAAACAATAAAAACACTTTTAAAACGCAACATGAAGAAAATACACAATTACTGCTTTGTTTGGGGATGATGGGGTCAAATTTGCCACCCAAAGGATGATCCTATACAAACAAGAGGACAGTGATGGAGAAGAACAGAACCCCTACAGGTTAAGGGGTAAAGGCATCCGTCCTCTTCCTCCCTTTGTCTCCACCAATGCCTTGCTATGGACCCCCCGCTCTTCTCTTTACCATGTCACCAAACACAAAACACAGCAGGAAGGCTAAAACACCGTTTGGTTGTGTATCTGAGAAGTCTTTTTAATACTTGCTAGCCAGTTGGAAACTCTAGCAATCAGAATCTCCACATTTCCTTGCCTGCAGAATGAGAGTAGAGGAGGCAGAATCATGACTTCCCAAACGTCAAGAGTCATCCCAGGCCTTGTGAGCATGTTAGATTACAAGGCAGGGAGGAATTCAGGCCCCAGTTGAGAGTCATATTGTTAATCAGGTGACCTTAACTTTAGGTGAGTACTCTGGATTATCAAGAGGGATGATCTGTAGTAATGAGATTCCTTAGAGGAAGGGAATAGCAGAAGAAGCAATGCCTGGTGGTACGACAAAGACTGTATCCGTCATACCTGGATGTGGAGTTAGATGGGGTCAGGAGCTGGGGATGACAGAAACATGAGTTCCCCCCTTGAGTATTCAGAAAGGAAACAGCTCTGTGATCACCTTGATTTCATTAGCTAAGTGAAACCCATTTGGTGCCTCGGGCTTCCCTAAAGACAACATCATGAATTTGTTATTTAAAGCACTAAATTTGTGGTTGTTTATCACAACAATAGCAGGAACTCAATGTTTGTGTCCTTTTCATCTGTATTGTCAATCCTAACCCCTGTGTGAGAATACCGGGATGCAATTGGGTCATGAGCATGGCAGCTTTGCACAAGGAACCCCAGACAGCCCTCTTTGCCCGGATCTTGGGTTTGTCTCCAGAACCATGAGGAGCAAATATCTGTTGTTTCTAAGTCACCCAGTATGTGGTATTCTATAATAGGATTCCAAAGAGACTAGGTGTCTGGGTTTTCAGACCCCCCTCCCCCGCCCCCAGCCCCGCGCTCCCTGGATCTGCAGGAGACATGGGAAAGGCACAACCTGACTGGACAGGCCGGCAGACCACCCGCACCCAGCCGTCCCTCACCAGAGGACAATCAGATGTCTGAGAATCAAGTCGATGCAAGATCTCCTTTATTGAGGTAGTACATGCAACTAATGTAAGGCACAGGAGCCAATCAGGTCTAAGATCAGCAGGAAGGGGAGGGGTGTGCACCTATCTAGGGACTGTAAGGGGAGGCATGAGCTGTCTGTCAAGAGGAGGAATGGCCGGGGACCAACCCTAGAGGTGGCCTGATTTTTCATAGCCCACAGAACCGCCTCCAGGTTCACTGCCAGGCGCCATCTTAGACACAAGTGGCCCCAGGGCTGGGAAACAGGCGGGGCCAGCTAGTTCCAGGCATGTCCCACAAATAGGGCTAGTGATGCCTGCCTTGCCTACCTTACAGAGTAGAGGAGGATCCAGGAGAGAAAAGCCATGGAAGAACCTGGAAACACATAGAAATGCAAAGCAACACAAAGCCTCTCATTTTACTTAGTTTGGCCTGTGGGTGCAAATGTGCTGGGCAGGTGTCTTGAGCTATGGGCAGACAGCACAGAACTACCCAGTGCCAGTGTCTACCCAGATCCGTACATAGCCTACCTACCTACTCTTCATTGTCACTTTCTGGAACTTAAAATGTTTGTCCTCTGGGTGAGGAAAACAATGACTCAAGTTCTTTATTTGGGGCAGTTCCTGTAATAAAATCAGGATTGCAAGGTATTAGTCAACACAGCCCTGTCTCTTGGATGGACCATTGGACTGAAGAGTTGATGCAGCCTGATGAAGGCAGTGGTACTGAGTTCTTCACATCCAGCATTAAGCTATGTGGAGCCTGACCCTCCCTCAGATATGTTAGCAAGCACCAAGTTGCATTCTAAGGCATGTTCATGTGGCCATGCCCCCAGAACACAGTGACCTTGTTACCAATGCTAATCATACCCTCCACTGCACAGGCTCTCTCAACCAGATCAGGAGGCAGCCTGTCCCCAGCATACAGACTCCCTCGATTATCTTCCCTCTGTTAAGCAGAAGGTTATCTTGTTTCTCTTAAGCATATTATCTTGCTTCTCTTAAGTACAATAATCTTTCCCAAATAGCTAGTTAGGTTCTTGAAAATAGCTAAAGTTGGAGGCCTCTCCTAGAAGAATTTAAGACCCAAGAGAGGAAAAATAGTTAACCGTGACCTTATGAAAACTGTTGTCCTTTTGTTTTCTGAATATTCACTAGATGAACGACTAAAGATAGCACATTAAATAAGTCTTGTATCAGTGACAATCTGCAATTCTTAAATTAGTTATAATGACTATGGTGCAATTAATTTCCGCTTAGCATCTCCTGTGTGCCCGAATCTTTTCAGGATCTTCCTCCCACACAGCTTTAACAAGATGCTTAGAAATTAGGTTTGTTGCGTGGTAGATAATAGACACGCTAGTGAGCATTTTTTCCCCTTTATCTTGTACATCTTGTCATTGACTTTTGGATGTTGGGCTTTAAAGTAGCACTGTAACCTCGGGATGCACACTGGTCCCAGACCTACACAGTACCTAGCAACTTGGGTGCTTCCAATAGCAGACACCTTGAATGAAATTGATTCCACTGATTTGATATTTCCCAAAGCCAAATACACCCTTCCACAGGCCTGAGCCTGAGACAATAGTGGACCAGGCCACATACACACACCCTCAAGTCCTTCTTGCTTGTATCCCTGAGCCTCCTTCCCATCTCAGGGACACACCTTCGGGTTTGCACCTTCCTTTATTGTGAAGGAAAAAAAAGTACTGTAACAGGCAGACAAAAGCCCCAAATCAAGCCAGCAAACATCAAAAATAAAACAAAACAAAAAAACAAGCAAAATTGCTGTATCCTACATCCAGAAAAAGAATTATATAACTTATGTTTTCTTCTCTCAAGGCTAGACTTGCTTTTAAAAAATACTGGAAATAAATATCTTGTGCTTTTTGCTGAAAGTTAATATGACCAGGAATTTATCAAGCATATCTTTATTAAGTGTGTTAACTCTGTGTGTATGTGTGTATGTGTTTTACTGGGAATTGCACCCAGGTGCTTGTGTTTGCTAGGCAATTGTTCTACTCCTGAATTACTGTGCCTTTATTCTTCTATATTAGCATTAAAAAAAAAAAAGGAATGGTGAATTTTTTACCCTGGGCACTGCTGCTGGCTCATATCTGTAAATGCAAGCTTCTCTGGGGCTAAGCAATCTAAGGAATAAAGTTTGAAGTTAGCATGGCAGAAAAATCTATGAGACTCTCATTAACAACCAAAAAAAAAGCCAGAAGATGAAGTGTGGCTTATGGCTCAAGTGGTACAGCACCAGCCTTGAGCAGAAAAAGCCCCATTACAGGCACATGTACATACACACACACACACACACATGCACATGCACACCACATGTATACACACACACATAGAGGAATGGGAGGTGGCAGGTACTACCTTGAGTGACATACTGAGCCTGGAGCTGGTACTGAGCCAGAGAGGCAGAGAGGCAGGGCTCTTGGTTAAGGTTTTGTTCTCTGCTCTTAATTCTCTGTTCAGGACACAGGTAAGCCACAAATATGATGCCCTGACTATTTGGTTTAGCAGATTGAGACATCCTGGAGTGGCCCTACCTTTAGGGAACTTCCCTTCCTCGTGAGAAAGTGAGACAAGTACAGGTGAAACATAAAATAACCAGTATTTAAAAAATACAAATGCACTGACAAATTGATATATATATGTATATATATATATATATATATATATATATCCCCATATCTCCATAAAAATCACTATTCAAAGCCAGGTGCTGATAGCTCATCCCTATAAATCATAACTACTTGGGATTCTCAGATCCTCATATATCAGAGCACCATAGTTCAAAGCCAGCCCAGACAAGTGAGTCTATGAGAGTGTTATCTCCAGTTAGCCAGCAAAATGTCACAGATGGAGGTGTGGCTCAAGTGGTAGAGTGCTAGCCTTGAAGGAAAAAACCAAGTGAGAGCATGAGGCCCTGAGTTCAAACACAATTACCAGCACCTGAAAAAAAAAAAAAACCAACAATAACTATCATTCAGTGGAGCATTTGGGAGGATTCACAGAAGAGAGGAATCTGCAAGGAAGCTTGCATGGGGCTGGGCTTTCCAGTAGGGTAATGGCATTGGAAAAATCAGGATAAGCACAGAACTTGAAAGAATTGGTTGTGTGGAAAAGAATAAGCCTGAGAACAGTAAGAGCGTGTGTGTGTGTGTGTGTGTGTGTGTGTGTGTGTGTGTGTGTACACAGAATATTTGTGTTCATCATATTTGAAAAAAGCAGAAACATTTAGAGAAGAAAATGAAAAATAAATTATACTTCTGCTTTTCAGAAGTAACCACTATTATCAAATACGCCTTTTCTTTTAGTTATTTAAACATACAAATTAACGTGAACTATAAGCAATTTTAAATAAAATTGGGGCAGTCTTTTATATTTCCAGCCTGCTTCTAATTCACTGTTAAAAACATACCTTATACTTCAGTTTTTATGCCAGTTCTGGGGCTTGAATTCAGGGCCTGGATACTGACTGTCCTTGGGCTTTTTTTGCTCAAGGCTGACAGTCTACCACTTGAGTCCCAGTTCTACTTCCATAGGGTTATTTTTCACTCACTGTAAAGCTATTTGAACTCATGCTTAACAGCTGCATAATATCCCATTAAATGGATTTACAGTATCCTGTTTTGTCATTCTGAGATCAAATATTTGGGTTATTTCTAATTTTGTGTGATAAACAACAGGAGACAGACAGACAGGTGCATAAACTTTTTATTGATGGGTTCCTTGGACAGATTCCTAGATCAGAATTTGCAAGATCAAAGATAGGAATATTTATATTGCTCCTGGTTGCTATGTGGTTTCCGGAGTGATTATGCCAGTTTGTACTTGTATCAGCACTGACCATCTGTCTCCTTCACTCTACTGCCTTTGTTATGGTCATCAGCCCCCTCAGTTAATAGCGGCAATGGTCATTTCTCAGTAGTGATTCCGTTTTATCTGAGATAGCAACCTTCCGAGACCCCCTTAAAGCTGGAAAACGTACTTCTAAGTTCTATCTTATAAATAGTACTGAACCACATATACATAATGCTTTTTCTGTTCATATATTCTTATGATAATTTTTATTTACAAATTAAGTGCAGCTAGTTTAACAAAAATAATCCATGATGATATGGGATAATTGTAACAATAATTAATGCTGTAGTAAGATGGCCAGCATCACTACTCTTAGGTTTTAGAACCATGAATAAGTATAGTAGTACATTTGAGCTGATAACTAAGGTTGCTAAGTGACTGAGTGGGTAGCACATACTGTGTGGAAACACTGAATAAGGAAAGACTCCTATCCTGAATGTGATGGAGGAAGACAGTGAGAGATTTCATTCCCGCTTCTCAGTATTGTGGCAATTTGGAGTAGTTTATTTTTGAAATTTTCCACTATATATATCTATTATTTTACATGTATGTATATTTATATGTATTTATTATATATTTTAATCAATGTCACCCCTTTCATCATTCATTGACCCTCTCCGCTTTATCCCATCCCCCAACAAGTACCCAACTCTTGGGTTTTATTTTGTTGGACTCTGAGTTAGCTTTTCTAAGGAATTAAATCATTTGAGCTTTACCCTGCACCCAAGTCTACCATATTTTGGTTAGTACACTTGTGTACAATTAGATTCCACCTGAAGTTTATATTAAATATTTATAGATGAATGCAGCTTTCACCTATGAAAGAAAGCATGCTTCCTTTGTCTCTCTGGACTTTGTATTCATATACCACTTTGTTGAATGCCAGCTCCTTTTTACAACTACTTAAATATTTTACAACTACTTAAAGTTCATTTCAGAAAGCCCCAAACATATTTTTTGACTGTCATTGGCTGCAGGCAGTTGAAACTGCCTAGAGGTCTAGAGGTCTAGACTGTGTTCATTGTATTTGACTGGCAGCCACATTTGACGCAGTGGAACACTTCCCTTGCACATTATCTTTCCTTGGTTTCAGGTACAACACCTCTTCTCTGCAGTTTCTCCTCCTTAAGTACCTCCTTCTTGACATTCTTTTTTCCCTCCTATGTCTTCACTCTAGAACTCCATTTGATCTCTGGATTAAAAAAAAAAATATTTCCATCGTGACTTCCAGATTCACATCTTTCAATGCCATTCAGTCACTGATGTGTCATAGCTTCTTTTTAGTCCAGTCCGTGCTCCTGAAGATGAGCTCCTTGTTTCCATCCTCGAATGTCTCCACTGGGTGCATATTGGGCATAATAAGCCCATTCTTGACAGCACCTCTCCACCTCAGCTCATGTTTTTTTTTTCTATATTATAAGAGCTCATTCCATAATTTTCACTAGCTACTCAGACCAAAAAAATCTACCAAATCTGTGTTCTTTCTAATAATTTATTGTTTTAATTAGTGAATGAACAGAGGTAAATTTTTTAATGAGATGTCTTATATTCTATGATGGCACATCTATAATCTATACCTGGATCCTACATCTCTTTTCAAACATCACCTCGTGAAAAAAAGTGTTTTCGATGAAGTCGTTGCTAACCTCCCCATTTTAAATCACAACCCTTCTTCCAGAATCTTCTAGAACTTCTTGTTCCCTTTCTATCTTTTGTTCCAAAGACTTACCACTGTCTGATACACCACATACTTGCATGCTGTCATATTTATTGTTTATTCTTACCTCGTGATGGAGGAGGGGATTCTTATTCTATTTTTTAATTATAGCCTTTAGTTGTTCAAAGGGCTTCCAATTCAACATGTCTATTTATGAGTACAGGGCACTTCATCAATATCACTTATTTTATCTTTCTTGCCCATCTTTCCTAATACCACCTATCTTCTCAAGCTGCCGGATTCCATTTTCACATATATGCATTGAATATTATGATTGTATCTGCCTACTCTTCTGTCCCCATTACCCTGCCTTCTCTCCCCTAGAAGAGAAAATACCTCCACTGAGAAAACTGCCTGATATTCATTTTATTAAACTATAATTTAGTTTTTCAAAGGAGTTATGCCATTGCAATCCTCTCCTGCATATACCACCCTTTAGTTACTGTGACTATGTTTTCATATGTTTCTAATTTAGACATAACTTCCACATATGAGAGAAAACACCTGCCCTTTGGCTCTCTAAGAATGACTTACCTCACCTAACATAACATTATTTTCTAAGAATATTATCCATTTTGATTATTGATCTTATCTAAGTGTTTAGAAAAGAGAATGACAACAGAAAAGACTTGGTTAATACTGGTTAGATGAAGGAATGGTGTTTTTAACTATTTCAAAAATTTCCACAGTGAGTTACTTTTATCTCCAGTATTATGTCTAAGTTTGAGTTTTTATTTTTATGCTTTCTAAAAAGTTTAGCAATGTAATCCTAAAATAAAATCAGCCATTGGAAACATTTTTTGGTGTACTTTGAGAGTAAGCATATCAATTTCTTCTGCAATTACTCTCCAGAAATCTCCTCACCTGGCAAAAACTAAACTCTAAACCTACTAAACAATATCTCCCCATTCTTCCCTCTCCTAAACCCTGTCATTAATCACTGTGCCTTTTGTCTGTATGGAGGAGCAGTGATGGGTACCATCTATAACTAGAATCATACAGTATTTATGTTTAAAGTGACTGGCACATTTGGATTGTATTGTGCCCCCAGAACTTATCCATGTTGTAGCACATATCAGAATATAGTATTCTGTTGTAAGTGCATGCACATTCAACCAGTGAAGGGGCACCTGGGCTTTTCTTTTTTCTTTTTTGGCCAGTCCTGGGCCTTGGACTCAGGGCCTGAGCACTGTCCCTGGCTTCTTCCCGCTCAAGGCTAGCACTCTGCCACTTGAGCCACAGCGCCGCTTCTGGCCGTTTTCTGTATATGTGGTGCTGGGGAATCGAACCTAGGGCCTCGTGTATCTGAGGCAGGCACTCTTGCCACTAGGCTATATCCCCAGCCCACCTGGGCTTTTCTTTTTACATTTGTCAATAGTGCTGTCAAGGGTATACTGACATTTCTTTGAATGCCTGATTTCAGTACCTTTGGATAAATACTCAGTAGTAGAATTTTGAATCACATAGCAATTCTGTTTTACCTGCTTCATAAGCCACCATAATGATTTCCATTGCGGCTTCACTGTTTCTCCCCAGCAACAAGGCAGCACCCTTCTAATTTCTCTATATCCATGTCAACTCTTGCTATTAATTTTAATAATAACCATCGGTGAGATTGGGTTCAGTGGTGAATGCCTGTAATCCCTGCAATCTGCTACATAGCAAGTGTCTGTAAGTGTCTCGTGGTCTCGGGATAGTCCTGGCTAACAGTGAGATCCTCTTGGAAAAGTAGCTAAAACAAAACAGGTTGCTGGTGTGGTTCTATGGAACGGTGTTTGCTTACAAGTATAAAGCTTTGGATGTCAAGCCCCAATACCATTACTCTCTCCAAAAATTAGCTATTGGTAATGTTTTATTGTGCTATGGATTTACATTTGTCTCATGATTCATGATCTTGAACATCTTTGCTTGTGTTTCTTGGTAATTTTTTTATAGATTCTTTCATATTTTGGCAGTTCTGGGATTTGAACTCGGGGCCTTGAACTTGGTAGGCAGGTAAACCAAATTTCTAGCACTTTTGTACATTGACTACTTTTAAGACAAGATCTTCCTGTGTGGGTTTGCACCTCCACTGTTATGGCCTTTTTTAGGCTTCTGATGATAGCTGGGATGGCAGGCATGTCCACTATACTCAGCTTCTTTTCACTGAGATAGAGTCTTCTGAATTTTTCTACCCAAACTGGTCTGGAACAACAATGTGCCTGATATCACACCACTGGGATGTCAGCTGTGGGCCACCACTCTGAGAAACGGGTTGCTAAGGGGTCTTACGTGTGTGCCAGGGCTGCCTTTCAAGCAAGATCCTCCATATATCAGCCTCATGAGTAGTTAGGATTATGGCTGTGCCAGTGCCTAGCTATATAAATGCTTTAGAGAAGTGCCTTTTAAAAATGCATCCTTGGACCCAAATTTTCACAGAGCTATTTGCTGTGCTGATGAGTTCTTAGTTTTTGTCATTTTTAATTGACTTGCTCTATTATTAATAATACGTTAGATTCCAAGGGATAACTACAAATAAGTTCATATAATGTATAATGTAATGACACACTCAGTGACATATAAAGTGGTGTTGGGCATATTACCATGCAAATGAGTGTCTAAATGTACTGATATTTTATCTTTACAATTCAGATGTAGTTTGCATGTTTTACCCACCATAGGTTATATGATTTTTCAGTGGCTTTCTCAACTATGGAAGTAGTCTCATTTTGACTTTTGACATTCAGTGTTTAGTCATTCTTTCTGTGGGTACTGTTCTGTCCAGTAACACAGGTTTGGTTTAGTGGCATTACCTGGGCTGTTCCCTCAGATGCCAATGAGTTGTTCTTCTGATCCCAGTTGTGATATTTCAGATGTCTGCATTTATTGCAAAAGATCTCTTTGGAACCGCCCCCCCCCACTCCCTACACTGAGAAACACTGCTAGATCAAGGGTAAAGAAGGAAGGAGAAAGAAAGCACAGTCTATTAGGTTGTGATTGAAAGCCTTATCCATTCAGACTTCATTTGTGTGGAAATCAATATTCAACAACATATCAATTATATCAATGGGCTTAGGGTCAGCTGTGCTGACATCTCCCTTATACTCTTTGTACATGTCTGTTGATATTATTGCTTTTTCTTATTGAGCACTCATTGTGCTAAGGGTCTACCATTAGGATTCAATTACATAGTGAATTATAGCATCTCTATTTTTCTCTTCAGAAGAAGAATCTACTTAGACATGTTTTGAGGCTGTTGTCAGCACTGGAATGGAGCATGTTTTCTTTACTTCCTGGGATTTCGAGCTGTGAGAGACTGGGAGAATCCCTGGCTTTCGCCTCATTTTGATAGATTGCAAGAAGGAGAAGCAGAGAATAGCTAATAGAAGAAGATAACACTCTTATCAATGATAAAGATAGATTCAGCAGCAGCAGGAAAAGGTTCATTCTAGAGGAATGAATGGACCAAGGCCATTTGTTTTTTGTGTTGGTGCTGGGACTTTAACTCAGGGTCAGGATGCTTTCCCTTGGCTTTTTTCTCTTAAAGCTAATAGTCTAATCCCTGATCCATATGTCTACTACTAGCTTTTTTCTAGTTAATTGGAGATAAGAGTCTCAAGGATTTTTCTATGTGTGCTGGCTTCATACTGAGATCCAGAAATCTCAGATTTCTGAGTACAAAGGATTACAGGCATGAGCCATGGGTACCAGTGTTGGGGTTCTGGACACCCCCTTTCTCCCCCCACGGGGAGAATGGTAACTACAAACTCTATAAAAGAGCACCCAGCCTGGCCCTCCGCCAGCGGAAGGCCAAAGGCGTGCTCACATGGGCAAACGCTAAGTTGAGGACGGGTTGCTGAAGCTTCCCCTCCCCCCAGTTCCCCCCACATGTTACCGAGGGCGGAGGCGAAAGGAAGGCATCAGGGACACGCTGCGGTGGTGGAATGCGTCTCAAAGACTTTAATATGGAAGGGCACTTATATAGAAGTAATGGCGGGAAGGAAAGGGGGCTGGCCAAAGGGTCAGTCATAGGCTAGGGGTCACGTTCATCAAGTGACATCACGAAACTTCCCTTTGTGGGCGGGACAACCCCATCATGGTGGCATGCACGTGTTCACCTCCCAAGGGGTGGAGGTCAAAAGGTGGGAGGGGCTTCTATTGTCCCAAGGCTGGTGGAAGGGCAGTCTTTCCCAGGCCATAATAATCCCCAACATCTCCCCCTTTTGTTTTTTTCAATAAGCAGGGGATGCTGTAAACACATGGCATGTGTGGGCATAAGGCAAATGCTGACATAAGATCTGTGGGGCCCCTTCCACAAAACTGGGGTGAGGGGTAGGTAAGGGTCCATCCATCTGGCTATGTCCAGAAGTCAGAATCCTCAACTGGTTTCTGCCAAGTGCAGGAAGGTGCAGACAGCAGCCCTCTTTTGTTGGTGAGGTAGAAGCTGAAACTCTGGCATTCCCGGCAGTTCACAGTAGCTGATAACTCAAACATAAGTGATTAGTGAAACATTCTTTTATATAAACATTGAAGCCAAGGTGTTAAACCTTTGCATTTACCCTTTTAAACATTTCTATCATAAAACATTGGGGTTGAGTGTCAATACCCTCAGCTTCTATTTTCTTTCCAACGGGACTCCCCAAGTCTAGCAGCAGGGGGAGAGGAAAGGAAGAAGCATGGTGCAAAATTCCTTTGGTTTCTTTGTGTGACGCTGTAGGCAGTATTGCCACAGCAAAACATTGAGCCATGAGATGCTCAAGAAGGAATCTAGAAAGCAAACAAGGAAAGGAAGCTTGGTTGCTTCCTACCGTAGGCAGTCCTACTTTCCATGAGCCATGAGATGCTCAAGAAGGAATCTAGAAAGCAAACAAGGAAAGGAAGCTTGGTTGCCTCCTACCGTAGGCAGTCCTACTTTCCATATTTTCATGGGAGAGCAGAAGTCCAACATGGTCCTCCTTTTCCTGGAGAAAACAAGAAAACATTTCTCCAGAGTGGGTGCTCTGGGTTTAATTTTCCAATCTGGAAAAACACATATACTGTACTCCATCCCACACTGATTCGGGATGATTTAAAATTTCTGGATAATTAACATAAGCATAACTAATCCTTAATTAATCCTAGGGAATCCTTAATTAATCCTGGGGAATACCTCCCCCTTTTGTTTTTTTTTTTTTTTTTAAATTATGACACCGGCGGCCACCAGGCAGGGAGTATGGATGGAGGTCTCGTCTTCTGTAGCTACTTCCTGCTGTCAAGGGGGCGACGTAAATCAAGGGCCCCTGGTCAGCCTGGCAGTCCGGTGTAGCTGGCAAAAAGTCCCTATCATTACCATGAGTATGGTCACTAGGGCCAGAGAGTGCTATGGTTTTCTCTAGCCCCCCCTGAGTCTTTGGGCATACCCAGAAGTTTCCAAGGTTGGTGCCTCCAGGGTTCAGGCCTGTGTTAGGGTGACGACTGTGAACGGCAAATTCCCCATTGGTGATCTCAGCAAGAGATGTTATTCTGTCAAAAGACACTTTTGAAAAGGTCAGGCAAAGTATCGACAAGTTCTCAGAGCTGGTTGGCATGAATGGCATAGAACACACCCTGGGCATAAGCCAGGAACAGTTCCCTTTTGGAGCATAAACCCAATTGTAAAGTGAACGAGTAAGGAGAAACGACTGAAAGAAGTGGTTAATGATAGAAAACTGGTTTGGCATAGCCAGTCAGAGGCAAAATAAATAAATATATATATACACCTATATACAACTGGCAAAAAAGAAGAAAATGGACAGGAATTATCTCTCTCGATTTCCCGGCTCTGATCCATTTTGAAAGGGTGAAACAAGGCATCTCCCTTTAGGATAATATGGCACCATTCTCCTCTCACTCCACTCCACCTTTCCGTCTCCTGGACTGGCTAAGTCCCAGGAATTTTAACGTTTGTGGCTGGAATTGCATTTTCCCATCCGCGTTTGAACTCGGGGCCTGAGCACTGTCCATGAGCACTTTCGCTCAAGGCTAGTGCTCTACCACTTGAGTCACGGTGCTGCTTCAGCCTTTTGCTCGCTCTCTGTGGTTGAGCTCTCAATCTGGCTCTTTGCTGTTTAACTGGGAGGTGGGATTTTGGAGAAATTTTTCCTTTTGCCCGGGCTGGCTTTGAACTATCCAGGGAGTCATAGTCCTACAAGCCCTTTTTATTCCCAATTGAGCAACAAGGAAAAAACACAACAGAGATAATCCATTTGTAGGTCGTTGAGAACTGACCAAAAACTGCTTGTGAAGGTTTGGCTATAACACTTAGAAAACATGAGATTTACATGCCATCAACTTGAATCACGCCGTTGAATCCCACTGGCAAGTGAAAGAGAACACAGATAAATGACAACCAAGGGCAAAGGGTTAAAGCATTGTGGAATCCTCAGTCTCGGAAGTGGCTGCGTCCCTCATCCCCATTTGGCAAGTTCCATGCCATGCGATGGGGAACTCGAGGCAAAGCTGTAGTGGTATCTCTTGCTCACATCTTGCTCTGGGTTGCCTGCAAAATTTCTATATAGATTGGTTAGGGTGTTCAAAATTTTTCAGCACTTCTGGCTCTGGTATATCGAAGCCCTTCTGGTGTAAGCAGGGTGAAAGGACTTTCTTAATCACAAAATTTTAAGACTTTTTTAATCCCAAAATTTTACCTGGCTAGCTGTGACCACTAACATAACTATGGTGATTTAACCTGGAGTAACTGTTAAGATGGAACTATTCACATCCTACTCAAGGCTCATAAATCATTCGAGCAGCTTCCAATGGGAGAGAGAGCAAAGAATCATTAGTAGTGAAACAAGGCAGTTCGGGAACAGAATATGGTGGCATCTTCCTATCCAGGAGCTGCGACCGTCCATGCGGCTAGAACATCTGTCCACCTGTATCCTATAAAGCAGTATATTAATCCTGGGTCAGGAAAGTTGAGGTTAATGGTCACATTTGTATGAAGCAATCTCAATTTCTTGATCTTGAGAGTTTATGAGAACACAGGAGAGAAAATGGGAAGGTAAAATCTTAATTTATGCCAAAGAGTTGTTAAGGCTACATGCACACTTAACTTTTAACACACTGAGTATAAAATAACATGCTGATTTTATACCATTGTGCTTTTACTACATGCTGCATATTTGAACCTTATGGAAACACACTGAATATAAAATAACATACTGGTGAACTTTTACCACATGTTGCATATTTGAACCTTATGGAAATTTTTATAGGCACCTTTATCTCCATCGAACACCGGGATGGAAACCTATTGTTATGCTTTTAAATCTTACCAACAACCACACGTGCGCGCACACACACACACACACACACACAAAAATACCTGAGCGCTCTTTAAAATTGCTTTGATTGGCCATTTAAATTTTCTGGAATTCCAGCGGCAAATGATATTAATTTGCCCATAATAGAACCACGTGGTTGAATAAAAAACAAAAGGGAAACCTGTTAATTACACACTCCCAACATGACAATTTTTAAATCACAGTGGACAAGCAAACCCTTTTATCCATCTAGAAAACTCCAGTTGATTTTATCTCCTTGAACTGGTAAACATGGAAGTTCAATCAAATTACCTATTGCTGTATCAAAACTCTTTGTTTTCCTTTCAATATTCCATTTTAGTTTATAATTTGAGGCTTTCCTGTCTCCAACCCCGTCTGCAGCTGACACAGAGAGAAAAGTGCAGGCAAGCACAGCGGGGTGCTTGCCTCTCTCAGCTGCAGCGCAATCGGCCAGCCCAGGCGAGCCTGGGCACGCCCCTCACCTGGGGGGAATGGGTGGGGCCCCGCCTCCAATATGGCGCGCCCCATTGTGCTCCACGTGTGTGTTAAGTCAGAGAAATCAGGATTCAACCAACTCACCCGAATTTCTGAGCTTAACGACCATCGGCGGGCATAAAGCAGTTTGCCGGGCTGCAGCAGCCCACGCACCCCAACTGGGACACCATCCCATGGTCTAAACTGCACGCCACGCTTTTTTTTTTTTTTTTTTTTAATCCATCCGCGGGCTGGGGCCGCACTGGCTCCAGCCCAGCCATTGTAAATACAAGTCTGGCCAAAGCAGCAGCCATCCCCAACGCTCTGCCGCCGCCATGCCACAGCTTCCCACATGGCGGAGGCCGTACTCGGCCCGCCACACTCGGCTGCCGAAACGCTACCGCAAAGGACGCCTGGTGCCACGCGGGCTCCAGCGCACGCAGCTCGCGAACCCGGGCCGCGCAGAGCCCAGTGTACTCAGCTCAGCCCGCGCAAGCCAAACCGCTCCGGCGCTCGGCCACCCACTGCTTCTCAAGCGCCACTGCGGGTGCCTGCCGTCTGGCCCGGGGCGCACAGAGCAGAACTAACCGACCCCAGCCCGGGGTCGCATTCCTCTTGCTCCGGCCCCACTGCTCCACTGACATGCTTCCGCGGGAAGCGCGCCCCGCTCCCTCCGCCGCCCGGCGCCAAATCGCCACGGCGGGGCAACTCTCTGGCGCCGCGTCCCGCGAGCCTGTCTTGTCTCCATGCTTCTGCCCCATCTGGATGGGCAGGACCCTCCTCTAAAACCCTACTTAGCAAAATCTGTGGGGATACTGTACCCCGAACTTCTCGGCCGTACAATTCGGTCCCCGTTCGGGCGCCATTTATGTTGGGGTTCTGGACACCCCCTTTCTCCCCCCACGGGGAGAATGGTAACTACAAACTCTATAAAAGAGCACCCAGCCTGGCCCTCCGCCAGCGGAAGGCCAAAGGCGTGCTCACATGGGCAAACGCTAAGTTGAGGACGGGTTGCTGAAGCTTCCCCTCCCCCCAGTTCCCCCCACATGTTACCGAGGGCGGAGGCGAAAGGAAGGCATCAGGGACACGCTGCGGTGGTGGAATGCGTCTCAAAGACTTTAATATGGAAGGGCACTTATATAGAAGTAATGGCGGGAAGGAAAGGGGGCTGGCCAAAGGGTCAGTCATAGGCTAGGGGTCACGTTCATCAAGTGACATCACGAAACTTCCCTTTGTGGGCGGGACAACCCCATCATGGTGGCATGCACGTGTTCACCTCCCAAGGGGTGGAGGTCAAAAGGTGGGAGGGGCTTCTATTGTCCCAAGGCTGGTGGAAGGGCAGTCTTTCCCAGGCCATAATAATCCCCAACATACCAGGATTCTTGAAGATTAATTTTGACTGCTTTAAATATCTATCTAATCTATCTATCACTTTACACGATTTTGAAAACAAGCTACTTCCACATGTGTATATATACCATTAACATTAGGCCCACTGATATTCAACTCTGCTAGTGATGTCCTGCAAGAAGTATTTCATCTAACACAGGAAAATGTGCTAGTTTTACGCTGTTGATCTTCAGAGCTATCCATCTCTAACCTGAGACCCAGACAGTTCATTAACAGTGAATAGCTCAATCCATAGACACTAGTGTGAGATCTTTGGTCCTAAGGTGATAGCATGTTTGGTACCATTGTGGGCTGAAGCCTCCCATTGAAGAGACAAAGCTCATCCAAAGCAGCAGTTGTGTTGAGCAAGTTGACAATTACTTATTGTCCCTCTGCAGGGAAGGTACTTGATCATAGTGTATAGATTTCTTCTAAAAGTATCAAGATTCCAAAAGGTATATAAATGTATGTAAAAATTTAAAAATGTCATATTTTTCCATAGCTCATTTATTTAAATTGTGATGAACATATATACACATAAACAGGAACTTTACTTTCGTGTGTGTGTGTGTATGTGTGTGTGTGTGTGTGTGTTGTGTTGTGTGTATAACTATGATGTTCTTGTGGCTTGAACTCAGATCTGTGCACTGTCCTTGAGCTTTTTTGTTCAAAATTAGCATTCTACCTCTTGAGCCACAGCTCCACTTCTGGTTTTATGGTGGTTAATTGTTGATAAGAGTCTCAAGGACTTTCCTGCCTGGGCTGGCTTCCAGCTTCCATCCTCAAATCTCAGTCTTCTGAGCAGCTAGGATTACAGGCATGAAGCACCAGTGCCTGTCAAGATTTACCATTGAAACAAGCTTCCAAGTACACAGTATGGTACTGTTAACTCTGTGCACACTACTGCTCCAATATCTCTAGAACATTTTCATTTTGTAGGACTGGAGATAGCTTCTTATACAGTAACTCTTTGGGTTTTGCATATCTCCAAATATTTTATTCCTAAAAGTCAGGAATGGTGGGAGTCAGGAAGGAAGCAGCTAGTCCTTAAATCACCTCTTTTTCTCTCTGTCTCTTCTTTTGTCCTCTCCTCTAGCTTTAGTGGGCTATTAGCCTGGGCAACAAAATATAGGACACTGCAGGTAAGCCATTAGCAAGTATGTGCCTGGCACTGTGCTAAGCCTCTTTATCATGACCTCATTTAATGTTCTCCTCAGTCTTGTGAAGGAGATTCAATTACTATCTGTTTTTCCTACATATAAGATAACAGACTTGGAAAAATTGAATAACTCCCTCTTGTTTATACCTAATTAGCAGCCTTCGGATTTGCACTGAAGACATCTACATCTAGAATCTATACCAGTAGCAACCTGCTAACCTTCATGTGAAATATCCCTTCCTTTCCAGACACTTACACTCACTGCAGGTCTTGTGTCAGAATAAGCTAGACAAAGAAATAAGGCAGATGAAACAAAAGCAAGAACAAAACAAAACAAAAAAAACCCAAGCCACCACCACCAACAGAAACAAAATGACAAACCAAACAAAGCAAATACTTCCAGTGAGATAACTGCCTGAATCAGATCCTCAAAATCCAGTACATGCAGAACTCACAAGTACCTGAACATTCCATAAATTATATGCATATACAGCAACAGATACAATTTGAAAAACAAGGCTTGTAAATGACTTTGTTTTTGCACATCTAAACAGTGACACCTTAACTAGGAGTTACATACCTAGTCAAGAAATGTCTATGCTGATAAATTCAGTGGGACATGTTAAAACACTTACTTTGAGGAACAATATGTACTTTCCATTCTGACATGATTCCCACTACTTCCTTCCTTGCCTTATCCACTTCATTCATTTGTTTTGCTTCTTTGAACCAAGAGGTGTTTGAATGGAAAATTCTGCTCTATTAAAAAAATTAAGTGAGGGGCTGGGAATATGGCCTAGTGGCAAGAGCGCTTGCCTCCTACATATGAAGCTCTCGGTTCGATTCCCCAGCACCACATATATGGAAAGCGGCCAGAAGGGGCGCTGTGGCTCAGGTGGCAGAGTGCTAGCCTTGAGGGAGGGGGAAGAAGCCAGGGAAGGTAGGTGCTCAAGCCCTGAGTCCAAGGCCCAGGACAGGCAAAAAAAAAAAAAAAAAAAAAAAAAAAAAAAAAAAAAAAATTAAGTGAGTAAGAAGAGATGCTTTCCCTCATGTATTTGCTACAATAATATATGACATGTTTTACCTAGGGGCTTAGCTTATAAAAAGCGTTCATTGTCCATTCATTTTGATATTATACCCTCCTCCTCTTCTCACGTAGCATTAACAATTAACATTATATTTCCTCCTTTGAGTCTTATTCATTTAATTTTTGGTGTTCTTTGGGTTAATAGTAGAGAAGGAGTAGAGAAGGAAAAGGGCTGTTTTGAATCTGCCTTTTTCCCCCTCTGATGAACTTCTTTTAAAAAGCATGATTCTATGTGTATGTTTTTTGTGTGTTTTTGTCTAGACAGAGGATTTTGAGTCAATCAGAAGAGGAAAAGCAAGTCACTTCCCCCCTGAGCCTTGGTTTTCTTATCTGTAAATGCAAGTAATCATGTTCACTTCCCATGACTTGTGTGAGCTTTGAGTAAAGTATCTATCAGAGGTTGGAAACCCAGAATACATGGGTGTCTATTCTTCCTTTGATTTTTCTCAGAAATCAAGATGGGACAGAGACATTGCTAGAGATATAAAAGAATATAAAAAGGATTTCTGATGAGAATGTCAGAGAAAGGTTTCAATATAAATATACTCTCACAAACAAAAGCTGCATAAGCCACCACACAGTGTCAATATCCCTTGTTATATAAAAATTTATTTTTGTGTACATATTTGCACATGTATGTTCCATTGGTGCTGGAAGATTGTGTGTGTGTACACACTCATGTGTGGTGCTTGTGTGCAGAATCATGTGCCGATATATACAACTGTGTGCATACAAATGTGTGTATGTGTTGCACTCACAGAAAGAAACAGTGTAAGAGAACCTATTGCCCAAGGTATTTGATTGTAACCCTTACTCAGTATATTGTAACTCATGGTATATAAAATAAAGTCCATTTATGATGTTGGTCTTATCTTCTAATTAAAATCATAGGCATGAAGCTTTTTTATACCTACATAAAATAAGCAGTTAAATTTCTCCGCACTGGGAGAAAAATGATTTCATTGCCTGTTATGAAGCCCATCGGTACGTAGCAGAGAGTAGTTGAGGCTGGTTTTGAGAGCTTTATTCTTGAGAACCCAGTGTATCTGTGTTCTCCAACTCAGAAAGCACATAGGGGCCTTCTCCATGGCAGCTGGGTAGTTCTCCCTGTCTACCCTCTCCCTTCCAGGTGCCTGGGAGAAGGGGCCTGTTCTGTGTCTCTGAGGAGCCCAGCCAAAGAGCTTTGCCTTGGATTATTCACACACAAATGAAAAAAAAATTGTTATATTGAATCCATTTCTTTAAAATTTGCTGATAACAAATGATGACTTGTTTCAATGAAGCCAAAGCAAATATTTGAGAAAAGAAAAGTAAACTTGTCTTGGAAGCTGGGATGAAAATAAAAGGTAAAAAGGACTATGAATCTTAGCAGCTCGCATGGCTCATTTGGTTTTAAAGTTGACTTTATGAGACTAGTGTATGTTGATCAGGAAAATATTAGCCTGAATGATTGGTGGCAGTATGCTCAGAGATGGAAGAAACCAGAATAGGTAGTAAACTTGCTTGTTCATTCAGTCACTTAGCAAATATTAGGAACTCAAAGAAGTTGAGTTGAGTTGGATAACAAAAATTTAAAGAATTAAACTGCTGTCAAAGATGGTAACAATAGAAAGGGACAGATTTTTGTCAAGCTGTTTAAAGGTTTTCTGATATCAAGAGATTTGGAAGTAATCCATGGTGTGGTTTTATGAAGGAGACTATCAGAACCATATTTCCATAATAAGGGTGATTTCTCTGGCCAAAATATGTAGAATGGGTTGAATGGAATGAGGCTAGTCCAGTGAGATTGGCAAGAGTGTTTTACAGTAATCTAGTAGAGCCATGCTCATGGTTTTTTATTGTTATTGTAAGGGTGATGCACCAAGGGGACACAGTTACATAGTCAGATAATGAGTACATTTCTTTGTGAACAGTGTCACCTCTTCCCTCATTTTCTCCCAGGTTTTCCCTCCAAATCTCCTTCCCCCATAAGTTGTATAGTTCATTTTCATCATCATGTCTAGTGAGTATCAGTGCTGCTTTTTTCACCGTTTGTCCCATCGTGTCTGTCCTCCTCCTTACCCTTCCCCAAACAGGTAAACTTACATACAAGACAATAGGTACAGAAATAAAAAATAGTGACAAAGAAGAACAAAGGGGAAAAAAAGCAAAACATCATAAAACCTCTTGTTTTCATTTCTTGGAGTTCATTTCAACAAACATTATTTTATATGATAACATGCCCCTAGCTATTCAGCCTTTGTGATCCTCTCCTAAGAGACATTCACACAGTCCAATGCTCATGTTTTGACCTAAAGGAATCACCATAGACCTGCGAGATGGAGTTAAACTTGGACCTACTAAGAGGCAAATACCTAGCGCTTACACACAAGAAATGGACTTTAGTGAGTGAAGGCACAAAGTCAAAGGTGAATATAGGACACTTTACTTCACATGGTTGCTTAGTGGAAATACTCACTGAGCCAGGGTACAAAACCAGGCAAAAGGGCTAAGGTATGCTGAGGAACATCTTTTACTGCCGGTGTTTCTGGGAAATCCAAACAGGAGGATCTGCTTAGTTGAGTCTTTGGTCTGAAACTGAGATGGATTCAGATGGGTGATACTCAGAAATTTGTTTTACAAGTTGTCCTCAGGAAGATGGTAATTGAAAACAAACAACCAAAAAAGAAAGGAAAGCAACTGAAAGCATTGAGACAACTTTAGGACTTCATGGGGTAACAGTTTGTTGAGTGAAGCAAGGTCAACATGAAGGGTAGAGGAATGCGCATATTGAAAAGAATATTACTGAGTGTCCAGAAAGGATGTAAAGAAGAATCAGATAACAGAAAAGAGTTTTCACTTGTCCACGTGGCTTGAGGATGACAAATTTGCCACAGTAGTGTTAGTTTAGGGATCTTTGGGGATATGTGCTTTGAAAAATATCTGTGACACTAGAGTCATAAAATCCACTAAAATCAATCAATTCACTAAAAGAGTTCAGAAAGAAAAGAACAAGCAATGTGATTTTGAGAGAATGGTCTTTACTACAATTGTGATAATGTGTGTGTGAGAGAGAGAGAGAGAGAGAGAGTGAGAGAGATTAAAGAGACAAAGATTGATATAAGAATCCCAAACTCAGAGGACCATAATAATACTCTCCTAGAATGTCAAAATGGGCCTCAAAACCAAAGTTTTCCTGTGTATACAGACCGAGATTTATCCTTTATTGTTGCTCAATTCAGTAATGAAGACGAAATCTGCAAAGTGAAGATAGACCAATATTTCAGAAAGAAGCCCAGTTACCCTTTTCAATGCCTATGATATACCAGCATGGATGATTTTATGTTTGTGATTTAATGTCCTGTACTTATTCCATTCTGTTAATTCTATCTCTTCTCCTCTACTCTGTCCTCAGATCATGCTTCTTAGTGATCCTGAGATGGAGAGCAGCATATTGATCAGCTCAGACGAAGGGGCGACCTACCAGAAGTACAGACTTACCTTCTTCATCCAGAGTCTTCTCTTTCATCCCAAGCAGGAAGACTGGGTGCTGGCCTACAGTATGGATCAAAAGGTGAAAAAAACAATAACTGTTTGAGGTCAGCCATGTGGCACCGTGTGAAAAGGACTTGTTTTCTCAACTCAAATTTTGGAGGGAATTCCATGACATTTCACCATTCTAAATAAGTTGGTTTTGTCTGCAGCAGTATACTTCCCTTTGTTACCTTTAAGTATCAAAATATACCGGTGGATATATGTCATTTATTGGTGGCACTTTTTTTTTTAGCATGTCACAGTTTTAAAATAACTTTCTCTAAAATTTTTACTCATTTAGTTTTTTCCCAAATAATTTTGTGAGGTAAGTAGGAGATATTATTATAACTTTACAGTGATTATGTAAGCAAAGAGGTAGGTTCGCTACTGTGCATCAGGTGTGAATGGTATATGACTGTATTCTTAGTACATGGGAGGTAGAGGGAGATAGATGAGTATTTGGTGAACAGCTTAGGATATATATGAAGACTCTATGCAAAAAGAAGGGAGAAGAATGAAAGGAAGAAGGACAAAGGGATGAAAGGAAAGTGAAAGAAAGAAGAAAGCAAGAGAGGAGAGGAGGAGGGAAAGGATAGGAAAGAGGGAGGAGGAAAAGGAAGGAAGGACAAAAAGGATGGAATGAGGAAAGGAAGAGGATAAGGTGTTATTTACGCCATCCAGTGGGAAGTGGCAATGTTTGAATGCATATGGTCTAAGCTATATTTTATTATATCATGATCCCTTGATTTGGTGAAAATTTATTATACTATTGCTCTCGGTTTAGGAATGGAAGGAAAACTCCTTAAAAGTGTGTTTTGTTATATTGTTAAAAATAAATACCTGAAAGGTATCCCAACACAGTTAATGTTCCTAAATCTCTAAATCCATATATGTGGCCTGGACATTGTCTCTTGTGTATTTCAGAAACTGCAGCATACTCCCCAGACAAACCCCTGACCTTTCGCTAGCATTGCTGGATTTCTTCCAGTACTCCTTAATTCTGTCCATTTAGTTGCAAAATCTGAGTCTACACAGTATCTTTGCTACTTCCTTGCTCCTAAGCCACCATTTCTTATTCATCATTGGATTGTATTTTCAAATGTCTAATAAATGGATGAGTTAGTGGATGAATTCACTGAATCGAACCCACTGTACAACCTATACTTAAGTAAAAGGGAATTTACACTGGCCATTTTTGTGTGTTTCCTACCATCACCAGAACTTTAGAACAGATGCCAAGCTACTATGTAATGGTGTGGTAGAATCAATCACTGAAGGGCACAGATAATTACAAGCACTGTCTTGCAGAGAAGTGTCCAACACAATAACCTTGTTTGCAGTAGCTTCTCTCTACTCTCTTAGATTTGAAAACAGTATATATTTGTGAATGATTGTGGTTGTAAGTTTGTCTGCATGTATGTGTGATATAAGCACCCTTAAACAATAATTTCAACATAACCTTTCTATTTCTCATTAACAGACCCTCATGGTGGGCGCCAGGTGCTTATGCAATCCCCTTAGGACAGCAGCATGACATTTGCAGAGCAAAGACCATTGCAAATACATTTCTTTCATGGCATCAAGTGGATACTGTATGAGACTTAGCCAAATGTCAGATAGTCTGTGAGTTTAGATACTTAGTGTAAACAGGGATTTTGAAGCTATATTGAAAAAAGGTAAAATTATTTCAATGTTGTTAGATGGTTGGATGATAATTTATTTATAGGAAGCTCAAACATTTAAACCATATTTCCACAAAGACAAGCTGACAAGACACAGAGTTGAAACGAACAGGCTGGACACCAGTGGCTTATACCTATAACCTTTGCTACTTAGGATGCAGAGATTTAGGATAATTGTAGTTCAAGGCCAGCCCTGGCAAAATGTCCACAAGGCTCCATCTCAACTAGCAGTTGATTGTGAGGGAACACACCTATCTTTCCATCTATGTGGGAGGTTCAAATCAGGAGGCTTGCAGTTTCAGGCCAATCTCGACCCAAAGCAAGACCTTATCCCATCTCAAAAATAACCACAACTAAATGTGATTTGAGGGGTAGAGCATCTACCTAGCAAGTCAATACTGCCACAAGTTCAATACACACACACACACACACACACACACGCATGCACACACACACAGGTTAATAAAAATAAACCAAATTGAATATATCTCTTGTGTACCTAAGGGGTATCTTGTTCTTACATTTCCATAGCACTGAGGACTTCTGGGGCGGTGTGCTCACAAAGTACCACGTGGATATAATGTCATCAAAATCCTTTCAGACTTGTAAAAATATTTGGAAATGTGGCTGTGGGTATTGATGGATTTTCCTAATCGCACCACATATCTCCAGATATATTATTCCTTAGGTATTCTTTCTTGTTGACATCTTTTGCTAGATGTAGCTGAATGTTCTTTAGACCCATAAAGATTCTAGCCAGTACCTGGTCATCCTTCTTTTAAATAGATGGTATGAGAAGGGAGATTAGGCCCTTGGCAACATGTGCAGAGATGGTATAAAGCACCTATCCTCAGTCATCCAAGCTGTAGGGGATTTTTTTTCTTTATTTGGGAGAAATCTGATGGTTTAAAGCCAAGGAGAATGATGGTATGCAAGAGTAAATGAAGATACAAGTATAGTTAAGATGAATACGCAAACATTATTTCAGACTACAGCCCCCTCTGATGTGCATGTGTGGAGGTAGCTGTTTTCTTCTGGAGAAATTGAAAAGTGTTGGCTTTAAGGTAACAGCAGCATCAAAGAGTGATGTTTTCAGTGAGGAGTGAATCGATGCTTCCATTATTGTGCCTTTGATGAAATGCACTAGCAATTTCTTTAGAATCGGCAAGGCTATCTCGTTACGTTGTATGTATTACAAAAGGCCTAATTGAATGATATTTTAAAGGGAGGATATCCAGTTACTTTACTTTTTTCCAATTGCAACTGCAGAGCTGCAAAAGACTTGTCAGTAGATCTCATTTGGAAAAGGCACTACTAAACAAAAAGCTCAGGAAACACTTTCTGATTAAGTCATAATTGCACCTGGAAACTGAGGGAAGCGTGTAGGTATTCTGTTGGTGGAGACGGTGGGTGATGGGTTGTTAGTTAATTGAAAATATGGCTGGTACTAGTGAGGGCTGGTTTCTAAAACTGCAAAGGTCTGAGGGCAACTGGACCTTCTACTTTAACCTGAAGAATGGCATTGCCTCTATACTCCTGAGGCATTCCCAGTTTCGAAAGTTCTTTTTGTTTCCTGACCAGTTAGACATGGGCTTTCGACCAATTCCTTCCCTTCTAAACATCTTGAGCCATCAAATCTTTTTTTTTTTGGCCAGTCCTGGGGCTTGGACTAAGGGTCTGAGCACTGTCCCTGGCTTCTTTATGCTCAAGGCTAGCACTCTGCCGCTTGAGCCACAGCGCCACTTCTGGCCATTTTCTGTATATGTGGTGCTGGGGAATTGAACCCAGGGCCTCATGTATACGAGGCAAGCGCTTTTGCCACTAGGCCATATCCCCAGCCCGAGTCATCAAATCTTGTGTCAGCTCCTGCTCACAGATTTTCTTGCCGTCTTGCCTTTGAATATGAAAGGACTCAGTACTTAGTCATCATGAGAGACTTATTCTTGGATATAGGAATCTTTGGAGATGTTTGATAAGAATCTTTGAGGTTTTTAATTTTTTTAATTCAGTGGAAGTAATAGGTCATGGTTGGACAAAATGAAAAACTTTTTCTCCCCTCTTCTTCAACCAAATCTCTCAAACTTGTTTCTTCTGAGGGCCATGGGGCATTGATCAGTTATTCAAGAGACTGCATTCTGTGTTTACATTGGCCTATTTCCTCACTGATGAAAAACAGCACACACTATGATATTTTCAAATGAGCTAGAGGGCTCAATAATCTTTTTTTTTTTTTTTTTTTTTTTTTTTTTTTTGGCCAGTCCTGGGCCTTGGACTCAGGGCCTGAGCACTGTCCCTGGCTTCTTCCCACTCAAGGCTACCACTCTGCCACTTGAGCCACAGCGCCGCTTCTGGCCATTTTCTGTATATGTGGTGTTGGGGAATCAAACCTAGGGCCTCGTGTATCCGAGGCAGGCACTCTTGCCACTAGGCTATATCCCCAGCCCTCAATAATCTTATTAAAACAGAATTTTCAAGAGATTGTGAGATAGGATTTTGAAGACAAGGAAAGCCTAGTCTGAGATAGCTGTTGTTCTCATTTCTGTAGGAAGCTGAACATTTATATATTCCTGATTTTGATGAGGGAGTCAGCGTAGTTTCTTAAAAATGGGTCCATGCTCCTGTGTTCACAGATGAATACATTCTGACACAGGGGCTTGCAAAGTGAAATTTCAAAGCATCTACTATTACTTCCCTGCTTGGCAAAATGAAAGTTTAACAAATATAGCTGGTTTGGGAGGTCACAGATGAAGAATCCGATAGAATTTCAAACTGCATTGTTTGTATGCACCTTTGAATAGGGTGGCTGAGTCTTGCCAATAATTTCAATGTTAAAAAAAAACACAAAAAAAACCCTACTCTTTATTTCAGTTAAAACATTAGCCTACATAATGAAGAGTTGATGTTATGGTAGTGGGTGGGGACCAGGCAGCTAAGGTTTTTGTTTGTTTATTCTTTTAATTCGATGTTGTTTTTAATTGCTGTGTAATTATACATGCTTATGAGGTAGGGTATGATGTTTTGATACATGTATACATTGTGTAGTGATTACATCAAAGTAATTAGCATATTCTTCACTTCCAGCATTTATTATTACCATTTTTTCGTGAACTGAATGTTTTTGTTGCTGATCTATATGACCAGCCATGTTCAATAGAGGTCAACAGTTGGGTCAGAAGTAGATGAAGTTTTAGACCCAGTGACTGGCCCTATGGGGCCCAGTACAGCAGGGTTGGTATTCTAATGCAGGCTTTGCTTGCTGACTGGACCATATCTGAGGTTTCTACATCATGAGCAGAGTCCTGGTGAATTACTGTGTATCTGTGTTGTACAGGGCCTCCGCAATGGAAAGGGAATTCAACTTGTGCTTCTGTAATGGTGGCTACAAATGAATCTTGTGCCTTTCATTTGTATTCTCATCCTAAACCCTCAGATTAAAAGTGTAATTGTATTCAGATCCTTCCGGATTAGTAGGTGATGATAACTTTCTCTGTAGCGATTGGCAGAAACAGGCTTTGTGTCTCCCCATCTGGTGGGGATAAAGCTGTTGGGGATTAACTAGGGATGATTGTGCTTTTGAGCTTGTCATCTATGGACTAGAAATAGACTGAAGGGCACTTTTATTTAAAGAAAAACATTACAATTTTATTAGGTCTTCCTTCATTCTTATAAAATATAAAAACATTTGTGTATCATTTAAGGGAAAGAAAAATCCATAGCCTCATTCACCTATGATAAGTGCCAGTGTCATTACAGGTGTATCATCATTACAGGTATACCATGGGATGTGCCATCTCCATCACCATAGTAACAGCAGAGGGAGGAGCCATTCCTTAGTGGGTGGAGGGCATAAATCCAAAATGTCTTGGGATACTCCAAGGTTGCTATGCTCTATCTAAGTTCTGAATGACAACACTGTTTTTTTTTGTCAACTATTGACTTGAACTCAAGGATGGTAGTGCAGCAAAGCTCTCCATTTATATCAGTAGTGTTCACAAGAACATTATTAACTGAGATAAGACAAGCCTATAATCTTTAGCTAAGGAGGATCATGGAGGATCATGGTTCCAAGCCTGCCTAGGAAGAAATTTCTGTAAAATTCCATCTCCAAGAATAACCAGCAAGAAGTAGGGCTTGCAGGCATGACACAGTAATACAGCATCTGTCTAGAGAACACAAGGTCCTAAGTTCAAACCCAAGTATTGTCCTCTTCCCCAAAAATAAAAATAACAAAGAACATCATTAACTCAGAAGAACAAGCATACAGACCCTGCTTGTTTTTCTTATATTGAACTTCAGGTTGGCTGATTGACTCCTCTGCCTTTTAGGTGTTATGAACCTGACATATATCCTTGAGGGGAAAATATAATTACTGGAATATGCAGCATATGATTGCTCTAGGAAGGAAACTCAGGTAGGCAGCAATAACTTTCCCAAAGCAATTATGAACTCATGGTACAAAGTCAGTTAGGGATGACAGGTCCCTAGAGCTGAAGGTGGATCAGGAAGTGGCTTTCCTTGTGATCTCCCACCTGCTTCTTGTATGCATTGACCTTTTCTGTGGGTGTGCACCATGATCTTGTGCTCACATGGTTCCCCTAAGTCCCTACAACCAGACCCCAGGTTTCTATTTATCTAGTTGGTCAGAAATGATCCTAGTTCCTTCCTTTGCAAGCCTCGGTTGTCTTTTACTCTCTCTCCTTTCTCTTTGCATTTTGACCACTTACTCTAGGGTGCCAGTACCTGGACATTTAAAGCCAAGGTCCTACTTTTAAAGTCAAATTGTAATCTGCATGAAGGTATGTATAATGAGCTGGGTGAATTTTCATAAACTGAATACACCCACAAAAAGTTGATCAAGAAAGACAACTAAATCCCAAAATACCTTGTGCGTCTCCTTTTGCGACCATCTCCTTGTTGGGGCCAATGTGAATCAAGGTCATTTCTAAATTCATGCTGGTGATTTTCAGCTAGCTAAAGTAGTGAGAAAATAGACAAAAGACTAATTCCTCTGAAAAAAGGTGAATAGGTGGCCAATAGGCAAATGATAGAAAAGAAGAAATGTTTTGAATGAGCAACATTTGACATTAAAAAATTAGACCAAACTAAATGCAAGAATTTATTAACATCAACTCAGCTCAGCTAATCTAGCAAATTCATTGCCAGTTGAGGTAATAATTCAGTGGTGGAACATTTGTCTAGTATAAACCAAGTCTTAGGTTTGTTCCACAGCACAAAACAATAACAACAAAACAGAGAAACAAAAAAATCTCATAGAGAAGTATTCAAAATTGATTTTTGGAAGTTAAGTACAAGTTTCACTAAAAAAAAGTATAGTTTTTTGGACCAAACACAGTGATATATGCCTACATTTCTAGCGATTCAAGAGACTGAAACAGGAGGATCAGGAATTTAAGGCCAGTCAGACTACATAGTGAAACAGGATCAAATAAAAAGTAAAACTAATGCTTTCTTAATCAGTCTTAGACAAGTTGTGATGAAACTCACATTCTGAAATAGCATACATGGGTCTGCAAGTGAGTTTTCCTCCCTGGGACCTATCTTGACAGTATGTCACCTGACATACCTATCTTTATACTTTGGTTCAGTGATTTGGTTACTTCACTTCTGAGACTGGAGTCATACTTGAAGCTCCAGGAATAATGATGCTAATGAAAGTCACTTATGATGTAAAAAAATAAACCAGGGTGGAAACTCCCTGAATGCCCCGTGTGAAGAAATATTGCGTATGCATTTGCTGGGATATTAAATACCTTTAAAATACTGGCCATCATGGGCTAGGAGTATGCTTAGTGGTAGAATGTTTGCCTAGCACGCACAAATCTCTGGGTTTGAATCCTCAGCACCACATAAACAGGAAAAAAAAAGCCATAAGTGGTGCTATGGCTCAAGAGGTAGTGTGCTAGCCTTGAGCAAAAAGAAGCCAGGGATAGTGCCCTGGCCCTGACACCAAGCCCCAGGACTGACCAAGAAAAATAGTGGTCATGATGATCCCTTAGCAACATAGATACATACCAATGCTTATTAAACTACATACATGTTCCATATTGCATAAATAAACCATCCACAAATAGTATATATTAAATAAGATAATTAGTTTTGAATAGACATATGTAAAATATGAGGGAAAGGAAGGGTATAAGGAAAGCAGAGTAATTTTTTAAATGAAAGGAAATATTCCCAAATATTATTTGGGATTGTTAGAGTGATAGAATTATATTTGTAGGATTTTTTGCCCTGATGTTTGCTTCCCAAATTTTCTGATTTCAGAAAGTTGCTTTTCTAATTTAAAATGTAATCTACTATGGGTAGATTTTATTCATCATAAATATATGGCACTGGTCTTAAAAAAGTTTTCAGGTGTGAACAGAGTTTATTTAGGTAAAATCATTTGAAATCATTATCTAAATCCCTTTTCAGGTGACAATATGTTATAGAGGTAAATTTTTCTGAAGTAGGAATGAATATACAGAGCCTGAGGCTTATTTTTCTCTAGTTTTGTTGGTTACTGTGGTCCCTTCAGCGAAACTATAGGAATTATGTTTTTCTCCTAACAAAAAGTATATTCTTGTTAGATATAACCTCAATCTATATTATTTACAGTTCAGCTATAGATATAGTTTTTTATTATTTAGAAAGCACCCACTATAGACAGATGTTAAGGAAGTGATTTATTCTGGTAGTTTTTCAGTTGAATTTTCTAGCTGTATCCTCAAATTGAATTAGTATTTGCTTATTTGATTTGACAGCTGTAATGGAAACAAGAACTGCTACAGTCGAGAGGTACAGACATATGCAGTGAGCTGAGGCTTGCTCTTCATAACTCCGGAATGCCCCATCTTACATTTCTCAGAATGGGCCGAGTTGGGCCCTCCTTAGAAATGGAGATGTGTCCTTGAGAACCTTCGGTCTTTTGAGCACTAGCAAGAGCTTTTATGTACATTATTATACTCAACTCTCCTAGGGATCTGCATGGTGGAAATGATTATTTTCAAGTCATAGATGAGCATATGACTCTTGAAGATGATGCTAACTTGTTCAAGGTCACATAACCAGTGACAGGAGGCTTGACCTGCTCTCTGCTTTCTCTCCCACTCATCTGGCTGTGCCACAATCAGCACACTTCCATCTACCCAAGAGACTGGCAGCATGTCAGTCACATGGTAGACCTTTGTAGGAGCTACTTTTCTCTGAACCCTTCACCCCATTGAACAGAGCAATGGAAAGATAAAATCAACCATGCCCTGACCAAGCCTTCACAGAATCTAATAGTCTTCTGCCTTATCTGATGGCATTTCCTGGAGTGGAGATTTCAAATTACTGAGTGATGACAAGACAGGACTCCGATATTGTATAGTAACTCAACAATAACAAGGGAGTGGTCTTTTACTTTGAGGAGGTGAATTGACATGTCTAGTTTGAGTCACTGCCCAACTGATTTATTCAAATCTTTGTATTAATGAATAGATTAGATTGGAAATATTTGTCATTGAGATAGGTAGTACTAGGATCTGAAGTTTTTTTTTTTTAAAGAAAACTTATGGAGACAACATCTTTAATATGGTAATGAAGATAGAAGTTGAAATCATTTAACTTCATTTACAAATCATGAATATGCATTATGCTTTAAATGAAAAAAAGGGACTAAAACAGATATCGTGTTTGTTCAATTTGCTAAAGAGAAGACAATTTGTCAAGATTTTTCCCCCAAACCCAAGCAAAATGCAAATGTAGGAAAATCAGACCCCCATGTTAATTTCATGGCATGATGAATATTTTTATAATCCTAATTAGTACCAGTCATTTAGTCTAGCAATTTCCCCCAATCTAGCCAATTTGAAATTAAAATAGATGCCTTGATTACAAAACTCATTAGCAAAGAAGCACCCTTCTCACTAACCAGTTCATTTAAAATGCACAGACTGAATGAAGTGTGGAACACTAGTGTTGTCAATTGGCGTAAGTGAAGTAAGTCTTAATTGGAAACATTGTGAAGTATTTGTATTGCTGCATGTTTCATAGCAGTATAATATATCATTCATTAAATGTAACAAAAGATACTTTTAAATGGCTTAATTAAGCAAGGTCTGTGCTCTTGGTAATTTTTATGAAGTCAAATGTCACAATTGTTTGCATTTGAAGTAGTGATAGGTATTAATGTCAGGAAGACAAAGTCTGACTCTGCATGGATCACTCTGATTATGCGAAGAATGGCAGGCTTAATGTGAGAGGTGAGATGAAATTATAGAACATTGACTTCGTATTTAAAGTACCAGCATGCTCATGAACGTTGGGTTTACAACTGCTTGACTGACAGCTGGGAATGGAGAGGCCAGGCCAGTCACAGGAGAAGGACTGAAATGGAAGGAGAACGGAGGAGTCAGGATTTCTTTCATGTCATTCACTTTTAATCAAGGGAGGAAGTAGTACAGGAACTCACCCACTATATTGTCACTCACTCAAAAGAGTGGCAGAGATGTTTGTTAGAGCAGGCTGTTTTC
This sequence comes from Perognathus longimembris pacificus, assembly GCF_023159225.1. Taxonomy (NCBI): domain Eukaryota; kingdom Metazoa; phylum Chordata; class Mammalia; order Rodentia; family Heteromyidae; genus Perognathus; species Perognathus longimembris. The sequence continues at coordinate 19,108,974 of NC_063162.1, read as the reverse complement.
TCTGAGAAAAATGTGGCGACAATGGAAAAGGGAGGAAATGGGCCCCAGACCAGGGAAAATGCTGTTACTTGGGACTCCATAGACGTCATGAACTGGGAGCAGATATCAAAGGGGCTGAGGTCTGATGGTCAGTAGAGGATACAGAATAGGTTGCAATCCTGGCTGTTCTGTGGATATCAGATAGAAGACAATGTCCCAGTGATGTTTATTCTCTGTGGACTCCAGATGTCAGTTGGTGCCTGCTATTTTTGGATTATTTCAGCCCCTTATCAACAAGGAGGAAAAACTCAGCCATGCCACTGATTTCCATAAGGGGCCTAATTTTAGTAGATAGCTGTGATATCAGGCCTATATCCATTTGGTATTTTCCCTGAGTCTTCTGTCTGCCAGTAATTGCCAGTCTTTGCTTAAGGGCTTTCCCCTCAGCCACTGAATGCTGTTCAACTGCTGTATAACGAGTTATAAAAATGCCAGGGACTTAATATTTTGGAGGAATCTCCAGCCAGTGCCCAACCACGTTTTGTGTGTTGATCCCACAACTCCCTCACTGTCACATGTGATAACTTTGAAATCATGCAGGCTACACAACACAGAATACCCAGGCCAGAGAGACCACAGGCAAGAAACTATTTTGTTGATTATGGTGGTGGATGGGGCTTGCATTCAGGGCTTGGGTGCTGTCTCTGAACTGTTTTGCTCAGGGCTAGTACCCTTACTGCTTTGAGCCATAGTCTTATTGCAGTTTACTTTTAGGTGGTTAATTAGAGATAAGAGTCTCATGAACTTTCCTGCCTGTGCTGGCTTTGAACTATGACCATCAGATCTTAGTCTCCAGAGTAGCTAGGATGACAGGCCTGAGGCACTAGCATGGGCTGGGAAGAATTTTAATAGAATAGAATCTCAAAGGGGGAAAAATTTCTGAGAATTATGGCTATTTGCTTATAGAAACTAGATTTGTTTCCATTTGGGCATTTTATTTTGCTCTACATTTGAAAATGTTGTTTTGTCATGCATTTGTCATAAGTCATGGAGAAAATCTGGTTGACCTCAATCTGTTGTTCTGGGTCTTCTTAAAATATGCCATTGCTGTCCTTTACCTGGCAGGATAAAATGAAACCCTTCCACTCAGCATGCAGAACACTGTAGCTTGAATCCTATTTAACATTCTACCTCCTCTTGCCAATCAGTCTTTCATTCATCCAGCAGGGAATGTGTGTTTTCCTCTGGGACTCCTTTCTCTCTGTCTAGCTAGTCCTATTTCCTTTTCACCTTTTTATTTTTTTGTCAGTCCTGAGGCTTGAACTCAGAGCCAGGGCATTGCCCTTGAGCCTCTTGGTGCTCAAGGCTAGTGCTCTACCACTTGAGCCACAGCCCCACTTCCTACTTGTCAAAACTCAAAGTAAATTTGACTTTTTTGGAGAAAGCTTCCTGAAGACTTCTTTTTAATCTATGAGACCATCATTAACTTTATCTAAGTTTTAAATAAAAATCTAGAAAGTAGCTATTTTCCTTGCAATGTACTTGAAAACTCATCTCATGATTTTCATTGGATATGGAATATGAATTTTTCTATAGGCTTGTGTGTTGAAATTTTGGTTCTTAGCTTGTAATGGTATTTTGAGATGTGTTGCACAGTTTAAGAGGTGATGTCTAGCCAGAAAAAGTTAACCCCTGTGGATAGCCATGGAAATATATACCTTGTCCTTGGTCCCTTCCAGATTCTCTCTTGTTTCTGCTTTCTGGCTCGCGCTGTCATCCCTTGCTCTTCACCAGGAGATTCTGGCTCACCACAGACCAGAACACCAACTCCATGGTCAGTGGACTAAAATCTTTGAAGCTGTCATCCATAAAGAAAGCTTTCCTCACTTCAAGTCATTTCTCTCAGGCAGTTGTCACATGGATGAACGTCACATACCTTCATTTTAAATGCATTGGAAGTATATTAGAATACACAAATTCTTAATATTTAGGATATAAAAAAATCTCCAATTTTCCCTGGGCCAGAGATAAAAGTAGGAATTGTGGGGTTGAAATTGTACAAAGATTTGAAAACAGAATCAGACTTTTCGAATTGCCTAGAAATCACAAGAGAGGAGTCTCTGCTAACCTAGACCATGACCCTACCCAAAAGGCTGCCATTAATCACAGAGTCTGCTTGCCTGAGGCCAAGGGCTGAGCCTGTCACACATTTCTTTCCTGACAAAGAAGGTACTTGTTTCTCAAAGGCACTGGGTGGTAGAGGGAAGGCTCTGGTGGGCACTGTTGCCCAGGGGTACTACAGAGGGAAAAATCCTCTTTGGGTAGCTGTTTCCTTTTATCTGCTTTTCTGACATTTAGCCCTTTTGTTTCCCTGGACTGTTGAGTGCCAGAGGCAGTATCCAGTCAGAGCTAACCAAGTTATTGAAACAGGCTTTTTAAAATGGAGACTTTTTAATTTGAAGTACTTGATAGCAATACCAGGGTTGTAATCTAGAAGCTCTGTAATAAGCAGCTTAGGGAATGAGTGAGGAGAAAGATGTATTAACTTTTATGTCTTCAAATCTGTTGTGATGGTGTTTTCATAATTAAGATGCTGAAAGGTGGCAAGAAATTCACCTGCACACCATCTATCTTGATCTCCTGAACCCTTTAACCCTAGAGGACCAGATCCCCTAGGGTTAGGCTTTTAGATTTCACCAGTTAATCATGCTTGCCCTTAGGTTAATATAACCTCTTTTTCTTTTTATGATGTTGAAAAAGTCAGTCTAATGACCAGCTGAAAACTGATATTTCATTTAATCTCCATTATGGATACCACAACTTAATCATGAAAATTAGCTGAAAATTATGCCACATTACTTGCCTTTTTCCCCCCTCCAAAATCACATACTTCTTCATACCAGATCTTAACAAATCTTAAGCACTTGTGTTAAAAATAAAACCAAATATTGGTAAAGTGAATAGGAAGTGAAGAAGCAGGGAAAATGGAAACCATTTTTTAATTTTTGGTGCAGGTCATGGAGAGTACAGAACACTTGCCCTTGGTGCATCGCTCAGTAATTGACTATGTACTTAACATACATCTAGTCCTGGGAGTTCAAACTTTAGCACTAATACAAGCAAATAGCCCCCTCAAAAGGAAGAAAGGATGGAGGGAAGGAAGGAAGGAAGGAAGGAAGGAAGGAAGGAAGGAAGGAAGGAAGGAAGGAAGGAAGGAAGGAAGGAAGAAGGAAGGAAGGAAGGAAGGAAGGAGAAGGTGAAGGAAATAAAACTTAGCCTTTGTTACCTAACTTTCAAGTCAGGTATACAAAGCCTTACTGTTTGGTTACCTTATTGAGCATTTACTAATATATTTTTTCATTGTTTGTGCAAATGCCACAGCTATGTAACAAGACTGGTTTCTTCATGCCAGAGTCTAATCTTGCATTCTTCACATTTTAACTGAAAACTTGATAAATTGAAATAATTATACACACTGCTTATGTTGACACAATGTTAAGTTGATGAGAAGTTACTAGTTTTTAATCACCCAATTTGACTGAGGTCATCAGCAGAGATGGGTTTTTAAGATCTATATGCAGAAGGAGAGAGGGAGTGGGCTTGTGTTTAATTAAATATTTTATTTCCTGATTCTTCTTTCCAAAGATGTGGTTAGCCTGGTGTTTCCTGGCATGACTTCTTTGACCTGCTTCATTTTCTTTCTGCACAACGAAAGTAACCACAGGGAAGCTAACAGGACCATTGTGTGGATCCAATGAGAAAAGTATACAGGTGTGCTAAGTTCATTTACTTTGGGAGACCCATTCTCAGCACAAGCTTGCTTTGTCAAATTTTGCTGTCAGACCTCACAGCTGAGTAGATGACAATGATTTTTATATGATTTAGCAACTGAGTTAGCTGAGCTGACTCAAATTTTTTTTCTTCCTTCAGGACAGTTTTTTAAATCTTTTTTTTTCTACTTAAATTTTTAACCTTTAACCTTCATAAAACTTTGGGAAATGCTTCATCTTGACTAAAATCATCTGCTAAGATATTTTGACCCATTGGTTTTCCTTTATTAAAATTTTCAGATTCCTTTATTTCTTTTTTAATTAATTAATTTATTTATTGTTTGAGTGATATACAGAGGGCTTACAGTTTCATACGTAAGGCAGTGAGTACATTTCTTTTTTTTTTTCTTATTTATTGTCAAAGTAATGTACAGAGAGGTTACAGTTTCATATGTTAGGCCTTGGGTACATTTCTTGTACTGTTTGTTACCTCCTCCCTCATTCTCCCCTCCCCTCTCCCCTTTTCCCTCTCCCCCCATGAGTTGTTCAGTTGGTTTACACCAAAAGGTTTTGCAAGTATTGCTTTTGTAGTCGTTTGTCTTTTGATCCCTTGTCTCTCGATTTTGATATTCCCTTTCACTTCCCTAGTTCTAATACCAGTATATACAGTTTCCAATGTACTCAGATAAGATACAATGATAGTGCGGGTACAACCACAGGAAGGGGATACAAGAGGATCATCAACAATAGAAGCTATGGTTTCACATGGCATGTTCTCCCACCTTCCCCCTCCACAGTTCCTACCCCACCCCAGCTGTACAGTTGGTTTACAGCATATTGTCTTTTAAGTATTGCTGTTGCATAGACAATTGTTTTTCTGAAGGATATACAGAGGGATTATAGTTGCATAGGTCAGGTATTGAGTACATTTTTCTAAAGTGTTATCACCTTCTTGTCTTTCTCCCAATTGTGTTCTTCCTGACTCCTCTGCCCTGCAAGTTGTATAGTTAATTTCTAACATAGTGTTTTGTAAATATCACTTGAGACTTAGTTCACCCTTTGTCCTACTGTCTCTGTGATTCCACTTCCCCTCCCCGAATCATATAAACTAATCTACAAGACAAAAGGTACAGAAATCAAAAGCAGTGACAAAAGAGGAAAAACGGAAAAAACACACCCACAAACAGTAAAATTAAAAAATCTCTTGTTTCCATCATTTTATATGCATCATTTTATATGATCATATACACATAGCTGCTGAGCCCTTGTGATTCTCTCCTAATAATATTCTCCTTTGGTCTCACTTTGTGAATGTTTAGAATCCTCTTTAATTTATCATGTCCAAGCATATTTTTGTTTATCTTTTACTATCCATTAGGTTTACTTGTAGAATTATAGGCACACTCTTAATTCTTACAAAAGAGGGAAACCATGCAACCTATGCTTCTTTGGGTCTGGCTTTGCTTAATATGATTTTACCAAGTCCATTGGTTTTCTTACTGCCTCCTTGTTTAGACTTGAACATGAAAGGCTGCAGGCCTCAAAGAAATCTATGTGGGTAATAGTTGGTTAATAGGACTGTATATTACTCAGGACAATGACCTGGCGGAGCTTCATCAGCTCCTTGATCAACACGGAGTGTGGATGTCTCAACTCATTAAATGAGAAGCTGGGATTCATCTCCATTTACAATTTGTGAGGGCCCATGTTCTATAATTATCAAGTCGAAGACAGCAATATTCAGATTATTTGTGGCAGGGAGAGATAAACAGAGGGAGAAGGTAGGGCAATGTGTGGGTGTGGATATTTGTAGCATTCCGGTGGTGCCAGTAACACTTAATGGTATTTGTTTGAATTCTTTATGGGTACACACACACACACACACACACACACACACACACACTTCATGAACACACGCAACTTACTGGGTATTGTGTTAAGCTCTTCAGATGTCGTGTCTCTGAGTCTTTGAAAAGGAACTATTCCAATTCTAAGGATAAGGAACTTGGAGTTTTTAAGCATCTTATTGACCTAAGTCACTAGAACTTGGAATTTTTAAATATCTTAGTGACCTAAGTCACTAGAACTGAGAATTGAGATGTACAGGCTTGTCTGACTCAATAGCAGAGGATCTTACCTCTTCAAATCCCAGCATGCCATCAGTTTCGGGAAGCTCTTAAAATTTCCCTGGACACACAGTGGAAATAGATTAACAGTATCAAAATGAGACAGCACTGTGCTCCAAGTCTCTTCTGGCAATAAACTGTGTGCCAAAGAGGGGACCATATGATGGGTTATGAAAGAGTTTAGGAGCTTCTAACTTTAGCTCTCATCAGAGAAGATAAGGTTCAAGGGCAAGGGAGTCATGTGCTTCAGAATAAAGGAAGCATTTCTCAACCTAGGTGGAGGCAACGGGTCCATTTCTTTCTTTATTCTTTTTTTTTTCTTACAACTATGATGGGTTTACTTTAACAAGAAAGCCTTTTCTTTTTGATGACATACTTGTAAAAGTAATAACATTAGAATGATAAGGATGAAGGAAAATATCCTTTAGAGTGACACAAAGTACCAACCTGCCCTATGGCAGGTATTCATTGAGTTAGGGTGTAATGATGACGAAATGAAGAAGTTAAAAGGCAAGTGGTCAGTGCTGTAACCTCCAGTCACATGTGCCTGCAGATTACATTCTATGAATTGCAATTTAAAAAATAATTGGATTTCAGTCCTCAGCACTGCTAGCTACCATTACATGTGCTTGGTAGCCACAGGACCAGCTGGTTGCTGGTTTCTGCCCTACTGAATAGCAAAGACATAGAGAACTCTTCCATCATTGCAGAGAGTTCTGCTGGACAGTGACATACCAGAAAGGCTGCCTTAGAGTCTGTCTCTGTCCCTTAGCAGCTTTGAATTTCTGAATGCTTGAGCTGGTTCTTTATTTTTTTCTAACAAAGACTTTATCGGCATTAGGAATATCTTTTTTTTTTTTTTTTTGGTCAATCCTTGGGGATTGAATTCTGGACCTGGGCATTGTCCCTGAGCTCTTCAGCTCAAGGCTAGTGCTCTACCACTTCATTCACAGCCCCACTTCCAGTTTTCTGGTGGTTTATTGGAGATAAGAGTCTCAGGGACTTTCCTGCTGGATTGGCTTTGAGCTGCAATCCTCAGATCTCAGCCTCCTGAGTAGCTAGGATTATAAGCATGAGCCACCAGCGCTCACCTAGGAATATCTTAAATTGCAAATAGTAAAGGGACATTTCTATACATATATGCAAGGTCTTTTGATTATATTCTTCAATGTCTCTGCATTCTTTCCCTTATCAAGATAATAAGGAACCTAACTAGGGAATAAATTACAGGTAATACAGGGAACTTACTCTATTGCAGCCACCATCGTAATAACATTCGCATAAAGCAGGCTGATATTAGCATCCACCCTATGAGAAAAGTGTTGTTATTAGTCCCATTTAATAGATGTAAATGCTGTGCAGCATGGATTTTAAACCTAGGCAACTGCATTCTAGCATCTGGACCCCCAATCTTTATTATAATTTCTAATAATGACATCAACTGCATAGTGATGGTAAGGGATTTTAATCATTTACTTCTTAGTGGCTGTCTTGCATGAAGAAATGCTAGCTTTTTATTATTATAGCCTTCAGATACATTAGATAAACACTACTTCTATTCTCTCCGTGTGTTTAGGAGAGATCGGCATGGTTCCTCTTGTTGATAGGAGCTAGCCAACTATGGCAGAAATAGTATTGTAATGAAGGACAAATTCCTTATTCCTATTCTCTACGTTGGACATAACATTTCATTTCTCTGCCATAGTTATCTCATCCATATGTTGAGGATTAAGCTAAAATGGTCTGGGCTCTATTTCCTCTTCCAGTTTCTCAGATTGTGTGATAAATGGGCCCTAATTTTCATTGCACAATTATAAGTCATGTATAAATATTAGCTTATGCGACTGGTTAATCATTTCATGTCAGATAAATGTGCAGAGCAAGGTGTTTAATATGTTTACATAAACTGTACAAACCATTTTACCATTAATTGTGCTTATCCAGTGTCCTGGCATGAGTGTGTTGAGGTGGAACATGTGATGTGGGTGCCAGTGCCTGACTTTGTCTTCCAACCTGGCTGTGATTTATGCTGTGGGCTTCCTTTCATGCACTTGGGAACTGGGATTTTTGAAAGTGTTTATGCAAACAGTACCTCAGGATCTGAGGCATTATCTCTTGTCTTCAGACAGGCTGAGCTCCTGTGGGCACTTCATTTTTCATCCAGTCAGGGGAAAGGTGGGAATTACCACTAGTTTATACCTGGATGTCAAACCTCCTTCTTTCTTTTTCTTTTTCTTTACTTTTAAATTCTACCACAAAAGATCAGGACAATTTCAGGGCAGTTATGGGAAATTTCTCAAGTGTGATAAAGATGCTCTGGGTTTTTATTCCACTGATTTTTATGGGATTGTAGTTGGCTATAAAATCAGAGGCACAGTACAACTGTCTGCCTAATGGTGGGCACGGCATAGGAGCCAGGGAGACTGGGGTCAGAGCGGGTGACACAGAGAAGGGACAGTTTCAGCACTATATCAGTCAGGAAGAGGAGTAGAAGCCAACCAGCAAAGCCAGGCGACAAAGTCTTCAGTGGTGATAGTTTGGTCAGGGTGAGAGGGATGGGAGTAGAACTATGGAGCAGATAGAGCCCTGTTCTCCTTTGGAACTTTTTCCTCACTAGCTTCATTATAAGAGAAGCCTTCTGTGGTTCTGCCTTAAGTTTCTGACTTGCCACATATTGAAGAACTCTTAGATACAGTTCTTAGATCTTTTATCACTACTCATTTATACCCTTTATGATCTCATCTAAACTCATGGTAATAAATGCCATGTACTTGTTCAATTATCCATCCAGCTTTATTCCCTATATGACAGTCAGGGTCATTGAACCTTCTACTTGATACGTCAGAGAGAATAGCCTATAAAAATATCAACTATTCCACTCTACAATGAAATACTTGATTGACATTTCTATTGTTTCCCATTTATAAGCTTGCTCTTTTTAATAACAAAAACTTTAAAAAAAATTTCAGGGCAAAACCTTTGGCCTCTTGGCTCTTTCCTTCATGCTGTGTAATTAGGTTCTAAGCAAATTACCTTGTCTTGCCCTTAAAACACATCTTAGGCTGAGTTGGTGGCCCATTCCTGTAACCTAGCTACTCAGAAGGATCATGACCTGAGGATCATGGTTTAAAGCCAGCTCAGGTAGACAAATATGAGAAACTCTTACTTCCAACTAATCAGAAAACACACACACACACACACACACACACACACACACACACACACAACTAAAACCAGAAGTGGAGGTGTGGCTCAAGTGACAAAGGGCCAGCTTTGAGTGCAAAAGTCAAATAAGAGTGTGAGACCCTGAATTCAAGCCCAATATCAGCACATAAACAAAACAGAGAAATGAACAAAATGAACAGAAATCCACATTTTAGGCTTCCACATCCTTTATTCCATCCTCATCACTCCTGTGTGTGCTGCAAGCCATACACCAACCCCTTCTTCACATGGGTTATTATAACAACTCTCTCTGCTTTGCCTCTCTCTCATTGACTCTCCAAAAAGCAACCAGTATAGTCCACTAAAATAAGTCCCATGTCATCCTTGCTTGAAAATATCCATTAGATCCTCTCCTGTTCATAGCAAGTCCATGAACATTCCATGGCTCACAAGGACTTGGGTAATCGTCCCATCATTCTTCCTACTCATTCACAGTGCTCTAACCACTCTGCATTCTACCTTCTTCCCCTAATTGCTAGACTCAGCTCTGTCACAGCCCTCTTCTCTTGACCCAGATTTGAGGTGCAAATTACTCACTTGAATTATCTCTGACTTCAAGTCTCTGCTATTTCATCTTTGTGGAAATGCCTTTTCTCTGTAAATTCAGCTCCTTTTCCCACCACTCTTGGTTCTTCTTATCCTGCTTGATTTTATTTTCACTATCCACTGTATTCTTTTCAGTGTCACATCTTTTCAAGTAAAATTTTAAGAAGCCAGAGATTTGATTTTTCTGGTTGCCCCTTGCACAGGACAGGTGCTCCTGGCTTATGTGTTGACTCATTGGATGAATCAATATGCAAAAGTCCCCAGTACACAATCCTCTATCTATTGGTGACTTGTTTTTGAAAGTACCTCCTGGGAGGGAGGGAAGTTGGTTTACCCAGTATGTGTGACTAGCTAGTCTAGTATGTGTGACTTGCTTTCATTCTGAATTTCTTACTAATGGTCAAGCATGTTAACCATTGGTCAATTATTATCTGTATCAGGAACCTACTTTTCTGCATAGTCTTCTGTTGATTATTATGAAAAATACAGAGAAATGTGTAATATACATTCTGTTCTTCTGAATCCTTATATTTGGGGTGAACACATACACAGAGACACCAATAAAAAACAGTAATTTTAACAGTACAAGGCACTTGCAGTCATATCTATAGCTGTGTTCCAGGCACTGAACCAAATTTCACATTCAGAATCTCATCAAATCCTTACAACACTGTGAGACAGGCATCATACACCCCTTCTCCTCTTCCTAAAGAAAGAGACAAGAAGGTAAGGAAAGTCAAAGGTGGAGAGAACAAAAGTAATTATTCAAGGTGAATGTGTGCCTGAGTTTTTGAGGGTTGGGAGAGTGAATGTAGTGTAGCAGAAGCTGGACCCAAATGCACCTGCCTGATTTTCACAGCCGTAATTACATGCAAAGCTTGGTTTCTTAGCCAAAAATTCAGGTTGCAAGTTCAGTTTATCATATGACCATTTGCAGAGATGATTATTCATTGGTTGTGTATTTATAGGACTGTTGTTACTAGGTACTGGTCTAGTGGCTTCATGCTGGGCATAAAATGATGCGCAGCCCCAGGCATGGCCTCTCTTCAAAGAACTCAGAGGGAGCAGGAAAGAATTCTGAAATCAGGACATCAGCTGGAAATCCAGAAATACAGGGATCTCCTTCTCAGAAGAAGTCCCTCTGGGCTGAAATGATTTGATTTATTACTAAGAGTGAGGGATTTATAGTTGACCTAAAAGGTTGGAAAAATGTTTGCAGAGCTGGAGAAGAGCTAGGAAGAAAGAACAGAAAAGTTCCTTGGTAAACCATGATTCCAGCAGTGCATTGGGATTTCTGTTTAGCAAATTTTCACTCAGCTACCTATCTCCAGGAAGCCTTTTTCATCTCCATGGGCAGTTCTTCTTACACAAGGTAGTGATCCACAGTGGACATGACATCTTGAATCTCTTGCTGTGAGTCCTTGATATATAGTGCCCAGTAACTACCCAATAGCCAGTTCTTGGATGAAGGTCCACAGAAATTTCCTATGAAGAGATCTCCTTCACTTTCCACAGTTCTCACCGAGGAAATGAGTTTAAAGCTGCTGAAGCTGAGGGATGTAGTACCACTCTGGATGCATTTGTCATTCTGATATGGCTTTGAACTAATCATTTGGTACCTGGGTACCAAGTATTTGTTGTACTGACTGATGAGAAGAGGTTCTTGTTGAGTACTTTGTAGGAGCACTGATTTAGAGGATGTTCTCTATGCAGCTGAAGGTTACTGAGAGGACAATGGGAATGGTTTGCAGAAAGTAAGATTGAGGCTTTTATGACCCCATGTTTTCTGCTGTGTTGTTCCCCCTTTCAATCCTAAGGTAGAACTATGGTTCTAGATGTAAATTGGTTTAGATTCTCAGATCTACTCTGTCTTTATGGGTATGTTGCTATATGTTAGGCACTGTGCTAAGTACTTCCATATACATTGTATCTTTTTCACATTAGCTTGGTGTGTTTGCTTCTTTTTATTCAAGATGAAAAATTAAAAACTTAACACTGTAAAATCAATGATTTGAACTTTTATAAGGAATCAGTCTCAGAGCTAAATGAGAAACTAATTTGTTTTAGGAAGGATACAGATAAAGGAGCAGAATAGTATACTTTTAATGATATTAACATTGAACATATATTCAATGTTACAGTATCTCATGGTAAACAATAAATACTAACCCATATCCAAATGAGTGATTATTTTAGCTTCTCTTTAAATTACAATTTCTTTGGAAAGTAAAGGCATATTAGAGATTTTAAGACGCTCATTTGGAGAGAAAAAGAAAATAATGATTATTCTTCACTGTGAGAAACTGCAATAGGACAGTACACTAGTATATAAGTACATGACTGTGTGTGTTGGTAAAGGTTGATAGAAATTGTAGGGAAATGCAGGCAGTTTATCTACTGGCATTTTTGAATAGTGATTGACTGTGTTTCCTGTCTGATTTTTTTATTTTTTGCCAGTCCTGGGGCTTGAACTCAGAGCCTGAGCACTGTCCCTGGCTTCTTTTTGCTCAAGGATAGCACTCTACCACTTGGGCCACAGTGCCAAATCTGGCTTTTTCTATATATGTAGTGCTGAGGAATTGAACCCAGGGCTTCATGTTTATGAGGCAAGCACTCTACTACTAGGCCATATTCCCCGCCCCTGTCTGATATTTTTATGGTAACTTTTTTCCCAATAATTTGAGGATAAATAGAAGCCATGGCTCTAGGAAAGGCTTGTTTTTCTTTTCAATGTATCATGATCCTGAGTAGTAGTATAATTTACCACCATCTCCTATGGTTATGGAACAAAACTTCTTCTCCCACTCTTCCCAACTCTTACTTAGACATTTGTGACTATTGGAATTAACGGAAGGGAGTTTTGAAACATCCATTCTTTCTACTGATGAAAATAAAACCTAAAGAGGTTCTAAGATTTATCTGAAAGTCAGTCACACTTGTGACATAAGTAAGAGCAGACATCTACTATACCAGCTCCAAGGTGATAGGAAGAAGACTAAACCAGGGACTCAGGGTTGTCAACCACATGCACCTCTACCTTCTTATCACCAGGGTCACCTTGTTTACCCTCCAAGACTTACCTCTCAAATCAGGATGCAAGACAGTAGTATTTCACAAGTGCTTAAGAAGAGCCCATTCACTGGGCACTCATGGCTCACACCTATAATCTTAGCTACTCAGGAGGCTGAGATCTGAGGATTGTGATTTGAAACTATCCTAGGCAGGAAAAGTTTGTGAGACCCTTTTTTAAAATTATTTTTATTTCTTTATTATTTTATTTTATTTTATTTTTTTGTCAGTCCGGGGGCTTGAGCTCAAGGCTTTAGCAGTGTCCCTGAGCTTCTTTTGCTCAGGGTTAGCACCCTACCACTTGAGCCACAGTGCCATTTTTGGCTTTTTCTGTTTATGTAGTGCTGATGAGTCGAACCCAGGGCTTCATGCATTCTAGACAAGCATTCTACCACTAAGCAAAATTCCTAGCCTTGTTATTTTATTTTGAGTATTACTGCTTTATTTGTTGACTCCATGTCCTACCTTAACCTCCCTAAAATAGGTAAACTTACATATAAGACAAAAGGTACAGAAACAAAAACCAGCAACAAAGAGGGGGGAATAAAACAAGAGGCAAAATAACATAAAACCTCTTGTTTCCATTTCTTGGAGTTCATTTTCACAAACATCATTTTATATGATCATATACTCATAGCAATCATCTTTTGGGTCTCTCATGGATGTGTAGAATTCGTGTGTGTGTGTGTGTGTGTGTGTGTGTGTGTGTGTGTGTGTGTGTGTGTGTGTAATATTTTCCTGATCCATTCACCTGCTGAGGTACATCTGGGGATTCCATATCTTGGCTATCATAAACAAGAATGCAGTGAACATGGCTGTGCTGGTAGCTTTAGTGTGGCCTTGTTTGTAGTCTATTGTATAAATGCCAAGGAGTGGATTGTTGGGTTATAGCAAAGCTCTATGTTTAGTATTTTGAGGAACCTCCATATTGCTTTCCAGAGTGGTTGAACTAGTTTACATTCCCAACAACAGTGTTGCAGCATTTCCTTTTGGCCACATCCCCAAGAGCATCTGTTATTGTTAAATTCCCTCATAATGGCCATTCTAATTGGGGTCAGGTAAAATCTCAATGTTTTGATTTGCATTTCTTTTATGGCCAGAGATGATGAACATTTCTTCATTTGTCTATTGCCCATTCTTCCTTCTTCTTCTGAGAAGTTTCTCTTTAAGTCTTTAGTCCACTTATTAACTGGGTTGTTGTTTCTCTGAGGGTTTATTTTAGGGGTTTAATTTCTTTTACTTCTAAGTATATTTTAAGGATGAGACACTTAGAATAGCTAGTAATTTTTTTCTCCCATTCTGTGGGCTTTCTAGTTATCTCGCTATATTCCTTGCCATGCAGAAATTCTTCAGTTTGATGCAACCCATTTATCCAGTATATCTTTGATTTGTTGTGATTATGGATTTGTGCTTAGAAGTATTGACCCATGCCTAGAAGCCCTAGTGTTTCTACTACTGCTTCCTATAATATCTTTATGTCATCTGGTCTTATATGGAGGTCTTTGATCCATTTAGAATTGATTCTGATACAGGGTGATATATAAGGACCTCGCTTCAGTTTTCTGCATGTACATAGCCAATTCTTCCAGCACCATTTGTTGAAGAGGCTTTCTTCCATCCTCATCAAATATTAGGTGGCTATGGGTCTGTTGGCTCATTTCTGGGTCTCACATTCATTCCATTGGTCCTTGGGCCCATTCTTGTGCCAGCACCAAGCTCTTTTAATATAATGGCATAGTAGTAGAGTTTGAAGTTTGGTATTGATTTTCCTCCAATACGGTTCTTCCTACTATGGATTTTGCTATCTGGAGTCTCTTATTATTCCACATGAATTTTTGGATTGCTTTCTCTGTATTATTGAAGAATGTTATTAGCACTTTGATGGGTATTGAGTTGAATTTGTAAATTTCTTTGGACATTATTGCTATTTTCACAAAGTGAATCCTTCCAATCCAGGAGCATGGACATTGTTTCCATTTCCTTAAATCTGCTTTAATTTCCTTTTGTTTTAGGTTTTTAAAGTTTTAATCTTAGAGGTCCTTCAGAAATCTTTGGTTAAATTAATTCCTAGGTTTGTTTGTTTGTTTTTGAGGCTATTACTAATGGAGTTGGTTTCTTGATTTCACTCTTGATTTCCTGTTGTTAGCATACAGAAAAGCTACAGATTTTTGTGGGTTAATTTTACATACTGCTGCTTTGCCAAAATTTCACATAAGCTGAGTAACTTGTGGGAGTAATCTGTAGGGTTCTTTCAATACAAGATCATGTCATCTGCAAAAGAGGGAGAGTTTCACTTCTTCTTTCCCTATTTGGATCTCTTTTATGTTTTTCTCTTGCCTTATTACTCTGGCTAGGAATTCCAGGACTATATTGAAGAGGAGTGGTGAGAACAGACATCCTTGTCTCATTCCTGATGTTAGAGGAAATGGCTTGTCATATACAAACTTTATTATATTGAGGAAAGTCCCATGGATTCCTAGCTTCTCCTGATCTTTTATCATAAATGAATGTTGGATCTTGTCAATGCTTTTTCTGGTCTATTGAGATGACCACGTGGGTCGTGTTCTTGCTTTTGTTGATGTGTTGAATTACATTAATTGACTTATGTATCTTGAAGCAACTTTGCCTCCCTGGAATTAATCTTATTTGATTGGAGGATTATGATACTCCTATCTCCATTTAACCACTACAAAACTGGAAGTGGATGAATGGGTCAAGTGGTAGAATATTAGCCCTGAGAAAAAGAAATCAGGGACAGTGCACAGGCCACTGAGTTCAAGCCCTAGTACCAGCATAGAGAAAAAGAAGAGCCCATGATGAAACATAAAAGTGCATTGCAAATTTTAAGTACCATAAGTGTTTAGGGCTTTAAATAATTCTTCCCTATATAACCTTTTGGACTCATTCCAGTACCTAGCATTCCTTTGTCTGTTTTTTTTTTTTTTTTTGCTTTTGCTGGAAGTAATGGATGCATTCCATGTTAGACAACAACACACAACTATGTAAGCCATTTGGGAATTAAGAACTGGTTTCACGGCAGACCCACTCACTTGACAGAGGGCATGTCATCACACTTGGCCATTAACCAAAATCATCCTGAAAATTATCTACCCTTTAGAAGCTCAAAAGATCAGGGAAATGTAGCTTTAAGTTTCACTCTAGCTATTATGTGACTTTCCACTGCATTGCCCCAGCTACTCTTGCATTCAATAAACATGAAAAATTGCACCATAATAGCAACCAATGCACCCAGACACACACTTTAATTAAAGGAATACATCACACAATAAAGTGCATTTAAATGAAAAATCTTTCCATTGGAAGTACAACTTCTTCTTCTTTTACTTTCTCTTGTACCTTCCTTGTGTTTAAACACTTCTAATAGAAAGGAAGGGCAAGATAGGGTCAAGATGAAATACTCCAGGGAGATACTGGAGATTATGGCTACCTTGGCCCAGATAGAATGCTAGCTAGACCTCACAGAGTAGCATTTGAGGCCAAAAAAATAAAAGTCATTTCATGTGTCTATACAATGAGGCTGATGAATTTCTATCAGGGAATTGCTTAGACTCAGAAGGAGGAAGGATGGCTGGAGGAAGACTAGCCAGGGCAGAGAAAAATCACCATATTTCTGAGTCAGCATTATTCTTGGTTCATATCTAGTTGGATGACTTTAAGGAAAGTTGTTAATTGGTCTTCAGGTAGGAAATCAAGGTAAAATCTTGTCTTCTTCAATTTGTGCCTATTGGGATACCTTCTTATTTATAACTTTATTGGAAAGTAATTTGTGCATGATAAGCCACACTTATGTAAATTGTACATTTCAATGAGTTTTGACCATTAAAATGACCTGCAAAACTACTATCAACATATAGAACATTTCCATGCTCTGTACTAGAGATTTCTCATTCTCATTTGTGGTTCCTTTCACCTTTGACCCCAGACTAGCACCAGCTTGCTTTTGTTTCTGTAGTATAATTTTGCCTTGTAATAGATTGGATCATACAATATGCATTGATATTGCATGTCTGGCTTTTCTTATTTCCACTAAGCACAGTTATTGATATTTAAACTCCTCCATATTGCTATGCTAATCAGCGTTTCCTTCCTTTTTATTGCTGAGTATAGTGAATATAATTCTTATCTTAATGACATGATCTTACTGTTGAGTTTTGTACCTGAAGAACTCTTTATGCATATCTGAAAACTGAAGTAATTTGCCACCACATTATAGGGGCCTAGAGAGGCTGCTCTAGTGACCAAGAATGGTGATAAACATGACCCAGCCTCATTTCCACTGTGAGACTGGCTTTTCTCCTCTCATTGTTTCCATTCCTTTTCCCCTCAATGTTTATTGAACACCAACATGTCTCAGGCACTGCTGTAGGATCTCTCGGGTACCTTTAAGAAACTAAAACAGAAATCCTTACCATGATGAAACTTTTCATGTTTTCCAAATAAAATAATCTTATTTAGCTGACGAACTATTGTTATACTTGGTCTCTCTCTCCATAGATAGACAGATAAATTGATAGATAGATAGATAGATAGATAGATAGATAGATAGATAGATAGATAGATAGATAGATAGACAGATATAGAGAGATAGATGATATAGATACAGTTGTTTGCTCATAAATGCTAAAAAGAAAGTAAATCAATAAAGGTGAATAGAAAAAAGTGGGATAACATGCAGTTTATTAGGGTATTTATGGGTAATCACAGGACAGTGACATTCAAGGGAAACAGAATTCCAGAGCAGAGTCTTCAATAGGTTGAGTAGATCTTCAGCATCCAGTAGATCTGGACTGGGATATTTTAAGCATCTACCAACTTTCAACAGTAGAGAAAAGATGGTCCTCTTGATGCCTATTCCTGAATTTCCAAGGCTTATTTCTCCCTAATGCTTGCTGTCCTTCCTCCCTGGTTCATTCAAGTTCCCTACTATGTCTGGTTCTGGTGAGTTAAGTTAAAAAAGATGTGGAGAAACGGGAGTAGGCTGAGAAAACATACATGGGAACAGCACAGAAAAATCTTGCTGAGAAGGAAACATGAATGCATTTGTTTTGGACATTTGTTGGTTTGTTGAATACATTCTGCTTTTTTTTCCTGATGATTTTTCTTCTGTTCTAAAGTTTAGTAGTAGATGATTGACAACAGTGAGGGTCCCAGCAAGGATGAAGGAAGGTAGGTAGAGGAGAATTTGTGCAAACAAATCTGACAGAAAATTGCTGTTGCATCCAAATGGAGAGGAGGGACGGAAGCATTTTCACATTAAAATGTAACCTGATAATCTTGTAGTCATTCTCTTTAGCATACCTTAAACGTATTTTAGTTTTCATCACATACCCCACCATAGTTTTGAAGCATTTTAATGCCAACAATTCCAGCTGTCTCTTCCTCTGCTTGCACACATATCTGAAAGGTCCACCAGTGAATCACAATTATATTATTCTACTAGGATATTATCATCTCAGTAACAAGAACTGAATGAGATGTTTGGTGGACGCATGAAAACGTTCTATACTGAGACATTCTTGTAAGCCATTAACTTCTAAGCCTCCAGAGAAATATGGCAGATGATTCAAGTCTTAGGTTTACAGTCAAATTAGCCTAAGATCACATTGTGTCTCTGCCCAAGATCGTGCTGCTATTAAATGGCAATCTGCTTGGAGATGGTAAAGTACCTATCTTATAATGTGAATATGGAATGTGATCAACTGTATCCAGTGTTGAATACTGAAGGGAATATGTTACTATAGAGACTGCTTTATTCCCAGAATGAAATGTGAGTTTCTTGCTAAAATATTCAAAAAGAAGAATTCACTGTATTTAGGGGGGGACAGTTACAATATTGTCTCAAGTGTCTTAAAGTTTATGAATAACACTCTCCCCCATATGTAATTTCTAAAACAAAAACAAGGAACCAAAAGAAGTTAAATAATAAAAAAAACTATATGATTGATAGATAATTGTAAACTTTTTAAGCAAAATAAAATAATTTTTTTATCCTCCAGTAGTAATGACTTAGAAAATGCAATTAAAATACAATTTTCACAGTGTATCATTGTCCAATGTCTCACGGGAGGAGATAAAACACAAGTTGTACAAGATGATTAGGAAGAACAATTTTGAAACTTATTAAAAGATACTAAGGAAAACCAAATTGAATAGAGATATTTATCATATCATATACATTTACTAGAATCCTTAATAGTGTGAAACATACCATGTTGCTGTTTCAATACAATTCAACCAAATTAGTAGCAGGTGTAGCCAATTTTCTGATATATGACATATAAGAAGGCTCAAGTACAAGACAGACTCACCTGGAGGAGGTATAAAATACATGTTTTGGGGACGTGGTGCTGTGGCCCAAGTGATAGAGTACTAGCCTTGAGCTCAAGAGCTCAGGGACAGAGCCCAGGCCCAGAGTTCAAGCCCCATGGCCTATAAAAAAAAAATACATGCGTTGGATCTGGCTTAGGTTACATAGTAGATAATAATTATATTCTATACTATTTTTCAATTTCTGTACATACACACCCATAAATACATACAAGCCAAGATGTGTAAATTGAGAAATGGTACAGAACAGATCTAAAACACATATGACACATTGGTGTAAAGTAAATATAACAAAACCATGGAGCTAGGGTTAATTATTGTGCTAGGGAATTAGTTATGCATGGATAAGAAATAAATTTATATCTGAACTTCTTAACACACACACACACACACACACACACACACACACACACACACACAAGATTCCAGAGGGTTTAAGAATTAACAGGGTAGAAGAAATATTAACTTTTGAGAAGAAATTTTTGGCACCCTCTTTGTCTCTAATGACAAGAAAGAATTTCTCAATTAAAATGCAAAAACTGCTAGCCATAGATAAACAAATATGCTGTATAAATTATGCTTATGGTAATGAAAAATACTGGTTCATTCAAAGATACCGGAAATGATAAATGAGAAGATAAGCCATGTACTTGGAACACCATCCCTATAAAAGGGGAAGGAACCATTTAATACACAAAATAGACATGTGTGAGCAACTAACATCACAACTAACATCACAACTGCCAAAACAGAATGAAAAAGCATACCATTTATCCAGGCACACATGGCTCAGACTCTATTTTTAGTTATTCCAAAGGCTGATAACTGAAGACATCAGTTCAAAGCCATCCTGTACCAACATATCTGAGAGAATCTTACCTCCAATTAACCAGCAAAGGGATGGAAGTGATGGTGTGGCTAGAGAGGTAGAGTGCTATCCATGAGACCTAGCATCCAAGCTAGGACCTGGGTTCAAACCTTAGTAGGTACAAAATGAAAAAGACCATCCACTTTAGAGGAAACACTAAGGACATTTCTGATTTGAATGTTCTTTTCTCATAAAACCCTTACCTTGAAGCCTAATTCTCGAGGTGTTGACACTAGGCAGGTAGAAATTTTGGGAAACGAGTGGGTCATGAAGATGGAGATATTATGCATGTAATAAATGCCCTAATAAAAGGCTGAGGAAACCAAAGTTCTTCTCTTCCACCTTGAAAAAACAGCTAGATGGTGCCATGTCTGAACCAAAAGTAGACCTTGCACTTGACCTTGGACCTTGACCTTGGACTTCCCGGAGTATTTTAAGCCATGACTAATGCTGAAGAAGGAACTCCCATTACATCTCTTTTAAAGATTGAACATTGTTTGCTCTCCCATGCGAGTAACATTTTCTTCTGTCACTTTGAGTAATTATCAAGTCTGTTTTTTGTGGTAATGGAGGGATTTTGTATTTTACAAAATATATGTGTTGGGGGAAGGCATCTGCTTCTGATTTTTGTGCAGAAAGGCTGAACTGTGAGGATGTGGGTACCAGAGGTGCCAATGCTCTGCCCTGGTGAGAGTAGGACGGGTTCTGCTTAACTTGTTTATAGGACACCAAAAGATAATCAAAGTATAATTGCATTTCACACTTCCAACTGGTGTCAGGCAAGTGGAAACTTTGGTGAAGATTCATTATTATAAAAAATGGTGATGAATTAATCACAAAGTCTTGTACCCTGTGGGGAATGCCTTGCTGTCTCTGGACTTTAGTTTCTGTGAAATGCAGTTTTACACTGGCTTATGTGCTACGTGAGAAATACTGGTTGGATGTGACAAGAAAGCCAAAGTCACATTGGCATAAGCCAAAAGTGAATTTGTTGGCTAAGCTGGCTATGGCATTCAAGGAAAGATATGCCTGCTCAAGTATGGCTAGGGTTCAGAGCTCAGATCATGACAGTGGTAGGATTTCAGCTATTTATTTTTTTTGTTTTTTTCTGGAGTTGCTTTTGCTCCTCAGCAAGGTGGTTTCCATCTACTCCGGACCTCTGTCCTAATCTCTCAGTACTCTCAGTGAAAGGTGGGAGGCAGGACCCCCTCCTTCCTCTGCAGAACATCCTGGAATCTGCTCCAGTTGCCTCTCATTTGTATCCGGATCCTCCACAACTAACCACTAAGTTTGTTGTGACTGACTCATGCCTGGATCACATGCCGACCACTTCAGGGTTGAGGAAAGTTGCATTCAGATCTATGTGAGGGATAGAACTAGTAGAACTGGGCAAAGCAAGAGAACAAGGAATAAGAGACCAGGATTTTACATTCCTGTATACACAGAGCTTTAACATTTTTCTCAGCTACCATGTAAGGTTATTTATTACATGTAAGCTTATTAAAACAATTTGCCATCATAATTCAGTTCTAAGTCATCAATATTGCATTGTATGGCTCCCCTTCAAAGGGGCCATAACTGCCCCTTCCAAGTCCTTCTTGATATGTTTAGTTACACGTTAAGCCCATCTCCCCATCCAATTTACATTTATAGGACACTGAGGAAATATTAAAACATTTTTCTATTGCCCAGCTCTGATGTTTTCCCCTTATTTTCTCTGGTTTGTATCAATGATCCATTCAACCTGTCACTCTAGGTTGGGCTTCTTCCTCTTTCTTTTACCCCATGTCAGCGTCATTATATCTTATTCTTTGTCACTTTCTCTAATGTCTTCTATCTTCTTATTGTTGTCCTTTTTTTGTCTTTGGCAACATCTTAATTCTTTAGACGACCTTCCTGCCTCTTCTTTTTTACCTTTTTGCATGCTGACACCAGATTAAAGTTCCCTCAGAATGATATCACTGGTCATTATTCGAAGTCATCTCTGCTCTCTTCTCATTTTACAGATGATGAAACAGAATGGCGATGAATATCATTGCTTAGTGTCATTAAGTAAGAGTGTCGATTACTACAGGATGTGCCATGTCATTTCTCTGCTGCAGAATAACCAGTTGCTCTCAGTGGCTCTTGTTTCAGGTTAGCATTTGCGTTCTAGTCTGGACAATGTATACCCAATTTCTACTTCTCTTCATGTTCTAGATGCTTCATGTTCTAGATGCTTCATGTTCTAGACTTGTCTGAGTCCTCTCCCTTTTGCAAACATTGATCGTCTATCCTCTCTTCATCCCTTCTCTTACCATTTCAAGCTGATGTCCTTTCATGATCAGCTTCTTTTCTTCCATGTAGCTTCCATCAGTCACCCAGAACATTTGATCACCTCTCTCTGAAGCTTAATAACTCTTTCTTTATCTAGAAAACAAAATGAAGAAGGAACTGACAGTATCTGTCAAGTTTGCACTATTCATTTACCATGTAGTAAGGAAATACTATACCCGATTCTATGTTGCACACATACTTCAAACACATTGGCAAAAACCAATTCGTATCATCTTTGTGGCTCTTCCATCACTCAGAAATATGCCTTTCATACAGAAGATCATCAACTGGCCCATGTTGAATGGGCTGATAAATGACAAAGAGATCATTTTCTGCTAAATGAGCTGACTTAAGGGCTCATTTTTCTCAGTAAGGTTGCAGGTGCTTTTCTGCTTTATATCAGAAGTTTACTGATTACACTAGACAGGCATTCCTTTCTCTTCCTTCCTTGCCTGAATTTTGAGTCAGCTACTTACATTTGAATTTCAAGGTCTTGATAGCACTCCAATATTTTATGGCTTCACCTAATCCAAACGTCTGAACCTGAGCCCAACTTTGCTCACTTTAGAAAATACAATGTCTTGTTTCCAAGCCCCAGTGGTCATGCATGGTTTTATTGCTGTATCATAAAGTTCCCTGGCTTTGTGGTTGGCATCTGTGGGGCATGCCACTGAACATCCAGGACCTAGGGTTTCTTATTGATAGGAAGACAGTCATCATAAATATTGCTTCAAATGAAGAATTTTTTCCTATGTCTCTCTTCCTGTCAGAATAAACCACAAATTTATAAACACACAATATAACCTTTTCTGTAGATTATACCACAGATGAGCCATTCCCTTGTTCTCCATGCAAACCTTCTAGCCCAGGTTTGTCTCCAATGAATATTACACACAGGAAGGTCGCACCAACAGGAATAACTAGGAGCTACAGTAAATGAGGAGCTATGTGTGCCTTGCCGAAAGATACTAAAAATTCTGTTATTAAAAAATGAAAAAATGGAAACCAAAATAACTCTCTTTTCTCTCCTCAAAACATCAGACAAATAATAAATTCTGGATTTTGCCCATATATCACAGATTTGAGAACCCTGTACCCAAAAAAATGTGTAGGAGTATTAGGACACCTGACTTCCAATATCACATTTTTTCACTTTTTTTGTATTTAATTCTTTAATTAATTTTCACAGACTGGGGGTGGAACCCAGGGCCTCACATGCTAGGCAAAGACCCTACTACTGAGCTCCCTAATCCCCCATCCCTGTCGCATAAAAACTTTTTTTTCCCATTTATTGAGATTAAGTAACTACAAGTAACTACATACATTTCACAGCACTAAGTTTTACCTTCCCAATGTTGGTCATCATCATTCTAGTCTACAAAGCTCATGAACTCTATGAACATTAACAATAAAACAATTTCTTCCAGAATGGGTGATATGTAAATTTCTTTTCTTTTGCTTAGTATCATTTGTTCCATCTTTTTCTCTCATTTCTTCCCTTTCATCAATGTCTATTGCAGCTGTTGAGCCCCTCTACTATGTTTTTTTCACCCACTTTCCACTAATTCTGTGCCCTCCTTCCATCTTCCCTCAGATGTGCACATGTATACATCATATGTGAAGTAAATAATATAGAACCCTCTAAATATTAAAAGACAAATTAATGAGATGTCCTCTGTTTCCTTATCTTTGGAGTTCTTTTCAGTCTGTCTAATATCACCTTTTTTTATCCAATGTTATATGCTGCTGTGCTACTGTTGGTGGGAGACTTCCTAACCTTCATAAAGGGTTGCACTTGATTAGGAGGAATCTTGCTTGTCTCAGCTTATTTTACATCTCCCCAAGTCCAGCATATAATGTCTAATTTTGTATTGTTTATTATATGAATCAGTTCTTTCTGGAGACCATAAGCTGTGATGAGAATGACACAGTCTTATCTGTCCACATGCTCAAAGTGAATTGCACAAAACTGCCATTCTTGGAGTCTTAGGTGACACCCGTTGGCAAATGACTGATCGATCAGCATGTGTGTTCACTATCTTAGTCAATTTGCGCTACTCTAACAATATACTTCAGGATGGGTAATTATGTAAAGGATTTTTGATTATGGTTCTGAAGACTAGGAAGTCCAAAATGGTGGAGACTGTCAGTGGATGGGGGTCTTCTTACTGTTTCACCCTATAGTGGTAGTTGGAAAAGAGAGAAAGAAAGAGACAGAGAAACAAAGAAAGAACAACAGATCAATCTTGAAACCGCAATCACAGGCATTGGTTAACTTATGAGGATGAATCCCATATGACTTAAGCTTCATTAGGCCCTGCCTACTAGCACTGTGAAATTGAAATTAAGTTACCAATACATGCTTGGGCAGGGGAGCTCAAACTCAAGCAAAAGCATTCACCAAAATGGAATTTGCCAGGCAATTGAGTGTACATATTCGAGCTATTTTAGAATATGAACACTCTTTTTCTTTCCACTTGAACCCTAACACATTCCAATTTAGTAATGAATAATTCTAATAACTGGTCATTATAAAATAATGTTCCCTGAGATGAGATAGTTTTGGTTGACTCACTTGACCTATCTATAAATACTCAGTAGATATTGTAAAATCTATCTTTGTAGGTTTTACTTTTTCAGGTTTGTCTATGACCAGTTTTCAATGGTTCCCCCTTGTTCTGCTTCAGAGATTGCACTCAAGGGAGGGAAAAATTGGGGGAGACATTTTACAGACAACTGCATCTAGCCTTGTGTTTATATACTTCTAGTTCCAGTAACCAAGAAAACAAACAAAAGGAACAATTCTTTCATGAAAAGATGGGCAAGAGCTGGCTGATGGTGGCTCACTCCTGTGATCCTAACTACTTAGAGGCTGCGATCTGAGGATTGTGGTTTGAAACTAGCCAGGGCAGCAAAGCCTGTGAGATTCTTATCTCCAGTTAATCAGCAAAAAGCCTCAAGTGGAGATTTGGCTCAAGTGGTAGAGTGCCAACATTAAGCAAAACAGCTAAGAGATGGTGCCAAAGTCCTAACTATTACTGGAACAAAAAAAAGAAAGATGTAGAAGACATTTAAAATTACTTTTTTTATGCTCAGAAACAGAAGTCAATACGAAAAGATTGTTCTCATAATCAGTAAACACCAACATTTTGGGAAAGGCAAAACTTTGGATACAGTAAAAAAGAACATCAGTTGCCAGGAATCAGGTAGAAGAAAGAATAAAGAGGTAGAACAAAGATACTTAAGCAGTGAAACTATGCAGTGTCTAAGTACAATGATGGACTGAAGTCATTGTACATTTTTCAAATGTGTGGACAAGACAAGGAAGGAGCCATATTACCAAGTATATAGTTCAGTTACTAATACATAGCATTACTGATTCATTAGTTGTAACATAGGTACTATACTAAAGAAAAATTTAATAATTATGGGGGTAGTGAGAGGATATGTGGAAATTCACGTTTTACTTACTATTTTTCTATAAACTAGTAAGTTAAAAATTATTATTTTTATTGGCATTTATTAGTTGTACAAGATCATCTTGTTGTGACATTTCCATACACGTATACAACATATTTTGGACAAACTCACCCCCTCTATCACTGTTTTATCTCTTCCTTCTTGAAACAATTTCAGATTTAGTTGTTCTATTTCTCATATACATATATATATATATATATATATTACTTTTGCCATCTGCATCCTTATGCACCCTCTATATTCAACTTCTTCCTTCTTGCTGGTACTCCCCAAAACATATAAAAATGAATGCCAGGAAATCTATAATTATTTCTTTTCATAAGAAATAACTAAGACCTTTAAATGAGGGATAGCTCAATTGCCAGGAGATGACTTGTGAGACATTTGATCCAGAATATCATTTTGGACATGATGGGAGGTTGGAGAGAGGATGCTGTAAGTATGAGTGTAGTTAAGGTGGCTGGAAGTTTCCTGGAAAAGCCCAAGGTGATATTGACTCCCTCTGAACACCCGCTCCAACCATGAAATATTTTCTGTGGTGCCCCGATGAGGCTTAAGGCCATGATGAAGAAAATTTCAGAGGAAAAGGAATAAAAAATAAATAAAGCCAGGTGGTCTTTGGCCAGATATTCCAAGGGTACCTTGGATTTTAATGTGTTCTTGCTTCTTACTAACCATCTTAAGGTTTCTCCTACTGCTTCCTTTTTCCTCCAGCTCACTTCTGATAGGAGAATTCAGTAAAAATACTGGTTTGTAATCCTCACTACTCTCATATCAACAGTATAAAAATCAAACCAAAGCCAGTAAATAAATGGGTCTATTTATTTTCATTTCAGTTACTGGCTTCATGGGTTTTTTTATATTGCTGTACATAAACAAGGACTGGAAATACAAGTACATATGCAGATTTATTTTTTAATCCTCCAATTCCAGTCTGCTGGCTGCTGTTCCTGAAATTGCTTGGCCGGTAATACTGAGTGCCTCTTAGCGCTCAGCCAGAGAAAAAGAGCAGAGCTCCTGGTGTTGCTCGGAGAGAGCATTGCTGTGGTGAGACCCACTTTCCTGAGTTCAGAAGACAGCCCTGGCCTTCCCACCCCTGGCACTGATGGATTGAGTCATTGTTTTTGTCAGTGGAGCTCTTATTGTGCCCTGGGATGTGGGTAGAAAGCTGTTGTAAGTGTACCGTGCCATCTTGGCAGTTCTGTATTTTCAGCATTTTAGTCAATGTAGGAAGTCACAGAAATTGCAATTGAGGCTGCCTTTCTATAAATCATGTCACAGAGAGTGAGAACATCCCAGTGTTGGGCCCCATAGCAACTTGTGTCTCTCGCCTGGGGATAATGGTGGGGGGAATGGGAAATCCAGTGGAAGCATCTGTGTGACTGCTGAGCAATGCAATGAGGAGAAAATGGGGGGAAAACTCCAGTTTTTCTGGCAAAATGATGAACTCTGAATGACAAGAGGATAAGGGGACAAGTAGAAAGAAATGATCAAGTGGTGTAATCCAGGTGGAAAAGGGAGGACAGAAGAGAGCTCTTCATATGCAGAGTTGTTCAGTTGCCTTACCCATTTGGGACAGGGGAAGTGAAGGTGCTGCTCTAACAATCCGGGTTCTTCTTTCCCAGCTTTCTTGTTTTTATCATTTGATTGCTTTTGTGCTTCGTATTGCTCTTTATGAAATAAAAAATGAAGTTAAAAAATCTAAACAAACCACATAAGGTTGGCAAAGGTCATCTATATCTCTACACAGTACATTCTAAGTATGGGACATGCACTTAAAAAAAAAGAGCAGCCATATGAGGGGAGGTTCCTTGGAAGCCTTTGTGACTGAGGGTGACCTTTATGGTTTTCCACAAAAGTTTGTGCATGCTTCTCTCTCCTTCTATCCACTAAGGCAGAAAGTGATGCGTCTGTTTCTGACTTTGGTCTTTCACAGTTAAGTGTTGAAATGTCAATACTTGAATGGTTGTAGGGCCACTGGAAAGTTAGTCAAAGATGGAAGGCCATTCCAGGGTTATTGGCTTAAGAGGAGACTCTAACATTCATCTGCTGGCTCTCTCCCAGCCTTGAAATGCAATGATTTCAGAAAATACAGGTAGAATAGGGGCTGAGCAATGGAAAAGAGGAGGTCAGGGCTTTTCCCTACCCCTTTGTTTGCTGTTAATGTGTTAAAAAGGAATGTGAGATTTATATTACTTGCCGGGGAGCTTTCAAAACCAGGATCTCTGCACATTTTCCCCCATCCAAACAGCCACTGAATTGGAATTTCTATACCAGGAACCATCTAAAAAGAGGCAGCCAAGCTGTGTGTGTGTGTGTGTGTGTGTGTGTGTGTGTGTGTGTGTGTGTGTGTGTGCGATACTTGCCAGTTTAAGAATGTCTGCATGAGGAACTTTCAGACAAAATGTTTAATGAAACAGGGCCTATGTACTGTAAGAAACATTCTTAGCATTTGTAGAGTCGGGAACCTCTGCTTTGTGAGCACAATAACTTTACAGCTTTCTGTTTTCTTTGTTTATTTCCCTCTTGGATTTCTAGAGTAAATTCTTTCTGAAAGTGCTAGCCTCTCACCGGTGCACTGAGGGGACCCAGGGAGAGGAGTGTGTCTCATTTTTCAGTTTCATCTCTGTCAGTATTGGGAGCAGAGAGGAAGGAGGGTAGACACTCAGAAGAAAAAGTGCCCTGTCTTCAACAGAGATATTCCTCAAGAGAACTAATTTTTTTCTTTCCTTCTCCAAACCTTGGATGAGTTTAGGTCTTATTTGTAGAGGCCATTCTTTGGCATGAGGGCTTTTAGCTTTGCTGATATCTCTCCCTGAAAGTGGATCTTGAGTTATACTTCTAAAACAACAGATACATCCAGAAGCAAGGTCCCCAGGTAGAATGAACCCAAGAGTGATGGCCCTGGAAGCTCCAGGCAATCCTTTGAGCATGAAGACATTTGTGTGGCACTTCATGTTGTAGAGGTGCTTAGCCTGCCCTGTTAAGTTTTTCCTGACATTATTTTCCCCAGAAGATCTAAAGAGCAGTTTAAGTATTACTCCAACTCCTTGAGTGGCAAACATTTGGCTATGTGTTTCTGAGACCAGCCCAATTCTATCATCCTTCCTTGGGACCTCCTCTAGGAATTAGCAATTTCTGTGATTCATTGGAATTTCTGAGTTTCTGCAATTGACCAGAGTTTGAGGGTTTCTGTCATAGACTGAAATTTTAGGGTTTCACCCTAGTGTTCTCCTGAGGAAGAATGTTGCTTGACCCTCAGTTGCTCCCCAAACTTCTAACAACATTTCCCCCCCTTCAACTAGGTGCCAGTTTCCTTGTCTGTCTCCCCCACAGGATTCCAAACTCCTCTAGGGCAGCTGAGTTGTGGTTTTACTTTATTTTCTTTGTAATTGGTATAGCACACAAAATGGGTGATTTGTACATGCTGGTTGCATACCTGATATTTTTCAAAAAATAATTTTCTCTCCGTTGCACACAATCTCACGCAAACATCTGAACAAGAATAAGGCAATGTTTGCAGCTTTTGCATCTGTACAAATTCCATCCTTCCCAGATTTGAATGCCGATAACAGCCCTTTAATCACACTGAGAATCTTAAGAGTTATTGTTGAGTGGTTATTTTCTCTCAAACTCAACTCAATACAATAGCAGCTCTCATTGTGTCCACATTCAGAATCTGTGTTAAATCTGATCAGCTTCCTCATTTTCCTTTGCTATTCATTTGATAGAAGACAAGTCTCAGAGCTGCCCAGAGCTCCTCTCTTCCCCTGAGACTTCACTGCCACTCTGTTATCCTGTCTTATCAGCCTTGCTCCCAGAGTGTTTTAGCAGAGCCCTCCCTACCTCTGTCACCGGTGGACTAGTATAAGACACAATCCTTTCTTGGATAGATTCAGTCTCTGCATCTCCAGCTTTGCTTCCATCCCCAGGATGGGGTTTCCCATTTCTGTTGTCACATAGAAGCTGATGATCTTCACATCTTCCAGCCAATCATAGCATCCTTGCATTGTTCTCAAATAGGCTTACCTCAGTCAAGATGCTTGGAAGGAATCATGTCAGGTTAGACATACCTCTTGTGCGATCTCCTCCCTGGCTTTCCTTCAATCTCTTTGCCTCACATTTCTCAAGCTATTCTGGTCTGCAGTATTCTATTAAAACACCACAGAAAAGTTCACTTTACTTCCATCCCACGTTTCTCTTCCAGATGACTCCCTTTCTTAGATGTTCCCTCTCTTGCACTTAAAAGAATATTAGTTCATAATTCAATGTATAAAGAGTCTTATTGTGCTGTTTTAGCACCTGTCCATGATATACTTGGATGAAATTTGCCACCTCTGTTATTCTTCCTTACCCCCTACCCCATTTAGAGAATACTTTTGATGGGTTTCATTATCTCATCATCCCATCCCCAACTC
This sequence comes from Perognathus longimembris pacificus, assembly GCF_023159225.1. Lineage (NCBI taxonomy): Eukaryota > Metazoa > Chordata > Mammalia > Rodentia > Heteromyidae > Perognathus > Perognathus longimembris. The sequence goes on along the minus strand of NC_063162.1, from coordinate 19,078,829 downwards.
CATCAAGCCTTCCCCTGTGGCTTCCTCTTCCCAATGCTTGTCCTCTCCAAACAGTCTTGCTTGTCCTTTCATTTCACTTCCCTTTCTGTTCTGATATAAGCTTTCCAGAGAGCACTTGCCTGGCTATCTCAATAAAAGAGAGTGTCACTGAAGCTCTGTCCCCTTTTCCTACTTCAGTATTCTCAGCAGTGCTCTCTGTGTGACATTATACAGCTGGTCCTCATTATTCACGCATTCTGTAGTTGCCAATTTGCTGACTTGCTAAAATATATTCGTAATCCCAAATACAGTACTGGAGGTGTTTTCCTGATTATTCACAGACATGTGGAGAGTGACAAAAGGTATGAGTCACCTGATAGGGGTTTCCAGCTGAGATTCAACCAAGTGGCAGTCTGCTTTCTTGTTTCCAGGGCTCCTACTAACTGTAATGAGTGGCCTTTGTGTGGTCTACTTTGTGATACTTTATTTTCCTCTACTGTGTGTTGATAGTTTCCATGGTTAATATGACCCCCCAGGCATCATGTGGAGGGGGCTAGCTAGTGTTCCTCAGCTGGGAAAACTGTGCTATGGAGAAAATGCATGTGTTGGATAAGCTTCCCTGCGGTATGAATTATAGTGCTGTTGGCCCCAAGTACAATGTTAATGAATCAACAATGCATATTCAATAAGGTGTCTTTATGCAGAAACATAACTAAAACAAGATTTGCATAGATTGATGCAAATGTCACCAGAGACTTGCAGAAATCTAACCCCGTGTTTTGCAGAGAAGCAGTTTTATTGGTCATTAAATCAGTGTTTACAGTGACTTTATCAAACATAACTACCATGGATAACAAAAATCATCTGTGTATAGTATATTAAGTCATATCTATATTAATATATGTTGGCTTATTGCCCATTTTCCCACTACCATGTGATCTACACAAAGCCCAGAACACTCTGTGTTGCACCAGAATCTTTACTATATTCGCATGCCTGACTCAGGAAAGATGATTAGTAAACTGCTGACTGATTAAGCGAATAAACAATTGAAAGAAATATAGATAAGAAAGTTTCATGGAGGGCTGGGAATATGGCCTAGTGGCAAGAGTGCTTGCCTCCTATACATGAAGCCCTGGGTTCAATTCCCCAGTATCACATATACAGAAAACTGCCAGAAGTGGCGCTGTGGCTCAAGAGGCAGAGTGCTAACCTTGACCAAAAAGAAGCCAGGGACAGTGTTCAGGCCTTGAGTCCAAGCCCCTGGACTGACAAAAAGAAAAAAAAAAAAAAAAAGAATGTTTCATGGAAAAACTACAAACTAACAACTCCAGCTTGCAGAGATTTTCATTTAATTAGGCATTTGCCAATCCTTTATCTGGCTATAACAAATGTTCACATATTCCAGGAATTTTTCTTGTGAAGGAGGAATTACCAGCAGTCCAGTCACCTTTTTATAGGTTCCAACAAGCCCATACAATGGTCTGGCTTAGATGTTTCATACATTGTCCCTATGGATCTTGATGGGTATAGTGTTTGGTACCCAGGCCATGAAATCTGACAGCCTGGGTTGATTCTACCCTTTGTGTTAGGAGGTATACAAATGTTAGACATGTTTTTTTTTTTTTTTTTTTTTTTTGCCAGTCCTGGGCCTTGGACTCAGGGCCTGAGCACTGTCCCTGGCTTCCTTTTGCTCAAGGCTAGCACTCTGCCACTTGAGCCACAGCGCCGCTTCTGGCCGTTTTCTGTATATGTGGTGCTGGGGAATCGAACCTAGGGCCTCATGTATCCGAGGCAGGCACTCTTGCCACTAGGCTATATCCCCAGCCCTAGACATGTTTTGTTTTAGGTCAAGTAACTTGGTTTTCTCCCCAGATTTCTTTCTTTCTTTTCTTTTCTTTTCTTTTTTTTTTTTTTTTTGCCAGTCCTGAGGCTTGAACTCAGGGCCTGAGCATTATCCCTGGCTTAATTTTGCTAAAGGCTAGCACTCTACCTCTTGAGCCACAGCACCACTTCCAGTCTTTTCTGTTTATGTGGTACTGAGGAATTGAACCTAGGGCTTCATGCATGCTAGGCAAGCACTTTAACATTGAGCCACATTCCCAGCCCCCAAGCTTTATTTATTATTATGTTTAATGAAGATACATAGAATTCCTTTACAGGATGGTTTGGAGAGATACATGAGATAATATGAACCACTTAACCCAGTACCTGTCACATAGTAAGTACTTCCTAGGCATTAATAAGAATTAATTTGTGCTTTGGGGGCCCAGTGTTGGAGAAATAGGTCAAAGGAATGTGAAATGAAGAAATGAGGTACTCACAGTAAAATCTGTCCTCAGGAATCCTTAACCAGCACTCAAAATCAGCATCGAAGAGAAGTGACTAGAACACTTTTTCTGCAAAGGGTTGGGGAGCAAATTTTTTTTTTTTTTTTTTTTTTTTTTGCCAGTCCTGGGCCTTGGACTCAGGGCATGAGCACCATTCCTGGCTTCTTCCCGCTCAAGGCTAGCACTATGACACCTGAGCCACAGCGCCCCTTCTGGCCGTTTTCCATATATGTGGTGCTGAGAGCTTCATGTGTAGGAGGCAAGCACTCTTGCCACTAGGCCACATTCCCAGCCTGGGAGCAAATGTTTTATTGAATGGCTATGTGAACTCTGTTGCAATAACTCAACTCGGAAGGAATGAGTGTGACCATGTTATGATTACCCTTTCTTTCCAAAAAATAATTTGTAACTACTCCATCAGAGAAATGTCTTGCAATCACATTAAGATCACCTGGGTAAACTTTAAAAAACAAAAAAACAAAAAAACCACACCTATGTCAAAGTAGTCTATTTCCCAAACTTCTGACTTTATTTGTCTCTGGTGGTCCCTACTTTTCCCACCCCAATCAACACTGTCTAAAAGTCTAGAAAAATGCTAATACAGAACCACATGGCATCAGTTGGATTATTAAAAACAGGGAACAGAAGAACCTCAAAGCAGATACTGTCTTTATACCCCACCGTGGCTCCTTCCTCACCTCATCATAGCTCCAGGGATCATTTATTCAAAGGCTTTGGGCAGGAATTGCCAGGCTATGGCAAGTCCCCTTTGCTTAATGCACAGAGCATATTGCTTCTGCATCTACAGTGAAGCCTAATTATCTGTGTAATAAATGAATCGTACTTGCAGGGCATAGAGTCCAGCTGTTAGCGTGTGTTTCTGCCAAGGCTGTGTTTATGCTGTCTCACTGTGTTCCAGCAGCAGCAGGTAGATAGATACAACTTGGAATAGAAACAGTCTGTCCATTCTCTTTGCTTAAGGCCCAGGATCCTCTGGTGGAGGTAAGAGTGAATTTTCCAGAGTCAGGCAGTCTCTGGCGTTAGGGTCAAGGCTAGGGCTTCACAGTCCCAGAAGAAGCTTATGCTAGCCTCATCTCTAAGGAACTCCAAATATCTAGCAAGCCACTATCCATCTAGGATGTGCATATAATTTGGCTGCAAATAAGAGAATGAGCTTGGTTATAAATGTAAGCATTCTCAATAATTTGCTGGAAGTTTCTCTTTGTGTGGAGCCTCTGGCATATACATTAGGTCTGGGAGCTGGTTAACTTCCAGACCTCTGAGATGTATGATTGGCACCTTGAATCACACTACCTGAAGATGAGATGAGGATGCATGTTTCTTTCTTTCTTTGCATTTTTATTGTTATTATTAAGTAGTTGTACAAGAGGATTACAATTCTGTAAATCAGGTTATGAGTCTAGTGCTTCTTGGTCAGTGTCACCTCTTCCTTCATACTCCCCCATTTCCCCTTTATTTCACTACCATTCATGTCACTTAGAACATTTTTTATTTACATTGAATAAAATGATTGCATTTGCTCACCCTTTCTCCCTCCACTCATCTGACACCTCTTTTGATCACTCTCAAAAACATATTTCCACCTCCTGGTAGGTCATTTTGATAAGCAATGCTTCAGTTGCTCAGAGGAGTTTTATCTTTCCATTCTTTCCCTAAGAATAGCATCCTTTAGTCAGTTTTTGTGCAAATACTTTGATCTCTGTATATGTTATCATGCCTAGTTATGTTTTAGGCCTGGCTTTCACATATGAGAGAAACCATGGGCCATTTGTCTCTCAGAGCCTGGTTTACTTCATTAAACATGATTTGTTCTGGATCCATTCATTTCTTTGCAAATGATATAATATTATTCTTTATACTGAGGAGAGAAATTCCATTGTTTTGATAAAATTTCATTTTCTTGATCCACTCATCCCTTGTAGAGGATTTGAACTGCTTTGGTAACTTGGCTATTCTGTGATTACTGCAGCAATGAACATGGATGTCAAAGTGTCTTTACAATATCTTGACTTGTAATGTTCTGGATACATTCCCAAGAGTGGTATTTCTGGACCATAGGGAAGTTCTATGTTTAGATTTTTGAGCAATCTCCAGTACTCCTTCCAGAGTGATTGCACTAGTTTATATTCCCACCAACAATATAATAAGGCTCTTTTTCTCCACATCCCTGCAAGCATTTTATTATTTGAATTCTTAAATAGGATGAGATGAAATCTCAGAGTTGTTTTGATTTGCATTTCCTTTATGGCCAGGTATGTTGAACATTTCCTCATGTGTTTATTGGCCATTTGTTCTTCTTTTCCTAAGAAGTCTCTATTTAGCTTCTTTGCCCATTTATTGATTTTGTTATTCCTTTTGGGGGGGATTATTTTCTTGAAATAGTTGTAGGATGTATAGTTAGATGGTAAAGATCTTCTTCTAGTCTATTGGGGTTTGAATTCATGGCTTTGCCCTTGCTTCGTTGGTGCTCTGCCACTTATGCCATACCTCACTTTTTGCTGGTTATGTTAGTGATGGAATCTAATGAATTTTTTGTCTCCACTGGCTTCCACTCATGATCTCCCAGATGATGATTTCCAGAGTACTTAGGATTGCAAATGTAAGTCACTGGAGCCTAGCTTAAAATACATATCGAACAAGTTATCTGTATAAATCTAAAATTTGAGAGCTACTATCTAGAGAAATGTATTCATCACAATTGTATAAGAAATGCATGATTTTAAAATCTTCTTCAGAATAGAAGAGTTGGGTGTCTGCTAGGGCTAGAAACTGATTCTAGATCTGCGTACCAGCTAGCTAAGCTGCGTAACCAACTCTCCTCAAATGTAGAGATATGGAAACTGTGAACATCCATCATTGCTTTACAAGTGTGTAGTTGTGTGTGCGTGTGTGTGTGTGTGTGTGCGTGTGTATTCAGCTGAATTCATTGCTGGGTTCTCTTCCCTGTGGTCTGTTCCTCCAGCAGGTGAGCAATGATATTATAATCTGGGTGTTACAATATTCCAACAATTGGACATTGTCCAAGGATCCCTTAAGGATGACACACAGCTGGAACACTGTCACTCACAACCTAAATTTAAGAGTGGGGAAATAGATTTTTAGCTTCCCCAGAGAGATCTGAAATGTCCCTTGGCATAAGTCTAAGATACTAGGAGGCTGAATATATCCTAAGATGCCACACAGTTTGTGCCCTTTCCACAGCATTTGAGTCCTTTTAGAAGTATCTTCAACTCAGTGAGCATCAACAATGAGTGAATATTCCCTTGGATTCGATTCCTAGGATTACTGCTTTTGGATGAAGAATCAAAACCCAAGGAACTCATCAAGTTTAAACTTCATCTGGCACTTTAATTTGCTGATATCACATTAATCAAAATGTTCATCCATCTAATGCTCAGATGCATCATATAACTCCCCAGAGACGCTGCTGTAATGTGTAGTTGCAACTCCTAGCTACAGACTTCTTATCATTAGGATATTATTCCTTACAGAAAGCCAACATTGGCTCTATCTGGAATGTAAGTATGTCTAGATTTCAGCTTTCAGCACTGCTCTGTCCTTGGATGCTGTGTGGAGTGAAATCTGACTAGCTTTCTACAGAGTAAACTTTACTCACATTCCCCAACACATATGTATCTCTTTACTCATTAGTATGTTTTCTGTCCCAAATTTCTACAATTTTCCTCCCAAGATATTCTTTTGAGTCCTCTTACCATTCAGTTATTTTCCTTAAAACCAGTCATTTCTAAATGGTGGCATGGTGTTTGGAATGAGACTGATTTTTATGATTAGATATCCTGGAATTTGCTATGGGATCTTTCTATTGAGTTCATTTTTTTGGTGTAGTACTAGTGTTTGAACTCAGGGCCTCATGCTTTTTAGGCAGATGCTATATCACTTGATCTACATCCCCATCTCTTTCATGCTTTATTTATTTTTTTAAATAGAATCTTGAGCTTTGTCTGGGCCTGACTTCTAACTGCAATTCTTCTACCGGTGACCTCACATGTAGTTTGCATCACAAGCATGTGCCATACCTTGTGTGCTGAGATGTTGACTTGCTAACTTTTCCCCAGACTGTCCTTGATCTGAGTCTGACCTGATCTCTACCTTTCTCATGGCTAGGGTGGTAAATGTGTACCACCTTGCCCTGCTGCTGAGCAAGCTCATAACACTCTGGGGTTTTGATGTCCTCCTTTAGGAAGTATGGAGAGACATCAGCATCAAACAGTTAATTTCATCTCATTTAAACTGGACCACAGATAAACAGATAATCTTGTCATGGGCACCCCTCCATACATGTTAGATTCTTGACTAACTCTTTGACAAGAATGACTTTGAAGTACACTCTATTTTTTCCTCTATTATCTTCAGTTTATTTGAATTCTTAGATATATATCCCACTGTTACAACTAAATTCTGAGAAAATTTAATTGCTTACATTTCCATCTTAAAATAGCTTTCAAATGGTGTTTCATGTGGCAGGAAGAGCTACATTCCAAGTTGAAAGTAGATATCACTACTTAGGTATATTACCGAAAGATAAGTGATTCAAGTTCTTCTCACCTCTTTTAGATTCAGGTCTTTGAAATGGACAAACAAATGTAAACTTAGAAAAGAGTTAAGGACCAGTTTGATGTAGGGGAAATCCAGGAAAATAGGAAGTAAGATGGGAGTGAACAATAGGACATGATGTGAAACCGTGGTCATGACAGAAAGAGAAAGCACAAGTGGAAGGGTTGGGAGAAAAATGACTAAAGTCAGCTGACCAAGCTTTTCTGTGCAAAGGGGTATGGCTTAATATGAGACACTTCTGAATTATATAAAAATGAATAGACTCTGATTGCAAAGATGGTCAAGGGAATAGGACTCCGGAGACAAAAGAATGGATTTGAGCAAATTTCATGTAAATTTTTTGTAAGAGTGCCTCACATTACTAGTAGTTCAGGAAATACTCTTTGGTATAAAGAGATAATAAAATGAGTTGTGAAATGATTTGTAAATAAAGGTGCTTAGATGAATTCAAGATACAATGCAATTCATCCACAGCAGACTCAAATGAGCCATTACTACATGGAAGTTAGATTAACTTGTTTTTCTTTTACAACCAAACAACTCATACAACAAATGGAAGTTAAAAATTTACTGAAAAGCTTACTTAAAAAGAGCACTGAGTTGGAGTTGAACCCCTAGATTTCTTTTTTTTTTTTTTTTTTTTGCCAGTCCTGGGCCTTGGACTCAGGGCCTGAGCACTGTCCCTGGCTTCTTTTTGCTCAAGGCTAGCACGTGGACTTGAGCCACTTCTGGGGAATTGAACCGAGAGCTTCATGTATAGGAGGCAAGCACTCTTGCCACTAGGCCACATCCCCAGCCCCTACCCCTAGAGTTCTGTTACAGCCTCCTAACTAACTTAGCTCTGATGCGAGGCAGGTTCACTTAGGTTCTTTGAATCTTGGATTCTGTTTGTGAAAAGACCTGTCTTTGCTATTTCCGTGGTTGGAGATATGAATGTTAGTTTCTTCAGGGAAATCAAGGTCTTTGTTGAAATTCTTCTCGCCCAGGAGCTTTTAATGTATTTAAAAAGATACTGAACATTTGCATGCATAATCAAACGAATCAATGTTTAGGTGAAATAAATTTTAAAAAAACTGGAGAGCTATGACGGAAATCTTAAAAGGTGGTTGGGCACCAGGTGTTAAACATGAGGAAATAGAGGAAGAATAGGATGCTCTTTCTTTTTCACAAATTTAATTTAATGCTGAGTTTTGTGAATTGTCTTTTAAAAATTATTCTTAAAATTTGGGCCTTATGGTCTCACTTGTCTTTTATTTAATTTTGTTTTTAGTTTTTGCTAATACTGGGACTTGAACATGGTCATGTTGGAGAGAGCCTTAGGCTCTTGCTCAGCTTTTGTGCTCATGGCTGGTCCTCTACCATTTGAACCAAACCAGTAAGCCTATCTTTTTGCTGTTTAATTAGATGTGGACTGCCTTAGATGTTTCTGCTCAGCTGGACTGAAAACACAATATTTCATATCTCAGCCTCCTGAGCAGCTAGGATTACAGGAGTGAACCGTTGGTGCTTGGCAATCTCACTGCTTCCAAATTTGATGAATATTATGAAATAAGAAAATCTACAACCACAAGAGCAACTGACATTGGGCTTGGTAATATCTGGGGTGAGAGGTGACCCCAAAAGGCTTCCTCTAGGAAGTGTTATTTCTCCTGATATCTGACATGTTGGTATGATCTTGTTAAGGACACGGAGTGACATGTTGACAAGTATGGAAAGTTCCAGACAGACAGGGATGGAACATGCAGAGTTCCTGAACTTGGACCACCCATGGCATGTTTGAAAAGTCAACAGGGGCCACCATGGCTGGACAATAATGAGTGAGGGGAGAATGTTGAGGGAAAGGCAGGTGGGAAATGAGCTCAATGTCACCATATGACAAGTACAGACATCAGTGTCCATATGAATCAGTTTCTGCGTGCTGGGTTTTGGTGGAAGCCACTCTGGACACAGTGTGGCCATTGGGACTATGAAGCAATATTCCTCTGTGACTTGTGTTCTCAACTCTACTAGGAAGTAGATTACCCACTGACTTAGGAAATAGAAGGCTTTGGTCATCTAGAGATGTCTGTGGTCTATGAAATTACAGGCCTGGTTAGAAGGGTAAGTCTGAAGATTATTTAAATTCATGACTAAAGGAATATTTGGTATGTTAGCTGTTAGAGTCTACTGGCTGTGATTGTATTCCTGCAAATATGATATCATCCAAGATTATATGTTTTCTTCTCCTTGCTAAATGAAAACCTTTCTTCTTGTCAAGACCATATTTCCAATTGCCATAGGTACCCAGAAACACTTGTGTAGACATCTTGCACAAAACACACCTGAGAGAATTACATGTTACCTGTTATCACCAGCAATAGCATCTAGTCCCAAATACTTTCTTCATGTTCCTGAGACTAGTGATTGAAAATTCACCTCTGGGAGATAGAGATGAAAGGGAGTATGGTAGAATTATTTTTCTAAAAAGAAAAATATGAGAGAATTATTTTTCATTTGAAGATTGGTGAAGAGATTTATCATTTATTTTGAGCCAGATATATCTAAGCGAAGACTGCTGAATATGAATGGATATTTAAGATGAAAATGGGATGCATCAGAATATTTTCCCTTTGGTGGTTTAACTGTCTGAGGTTCATCTCCAGATTTCTGGTGGAATACACAAGGTCCCTTTGGCTGTTGGACATACTTTGATAGGAAATTGTGAAGCAAGGGGACTGAAACTGGTGTTCTCCATAATATTTTAGGGTATTTGCCTTCCTCACCAACTTCTTAATAATGAATATTATGAATTTGCTTTGAGAAGCAGGATTTTTTGTTTGTTTGGTATAGTAATTTTGCTTCTTTCAGGCCTCCAGGGGAATGTTTTGAAATTCAGTAAACAAATATGCAGCGACCTGCATTTTTTCTGCATTTACAGTCATCACTCTCACAGCCAATGTTTTTATTTATCATACTATATACATAGTCTTGTGAAGCTGTTCCCTAGTTTTTGGTGAAGAAGTCTCTGGGCTTTGTGTCTTATCATTGTGTTGAAATACCCACTGCCAACACATCTCCACAGCTGCCCTGGGCTCTCCTTAGACTGGACAGGAAGGTGAAACCTAATTTGAATTTTTGTCTCAATGAAAGGAAAACCAGAGAGTCCTACTTTAAAACAAATGTGAGAAATCTTCCTCTTGAATAAGCGGAGGAACTTTCTACCATTGTTAAATGCCAGTGAAATGAACATGTGTGGGAAGAATTCAATTAATAGTATACTCTCCTCTTGTGTTTTGCTACTATGGGCATAAGGCCCATATTTTAGTTTATTTTAGTTTATTTTTGTTGTAAAGGAAATTTACAGAAGGGTTACAGTTACATAGATTAGGTACTGAGTACGTTTCTTTTCCATTTGAGTTCTTGATCTTTAGTAGAATGTATTATCCTTCAGGGTAGGACATTTTGTCTGTTTGGTCTACTGATATATCCTAAAGAGACAGCAATACCTGGTTCTTGAAAGAAATAGGGCTAATACTGGCTAAATGAAAGTGAATGATGAATGACATAAGCCCCTCTGAGAGAGAGAAAAACCTATGTGTCTAAACAGGAAAGGAGGGGAAAATGTTGCTAGGTGAGTAGTATATACTCCTTTCAAACATATGTCTTCATGGTATAGATGTCTTGTATCTCCCAGGACAGGTTGAGACAGAAACTTTAGTCTGGGTCTTCAGAATTTAGAAGAATGTTTGTGGATTTTTTCACACTGTGAGTCAAGAAAATAATTCTTTAGAGAATATCTGAGGAAGTACCTAGAGGGCTGTCTTCTATGATGTGATCCTGGGTTTGCTTTGATCTATTGTAAACACTGCCACAATCCGTAGGGCTCTTCCTGTAGGCCTATAGCACCCAGGAAAGCCCTCCTTCCACAGAACCTGTGTTTCCAAAGAAAGATACTGAGAAGATATAATTCTGAACACAGACTAGTACTCACTCTGTCTTTCCTGTACATGTATATGTATGTGTGTGTGCATGTGTGTAAATAGCACATGCTAGAGAACTGTCTACCACTAAGCTACATCCACATCCATCTCATTCCATTTGAAAGACAATAACCATCATGAGCATATTTCAGTGATACTGAAATATACTGCAGTGATATACTACTGCATAGACTTTGTGGGAAAGAAACTAGGACAGTCAAAGATCCAGCTTGAAGTTCCTTATTAGGGAGAAGTTTTATAAATGCATGGGTTCCAACCCATCCTTTCCTAGAAGTTAGGCCTAAGTAGAAAATCTTGCCTGATCACCAAAATCTTTCCTAAAATATATTTTTAATTTTCTCTTCTGGTAATATCAACTTATGATTATGAATTCACATTTCTTAGAAAATACCTTTGAAGGTGGGGCATGGTGATAATGTATGAGATAGAGAAAAATATAACCACTGATGCAGCCTGTCCTAAAGACCTTTGTTGTTACAGCTAAATGCCTGGGTGGAGAGACAAGGAAGTAATGGAGGAATCTGTCACATTTAATTCCCTCTAGGCTGCCTTCTCCCAGTGGTGGGTAGGAAATGTCTCTACAAGCTTCCTAGGGCTGCTGTAACAAAGTACCACAAGCTGGCTAACTGAAAATAACAGAAATTCATTTTCTCTGGGGACTGGAATTCTAAAATGAAGATGCCGGTTTTAGAGTCTTCTAAAACCTCTGGAGGATTCCTTCTTTACCTCTTTCCAGAATCTAGTAGTTTGCTAGCAACCTTTAGCAGTCCCTTAATTTATAGATTTTTTTTTTCTCTTCAGTCCTTTGTCCCCACATGACATCCTTCCTCTGTGATGTTACCCTGTCTTTCTGTCCTCTTCTGAGGATGTCAGTCTTATCGATTGGGACCTTCCATCATAATATCATTTTAGCCTTATTATATTAGCAAAAAAAAATCCTGTTTCTAAATAAAGCCACATTCTGAGACACTGGGAATTAGGACTTTGCCTGACTTCCTGTATAGACAAAAATTAAACTCAGTAATGTACTGGATGATCTGTTTTTGGTTTTTTTTTTTTAGCTTAAACTTTACAAATACAATATGTTGGGTTTTTTTCCTATGGAATTTTCCATTGATTAAATTGCCTCTTTAGTTCATCAGCTCTCAGATACCTTTTTCCCTGTCAGCCTGATGTAATTAGGGGACTGATAACTGAATCAATGAGGAAAAGAGCATATGCTCTTTCATGTACTCCAGCTGCTCTGATGATTCATTGAGGGATTTTTCAGTATGTGTTGCTGTTAAGTTTGTGTTCATTAGGAGACATGAATTCATGACATAGAGGGGAAGGAGGGAAAGGAAGGAATGTGGTTCATTCTTTGGCAATGTCCAGGGACGATGTTTTGTAGGGAGGAGGCATTATTAGGAAAGATATGGAGCAGAACATGGCCTGGCATGTGTACTTTTGTAAAAGGAAAGATTGTTTTTAAGAATGTTTATTGCTTTTAAAACACATTTTTATGATGCATGAAACACATTGGGTTAAAGCCAGATAGGGCTTTATAAACACAATGTGAGGCAATGGGCAAATAGGAATTAGCTACTATTATTTCTGTGCACTACTGTTCTCTGGAAAATCTCATACAGCTTTATCTAATTCCAGTTACTTTGCGAATAAATGAGAATTTTAATTCTTAGACTTTAAAAATTATTTTGAGAGATAATTATTTTGAGAGATAAATATAGTAATGTACACCTTATAATCAGAAACATACCTGTATGATAGAAAAAAATGCTGGCTTATATTATTATTAAAATATAGTACATATTGTAAAGATATCTAAACATTATGGAAAGTTTGATATATATGTGTGTATACACACACATACACACACACACATATATATATATATACATCAATCTATCTATCAATAATTCTACAATTGAGAGATGACCACTGCATAATACTTTGGCAAATTTCTATCTAATTCATTTTAAGTTTTTACAAAGCTTAGATAAAATAGATGTTAATATATACATCTTTGTAATATATTTTGAATTAATGATATATCATGATTTTTCATAAATTCAAATAATCTTCTAAAACTCACTAATCAATTTTACTATGAGCTTTATTTCCATTTGAATGTTGATGTGTTAATATTTTAATTAAAAAAGTTACACGTGCTTACTGTAATTCTTTTTGGGGAGTAGGGCATGAACTCGGCTTTTAATTACTGCTCATATGCTACCACTTAAGATTAATCTCACAGATTTCTCTACCCAGACTGGGTCTGAACTACAAACCCCTGCACTCATGCACTTGGGTAGCTAGAATTATAGGCATAAACCACTGGTACCTAGCCATAATAACTGTGAAATCTGCATGGCAAAAAGCAGAAAGTGAAGAAATTGTATTACTGCCATGACATATATTGTGTGACAGTGCCATTGTATGCATTTGTGTCTTCTACTAACCTTGGCATTTTTAACTTAGTTTTTAGGTCAGTGCCTAGGGCATAATGGTGATTTAACAAACTTCCAGTGAATGAATGAACGAATGAATGAATGCATGAGTAAATGAAAAAGATGAAGAAATCTGCGAATGAAGAGACTGTAAAGATAAAGCTCATGGTAGAAGAATCTGACATTTTAGACTCAGCAACTTTCTGTAGATTGAGAGACAAGGTAGCTATACTCAGGCTCTTAATGAATTGTAGCCTGCTCTTTCTGTTCATCTGAATCTGCCTTTAGGCAGAGAATCCAATATAATTTTTTCTCTATCAGTCAAACTGAAGAGCTGAAAAAGCAAAACATGAGCCAAGGGAAGCAGAAATAGTCTTGGAGGAGGAAATCAGCACCACTCATTCTTCCTGTGTTAGGAAGAGCATGCCAGGAAAGGAGCCATGTTCTCCCAAGGGTGGGCCCCAAAGGTGCTTTCCTTCCTGTTGGATTATTCTTAGTAGAAGGACTAATCATGACTATGGAGGGCCAGACAAAACCCGACAGGGCCTGGGGTTTGCAACAGTTTTATCTGGGTTCTATGCTGCCTTTTATCTGTAGAAATGGGAGCACTTTGCTGTGATTGGAATCAGAGCTCACAGAGTATGGTTGGGCCTATGGACAGTTTCAAAGTCTCTTCAGTATTGAATTGAAAATCCTCTGCCTTCAGTGTGAGCACTTGTCCCTGAGATACCTGCTCAGGGAACAACACTGAACTATTTCCTGAAACCTCTTATAGAAATCTTAGCACTGGTGATAAAATATATGAACATGTTCTTCCCAGTGGAACAAATCTGGTTTTCATAAAACTTCTTCTTCTCTCCTACTCCCATGATAAATATGCATACAGATGTATAAAGAAGCATCACAAATAGATAGGTAAGTGGATGGATAGGGAAAATGATATCAAACAAGGGGGACAGACAGTCGATATCTACCTGCTTCTGTCCAGTGGCTCTCATCCTCTTCCCTCCTTCCATCTAAAAGCTCTTCCACACATCACACAGGTATTTTCCACATTGGCACCATTGTTCTTATTGTCTCTTCTACCTGTAAATTACCATCCATCTTTCCTCCTACCTACACCAGTTATCTCTAAAGGTAGCTCAAGGCATATTTTTCCAGAAACTCTGTTATATATCTACCCTTTCCATGTCCTTTCACTCTCTTGGTTTCTAGAGTTTCAGTCTTAGCTTCATGTTCCTCCTTGACATTCTATGGCTGTATGTATATTTTGAGGTTGGGGAAGTCTACCATGCTTGCTTCCTAAAGTATTAGATATAAGACACGGAAAGATATTGCCTCATCTCACTTATATAATCAAAATTTTAAAAAGTTGGCCTCATAGAGAGAAGTTGAGAGAAGATGTTTACGAATAGGGGTATAAAGAAACAGGAATGATTAGAGCACACAGAGTTTAGTTACATAAGCACAAAATCAGCTGTAGTGACAGATTGACAGAATTATGACCATAAAATGTGTAATACATTTTTTAATATTTCTAAAAGAGTTGACTTCAAACTTATTTGGAAAAGACAAAAATAAGTATGTTGGGTGATAGACTTACTGATGAGCATGATTTAGTAATTTTATAATATAAACATATATCAAAGCATTACTTTGTACTCCTTAAGTATATAACATATAATTATTATTTCTCAATTTAACATGAAACAAAACAATTATATGTGTTCTTGGGCACTATGAAATGCCATGATTTTAGAGACTTTCGGTAGTAAGTTAGCCTTTCAGTAGTGATTGGACAGAAATGGGACTAGTACTTTTTCATAAACTGTATCCTAGTTTTCATAAACACTGTGAGAACTGGTGCACAGTGATGTGTGACACTACAACCTGTGACTGGATAAGTTAAGAATGAGGCCCTTGTTTTCTAGCTAGCTGTTGTACTAAGTGATATCACCTATAAAGTGGAAATGCTTAAGTATATTCTTGACTATACTTTCTAAATGATTTTGAAGATTATTAAGAAATTCTGTCTCTCTGTCTCTATCCGTCTGTCTGTCTACCTAACTACCTACCTATCATCTCTGTCAACTGTCTGTACCTATCTACCTATCATCTTGCTCTATGTGTCTCTAAACACACACACACACACACACACACACAGATATATATGGCAAGTATTTCATCATAGAATGTATACACATATACATATATAATTTCCTATGTATAACTATATCTATATCTATCTGATATTTAGTAGACAAAAAGTTTATTTTCATGTTCCAGACATCAACAAATATTTACTGGATTAAATTGAATTGAGTCTCAAACTTTCTGAGCCCCATCAGCCTTGAGATAATCAGAAGTTTGTACACAAATATATCTCTCTGTGAGTTGTAACATTACACACTTTTAGCACCTTACAAAAGGTCAAATTATCTATGTGGTGTTTGTAAAGAGTGCAGCTTTGCAGGTGAGAGCAACTAGGATGTTATTACAGAAATATAGGTTACATAGCCCCATTTCTGTGTACTCAAGTGTCATCTGTTTCTGGACTCCTCAGATTACTCCCACTACCTATAAAAAATTATGGGAAAAATCATGGGACAATTATCCCAACAGGCTAAGCACAGAGATTGTGGAAGAAGAGTTGAGCCAGACACCAGAAAACTAAAATTCTAGTTCCTCCGAACAAAACTTATCCAAGATTGAGCTTAATGGAATAGGAAGCTGGCGTGCTCACTTGGTACGTGCCGGGCATGGTATAAATAGTGAAACACAGAGGTTAATAAATCATTATCCTTGTCCCTTTTTTGGCTTACAGCCTAGCATCATAAAAGTAACTCTTTCTTAGTCCTTAACAGGTTACAGATCCAACTCTAATGTGTAATTAGGCAGTGAGGCTCTATATCTATAAGGTAAATGAACATGGAATCAAACTCACTAACTAAACAAGGGATTCTTCTTGATATTCTTCCCAAGTCTTAGAGATCATCTGAAATTTTTCTCACTCTCTGAGCTGTTCTATGTTAGGAACTGCCTGTTTTAATGTTGTGATTATCATCATTATATGACAGATAGTTCATGGACATCTTACATAAATTTAAGGAATGCAAACACAATTAAATAACAGAAAAATCTAAACGATGCAACCATATAACTCCATAATGAATGCTGAGTAGCAACAAAAGATATGAAAGAACTAAGATGTGTGGGCTGAACTATATAAAAGGCTTTTTCACGGTAACCATAATTTGTGCTGGCCTTGCATGGACATATAAATTTTACTTAGATCTAAGAGTGGCCCATCCTTGCCATCTTGTTAAACACATATGAATTTAAATGAGCCTGGTATTTATGGTTATGGTAAAGTGTTCCATTTCATATTGTCTATAATGGAACAAAGTGAAAAGAGAAAAAGTCAAAGAGTACAATGTTTTGTGTATAATATTAGCTTAGCTATCAGCAGATGAGCATTTTTATATGTATATTCTACTATTCCTGGGAGCCCAGAATCTCCCTCTTCTGCATCTTTATGTTCTTCAGGGTGAGAGTTGTTCAAATACCTACCTAATTTTAAAGTAAATGATTACTTTTAGTGTAACTAGATACTTTATGGAGTTTAAAGAAAACAGAAGGCATTCTTTACTAAAGTACTTACTCCTAAAGGAGACAGTGGTGGCTGCTAGAAGTGGATTTATACTCAGCTCCAAAACCTCAGTTGATTGATCATCTACTTAGTCAAGAAGGCACCACATTAGTCACATCCTTGCATTTTGACCTAGGTTAATCGGATGCTTACTTGGGTGTGTCATCACTTTATTGTTGGAATGGTGCAGGGGGAAGACACCAGTGCTCATGTTCACACATGGCTCTTGAGACTTACGTACTTCTTCCTTCCATGTTTTGCAGCTCTATAGCTCCATGGACTTCGGAAGACGGTGGCAGCTCATGCATGAGCGCATCACACCCAATCGGTTTTACTGGTAAGTACCATCTGCACATGGATCAGATTCTCCACCGAGGTCTAAGTTACAAAGGTATACAAAAATATATACAGGGGGTTGGGGATATGGCCTAGTGGCAAGAGTGCTTGCCTCATATACATGAGGCCCTGGGTTCGATTCCCCAGCACCACATATACAGAAAACGGCCAGAAGTGGCGCTGCGGCTCAAGTGGCAGAGTGCTAGCCTTGAGCAAAAAGAAGCCAGGGACAGTGCTCAGGCCCTGAGTCCAAGGCCCAGGACTGGGCCAAAAAAAAAAAAATATATATATATATACAGGGACCATAGTCATGCATACACCAGCAAATCAACTGCCGTATGGCATACACAAGGGAAGATTCCATTGGTATAGTTCCTCTTAAGCAACTATAATTTAACAAATTGAATACCAGTAAGTGGAAGAAACATGGTTTGTTCAGAGCAGGGCAGGGCGAGATCAAGGGAACAAGGAAAGGATGAACAGAGAGAGGAAGGGTGGGAAAATAATGCCATAGTATTCAATGTACATACATGAGAATGGAACTGGTAACTTGAGGGGATGGATGGCCTTGGGGCTGCTAGGCAACTAACAAAAATGGTGACAGGATCAAGAACCATTGAGCACATAAACTGACATATAGAATTGAAACCCCTTTGCATAACTACTTACAGTAATAAAAATAAATTAAATAATAGAAAAAAATTATCAGAAAGCAGAATACCCTAGTCAATAATGGAGACTCCAGCACTTGAAGAGAACCGTGTTCAAACTCTTTGCTACACACAAAGAGTAGTTCAATGGTTGGCATTAGCATCACTTGGGAACTTTCTAGAAATACAGAATCTCAGGCCACATTGGGATTCATGGAATTGGCCTATTACTTTATTACAATGCCTTGGTAATTCTGTGCACGGGAAAGTTTGAAAGACACTGGCTAGAGAAAGGTCATGACCTGGTTCTCTAACTACATACAAAGCTCTTTCTTTTTGAAAAGTGTACATTTTATGAGTCTATTCTATAAAGCAGTATTTCCTGAAATGTGTGAAGAAAAGAATTGTTCAAAAAGCTTCTTGTTTCAGAGTGGTTTCTGTAGTCAAATAAATTAAGACCATGATTGTTAAGTTCTACATTCCTGAAGATTCATGAGCTCTTTTAGGATATTGAAGGCTCTGGAGGAGTTCAGAGGGAAGAAATATGTCTAAGGCAGAATCACCGATTCCCAAAATTATTTTTCATGCAGGATCCTTTTCTTACACCACACCCAGTTAATCCTTTATAACTATCTCTATGATGCATTAAAAAAACTTTTTCTAGGATTCAATTTATGTTTTAATTTGAAAAGGCTACCTCTTTTTCCTAATCAATACATTACTATTTGTTGTCTCTTCTCTCATTCATGCTAGGCTTTATGGGACTTGATTGTGACAAGTTGAGCATATATTGGCCTTATACACTTACCTGTCATAATATGAAAATGATTCTGGTTTATATCTTGCTTTCATTCCAGTAGAGTTAGTAGACAATAATAAATAAATAAACAAATAAATGAATGACAGAAAGTATACACTAAAGTATATAATATACTTAACTGTAGGATTAATTTTTAAAACTACAGTATTTGAAAGTAATATACATCCCTGTCTCCTTTTAAATACTTTAAGTTCCTTAAAAACTCATGTGATAGCCATTTATGCCTTGCCCAACATAGGAGTGTTGGAAGGGTAGGGGGAAGGGGTACATTTACCTTTACCTTGTACACATAAATACTCGCCCTAACTTCTCTGCAAGTAGTATCTTCCCTGGGTCACCTCTGAATCCATAAAACTCTGTCAAGAATTAAAGATAAGTGCCTAAGCATACTCTGAAAACCAACTCTGTTCTCCCTCACACAGTTCAGATAGTTGGGGGTATGGCTCTTGAGTCCACACCTAGTTTATTCCGTTCCAGACCAGGTGTGATTTCATCCACAACTCTTATTGCCCATTATTTTCTCTGTCTTTGGAACAACATGTTAGGTGTTTTCAATAGACTAAGGCAGAAAAAGAAATTCTTGTTTCTCTGCTATTCCAGCTGTGTAACCACAGCATTTGCTTAGCTGAGACAGACCAATTTCTCAGTGTGTCATTGCTCAGAACTCTCTCCAAAAAAAAAAAATAATTCAAAGGAGTCCTCTGCTGTTACTGTGAAATACTTGAGATAGCAAGGCAGTTGGCCAATGAGGAAGTCAAGTTGATGGTGAAGGAAAGCACAGTAGACCACATGAGCCGTGTCATCATTTCTGAAAGAAATTAAATTAAGTGGATGAAGGGCAGCCTTTTCCTATCTTTTGCAAAAAGCAGGATGAGAATGCTCCAGCTGCTGGCCCCCTCCTCCTCCTCCTTTTGTGTAACAGAAAGAATAAATCCCCGGGTCCTGATAATTGTATTTTGTCTCTCCTACACTCAGTGCTTCTTTCATACATGCCCCCATGGGGAAATATAAAAGTTACTGCCCATGCCAGCTAGCCAAGTGGTAGCTGAACATTTCATTTTTGTAATTATCACTTCTCTGTTTCTGAGATGTAATTGCTGTGATTATTCTTTTAAGTGTCATAGAAGTCACAGAGGAAGTACTCATTTTATACACTCTGTTTTTTCCCAAAGACAGAATCTAAGGTTGTCTGAAGATCTTAACCATTTATGTTAAGGAGAAATGGTTTGTGTGTGAGAGGAATGAATTTTGTATCCTCTTGAGAAAATTCAAAGTGTGCGTTTCTCTGGATGTAGAAACAACTTTGAGGTTGGTGAATTGTTCGTTTAGGAAAAAATGTGTGTGTGTGTGTGTGTGTGTGTGTGTGTGTGTGTGTGTGTACATGCCAGTCCTTGAGCTTGAACTCAGGGCCTGCACACTGTCCTTTAGCCTTTTCAGTCAAGGATGGCACTCTACCACTTGAGTCATAGCTCCACTTCTCGCTTTTTGTTATTTAATTGGAAATAAGGGTCTCATGGACTTTTCCTGTCTGGGCTGGCTTCAAACCATCACTATCAGATTTCAGCTTCCCAAGTTTCTAGGATTACAGATGTGAGCACAGATACCCTACATGTTTCCTTTTTCTTTTAGTGCATAAAATTATTGAAGGGGCCAGATATTATCAAGATGTAGTGTAGATTACATAGTTTAACTTTCTCGTGCCCTAGTCATACTTTTAATTTGTAAACTATAAGTCTTTAAGCAATCTACTTAAATAATTCAAGTGCTTTATGTATTTTGTGTTCATTTGCAATCCTTAAGAGAATGACCCATAAATGATTTATTTTGCTGCCAAGAATCCCCCGCCTAAGCCAATCTTACTATTCTCTACTCTTACAAAGAATGAGGGAAAGTTCTAAAACTCCATCTTTAGGCAATGTGGTCCAGAGAATTGAGGGTGGCAAGAGGACATTGAAGGGGATGTGATCATTCTCAAACAAAGAGGCAAAGGACAGTTGATATGAGCAACCCTTTTAACTTGGGCCATACAAACACAGAGAGAGGATCCAGAAGATATATTATCCAAATATTGCTGTTTATAACTTGGACATTTGCAAGTGTGTCAATTCTCTCTTAGATGTTTAATAGAAAGGCAGATTCTTCAGTGAGAAGTAGGAAGGTAGGGTTTTGATTTTTCTTCGAATGTGTATACTGGG
This sequence comes from Perognathus longimembris pacificus, assembly GCF_023159225.1. Taxonomy (NCBI): domain Eukaryota; kingdom Metazoa; phylum Chordata; class Mammalia; order Rodentia; family Heteromyidae; genus Perognathus; species Perognathus longimembris. The sequence goes on along the minus strand of NC_063162.1, from coordinate 19,057,847 downwards.
GGTTCACTATGTTCTCTCCCTAGCTGTTCACTCTTTTCAGAATTAATTTAATGGTATCGCACAGGCACAAGACCTTACTGGATTCTTGGTATGTTCAGACTGGCCTCTGACTGCCTCTAGTCTATAGTGGCATATATGTGTTTGGTATTGTGAAAGAAGGAAAGGATATCCTTTTTCTTCTTATTTCCTCTTTTTCTCCTTAGCTAGTCTGTTTCCTGAAAGGGCAGATGTCTTCTTCCTCCTTCTTATCACTGCAAGAAAACAGCTTTTAACCCGTTTTTCAGGTAATCGAACCACAACATAGACTGGTGTCAAAAGTTAGAAAATCTGTATGATGTCAAGATACAGAAATTCTTCATAAAACATGTGAGGGGTTGCAGAGAAAAGTATGTCTTGGAAGTTGCACGTTAATCTGTTTGGATGTCTGGTTGCCAACTAAGGACATGTAAAGACATACCAGGTCTCTACTGTATTTATGGTTCACCTGTGCACTGCTGATTTCTAGTGATGGTGTTCCTTCATTCCTAGCCACCTATTTCTGAGGCTATATGGGATTTGAAGGTTGAGCACTAAGCCTGAGAGCCATCCATACCTACCTTCAGCTTGAGTGAAACTTACCTAGTATAGTAAAGTTGTCTTGTCTTGTTCTATTATTTTATACATTTTGATAATAGAATCACTTTTTTTGCCAGTCTTGGGGACTGAACTCAGGACCTGAGCACTGTCCTTGCCTTTGTTTTTCTCAAGGCTAGCACTCTATCACTTGAGCCACAGCACCACTTCTGGCTTTTTCCATATATGTGGTTCTGAGGAATGGAACCCAGGGCTTCATGTATACGAGGCTACATGGCCATATTCCCAGTCCTAGAATCACATTTTCTAACAATACCATTGATTGTAAACATGTGCATGTGCATACACATGGTCACTGAAGGCAGAATCTTCTTTTTGGCACAGGACATCTGCTATTACCATGTAGCAGCTGTGGGTATAGGGGAAGACACAGGAGATGAAAACAGGAGATGATTACCTTGAGATAATGTGGCTGGAGGGATTGCCCTTGCACTTCTTACTAGACTTGAGCTCTGTATATCTCAATTGTTATGGAATATATCCTGCATTTTGCTTCAAGAAAAATGGACTGTCAGTTCATCCAGGAGCTCGTTTCTGACTCTAGATTATAGTTCCTGAAAAACCAACTGCGGAGTCATCCTCGGTCTATTAATGCGTTCTCCACGACAGAGAACAAGTTAAAGAACAGGAAGGATGGCTTGAGATTGCTTCTTGGAAAATCAAGATCTTTTCAAACAAAGTTAATGTTATAGCTGAATTTCCGATGCTGCCACTAAGTGTGCATCTATAATTTTGCAAACATAGTCATTTGCAATAGCAAGTAATGGGATTTAGGCATCGACCTGATATAAGGGATCCGATTTAAAGGCCTTTTGCAATCCAGGGTATGCCACAAGTAATATTTAATTCAACTCTCCCTTACATATTTTAAATTGTGCAGCAATTTAAAAATACATTACATTCAAAATAATACATACAAGGTCAGGAGGGGAGATAATGAAAGCTCAGCTTAGAAGCAGATACCAGTTTTTACTTTGCTGATGGGGACCACCTCTGCTGTATGACTGGCCACATCTTGGCTGGACAATAGCTGAGAAAATGCTATGTGCAACGGATTCACATGGTAGTAAACCCATGCCATTGTAGAATGATTAACTCTTGGGGTGAAATTAAGATATGCTGGAGTCATGTGATTATGCAAATGTGATTTCTATGACGTAGAGGAAATAAGGAAACACACTTAATGACTTTTACTATGAAGAAAAGGAGTCTTGTTTGACCTTTCCTTAGAAAATCTGAAAATATTGGTATATGTTGAACATGGAACTCAAAGCCACGTCCCCTCATCTAACTCAGTGTGACAAAAGTTTCAAGATCCACATGGAAATGCCATCTCCTCCTCGTCCCCTATCCTTGAAACCAGTTGACAGGTTAGTGACACATGGTTTCCAATTTCTTGTGACACTGAGTTGATTATTCATAGGACAGGAGAAATATCCATTCTGCTAACAGATAGTAGAAACCAGCTATACTAAACTTTCTGAGGGGAACAAATATGATTGCTCTCTCAGTAGTGAGACATGGCCCATATCATTATGTGAGGGTAGGACAGGGAAGTTCCCACATTAGAGCAGTGCCTTTCACCACTGTGTTCTTTGTGGAATGGTAGCATTTCTAGTGCTTGCAGGCTATATTCAGAAGTGAGCATAATGAATTGTTTAGCAGTCTCCTGAGAAGGGAACATAAGAACTGGAGGATGAAGGAGAGGCTTAAGAGGAGCTGGGCAGCCCAAGGATAACATCATAAACAGAAGGCTTGAATACTGCTTCAAGTGCAGATTGGATACCAAGTTGAAGGCGGGAGGAACTACCCTTCTTCTCACTAGGGAAATCTATGAGTGTTCTACTCCAGCTTAGGTGAGAGCTGTGCAGCCCTCACAAAATAATGCCACAGACTAGAGAGGTTAAACAACATCCATGTATTTCCCCACTCTTCCTCAAAGCTGGACATCTTAGATCAAATGCCAACAAGGCTGATTTGGTGTGTGTGTGTGTGTGTGTGTGTGTGTGTGTGTGTGTGTGTGTGTGTGTGTGTGTGTGTGTGTTGGCTTTGTTTCTGGTCACAGAAGACCATCTTCTTCCTGTGTGCTGACAGAGTAGAGAGCAAGGGTCAGCTCATGGTATCTCTTGTAAACCTGTCCTCAAAGCCCCATCCTCCACCAAACCTAATTACCTCTCAAAGTTTCCTCTGTGAATTCTGTCACATGTGGGGAGAAGCCTCAGCAATATTTATTTTGGGGTCCATAACAATTTGGTCCATAACAAGATGTAATACAGCAAGTAAATTGGGAAGGGATGTACATTTTCTAGAGAAACATCCATCAGGAAAAATCTTAGGGCAGGAAAAGCTACAGTGTGAGGGAGAAGTGGAGATGGACAGGCAATGTTAGAACCACAGAAGTAATTTTTGAAAGAAACAAATGTACTTTAACTACAGTTGTTTTTTTTAAGGATTATAAATGATACAACCTATGGTAGACATTAAAGGGAAGGAAGGAAAATGGTTACTTATAATTTAACTGCTCCAAAAATACCTCTTGTGGAAAAGCAGTAAAATATTTTTCAGGTCCCATTTTCCCTATATTGTACTATAACTGTAACCATATATTTAAATCTTTTATCACAATTGTTATCATGCTGCTGTTTATAACACTTTGTGTCTGGTTAAAATGAAATTAAACATTTTCTTGTGCCATTCTTTAAACTTTCCAAATAAATTTCAAGCTTTAATGATATCTAATTGGTGGCTACATAATAATTTAATCATTCTTTTGTTACTTGACATGGATGTACTTAGATAGCTTTACCCATTAAACAAGGCCTTCTAATGTTGTTTTGAAATCCTTTATGTTGGTTTTTTTTGACCACTGTTTGATTATTTTAAATTTTTTTTTTTTTTTTTTTGGCCAGTCCTGGGGCTTGGACTCAGGGCCTGAGCACTGTCCCTGGCTTCTTCTTGCTCAAGGCTCGCGTGCTGCCACTTAAGCCACAGCGCCACTTCTGGCCATTTTCTGTATATGTGGTGCTGGGGAATCGAACCCAGGGCCTCATATGTACGAGGCAAGCACTCTTGCCACTAGGCCATATCCCCAGCCCCGATTATTTTAATTTTTAAGGATAGACTATTAAAACAACATATCAATATTATGCCACATTATCACATAGGAAAGTTTATACAAGTTACCAGTCTGACCAAAATACCATTTTGTTATTCCTCATAAAAAGCAATATAATTTAATATGTAAAATGGATTTTCTTTAAACTTGCATCTCTTTATCAGACCAATGAGTTTGGATGTGCTCTCCTATATGTACTTACTTTTGTATTTCTTTTATGTTGACTATCTGTTTTAGGTTCTTCTTTTTTAAATTTTAAAAATTTTATTGTAAAGGTGATGTACAGAGGGGTTACAGTTACATGAGGCAGTAGTGAGCACATTTCCTTTTGAACAGTATCACCCCCTCCATCATTCTCTCCCAGCTTTTCCCCTCTTGACTTCCCTCCCCCACAAGTTGTATAGTTCAACATAGTGTCTAGTGGGTTTCACTGATGAATTGGTCCACACTTTCTCCTACCATTTCTGTACTTGATTATAGGTTCTTTAATTTTGTCTCAAGTTTATTCTTAGTTTTTTTTAATTGCATCATGATTTTTTAGCCTACTTAAAAACCTCATGTTCTCAAATCTTTTTATTTTTCCCATTTTAATTTTATTGCATTACTTACTTAAAAATCTAGAATCATATAAATATTGCTTGAAGTTTTATGTTTGCATTGCTGCTTAACTAGTACATAGAATGTGTATTAGATGTGTGTGTGTGTAGTGTATGTGTGTGATACAAAATACTACTCTAGAAGTCATATTAATAGTTGTTTCTTCCTAAAACTATCTAATACATTAACTATTTAAATAATTTAATACTTTCCCCTTTTGAAGGATATTTTTAAGATATCTTCAATTTCTGTTTTAGAAAGTAAAATAGAGTGCGATGAACATCTTTCCTTAATTTTGAGACCGTGTATGAACCTTTTTCCTCTGAGAATTTCCTGTAAGGAAAACTGATCAGCTGCTAGAAAGTCTTGAGACTGGTGGCATTTTTTTTTTTTTTTTGTCTATGCAATGTGAGAAGACCACATTGTACTTAATTATCATCTAAAATGCACTTAGTATCTGTCTGGGAAGTTTCTTTTCTTACAAAGCACAACAAAACAAGAATAGAACAATCGTTCCTTTTCAAATTCATAGCTTATGTATTTATTCACCCAAATGAATTTGAGTTCACCATGTCATGTTCCAGAATCTCCCACTCCTCACAAACACAATGGATTAGAATCACAACAAAGCTGTCCCTTTCTTTGAAGAAAACAGTCATTTCTTCAATATCATGGCTTCAATTTCGGCCATCAAATTTGTCTTTCTTTTGTTGATCCTTGTTATGTTTTTTTTTATTCTAATTCACTTAATTCTGATTTAATTTTTGTTTCCATCTACTGGATTGGGTTTTGGCTTGTTGCTTGTTTTCAAGGAGCTTAAGGTGCATCATTAAATGGTTGGTTTGAGATTTCTCCAATTTGTTGATGTAGGCACTTAGAGCTATAAATTTTCTCTGAGTACTGCCTTTGCTGTGTCCCAGAGGGGATGGTATTTTTTGTTTGTTTTTGTTTTATATCATGAACGTTTGAATTTCCTTTCTGATCTCTTCAATGACCCACAGGTGATTCAACAATGTGTTTTTCAATCTCCATGACTTATAGAACTTTCTGTGGTGGCTTTTGGTATTGAGCTCTAACGTTATTCCACTGTAGTCAGAGGAAGTGTAGGGGATAATTTCATTATTTCTGAATTTGTACCTATTTTCTTTGTGGTCTATTTGTGGTCTGAATGTGGCCTATTTTGGAGACTGTTGCATGTATTGCTGAGATGAATGTATATTCTGATGCTGCTGGGTGAAATATTCTGCAGATATCTGTTAGTTCTAGTTGGTCTATGCAATTGTTTTGTTCTGAGGTTTCTCTGTTGAGTTTTTGCCTGGTTGATGTTGAGAGGTGACAGTAATGTGTTAAAATCACTAACCTATCAATGTGCATGAATCTATGTGTGATTTTAGGGTAAGTAGTATGTATTTGATGAAGTTGGATGCTCTGGCATTTGGTGTATAGATATTTAGAGTTGTTATATCCTCCTGAAAGAGAGATCCCCTTATTAGTATGTAATGTCCTTCTTTATCTCTTCTCACTAATTTTAATTTGAAGACTATTTTATCTGATATTAGGATTGCAACTTTGGCCTGCTTATCATTTGCTTGGTAGATTTTATCCTAGCCTTTCACTTTCAGAATATGTTTTTGTGGGCAAAATGTGTCTCTTGAAGACAGCACTCTGTCTCTGATGACTTTGTCCTGCTGTCTCTGGCCACCACTTTAGCCGTAACTGCTGGTCTGTGCTCAGATCTGTCTTCTTAAACAGGCTGCCTGTAATTTTCCTCTCTGGCAAAAGTCTGTACAATTAGAGCTCACTTGGTGTGACTTTCTAGGTGTAGCCATTTTGGAAAATTCTAAAATTCTGGTTTCCCAGAGACATCTGTATAGGCTCCCTATTGACACTCCACCATCTTTCTGAGATTCCAATAAAGATGGCTTTGCGTGTAGCATCTCTCTTCAGATTGGTGTGGCTGAATTTAGCAAGAATGTATGTGTAATTTGCTTGAGTGCAGATATTGTTGATGTTCTAAGATTCTTCATGCTAAAAAGAAATATATTAAAACATACTTCCAAAGGTTAGAAGTGTGTGATGTGGCTATGGGCTCACTTCTGGGACTATTTGGGATCTGAATAGCAGAGGAACCTTTTGTGGCTCTGTGACTTTGAGAAGCTGAGCTTAACCTCTGTGTCCAATGCCCCACCCTTAGGTCAACCGGACATTCTGCTCTTACCTTTTACTTTCTTCTTGATGTCTGTCTCCTCAGCCTGACACACAAGAGTATAATACATATTAGCCATAAGTGAATAATAAAACAACATAACATATGAGGGGATAAATTGCAGAAATGATGCATATCATTAATTTAGTGGCCAATGACACTTAGCTTCTCGAGTACTAAATAAATTAGGATACATCCACACATGTACTTTCTCCCACATTCAAACCACATTGCCTAATAGAGTTTGCATTTCTGGCCTGGTTTTCCAGTGATCAGCATATGGCTTGCTATTATAGTTGTTTAAACTACTAGTTTTAGAGAAAAATACTTTGGGCTTAATGTTAATAAGGTAATAAAATTCAAAAGACCATAAACCTGAGATTGTGTTGTGTCAGATCATATGTAGTTTAGCAGATGTAACCCAAATGTTGAGACAACCCTTGAAGATTGCTAAGGGACTTTGGCCAGATATGGGGAGCCCCCCAAATATAAAAAATATTATGATTGCTCAGAATATTAATGATTAACTTTAGCCCGATGTACCCTGCAAAGTTTTCTCAGAGAAGATGGTACCAGAAAATCCTGAAAAATAGATTAAAGTGCCAGGTAAAAAAGAAAGACAAGATTTTGTGGAAAGCGGGACTAATTGGAGTTAGGTGATAGAATATTTGGAGAATAATTAGTAGATCTATTCAAATAGAGTTTCTCAACCTCTGTACTTAGGACATTCGAGGATAGATAATTTTCCTTTACATCAAAGATACTAAGTTAGATCCCTGGTCACTAAGTGCCTGCTACAACCCCAGAAATTGTCAGATGTTCTTGGTGTGGCAAAAATCTGAGAGAATCACCATGGTAAGAGAAATAAAAGGAGTTTGTATTGAGGAACCGTGGGAAATAAAGCTAGGGATGTACCAAGTTAAGATTGTAAAGTGTTTTAAATTCCAGAAAATGATATGGAATACTTGTCTCTCTAGCTAATGGACAGCATTCATCTTTTGATCAGAGAATGTCATGATATTCATGCTTTATGAAGATTTATTAATATTTGGCACTTCCCTGAGATGTGCAAGTGCATTTTTTTGCAACTGTCTGTCAGTACCAATTTTTCTCATGACGCATGCAGATCTCCTAATGCATTTTGGTGCTGTTACACTCTCAATTAAATATTATTGAATTGTTTGCATAATTAAAAAGTATGCATTGGTTATGTTTTTTTGAAATGATATATTTATACTTAGTCCAGCAGTGTTACAGATTTTTTAACCTTGTAGCAGATTATTTTTTAATTCATTTTTGTCCTCTTTTAATGTTTGTATATACAATATGATACTAATTTCTCACAACATTGTAGAGCATATGCTTATTTTATGTCATTTTAAATGTACACAAAATATAGTTTTCTGCAGCTATGCATAGAATCATCAAGATTACTTTTGTGGGAGCAGAATATTTCACTGCTTTGATAGACTCTCATTTATACAAAAGGATGATGGAGATATTGGAAGTGGGCAAGACCTTGAGAGAGTATATGATCTACTGATTTCTTCAACAGTATTTTTGGACAATGCTCTGGGGATCTGATCATGGGACTACATGTATCTTAGGGTAGTCTTTGGACTGCTTAGTGAATAGGTCTTGGTCCTGGTTTTGTTCCAACAAGAATTACTCAGAATCTTACATTTATTCATTATGTATTTATAGTAACTTTTTAATTATCTTTAAGTAATTGTACAAAGTGGTTTTAATTCAACATATCAGCTTATGAGTACAATGCATCTTGATCAGTGTCACCCCTTTCATCTTTCTTCTTCATCTCACTCAACCCTACCCATCTCTTCAATTTACATGGTAGTTTTCTTCATGAGATTCCTTGTCAAGATGCAAGAATATCCATGAAAGCAGTAGATTACATTTTGCAGAGAGATCATGGATCTTGACTAGCTTTTTTTTCATTTGGTAGAAGCCACATAGGAGTGTAACAGTCTCCATGCTATTTCTTTACCATATTTATACCACTCAGAAATATCTAATTCACAGTATAGACACTGCCAGAATTGTGGAAGCCTTTGCCAAATTCCTGAATCCATGGTGTTAGTTATAGTATCACCCAATGCCCCACAGCTCTGTTAGTGGTTTCACTGTGACCTTATGAAAAGGTAACTGCAGACACTCACAGAGACTTGGTTTTGGCATGTTCAGTGTGAATCCATAGAACTAGAATGAGACAGGATGAAAAGCTAAGGAGAAGGGATTGGAGTAAATAGACTCTTGGGGATTGACGGGGTAGCAAATAGCACAAGGGTCATGAAATGACCCTAGCTTGTTCTGTTCTCAAAGGGACACTTGAAAAAGAAGATTCCTTCATCCAGTTTGGCTATTTCAGCAATCAACATACTTCTTTTCAAGTACAGTGTGTTTCTTTTACTGTACAGATTTGTGTATTTCTAAATCTAGTAACTGACAGGTTTTACAACCTTGCTCTCCTTGGTCCACAAATACAATCAGGGACTGGATTCTAACTGGAAATCTGTAGTGCTTCTCCCTGAATCAAGACACCGCCTTCACCTTTAGGAATATCATCTACATCTAATCATTGGAAAGATGGTCACAATGGTGGGTTAGTTTACCCTGTCCCCTCTCATCTCCCTGCTGGCTAGCTCTGTCATTGTCAGACAGCCTCCAATCTTTTCACCTAACAATGTGACAGAGAAATGTCAAGTAATTTGGGCAGAAGTGTGCACAATGGAGACACAGGAGAGAGGGAGAGAGGAAGCCCCTGAGAAAATGCTCTACCCACTCAGCAGTTCAGGTGGATGCAAGGAGATGGAAGCATTGAAAAGGTCATGCCTTGGAGCCAATCTAATCTATAAAAGGCACCAACATATTCGATAATTGCTGAAGAATGCACCCAAACCACTGGGGATTTTAAAGAGGGATGGCCATGCACATTTCCGAGTAACACTGAGAATGAGAGCAACAGGACTGGCTTCATGTATCTCTTAGCATTGTTATTCCTACTTAGCAAGTCTCAGTTATAGAAGGTTCAATAAAAAACAGTTATCTCTCAGTATCCAATGTGGAAAGCAAAATCAGACAACACTGAATCCTTTGTATAAAATGGTGTGGTGTTTGCATCTATTAACCTCCTGTGCTTTTTAAATCATCTTTAGGTTCCTTGTAATACCCCAGACAACTGAAATGCTATATCAACTAGTTCAGTGATGAATTATATAGGGAAACAAGACAAGTAAACAACTTTGTACACAATCAATAGAGACAGACCCTCCCCACCTCGCCGCAATATTTTCAGTCTGCAGTTAGTTAAATCCATGGTTGTTGAACCTCTGTATTTGGGGGACCAACTAAAGAATAAATAAAGTATTTTATGACTATTTAATATATTTGCTGGAGAGATTTAGAATGTGGATTAAATATACCCTCTACCTTTTTATGTTATTCTTATGCTTTTTTTTAATTGTGAAATTTACTACGATTTTTCCAGAGCTGAAAAAAAAACCTAAACAAGTTTAAAAGTAAAAATCCATGGCCTCTGAAGTATAGCAGGGAGAACTTTTGGTTAATGTTCAGCTTCTTGCTTCTGGTTTTAGTTTTGCTGCTTGAATAGCAGCAGCAGGGCTTTAATCATTCCTAGGGCTTTTCTGGATTTCTGCACCCTTGTCTGTAAAATTCAAAGGCTGACTGGAAAAAGCCAAAGGTCTGGTGCTATGCGTTCATCTTGGGAGTCTCTGATTCTTTGAAGCCTAGATGTGGGTCCCCAAGAACAGGTAATGGTTATGATGGAAGAAATCTTTTTCTTTTTCTTTTTTGCCAGTCTTGGGGCTTGAAATCAGGGCCTGAGCACTGTCCCTGAGCTTCTTTTTGCTCAAGGCTAGCACTCTACCACCACTGGAACCACAGTGACACTTCCTGCTTTTTCTGTTTATGTGGTGCTGAGGAATTGAACCCAGGGCTTCATGCATGCTAGGCAAGCATTCTACCGCTATGTCACATTCCCATCCCAGAAGACATCATTTCTAGTCCTTGATGGCCAAAAAGCAAAATGAAACAAAACAACCCTGCAGTATGTGGAGCTAAACTATTTGTAAAAATGTATGAGCTCACCCCACAAACACTTGATCTGATTCTCTGAACCTAGGCTTTAGGAATCTGAATTTTAAAAATCATCTTTAAGTAGTTGTACAAAGGAATTGCTGCTTAACAAGGCAGTTTATGAATACCATATATCTTGATCAATGCCACCCCTTTCAACATTCTCCCCTATCTCTCCCCTCCACACCCCTCCCCTTATACTACTTAATTTTGTAGGCTATACATTGAATTATTGACTGCATTTGGATTTTAATAATATGGAAGAGCAATTCTTCAATACAGCAGTTTTTGAAAGCCTGAGTAGATGGTTAGGAGGAAGTTTTGAAGACAACGGGAGAGTAGTTGGGGTTATGCTTCATTTTGTAAAGTACTTGTTTAGTAAGCATGAGACCATGAGTTCAGATGCCAGAGGGAAGGAGGGAAAGTTGGTTACTGAGTGTTATTCTTTAAGCAGTACAGTCTGGATCACATCTTTCTCCAAACCTTCTCCTTTGGACCCATTTGTGAAATTCATGTGGAAGAGTTCTTCCAACCAATTAAGACATTGCCACCTCCAGGAATCTTTTTAAAATGCATGCACCCCACTAAATGAGATAATATATGCAAATGTGATTTGAACATTGCAAAGGCATATTAAATGTTTTGTAATTATAAAAAGCTATATAGATAGGTATAAGTCATTACTAAAAATGTCTGTAGGTTTATGACCTTATAACATGAATGAGATTGATTTTACTGTATGTTTGTTTAGATGTAATTACTGTGGAATTCCATGAAGAGACATTTTTAAGCCCTTACTCTATGGGCAACGTGAAATCCAAAGGTATTACAAAGAATGATGGGTCCCTTAAGTGACTTTTTGTTCCATTTCCCAGCTTTCTTCAAAGTACTAGGCTGGTATACCCATTGCTATGCCACTTCATGAGAGCTTTGTGTTGTGTTCCATTGGCATGTTTTTCAGCTCAGTTACTTGAGATGCATCCATGTGATTTTCTATGACAAACTCTTATCAGATATGACATGAGCAGATGCTTGTTAAATTGTCATCTCCATAGTTCATTATGCTTCTCATATCTGTGCCATTACATCCTAGCATTGGGCCCTCTTGTTCCAGGCCCCATAGTAAAGCCATGGAGCACATGTATACCCTCTGCCTATGTGAGGAGATGAGCTCTGCTGGAATCACAGCATGAAACTGAGCTTCCCATCAAGTCCCACCTACAAAAGCCAGTCCTCCTCTGACTGACACATGAGAGAGCAAAATCAATAACTTGTTTTAGGCTATGGAATTGCAGGGTGGTTTATTATTCCGCAGAAGTTAAGCTGATAGACAAAGGGGAGTTGAGGCAGCTGGAGGCAGCTGAGGGTGGTTTTTTTGGTTCCATGAGTTCAGTACAATCTGTGCTAGAAGGGCCAAGGGAGTTGGATCACTAAACTAGTCAGGGAGGAGTTGGCATTCAAGGAAGAAAACCTTCAGAGATGGTGTTAATTTTAACAAACAGAGCTTAGCTTGTGTGGAGGTCGTCTTTGTGACCAATGGTGAATGACTTGTCATGCAGAAGAACAAGAAGGAGGATGGCTCAAAAAATAAGCACAGGGTGCCTTTAGAAAACTGTTATTTAGTCTCTTACATGTTCACAGTCTATGTTAGTGGAGACAGAGGCTAATAAGGCTTGCAAAGATTAAAATGATATTCCTGAAGCTTTCAAAGCAGTGGAGTGTTTTTTTTTAATTAAGAGTTTGTACCTTTTAAGGGTTCTGTTCAAGGGTAGGTCATGTTTAAGATTGACCTTTAGAAAAGCCATTCATTGTGGCAGGATAAAGACCAAAGCACAGAAGGAAGAATGAAGGACCAAGTGGCCAATTCAAAGGCAGTAGGCTGAAAAGAGGACATTCTTGAAAATTAAATTTCAACCTAAAAGTGTTAGAGGATATCTCAAGGAATAGAAAATCACTTCTCTAATCCCAGTCTCTTAGGATGGGGGTCATATCTAGGTACTTGACTTCTATGGAGAAATAAACCAATAGCAAGCACAGATTTGTAGACTTTACAAATGAATTCTTAAACAGGGGCTCAAATTCACTCTGATATTTGCAGTTTTTTGGAGTCGTGCTCTGGAATCGGGTGTAATTTCCCCCAGTATAAAAAAAAATGAACCAAAGAAAGTTCCCTAAGTGGTTTTTTATCTATTTATTGCAAGGATGGAGTGGGTGGTATAGACAGTAAATAGCCTTGGTAAATAGACTTTGGAGTAGAGATTTGTGTGAATCAGGATTGCTGGGGGTAGGATTACTGGGGTAGGAGACTCTAAGAGACAGCAGCACTTATAAGGGATCAGGGAATAATTTTTAATTGTACACACAGTGAAGTAGGGCTGCAATGAAGTGAAAACAGCAGATCCCATAGTAGCTTCTAACTGAGATGGTCTACAAAGATACCTTGCCTAGAACTGAAGGACTAGGTCTTTATTCCTATATATTTATATTGGCCAACCCTATGATGTGGGCTGCCACCAGGTAAGGGATGTGGTCTGAGTGAGCGGAGATCACCCACTTACCTGCTGTGGATAAACCTCAGCTTCATCATCCACCTGCACACACCAATGGCATGGATGGATGTGCTTATTGAAATCTTACCACTTACTGTGCTCAGGCCATGATACGTGTTACTGAAATTATCTTTTTTCTTCACACATGTGCAGGCAGGATAATGATTGACTCATCGTGGCTGTGTTGCTTATTAGCTCTGGGATATTGGCTCCCTTGGTTGTGTGATGTTGGCTCTGCCAGAGTGCCAGATTCCATCAGACAGGTTCTGATGGAAGTGATGGGCTTTTAGGCTCACAAACCTACCCTGGTCCATTCATTAAATGGGATTAACAATCATATGTCTGAGGGAGTAAGTGATGCAAACTAGGAGACAGTGGGGCCAATTTGTGAAGTAGAAAATAGTAGGCTACACTTGCTTTTAGTTCAAAGCTACATTGTCAAGTTTAATTGTAACAGGGTAGCACCCAAGTGTCACATGACACTTCCTCAATGATAGGGTGTTAGGTGATTCATAGGTGAGAGAAATCCAAGCTGAAACTGCCATGAATGACAGAAGGGTATCAAGCAGGAGGGAGTGAAGCCTGTCTGTCAGACTACCTGTGTTTATATGCAAGCTTTGCCCCAGCAAGGGCTAACCCTGTCATCAAAAGAATAAAGCCTATCCAGTCAAAATTTTATTCTTTTTGTGTTGAAACCAATGTTAGTGGTTTGTCCGAGGAAACACTAGGTTTTTGTCTCCATGGACTTTGCGCATTTAAGTATTTAAACTCAGCCCCCACCTCTGTGTCAGGCGCCACTGACATTCTTTGGTATGATATTTTAGGCTCAGATAACTACCCTGGTTCTATAAAGAGGGCATTTCACCCGCAGGCCTGATGGCAGACCTGGGAAGTGAGTGAAACCAGAGAGAAACAGCAGGTAGGGGGAGTTGACCACAGAGAAACTTATAGTTGTATGTCATTAATCACTAATTGCTGAATGATTTTATTATATGGCAGCCATAAAATATCACTTGAGGTTTTACAGCCAGTTCTGGCTTTAAGAAAACAATTCCTTATGTCAAAATGACTATTAAATTAAGTGATTCCATATTAAACATCCTATGGACGCCAGATGATTTATGAGGCTGTGTAATGAATAAGAACCTTCCCTTCCAGCTGCTCACAGGAAATCTGCAGCCATTTCTGGAAGAGCCACTGACCTTGGGAACTTCAGAGATATGCTGGTTTTTAAGTGGCACCTGGATGATTAAAGTTAAAGGGAAATTTGGGGGAAAACAGGCCCTTGCCCTCCTTGCCCCTCATTTGACAGATAAGGAAACTAAGGCCCAGAGAGGTGCTGAAGTGACCTACCCAGAAGCAAGGTATAGACTTAATGAAATCAATGTGGAGACTAAGCAGCAGCATTATATTTGTCATACTGTTGGGATCAGTAACAGAACTTTTTCCCCATGTTCTCAGCCATTCATTTGATAAAGGCAAATTGAGTCTGGGAAAAACTGTTTTGTAAATAATCTCTAATACAACCACTCCTGTGAGAAGGGGTGATGTTTCTCACTCACGTTTATTTGTATTTGTTGTCCTGAATTTGCTTTTCTATGTTCCAGATGGGTTAGACTCAGTCGATTGGCTAGTACATAGTTTTCATCTTGTGACACATTCCCACCTTCCCTCCACACATTCACAACTTCACTGAGGAGCACTGTGGAGATGCTGGTTATGCACTTGCCACTACCATTTCCTTCATGGAGTTTATAATTGAGCTGGGAAACATTATTATCATGTGTCCAATGCCAAGGTGTCCTCCTGTAATGCAGATAGTTGTTGCCATCAGAACCTGAAGGACAGAGCTAGGTGCTCCACCTGTGGTGGTATGAGTTGGTCTAATCAAGTGAAATATTGCCAAGCCAAGAAGGAGAGAGGAAATATTTCATTCAGAACTGCCGCAGAAATGAGCATGATGCTTTTTGCAAGTTCCAATGAGAGGGGATTTCTGGTGCATGCTGTATAAGCTTGACACTCTGATTAAGAAGGGCTTAAAATCCAGGTTGAACTTCCTGGAGTTCATGCTGTTTTCGTGGCTAGTTTTGCTGACTTTTCTCATTAACTATTTAGTACATTTGTATCTGTCTTTCTAATTAGATTATTAGCATGTTCTAGGAGGAAATCTTGCCAGATTATTTCTGTATATATTAACAGAATACTTTCATCCAGGAAAGGAGGAAGAAAAGGAGATAGAGAGGAAATACAGGAGAAAACTCTTCTACCTGCTGCATTGACAAAGGCTGCATGAAATAAGCCCAGAGAAACTGTGAGGTTTGTCTTGGAGAAAATGTGTCAGGTAGAGTGGCTGGTGAGTTCAGGCTTGGCTCTGTAGCATTCCCAGTGCCTTCCTCAGTGAATGCTCTAGGCATGTTGCCAGCATTCCACCACACCGTAGATGACCCCAGAGTGTTACTTGTTCACTCACTGGTTCTTTGCAAGAACATTTACTAAACATCCACTAGAAGCCAGGCTGTATTTACTGGACATCCAGATATAATGGTGGACAAAACTGGTGTGGTCTTCTGCCTTAGCATATATAGTTCACTAAGGAAAAGCCAGTAGCCAAATAAGTTATTATAATCATCTTCTCCATCACTTAATTCATCAGAGCATTAAAGGAGTAATAAGATCATTATCAATTGAGAGTAAGAGTAAGTGACTCAGCCAACATTGCCAACATAATGCAAATGAGTTAAAGAGAAAGAGAAGTGTTTAAGTCGGGGTCCACCTACAAATTTATGTGAGTGAATGGGAGGAGATTCAGTACTTGAGCTGGCATCCATAGTCCTGGGTCTTCTCCTAACCTTCCTACAGTGAAGCCATGTGTTGATGGTTCTTTGCTTCTTCCTGGTGCACCAGCACCTGAAGAATGAGTTGTTTATGCCAAAGTCATCCTACTTACACAGTCTAAGGGATCACAATGGCCATCACTGGTCTCTAATGGAATGGAAACACAGTATCAACTGAGTTTCTGGAAACTTCTGTAACTATTTGACACCCTGTGATATTTTATTGAATTTACCAAAAAAAAAAAAAAAGGCCTGAAACATTTTGAGAAGATTAATTTATCTCAGAAGGGCCCAGCATACTGGAGACATTGCAATAAAGATAGATAGGAAAGGAGGGAGGGAGAGAAAGGAAGAATAAGAACGATGTAAGATGATGTTTTTGAGAACCTTTCCAGTGTTATTTTATTTAAATAGGGAGAAACAGCTAGACTAGTGTTGTAAAATACCCATGGAGTTCCAGAACCCAGAGCACAGTGACTATGAAGAAGATGTTATTCTGAAAAGAAGTTTAGGTGTTGTATTAGGAAGAACTCTTAAAAAAAATGAAATCGAGAACACAGAGTCGGTAATACTGATAGGGAACCCTTTAAGTTAATAGTTTTAAGAAGATAGTTAAAACTGGCAATAAACCTGATCTCTAGGCTAAGGCTGAAAAGTTCAAACCTAAATCAGAATGATTTAGAAAGGAAGAAAAATGACCAAGTGTGTATATTTGCTACTTGTTCTTTCTTAATCCATTTCTCTCTCATCAAATTGCTCAGAAGCAATTCTGATTTCGAAATGGAATTTAGGAAATGAGGACTCAAAGAAAGAAGCAACTATAATAAGATGACTTCCAGGAAGTAGAATAAAGGTGCTCATAGTAATTCTGTTTCCCAAGACCTATAAACACAATGAATTGGAGTGCTGCTGTGTAACTGTAGTCATATTTTCTACCCTCTATAAACATTGTGCTTTATTAAAAGTTAATGCAAAGAATACATTTTTAAAAATTAATATTTTTGCTAGGTGCTAGTGGATCATACCTGTAATCCTACCTAGTCTGGAGGCTGAGAGATCTGAGGATCATGGTTAGAAGCCAGCCCAGGGAAAGAAATCTGTGAGACTTTTATCTCTAAAAATGACTGAGAAAAAGCCAGAAGTGGTACTGTTGCTCAGGTAGTAGAGCTCTAGCCTTGAGCAAATCTCGGACAGAGCTTAGGCCCTGAGTTCAAGCTCCAGGACTTGTACAAATCTAGAAAAAAATGAGCTCTTTCTGTGGAACAATCATGGTGGATAGTTTTTGTCCTCATTCATTGCACAGAAGACTTTCTTTAACATGAAGAAATGACTCCTTCATATCTCACCTGCTCCAGAATTTTTCCCTGTGAACCTCCATTCTTTGCCTCTCCCTTCTTCAAGGTTCAAGGCCTGGAGATTTATTCTAGACATTCATCTTACTAGGACACAGCCAACTTGGGGAGGCAGAGGCAAAGGGATCAGCAGTTGGAGAGAGCTATATATGAATGAGGAACATTCTAGGTGACTACCACCATTTGGCCACAAAAGGTTGCTTTGTCCTTGCCAGGAGCAGAGCTGGTGTGGGATTTTGGATTGGTGGTACCACATTTGAATAATTGCATCCAGAGCCTGCTTATGTTTTTCTTGATTGCCTGCCATGTATTTGTTAGGCATTGAAGCCTGCCATGCTGTTCTGGAAGAAAGGATGCACACACTCCCAACACCAGTCATACTTGCTCTGTTCTGTTCACACTTCATTGGCCAAACAACCATCTCCAGTGTTTCCTGGCCTAGCCTTCCCTATTATTTCTCTCCTTTTCTCCTCCAGAGCATGACTACATCTTGCCTTTCCTGCCCCTTGCTTTAAGCAATAACTGAGACTTTCATCTTGCAAAAAGCTTGAGTGTGTTTGTGTGTAAATGCACCTAACTTTTCTCTTATCATTCCCCCAACTTCTCAAACTTTTTTCTATATTTCCTCCATTTCTCTGTTATCTTGTACCTTCTTCTGGACCTAAATTCATTTAATCCTGTCTCTTCTCAGCTTTCAAGTAAGTTTGTTTTATCAGTTAGTCCTCTCTTGTTTCAGCATCTTCAATGTTTTTGTTCTCTTCCAATTAAAACACGATAAATTCTCTTTAATTCAGGAAAAGAAAAGAGCCATTCCATAATCTGTGTGTTTGTGTATGGCTCTATGTTTTTCAAAACATCACATGGTGCATAACAAATATATACAATTTCATCTTTCACTGAGTAAAATTAAATATGACATTGCTCTGCTTTTTAAGTGTCTTTTCATATTTGTGTCCTTGTCTCCGAGGCTGAATTTTGTGCAATTATTTAGAATGTTAGTGTGATTCTTTGTCTTTAAACCACCTGCAATCTGGTCACTGCTCCACTGTACCCTTGATTGTAATCATTGAAGATGCAGAATGGCTAGATTATGGGCCTGCTTTCCATTCCTTATGTTGAAGCTGTAGCTTGTTTTCCTCCAGAGTCTTTGTCCTTGTTGGACCACTGTTATTGTATTGTTCTGTTGTTGTTGTTATTATTGTTGCATCTTTCACTGTCTCTTGGTTATTCCAAGTTCAATGAAATTATTTTTTCCTGACTTCTGAGAAGATCTTAGTTATCATTATCACCAATCATGTATTTACCTGCTTTAGAACTCTCATATCACCTTGAACTGCCTTTGTCCTCTTCTTCTGTCCCAACACCTCATGCTCTTGACCCCTACGCTGAATTATTTCATCTATAAAGCTGCAGCTCTTTCAGTATTTCCTTAACCTGGGTCCTCATAATACTCTGCCTTTCTCCCTGACACCCTGCTTCAGTTTTGCTTGAGAAGCTCTTTATATTATCTTAGTCATTTTTTAAAACTCAGGTTTAAATGAGGTCAGTCTTGGGTTAAAAACTTTTGCAGCTGAAGACAAGAAAGAACCATCAAGAATTCCACATAATAGTATAATGACACTCTAGTGAGTCATGATTATTTGTTGAAGTGTGTCACAAAAATTTTGTGGCCAGTAATAAAGAAAAAAATTGAGGCAGTTCAAGGTTGTCAGAAAAATTATGTCATTCTTACATATATCTGCATTGTTAAATGAACAGAAATCAGTGGAATGACAGCTAATGTGTCCCCAGTATCCCCCTCCCCCCCTCCTTCTGTCCATCCCTCCCTCCCTCACCAGAGTGAGCTGCCTTTCTAAATAGAATATGAAGAGTTCTGGTGAGTGTAACCACCATCCTGTAGAATTTCACTGAGATGCTTTGGGATTTGCTCAAAATCAGAGTATGCTCACTTGATTGCACCTTACGTGTGAATAGCATCTCCCATGGATTTTTCAGGGAATCAAAATTTCTCTGGGCAAGAAAAAAACTAGCTCAGAGAAGGAAGTAAAAAACCCTTTAGCAGGACAGTCTTCACACATCATTGTCCTGAGATACCTTTTCAAACTCTCAGTCATCTGTGGTATCTCAACCTCCACACCCTACCCATTGTTATTCTGTACATAGACTATACAGTGGTGATGGCCAGGTCCTTATCTGAGCTCCACTTGCCAGGTCACTGTGGCAGAGCATGCGGTTCTGGGAAATCCCAGGCAATCAATTTATTATCTTTTTAAGTTCTGCTTGAAAATATGACCTGACTTTTGAAACTCATTGGGCCCATCTCTCACACATTTTTCAGAGTGGCTTAAGAGCATGTTCTCAGAGACAGACCTCTTGACTCTTGTACTAAAAGCTCTAATATTGTAGGCTTCATGGTGATAATAATGCTGTCTACCTCAAAGGGTAGCTGTGAGGATTTCATTAGACAATTTTCCATGCCCAGGGGTGGGGGAGGGGGTGGGGATACTCTGCAGCCCTTCCGTGAGCTCAGATTTGCCCACAGCTTCTTTCAGACAGCACAAGGGCCATGCCATGCCCAGCTGCTGCCAATCTTACTCTGCCTTGCCCACAACATGGAAACTATGGAGTAAATTAATTTTCAACAAGTTAGATGTTGTCCCAAAGTAATGCGTGTGATACTTTCCAGCAGGGAGGCTTTGAAATGCTGTCCCTCCTATAATTAATATGTTGTGCTGTGCTGAGCCCGTCAGGCAGATGGCTTTATCATCACAAATTTAGTCTTGACAGAGGTCAGCTGCATCCGTCTCCATGTGTCCTCTTGTGTGCCCGGCAAGCTGGCTTCTTTCCTTCCCTTTCCTCCCAGCCCTCCCAGTTCGTCTCGGCCTTCAGTCTAGCCAGATCTCAAGCTCACTGCCTGAATGTAATTTATGATATCAGGCTGGGATTTTGAGGTTTTGGAAGGAATCCACTGTCTGTTCAGGCTTCATTTTCAGTTGGAGACATAGAGCCATCACATTTACTCCTTCTAGATCATGAGGGATGTGGGAATTTGGCTCTTCTTAAGACCTTCTCTCCCTGGTCATGAGACCCATTTCTGAGTTCCGTTCCATTTAAAATTCACTGCAACAAGGGGTAACATTGATTGAGATGTATTGTATTCATAAACTGCTTTAAGTGGCCACTCTGTTGTACAACTAAAGACATTTTTTAATATCAAAAAACAAAACAATAAAATTCCCTGGAAGACAGAATTAAAAGATCACAAATCATGATGATCATCCTTAGACCCATGCTCAGTTGAGAAGAAAATATGTTTGAGAGTTTTAAAGTATTCTGTTCAAGTCCATGCGGTTAGCAAGTAGCAGAGCCAGAATCCAACCCAGGCTTTCTCTAAAGCTGAGATTTTAGTTCTCGCTGTCTACTCCTTCTAGCTCTCAGATGTTATCACCTTGGAGGTCTATTTCAGATTCAGTGTGTGAGGAATTTCTGAGTTGAATAGACTTGAATCAGAAATACATCTTCAGAGCAAGGGAGAGATCCCAGTTCCTTCGCCTCAGAGATGCTTTCCAGCCTGGGATTAAGGAGCTTCCCATCATCTCCTCCAGCGCAGTCAACATCCCTAGCCCTTTTCAAGAACCCTGGGTGGAAGGAGGCAGCTTGTATTTTCCCCACACACCGCAGGACCCTCCATGATAGTCAAACAGGATGATCTCAGCAAAGCTGACAAGATGTTTCTGTGTTTGTTAAACAAGAACCATTTGTTTAGTTCAGGAGCATCTGTTGAATAAACAAGATATCTGATGTGCCATTTGCTCATTGGAAATTAACAAACCCTTTAAAAATGGCAATTTGTCAGGAGTTATATGAGGCAGAATTTATTCTCAGCAAGTGAACAAATTGAAACTTGCTTCCCAGCATTTCTAGATTCCCCTAGAGCCAGTGCTGCAGAAAAAAAAAAAGTCAGTTTAATTCTTCTATCATTAAGGAAAACATGCAAACAAGGATACAGAAGTTAAAGCAAGTGTCCAGTTATGGAAATTGAGGCATCCTGGGGGCTGCAGAGTCTAGAGCAATTGGGGTGAGCTGTCCCCATTCTGAGGCAGGGTTCCATGATCAGAATGTAGGTCTTTCACAGGGAAGATAACTTTCTTTCTTCTTCTTCTTCTTTTTTTTTTTTGCCAGTCCTGGGCCTTGGACTCGGGGCCTGAGCACTGTCCCTAGCTTCTTTTTTGCTCAAGGCTAGCACTCTGCCACTTGAGCCACAGTGCCACTTCTGGCCATTTTTTGTATTTGTGGTGCTGGGGAATCGAACCCAGGGCTTCATGTATATGAGGCAAGCACTTTTGCCACTAGGCCATATTCCTAGCCTGGAAGATAACTTTTTAACAATTCTTTTCCACACTCTTTCCAACAATCACTTGACAGAACTATGATCAACATTGTTCTTATGGCTTCCCATGAAGTAAGAATTGGAGCACATGGTTGATGGAGGTGGGGGGCGGGGGGGGGGGCGGCGGGAGGCGGGGGAATGAAATCAAGGAAGAGAATACAAGGAATTTCACAGCTGTCACTGCTTTCGAAGGTTTCAGTGCTTTCAGGACACTGGCAAAACAACAACAACAGTGAAGCATGGGTTCAACCTCATTTTGCCCATGAAATACAAAAGCTTTACAGTATTGAGCCTTAATCTTTGACTGTCTTTAAAATCCTTCATCCAGGAGCCAAGCCTAATTAATACACAGTTTGGTTCTTATGGATAATATGCTCACTGAGTTCAGGTGACAAAGCTCTATTTTAACCACCATCTATATAGGTAAGGTAACTAAGCCTAGATTGGTATAACTTACCCAAACACATACAGTCATCAAGAGTCAGAGTTGGAATTTGTGCCAGCATGCATTGAGAACCCACTGGCTTGAGGTCTTTGGAGGTTATAAAGTCTTTGTATCCCTGAGTGTAAAGATTGGGAATGAAAAGCTCTAAACATATCGACACTATCCTGGGCAAAAGTGTACATGTGGTAAGCAAGATATGGGTGAGATTCCTAGCAAGTGCTTGGTGGCTTGAGAGTGATATACTATTTTCTTTCTTTTTTTTTTTTTTTTGTTGGGTTGCAATTCAGATTCTTTATTTAGATGGGGTTTGGGATGAGCGAGGTGATTGAGCCAGGCAAGGAGCTCTCAGGCTTTATATAAGTGAGTCCCTGTGGACTCCCGTTAGAAGCTAAGGAATTAGCTGACTCTGGGCCCTAAGCAACTTGCTGCCTCATCTCCTCACATTAGCCGTCTTAGCAATTGATCTTGTAAACTTTCTGAATCAGAGAAATTAAAGATGAAAAAGAGCCTATTAAGTGATCTTACCCCAGCCCCAGACTAAGCAGAATGACTCCTGTGGGAGGATCCAGAGTGTCTAGTTCAGTTTAATTGTAATTGTCCCAGAGGGTCTAACTGCTCTTCCCGGGGGCAGCCTTTCCCAGGCTGATGGATGCAGGTGTGAGCAATATCTCACAGGAGCTACGGCTCTGTACCAAGGCTGTGCCTGAGTGTCTTTCACTCCATGTTCCATCCCACTGATGTTTTGCAAATTGCCTCTAGAATGTGCTGGAGCCAAGGGATATCTTTTATGGAGAGTAGATTAACCAGTTCTATTTGTAGGTAGGATCTGGTGATTTGCCCTGCTTATCCCCTTAGCCAGGAAATGTATGTAGCATTTTCTATGTAGAGTAAAAATACTAGGTCAAGGACAGACAGTTGCCCCAAGAATGGTAACACTAATAGTGACTGACAGGTGTTAAGTTCTCTTTAACCTGTAGTAAGCACTGAAGAAGATGGAAATCGTTTTGCTATTGTTTCTTGTGCTGATCCTGGGCTTGAACTTAGGGCCTGGTTACTGTTCATGAGCTTTTGTGCTTAAAGCTCACAGACTTTCCTGTCTGGATTGTCTTTAAACTTCCATCCTGATATCTTAGTCCCCTGAGTAGGTGGAATTACAGGTATGAGCCACTGGCACCCATCTAGAAGGTGGAAGTCTTGAAGAGATAAGAGGGACCCAGGGCTGACTTCAAAATGAGGCACTGTTGGCTTTCTAAACAGGAAACCTTGCTTGGGGCTTGGGGCTTGGTGCATAAGCCATCTTTGTAGTAGTTTGTTTTACTGCTTCTACCAAGAGGTCCTTGCTT
The DNA here is from genome assembly GCF_023159225.1 of Perognathus longimembris pacificus. Lineage (NCBI taxonomy): Eukaryota > Metazoa > Chordata > Mammalia > Rodentia > Heteromyidae > Perognathus > Perognathus longimembris. Next base: position 19,034,270 of record NC_063162.1, on the reverse strand, counting down.
GTTACTGAAGATCTTTTCATTTCTTCAATTACTTGTCTTTGGCTCCTGTTGTCTAAGGGTCTGGATATTTTCATGGGCCACTATTAGATGATTCTAGGGGCTGGGAATATGGTCTAGTGGCAAGAGTGCTTGCCTCATATACATGAAGCCCTGGGTTGGATTCCCTAGTACCACATATATGGAAAACAGCCAGAAGTGGTGCTGTGGCTCAAGTGGCAGAGTGCTAGCCTTGAGCAAAAAGAACCCAGGGACAGTGCTCAGGCCCTGACTCCACGCTCCAGGACTGGCAACAAAAAAGAAAACCAATTTTTGAAAAAATTGATGATTCTGGAGTTTAGGGTGTTAACCAGGGAAAGCCTACACAAATTCTCAGGCAAAAGGACAAGAAGCCTGAGAACACTGAGCGCAGAAACAGAGCAGGAAGCTGTGGTTAGGGCTAGGATGAGAGCAGATTAGAGAAGAATGACTTTGATTCCCAAGCTTGTCCCTAAAGGATTTGTTTACAGAAATAGGGAATCATATGCTTTAATTTTCTTTCTTTCCCTTAATACCTTGTGTTTTCAGGCTGGAGTTTTACTGGAATTTGTAACTGTTTGAGAAGTCATGAGGTCAAGGAAAGCTTTGCCAGGGTTATGTTGAAGTCATTTGACTCTTTTTGCTTTTGTGACTAAACTCTCTTTTAGTAGGGACATGTAGTGAAATGTGAAAAGTGAAATGTAGAAATGTAGATATTCCTTATTTTGAGATATGGTGGCTGATTGACACATGGTGGGTGATTTCCCTCCCTCATCCTTTCTGTCCTGGCGAAGGGCAGCCACAGGCACATCCTGGAATGTGCTCTAGAGACAAGTCCATTTGACCTGAGCTTGTGTGGAGCTTGCCCTTAATTACCTGCAGTGATTTAAACCAGCCATTTAACTTGTCCCAGTCTTTCTGCAAAATGCATACAAGAGCTGTACGTACCTCAAAGGACTTCTGATCATTTGCCCAACAATATAATTGAGTCCCAGAGTTGTGCTAGGTAGTACAGGTACCAGGATAAGTATTGTGAGGGGGGGACCCCTTTCTCTTCCATAAATTTGTAATCTAGAGAAGAGGCAGCAATATATGAGAATAGCTACAGGAATTATTATGAGCATGAAATAAAATGCCTTCAAAAACATTGTGATTATAGAAGATAATGCACAAATACAGCTATCATTACCCTATCATTGAGGGTATGGTGATTACTTCTTTCTTCATAGGGATCCTGCATGGTTACTTGTCTCCTAACTTATAAACCTATACAGCACATGGGCTCTTTCTAAATACTTGTTTCATCCTCAGTCTGTGCTTGAGATAACTCTGAATAGTATGCCAGTGTAGAATCTGGGCTGGTATGTCTACACTGGTATAATGCGCCAAAATGCATACCCCTAATAGTCCCGAGGCAAAACGAGGAAATTCTGATTTTATGCTCTTCAAAGCTGAGATACAATTAAAAATGTTACCACGGTAATTGGCAACATCCATTAACTTGATGGGAATTACCCAAGGCAGCACATTTTCTCCCTTTTGCACATTATTAGTCTATAAATACACCTGGTTTCTTTCCTCTTCCTTCAGTAGAACTTATACAAAACTCCCTCCCCTTCCTGCCAACTTGTCTTCTTAATGCCCTTCTTTTTTAATTAACTCTCTGCATTCCTCCAGCATGTCTACAGGGAACCAAATAATCTTGCATCAAATTAGATGTGGCCTTATGGTTTATCCAAGAGGCAGTCTCAGAAACACAAAGTACTGAGGTCACAGGGTTGAGAGTCAGCAGGGCCTGGCATGCATTCCAGTTCTGCTTAACCTACCAGAGGATGATCTTCAATGGCCTTAACTTTCTGAGTGTGCTCATCTGTGGAATGGGAACAATCATGCTTACCCTTCCAGATCAAACCATTAAAGACCTGACTGGGCTCTGAATGACATCAAACCTAGAAGAAGCTCCTGCTTGTTGATTAGCAGCAACATTTGCCTTCGATCTGCCCTGCTTGGTGATCATTGCTGATGGGCAGCTGTAGACAGGTTCTAGAAGTGCTTGGCTATTTAGACATGCCATCTCCTGATGAGTATGAACTCTACAGATGGTGAGTGGTACTGTGGGATAGAAATTTCTCTTCCTTCTAATATATCCAGATGATTAAATCAAGGCAAAGCCAAGTACAAGAACTCTGGACAATCAAGATGTAAGAACTGGCAGTGCAAATGGGTAGCTCCATAGGATCTTTTCTCCTCAGTTGTGAAGTTACTAAACATCAGAGACCAGAGATAGAAAGGATCTCTGCTCTTCCTCAACTCCTCATCTCTGGGTTTAAACCTCTTTAGTTTACAGTGGAAGAGACCCAAAGAGATCAAGTGACTTAGAAAAAAAATCACAGAACTAGTCAGCATGGCTATCGCCAGAATCAAGATCTTCATCTTAGTCTGTTGCTCTTTTAACTACATCCCAACACAAAGTTTGATTAATAGGCACATAATTGGGAGTTGTTGAGATTAATGTGAGTCTGTGCATTCATGAGAGTATATGCATATCTGCCTGTCTGTGTCCCATAAAGTTCTTGAATCCTACTATGCATATTCTGTGTATAATTAATTTTCATCCTTTATGCCATAGTTTGGATCTTAAGTGTCCCCACAGGACCATATGTTACAGGCTTAGTCTCCACTATGGTTCAAGTGAGCAGTGAAGGAAATTTTGAATGATTGACCCCAGAGGGAGGTCTTTAGGTCACTGGAGTCATGTCCTAGAAGGAGACTGTGGGACTACAGCCAGTTTTTCCTTCTCTCTTTAACTCCCTGGCATTCAAGGTGTGGTTTCACACCTTCACATATTCTTCTGCCTTTGCCACATGTCTAAAAGTAATAGCCTGATCCATCATGAATTGAAGCTTACAAAATGTGAGCCAAAGAAAACTTTTCCTCTTTATAAGTTGATTATCTCAGGTACTTGTACCACTAATAGGAAGCCAACTAACATATTCCTCAAGACCAAATGGGAAAGTTTTAGGAGTCTAGAGAGTCTAAATAATGTGTTCATGGTCACAATGCAGTAAATGCAGCTCCAAGATTAAGATCTAGTAACAAGTCTCCAAAGCTCCTCTCTTAGCAACTAGAATATAGAGGAAATAGATGCTGTCTACAAATGCATTTTTACTTAAAAATTGCCCACAGTGTGGTAAATGAAACTTCAGCAAGCCCTATGTATGTCACTCCAAGTGCAAGCTTGACAGATGAGGGGAAATGGAATTTTGTTTGTTCCCAAATGTTTTCATTTAACTCCTTTCTGTACCTTTAAGAACCTGATAACCTGTACTTCACGCCATCAAACCTTCAGCCACCTCTGGCCTGTGGATCCTCCTCTTAGTTCTGGTCTGTATTCTCAATGCATGGGAAGCTCTTGCTTGCCTCAGTAGCTATGGGACCATTCCTGTGATTCTGCAGGACTCTTTCTATTACTTCTATATGTATTTCTCTTTAGTTCCCATTTCTAATGACACAGTTCTTTATAGACTCCCACAGCACTCTAAATGTCCACTACTAAAGTGCATGCTACATTTTCCTGACTGTACCTTCTTCCCAGAGCTGTTTGCTATACAAGTTTGAGTTTCTAAGAGCAGGTCAATGTGAATATCTAGAAATTTAAAATCTTCTCTTACACATTTTTGGCATATTCTCTCTCCCATTTTTTTTTCCTAGTGGGTTTGTGGTAGGTAATCGATATCTTCATGTGGGTAATTGGGTGGAGTAATTTAGTTACTATTCCTAATGACCTTCTAAAAAGAGTCCTAGTGTTGTTATGATGGGGACAATAGAAAGATATCCTTTCTCAATCCAAAATTTGCAAAAATTCTGATATTCTCATCAGTATAAATGCCTTCTCTTTTTTTCTTTGTATTGAAGAGTTTAGAATATCATGGCTCTGCTTTTCCCCCAAGTTTCTTACTCTTTGGCTTTATCCCACTTTAAGTGTCCATGAGAATTGACTAAATCCTAGGCAAGAAGAAGCACTTTGTGAGTGATGAAGCAAGGGCATTTCTGAAAACATTGCTGTTTAGAAGTCCCACATGCTCTGGGTTATAATATTTAAAGTACTTACTTTACTATTTAGCTACATATACATACACATCCTCACTTTAAGTCCTTTCACTGTATGTGAATACACCTCTCCTTGCTAAAAGTTTTAAAGGCATAGCCTTTCTAAATGTACCAGTTTACAGTTAAAGTTCCCTTTATATGAAGTTATGAGGAATAGAATGAATGTGGTTTCTGAAACAAGTGACTGTATCTGATGACACAGGAAAAATGGAAGGCATGATGAGGAATGCAGTTTGCAGGAACCAATCCATCATTTCTGAGGTGGTGGCTTTCTGTTATTTCCAGGTTCTTCCTTATCCTGTTTCCAGAGTGACAAACCACTGCTGGCTTCTGCCTTTCCATATGCCCATTTGTGCCAAAAGCCTTGGAGTCTATGGCCCCTCTGCATTTTGTGACCTTCTCATGTCAAACCCTACATACACTTCTGCACTATCCCCAACCTCACTTATCTCTGTGACATCACTCTGGATCCATTAAGTCTTCCCAGCAAGCCTTCAAGCTCTTTCAAAGTCCCCTACCCCCTGTGTATAACTCCATCTGAACCTGTTAAAAGAACTGTGCTTATCCAGGAGGGAGATAATTGGGTTGGAGAGAGGAATTACCAGAATCAAGTGGCTGGCAATCAGGAACCTGCCAGCTCTCTACATCCATTCTGCAAAGCTTGGAACATTCTTTGATTCGAAGAATGACTGAGTCTTCTATGAGCCACAGCTTCTCTTTGTACCATGAACTTGTTTGGAAATATGAGTCTGCTCACTGGAATTATGCAAAGCTGTAGCCCATATGTTTCATGCAATAATTAGAAATTCTGAGTTCTCACCTGGTATAGGCATTCAGTGTTTGCTAAGGATGTTTGATCTCACTCCTGGTAAGTCATTCAGTTGCCTTTAGAAGCATTCTCGTGGATCTTTTGTGCTAATACAATTGTAAAATCCCAGTGATCAAAGCTTATCTTAGAATGACAGCTGACAGCAGGTAAAGCTCACTGAAGGTCTTCACTTGAACTTCCTTGACTTGGTCAGTAGAGTCCTTATATTGCAGTCCTGAAAATAGTTCCTGCAGGATTTGCTTCCTATCACCCAGGATACTAAATTGCATCAGACCCATAGTTTCTTTCCTTTTCTCACTGCTTCCTTTGTAGAAATTGTATTACATTTGTGATCCAGTGTAAGCTTGCGTATTTTCCTATAACTTAAGCAAAGGTTTCATGGGAAATAGTCTATCACATGAGATGTATTCTGACATGTCAAGCCTGCTCTCTCATTATTTTGTGAAACTAAAAGAGTTTGATACACTAAATACACTTTATGATTCACTAATTGCCCATAATTTAAAAACACTGACTTTTCTGGCCAGTAGTGATGAGAAGGCTGAAGTGATCATAACTAGTTTTTCAACTGTCATATGAGAAAGCCCAAGAGGTGCTGAGCAATTTCATAAGCAATATGTTGGTAATGAATTTCTGACTGCAAGAGGTTAACATAATTAGAAAGAGAGAGAGAACATTTGTGTGTATATGTGAGAAAGAGGGAGAAAGATAGAAGAAATATTTGGTTGTAGAAAGGAAGACTTTAGGAAGAACCTCATTCAAGAATCCTATTTAGTGCTCTCTTTCTCTTTCCATGCTCTGCTTTGTTCCATCTGGTAGAACAACTTAAAATAACAAAGACAAGTCATTCAGGTTTCTCATTACAGTTTAGCAAAGTATTCCCAAAGTGTGGGGCATGAATCTTTCTGCCCTAGTTTGATTGGAGGAATCTAGCCCTGATCTACTTAGTATTGACAAGAGACAGCTCTATATAGTTTAGATATGCTTCTAGGAGTCTTCACCTAAAAGTGCATAAATCTGGAATAGTAGTTGTCCAAGGCAGGAGAGTGTTTGTGGTTAGCAAGGAAAAGTTCTCCAAGTGCCCCTAGAGGAGCTGAGCTTACCTGAGCTAGAGGAGAACCCTGAGCTTTTGCTGCCCCAGCATTTGCACAAGATGATCACATTTGTCAAACAAATCACAGATGGTTTAAAGGGACAATATTGCTTTGAAGATAGTCACAATAGCAGAATAATATAAAACAAAGACTTTATTCACTTAATTGTCTAGATATTAATTAAATTAATGAAATTGAATGAAATCTGTTTCATTGTATTATAGAACTATTTTCAACATTTATCCTAAACATACCACTGGAATTATTATTATTTTTCTCATTCATGTCTTTATCTACCCAACAGATATCTAGAAAAGCAAAACAAATACAGTGTTTGGCATGAGTGGAAATGATAATTTAATCAGACATGGAGCATGTCTTTGAGGAGAGTGAAATGAAGGAGAGAAAGAATTAGGTGCACAAGTCATTGAAAGTGGAGAAAGACAGATGTTTGAACCAAGGATCAATTTCTTTTCTTCTCTCTCCCAATGACTGGGCAGTTTGACAGCTGTATTCCTCTATTTCCTCCTCTGAAAGAGAGTGAGAGTGAGAGAGAGAAGAGGGGAAAGAGGAGGAGGAAAGAGGAAGAAGAGGAAGGAAGATGAAGAGTAGAAGATTATACCTTGTTGATCACTCAAAGATCAAGTGAAATAATATATTCAGCCTTATAATAAAAATTCTAGTACTCAATAAATTCTGGTGTTCAATAAATATAATTAAGATAATGTGAGCATTGTCATAGTAAGCATTGAATCATGCAACATACTAACACATAACTCTCTTATCGGCACTTTAATTGAATTCACTTAGTTTTCTTAAAAATAATTCTAAGAACACTATTGTTACTATATCTGCATTGTGTAGATGAAAATCTTTGAGGCACAGAGAGATTAAGTGATTACCTGTGATCCCACATTTAGTGAGTGATGAAGCCACAACCCCACCCCAAAGTCTGACAGTAGAATTTATGCTTTCTTCCACATCAACACATGGAACATGGCTCTGAGGTTGCATTTGGGGGTCTAGTTAGGGGCTCTAATGTTCTTCATGCCTGGGAGGGAGTGTCTATTAGCTACTGACTCTGGGACTTTATTCTAGTCTAGTGTTTCTGTGTGAATGCTGTCAACCATCATTAGGTCAGCCGAGTATTTCCTAAGCAACAGGAAACTTGTCAGCTGGGTATTTCCTGTGAATGCAATTCTTCCTTTTATGCTGGTACTGGGGCTTGAATTCAGGGCCTTATACTCTTGCTTACCTTTCTATCACAGTTGGCAATCTATCATTTGAGCCACACCTCCAGTCCAGAGTTTCTGTTTAATTGCAGATAACATCTCCTGAACTTTTTTTGCCTGGCAGGCTTGGAGCTGAAATACTAAGATCTCAACCCCCTGAGTCTCAAGGAATTTAGGTGTGGGCCACTCAGCACCTAGTTTAAGACTACAATTCATGGCCTCCAATCAGATCTTTTGAGTCCGAAATTCTGAGGATGCATCCTCTTTTAACACCAAGATCTTCAAAAGATACCATTGCTATTAAAATCATAATCTCAAAGAGGAGACCTATCACCCAAGATAAATCGATCAAAATTCCTAGGGGCTTCTTCAGTGGTATTTAATACCTTTGGAAAGTCCTCCCCCAAATTCTATTCTGTCTCCAGGAATACAAACTGTCACAGGATGCAGGCATGAAGTGGAACGTGCAGAATGGAGCAGAATGAGTATTTCAAGAAAAGAGAGAGATTGAGTCAAGACACAACAGGGCAGAGAATTGTGGCAAAAAATAGAGAGATATTGCGAGGCACATCAGCTGACTACAGTGAATAATAATGTATTTTTCAAAATAACAAAGACTAAGTTCCAAATATTTCACTATAATGCACAAAACAATAAGGTGATAGATGTGTTAGTTAACTTGACATATCATTCCACACTGTAGAAGTATATCAAACCATCTACAACATATAATATAAAATTGTGGTTTCTCTGTTAAAAATGTTCACAAATATGATTATTTTGTAATTTAAGTATGTAACTTATCAGTTGGTAGTGCATTTGTACTATGACCTTGCCAGTATTTTCCCTTCAATATGCACCCGCTCATTCCTCTTCAATAATATCCAACTTTCTTATTTATAGGAATTCTTTTGCCCTGGAATTCATGGCCATGTAGAGAGAATAATGTGCAAGATTTCAGCCTTGCCATTTCCCTCCTGACAGACAAGTGTGCTAGAAGAGGACTGGACTGAATTTCCAAATTGACTTTTAAGGCCACTTGACACAAGCTAGCTGTGTTACCGGGTGGTTACAAAGGGCATTTTCTGACCTGTGAAATGAAGGGGTTGGATGAGATTGTATTTCAAAGGTTGATGCTTCTAGCACATGCTCTCTTTCTCTCTCCTTCCTCTCTCTGGGACTGTGGTCTCTCTTTCTCCCCTCTCTCTGGGACTGTGGTGTCTAGATGAGCTGTCATGGTTCCTGAGAAGCTCCTGTCTGACCTATTTTATATGATAGGACTAAGTACACAAAGGGTGCCATTGCTAAAAATAAGCTTTCTGTCCGTTGACCTTCCTTCCTCTCCTTCTTCTCTCAGGAACATCTGTGAGTGATGTCTCAGAAGCTGATCTCACTGTCTTCCCTAGTGGTTTCCTGTGGCTCCCTATGTCCTTCTGTTGCCCCTGTCCTTAGTGTTTGTTTGGAGAATAATCATTATCCTTCCACTTCAGAGTTTCAGAGGATCCTTGGAGCTATTAATAGGCTCATTAATTGTTATCAAATTAATGGCAATAAATACCCCCAAGAGTAAATGACATCACACATTATTCTGCCCTGTATAGGTTTTTCCTCCTGTTTTTATCACCAGAAAGTTAGCAAGCCACAGGACAAGTGCTATCTGGGGCAAGGACAGCAAGGACACTGAGATCTCTTTTGGCTGTGAAAAAAGGGTTTGTTTTGAGTCCCAATATACTGAAGGGTTTTTGGGTGTTTTTGTGGATTTTTTTTTTGAAATTTATCTAGCTCAGTGAAAGTGTTGAATATTTATTCAACAAATATTTACTGATGATTTACCATTGACTGAACACTGAGACTGAATACATTGCTATACTATGCAATAAAAGCCATGGAGGTCAAGAATCACGTCTAATAGCGACCAAAGATTATTCCAACTGTACAGTGATGTCTACACTTGGTGGTGGGGGGAGGGAAGGGAGTCCAAGCTGTCACAGGGAATCCTCATCAGCAGCTCACTGCTAACTTGTGATGTTATGACCAGTCATAATGCTTTGGTAGAGAGACTTTGCTTATCCAGTGTCTAGCAAAGCACCCTCATAGTTTATCCCTATGCTTCAAATAAAAACTAATGCTGGCTAGAACATTAAAAATGCTTTCCGTGTGCCAGGCACTACTCCTAAGTGTTCACCACTTAACTCATTTAATCCTCCTAACTCTCCGAAGCAGCTGCTATAATCTTCCTGGTTTATAGCTGTGGAAACTGAAGATCATTGTTGGCACATATGTGCACAATGTGATAATAAAGGGCCTGCTAGAAGAAAACTGGTAAAAATCTACTGGAAAAGCGGAGTTCTTCTTCAGTTATGGGGAAGCCTTGTAGTAGAGGAATTCATGATTATGGACTTTTAAAATATTCTTTAGAATTTTCATGGATTCATATCTTAACTCTATTTTTGTCTCATAAAAATTTTTGTGTAAAATTCACCTAATTCATATCAGGAATAAAGTATAACCCAGAGGCACTAATGATGACTTGTTTACAGTTTGCTGTAACAATAATACATATGTATAGATTCCCTTCCCTCCCTCCTTCCCTCCCTTCTTCCTTGTTTTTGTTTTTTAAACTCAGGGCCTGAGCACTGTCCCTGGCTTCTTTTTGATCAAGGCTAGCACTCTACCACCTGAGCCACAGTGCCACTTCTGGCTTTTTCTATATATGTAGCAAGCACGTTACCACTAGGCCATATTCCCAGCCCCCTTCCTTTTTCCTTTTCTTTCTTTTGATGGTACAGGGATTTGAACTAAGTAAGGGTTTTGTGTGTACCAAGCAGGCATGCAACACCACACACAACGTGTAGTTTGTTCTTTGAGATAAGATTTCAAAAGTCTCTTGGCTGGGGCTGGGGATATAGCCTAGTGGCAAGAGTGCCTGCCTCGGATACACGAGGCCCTAGGTTCGATTCCCCAGCACCACATATGCAGAAAACGGCCAGAAGCGGCGCTGTGGCTCAAGTGGCAGAGTGCTAGCCTTGAGCGGGAAGAAGCCAGGGACAGTGCTCAGGCCCTGAGTCCAAGGCCCAGGACTGGCCAAAAAAAAAAAAAAAAAGTCTCTTGGCTAACCTCAAAACATGATCCTCCTATCTCTAGCTGTAGCAGAGATTGCAGGCCTTAGCCACTGTTCCTGTATACCCCCTCTTTTGTGTGCTTTCAATAGGATGCTTACAATCATTTGCTTCCTTGCAGATGCTAGTCATGGAATGCATCGCTGCTAGTTCTACACTACCTACTGGCCCTGGCTCACTGGCCCTCCTGGCCTAACTTTAAACTCAGAAAAGTTAGAGGCTTGGCTGTTTGAGATGGACGATAGATACATTTCTTTACATGTTTAGCATCAGAGCAGTTCCCTTGGCAATATCTTGATTCCTTTTACATGTCTCAACTTCTTCCATCCTGGCATACTTTGTCAAGAATTGAGCCTGAGTCCCGATTTTCCTTTCCCTCAATGATTTATCTGTCTTTACAAAACTTCCCTTTTCGCTTTTGTGACATCCACCCAGGCTCCTTCTGGTTCCTTTTTTTTTCTGTTCTCAGCATTCCTTTCTTAATCTGTTGTCACCGGTATGTTTGACTCCCAGTTTCTACAGTCTAGAACCAATATGTTCTGCATGATTAAAGATGGATACAAAATGCATTTGTATTCCTTATCATTCTGCTTTAAGGATTTGGATATGGGAAGAGGGGTGTTTTGGAACCTGGGCTCTGAGGGATGGCTAGGCTCTAATCCTGTTCTTCCTTACCTTAGGTGGGCAAGTTTACAGGAAAAGTTAAGCTCCTGCTTCAAAGTCACCTGCCCACTTCAAATCCTAGTTCTGCAGTTTCCTAGCTGCCAATGGATAAACTGCTTAAGCTCTCAATACCTGATTGCAACCCTTTAAAACAGAGGAAAGAATTGATTCCTAACTCATAGACTTGACTTGAGGATTAAGTGAGATCAGCATTTATATGTAAACTAGCACCTGGCACATGGTGAGCTCTCAGTGTCTGCAAACTGTTATTATCATGTGGCTTTAGGCACATTACTTAATCGCTCTTATTATCCCCACTTTACCAAGGAGGAAAATTAGATGAATGGCACCTTCCTTAAAAACTCATTTTCAGGATTAATTAAGATAATGCTTATAAATACCAAACACAGTACCTGCCACAAGTGTTTCTCAATACCCACTAGCACTTATCATCATAATTACATGTACTATTCTAAACATTTCCACCGACACTCCCTCACAACTTCTACTATCTACTGCTCATGATTAAACCCCACCAAATATGCATCTTGTATTTCTTTGCTTGGTACAATTGTGTGCAAGTTCCTTACATTGATTTTGTGTGTGTGTGTGTGTGTGTGTGTGTGTGTGTGTGTGTGTGTAATTGAGGCTTGGGGTTTGAAGATTAGGGGCCACATTGCTTCCCCTTGAAGTCTATCAACTGATTTCCTGGTGAGATTCTGTGGCCTGGAGTCACAGCAATTCATAGATTGTTCTGCAGTGTGAGGGTTTACACTGAGTTAGGAAGTGAAAACGCTAACAAGGCCCTTGTTAGCAGAGGTAACACAGAGTCCAGGCAGCAATTAAGTGTGTCTAGCTAAGACAGGAGATAGTTCCCAATGCTTACTGACATTTAAGGCTGTCACAATTGCAAGGATGCTATTATGTCTAGAAGAGGTCAAAGACGCCACTAAATATTCTGCAGTACGTAGCAGACTCCCCTCCTCAATCCCAACAAAAATACCTGATCACAAAACATGGACAATGCTAACTACTGGAAGAGACCTGAGGTTCATGCTTCAGGAAAGTGGACAGTGGCTTCTCTTGGCCTGAGAAAGGGAGGGAAAGAGGGAAGGAAGAAAAGGAGGAAGGGAGAAAAAAATGGAGAAAGATAATTAGGGTTCCTGCCCCTACCAAGCTTACTGTCTGATGGGGTTTGTATTAGGGTGATTTATTCTATGCATAACTGATGGTATAAGCAAATAAATCACAAATGCCCTCTTAAAGTCACTCTGTTGGCTTGTATCTGTAAGCAGGCTGCAAAATTGGTAATTGGGATAGGAGTGGGAAATTAGTGGATCTAAATACCTTCAGCGGTGCATATCAGTCTCCATGACTCTCATTTGTTTACCTCTTTGATCTCTGTATTTTGTTTGTATGTGGGTGTGTGCATGCACTGCTTGTACTGTATATATATCTCTCTCTCTTCATCTGTATTTCTCTCTGTGTGCCTCTGTCTCTTTGTGTGTCTTCTTTTTCTTCTTTTCCTGTGCCTATTTAACATGGTCCATTCTTCTTCTGTCTGTACATCCAAATCCTTCTTTTAGACCCAGTCCTTTCACAAGGCTGGAAACATTTCTTCTGTGGCCAAAGAAGAAAGACAACCTTTTCCTTTCTGTTCTGGTTGTAGAAATCCAGATGATGTCATCTCAATTGTTCTAGAATGCCTTGATTGCCACAGCCAAGGGGTCTCATGACAGTGCAGAATCACAGGACATCTTGGGTAATTGGAGGAATGGGCTACTGCAAAAATCGGCCAGCCTAGTAGGTAGAAGAGATACTTGCAAGGTAGAAAATGAAAAGGTTACTGAGCAGGCTGAAACCACTGGTAAGCCATGAACAATTGAAGAGAAAAAAAAACAAAAAATAGTGATCATAATGATTAAGACACCCAATTCTTGAGAAATGTGAAGAAGAGAGATTCATATGAACTGTATCGACCACAGAAGTTTGCAGAAGGACTTGATTCTTGGTTTCAGTCTTGAAGTTGTGTAGGGATTTAGAGAGATGGAAGGACATGGGTAAAAGAGTAGTTTCTCTGCTTGCTTGCTTTATTGGTGTATTTGCTGTAAGTTCCTGGGAGACAGGGTCTTTCTTCCTTCATTTATGGAGCATAGCATCTAATTGTAGTAGCCACAATTAGGCTTAGTCATCATGGTTCCAATTGGGTTTGTGCTGCCCTGCCAGGGACCATGGGGAGAGGATAGAACAAGAGCAACAGAGAATCCTCTAATCCCAAGAATAACGACTCACTTACAAAGGCACAAAGAGGCTGCAGAATAGAGGATGTGTTAATATAGTCCCTTCTGGTGTTCTCAGTCTTCCTTGTGTCTGACTTCAAGCAAGAGCCAGTTTGAATGTGGGCATCATCATGGTAGATTGGATTGCTTCTTGAAAGGCCCACAAGGATCACATAATGTGTACTCTTCACGTGTCTTGTCAGTGGTTCAAAAATAAATAGAGAGCCTTCTCCTTCTCTACAGAAGTGAATTAGCACTTGCATAAGGGATGTGCTTGATCCTTGCTGTCAAGTAGTGCTGCTCAAACTTGGCTGCACAGGGGAATTCCCTGGGAGTTGAAAACTATTACTGATGCTATGGTCCAATTCTCACAGGTGTTGGCTTTATTGATCTCATAAGGGACATGAGCTTCTCTGTGTTTCAGAGCCTTAGAGCAGCCAGTATGGTGAATCAGTAAAGCAGGAGTTCTAGAGGAACAGAAAAAAAGGGCTCTTCAGTGAGCAGAGGGAAGGAATCTTGCTGGAGGGACAAAGCCAGGTGGGCCTGAAGGAGGGGTAAAAGTTAGCTAGACAAGAAATGGGTAGTGAAATGGCTAGATAGACCAAGAAGGATGGATGGCTTTCTCCTTCTGGCCTAGTTCCTGTGAGACCTTAGATGAACATAAACTTCCTCATACCTCAGTTTCTCTTCCAGACAGATTTGACTGATGGTGCCTGTTCTTGCCACAGGTGTTTTGGCTAGAAACAAGTGAGGTAGATAAACAGAAAGGTAGTAAAACAGTAATTGTTAAGAAAAACCAATCATTAGGGTAATGCCTCATTTATTTAGCTTCTCCGGGAAAAGAAGTGTTATCTATAAGTGAGCTTCTAAAAGGACTGAACTTTGACCTTTCAAGACATAACCATTTTAATTAAATAGCATTAATTAATTATTTTAAATTATTTCCTTGTGATATTTCTATACAGTTTATATTATACTTGGATCAAATTTACCACTTCTATTACTCTCCTAACCTTTCCTTTTTCTTCAGTCATTGCAGTCTTAAATGGGTTTCATTATTCTGTTTTCATTCATGCATACAAGTATTTATTGTGTTCATCACCCCTCCAATCAACATCTCTTACCTTCTACCCTCTTTCTGGTTCCTCTTACCCAAAAATAGTCCTATTATATCTATGACAAGACAAGATCATTTTATTTTAACCAACACAAAGTCATTTTATCTTCTCTAAAGTATAGCAGTTGCATCTAGACTTTCTTTAACAAAGAAACATGGATACTATTATCTCTGCTTTCCTTTTTCTATGTCTTCAGCTCTACAGGTTGGACATGAGACACTGAACTGTATATACCATATCGCAGGAACATCCCAGGGCATTGGAATGTGTAAGCATTTATAGTATGAGAGACTGGGTTTTGAGTTGTTAGGACTGATTGTCAGAGGGTTTTTTTTTTTTCTAGCTATCTAGGTATTGGTTGTTAAATCTTTCTATTAATCTACTCAGTATTTCTTTCTTGCTGTTTCTCACCTATTGAAGATTGGAAAGCTAAAAAAGCAATCTGAAAATACTGTTGAAAATGATAGTAAATGAACCATGAGTTTGAACTTGTCACAGAGAATGGTTTCTATGCTCTCCAGCTCACACATGTGTTAAGATATCTTGGCATTTGTGGTTGACTCTCTGGGTCTGGCACTGGCCATAAGGCTGGATACAGCTTCCTGGGCTTTCCATGTGGAAGCTCAGAAGTCTTTAAGCATGATTTTTGGGGATTCTCAGCTTTCATTCTTCTACTGATCGGTCAGAGACCTTTAATAATTTCTTCATCCAATTAAAGAATTTTGTCTTTGTCAACCAGGCTTTGAATGTTTCGTGCCAAGTAGTTATTTATAAGGAAGAATACACAAAGGGTAGATAGATCAGATCAGGAGGCCATGCCCTGAAGCCAACAGAAGAACATGGTGGGAAATTCTGCTCCACATAAGAGGGTACAGGAGGCACAACTGTTGGAAGTAATCAAGGTCTTGGAATATAGCTCAGTGGTAGAGCCCAGCACGCATAAGGCCCTGGGTTCTATTTCTAGTGTCAGTCTGGGGAGGTGAGGGAAGTCAAGACTGAGGAGGCAGATGGAAGACCATGGAGAATAAAGGACCTCTTTGAAGATGCAAGATGGTAGAGAAGGGTCCCAGACAGAGGTTTAGACCAGCATTACAATGGACTGTGTGTACTTCTGGTTGCTTGTTTTCTAGGTGACACCACCCTAGGACATAACGTGTTATGATCCTCGCAGGTGGCAGTTTTTAGGTCAGATACACTGCTGGAGCTGCCAGCAGCTATATTCTTTCAGCCCCCATGGTAGAAGGACTGTCCCATTTTAAATAATGGGTGTCTGAGTAATAGCCCCAAATGCTTTCTTCCCACTTCGCTTTCTAATGTCTTGATCTTTACTGAGCCTGTCTCTCCCTTCCTTTCTCAGGTCAGTGGCTGGACTGGATAAGGAGGCGGACCTAGTGCACATGGAGGTGCGGACTGCAGATGGATGTGAGTGCTGCTTCAGGACAGGCTAAGTCCCAGATTGCTGCCTGATGGTCTCTCTCCTCCCCCAATTTGCATTTTAATGACTTGGGAAGATGTAAAGCCCTAAACTACATTACTGCCATATCCATTGTTGTTTCCCAGGGTGGTGGGGAGAGAGACTTCCAGTCTCAAGGGAGACATTGCATTGAAATAAACCCTCAGGAATGAATTTTCTGGGGATGTGAGTTAGTGTAATGAATTTCCAGGCTCCTATTAGTAATTTCCTTGGCAGTTTTGGTATAATTCAAATATAGGCGTCCATATCTCCTCTAGTCTTTTACATTCCCATGGTGAACTGCAGGGTGCTATTTGCTTTAATATATAAACCCTTTCTATGGTCAAGCTTATCAGAAAATACAAAGGGAAATTATTCCAAACATGTATGTTCATCCATTTGACAAGTATTTAGGGATGACCTAGGTGCGAGGCATTGTTCTAGGCCTTAGAGATACAGTGGCAAGCAGTGTTTTTATTGTCCCTGAAAATAAAGGGCTCTATTCTAATAGTAGAACCCCCAAATTTTAAACATTATAGCCACGCACATCTCACGTAACAGTCATCCTTCCCAGAAAGGATTATACATGCAGGGATTTCCAGAATCGAAGGAAAAATAAAATCAACCTAAATAAATATCTGTGCAAATGTAGTTAGCATTTCCTGGGTTCAAAAGAAAGCCAAACAGTGCAATGGAGTTGATCTATAAGTACAGTAGAATAAGTACCTGCCTGTGATTTAGGGGTTTTAAGCTCTCTGGCCTAAACTTCTTTTGTGATTTGAAAATATTCTTTTTACCCTGCTCATCTTACAAGGTTCTGGGTTGACAAAATAAAAGAGGGCAGTTAGAGTAACTATGAACTGTACAAACTGGAATGAGATTCTGTTTTCACCTGGCTGTGGTCATTGCTGTATTGTTCTAGAATATGCTAAATAAAACTGCATGTGCTTTGTCTGGGGAAAATGGGTGTGAGGTCAACCACAGATGCAATATAGAAGCAACTTTTGAGGTGGGGATTTGTTTTTATTTGCCTTCTTTCTATTTTTAGAAATGTTAGATGGCAAACTCATTTATGTTTAGCACTCTGCCACCCTCCCTCTTCCCCTTCTCCCTCCCACCCTCCCACTCTCCCACTCTCCCTTCCTTCCTTTCTTCCTAATTTCTCTCATTGAATATGCAAATAACTGTAATTTCTGAGGCAGGTAGATTATAGTCCACATTCTTCATTGTTTATTTTTCAACAAAAAGCCACTATACATTTAAGAGGGCTATGTTGCATACTATTGTTCTTGCTCACAGGGGTAGTTGAGACTGGATATCTAGTTGTTGGGTCTGACTCTAATCATACAACTTGATGCTGAGAAGGAAACTGCGACTAATAGGAGCCATGAGAGGTAGTGCTGACAAGCAGGAAAACAAGGGGAAAGCAGGGGGGTGGTCTTGAAAATGACCCCCAAGTCAGTTTTCAGTACAGCCCTGCCTTGGCTTGGCTTGGCCACAAGTGGTCATAGTGCCCTGGTGGTCAGAGTAATTAAGAGTTGCTGGGAATGTTGTAGGGTGGTCTTATTCCTGCCTAGCACAGGAATCTCACTCACAAAGCCTCTGAAGGAGTGTTCTCAGTGCCCAGAGTGCAGGCTCGGGACATATCATTTTCTGCTTCTGGACAGCAACTCTATTGACTTTTAAAAGTAATTTCTTACACTAGGCGTAAATTTATTTTCTGAAAGTTCAAGAATTCTGGCCCAAACTGAGATTCAAACCTATGGTGTAGGAGTTCTTTGGAATTTTTCTAGGATGAAAAATGCAAAACTCAGAGAACACTCTCTGGCCTCCTGTCACAATTCCAGAATCAAGGAAAAGAGGGGGGGGAAAAAAAGAAATTAAAAATAGAAGCATAACAGGAATTAATTTCATGTCACATTCCACACTCTGGTTATAGTAATAGTATACATTAGCTCTAATTTCTAGCTTTTTAATTTGGTATTTCAATAGAGAACGACCTTTCCTCTTACTGAATTGCCTCTTACCTTGCCTTATGAAGAATGTGCATATAGACAATCTGAATGACTTGCATCGCTTTGTTCTACATACCACAATGGAATGCTTGCCACCCTTCCTCGTGGTATGTGGTGAATGCTTCCTCACCCACAAGCACTCACAAATGCATCAACAACGTGCATGTATCACCTCAGACGTCTAGTAAACATACATTACTTTCTCTTTCTAGGACATGGTAGCTTAAATTCAAATTTGCCAGAATTCTCACAACTCATTAGAAGAGAAAAGGCTACTAGCGAAAAACCTTTTAAAAAAAACTAAAATACAAGGGAACTCCTGATAAAGAACATCTGCAAGGATCTACAGTTAACATCATGTAATTAATTAATCACACCGTATTAATTTCTTGCTGAGAAGCAAGAAAAAGGCAGGTATAATCACGCCCGTGGATTCCTTCAACACCTGATTAAAGTCTTAGCCACTGAAATAAATGCATCCATGTATGCAGTCCTTCTATTTCAGTTGAGTAGCAGTGGTATACCCCCTTCCATATACACATGGTGCTCAGGAGAAAACTCAGTAACAGTATGAAAAGCATCCATTTGGAGACATGTGCCAGAAAATTTAACTCTCATTTAGAAAGTGTTTGACTTTGGACATAGTTCGGAAGCTTTCTGTTATTCCTTCATTTGGTGCATTATCTATCTGAAAATACTAATGAGCATATGAGGTGTTTTAGGAGTTCACTTTCTCATCAGCTCCCTAGAAAAGATTTTATTGTGGCATAAAACTGACAGAGGCAGTTTTCAGTTCACGATAAGAGTTAACAACTAAGAGAACCCCAAAACAGCACAGGCCGCTCTGTGATAGTCAGTGCCTTTGCAGTAGAAGTCCTCAATCACAAGTCAGATCGGTGTCTTGTAGAAACACTGTAATAGATCAAATGGAACCTGGGCAAAACATTAACATCTACCAATCCTGAAATTTTAGAGTCAAAGTTATATCATGTATTTCACCATTCCCTCTGTTTGTCCCATCATTGGCTTGCCTCAGTCACAGACTCTCTTGCTAAGTCAAGGCAGAGTGTAACAGTTCTTAACGGAGTGTTCCAGGCAGGCATGGGTAATCAAATGAGCTTGCCACACAAGGTGAAACAATCAGCTTTGCAGACTAAACTCCAGGATCCAGAAGCTGATTATTGACTCCTAAAGGACCTCAGATTATTGATTAGTTCAGTGAGTTTCAACCTGTACAACTCTGAGCTCTAGTGGCTCTTGAAGAAGATAAGTCAATAGAACAAACAGACTGCTTGATTTCAGTTCTTTTCCTAAACTTCATATCAAAAATATAGGATACCAGATTATGTCTTATAAAAAGGATTTCAGATTTTCAAACCTGAAGCAAATAGGAGTTTTTCAAATGACAGTCATTTGGAACATGCCCAAGATCACACAGTGAGCCACAAACAGGAACTAACTCAGAATGTGGCTTCTGGTCTTATTCTCAGCATGATTCCCCTCCTGTGTTTTAAATAACATATGAATTAGGATCATGGACTGAATTCCAAATTGCTTGGATTCAAATCTCAGCTCCATCATTTGCCTAAGTTTCCACCATTCTGTGCCTCAGTTTTCTTATCTCTAACATGGGAATGATTATTGGGTTGTTTCAGAAATCGAAAAAGTGAATGCGTGTCACTCCTAGAATACTAGCAAACACTTGAGCACTTGAATATGTTGTTATCATCATGATCATCATCATCATGGTTTTTAGCATTACATTGTAATCATTGTGTTGTCATCAGTATCATATCTTCTTACCATTGTGATATCATTATCATATTCAGCATCAGTTTATTTCTATTATGCAGAATAGAAAGAATCTTGAATACTATTCAAGATTATTATGATTTCTAAATGTCTATAAGTTTTCCAGATTGTCCTCTGTCCTCAAGGCAGATAATACTGGAATTCTTCTAGGTGGAATTAAAATTTTCATAAAACTTTAAAACCACAGGTGCAGCTGAAGGATTGCAAACTGCCCTTTTGGGTTTGTTGCTTTTGTCTGTGCTTAGCATCCATGATGTGCCAGTGATCTTTTATGCATTTGCAGCAATGTCATAACATGTGGTTTACACTGTGCCTGCAAATAAGTTAGCCGCATATTCCAGTCATGGAAAAATGAAGGCATGGAAGTTGTATACTTCAGAGTTACCCTGAATATGCTTGCTTTTACTTATTTGCATTTGAGAGTTGATGCTGTTATTTAAAATAAACAGCTCCTGGATATTTTTCGAAGAACAGACCCGAAGAGCTGAATTTGCTTTTTGTTCACAATTTTAATTCACTTTTTCAATTTCTGATAATGTATATATTACCCAAAGGGATGGAAGTTGAGCGAATCATGGAATATTCTTTTTCTCTGAGGTAGCAAGAGGTGTGATGTCTAGGAAGTTTGAATATTTAATAATTTCAAAGGCAAAATAAAATCACATGTCACCATGTAATTCCACAGAACAAAAAATGTCTAGGCTTTTAATGTAATTTAATTCAGCTTAACTAGTATTTATTTGAGCTTTATAAAGTCAGCCTATGGGGAGGAAAAGATGGCTAATACTTTTCTCCTGCTGGTAAAGTGATAACAGTTGGAAAGTTTTGGCACAGCCACCTGGACTTTTAGATGGAACTTATTAATGTAGCTAAACGGTTGTTTTAATGAACTAAAAAAATGTAGGAGCTGTTTCCCTAATCACTATGTCAGCCCTTGTAACAGAGGCCAAGACTATTGTATTGTCTTGGTTACTCAGTTCTTCAAATATTTCCCATCCAGCCCAGCTCCCAAAACACATTCATTTTTGAATATGTTGTGTCCATCCATCATTGACCTAGGAATCTTCTGAAAATGAGAACTAAAGCTCTCCCTTCTCTAGAATGGCAGGGGTTGTCTGACATCTACATTTCTTTGTGCTTCGATCTTATACCAAAGAAATGAGTCTGGCCATTGGAGGCAGCCTTTCTTAACAATATGAAACCTTTGTTCTAAGGTATGTAGTTAGGAATGTTACTACCCACCTAAACATCCTGCTATGGTAGAGTTACGTTTAAATAGGATCAGTTATTTCCAGAATTATCAAGCCAATCCCTGTAGGCATGGTGCTGCAGAGCCTTTGACTTAGCTATTTGGAAGTCTGAGTGGGGAAGTTCTGTGGTACCAGTTCAGTCTGGCAAGAAATGTCCATGACATTCCATCTCCATAGAAGAAGTTGGTCAATATAGTGCCTGCCTGAATTACCAGCTGCAATGGGAAGTTGAACATAGCAGGATTGTGGTCCATGCTGACCTGGGCAGGAAGCAAGACCTCATGTCAAGAATAACCAGCAAAAGGTAGGGCTATAGGTACGGCTCAGGGGTAGAGCATCTACCTAAAACTGCCTAAAAAGCACAGTCCTAAATTCAAATCCTTATACTATAAAAACAAAACAAAAATCAGGAAGGTTTTTTTTTTTTTGCATTTAGAAATACATTAATCAGGATGATTTTTTTTTCATAAGGACATTTAAATGAGGTCTCCTACAGTCTGTTCTTTCTAGTTTTGAATTTGAAGGTTTTCATTGAAGGGGAGGGAAGAATAGATATTCAAGGATAATGCTGATACACATCAATCCATTAGCATGTAATTATGCAGTGAGTTCCTGGGATGTGGCCTCTATATCCTTGTGCATTATTCACACTCTTTAGAGGAAATCCCTTCTCATCTAGCACACTTTCCCAATCCAGAGTCAATTCAAGGACTACCTCTTTCTTGAATATCTTCACTATTTTGTCTGCTCAGATAGACTTTCCTTGTTATTTAAATACCCACAAAATTTAAGAAAATACACAGTGATGTAAACTCAAAATGTATCTTAATTATAGGGTCCTACATATCATCATCTTTTGATACCTGTCAATAATCCAGAACATTAGCCTGTTATTAATTGAGTAAATGAGAGGTACTGATAGTTAAATCTCTTTTACTTTCTCTTCTCAGTAAATAAGTATCTAACATTTGTTGAACTTTTTACAATGTATTCAACAGTATGCAAAGCATATTTTCATGCATAATCCTTTTTAATCCTGGCCACAATTCTTGGAGACATTTGAAGTTGTCTGGACCACACTGCAGTCAACATACAGTAAATCTCAGATTTGAACTCAGTGTTGGTAATTCAGATCAGAGATCTTTTTTGACATTGAAGCTGTGTCTAATGGTTTCCTCTGCTCACTCTAGATACTTACAGTCTCCTCCTGACTCTCAACTACTTCTGCTTGGTAGCCATGCTTGCCTGACATTTCAGCCTCCCGATAATCTCCATATTTTGTCATTTGAGGTTATATTAGGCAATGGGAACCAAATTTATGATCATATCCCTATGTTTTGAAAAAAAGAAAAATAATACGTGAATTCAGCTAAAGAGTGAATTTTAATTTCAGAAACTCATTTTAGTGCTGCTGTCTTGTTAAACTGAGGTTTTTGGTACCATGCTGGGCAGTGGCAGAGAGATTGTCAAGAAGTAGCATGAGTTTGGCCCAATATCTCACCCACAGGGGCAAAGGTTTATGGAGATGTTGATTTTTTTCGGGGTGGCCTTGAATACACTTGACTCTTTTTCTCAATGTATTCAAATAAGAGAGTGAATAGTAAATAGCTAGAGAGAACAGGCCACTGTGTATGGATAAGCAAATATTTCCAAGTGTGCATCTTTGCTTACTGGTGTAAGCAGCTTTCTGAGACACTGGCTGACAAGAAGGTCTCAGGTTGTCATGTCAACACTTGTGGTTTCTTTACCTGTCTTTGCTGTGGCATTTTGCTGTGCTTTAGTGTTTTATTCTAAGGGCAGATTAGTAATAACTTTGTATAGTTCCAAACATGGAATTTTTCTGTGCTTTAGTGCTTTATTCTAAAGGCAGATTAGTAACTTTGTATAATTCCAAACATTTCCCTGGTGGGCAGGAACTTGCTCTAAAGCACATCCTGGGCTTCACACCCTCTTCTCTCCTCTCAGTGGGAAGTGGAAAGCCAGGCATAGCCACTCATTGTTATACCTGTGAACTGAAAGAGGAAGGGACTTGTAAGCTAAAATGCTGGGCATGCTGGTTTTGCCACAAGGTCAAAGACTGTGGGGAAAACCGAAACCAAAACAAAACAAAATATTTCTATCTCCTCCCAGGAAAAAGAGTTGGGGATAAAATTATAGAGAAGTGATGGGAAATAAGTGGCCCTTGATCTAATTTAGAACTCAAGTCTTCTTTGGCCTGACAATATTGGCCTGTACTCTATTAGAATTTTAAAATAGTTATTAGTTACTAAAAGTCAGGAAATTGTTGCATGAAGAGGATAAACATTTAGGATTGGTTAAAAAAAAAAAACTCAGAAAAACTTATACCCACAGGTCAGTGATAAGCTACTATAGAGTTTCAGATCCCCATTTCAGGAACCAAGCATTTGCCCTTGGACTGAGTGTTGCCCAGGACTGAGCCCTTTTGTCAGCCACCATTGATCATCAGCTCATCTCATTCCTTTTCTTTCTTTTTGTTGAGGGGAAAGGAGTGCTGGTTAGTAGGAATATGCCTTCATTTCACTTTTTGTATTACTTGCTGGGTATTTTAGGCATTTGAGTTCATTAGCTTACTTGTCAAAAGCCTCCTTTGGCAAGATATTTAGGCCTTGTCCTAGGTGTTGAGACTTGTTCATGGTTATGACACTGGGGTGTGGGGTTTAGAGGTGACACTGGTAGTTTAAGTTTGGATCTATTCAGCTTTTAAACTTACATCCATAGAATCCTGGCTTGAAATCAGTGTAAAAGTCAATATAGGTGCTGTACTACTAGATGCCCAACAATACCTGATACAAAGTACATATGCAAGCAATGATTATATCATTGAATTAATCATTAATTGAGGATAGCAGGAATACTTTATTCTTACTTTAAGCTTAACTATTATAAAATTTTGCTTATATAGGCCATTAGCCTTTATCTACATCGCTTACACCTCTTCTATTCAATCTGATACCTACGCAGGTACACATATGTGAGGTAACAGCTACATTAAACAGATTTATGCAATGATGTACATATTTTATTGCTGGTCATGGGGCTTGAACTCAGGGCCTGGGTGCTGTCTGGTGGACTTCCTTGCCAGTGCTGGCTTTGAAGCACAATCCTCAAACCTCAAGTCTTCTGAGTAGCTATGATTACAGGTATGAGCACCAGCACCCGCTGCCTATGGTATTTAATTATAAAGATTTGCCTACTTTTTCTTTTTTTCTTTTTCTGGTCCTTTCCTGGGGCTTGAACTCTGGGCCTGGGCTCTGTCCCCGAACTTTGCTCAAGGCTAGTGGCTCTACCACTTGAGCAGTGGTATGTCTGGCTTTTTCTGAGTAATTTTGTGGAGATAAGATCTCATAAACTTTCCTGTCTGGGCTGGCTTCAAACCATGATCCTTAGATCTCAGCCTCTTGAGGAGCTAGGATTACAGGAATGAACCATGAACACCTGGCAGGTTTGCCGTCTTTTAATCTTAAATAAGTCTTCCCTTTTCATTTTGACCTCCTTGTTTATAATCCCATGAAGTGAACCATTTTTAAAACAATTTGTAAAGCAATTTCTTTATAAATTACCTGTAGTTTTTTTCAGAACTGACAAATAACCAAATGGACTGACCTTCCTGGATGAGCCTGTAGTTATAGAATGCTTTTCAGAGTCAAGGATTTTTCTCTCATTCAACTATTTTTGCTGCCACATAATTCATGGACTTCTTAAGGGGGTGTAAGGTGGTCAGTGGTTGATATTTTCAGAACATTGTTACAAGTAATTATACCTGTTTTATAAATTTTATGTAATAACTGAATGCATATATAAAGGATTATATATTCTGTGTACTTCTTTAAGTCCCTTCCTTTCCTCCAAAATAATCATAGCTGATTTTTATATACAACCTTTGAAATGTATATACCTTCTGTTACAGCACAAACCTACATATCTACACAGACAAGGGCTTATTAAGACATAAATTGGATCAGAGCATATGTAATTCTGGGTAATTTCTCAAAGGTGACAGAGCAGTGCCTCTTGGAGAAATTATGTCAGTGTGTACATATCTACCTAATCTTTTAATTACAGCATGACATTCTGTCATATGTATCTCAGCTTATTTAAATGTTGTTTAATTCATGGACATTTAGCCTGTTTTCAATTTTTCATTGCTTTGAATAATGCCATAATGAACATCTTTGCCTTTCATCCTTGTGAAAATATATGAATCTTTCTGTAGAAAACATCCCTTGAATTAGAATTGCTAGTGTATAAAATATGCACATGTAAAATTCCGATAGCTACTTCAAATTTACTCTTCCTAAAAGCTAAACCAATTTACTCTATTGCCAATAGGATATGAGATTAACTTTTTCTCCACTCCTGGGCCTAATGTGGTAGCTATGGCCTTTTCATTTGGTGAGAATTTCAAGTTCTGTGGATAAGAAAGTGAAATATCATTGTTATTTACATTCACATCACTGATTCTTCATAAAGTAGACCTTTGTGTGCTGCTGGGAGCTTGACTTGCCACGTTCTCTTGTGCTTTCCCTTTTCAGATGCTCACTACCTTACCTGCAGGATCCAGGAATGTGCAGAGACAACTCGGAGTGGCCCATTTGCCCGCTCCATTGACATTAGTTCTCTGGTTGTCCAGGATGAGTACATCTTCATTCAGGTGAGTGCAGACTGTGCCATTCACTATAGGGATCAGACCTGGTAAGTGAAGTCAGCTGCTTGCAGTGAAAATGAAAATGGCTTTCCTGAGGCTGTGAAGCAGTGTAACTGAGGCTTTGTTTCTTCTTCACTTTGGGGGTCCAGTTTCTGGTGATACCCCAGGCTTTTGCTATAGCATGAAATCGTACGATATTTTGGTAGTCCACTGAATCCTTCATTTGGATTACCATTTCTGATAATGGAGTTGTCTCGACATGAATAGGTCCTGGGCTGAGGTTTGAGGTTATTTAAAGTCAGATGTCTAATGGGCTTTGACACTAAGTAATTTATCAATGCCGTGTTCTATTTCTGTCTAAAGTGACTTATCTAACTTGGGAAGAAGTCCCCAATACATTAGGCATTGCTAAGATTTTCTTTCTGAAAAGGCTGAGAACTCAATAAATCTTTCCCCTCTTTATTCAATTCTGACTACATCCTTAAGTTCAAGACCCAAACGCCTTTACTCTCAGAATTGTGACCCTTAGAGGAAATTAGGTATAAGTTACCTTTCTAGGCAGGAAAAGGAAGCTAGCTTTCTTTTAGGTTTTGAGTTTTGTGGTTTCTATATACTGGAAGGAGAAGGGAAATAGAAAAAAGATGAGGAAACACAAAAAGGTAGAGTCCACTGACTCTGTGTGTGTGTGTGTGTGTGTGTGTGTGTGTGTGTTTTAAATGTAAATCGGCATTTGACAACATCCTTGACTTTCTATCTTGCATTTTCACTTTGATCCTCAGTTGTTCTACAGACTTTTCCCATGTGAAATTTGACTTGGGCACCTCTTTGAGTTTTCTCAGACTTAAATACCTGAACATCCTCTGGTAGATCCCTAGCCTTTAAGTTAGTATCTGTCTCATTTCTCTGGCATTCTATGAACTTCCTACCTCCATTTCCCCCATCTTCCTTAAAAGGTACTCTTCATCTATCCTCATAGCCCTATGGCCTACATAGAGACACAGTGTAAAATTCTACATAGTATAAAACTTTTTTACACTGAGAGTCAGAAAAATACTTTCTACCTTAATTTGGCTTCTTACTCTTATCCCTACTAATATGATTTTGTAAATCCAAGGTGTTCAGTGAATCCGTTACATTGACAGCTTTTAAGGTATAGCAGTTACTCCTTTCTGAAACTTACTGATGTGAAAATTTTGGTCTAGGAAAATGTAGGATAGGTAGTTAGACTCCTGAAAACCAGCTTCAAAAACAGAAATAGGAAGTATCTTTGGCTTAAAATATCTTGCTTCTCAGCTTGAGTCAATGTCATAATTTCAGAATTTTTTTTCAAAAAACAAGACTTGGCAGGTATATTGAACACATACCTGGCAAAATACATAGTGCAAATCAGAACTTTCATCATTTCCCATAAACTTCCCATTTTTGTGCTTGATCTGCTGCACTTTAGACCTAGGACTTACTACCTGAGCATTCCCATGGTTTTGAGTAACATGTCTATTTTCTCAGGACTATAAATCAGTGACCTCTATAGTACACTCCATGTGTGTATATTTAGTAGCCATCTCAGTATCCCAGTGTGGATGATCCACAGGGAAACAAAACTAACATGTCCCTTTAGTGCTTGAAACAAACTGATGACACCACTGCCTTCTATGAAGTTAGTCAACATAGGCAGGGCAGTACTACTGAATTGAATAATTCAGAACCTTAGCTCATATTATTCTTTGTTATTTCTTAGATATTTTCTTATGTACTGTTTTAATTATCATGGTCCACATGGAAGTTATTTTCTTTTTCTTTCTATTAAGAATTTTAAAGAAAAACACAAAAATTTGAAGTACAGAAATGATTTATGTATTTACTAGTCCCGTTGCCCTTTCCTTTCCTTAATACTAATGCTGTATGTAATGAGGATCATGGAAGAATGATTTCTGCAAAGTATGATTTAAAATATAGAATATTCAGATTTTCCTTTCTATGTACTGCACAGTTTTCTGTAACTCTGAAAGCAAATATCGAGAGTATTTCCCCCATATTTTTGTATTGGCATCAACTAGCTGTCCCAACAGGAATTCATTTTGGCATATTCATGTATGCATACAATGTACTATAATCAGAATTAAATCTCCTTGTCATTCTCCCCCATCCCCTTACCTACTTCCCAAGCAAGACTTCTTTTTATGTTATGCTAGAAGCAAATGGAGGTGTTTTTTGACCTGGCACCATTTTAATTTTGTTTGAAAGGCATATGAGGTGACATCATTCAATGTATTTTCTTGGGCTGGGAATGTGGCCTAGTGGTAAAGTGCTTGCCCTGGGTTCCATTCCTCAGTACCATATACACAGAAAAGGCCAGAAGTGACTCTGTGGCTCAAGTGGCAGAGTGTTAGCATTAAGCAAAGAGATTCCAGGGACAGTGTTCAGATCCTGAGTTCAAGCCCTAGGACTGGCAAAAAAAATGAAACAAAACAAAATGGAAAAAAACAACAACCTCAATACGTTGTTTTCTACATGTGAAGTCCCAGTAATAGGTGCTAGAATTTAGATAGGATACAAAACAAATCGGAATAAATTCTCCAAGAATACAGAAAGAAGGTATGCAAAAAATACAAATGTCCACACACAAATACGTGCAATAAGAACATGCTGCTCAGATCCAATGGCCAACATTTTTTCCAACTGTTTCTTGCATATTAAGCAATGTGACCTTGAGCTATCCTACTGTAGCTGTACTACCTATTTTATGGGTTGCTGGAGTGATATTTGGTTTTCCTTTTGAATTTTAGTGACATCAAGGTTTGAAGTGAGGGCCTTGTGCTTGCTTCGTAAGCACACTTCCATTTGTTAAGGATACAGGCTGGGCACTAGAAAACCATGCTTAGAACCATGGTGCTATATGATTGCCATCTCTTTGTCCTCTGCTATCATTCTTTTATCAAACCACAAAATACATCAAGAGAAAAGAAAAGAATTAGGCACTATGAATGTTAGGGATGTATATTGGCTTCTTGAGCAATGAGTCAGGGACAAGGTGGCAGAGAACATTGCCATGAATGAAAGACATAGTCATTTATGTGCCCCCTTCCCCACCCTCTTAGCCTACATGGAGATTTATTGGGGGATAATTAGAGATGAGAGGCTGAGTTCAGTAGCTGAGGTAAGTTGTGACCGCGTTTATAAATTGGAAGGTTTTCAACATATTGATCTCACATTGAAATCACAAAATTGAAGTCATTCAAAAATAACTAATTCTTGAATGTTGTGTATATGCTGACCCATTTTTATGCTTTATCATCATCTCTTCATCTTTTAGGGTGTAAAGTTTGTGCTCTATTCTCTTTTTTAAATATTTAATTTTCTAAGAAACTTTACTCCATTATTTTCTTAAATGTGACTGGGTCAGGACATTCTGAAAGTCTCTTCCCTTTAGAAATCTGTTTTCTTTTTTTCTGGGCAGGGGATGGGAGCATTTTGTTTACTTTTGATAACCAGATCTTTCTTTATATTTGAATAGCAATTATTTATGTATGCTTTATGATTGTCTCACTGTACCCATTCTTTTTCCTGGAATTTGAGTATCATTTATCTAAAAGATTTGTTTTCTTCTTAATTTTTAATCTCTCAAAACATCTTATGACTTTTTCAAAATACATATTTTTATCAGGCATTGGTGGCTCATGTCTATAATCCTAGCTAATCAGGAGACTCCAGTTACCATAAAAATATCTGTGATGAGAGGTATGGCTTAAATGGTAGAGTGGCATCCTTGAACAAAAAAGCCAAATGAGAGAGTGAGCCTCTCAGATCAAACCACTCTCAGAGCACACACACACACACACACACACACACACACACACACACACACACTTTTTATCTTTTTATTGTTTTCCTTGTTTTAGCTGTCTTCCTTTACAACCCAGGATGCAGATAGCACCCACAAACACAAAAAGGAAATATCATTTCATCCTGCCAAAAATTTGAATTTGAGCAAAATGGTATAAAACAGTTTTATACTATCATTAAATGAATCTGTCTTCTGGCTCATTTTAAAGGTTTTCTGTGCTTTAACTTCTTTTCTGAGCTTTGGCAGATATTTAACATCTTTTTGTGGTCTCAACTTCTATTACCTGGGATTTGTGTACCTGTTTCAAACTCTTACCTTACACAGGTGATCTCTTTCTCATAGGTGATTTTTAATCATTTGCATGCTACATAGAAACACGTATTCTGTTGTTTTTCCTATTCCTTTCACTCTTTCATTTTGTTTTTGTCAGTCATACACTGTTTTTTTTATTGTTATCTTGTGAACTTATACTTTACCTATTTTGGAACCTGAATTCTTCAGGCGACAAACTACTTCTAAACAGGAGATGCATACTAGCCATAGATAAGGTCTCTGTTTCCACTTATATCAGAAGTCCTCCTTGGTTCTCAGTGAGGTTCCATGACTCAAGACGCTTTTCTCTAAATTTATTCTTCTCTGAAAGCAGGGCCTCTTGGAGCACAATGTATGTGCTTCCTTCCCACATGTATTGTTACTTCATGGTTAAATTTTCATTAAGTATAGAGTCTGTATTTGTCTTTCTTGTTTTACTTATTTCTCTAGATGATTGATGAAAAGAAAAGGAGGAAGCAGTAGTGTTACTTGGCTATTTAAAACCCTTTACAAATCCTGATTGTATGTTTTCTGAAAGATTGCAATAGCTTGCTAACTGATCTTGACCTTAGATCAGCACTCCCAACCTCCAGTCCATTAACAACATTACTTCCAAACTCATTTATTTAAAATAAAAATCAGCATTCCTATCATTGGCGCTCTTTATCACCAACAGGATAAAATCCAACTCCTTAGGATTGCCTGTAGGAGTCTTTACAAACTGTGACCTCTGGACCCCCATCAGCCTCATGGGAATTCCTTACACACTGTTGTTCTTCCTATACTTCCCTTATTTTAATATACCCTTCAGTAAGCATAGACATCTTTAGTCTCAATGAATATACCATGACATTTCTTATCTTATATAACTTCTGTGTATTTTCTTTTTGTTTGGAGTGTCCCTATACTAGGTAAACAACATGCTCAATTGAGATCAGAGCAGGCTCCAGTGCTGACTGCTTCTGCATTTGTATTATATCTCCCCAGCTAGGCCTGTAAAGGCTAAGAACAGGGCTATGTCTTATTCATCATTGTTTCCCCTGCACTTAGAATAATGACTGGTACTCAATAAATGTTTGTCGAACTGAACTGAACGGAGAAGATAAGGCACTGTCCTTATTCTCGGAGAGTGTCGCTAGTTATCTCTTTCAAGCAAGGAAATCTTGTGTCTGCAGCTAACAATATAAGACAACGTAGGGTAATTGACAATTGCTTGCTGCATAAGAATTGCCCATGTGTAGAATGTATCTGAGTTTTTAGAAGATGGCTGTCTAGGAATTACCCAATGTGTTATTCACTGCCTTTTTTTACATTCATTCATTTAAATGTATTAAAATACATTCATCCCTGTGGGGAACACCGACAACTAAACAATTATAATGCAGTGTGATGAGAGCTGTATTAGTGGGAAGCATACGTTGTTCGTGGTGGCAAGAAGGAGAGCTCTTCACCCTGCCTGCAAGAAGGGTCAGCTGGCTTTGTGCAGGGGAGGCTGGAGAGCAAGGGAGGTGTGCAGAGATGAAGAGCACCCTGTTCCTAGGGGACAGGGCTATCGGTGGGCCACGTGAAGGAAGCAAAGGGACACAGTAGGACATCTCTACCTGAAGCTATTTGTAGTTGTGGCAAGGAGTAGAACGTTGGGGAAATACCCCAGAAATTTAACCTGGAGAGGTTATCTTTCTCTATTTCCTTTCATTGAATCCAGATAATATTTATGTTTCTTTATACAACTGCTTTGAGTTTCTCCATTAAAAGATCAGAGCTAAGGTTTGTGTCAATTTTAGCAACTACCCGACCTTAATTTTCATAGTACTCTTATTCTTTGCATCTCCTTTTCTTCTAACATTGGTCATGTTGTTTGTTTGGGTTTTTTGTTTGATGGGCACAGTCTTGGTGTGGTGGTCAAGCTGGCCTCAAATTCATGATCTATTTGCCTTAGTGCCTCAATGTTGCAAGTACAGGTATGCAGAAGAATCATGTCCCAACGTTGTTCAGATCTGATTACTTCTTTGCTCTTTCTTTTTATTCTTGCAGTTACTGCTTATTTTGTATATGTTCATTTTTAAATCATTGAAAAGCATGTCAAATAATTGACTGAAACATAGACTTATTCTTTTAAAGGAGTGTGAGTTTAGAAAATTGAAATGTGAATCGAGACCGTCATTATTGAAAAGGTATGATCCCTACTTTGGAGATTAATATGTGCCTGTAAAGCAAGGACAGGGCAAGATTCCTCATTCGATTCATTGAAATAAAGCTGCCTCTGAAAGCTGTCTCAAAGCAGAAGACTCACAAACCAACAGCAAATTCTCTTTGCGAGTTTATACTGACAGATTATATATTAGAGGACATCAGTGTAGGCAGCAGGCAATTCACCTTGACTACCATCTAACAAAGAATAATCATTGGAAGAAACAGGGGTGATGCCACATTCTTACAATCTTAGCACTCAGAAGGCAGAGGCAGGAAGATCAGGAGTTCAAGGCCAGTTTGGCCTATACAGTGATTTGGCAACATAGGCTGACCTTATGCCCCCCCCCCCAAAAAAAAAGCAATGAGAAGGTAGAAAAAATCATTGTCCAAGGGATGTATGGATAAAAGAAATGAGATGCTACCAAAACTAACTAACTAAATCAGTAAATAAAGTGAGTTGCAAATCAAATAGTAGAACATTTGTCTAACAAGCAATCTTGAGTTCAGTCTCCTATGTCAGGAACAAAAATAATGTCAAATAAAAGAATGTTCAGAAGAAATTACATAGAATAGTGTAAAGAATTGAGTCTAGCATCTCCAGAAAGTATCTCCAAGCTGTACCCTCAATTTTATATTCACTGAAGGGTGTTTTATCTCATATACCATTAGCTTTGAAGTCAGATCCTTGCAATATTTTTTATCCCTCCAAGTGGAGCAACTAAATTGGAGCAACTGAAAATTTGAGCAATTAAAAAAAGCAAGCTGAAAATAAGGCACTTTAGTAGTTTGTGACATTTAAGAACTTTTTATTCCTTAAATTTTCACACGCTCTCAAATATCAATCTCTTACATTTGATTTTAGTGATAACAGAGATAAATGTGAACTCTGATAACCATACTGCCTCTCATCTTTCCCAACTCTGCGTGCTAAGTGGGTTTTTTTTTTGTCAGTTTTACCTAGAGTCTCAAGAAAACTTGTCTCAGGTGCAAGCAGCAGATGGAGGAGCTACTCTTGGAGATCATATATATATGTGTGTGTATATATATGTGTGTGTATATATATATAAATATGTATATATATATATATATTCCACAGACAAAATGAAATCAGTTTGCGGGAGTTGCAGGAGACATCCTCATTCCCATGTTTATTGCAGCAGCATCCAAAATAGCCAAGAAATGGGACCACCTAAAAGTGTCCATTAACTGATAAATCAGTAAAGAAAATGTGGTGCATATACACAATGGAAAACCGAAATTCACCCATAGAAAGAATAGAATCCTATCATTTGCAATAAGGTGGAAGCAACTGGAGATCATTACGTTAAGTGAAATCAGTCAGAACAACACACACGGGAAGACAAGGACCATATGTTCTCATTCATATGTGGAATCTACATAAGTGGATTTCATGAAAGTAGAGAGTCAAGGGGTGGTTACAATGAGCTGGAGAAGGAACAAAAGGGAGAGAATGATCCTAAGGAACCAAATTATACTAAGAGTGGAATACAAAATCTGGATGAGCTTTTGCACTTCAATGACTGTAGATGACACTAATGTACTGCCTATTTCAGAAGCTAAAAAAAAGCTTTTGAATATTTTCATCATAAAGAAGATTAATGTTTTAGAAAATAGATGTCCTGATTTGAGTGTTAGACAATATAACCATGTAACAAAACAGCACACACCACTCCATAAATCTGTCCAAATTTTATGGTTTTATATACTATTTAAAAATAAACTATTACAAATGGAATGTCTGGAAAGGTTAGTCTACACACACTTTTTTTTTCTTTTTAACCAGTCCTGGGGCTTGGCCTGAGTACTGTCCCTGGCTTCTTTTTTGCTCAAGGCTAGCACTCTACCACTTGAGCCACAGCGCCACTTCTGGCCGCTTTCTGTATATGTGGTGCTGAGGAATCGAACCCAGGGTCTCATGTATACAAGGCAAGTACTCTCACCACTAGGCCATATTCCCAGCCCCTAGTCTACACACTTCTTAGCACTTCTTTGAACAGTGCAACTATGACTTTGTTTGCTGTATTGGATTCCTTGATACTCTTTCATTTGACAAAAAGATTCCACTGTTGACAAATGTTTGGAAACCATGGACTTTTTGTAACATGAATGGCTCTCTGGGTCAAAGTTCAAACTTTTTTCATGTGCGGATAAGGAATGACCCACTGGGAATGCAGGTAAGTTGCAGGCCCATAACTTTTCTCTGTCTGCATGTGAGTAATGTCTGAGGGTATGTGTTTATTGAGTAATTATTTACCCACGAGTGAATCAATATATACAAATGTATGTGCATTTGAATGCAGAGTTTAAATAATCAAAAACTCAACTTGCTCCTAAATAATGATATGCACTCGTTAAATTAATGAACAACACTCTTCCCAAGGGTATTAATTTTGCATGAAAATTGTACCATCTCTTACTTGCTTCTCTAAAGGAAAGATGTTTCCACAGCTGATATAATTCCTCCTTCTTACTAATCCCCTAGCCTGTATGAGGTATGCGAACTACCTACACAGCTTCTGGAAGTTTATAGACATCCCAAAGGTTCTACCTTACCTTATATTTTCCTCCTGATGGAGAATTAAGGTGACCACCTGGGTGACTTTACTTGAGGGGACTTCATGTTTGATCACATGACCTCCTGCCATTGAGTAAGCTGAACTGGGGTTACATGGGAAGCTGTGAACTTTGTTAATCTATCAGTGCTTTTCTGTGCAGGAAGCCTAGGATTTTATAGTGAAATCAAAAGAGGCTAATCCTTCTTGACATTGTCTTGCTTTAACGGGGGAGAGCCTGCTGGAAGTGCCTCCATTCCACATGGACAAGAAAGGCATGATAGGCTTTCCTCTGTAGGGCTAGGAAAAGCTGAGTTGTTTTGTATGTCCTAAGCCCCGGTGGTTGAAATGCTGTCACTTCCCTTCATAGAGTAGCTGCCTTGGGAGTGGTTGGGTCAAAGAACAGACAATTGACAATAGTCGAGGTAAAGTTCCTTCTGGCTCCTAGGGGTTGTGACACAATAACAAGAAGGGGTCTGTCCCAGGCATTAGATGACATGGTCATGCTGCAATAGACGGCATGAATCCTTTTCTTACCTTCTCACCATGACACATGAAGTAGCTTTTCCATGCAAAGAGATATAGGTGAATAAATTATCGTTTTCCATTGAATTTGTTTTGCAAGTGTGGTATCAATCTGTCTTTAAATATCTAAAATACAAGAGAGAAAATGAGTCAATAATTAAGATCCAAATAATGTGCTGAAGATAAAGAGGTCGAGAGGATGATGAAGATCCTCAGGCAGAAAATGTCTAGACTCTGCCAAGACTTGGTCCACATGCTCCCTAGGGCTTTTGCTGCTTTGCCACGTGGGTGGGGGTGGGGGAATCTCTCCATCACTCTTCTATTTTTCTTTTGAAAATGATTTTTTTGGAGACAGGATCATGTTCTATAGCTCAGGATGTTCTTAAACTTATTATCTTCCTTCTACTGTCTGAGTGCCAGAGTTACAGATATGTGCTACGACACCTGGCTTCTCTCACTCTTGTTTTTGTTTTTGTGCTGTTCTTGTGGCTTGAACTCAGGGCTTATGCACTGTTTCTGAGGGTTTATTTTTTCTCAAGGATAGTGCTCTTCCTCTTGAGCCTTACTTCTAGATTAATCTCTACTTCTAGACTTTTTGGTGGTTAATTGAAGATAACAGTCTCAAGGACTTTCCTGCCCAGTCTGGCTTCAAACCAAGACCATCTTGATCTCAGACCCCTGAGTAGATAGGATAACAGACATGAGCTACTGACATTGAGCTGCTCTCATTCTTTTAAGAAGCCTAAAACTGTCCTGGAAGATAACAGATAGCAACCCAAATAATCAGAAGAAAGAGATGGTTATTTCATGAGCTGAACCCAGTAATAGGACAGGAACACACCTGGGCTTCTGAGCCTGGAGAATATAAACATAGACCATGAAGAGAAAGTGACTCCACAAACCTATAGCATCTACAACCACTTATACACTAATATACCATAACCAGTCACTCCTGAATCCCTTGAAAATTCTGTGACAGTACCAACAGTATGGTTAACACTGTATAAATAAAGCTAACGCTGAATGTGATTACTCTCAACTCTTTCGGATGCCCTGTGAACACAATTATAAGGGACTATTTCAAGGGACATGAACACATGTACTGAGTGGTTTTAGGATGATTATAAGACCACAGTGAGATCAGTCGGTGCTTGCATGCAAGCTGCAGCTAGTTCTAAGAGTTCTGTCTCTAAATAGAAAGATGGTACTGGTATAAATTGTTCTAGAAATGCCAGCAATTTATAACATACTTGTGGCCAATGAACAGGTTTCTGTTGAATCACTAGACCTATGCCAGATGCAATGTGACAGAGGCAGAAGATACTTGCCCTGCTCTCAAGCAGTTTATGATTTAAGTAGCTGGTGGTCTGATGTGGGGAAAAGAGCTCCCTACTATAATCATGGATCTGCCCACTACCAACCAGGGGACACTGGGCAAATCACTTAGAATTGCAGAACACTAATTTCTTCATGTCAGTAGAAGGGAATCATGCTACTAGCCCTGTGCAAATTGAAAGGCTGTTGTGAGGATCAAGGGAGATAATAAGGCTTTGAAATGCTTTGAAAACCACAAAGCCCCATAAAATGCAAGAACAGAGAGACTAATCCATGGGTAAAAATCAGCCTCCCTCTTTTGGGTATCCATATCCTCTTTTATGAGTTTTTACTAACCTATTACATAAAATTTACTGAATCTCTTCTGTGAATTCGTTTGTAATTCTTGGGTTCAATTCATGCTGCAACCTAAGATAAAACCTTCTTACCTAGTCTCCCACCTGTCAATGAACCCAATTTCTCATGATCTTTGTGGGACTTCAGGTATGATGGTGTTGACTTATCTTTAAAAGACTTGTCGCCTCAGACCTGAGCTCACTTGGATTTAAATTCTTCACTTAAGATCCTGCTTCAGGCACCATCGTGGGAGGTATGAAGCCTTGATGGTATGGCTACAGTTCTCATAACAAATTGTTATCTTTTTGAAAGAAAAATAATCCCCAAGGCATAAATTAATAAGTTGTAATTATTCAAAGAAAACTACTTGGTGATATTTTCAATGATGTTAATTTGGCTTTAAAGGGGGAAGATTTTGAATGTTAGATAAATAGCAATTTCATCATTAGAGACACAGTTACAGAATAGAAATTTAAAGGAAAACAGAAGACATAGAGATGCAGATGCAATCTTCAGAAGAAAGCCAATAAATACATCTTCAAGTATATATTTTTTGAAACACATTTAGAATTTTGAGTAAAATGGCTTTCAACAACCAGCACAAGTAGTGTGTCATTGGGATGTGTCTCTTATACACGTGATGGTTTCAGTGACTTGATGTAAAAGTTGCTCTTAGTATTTGAAATATGTATATCAATAAGTAAACAGTTGTGATCTGACCATGAAGGGGTAATGTTCAATTGACCTTTGTATAGAACATCTCACATGCTTCTAGCTCATGATTCTCCAGCCTCCTCCACACTGAAGACTTCTGATTTATTGCCATAAGAAACCCCTTTGCCATTCTGATACGGACACAAACTTTGAGGCTGTCAAGAGCCTATGGGACAGATTGGATTGTAGATAAGTTATCTCTCTGTATCAGGTGAACAACTTCAGGCCTCACCCCCATCTCCCAGTTAGGAAAATTCAGTGATTCAGTGAGGCTACCTCTCCTTCCCGCCCTGTTTCCTGTGTCCTGGCTGCATCATACCTGTTCCTCTAGTCCTTCTCACAAGGCAAAATAATGATTGTCATTATCCTCCTTTTCCAAGCTTTCTTTTGCAGTTAACCCAGCTCAAGGCAGCCTTAAAAGACTAACGTATTTATACAACCCTGAATGGATATCCAGTATTAAGGATAAAGGAGACAGTGCAAGAAAAGTAGAACATTTATGTCTC
This sequence comes from Perognathus longimembris pacificus, assembly GCF_023159225.1. Classification (NCBI taxonomy): domain Eukaryota; kingdom Metazoa; phylum Chordata; class Mammalia; order Rodentia; family Heteromyidae; genus Perognathus; species Perognathus longimembris. Next base: position 18,996,277 of record NC_063162.1, on the reverse strand, counting down.
TCAATCCAATCACTTAGTCCTATTCCCCTCTCTTCTCAGGAACCTAGCTAATCCATCATATTGTCTCTTTGCTGTTTATTTTTAAATTCCTCATTCCTCTTCCAGACTTCCCATAGCATGTAAATATTTCTAAATATCTACCATTCTTAAATCAAAGAAAAAGAAAGAAGTTTCTTTGACCCCACACTTCTCTGTACAATGCTCTCATCTTTTTTGGGGGGCAACCTAATTTCTTGAGTGCTGTCTGTATTCATTATTCCTGTCTCCCATTTCCCTCTCTGTATAACCCACCTGAGACTGACTTCTGCCTCTGACACTCCACTGAAATTGCTTTTGCCAAGTTCATCAAAGATACTGTGGAATGGTACCCAGACTCTGCCTCTCAGTAATTAACTTAGTTGACCTGTCTGCAGCACTCACATCTCCTGACAGCCACTCCTCTCCTGACACACTTTCCTCCTGTTACTGCCTCCTCTCTCTTCAACACCAGCCTAGTCCTACTTTCCTACACAGTGCCCTCCCTCTACTTGACTTTATGCATGTGTTCTCCCAGTGCTCCTCTGGATTCTTTCAGTCTCTTTGTCTCCTACCCTGAGGAAAACCATTGCATCCAAAAAATGATGCCTTTCCTGCTCCTCTCAGCCTAACACAGAGGGGGAAGGGGTAATCCAAGGATGGGTCTTTGTTCACAGAATGCCCATTCATCCCTTAGGCATGACAGTCTATCCTTTAATAGCTTTACTGTGCATGTCCCTAATAAATTATTAACACACATTTCTTCCCCGAGAGATCTAATGAGATGCCATGCCAGTCACAATATTGGTTGTTTACCAGACCAACATAGCATGGGATGTTTTCATTTCAAAGAAGAGTTTTGTAATTTACTACGTGTTATGAAGCAAGTGTTTGCCTTTCTAGCAGTATAGGGCTGGGATAGGTCTAACTCATTGATGTTAAATTGTGTTCATTTTTTCATGAGTATTAAATTGTTTCACCTCAGTGTAATTGGCCACGGCTTCCTCTGCAATTGTGGTTCAGAGGCTGGTACTGTTGTTTAGAAGTGTTTCGAAGGGCACACGGAGGAGGGGTCGTGTTTAGGTATGTTGTGCAATGTGTTGTATAGGAGAAGTGGCCCTCATGGTGTTCAGTTACCCAGGAGCTTCATCTGCGTGCAGACAGCCTCCAAGTCTTACTTAGGAAGGCAAACCCCATCATCAGCTTAAATGAGTGAGACCAGCTACCCAGTCGGCTGTCCCTCCCACAGTTTGGAAACCTGTAATGCCTTATTTCTAAAGTAGTGATCATTCATCTTCAGAATGTTCTTTTCTCCTGGCTGCACCAATTTTACCTGCCCATCAGCAAGTTAAAAAAAAAACCCACAAAACAAAACAGTGTTCATAGTAAGTAAAAGATCTCAAACTTATTTAGTGACAAATTATCCCTGACATCTATGCATTTTATTTTATTGAATAAAATGCTGGTGATCACAAACTTATGATGTGGTCTATATTATGGCATTCCTTGGAGGAAACTGGGTTTTGATGATGTTTACAGGATAATTCTTTTGTCTGTGGCTGAGGAAATGGCAGGGTCAGTGGCAAGACCTGAGATCTGTTGATGAAAGAAGACAATGTGTTTCTCATTTCATTTTTTCCCCCTCCACATTTGGACCAAACAACTGCTGTTTGCAGAAACTTTCTGGCTGGCTTCAAGCAAACGTGAATGGTACCCAGTCTTGGTAGATAACAGGGCCAGAATAACTTACCTAAATCCCTGAAAAGTGGTCTCTTTGTTAATATCTCTTCCATGTTTTTCTTTTCATACCAGAAACCTTCTGCATCATTAACCAACATAATGCTTAATGGGGCTCAGTACAATGCCATCATGCCCATACTCTGAAAGTTGCCCCTCACTACTTCCAGGATTTACTCATTCACACATCACTGTGGTACCAGGTGGGGAGTTAGGGGTGAATCATCATTACCATCCACATCCCTATTTTTTGGCAGCTCTCTGCTCCCTAGTGTTAGACCTCTTGCCATACGTTATCCAATTTCTTCGGTGTATTTTGGGGAGGAGGCAAGATTTTCTTTAGAATCATCTTCCAGGAGTTATGGAGTTCTGAGCAAGCTAAGTGCCCCCATTCTTGTCCTCTGCTAGCTCTCTTTAAAGTCCTTCATGCCCACATGGCTAGGCCCGGCTCCCAGGAGATCTCCTTTTCTAGAGCTTTCTCCTATTAAAGATAATTATACTGCTGTAAAAACAACAGTGCTGATAATGAAGGCAGTTGGGTTGTTGACTGAGAAGTAGACTATTAAGTCCAGTTCTCTTGTCATTACCATTCTAACTAGGATATATATGCCTATTAATTTCAGGGCTTCAGCCTTTAAAATTTTTAATCGCCCTGCCTTTAACTCTGTAACTAGTTAATGGAGTAAACAAACACTTTCCATTTACACAAGCAGATTTTTTAAGAAGCCCAAAGTCCTCGTGATTGGCCAGAATAAAGGCTTCTTGATGTTTCCTGGTGACCCAGACTTTGATTAATCATCTTGACTTGATTGGGAACCTTCTATATTCTCAGAGCCAAGATAGTCTCAGTATAAGATAGAAGTATTAACTAAAAGACTGATTCCTTCATGCATTCATTTATCCATTCACTCTGCAATCATTTACTGAATACTTAATATGCTATTTTTCCTCTGTGTAAATGAAAGGACAACTATGTTAAGCAAGACTGACAAAATCCTTTTCTCCTCCTTTTGTTCTTAGTCTGAGGAAAACAGCTCTTTGGTCTCATATTCAGCAATGCTTGAAAAATAGTTAAGAAAGAGCTAATCTTCGTGGAACCACTGCTTACAAGACTGAGGAAAAGCCATGCAGTTTTGATCCACAGTCAGGGAAGGCTTCTTGAAAGACAGGGTAAGGCTAGTGGAGGACTTACCTGAGATATCCGACTTTAAGACCAGCCAAGGTCCAAACCAAAGAGACCATTTGGTATCAGGAGAGCATGAGTGTGGGTAGGGTGGGCAGATGAGAGGGAAGATAATCTTGGGTGCAACTCTGTCTTCAGTTTTAACTCACACTGTGATTCTGGACCAAGGATTTTTCTCCCTAGGGCTCACTTCTCTACTTGGAAAAATGATAGGATTACATTCACAAAAGGCTTCTATTTGGCTGTCATGGAGGATGGAGAACAGAACAACTTTCCAGAGCTATCTGTGGAATTCCATCATACCAAGCACATAGGTGGAGTGGAGAGCATTTACAGCACAAGGTGTGGGTGTGGCTTCTGTATCCAGTCTTCCTCTTCTTCATCCTTTGGTGGACACCACCTCAACACTTTGTGGCCCTATGAATGCTGGAGAAGCACACTAGAAAGCAGCAGACTCACCCTGGGACTTCTGTCAATGTCCACCCTAACACCCACAAATCTGCTCACTCCCAAGGTCACTCCATTTAGTCAGGCAGGCAAATGGGACTATTCGTATTTCCCAAACTCATTTCTTCATTGTCCGAAAAATATTGTTTTTGAAGAAGTTATCTGTGAGGTAGTTAAATCTTCCCAGAGAACCACTGAATCTTCCTTTCTCACTCCACATACATCTTCTGGGGGCTGTAACAGGGAGATAACACAGTAAATAAGAGATAAAAAGACAATAACTAAAAAAGAAGGTTCTGATCCCTGGAGATCATACATATATAAGAAATAAATATGCAAATATAAGAAAATGTTTCCTGTCTGGTTTATAGTCTGGAGAGGAGAGACCTAACACAAGCAAAGCAATAAATAAGAACAATAATTGCATACTGTGGTAAATCTGTGAACACATATACATAGTGGTGAGAGACAGTAATAGGGATGTATTCATTTATGCAGTAAATCCCTCAACAAATATTTTGGACATCACTTCTGTCCACAAAGTGTGGGGCTCTATTTGGGAGATTTGTAGTAAACCAGGTAGGCTTTATTATTTAGGTAGTTATTATGCAACAGAAAGAAAGAATATAAAAGCATGAGTTAAAGGTAATTGTGTGTGTGTGAGTGTGTGTGTGTGTGTGTGTAAAACATCCATCTCCAGATTTTGCTCTAGAGATTGGCACACAGAGAGTGGTGTTGTGACTGGCAGACACACATACTCTTCTTCCCCACTTCCCAAATCGGGATGCAGAAGGTCTGAACAGAAATCAATCTCTGCAATTTATTTTTAACTTCCTTCTCCTTAGCCAGGATTGATTCTTGTCTGTGTGATCAATGGCACAGAGAATAGTTTCACATCCCCAGTAGCTGTTCCAGCGCTTGATTTGGCCGGCCCCATGTCCATCGAACAGAACATTAGAAGCTGATTATGAAAGTAAGAGGATGAAGATGTTGAAAGACTGAGCTTGCTGAGTCCTGCTTTCCTAGCAAAGAAGAGCAGCTCCCAGGAACAACAGCATAGAGATCTACAAAAGAGGATGGTGGGTGTGTGCTGTGTGTCCCCATCTCAGTGCAGAGCTATAGGAAAGAAGGAGGTGGTGGGCATGAGCTTAATATTTGCTAACCTGACATCTTCCCTATTTTGAGCTTTCTCTTTTTCTTCCTTTTGCCAATTCATCTTTACTACACCAATTGCTATTACATTTAAAACCAAAACTTAATGTTGTTAAAATAATATATTATACAGAGATTCTTTTTTCTTTTTTATATTTCAGGGCTTCAAAATTACCTGATTCTTTAATTTTCTGTTCTTGCCTCCTCCTTCCTGTTTTCTCCTCACTCAGCTTGTGTTTCACAGCAACATCAAATTATCTGCTTCCCCATCTCTTTCTAGCCTTGTTACTTCTCGAGGTCAGGCAAGATTGTTTCCACTCTCTTCTGTGAAAAATGTGTTCAGAAGGGACACGTACCTCAGAATAACTCACAGTGGCAATCCCAGGGATGGCAATTAGAGCAGAGCTGCCCCCCCCCACCAAGGCCTCGGCCCAGTCCTCAGCGATTAACATGTGCAGTTTTACTGCTTGCCCCAGGTGGCCTTTGCTTCCAGATTGCAGCACGGAGAAATAATCGGAGGGCGCTTAATATGATGGGGTTTATAGTTTCATCATGTTATGTAATCGTTTCTCAGGTGTTTGCTGTCTGTGTGGGAGGGAAAGGATGCCAGCGATGGCTCCTATACTTCCTCTGAAATGCCTGATTCCTGTCCTTGCAAAGTGGATGGGATATGATTCTTTTATACAAGTAACACAAAGAGTTCCCAGTACTTTGCCTCTAAAGATTTCGCCCCATCCTTCTTTCATGGTTTGTAGGTCCTGACTAATTTTCTTTATTACTGAATAATCTGGTCTTTGAGGATCAATTGCTTTCAGTAGTCACAGTTAACACTAATTGGGCAGGGAGCATGAGTTGGGTTTATGTATGAATAAATTTAGCTACTGTGATGGACACCGTTAGAGATTTAGTTCCACCCTCACTTTCATTTCACTGAGGCGGCATAGAGAGGTAAAGTCGTTTCCTAAGGCCACCCTGGTCTACTGGTAAGCAATGGCATAGAACATCTGAAGCAGGAAGTTTGTCCTAGCACCTAGTTTCTCAACTACTACATGGTACCTCTCTTTATGTGAGAAAGAGCCTCTAGAACCTACAAATTTTGCCTGGGGCAAACTGTGGGTTCTAAACTATGCAAGGGAAAATGATCAAGTATACACAGTTTTAATATAAGATTAGGTGCTTTGAGATAGTGGGAGGAATGAATATAGCTGGTGTACATTAAAGGGTGTGTGTGTGTGTGTGTGTGTGTGTGTGTGTGTGTGTGAAGATGTCATAATGAAGCCCCCTTGTCACAACACATATAGGATAATTACACAAAAGAATTTGGTCACAAAGTAATTTCAAAGCTTGTTTTTAAAAAAAAACACGCATCAATCACAATGATAGCAGAATAATAATAAACATTATGTTGTGATATAAAAGCTCTACTACTCATTTTATTTTAATTAGGGGTATCATTAGCAAGATTTATATTGCTACTAGGTTTTCTCTTGTCAAACCATTATAGAATAAGCAGTTACCCACTCTAGTCCTGTGCATAATGTTAAGGAATCTCAGAACACAGAAGAGAACAACATATCTTGGAAAACATGCCATTATTTTCACTGTCAAATACCTACAAATGCAGAATACAGCATCATCAATTACATGGCTAAGGTTTTCTATTATTTGTGTAAATTCCAAAAATCATAAGAAGGAAAAATATTCTTAACCTTGTCACCATATAGAACTGTAATTAATTTTGTGTTTGTTGCTACTGGGGATTTGAACTTAATGCCCCATGTTAGCTAGACACAAGCACTAGCACTTGAACCACATTCCCAGCCCTTTAGAAGAAAAATAAGTTCTTTAGAACATGTATGATGACTCATGGAATGACCCCAAAATAAATTATCAGTGTAGAATTCAGAAAGAAGTAAAGTACTGCTAAAGAATAATTCTTTTGGGATTAATAACCAGGAAGTAAAGGAGTGGAGAGCCCAGGGATATGACCATTGGGAGTTCCTACATGTAGAGTGTGATGCTATTAGTGCATTTGTTGGCTTTAAGAGGAAACTGAAGATGTAAAGAATCTAAAGGCCTGTCTCTTGGGCAGTACTGAGGTTTGAACTCAGGGCCTAGTGCTTGTTAGGAAGGCACTATTCCAACCTTTTATGCTTTACTTATTTCTCAGGTAGGATCTTAGATTTTTTCCCTAGGCTTGGCCTCAGAATGGAAGCTGTTTTCTTTGATATGTAGAAACCTTTTGATTCGATGCAGTCTCATTTGTCAGTTCTTTCTCTAATTTCCTGAGCAATTGGACTCTTAATTAGAAAATCATTGCCTATGTCTATATCTTTGCCTGTTCTCCCTATGCTTCCTATTGGAATGAAAAGTTTCAGATGTTACATTAAGATTTTTGATCCATTTTGAATTCATTTGTGTAGAATGAGAGGAATCTAGTTTCAGTCTTCTACAGGTTAATACCCTCCCCCCCCTTTTTTTTAACAGTCTTTGTTAAAATCACCATCTTTTCTCCAATTTTTTTGTTACCATTGTCAAGAATTAGATGGCTGTAGCTGTGTGGGATGATTTCTGGGACTTCTCCTCTTTTCTATTGATCTATGTGTCTGTACCAATGCCATGAGATTTTTGTTAGTATGTCCCTGTAGCATAACTCAATGTCAGGCACCCTCAACATTGCCTATTTTACTCAGGATCATTTTTCCTATTCATATTCTTCCATGTTTCCACATAAACTTTAGGATTTAACTTTCCTTTTTTATTTTTTTATTTTTTTAGGATTTAACTTTTCTATTTCCATGAAGAATGATGTAGGAATTTTATGGGGTTGCATCGGATCTGTAGACCTGTAGGTATAAACTACCATGTTTTTCCTGCCTCTCTTCGTCTACCTCTTTGTAAACAACAAGCTGTAACTTGCCTTTTTGATTCCCCTTTGAAAACTTCTCTAGCTTTTTGGTGTTTTTTTTTTAATCCTAAGATCTATCCCAGCTTGCCCCCATATTATTTTCTATCTCTTCTTCTTCAACTTAGCCTGTACAATTTCTTTAGCCTCTTACTTAGCCTCCCATCTTCAAATTAATCATCCCATGCAGCAAGCTGAATTCCCTTCTGTGAGGGACTTAGTCTCCTCCCAAGACAGTAGGAATATAAATTCCACATACTTATATATTTCATATGGCACAGTTTATGTGTGCACATGAATATGCATGCTACACTGTACAGGGTGGTATAATAGAGTGACTATATTGGTAGCCTCTGGAGTCAGACAAATACCCACATTTAAATTCCAGCTCAGCCTTCTACTAGCTGTGTATTTTAGCCATCTTTTGTCTCACCTGTAAAATGCAGATTGGGTAGGTGCGGTCCAAACAGTTCCCCATGCCAGTTTTAATCTAATTGCAGAGAAATAGAAAATAAGAATAAGTCCAGTATACTGTGGAGATTCTGTAAAGGGGGGTCTTATTGCCTGCTAGCCCTCACTGTGCTCAGGGAACTGTGACATTATTGAGATCTCATATCATCATTTGTATACCTCACACAGAGATGATGAACTCTACTTGATCTGCTAGCAACCCCTTGTGTCCCACAGTGTTTGACATAGCCTGGCAGTTGATAAGTGTAACATAGAGAGGAACTGGGGCCAATATCCAGAACAGAATGTTGAAGCATGATGGATAGACAAAGAACAAAAAGAATTTGACCAGAGCTTTAATTACATGTAAGAATCCACCCAGTTATCTCCTCTTGGCATTCTTCTGATTCTGATTTGGGAAAAAACGATAGATTGCAGAAGCCTGGCGAAATGAAAGCATAGGATTACAAGTCAGAAGTTCTGAAGTAGTCTCTGAGTCCCACTTTTAAGTAACAAAGTGACCTAAAGTGGCCCCTCTGAGCCTGAAGTTCTTTAATTTTAAAATGAGGATGTAATTAAACCTCACTTGCTGGGTTGTTCTCAGATAAAATAAAATGTAGTATAACAGTAAAGAAAACTAATGGAATTGAGTACTATACAGCTTTCAGATGTTATGACGTGGATGCTGGGTACTAAGAGGATTAGATATGGATAAGACACACTTTCTTCTCTCAAAGTCACTACAGTTCAGCAAGATGAACCACCATTCCATTATTCAGGTCAAAGGCTAAAGGGCCATAAACAAAGATCTGTATGAATCAGAGGAAGAAAAGAAGAAGATTACAGAGGAACTGGGGAACTTCACATGAAATTTGTGGATGGAGGGTTTATGTTGAGATAATTTGTCCTAAAACTAGCCATGCTTTGGAAATGTTCCAAATTAGACACTTTACACTCATTCAAGGCTAAACAACATAATTGACTTTGTCAGGAGCTAGAAGTTCAAGTGTCAATGTGGACTCTTCAGCTTTAGAGCTGGGTACCTTCTGCACCTTACTTAACTCACTAATCAACCAGGGCTGCACAGAATCTCCTGCATGGAGCCATTGTTAGAACAGACAGGGCATGTGATGTGCACCTACCAAGGGTGCTTGGGCTGGTGGAAGACAGGAGCGGCCTTGACCTAGGGAGTACAATGGAGAGGCCCCAAGAAATATCAATTGGCAGTTCACAAATATTTGTTGCTCTCTTGGGGGGAGGGGGTGACAGTGTTGCCTGAGAAACAGCCTGACAGATGGTATCAATCCATAGACTGCTGCATTGAAATTCATGCATGAGGATTGCAAATCTCATGTTGGTGAAGTTCTGCTTTTCTCTCTCAGAAGTCCAGCCATTTGGAAATCCCATGTCCCAAAGGTCATCCTTACTTCTCCAGGAGAATGAATGATTTTGTTTGCTTGACCCTTCCAGGATATTTAAAATGTCTCAAAAATACCAGCAAAATTAATTATTCTCTAAGCAGCTATGTGCACCTGCCATTCATCCCTGGTGGCTGGAGAGGCTTCAACTTTGTAGTTTTTCATTTCTTTTGGCTTCTGGGTTTCAAGTTCCTATGGCTGCCACCACTTTGTTCTGTGCATAGACAGAACAGATTCAGTGTCTCATCTCACTCAGTCAACAGGACTGTAGCTGCATCAGTGTCTAAATGCTGTGGGGTCTGCGAGGCACACCACAGGGCGGTCACAGCAGCCTGCTAATTCTCTTTTGCATTTTTATAGCATAGTTAAGGTTATAAGTAAACATTTTATCATACTATCTCAGTTACTCCCAAGATCCCATGTGAGAAGGGGAACTATGACTAATACAATTTGTCTATCATCTAATATAACTAATATATGACTATATAATGCATTATAATATATTATATATAAATATATAAATAACTATATATTATCTATCTCCCCAGAGATTAGTGACCCTGCCTGAGTTTTGTGATAAGTAAATATCCAAATACCTGAGATGAAAGTAAGGATACAAATGCCAGAAATGTCCCCCCCTTCCACTCTTCTCTCTTCTCTTTTTCCACCTTGTGTTTTTATTTTCAGAAGTTTTGGGTACTATAGAAAGGATAAACGTCAGTATTTAGTTTAGGCAGATACCCTCAAATATTGCACCTCTTTATGCCCAATTATAAAAGAGGAAATCAGCTCGGTGACATATGAAGCTGAATTACTTACATAAGTGTTGAAATATTACCCAAACTGAATTTCTTGTAATATATTCTCTCACCCTCTGGGTCCATATACCACAAGGAACAGAATCACTTTTGGGAACAGAAAGACAGAAATTTTTTTTTTTTTTTTTTTTGGCCAGTCCTGGGCCTTGGACTCAGGGCCTGAGCACTGTCCCTGGCTTCCTTTTGCTCAAGGCTAGCACTCTGCCACTTGAGCCACAGCGCCACTTCTGGCCGTTTTCTGTATATGTGGTGCTGGGGAATCGAACCCAGGGCCTCATGTATACGAGGCAAGCTCTCTTGCCACTAGGCCATATCCCCAGCCCAGAAGGACAGAAATGTTTTGACAGCAAGCTTTAACATTCCTGTTCAGGAATGCCATGGATAGAGCCTTTTAGTTTCTGTGTGTACCTCTCTCATTATAATTTAGAGTATTGAAGTAGATTGTCTAGATTTTAGGTATTGTTAAATTACTTGGGAGCTTTTAGATATCCCCAAGTGTCGGACGCCAGGAGGCCAATTCAAATTTGCCTCTCGCCATTTTTATTTCTATACTATCTCTGTCTTTCCATGCTTCCCCTCCCAACACATACCTAGAAGAGGAGAAGCAAAGGTCTTCCATTTTGACAATCAGATGGCCATCTCAAAAAGCTCTACCTTTTCTTCTAAGTCCTGTGAGCCAGAACTCAAAAGTGAGACTGGTAGCCATTAGTGGAAAATCTGTGGCCAAAAGAAGCAAAAACAAAACAAAACCCTTTGGTTATATAATCTTTATATGTAATCTGTTTGGAGAATTCATTGTCAGTTATGATCAGGTGGCCATTTTGGTTTCCCCAAACTCCTGATGCCTGCAAGCTGCATGAATATATGATCACTACAGTCAGTCTCCATAAGGCCTCTATGGAGTGAGTCTAGTACAGATGTCTCCATCTGCAGTTCTGCAGGTACGGGTGATATATGGTGAACAACTTATTGTGTATCAGTTGCAGGGATGAGGCTCTTTGTATGCTCTATCACATTTTGTCTTTGTGAATATTTGTCAGTTGGTAATACCACTGTTTCTATATTTCAAATAAAGAAATTAGGGTAGTTAAATTGTTTGTCCAAAATCATCAAACCCCAAGGGTTAGAAGTAAGATTCAAATACAGTTCTTGAAACCCAACTGAAATGTTCTAATGCTTAAAATTCTGAGGATGAATCCTGTTGGAAAATATCTAATAGGAAACTAATTGAGTCACTTCCAATACAGCTGTATTTGACAAAATATAGCAAGAGTCAGGAAGAGTACTTCTAGTAGTGCATGTTGTCTAGACACAAATTCTTTGTTCTGTTTTTTTTTCCCCAACTCTCCACCCTTTCTCTGCCTTACTGACATTACCAAAAAGCAGCAAAGTCTCCAGAAGGTGGTTGGCAGGAATGATGCAGTTGGCAGTTGTGCTTCATGAGTATTTGTCCAATTAGTTCACTGGTGAGCTCAGTGTATATCTTCCTTTCATGCACACACACACACACACACACACACACGTGAGCACAATATTGACTTCAGTGTCAACTCTCTTAACCCAAATATGCTCTTTGTAAAGCGATTTTGGGGATACTTTGTTTGGGTATTAATAAAACTTTCATGTGCAAATCTGTTTCTAAGAAGGGCTAGCTATAGCCTCATTCAACCATGGTAGGTAATAGACCCACTACTCCCTTTTCTGACATAGGGAGACAAAACTGTGTATTATAGTCATATCACAGAGCCTCCAGGATATACAGTGAGCAAACATCATTTAGACAAACTATATTCAAAGTCAAACACTCTGGCAGAGGAAATGTCTTGCTCAAAGGATGTCATGTTGTTCTAAATGGTGTACCACAGTTTTGATTCAAAGTCATAGAGCGGGGTCTTAGGAAGTCATTCTGGGAAAGAACACGAGTTGGCAGACAAAACTTAAACTCAAGTGCAGAAGTCAGGACCATCCTGATAAGTGCAGTAACTGTAGCAATGTCTGTTTGTTGACACTATGCCCATCTGTCCACTCATAGAGGTAGGATCTCTCTATGATAAGTAGAATGTCCTCAAACTCCCAGGTTCGAGGAATCCTTTTGTCTCACACTCCTCATAAGTTGGGACTACCGGTATAAGGATGAAGTCAGTAGACTGTTTCTTTGTTCTTAAAAAGGAATGTGATCTTTGAAGGAATTATGTAGGTGGAAATGGAGAGAAAGTTCTAACAACATCAGGATTTATTTTAAATAATTTGAATAGAATTAATGAGCAAAGAAATTGGAAAAGTTAATTGTGCATCATAACAGCCAGACTCTCGCTCCCCCCCCCTTTTTTTTGAGGAGGAAACAATGCAAGGCTGTGTGAGAGGCAGCCGAAGAATGACTGCAAAGGTGGTCATTTCTCTTGGTTTAGACAGATCCTATTGTATCCATCTTGGTCTTCTAAGTGGAAAGACTTTTAAATGCCATTTCCTGTGAAGACAACTCTTCTAGTATATAAGCCAGATTTATTTCCACAATACTCCTTCTTACTCACAAATTCCCATAGCAGCACCATTCACTCCCGTGCAACAATAGAGCATTGATTTCTCAGGGCTGAGAAATTGACAGGAGCACTCACATCGAAAGATCTGGCTTGTTGGTTGGCATCTTCTCTGGGAAATTGCGAGAGGAGTGACATGAGATATATTTCTCTTCACAGAGAAGAATGGAAACCAAAGAGTCTGAGAGATTTGAGTGTGTTTGTTTGTTGGTTTTCAAATTTTATTATTCAGTAGTTGTACAGGGGTTACAGTTCTGGTTATGAATATAATACATCCTCATCCTGATCAATGTCACTCCTTCCAGCTACTGCCCATTATTCCCCCTCCCATCCCTACCCTCATGTTACATAGTTCAATTTTTACATAACACAAATTGAACATAATGACTGCATTTGATCACAAATTTTAAAAGCCAGGTAAACACAGGTTCAAATTCCAGCCCTATCATATTTTGGCTATGTCTTTAAATATATTTTATAACTTCCTTATATATAATATGCTCATTTTAGCATAAGATAAAAGGCTAGTAAATATAGAAGAGCAGTGCTTGACACATTAAATGTGTGAAAATGTTACCTGTTATTAATATCTTTACCTCCTAATGTACTAATGTTTTTATTAAACCAAATAACACTGACAGCAATTATTACGATTGATATGTATTCCACGACAAGAAAATAAAGCACCCAACATAAAATAGGTACACAAAATAATAGTTTCTATTCCCTTTTTTCTAATTATGATAGAAAAATATTATATTTTGAGACCCCAGAGGGACATTGGAAATGACTGGAAGGCTTTGGTTTTCATGTGGAGAAGGCTGATTTCCCTTTGTCCTCAATGTAAACTCATGATCCAGAAATCAGATGAATGAAAACAATAAAGGATGCATCAGATTAGGCTTGGTCCCAGAAAGTGCAGGGACAAGGGAGACGAAACAGACATGTTTAATGGCCAACAAATTTGTTCAAAGGAATCATTTTCACTGGCCAAGAGCCCAATTAAACCTGTAAAAATGGAAATCCAGAAAGTCAGATTAATGAGACAGTCATTAGTAAGGAAAAGACCTAGCTAATTCTGTGTTTAGCATGACGGATGGGTCCAGAGCAAATAATTGGATGACATTCATCAAATGTAAAATAAAAGGTGTCACTGAAAGAGAGAGTGGTAATAATCTCTAGGATTTACACTGCCAGAAAATTTGCTCATAAGGAAAAGGAAAGTTCATCAAAATAGATTAATAGTCCCTAAACTTTATTCCCTCCTTGTATGGTTGCCAGAGAGTCACACAAATAATGGCAGAGAGGCAGAAAATATGTCAGCTTGGTGTCTCCCTAGCACTAAGAGGACTCTGCTCCAGAGCAAGTGTGCTCAAGCTTCTGTTTGGAAATAAGATATTTAAGCTATCTGGGGATTAAGCCAGAAGGGAGAGCTCTTCATTAAATCTGCAGTCCGAACTTGACACAATGATTAAACCAAACAATCCATGTCTCAGTCAGCAATTATTAGCCTCCTGTACTATACCTGACTCTGTGGGGACATGTTTATTTCAGGTGTAGATGGGACTACAGAAGCCCAAGTATAATGTGTGGCTGTAGCAGAAAAAGATTGTGTCATGTTGGATACAATGGTTGAGACTCTGAGTTGCAAAGGTGCACAAGTCACTTATAGAACTTTAAATATGTGTGTATTTTTTTAAGGACGTAGAATTAGGGAAATCGTTTGTGTTGTTATGGTGAGTAAAGCAGACAACTCTTCTTTTTTTTTTTTGGGGGGGGGGCCTTGGACTCAGGGCCTGAGCACTGTCCCTGGCTTCTTCCCGCTCAAGGCTAGCACTCTGCCACCTGAGCCACAGTGCCCCTTCTGGCCATTTTCCACATATGTGGTGCTGGGGAATCGAACCAAGAGCTTCATGTGTAGGAGGCAAGCACTCTTGCCACTAGGCCATATTCCCAGCCCCAGACAACTCTTCTTAATCAGCTAGGGTAACATGAACTTTTGATGAGAGTGGCATCAATCAAGATGCATCATATTCACATAAACTGATTAGTTGAGAGGTAACTCCTTCATACAACTATTTACAGATAATAAAAATACAATGTCAGGGGGAAAAAGCTGTTGGAGATTCAAATTTCTCTTGTTTTAGGCAAGTCGTTTAGCACCTTATCTATTCCATAGGGATTCTATGGCTGTGAGAATTAAATACATCATTTTTTATGGACAGTTTCTAGCATGGCTGGCAAGCTCAACAAATGTGAGCTACATCATCATTGCTTTTATTGTGATGTCTCTAGTAGCCATGTACCAAGAGATTAGTTATGTTCATCTGCTTCTGTTACTGCAACAGGACGCCTGAGGATGGGTGGTTTATAAATGATTGAAATTACTCTTCACAGATCTGGAGACTGGAAAACCTTAAGTTCAAGGTGTCGCTTCTAAGATGACACCTTCAGCATTGAGTTTTCACAGGGCAAAATGTATGGGGGGGAGGAAAGAAGGGCCCAGTTAGCTTCCTGTAATATGTGTGTGTATATATATATATATATATTATATATACACATACATACATGCATATATATTATACATAATATATGCATATGTACTATATATAAATAATATAAGTAACAATAATATAAACATATTTATATGAAATATAGAATATAATATACATATTGAAGTCCTAATCACTTAAAGAAGGAAGAGCTTTCAAAGCTTAGCCATATAAAACACCCCACACTTAATACTTCTCCACTGAAGTTGAAGTTTTAACATGAATTTTGGGAATAACAACATTCCAGCCATAACGTTCAACCCTTGCTACCACTTAAATAAATTTCCTTCTTCCAAAAGACACTCATGCCTCCCTAGTAGCCTGTAATGTCTTTGTGTGTGTGTCCATGTGTGTATGTTTGTGTGTGTGTGTGTGTGTGTGTGTTTGTGATACCACGTTTTGAAATTAGGGACTTGTATTTGCTCAGGTGGTGCTCTACCACTTGAGCCATGCTCCAGCCCTAACCCTTAAAGTCATTAATCTTGTGCCATCCTTGGGTAATAAAGCCCAAAGCCCAAGTCGCATCTCAATATTATATATGGGTTAGATTCAAAATGTGACTTGTCTCAATCAAATCAATCTGTACCTGTGAGCATGAGATCTTGAAATCAACCAAGTTGATTATGTGTAAAATACATAATGGGGCAGGAACAGTACAAACATTTCTAGTTACAAAGAAACAGAAAAGGAGATATTAATAAAGGATTCCAAGTGAGTTTAGAGCCAAACAGGTAAACAACATTAAAATTTGAGGCTGAGGGGGCTGGGGATATAGCCTAGTGGCAAAGAGTGCCTGCCTCGGATACACGAGGCCCTAGGTTCGATTCCCCAGCACCACATATACAGAAAACGGCCAGAAGCGGCGCTGTGGCTCAAGTGGCAGAGTGCTAGCCTTGAGCGGGAAGAAGCCAGGGACAGTGCTCAGGCCCTGAGTCCAAGGCCCAGAACTGTCCAAAAAAAAAAAAAAAAATTGAGGCTGAAAATAATCTTCTTTGACTTTATCTCCTGCCTTTCAGATACAGTGAGGTGGGAGTTGAGACCCTGGGGCAGCCTCCAAGGTCACCCGTATCCACAATACTTCCAAGTGCAGCCCACATGATAGTTTTCATGGTCTGGAGTTCCAGTGTCAGCATTTCTTCTAGGCAAGACTTACACATAGGTGTATCTATTGTGGTGAGACCTTGAAGATGATGATGCACCCTGGATTTCTGTTGCTCCCACCAAATATTCTAGCTCTCAGTTTATACTTGCTGCTTTCCACAGTGTATTAGAACACCAACAGAGTTCAGCCATGCTATTTTGCTGCTTTATAGTTAGAACGGCCTTTCCTTTGGTTTTCTACACCTTGCTCCTCATTTTCATCTAACAGCTGATTAACATTGCCTTCACCATCTGTATTTATACCATCATTGTGATCACAAGTATTTGAGTAGTCTCTAAAAGGAATGCAGTTTTCTTCTTGAGTCATCATCACCTGAGTCACCTTGGAACACTCCATAAATGACAATGTAGAATTTTTGTAGCATTCATTTAAACACTATTCCAGCTTCTATCCATTATTTCAGTTCCAAAGCGACTTCCACATATTTTAGTATCTGTTAGAGCAATCCCTTACTTCTCAATACCAACTTCTGTTTCTGAGTGTTTCTGCTTCTGTATCAAAACATTTTAGAGTGAGTAATTTGTGAATAGTGAAGAAATTATTTCTCCTAGTTCCCATAGAAGCTGGGAAATCCAGCATGAATGTCAAAGCGGGTTTAGTACCTGCAAGCTCCTTTCATTTCTTGACTCAATGCCATCTATAGCAAGGAGGGCAGAAAAGGATCTTGGAGTCAAGGCCTGCATTGCCCAATCACCTCCTCACAAGTTCTACCTCTTAATAGTTATTAAATTAGGGGTTAAAGTTTAACATATATTTTGGACGAGACCTAAACAAACAATAGCAGTATGTTGTCTAGGAACAAGGAGGTTACAAAGTTGTAATAGGACAGAAGAACTTATTCTACAAAGTAAATGCGGAATGTGCCATGGGAATGGAAAGAACAAAATTCACATGTTGATTCAGGGGGCCAGTTACAATGAAATGGTGGCCTCTTCCCTTCCTCCCCCACCCCTTTTGTTTTGTCAGTCACAGGGCTTGAACTCAGAGCTGGAGAGCTGTCCTTGAGCTTTTGTGCTCAAGGCTATCACTCCACCACTTTGAGCCATAGCTCCACTTCCCCCAAACCCTTTCATGGACATTGGATTTGTACTGAGGTTTAAAATATGGGTTGGAGTTTTCCGGGTTCAGAGAGGTACGGTCTGAACAGAGGAAGAGCAGAAGGATCCATTCTGAAATATCTGTAAGATTCTGTTATAACAGATGTAGTTGGAGAAGCTCTGGGTTGCCTTGTATTCACTGGCCCATTCGTATTTTAAAAATCACTCTGTAGTACATGTGCAGTATAATTTCTGTGCTTCTAGCTCAAGTACCAGCTATCCTAATTTGTAGGAGGGTTTGTGAAAGATAGAGCCCATGAATGTGCAGATAAATAATAGGCATGGCTGAACTGAGTTCCAAGGCTGTGAAGCAAGTCACCTTAGCAAGGGGACTACTCTATTCTCCTTCAGACCCTAGTGACTGGGAACCATAATGAACACTGCCGTGCCTATGGTGCTGACAAGAGGCCACGCAGTGCTGACAGGAGATGCTGACAAGAGGCTGGGGCGGCCATCTTGGTTCCTTTAGAGGTAGTTGGAACCTGCTGGGAAGGAGATGCTAATTGATGAGCTCTACTTAGCATTCAGGAAGGGTATGCCTTCCCAAGATACTGGCATAGCTCTCCTAGGGTATCATCAGTGATGCTGAATGTGTTCTGTAGACAACTGGATTTTAGACATATGACAAATGACCAGAAGATATATTTGAAGGGCTTAAAAACTTTATCATAGATATTGAGTCTTCTGTTCTAGAGTAAAATAGAGGAGAGGATTGGCAATCTTGTAAATGTACTAAGTATGATGAATTGTACATTTAAAAATGGATAAGGTTTAGTTTGTTCTGCTTATTGAATTTCACCTGAATAAAAAATTTACCATCATTGTAAACACAGAAGTCAGGAAATGGGTTACATCTGGGTAGGAGGCAGGACTCCAGAACAGAAGAGGGACACAGAGGGTCACGAAAATTACTATCAAAGGTCTAGCTGTGTGCTGTTCAACCTGTGGTCTGCGGATCAGCTGTGTCAGCCGCACCCAGAAACATAACAGAAAAGCTTAAACCCCTGTCCAGCACCATTGAGTCATAGCTAAGACTCAGCAGTCTAATTTTTAAATGACATTTCCAGGTGATTCTCATGAATTCTAAAATTTTTAAATATCGAACTTGTTTGTGATTTGGTGTGAATGCTTACATGTCTGTTTATATATTTTCATGTGTTGATTTTAGAGTTTAAAATAAAACCATATAAGACAAACGGATTTTTTTTAAAAAGGGTAGTGAAACATATAATGGTGGCTGTGTCCATATGTAAGGACTGTATTTTATCCAAATCTGAAGAGGCTTATCTCAAAAAGAGGAAAAATATTCTCACTTACCAATTGATCTTAATATGTCAATACTCACTTCTAAGCCAATATAAACAATCTAGGTTATAGCAGGTGTCTTACTCGTGTAAAAACAGAAGTCCTGCAATACAAGAATAATTCTAATTAGAAAACAGAGGTCAGGGATAGACTTGGTGAAACATAACCAAACTAAACAACAACAACAAAAACATCTCTCCTGTTCCTTTATTGCCAGATCTCTTGCACTGACATTTTTTGAGGGTTTTGCTTTTGTGCTGATTGTGACATCTATTGAAAGGGGCAGCTTGTAGTCCCTGCTCTCCCCCAGTGTGGGGTGGGTGAAGCCATGGGAGGGGCCATCTCTTTGAGTGACAGGAGATGCGGCACCTTTCTGCTCCCATCATGTGGCTGTGGATGGGTCCAGGTTTGGATGGGAGTGAGAGGACTGGACAGTCTCCAGCGTGTGCTTGGGGCCTTCGTGAGCGTGGAGCATGTTCCTCCTGGTAATTGCCTCGTCAACATAGCAGCCAGGCTGCTATTGTTGTCTTGCCTTTTTTTTTTTTCTTTTTCGGAACAGGCTGTGTTTTCTTCTCCTGTGAATATTAATTTCCCCCGAGTTAGGGTAATTGGGCTGAGAGCAGACATCTGCAGAGCTGTGCCATGTTGGCAGGACTTTTCAGCATGCCAAGGCCCGAGGATCATTCCTTTGAGTGGTTTCCAAGTCAACAAAGATTCCATTTTTTTTCCAGGTGAAGTCACAGTGCTCATTCCTAATGGTCGTAACAATGAGAGTGAAACCAGTGATTCTGTGTTTCAAAATCTGGAGCTGTTTTTCCCCCCTCTAAACATATGCTCTGAAGCAATTTGTCCATGGAAAGAATCAATATGTTTCTGCTGATTTTGAAGGAAAATATATATTCAAATCACATGTGAAATTTACATTTCAAAATAATGAGAGTCTTGAGCAATAGTGATTATTTAGATCCAAAAAAATACCTTTGACAATTATGACATGGTTGCAATAGATTTTAAAAAATTGTTTAAAATAAAAAGGCAGAACAAATAGATGATGGGAACAGTCCTAGTCAATAGATTACTTTCAGTTGGAAATACTTGTTAGGTATGCACCTGACACAAAGCACAGGGACTTAATGCAGAATTATTCCTGCTCTCACCAAGAGGAGAGCCAGGGGGAGAGACTGTTATAATTATTAACTTACTGTTTGATCACAATGACATGAGAGCAACTGCGGGTTTCAGGAGACTGGAGGCTCAAAGTCAGCAAAGGATGTCCTCTAAAAGACAATTATGAGCCTGTTGTGGCTGGTGATGGGATGGACAGTACTTTTCAATTTGTTTCATGATCCGAGAGCCTCTTTTGATCTTTGTGTTTCCCTTGTGATCTAGGTAACAACAGGTGGAAGAGCCAGCTACTATGTGTCCTATCGAAGAGAGGCCTTTGCTCAGATAAAGCTGCCCAAGTATTCCTTGCCAAAGGTACTGCATGCACCCCTGCCATCCTGAGTCCTGCTAGACAAAGCTTGGGTGTGAGAGGCTGCCTCCAGAGGCTGTGGGGGGCCCTGAACCCTGGCTGAAGGAACCCCAAGCTGTTGACATTGAACCTGATTTCTCCTAAGTGGTTTGACCATTGCTGATGTTGCTGAGCCTGGGTTTTACATCCTCCTCTCAGCAGTGTTCCTGGCATGAGCTTTGATTTCCTGTGGGTGGTCAAAAAAGAGTGCTAGCTTTGATATCAGTCTCTTCTGCGGTGCCTCCCTTCTGCAAGGGCCTTATTCGCAGCAAGAAGGTCAAGTTCAGGCAGAAGCACACACAGCTGCTGCACATAGCTAACCATGCACAGACAAATCTAATGGTTTTCTTGCTTCTCTGTATATTTTAAGACCAGACTGTAAGTGCATTGCCTATGCTTCCACACCCCTCTACCACAATGAGTAATTAAAAGGAGTTAATTTACTGGAATGTTAATATCAATGGTGACATTTATCTCCTCTATTGGAAAAATCATAAAACTTATTCCGTGGACACCGTTCATTGTGAGCATTAACTTCCAGGGGGAGATGGGTCTTACAGCTTCAGTGTGAATAAGAACAGAATGTAATTACCTCACTTAATGAGGAGCTCAGTCTCCAGTTGGAAATCTACCAACTATAACGTGGCAAAGACGTGGGCCAATGATCTAGTGCTAAGAAATCCTGTGAAAGGCTAAATGAGTAAAGAGTTGGGGATTAGATGATAAGAAGATGGATAATTGGATTATCCCTAGTATTTTTTTTATCTGTTTGGCTATTATCTGTTTGGCTGTTCCTTATTTTTTACCAAAAATAATTTCTCTTTAAGAAGTTGTACAAAGGGGGTTAGTATGTTAATGCATAGGGACAATGCCTCTTGGTCAGTTTATCTCTTCTAGCACGTTCTTCCCATCAATCCCAACCCTACCTAACCCCTCAAGTTTTCTAGTTCCATTTTTACATTTGTACATTGAATATTATGGTTGCACTTTCCCACCCTTCCTCCCTCCACTCATCCACCCCTCTCTCCTTAACCCCCTCTTTCCTCAGACAAGACAGGATTCAGGTTCCTGGTATTCATTTTGTTAAACTGTTCATTGTGCAAAGGGATTACACCATGGAAATCCACCCCAAAATAAACCTTACTTTAGTCAGTTTGATTATGTATATATTCAACTCTCCCTATATGTGTTTAAGTTTTAGATCAAACTTCCATCTATGAGAGAAAAAAAATTCATCCTTTGCCTCTCTGAGCCTGATTTACTTGGCTCAATGTAATTTTTCCAGATCCATCCATTTTCTTGCAAATGAAACAATATTATATTCTTCTTCCTCAGGCAAGAACCACAAAATTATATTGTACATATACTACATTTCCTTGATTCATTCATCAGCTGTAGGGTGTCTGGGTTATTTCCATAACTTGACTGGTGATTATCGTACTAATATCAATATGCTTTGACAACCTCAAAAGTAGACCTGAAACTGCGAACATAGGACAGGAAGGAATAGGAGAAACTTAACACCTTATTGACATAGGCAGGAAATTCCTGAGTAGAATTCCAGAGGCTCAACAAATAGGAGAGAGAACTGACAAAAGGGTTTGTATCAAACTAAAAAGCTTCTTCACAACAAAGGATACAATTACTATGGTAAGAGACAGTCTATGGTTATGGGAGATCTTTCCAGCTATACCTGTAATGAGGGCCTAATCAATAACCTAATTAATAATTGGGCAAAAGAGATAAATGGATACTTCTAAAGAAGAAAAAAAATGGTAAATAAATACATGAAGAAATGCTCACTCTGCCATAAAAAATGAAAATCAAAGAACATTGAGATCTTTCTGTATCTAAAATGACCATCATCAAACAAATAAACAGCAACAAATCCTGATGATGCTGAGAAAAGACACCCTTATACACAATTGGCAGGAATGTAAATTAGTTTAGCCACTACAGAGGCAGTATGGAGATTCCTTTATGATAAAACAATACTACTCTTGGGCATTTATTAAAGATTGCAAGTCAGGATACAGTAAAGGCACCTACACACCCATATTCATCACTGAATTATTCACCATTCTTTTATGCATACTTTTGACTATTCTTTCTTCCATTTAAGTATTTACTCTATGCCAGGCACCAAACCAAACACAGTCGATAACTAAAGTAGTAAGATCATCTCTTATTGATCTGGTAGAGAAAAGAGTCATGAAATAAGCAATTTTAGGTACAGGAAGGTATTGTAGAAGGTCAAAGTCCATTTTACTTAAAAGCAGCAGCTAACTACATGTGGACAGAAAGAACAGGATCCTAGAGAAAGTCACATATAAAGTAATACAAGAAACACAAGGAGTTACATGACCAAATATGGTAGGGAGAAGTTGGTAGAAATATTATTGTCCCTTGTTATATGTGGGGATTGGCTTCAGCATCTCCCACCCATAAATATTAAATTCACAAATGTTTAGTTCCCATTAGGTACCATGGTGCAATATTTCCATATAACGTGTGTACCTCCATTGGAGTACTTTAAAGAATCTCTTCTTTTTATTATTTTAATTTAAATTTTATTGTGAAGGTGATATACAGAGAGGTTACAGTTCCATAAGTAAGATAATGAGTACATTTATTTTTGAACAGTGTTACCCTTTCCCTCATTTTCTCTAACTTTCCCCCTCCAACAACTCCCCTAGTTATAAGGTTCATTTCCAACATAGTGTCTAGTGAGTATCACTGTAGAATTGGTTCCCTTTTGCCCCACTGTTTCTGTGATTCCTTGTCCCTTCCCTAAATCAGACAACTTACATATAAGACAAAGGATACAGAAATCATAAACAGTGACCACAGCAAATAAATCAAAGGAGAAGAAAGAAAAAAAGTAATAACTCCAAGCAGTAGTATAAAAAAGCCCTCCTGTTTCCATTCCTTGGAGTTTATTTCAATAAACATCGTTTTATATGATCATATGCATTTATCTATTGAACCATTGTGATCCTCTCCTAAGAATATCCTCCTTTGTTCTCACTGTGTGAATGCTTAGAGTGCTGTTTAATTCATCATGTCCAAGTTAATTATTTGTCCTTTATTATCCATTGGGTTCACTTGTAGATTTATAGACATATTCCAGTTATTACAAATAAGGGAAACCATACAACCTGTTTCTTTGAGTCTGACTTACTTCACTCAATATAATTTTCTACAAGTCTTTCTGTTTTCTTACAAATGGAGCAATGCCATTCTTCTATAATATCTCATACAATATATAATTTATGAATGGTATAAATTGATTTTATTATATTGTTTAGAGGTTAGTGACAAGTCTATAGTTGATACAAATGCAAATTTAACTGCAGTTGTGATCCATATTTAGTTAAATTTGTGAATCCATGGATACAGATGGCTGGTTGTATGGACAGAGGCCCTGGTTTAAGAAAGAGCTAGGTTCATTTAACAAACAAGCCATTTTGAAAGGCTGATAAGGCAAGCCTCTAACATGGGATATTTAAATAACCTCAAAGGCCATCAAAACTGTTTGGTTCTCTTACTCTGTCTTCTTTATGACTGGTTTTTATGGCACTATTGCACAGAATTGTGGTTATAGGATGTACAACACCTCCCCCAACCCACCCTGTGAGATAGCCTAAACCCAGACAATTTAAACTGTTATCTCTTCTGGAGAAGAGTAGAAAGGGAAACTTCATAGTTGCATTCTTCCAGAAGGAAAATGCTACTAAAGGAACCTGAAGAGTTCTGTAAATTGGCCTAAGAAAGGAGATTCAGGAACTTTCCAAAGTCTTCCCAATGTGAGGCTCCTTTTGCCACTCTGTGTGTGTGTGTGTGTGTGTGTGTGTGTGATTATAATTATAACTTTCTTAGGAAAACAAACAATTCCCTTGCCAAAGCAGTGTGTCTGCAGAGGGGACCGATGAGGTCCAGAATTGTTCGCCACCGTACAGCATTCCATTATGATTAACAACCTCATGGCATGCAACCCCACCCGGTGTTGCATCTCACTAATAGGAGAAACCGTGAAAATAGCTGGATGGTTATTGATCTCTTTCATTACTGAGGTTAAAAAGGAGGGGGTGGTGATGGATTAGTTCTTTCCATTGTTTAAAAATGGAAATGGCTTTTTAAGAAAGTTGTTGTTGTTCCATAAAGCCCTGTTGCCGATTTTAGGGGTGTTGTTTAAAATAACAAGCATAAAAAAAGACCTCCAGACTCACTATCAGAGTGAGCACAGGTTTCCAGCCTATCTGCTTAGAGCATGCCCTCTGTGGCATTGCAACGATTTGCAAAGATTAAGGGAACTTGTGCCACCTCCTCCATAACTTAGACTGTTGGCATTGGATTGGCACTTCTTGTTCATAGCCACGAAACTCATCTACTAGTGGAGTACTTGGTGACATGTATCAGGGAGTAATGGCCACCTAGGAAAAAAGTAATTGACATTATGAGCAGAAACTCAAGATTTCTTTCACTCCTGGCACTTTGCTTATCCAGGAGATCAGGACTTCTTAATTGTGAAATGACAATAATAATATTTGACCAAGTTGTAAAGACACATTGAATGGCTCACTTTGGGTCTGGTGTGAAATCATCAGAAAATCGAAAGAACAGTTTTATCTAGGGAAAAATAATGTCAATGCCCTTATCTTCCCCAGCACAGAGATCTGTGTTTATGATGGGATTCTGTTTCTGAGGACTTTGAACTCTGGATTGCCTAAGGCATGGCTTTACCACTCAGAGACTGATGTGCTCCCTTTTGTCTTTTTAAGTTCCTGAATATATTCTTAACTTGTTATTTTAATAATCACTTCAGCCAGAAAAAAAAAATTGTGTTACATTTTTGCCTTTTTTTTCCTCTGTAGAAGATTCACGTTAGAATTGATGGTTTTGAGCTTTGCCTGAGCCCATGCTTCTGGAAAACAGCCAAACCTAAAAAATTCTCCCTCTTTCTCCTGTTTGGGAGATTGCTTACTGCAGTGAGCCACCTCTTCTAGATGGCTTGATAAGTCTGAGATGTCTGTCTTGTTTACCTGTAATAACACGAAATTCTCATTGTTTGGCTCATAAGTGATTCTCAAAACTGTTGTCCTACTAACCTATCTGGACAAATGCCTGGTAATTTGATTTGACCAAAATTAAGGAGGGCATTTCTCCTTCCTTTAGTCCCTGAACTCTGCCCCACCTACCACCTCACCTCAAACTTATTCAAGCATTGGGAGCTTAAGCAAACAGTGCAAGAGGTAGGTACAGCTTAACCTTAACAGCTCTTCTGAAAATCATTTGGCCCCAAAGAAAATAATGTCATGTTCAGTTCTGTCATACCACCTGATTACCTGACACTCCACACACAGGTTTTGTTCGCCTTATCTTTTGCTGGCACAACACTGAAATTCCACCTCATCCCAGTTAGAATGGCCAATATCAAGAAAACTAACAACAAATACTAGCATGGATGTGGCCAAAGGGAATTCTGTTACACTTGATGGCAATGTAAGCTTGCTCAACCACTCTGGAAAGCAGTTCCTCAAAAAACTAAACACAGAGCTACCATGACACAGCAATTCCACTCCTGGGCTTTTATCCAATAGATCACAAATAAGGCCATGCTATCAGCACAACCATGTTCCTGGCAACATAATTTACCACAGCCTAGATAGATGCATCTCAATTGATAAATGGATCAAGAAAATGTGGTAAATATATATATATATATATGTATATATATATATATATATATGAATAATGGGATTTTACTCATCAATGAGAAAAAAATGATACTGTACTATCTGTAAGGAAATGGAGAGACTTGGAAAAAAATTATTTAAGTGAAGTAAGCCAGACCTAGAGAAACATAGGTTGCATAGTTTCCCTCGTTTGTGGTAACTAGAAGGTGTCTTAAAAATCTAGAAGTAAACACTTGTTTCTAAGCAAGGGTCACAAATGAATTAACTGAATTGTAATAGACTCTGGAATGCATAAGTAGTATAATTCTTTAAAACACTTAAGTTAGAGCCCAACAAAATAAGCATTTGGAAATGGGTACTTACATGATGCTAGATTTGGGCAAAGGGGAGTGGGGGTAGACAAATGAAGACAGGAAGGGGGCAGAATGCAGGCAAAAATTTATTGTAGGGCTGGGAATGTGGCCTAGTGGTAGAGTGCTTTCCTACATACATGAAGCCCTGGGTTCGATTCCTCAGCAACACATAAACAGAAAAAGCCAGAAGTGGCACTGTGGCTCAAGAGGTAGAATGCTAGCCTTGAGCAAAAAGAAGCCCAGGAACAGTGCTCAGGCCCTGAGTTCAAGCCCTAGGACTGGTAAAAAAATTGCATATATCACAGAATTGAAAAGTATAAAGGACAGGGTGGTTGGGTAGCCCAAAGGGGGGTGAAGACAGAAGTGGTGACACAGATCAAGATGCATTGTACACTTAAACTGCCTTGCTAAATCACAAAAAAATTCAATACGTAACCTAAAATTAAGGTAAGGGAAGTGGTGGGTTGGGAGGGGTGGATGAGAATGTTGAAATGTAAGCCATTGATCAAGATACATTGTATTTATAAACTGCATTATAAACTCCTTTGTGTAACTACTTAAAGATAATAAAAATATTTTTTTAAAAAGATATATGCTAAAACATGCATGCATGCCCACACATACTCAGAAAAACAGACAGACAGACACACATACACACACACACAAGCTTTTTCAAGTCCATTCATTCAATAAACCTTTCTAAACTACAAGTAAAAGAGGCAGTTCTTTTCTGTCTTCACTTTATAGGGCTACAGATGTAATGGCCTCTTTCCACTAGTCCTTTCTAACTAAGTCTGAGTTTGTTGGTAGTTGACAGAACATGGCTAATCCCATATTGAATAATAAGAGTGAAAGGGGGAATATATTGTAGAATAGTTCTAATAATAGTGACAATGTTATTAACCTTTTCCCCCTTGTTTTGGAGTTGTTTTTTGCATCCCTACAAGTACTGATTTTTCGTTGTCTTCTGGGTCACAGATGAACTTGCCAATATTAGTCTGAAATTCTAATCTCATTTCTCACTTCCTTTCATTCCTCAACCCATTGCTGTTTGTGCTCTGCCTTCACATATACCTGCCCACTGTTTCACTGAAAATCCTCAGGGCATTCTTACTAGTGACCACCTACCCACCAAACTCAATAGATGTTTCTGCACTGTATCTTTTTTTCACTTCTCTGGGGCATTTGATGTGATAAAAAAGAAAAACACTATCAATACTTGATCCTTTTCCCTTGGAAGCATTTTATTCTGATTTTCTTTTCTGCATGTTCTCTTTTGGAATACTACTTAAATTCTGATGTTCTTCTTATATAGGTTCCCTGGTAGCCTGTTACCAGTCCCAAGCCCTCTGCTGCTTTTTTTAAAAAACGGGGCTGGGAATATAGCCTAGTGGCAGGAGTGCTTGCCTCATATACATGAAGCCCTGGGTTTGATTCCCCAGCACCACATATATAGAGAACGGCCAGAAGTGGCACTGTGGCTCTAGTGGCAGAGTGCTAGCCTTGAGCGGGAAGAAGCCAGGGACAGTGCTCAGGCCCTGAGTCCAAGGCCCAGGACTGGCAGAAAAAAGAAGTTTAAAAAAAATTTTAAAAAGTAAAAAAAAATATTCGGGTTCATATATCTGCACTAAAGTTGAGACACATAGCCAATTGCCTCTTTTTGGTACGATTTGTCTTTAAGATTCCATTTAACCAGTTCAGAACTGAACTCCATACCTTTACTCTATAACCTTTATATCTTGTCCTTCTCTTCCATTCACTTGCATACCCCATTTATTTATTTTACACATTTCTGCAGGGTGTCCACCATGTCCCAGATTCAGATACTGGGGATAAAGTGATCAAGAGGAGAGACAGTTCATGCTGTCTAGAAACTTACAGTGTAATAAGAAACACATCACATAAACAGTTATAAACATTATTACTTAATTGTGACTATAATGAGAGATATAAAGGAAAAAGAGTATTTTTTAAAGTCAGATAGATACCTGAAGCATGGAAGATGTGTCCTTCCTATAACTGAATAGATTTTTACCTCCTTAACCCCTCACCATACTATTTCATAGGAATCTCATGAAGAGTCCTCATATAGGCCAGGTGAGGTGAAAAAACAAAAAGACCAACATTTGGATCAGACTAGGCATTAAACTATACTTGTGGCACAAACATATAATCCCAGGCACTTGGGAGAGAGGTGCCAGGAAAATCATGATTTAAGACCAGCCAAGCACAGAAACATATTGGACCCCTTTTGTAACCAACATCCTGGGTATAGTTTTGTGTGCCCATAATTCTACCTAAGTGGGAAGCCTTAGGTAGGAAGATCTGAAGGTCTAAAGCCAGCCCTAGATATATATACTCAGACAGACAGACAGAAATATACTAATGAAAAATAACTAATTTTTTTTCAAGAAGCTACTTATTTAGTTCAAATCTTCATGAAATATTATCTGGATTGAGGGACAAATTTGTGGTTGTCATTTTCTTTTGTTTTGTGTGAGGCCTAGGGCTTGAACTCAGGGCTGAGGCATTGTCCCTGAGCTGTTTTGTTCATGTTCAGAGCTACAGTTCTGCTTGTGGCTTTTATGATGATTAATTGTACATAAGAATCTCACAAACTTTCCTACCTAGGCTAGCTTCAAACCATGATCCTCAGATCTCAACCTGTGGACTAGCTAGGATTACAGGCATGAGCCATTGTGTAGTGGATGTTTTCTTAAGCCTTCTTCTCTTGACTTAACCATTGCCCTTCTTCACCTGACTCTTCACATTGATCTCACAATGAGTATGTTCACACAGGGAACCTTGTAATCTCCTACTCTGCTCTGCATTCATCAACTCTGATCATTAATTTCTTTCACTTGAAACCATATGAATGCTTTGTACTCCTTTTGGCGTGAAGGTCCAGTGGGCTGCACAGAGCACCTGTTGATAGAACCACCCCCGCCTCCTTGCACTCTCTTCCTGGCAGGTAAACTACTTTCCAGATGGACTGAATTCCATGATTTATTTCTTCAAGCATCCCACCCACTCTCATCAGGAAGCCTTGTCATTCTAGCTACCTGCTTCAAAGTCTCTAATGTGGCATGTAGTCAGGCTTGAGAGTGGCTATGTGAGGATATCATGTCATTTCTATCAGGAGAGAATCTTCTTGGGGTTTTCTGTTACCTTTCTTCCCCTCTCAGTCTCTATTGTGGTGCCTGGCACATGGCAAAATCTTAATCATGTAGGTGATCCCATAATGAGTGAAACTACAGCAGGCCCAGGAAAGAACAGCAAAGCACTGTCATCATTGTTTACCTAGACAGTCACTTGTTTTGGTTTTCAGAAAGCAATTCTATTTCTTCCAAGTGATTGTTAGGGGGGCAGAGGAGGAATAGTACCCACCACCGTTTTCTAAATCAAAACATGTATGTAGTTATGTCTGATGCTGTTCAATTCCCAAGTTTTAGTAAGTTTCCAAATTTAGTAATTTAGTAAATTTAATAAGTAAGTTTAGTAAGTTCACCAGATTTCTTGCCACAGTGTTCACAGAACCAGCAAGCAAGAAACTGACACATCCTTTGAAGTTTGAGGTACCTATCTGTATTCTAGAAGAAGAAGGAGAAAGCTTGTTTAGAATCCTATCAGACCAATTTAATTAACACTTTTTATTTAATTTTTAAGATAGTATTCCGTTAACTATTAGTACACACCTGTTCAACCAAGAGACCCATTTGGTGACAACTCGTGTAATTCAGATTTTTTTCAAAGAGGGATTCCCTGAACTCAAGTTGCATCAGAATTACATGGTGGGCTTGTTCAGATGGTACACAAAAGAGCCATACCAGACACCTAATTCATGATCTCAAAAGTGGAATCTATGAGTTTGCACCCTATTGGGATTTGGGGAATCAATTTGAGCCTGGTGGTATAATCTGTAATCCCAGATGGTTGGGAAGCTGATAAGTGGGGGGATCACTTGAACCTCACCAGAAGTTGAAGGCCAACATGGGCAACCTACAAAGACCATGTCTCTTCAAAAAGAGCAGAAAATAAAGGAAAGACACTGGCCAAGTTTTCTAGGTCATTTTGCAGCATACTGATGCTTTATCCATATTATGTTGAAAAGTTCATGTCTTGGTTAAGAAAGTCTCGTGTTTAATTCATAGTAATGTCATTTGTTAGTTGAATGACTTTGAAAGATTGAGAACTTCTTAGGCAGACATCTCAGAATTCCAGACACATGAGGCAAAAAGTTTCTTTCCCAAGAGCCCAGATACCTGTTCACCAGCTGGCATAGCCCCAAGTCAGCATTTACCTAATATGCATTCATAGCAAACCAGGCTATGTCTAATCCTGACCATACCCTGGTGTTTTAAGTTGTTTTTTTCCTACTTCTTTTACATTAGTTTAGTCTAAAATAACTTAGCTCATTCTTTTTTATGACCAAAACATCTGGGAAAAGCCAGGCGTTTCTATTGCATTTTTAACAGGGTAAGTGAATTTAATCTGTATTTCCTGCAGCTGCTATTTCCCCTCCTACTGGGTTCTTGGGCATTCATTCCACACCAACACAACACGATTTCATCACACAGTTTTAAAGAGTGAGACTTCTTTCCATTTTTGAACATCCCAGCAGGAGCTTGTAATTCTACAAGATGTGTAAGTGAGCAAGTGAGTTCTTAGTCAAGGTGACCTAAAGAGTTCAAGGCCAGAGGCCATTTATCGAAGAATCCCCAATAAAGGATGTAGAATTTGTTTGCTTACTTCTCCTACCTCCCAGTTGTCTATAATAAAACTGTATATTTCTATTTTTTAAAAAAACATATAGCCCTTTTAGAAAGTTATTTTTTATTTTTTTTTAACAATTATGTATTGTCAAAGTGATGTACAGAGGGGTTACATTTTCATATGTAAGGCAGTGGGTACATTTCCTGTACAATTTGTTACTTCCTCCCTCATTTCTCCCCCTCCCCTCTTCCCGCTCCCCCCCGAGTTGTTCAGTTGGTTCACACCAAATGGTTTTGCAAGTATTGCTTTTGGAGTCATTTGTCTTTTTATCCTTTATTTCTCGATTTTGATATTCTCTTTCCCTTCCCTAGTTCTAATACCAGTATATATAGTACCCAGGGTACTCAGATAAGATAAAGTGATAGCACAGGGACAACCACAGGAAGGGGATACAAGAGGATCATCAACAACAACAACAACAAAAAGCTACCATTTCACATGGCATGTTGAAAGTAATTACAACAGTGATATAACACTTGTTTTGGCAAGTTTTAATAGTCTAAATTCTCTAGGTGAGGGGTTTCAGTTGTGGCCATCTTTATGAAGCTCCTGGCCACATACAAGCTGGATTTTAAAAATTATTTTGAATTGTGAAAATTTGATTTTAGAAATGATCTGACCCAGGGTTCTTAACTGAAATGAATTCAGGAAGCAGGAAGTTAATGTCAACATGTAAGTGGTTTATCATAACAACATACACATATGTCTGGGAGCCCAAAGGTAGAGAATCCATCGGAAAGTCCACAGATTACATATTTTTTAATATAGGATATGGTAAAATAACACTTGCAATTAGAATTCACTGGTTATCGGTATGAAATCCCTGATCTAGAAGCTATATACCCAACATGGTAGAAGCTAATCCTTAGGCTAGACTCAGACCTCACATGCTCAAAATTGAGTTCTTCCATTTATTAGCTATGTAATCTGAAGCACTTTGGTAAAGCGTTACGTGCCTGTGTAAAATGGAAATCATTTTACGATTGACATCACAGAATTTTTTTAAATTGCAAAGAAATACAGTTAGATGTTATATGTAAGTGCCCAACTACTAGACATTTTATTGATATCCCTGTCATTTTGCTATTGAAGAGAGAAAATTGAAATCCACAGAGACAAACACATTCTATAGTCATACAGCTGGCATATGTAGTGTTTATATTCAGTGTTTATAGTGGGATGCAGAGCACGAAATTCCAGATTAAGTGGCATTGACTCTACATCAGTGAGTTTCAAATGTAATGTCACCTTACTAGCCAGTGGGTCCTTCATTACCTTTTACTTCTAAAATATTTGACAGCATTCCTCTGTATAGAACAGCTCTTGATGGTGCAGCTGTGAAGTGGATTTGGTGATTTCAAGCCAGACTTATTGCTCCATGTCACCCTTCTTGATGCTGAAGATTACAAAGAAAAATGTAAACCAGTACACTACAAAAATTAAAACTATAAATGAACATCAAATGACAATAGGTCTTGCTTCCTTTGCATGTGTGAGCTTCCTTTTGAAAGGGTTATGTCTCTGTTAGAGATAACTCTATATTTTTTGCCAGTTGCAGGGCTTGAACTTTTGGCCTGGGTGCTGTCCCTGAGCTCTTCAGCTCAAGGCTAGTGCTCTACCATTTGAGCCATAGTACCACTTCCAGTTTTCTGGTGGTTAATTGGGGATAAGAATCTCATGAACTTTCCTGGCATGCTGGCTTTGAACCATGTTGCTTAGATATCAGCCTTCTGAGTAGCTAGGATTACAGGCATGAGCCACCACTGCTTGGCTTAAAACTAAATTTTACATATAAAAATAAAACAAATGAAAGCAGATGAATCCATGAAGTCATGGAAAATGATCCCCTCTGAAAGCTCCTTATACCTGTCACTTAAGTAGGAGCAGAACCTGTGGAGAATTGTTCAATATTGCCTGAAACTCAAGCTTTTCCTCAACTGATTCATAAGTCATGGTGCTTATTCTGGGCCCAGTGAGAAGAGAGATATGGAGCCCTGATGCCTTACAGGACTTCCCTCTTATTACAGGACATGCACATCATCAGCACAGATGAAAATCAAGTATTTGCAGCAGTGCAAGAATGGAACCAGAACGACACATACAACCTCTACATCTCAGACACACGTGGTATCTACTTCACGCTGGCTATGGAGAACATTAAGAGCAGCCGAGGTCTACTGGGAAACATTATTATTGAATTGTATGAGGTATGGAGCCAAAGTTGTCCTTCTGCTGGGTTGACCTCTTTTGTTTTTTTGTGGTTGTTTTCCCATGAGTCTTAATAGTATAAACATAAGTTGTAGAGTTTCAGATTCAATCCCAGCTGTATCATTACAAAATTTGACTTGGTCAAGGGGTGTACATTCCCTATGAATCAATTCCAGGAAAATTGAGATACCTTGTGGGATAAGAGATGAAACATCTGTGTGGTATCTACCTCAATAGAATCAATCTTCTTGTGCATATAGTCCAAGTACATGCCAGAAATGAAGATGCATGGTCTAAGCATTAACTTAGGTATTTTTTGTAAACTGTGCTTTTTCTTGTGGACTCCAGGTACAAATAGTAGTATTAACTATATGCTTAAATTATTTGGAAAATCTTATTTATGAATGTAACTTATTGGAAATAAATGCAAATATCATTGGTAAGCATGAAAGTACCGCTAAGGTGCTGTCAGATGCCAACAGCTATGCAGGGTAAAGACTGGGATAAAACATGAACATGCCACATGTATTATTTTGTTCTTGTTTTTTAAAATGTAGTCATCAGGTAGAGAGTATTCTCTGTAGCAAATTAAGAGATTTCACAAAGGAACTAGAAATGAACTGGCTTTAGTGACCCCGAGGAAGTAGTACTTTGTTATGCTTTTGTGACAGTGTATGTATGTATGTGTATTTGTGTGTGTGTGTGTGTGTGTGTGTGTGTGTGTGAGAGAGAGAGAGAGAGAGAGAGACCTTTGACAGGCTGGCTTGGGAACAGTGACAGGTCCTGGCTAACCATGTGGAGATGAAGATGGAGTTGCAAAGAAATTGTTTCTTATTGTCTAATATCAAACCATGGCTGCTGATCGAATCCACATAGGTTGTGTGCTTGAGTTCATTCATTGAAGGACTAGCTGTTTATTCTGGTGGTGCCTTAGTTGAGTCTTAGTTAGTCTCAGTGAGCTCTTGTTCCCTTGTGAATGTTCCTCTGGGCAGAATGAAAAGCTTTTAAAATAGAGGGGTAAGTTCAGGGGTTTCTGCTTTGTAATGATCACCCCAGAACAGTGCTTGTCAAAGCTCTAACCTTCATCCAGTGGTATAAAGTTGGCTACTCAGTTACCAAGAGTGGCAGAAATAGTTTGTATTGTGGTTATCCTATTAGACAGAGGTATGATAACCCAAAGGCCTGGGATGAATGGAAGTATATTTTTAAAAAGAGGAATAACAGTCATTGCACTTCAACAAAAGCAGTAGGAATACCCTCAATTCCTAGGTCATAACTGACAAGTGTTAATGTGATTCCCTTTAATGACAAGGTTCCATTTTGGGAAATGTCCCAGACTTCTTTTGTTGTGAAAACAGGTAGCAATAAATAACATCGGTATACTTACATTCTCATGCCTTTAACCACACCAGGACAAAGAAATAGACTTTTGTTACTGGAAATGACTCACATGCTAGGGGAGTGTTTAGGTGAATGTTCCTAAGACTGAAGCCATTACAAGTTCTTGCTTGCTCAAGTAAGGCAATAGTGATGTGATATTTATTGATCCCCCTGTGGTCAGATCCAAACAGCAGATTGTTGCAGATGATTTTACACTCAAGAAACAAGATACCCCGGTATCTCTGACTTCCTTGACACCATGGGCAAGTTTGCTACTGTGATATTCCTCTAAGAAAGGAAGCTGAGCCTCCTTGGCCATTTAACACCTCAAGCCACTGTGATCTGAAGCAAAGCATGAATCACGATGAAGAATGTGTACAGATACATGTAATTTCTTTTTGTCTACCTGCTGAAGTTGGTCTTCAATATTGTGGGGAGAAAAATGGCATGGTGTCATTGCTTTTACAGAGAAGCAAGATGCATCAGGTTGTTTCAACGTTTTGAAAACCAGCTCTGTGAGCCTGGTTTTCTCTTGGCTTAACCAAAGTTGATCATGTCCATAATTTGTATTTAGGCTCATGAAAATGTCAATAGTGATGCCTGATTCTTATCTTTAGGCAGCTTACAATCAAGGTTTGAGGGGGTCAGTAGACAAAGTCCCCTTTTACCTGCCCAAGTCTAGAACCAATTGAGACAAAGAGAAAGGATGAGACAAATGGAAGAAAATCACAGCTTTATTGTTCTAAACTTATGAGATAGGAAATGGAATTGCTAATCTTTTACCTCTGAATTAGATTAATCCATTTGATAACAGGAAGAAATGATAAATCAAATATTGTCCTGTAGAAGATCATTTCTGTAACAATTCAGAATTGAGGTATAGAATAGGTGATTCATTCAAGTGGATTCCAAAATTGGGCAAATCAGGATAAGCTGTCTGTGCTCAATTCTTTACATCAATGTAATTGATCTTTTTTTTTTCTTTTTTTGTCCAGTCCTGGGGCTTGGACTCAGGGCCTGAGCACTGTCCCTGGCTTCTTCCCGCTCAAGGCTAGCACTCTGCCACTTGAGTCACAGCCCCACTTCTGGCCATTTTCTATATATGTGGTGCTGGGGAATTGAACCCAGGGCATCATGTATATGAGACAAGCACTCTTGCCACTAGGCCATATCCCCAGCCCAATGTGATTGATCTTATACTATGGTGAGAAGATAGTAAGGAAGTGAGAGCCACCCCAAATATTAAGGTTAGTGTGAAGTAAAGGACAGATGGTGTTGATCTTGGAGCAAGTGAGCTCACTTGTCTATTTGTCTTGAATTGATGCTTGTCTAGGACAAGAATAAAGGTTGGGTACCTTGTTAGATTGTGTATTCTAGAAGGCATTTAGTAACAGGTGAGTAAATTGGAAACAGACACTATCTGGACCATGACCATATTGAAGATTTTTAACGAGAATATTGTTTTGCACCTGGTGATACATTCTGTGGCTGAGAGATAAAGCTCAATTTAATTGGTCTCTAGGGGTCATTAGGATTCAACCTTCTTTTGGTAGATTCTCATGCAAAGTGAGACTGTGGACCATATGTCCAGTTAGCAAAGAGACTGCAATTTTTCTGGACTTCAAATGCCCTTGTGTGATACAGCTGGGAAAAGCAGTGGGTTTTCACATCTAATTCATCTGAATGAACACCACTTTCCAGAGAGTATTGTCAGGTGTGTGAGGACTGGTCTACAGGACAGATGGATGCAATATTGTGAATGTAGAAATCACAGTCTAACTCATATTAGAGATACATTTTTTACTACCCTTTGGGGTCACAAAAGGAAAGGTAAACTCAAAATGAGGAATTCGAGGAGACATAGATGTCAGTTGGCTGACATGATGGACAGCTACAGAGGAGGAGACAAGAACCAGCTTCAGGTGGGCAGAACTCTAGATTCATGCACTGGTGAGTGGATCTGTGGAGTCATGGGTATGGTGATCATAGATATACTGAGAAAGAGCTGGCAGTAAGAGTTTGGCATTTATTCTATCTTTTTCTCTCCATGAGTACATATCCCATTAATAATAGCAGTATGCTATAGGTTACTTCGTAACATTATAATATAACAAGGTATTACACCCATTTCTCTTGTGTGAAAGGTCAGAGATGCCTTTAGGTAGTCAGGTGTCAGGTAGAGCAGGTTGACCTTGATCTCCTTAAGGTAGTGGTGAATCACTTTATCCTTCACAATGCACCTCTCAAGCCCCTTCACAATGGAGAGGAGGCAAGGAAAGAATGAATTTTGAGAAAAATTTAACTATGAAACATTGACAGTCAGTGGAGACTGAAGTAGATCAACTCAATGGAATGCTCCCAAGCCCAGGAAAGCTGACACCTTTTATGTTTCTAAGTCTGTTAAAGTAGAATATCCTATAGAGCAATTCTCCTATTTCCTCATTCCTTAATCGACACTGGAAAGCAGAATATTCTCATGAACATAATTAGATAATTGGGGAGGAAATAACAGTTGAAGGCCAAATGTTAAGTGATCTCTTCCTAAAGGTGGCATAAGTGTATTGCTGACCAAGGCTGGGGTTGGATGGGGAGACATCTCTTCTGTGGGCTCACGCTTGTTCTGATGATGTGCTTCTCAGAACTCCACTATGTGTTTCCACATCCCCACCAATAAACAACACTTCATCTTAGTGTCTTCTCAACACACAAATTGAGAATCAGATATTCAGTTCTGCTATGGAAACATCTCTGAGATGGTGCAAGAATTTTGTTCAGTGCTTTCCTTTGATATAAAAAATTCTACTTAAAATTCCTTATGATCAAAACAACTTTACCATGGTGTCATGCCAGCACTGGCAAGCACAATAGATAATATACTGAATGAACTACATGCATATTTTAAAAAGTAAAAATAAAAGCAGATGAAATTAATATATAATTAAATAAATATTTTCATGTTAGTACAGGTTCAATGTAAAAAATAATTAGGGATTTTTTATATTAAATATCCAGGATTCTGGATATTTTTTCTGTTTCCCACATATCTTAATTTATATGTTAATTTTTAACCTGAGATATTTGATCAACAGTTCCTTTCCATTAAATTTATAGAATAATAATAACAATAATAATTTAGTCCAACTGTGTTAAAAGTTTACCAATAACCAAATTGAATTCCAAGTCTTAAATTTAAATAATATAGAAAATCAATCTCTTGATGTCACTACATTTTAAGGAATCATATGTGTCAATGGCTATCATTGGAATGCATAGACATAAATAGTTTATGTACTTTTCCTCCTCATTTGTCTCTTATAGTATTTCCTTGTGATAATATCTATTTCCCATCACATCTGAAGAAATTACAGAGATGCAAAGAATTTGGTGTCTTGGCTCAGATGTCATGGTTAGTAAATTGTGAGGCTACATCTGATAGGGTTTCTATCTGACTAAAAATTGAAATGTTTCAACTACCCTTTTTAATCTACAGTGTTTTTGGAAAGGATACATGATTCATGAGCAGTAAATCTTACCCTTCTGGTGTATGGTTCTATGAGTTTTTGCAAGTGTACATAGTCATATAGCTGCCACCAAAGTCAAGACCAAGAGTTCTATTCCCTAGAATGTCCACTTTTTTAGCCAAGCCTTGCTCCACCTAGGATGTCATTGGCAGTCATCCATTTTCTCCTTGTCTGTGCTTTTGCCTTTTTTGGAGTGGCAATCCATGGAATGAAATAGTGGGCTACCTTTGTTTGAAGTCTGTCTTCTTTCATCCAGAAGAATGCATGTGAGAGTCATCTAGCTGTCAAGTATTCTGGTGGATATGCAGAGAAGTATGCCATTGTGTGGATGTGCTCTAGAGAGCTACTTCCCAGTTGAAGCATAATCAGGATGCTCTCAGTTTGGGGTGATTATGAATGAAAGTTGTATAAGCATTCACATCACTGTAAGATTTTTTTTTTGATCATGGTAAATACCTTAGAGTTCTTGGGTCAAATGAATCATACATTTCTAAAAAGCTATACAACTGCTGGTAAAGTGGCAATTGTGGTCAGGGCTACATCAGTACTTAGTAAAATCAGGTTTGTGTGTGTATGTGCTTATATACATGTGTATATGCATGTTTGGCTATTCTGAATAGTACCTAGTACCACCTCATTTGGGGTTTAATTGTTATTTTTCAATGGGTATATTATTCCCTAACAAGTTACACACAGATGGATATGATGAAACTCACTATCCAGCCTCAGCATTCTGGTCTCTGCTCATATTACCCACATTTCCTTGCCTTCCCTTATGGCTACTGCCTACATTCTACCCTGTGCTTTATTGTGACCTTTGGTGACCTCTCTTGGGCCAGATGAACAGCTGCTTATGAGCTCCACGGGGCCTGTTTCCCTGAGCTGATCTTGATCAGACCCTCACCATGGGTCTGACTCTGGGGACAGCCTAAGGCCGATCATGGTAATTGCTTTTCTCAGCAGAACCCTGAATTCTTTGTCCTGAGGTCTCAGGGGCCTGACTGGCAGATGACCATGCCACCTGGACACAGTGCTTTGCCAAGGGTCTGCTATTAGTTTATCTCTTCACCTCAAATTGTTTCCCAGGGGGAAAGTGGGCCACGAAGCCTTGACACCTTGTAGCCTCTCCTGTGGACATCATCATAAGCGGCTACTCTTCTTCCTGGGCAATTAACAACCGTCACATGTCTCATTTCAGACAACAGTAGGAGAAAGCATCTTTATAGTACCTCTTTTGATGAAGATGAGAACATCTATATGTCTCATTCCTTAATATTTGTGGGTTTTTTTTTGGGAGGGGGGGAGCAAGGCTGAATAGGGCTCCATGAAACACTTTTGGCAGAAATGTATATGTACACATAGATACATATATAAGGTACATATGGATATAACTCCTTGATTGTAACATAAACTTATTTCTAACTTTGGTTCCAGTCAGAAAATTAAAAAAATGGTGTGGGATACCAAAAGCCAAGTGTCCTACAATCATATAGCCCATTTGCTTATATAAGACATGGGGACAAGAAGTAATTCAGTAAGGACGTTAAACTATCCAAGTATGGATGGATGGAAAGTGTTCTGTTGCTTTCAAAAGACAAAGAGACACGCACCTGTGGCTTTATGCATAGCTGCAGGAGTAACACCTTCAAAGGGACACCTGGGTTCCAGGGAAATTGTCCTTCTCTACTGCTTTTCAGTCCTCACTCTCCTGAGAAATTTTCTGTGGGATGCACACAAAATGTTTTGAGTGGTGACCCTTTAGTGACGGGATGCATCCAGGGAAACAGGGTTGTGAAGGCAGTCATTTCACAGGAACTGTGTGGATCATGGGCCTGGGAGTCTGACTTGTGTGTATGTGGGTATAGAGCAGGGGAAATGAGGGGAGGGGTGGGCAAGAGGAAGGAGAGGAAACAACTGAATTAGGAGAAATGACTTTCTAGCAATCCAGCAGAAAAGGTACCAACTCTGCAGCCTAGAACCTTTTGGCAGAATGCTCTAGAAAAAGCAGTTTCTGTTTGCAGTAGAAAAAATGATGTATTTAATCAATACTTTTGTAGTTCATTTTAATTACCAAGGCTATATGGGGTAGTCCATGGGATCTTATGGCCTCGACATTTGCATGTGAAATCCCAGTGTCCTTGAAAGACACTGCCTGAAAGCTGTCAGGGAAGAGAGTCTGCTAGGGACAGGCAGAACTCCAGTACAGAGGCCCCACCCCATCTCCAAGCTCTCTGTCCTTACTCACCCTCTGTTCCATGTAGGAGGCTAATCAATTATATCCTTGGTCCATTGTCAAACTCCCCAGGTGATGGTGTCCTTCCCTGATAATTCTCTTTCTGACATTCCCTTGCCATTTGCTTTGTCTTTTTTGTTTGTTCATATGTTTGTTTGTTTGTTCATTTTATTTGGGTTGGCATTTTCCTTGAAGGACAGTGAGGTTACTGAGGAAAAAAAATCAAACAGAAGACTTAATTCATCAACTAAATTAGGTCACATAGAACAAAATAATAGCAACAGAATCCTACTGGTTCCTTCCATGGAAGTTTTCTCCTTTGCTTCCTCTAGTATTCATGTAACTGTGACCCCTGGACAGATGAAACGCAGAATTTAAAACTTGATGTATCTTGATTTTATTCAGCAAATATGTGGTTCTGCCTATTGTTTACATGTGTTTATGCTATCTCACTGGACTTCTGGCTTCAGAAAACACTGGATTGTCCTTGTAAAGTTATAGGGATCTTTGTTTTATATATGACATTATCATCCTAAATAATGTCTTGCCCATTATGGAGAATAAAAGAAATAAAAGTTTGAGTCAGATCTGTACTTAGCTTAGAAACATATTAGGCAATAGATCTTTAATTCTCCAGCTTACTCTATTTGTGGTGATTCTCTGTTGCTTTCTCAATATCAAGGACATTCAGAAACCAATTCATTAGGAGCTCTGGCAAAGGTACTGTGCATTATCTCATGGACCTTCGGCCAGCCAACGAGGGTAAAGAGGAAAAACCACCCGCTTTGAGGTGCCTGTGGGCTGTGAGCCAGTCACACAATGAGCTAGTAACATGAACAGAAATAGATGCCAGGTCATCTGCCCCCAAATATCTACTAGATTACTAATTGGGACTTCTGAGCTCCCACCATTAAGGATACTCATAAGGCCCTCTTTCATGAAGACCCATGACTCTGGTTGTGATCAGGACTAGTGATCAAGGTGGATGTTAATAGTGAATTAAAGATAAGACCAAATGGACAAAAGCACAGTCAGGAAAAGAGGGGAAAAGAAGGTGAGGAAGATGGGGATGAGATACATAGGAGGTAGTAGAGCCTATGAAGATGAACCTAAACATCCTCAGAGGCCACGGGGTACAGGGTATAGTATTCACTGTGTATTCATTGTGTTCCTCTTTCCAAACAAGCCATTGAAGATGCTAGGATTTCATTCAGGACCTCTTTAAGACTACATGCATTTTGACCCAACATGGTTCTTCATCTTTCACCTTTTTTCCTAGGTAGCAGGCATCAAAGGGATATTCCTGGCAAACAAGAAGGTGGATGACCAGGTGAAGACATACATTACGTACAACAAAGGCAGGGATTGGCGCCTACTGCAAGCTCCAGATGTGGACCTGAGAGGAAACTCAGTGCATTGCCTGCTGGTCAGTCATCCAGTCCCATGCCGATTTCACAGGGCAGGCTGCTCCTCTGTGCATGCTACATCAAGAACTTTCTCCACACCAGCCTAAAACTATCTTAGGGCCTTAGGAGTTGGGCTGCTTCTGTGAAGCAATTTCCTACAATTGCCAGAGTATTGGTCGGTCTATGGCTTCATATTGTCCCATCAATTCAACTCATTTGACTTGCACATTTACTCAGTAAATGTCTGTGCAGTGCAACTAAGACTATCCAATAAGCTCCAGCTCATAATAAGATAAGGAAGAAATAAAAATCTCAAGCAAAATTTGATCTGGTGTGGGGTGCACCTGTAATCCCAGCTGTTTTTGAGCTAGAGATGAGAAGATTAAAGTTCAAAGTCGGCCTAGGCAAAAAACATTAGTGAGAGCCTATCAATAAGACTAAAGTGATAGGGGTGGGTAATGATCTAAGGATAGCCCTACCTGGATCAAACCACAAGACACATCTGAAAAATAAAATAAAGACAAGACTAGAGGCATGACTCTAGTGGTAGAACTATTGAGATTTAAGTATCAAAGCTAGTGACACAGTAGACACTGGGGCAGATGGGGCCCTTACCCTTTTGCATATGTTAAACTAACTCGAATATTTGTTTTCCTAAAAAAATCCTTTGGGTATTAGGAAGGTCAGAGACAAAGGGATGTCTAATGCTAGGAGCAGCTTATAGCATGATTAGTTATTTTTTTTTCTCCCTTAAACTGTACCCATGACTTTATCTTCTTTACTTAACCTATTGTCTTTTTTTAAAATCATTTAAAAAATCATTTTTCTTATTACTCCTATTAATTGCATAGAATATATATTTATAAATGCCCAGGCTCTTTTTAAAATGTACAATGAGGATA
The DNA here is from genome assembly GCF_023159225.1 of Perognathus longimembris pacificus. Lineage (NCBI taxonomy): Eukaryota > Metazoa > Chordata > Mammalia > Rodentia > Heteromyidae > Perognathus > Perognathus longimembris. The sequence continues at coordinate 18,953,514 of NC_063162.1, read as the reverse complement.
CAGAAGTCTATACACAAAGAACATAGACTGAAGAATTTCAGTAATGTCTTGAAATATTTGAGGTAAGATTCAAGTAAAACTATAAACAGGAACAAAATATACCATATATTTAGAAACAAAGACAAATCAGTTGAAGAAGTGAGTAGAGGGCCTGGACAATGTCACTTTGCTTTCTTTCTTCATTCCTTTCAGTGGCCTCTTAGAGCTCAAAGAAGTAAATAGTTGATTGTTAAGGGCTGACATAGTGGTGATGGTAGAGTTTTCTTATCATCTGGTTGGGGGAACAAAAAGCTTAGAAAGTTTCTTAAGTCCATTCACAAAATGGACCTTATGAACATGGTAACAGGAGGAAAGGACAAGTAAAAGGACTGTGGATGAAATTAGGAGGATTGATGTTCAGGACAATTCCTAATGTGTAATGCCAGCTATGTCTCAAATCTTACTGTTTCTGTAAGCTGAGTATTGTGAAGTGTGTGGGTGGTTCAAGAGTTTCCCTGAATGAAACTATTTTCTTCTTTGTCATTATAGCCTTTCTGTTCCTTACACCTGCACTTGCAGCTCTCTGAAAATCCATATTCCTCAGGACGAATCTCTAGCAAGGCAACAGCCCCAGGACTTGTGGTAGCCACAGGTAAGGAAAGTATTTCCTGGGCTTCTCCCTCATGGAGAATAAGTTTGGCACTTACTTTTGGACCGTGGACTAGCTTGAGTTTCTCATAGAAACTATGGGAAGTCTCTCCAGAAAAAAAAAAAATTCTAGAATCTAGAATGCAAAGAGTTGTGGACAGCTAGGTTAACACAACCCACTCCCAAGTCATAGAGCAGATCCTTAGATTTGTTCAGCAAGAGGCCAAAGAATTTGGTCTGAGTGAACTGACTGGCCAGAGAGATTGAAAAAACAAAACAAAAGAATTCTCACTTTAAGAAAACATGGCATAAGAACTTCCCAGCTCTCCAAATATCAGTTGGGGCAGTTTTCTCTTTACACAGAGGATACTTTACAAAGAGTTTCACCCTAGAGCTGTTTTTAATCAGGAGGTCTCTGGTGCATGTAAAGGTTTGTTTACACATGATTAAGCATTTGGCTGAAAGCCTGGGGGAAAGGGCAGAAAAGCTTAAGGTTGCATTGTTGGAACCACTGTCCACTGAACATCAATCAGAAGTGAAGATAAAGCAACCCAGATGAAAATGAAAGTCTCCGGGGAATGTGGTTCATTAGCATGCATTTGATTTGCATACACCTTTTCAGGAATACATTGACAGCATCAGAGGAGGCAGGCTTCTAATCTTAGAAGGTAGAGCTCTGGTGTTAGGCAGCTTTCTCCTGATGAAAACAGATATATTCACAGTGAGGTACATTCAGATTCTTTCATCAGCTTTAAGCTCTGGATCTTTTATAACTGGCTTTCTTCCCTAAGCCTCTAGTCCAGGAGAAGTTACCAACTGTTTTATTCAGTTGGTCAGTGAATAGAGCCTGCTGGTATCATTCCTTTTCTTTTTTTGTCCACTGTGGGGCTTGAACTCAGGGCCTAAATGCTGTCCCTGAGCCTTTTTACTCCAGGCTGACACTTTGAGTCACAGCCCCATGTCCCGCTTTTTCTGTGATTAATTGGAGATGAGAGTCTTCTGGCCTTTCCTGCCTGGGGTTAGCTTTGACCAGTGATCCTCAGATCTCAGCCTCCTGAGTAGCCAGTATTACAGGTGTGAGCCACGGACTTCCAGCTTCTTTTAACGAAAAAAATTATCTTTAGGTAGTTGCAGTTTAACAAAGCATGAATGAATATCTTGAACAATGTCACCCTTTTCAACTTTTTCACTTATTCTCCACCCCCTTCCCCCCCCCCCCACCTTCCCTCACCCTTCTTAATTTTGTAGAATATATTTTGGATTCTTGTCTGCATTTTCCCCCTCTTGCTGGTATCTTGATCAGGAGGCACCAATCATAAATAGCACAACTGGCTTCAGGAACCAAGGATAGTGAGAGGTCAGGGTGGGATCTGTTGCTGTGCTCCTGGCTTGGATGATCCTTATCTAGGCCTAGAGGAAACCAGGGCTGGAGCAAACACTCCACTGCAGAACTGCCCGGGAGCACAATTTAATTTGGAATGTTTACAAGGTCGCCAGGCATTGTTCAGTATAGTCACAGCACTCTGAATTTCAATATTTTCATTGGAAAGTTGGGAAAAATAGAACTAACATAGAAGAATTGCAAGGCTAAATGAAGCAATGAAGTTCAAATGCTTAAAACTGTACTCAGGACACACTAAATGTTCAGGACATGCTACCTGTCATCATCATTAATATCATTCAGGCTGCTCTTTTTACATCTGAAGAATATAATTTGTCCATCTCTATCCATAGTACTATCATTCATACACATATATTATGTATGCAGTGAAACTCACTGAACCCATGGTTCTTGCTTTCTAAACTGAACTCTAACATGAGGCTTGTGAATTTGACTTAGTTTTACCTTCTGAGTTTCATTTACCAAGAATGTTTTCCGTCTTTCAAGGGTGTTGCAACAACTTGATATCAAGTAATATATCTAAAAGACTGGAGAGTTATGCATGGTTAGTATGTACCTGTAATCCCAACACAAGGGGATCAGAGGGAGACCTGTAAATTCAAAGCTAGCCAGAACTACATGGGGAGATGTTGCCTTAAAAAGCAAACCAACCAGTTTAAACAGAAATAAATGTGAACAGACTGCTGAGAGCTTAGTCAGGTGGGAAGAGTGGTAGTTGTTATTACAAAGTCAAGTGAGAGTTCCAGGCCCTGAGTTCAAGTCCTAGTACCAAAGTCAAGTGAGAGTTTCAGGCCTTAAGTTCAAGTACTAGCTCACCAACGCATAAAGAAAAATAAGAAGAAGAAGAAAGATAAAACATGGTGGAATAGAGCTAGAGATCTGAAGAAACCAGTGGTATATTATTAATAGTATATGCTATCAAATTAGTCTAATACTAAGTCTTTTCTGAGTAGCTGACATGGGATAATAGTGACTTATTTTTTCTTTGTTCTTCTTTATTAAATTTGATTATTTTCTTTTTTTCCTCCTTCAAGTGACTCTTGAGACTTCTTGCCAGCCCTAGTCCTTTCTTTGGGAGCTCATGAGCTCCTGGTGGAAAGTCAGAGCTAAACCAATGTTTCAGGCTTCCTCATGCCCAGTTTTCCCTCACTGTGCTTCGTTAGTTTCCCTGGGAGGTTATTTGCCACCAATATAGTAATTATCACTGAGTGGCTTGTGTCTCCAGGAACATTTCCACATTTATGTCCCCCCACTACTGTGGGGGAGGGTCGGAGACCCTCACCTTTCCACTCTCCTTGCTTATTCTCTCTTCCCCTCTTGCACCGAGACACGGTAGCAGGGAAGCCAGGCAGATAAATGGATGCCCTGATTCATTCCCCCCTCTTGTTGAGGCTATCTCAGAATGCAGATGGAATTCCTGTCTGCGGAGTCTTGCAATTGCTATTAGCAAGACCCCTAGTGTTCTCAGCATCCCAAACACTGGTCCCTAACTAGTACTGAAGATCTGACCTCACCACAATGCCTGAAAGTGTGCAACGTTATTCTCCTTCCCCCGATGGCACAGCAGCCCCGTCTTGCTGATACAACATGCAGTCATGGTCTCCTTCATGGTCTCCTTCTGGAGTCATTGGGAAAGGATAGTGCTGTTCCTATAACCATCCACCCGTATCTGTCTCCAGGACCTTAAATGCACTAGTTCCATCCCTGCTCTGCATGCTATAAATGCTGAATATCTACACCTCACATTGTTCCTTTCTTTGGCACATCTTCCTCCTGCAGCTGGCTGTGCACAATAGATGGCCTTTCTCCCCTTAGTCCTCGAAAGGACACACAAAATGGGTAGCTTTTCTAGCTTTCTGGCAATCAGCGATGAGAGAGGCAACTCTAATCTACAAATTCCAAAATTCTTTCCACACCTTCCACTTTCATGTTGTAAGAGTAGGAAAGGTAAGGTAGAATGGAGGGAAATCAGAGATAGGAAGAAATTGTGTAAATCTTCTCCAAAGTTTATGGTACCTGCCTCATTTGCTAGCTGAGTTCTTGCTGAGAGAAGCTCCCCATTCTACTGCCTCTCACCACTCTTTTCTTCCATCATGCCGCCATGGTAACCCCAGTTACATCTCTTTGAACAAGTTCAGCAGCTGCCCTGATGGAGCCTTATCACTTCTGCTTTAACCACCGAGACTCTGTTCTCAAATCTTCTTTCTCTGCCATCATCATCCAGAGTCATCGTGTAAGATTTTTCCAACAGGGCTGCTTAGGGACTGAACATGGCCAAAGTCCAAGTTCTGCTTTATACAACTGTTATATTCCTCCATCTAGAAACCAACTTTCTGGCCCTTGTCACTAACAGTATACCATGCAGGTGACCCATCAATGAATGGGAGATACTTTCAAAAACCAACTTCATTATGAGCTCAGAGGCTCTCTTCTCAACACAGTGTAAACTTTGAAAGAGAGGCTGAAAATGCTGTCAGAACCAACTTCTAAGAAGGATTTTTTAAAAAGCTGGGTACTGGTGGCTCATGCCTGTAATCCTAGTTCCCCAGAGGCTGAGATATGAGGATTGAACCTTGAAGCCAGCCAGGCAGAAAAGCTTGAGAGACTCTTAACCTCCAGTTAACCAGCAAAGATATGAGAGTAGAAAGGTTGGCTCAAGTGGTAGAGCACCAGCCCTTGAGGGAAAAAGTCAAGTGAGAGTTCCAGGCCCTGAGTTCAAGTCCTAGTATCAGCTTGCCAAAGCATAAAGAAAAAAAAAGAAGAAGAAAGATAAAACATGGTGAAATAGCACTAGAGATCTGAAGAAACCAGACACATGTCGGCTTAGCATAGCTGTGCTCTTGCTGCACAAGATAGTAATGGGTCATCATTCTGTATTCTGTGGAAAGAATAAAACACTGCCAAATCTTTCTCAGCACATTGTTCCCAGCAGTCACCACCCAGCAACTCCAGTTGACATTCCCTGTCTTACCCTTCTTTACTTGTCTTTGGAGCATTGCATTCCAATTCTAGAGATCTCCATGGAGGCTCACCCAGCCTCTCCCTGCTTCAATCACACCTACTCCCTGAGCCTTGAGCCCTGGGGTTATTTTTGGAAGCCCTGGGTGTCAAAACAAGTTGGCTAGCTGTGTGCTCCCTGATGCTGATGGGAGCTTGACAAGCTGTAGCTGGGCTTTAATTTCTCATTTTGAAGCATTAAATGTCAGAAGCTCAATTAACATTTTCATTATTGCATTTTTATTGTGCTCTTATTTAGGCTACAGATGTGTGGGAGCTAACATTCCCTTCTTGCTCTTTCTAAAGAAAAAATATTAGTCACTATGATTAATTCTTACATGTTTAGGCTATTTTCCTGATTTGCAATATGTCCCCAGGTGCACATCAACATCAGAATATTATTCAACCCTTTATTTAAGCACTTGAGGCACAATTATTCATTCAGCAGTGTTAGTTTGTGGCCTTGTTCTAGGCTCAGAGGTAGAGACTGTCCATTGGTAAAGCTTGTACAATGTAGATGGATTAGAAAATCTTGGCCACTGTCTTTCTTGGGCATATAAGTGTAGATGGAAGGGAATCAACAAGAAGAATAGAGAGAAGAATAGGAAGGAATGGATGAGGATGTGAACCGCAGTAAATGTTGTCAGTCTGGGTATCAATGGTGTGACTTCTCTCTTCATGCTGGTGGTCACCGCAGAGTGTGGTTGTTTTGTTTAAAAAAATCTGTGATTCAGGCTGTGTAGTCTATGCCACAAGATCCTTAAGCTCAGGAGACAGTCTAACAACTTCATTGGAAACCTACACACAAGCCCACACACACCCACATACTCACAAACATCAGTTTTTCTTAAAGTTGCACTTGAGGAATAAGAGGCTCTCCTATCCTGCTTCAACACACATAGTTATTCCTCATGGGACACAAACCCAAAGCCATTGACAATAGCACTGATGTACAGAGTGAAAAATGTAGCAGACCCAAACTAATTGATATTCATTTTTCAAGTCTTACCACTTCAGGGTGCATTTCTGTCATATTATCTGCTCTTTCCCTGTATTGGTTTTTGCTCTTCCTGAATGGCTTGTGATACAGCACAAAGAAAGAGAAGCACAACTGGAAAAGAGGGGTTGGGTTGGAAGGATGAGGGAAGATGATGAAAGTCATGATACTATTCAAGATACATTGTACTTATAAACCAACCTGTTGAATGCTAACCTGTTTGTATAACTACTTAAAGATAATAAAAAAGAGAAGCATAAGATAATGATAACTATTACTTGGGAAAGTTTTACTCTCTGTGATCCCTCCACATACCCTGAGGACCTTTCATCTGACAGTTTCCAATGGTCTGCTGTGTTTCAGGCAACATTGGCCCAGAGCTCTCATATACTGATATAGGTGTGTTCATCTCCTCTGATGGGGGAAACACGTGGAGACAGGTAAGTGGGATGATTCAGAAAGCAGGAAGAGGCATTTGGAATTAAGTTCTGCCAATACCTCCCCTTCCTGTAGTTTCTCATGTACACGGTGACTATTCTATTTTGTCATTTTTTAAATGCCAGTGAAGAGAGGCAATGGGCTAAGATCAATGCACTGGGCAGGAAATAGGAAAAACTGGATTTTTTTTCCAGCTGGTTCATTCTTTCTCTCAGGAGTAGGTATGTAACAGCTACTGCATGCTAAATACTGTGCCAGTTCCTAAGGATATGACTACATTTTTTCCTGGCATTAATATGCCAGGAGATCTTGGGCAGCAAGCCTCTTCACCTTCCTGGGTCAGTTTCTTTATCTGCAAAGTGAAAGAATTAAAATACTAAAATTGGTAAAGATTTAAAAGCCAATGGTGCTTCAAGAATTATGTAGAACTAGCTCTAAGAAACTAGTAGAGAGCTTAATAGGTACATGACTACATGGAAAACTAATTCAGTGTTACAAACACCAAATGTTGTCCAGTGTAACTTTCACTGATGATGGAAATTTGCTTTATCTATGTTCTCTCAGTTATTGGACACAATATATGGCTAGTGTGACAGAAACACTGAACTCTTTTATACATTTTAATTAATTTGAATGTAAGTAGTCTCATGTAGCTACTATACTGCACAACATGAATTTGCTCAATGTTAGTGAGTTGGAGTTCCTTTCCTCAGGGAACCCAAAAGTAAATAGAGGAAACAGGCACAAATATTAGGGTGAATGTTACTTTGATGGTCTTGTAATCATGGCATAGAGCTCCCCTGTGATCCAGCAATCCCACTCCTGGACATTTACCCAAATGACCACAAATGAGGCCATACTAAAGCTACCACCACAACCATACTCATTGCAGCATTATTTACCATAGCTAAGATATGGAAAAAACCCATATGCCCCTCAGTAGCTGAATGGATTAAGAAGATATGGTATTCTATGGAATTCTATACTTCCATCAGAAAAAATGACATTGCCCCATTTGTAAGGAAATGGAAAGACTTGGAAAAAATTATATGATTGAAGTAAGCCAGACCCAAAGAAAAGTAGGTTGTGTGATTTCCCTCATCTGTGAGAACTAGAATATGTCTATGATATTCTTAACAAGGAACTCAGTAATACAATTGCTTTGTGTATAGAGCCATATGTAATGAAGAATATCAATATGAACTCCAATACATGGAAACAAGAGGCTCTTATTATGTCCTAAATGTAGATTTTTTTCATTTCTCTTAGTTGTGTGTACAGTGTGTCTTGTATGTAAGAATATTTGATATGTGAAAAGGAAAGAGAATCATAGAAAGAGCAGGGCAAAGATGAACCAAAGTGTAGGTACTCAACACTGCATTGGATATGAACCTTACAACCTAGGAGGGTGATAAGAAGGGTAAGAGGATGATAATGAAGGAGGTAATGAAGGATGGGGTAACAATGATTAAAAACAAATGTACTCATTACCTTACTTATGTAACTGTACCTCCCCCGCACATCACCTTTTCAATTAAAAACAGAAAAGACAAGAGTTGATTCTACTGGGGAAATTGAGAAACACTTCGTAATAAGAGGTAACATTTTACAAAGCCTTAAAAGTGAAGTTTCCATCTGGGAAAGGCAAGGGAAGGGAACTGAATGTCTTGATGCTGTAGGTGAAATCATCTGCAATCAGGTTGAACAGGTTCCTCTTAGAATGTCTTGTAGTCATCACCATGACCCAAGATCATCAATATTGTCATTACAGTCACCACTGTTGCCATCTTCCCCAGTGTTGATGCTATCACCACTACTACAACGAAGCAATTACCCAGCATCTAATAGAAGCCGAAGTGGTTTTAAGTATGTAAGGACATACTGAGACAAATACATTGTTTCCTACCCTTGAAGGCTATCATCAGGTGGAGGAGGAACACAGACAAAAGAAAACATACCTTCCAAGTATTAAAAAAAAAAAAGCAAAAGAAGACAAAACAAAGGAAAACCCTTGCAAGTACCAAATGATAGAGGAAAGCAGAATGCAAATTCATCTAGGACAAAATTCCCAATAGACAGATCATTTTCCCCTCTACTTCAAGAAATAGCTTACCTGGTCTGTTGGCCACTGCAGCATTCCTTTGCTTGTGTTGTGACTGATTTTCTTTACCCCTTTCTCAAAAAGCCAAGGATTTCAGTTTTCACTCTGTGCTGGACTGGGGAAAAGTTAGCCCTGGCCAAAATTAAGTATTAATGTAGTAATTAAAAGAAAGTGTGCAGATAAGTCTCTCTCATGCAAGGCGCCAAGTCTCTCCCTATGTTTCTTAACCTCAGACTTTAATCCTCTGTTCCCTTTATATGGCTTATCATGTAGCCATCCTTTAACCTCGGAGAGAAAACTGAGCATCCTGGACTCAGCTTCTCTGTTCAGGTCTGAAATGAAGTAAATCATCCCCTTACTACTTTGTGTTTTAGGACTCACCATTAGCAGGGTGTTTGCTTTTCCTTAAAAGGTAGATATAAAGAAGGAAAATAATTGAGAGGGTTTTTTATGGATTGAATAAGGAATGTTAGGGGAAAAGGTTTTTAGAGTTGATTGGAATATAAAAATAGATGGCTTCATTTCTACTACTCATTCTGCTTTTAAATTTGCCTGTCCCTCCCCACCCAGTTCTACCCCTGTTCACCTAAATCATTGTCGTAACCTCTTTGTCTAGCTTGCAAGGGCCATGGTTAATGTTAAGTGCTGGAGGCATTCTTTAAGCCTGTATTTCTCTAGACACTCTGAAGTTGAGCTTAATTCTAGAGAAATTCTTTCCTTTTTCTGATTCAAGCTGAAGACTTACTATGGTTCCTACCAATGGTAGGAACACTGAGATATATGGGAATAGGTCTGAAAAAAGTATTAGTTCTGGCCTCATACTCATACTATTCATCCTTAGCAAATGCCTATGAATACAATGGATAATTGGACCACTGAATGAGTGAGTGAATGAGTGAGTAGGCAGTTTAATAGCTTATGGACAAGTTGCCAAATCAAAGAATGAATAGCTAAGACTCTGGAAGTATGTTGTTGTAACGGATATTAATAATAAGGGTTCATAGGAACCAAAGCTGGCTCTCCAGCCAGTCTGCATGGAAGCCAGGGAAAGAGTAACTAAGTCCAATTACTCAGTTATCTTAGTGTCTAGTGGAATAGTCTTTTTGTTTTAGCTCCTTGGTAAATTATAAATACTATAAGACATAGATCACTTCCAAATGAGCAAACATCTGAATAGCTAAGGAAGAAGAGAGGGCTTAGCTGTAATTTAGGAACATGAAGAGATCAGAGAGCTTTCATTGAGTCATACTTTTCTTTGGGTTGCATAGTTGAGCATGTCCCACATTTCCTCATCCTTGTGCACCATACTGGTTCACAGGACTGGTGGAGAGAATGATAGAAATCCCATTTGACTTGCCCATGGAAATTTATTTGTTGTCTGTAAAGTCAGATTTCTCATCTATAAAGGGGATTAAAGCTTGCTAAACTATCTGTAGAGTTCTAAGACATCAAATCTAGATGCAATGATGTATGTGGAATTTTATAAACTGTTAAGCTCAATGCAAACGAAAGGTGTCACTATGATTGTTATTATTGTTGTTATTCCAGATCTTTGATGAAGAGTACAATGTGTGGTTCCTAGACTGGGGTGGCGCCCTCGTGGCCATGAAACACACACCTCTGCCAGTCAGGCATTTGTGGTAAGGACAGTTACCTACCCTACTTACGAGTAGTTTGGGCTTTTTATTGTTTTAGAGGAAAGAGTTGGGGGTCAGTTATTTTTCATGGTTTTGTTCCCTTTTCTACATGTCCTCATTGGTTATCTACCACCCCACCTGTTGACTATGCTTTACATCATCTAGTTCATCTATGGCAATAATAGGGCAGATGATTAAGATGGGGAAGTGGGATGAGGGGCATGAGGTTTTGGGAGTTGGTGGAGAGTAGAAGCACCTACTAGCTCAAACAGCTAAAATTAGGAATCCAGAATAGAAGAGATGGAAATTGCTACAAAGGGATGATTTGGTTCATGGACTAGAGCCAAGCCTTAGCTCTTGATTAGATGAGCTTGTGCAATATAGTCGATCAAAGACAACTGTTTTTTTTAGACACATTCAGCTGAGGGCCAGCAGGGAGGTCTGGACTGACACTCTAGTTTTATATCCATTAGGCTGGGAGTTGCAGACATGGCTCTCTTAGTGCTTCAAAACAGTGACTATAAGGAGGGAAACACAGACTCCCGTGAAGCCCTGGTAAAATCCTTATTCATGGTGAAAGAATGCATAGACCCATGGGAAAAGCCAAAAAGTTAAAAACTCAGGTGAACATGGTTTCATGGTTCCTGAAGGAAGTGGCGCTCCATGCCAGCATAGTCCATGATCAGTTGGAGTTACTAATGGAGGGAGAAAACACTGGGCCTCCCCCAAATAAATCATCCTGAAGTGGTTTGGGGACCGAGTAGGTTTAAAATAAGGGCAGAGTTGAAAGAGAGATTGCCATAGCTGTATAAGTGAATGAGTAACTAAATGAGTGATAAGTAATGAAATGGAAATGGGATAGTTGATTTCTCTCAAAAAAGGTAAATGTCGGGTTGTAGCTGAGAGTATACACACAAGACCTCTAATGAGACCTAGAGCAGAGTGAGAATGTAATTACTCTCGAGCTTGTAATAATGGCGATGATTGGTTGATGTCATGTATTTTATGGTTTTGGCAGGAGGTAGTTAACTCTCATATATTTATATGCTGAGGGGAAATAATTTTAGATATCAGACTCAACAAAGTGAATATTTGCAAGTGGAGAAATACTAGAGTACACTTGATGGAATTCACCATGAGCAGAAAGCTGGATATTCGCTACTAGACTTTTGCTTTGGAGATGTCCATACATTTAGTCTTAAGGGAGCATTAGATTGTCATTAAGAACAAGCTTAGGATTCTCTACTGCCCAACCCAAACTTTATCTACCTTGCCAGACTTACCTTTTTATTAGTTTGACTGTCTTAGGTTAAATTGGAGAAAACTGTTTTTTCAATGTTTTAAAACACTCAAATATTGGCCATTTCTTAAAGCCCAACCTGACATAAAGTGGAATCTTTATACCTATGACTCCCTATCATTTTACAGGAAGATTATAAAACAAAATTTTAAAGTGATGCATGGAGTCTCACATCCTAAGAGCCTAAGGGTGAGTTTATGGAAATTTCTTACCCTCCAAATGATTTATCATCCATTTAGCACTAATTATTTACATTTTTGAGGTAGTACCTAAGACAAATTGATCGATACATGAAGTTAGCATTTATCACATTCCAGGGACTGTTCTAAACTGCTTACATGAATTATTTCATTTCATTTAATTCTGTATAGATGGGTCCTTTATTTAAATTGCTCATCTATAATGGCATTGAAAGAGAATCACATTAAATACCTTGCTCAAAGCTACACAGCTAGAGGCTGTGGCACCAAGTTGAGTGCTCCTCTGTTTTAACTACTAATACTCTCAATTCTGAAAGGATATAGATCTTGCTCTTTGGAATATAACAGTCAAAATAAGTCCCATTTATCACCAGAAAGTGTAAATGATCCCTGCTGCAGTGTGCTGGCTGTGTGTATAGTAACACACGCGAGAGGAAAAGAGTCTTCCTGCAGCAGGTGACACAAGGACTGAGACTGATTTTTAAAGGTAGGATGCTATGAATTATAGGCAGGAGTGGTGGGGAACAAGCTAGAGAAAGAGAAAACTGGCCCAAATTCAGGAAATAGAGGCAATATTCAGCAGACCATAGGGTTGAGAACTGAACTGAACTGAACTGTGGAGTGAAGACCTACAACTGAAGACTCATACTGTTGGAAAGAAAAAAGGAGTTGAGTCTTGAAACAGTTTTGATTTTTAACAAGAAGGCCTTCATTTCTTAGTCTGTTATAATTTTTTGGGAATCTCTACCTTCTTGATAAGTAGGAGAATGATAGACACAGTGTACACAAACATAGCTGGACAGGTTTCTTCCCTTTAAGTTCTGAGAGAAGACAGAAGTAACCGTACCTTCCATTTGACCATCCCCCTGCAGCTCTTTCTTCTTGACTGTGGGAGAGATCTTCTCCCAACTTTAATGATTGATTTTTAGAGCTTCCTACAGAAATATCTCCTTGTGCTGAGGAAAGGAAGTGTTTGTTGTTTCCTTTTGGTGGAGAAAGGAGAACATATTCAGTGTTGAAGAGGCAGATGGAACTGAGGTACTAGAGAAAATTGGGGTTCAGGTAGTTCTTCACTAGCATTTTTACATTGGACCATCTCAGCCTGATCTGCAGTGTCTCTCTCTCCAGAGACTTGCTTACTTCCAATAAAAGCATTTGTCTGGAACATATATCAGATGGTGAAGTTGTTTATGATTTACATGGTGATAGGCAATAAGGTCAAGCCATGCCTCTCAAAGTCATTGGTACAAATCTGAATTTTCTCTTGTTCCATGTCATATCTTTTTTCATATATGATGAGCAACAATATATTATATAACTGAAAAATTTGGGAATTTGAATGTACTCACTGTAAAATGACAAAAATTTAAGGTGATAGATATGTTGCTAGTACACATGAATCTGGCACCATGTTGTACCTCATATTGTGCAACTGTTGTGGCAATTGAAACTAATTTTAAATTTGTAAACAGAATTGTTTTATGGCTCAGAATACCTGTATCCTCATGCAGGTATTTCCTCTCACAATAATGTAATACGGTCCTCCATTTATTTGTCGATATCAAATTACAAAATAGTAAAGATTATTGAAACTAAGCCTTTGAGATAGCATTATCTCCCTTTCAAGGATATTTCCACCAATGGTACAAATGTTTTTCTGAACTCAGTTACATGGTTTTTACTTGCCTATCCATCAATGCCATTCTCCAAAACATTTTCTGTAAATGGTTAAATGCCAGCTATTGAGTATGCGTATTAGAAACCAATTCATTCAGGACTGTTCTTTGTGCTTCTCTTTCAGAAGCTAAGTGAGTGTTTTCTAAGGGCTTGACTACGTCATTGTCATCAATGTTTTCTTATGAAATGGTTGACTGGTTCTGTCTTCTGCTTATGAAACCCAATCTTCTAAAAGTCAGAAAAAAAAAGTGTTGTCATCACTGGTAGCTTCCAATTAAGTCATAACCTTCAACGCAAACAAATAGCTGATCTCTAAAGGAAGAAAGGTTAAGTAATCTGTTCACTGTTATTTTCTGTTGTAGATCTCAGACCGACTTTATTTTATTTACACACACATCTTAATGCATGGGAAAAGGACACTAGCTTATTTAGTCTCTCACCAAGGGTATAACAGATCTCAAACTTAAATAATAGATACATTGCTTTTCTGAGAAAATAGGAGTCATAATTGAAAAGCTAGGGAAACTTTAGCTAGTCTAACAAGGCATGCTGTTTGCTACAAATTGAAATAAAAGGGAGCTAAATAGGCATGAAAACAAAACAGCATACAAATGAACCTATCCATTTGTGACCAGGTACATTTAGATACATAAAGATTAGAACCTAAGTGCTATTACAGGTAAGCTCTTCCATCCAATGTTACTTTTGTACCTTAGAAGCATTAGAGGGACCTGGAGAGTGGAGCCCCACCAAATACAAAGCTTTAGTGAAATGAAACCTTACAATGGACAGGGTGGCTAATCAGCAGGCAAACTGGTGTGTGACTGGGCACATAGCCCTGACAAGCTGTCCTTGTCTCCTTTCAATGGGATATTCTTGGAACAGAAAGGAAAACCTCACCTGGCCCTTTGCATTCCTATATTTCATCTGTAAATGGCTGTGGGCACTGGTGTTTTGTTTTGTTCAGGGAAATACTCCCATGAAAACAAACCCAACCAATGCCAATGTCTGAGAAGTGAAAAGAGTGTGTGCTATACTGAAGAACTGACAAGAGGTGATAGGTCACCATGTGATTCATTTGAATGAAAATAAAAGGGGATGGAAGAAGAAACACTGATTAACTAACTTTTGTGCTTTTGTTCTTTGGGAAGGACTTTTGTGGTTCTGGGAGTATTCTGTTGATTCTAGTTTATTTCATCAGAATATTAGGAAGTCATGGACTCTTGGAGATCATGTAATATGGTATAATAAATACTTTTGTCACATCTCAAAAGATCACAAACCACTTGTCAAATACCCAACACCATGATTTCTGCTCATAGATGAGGGCTCAATCATTATTGTTGGGTCGCACTTACAGTTTATGCCTATTGACTTTTTATTCTACCACCCAGATCTGATGCGGATCTGTTCTAGAATTACATATGATTTTAGGATTGTGTAGCTAGAAAGGTCTTCAAAATATTTCTTTGTCTATCTTTTCTACATTCTGGAGATCAATTAAACGTGCAATGTAAGACAGATTCTACTCATTTGCTCATTTACATTGTATGCCTGTTAAATATACGCTGTTTGTCAGGCACTAGTATGGGGGATTGTTCTGTTCTACTGAACAGAAAATTATCCTTGGCAGTTTACAACCTTATGTGGAAATATTTGACTATTCTCTTTAGCAGAGTCACAAAAATAGCATTATTCCCTATCTGTATATTTTAAGTTGATAGTTTCATATTTATAATTGTACTCCCTGTTATTTAATTTTTTACCTCTTTTCAGTAGTAAACAAATAATGTAATGTTTTATTGTGCAGAAGCATCCTTATTTAGAAAAAGCTAAAAGATAATGTAATTCAGTTCTTCTTTTTCCAACAAAGCTGTCTACAACTCATATAACCCATTTCTAGAACAAAGTGTTTTTACCTTAAATCACACTGATTATCAGTGCAATCTTTTTTTCAAATGATTGAAATTGAACATAGTATTTAGACTCTGGTAGAAGGGTAATTTCCTTTCTTGCGCATGTAATCTATGAGTACATACTAGATTTGTAATGGCTTGATTAGTTCACATGATCATACCATCCTTAGAAAATATTGATTGACAGGCTCCAGTTCTCTTTCAGTGAAATTTATCATTCCATTAGTCTTCTTCTTTCATCAGTGTACATCTTTTTTTTCCATTTATTTTTAGCTAAACTTTCTGTTTGAGATGGTCCTACTTTATAAGAGATTTTGAAATCCACATCCTCAATTATGATCAGAAATCTTGATCAATTCAACCCAAAGTCTCTCTCTCTCTCTCTCTCTCTCTCTCTCTCTCTCTCTCTCTCTGCCAGTCCTGGGCCTTGAACTCAGGGCCTGAGCAGTGCCCCGGCTTCTTTCTGCTCAAGGCTAGCCACTTGTGCCACAGTGCCACTCCTGGCCGTTTTCTATATATGTGGTGCTGAGGAATTGACCCAGGGCTTCATGTATACGAGGCAAGCACTCTTGCCACCAGGCCATATTCCCAGCCCCAACCCAAAGTTTTCTCAATGATATCAAAATATGAAAAGTGCAGAAGACATCTAAATCTTGCCACGAACCCAGGCAGAAACAGATAAAACAAAACCTGCTTTTCTTGCAGCTTTCCATTTCCCTTTCAGTTGCTTGACTGCTCTCCCATGCATTTTCCTTATTTTTTCTTTAGCCAGTGTAAACTATATGCATTTCATCACTAACATTTATTAACTGCTCTTCTAAAAGTATATATAAATCACCCCATTCCTTTCTTACTCCATTACTGTAACTAACCAAGTTTGGTCTCTTACCTGGTCTTTCATAATTAATTATGCTTGTGT
Source organism: Perognathus longimembris pacificus (assembly GCF_023159225.1). Lineage (NCBI taxonomy): Eukaryota > Metazoa > Chordata > Mammalia > Rodentia > Heteromyidae > Perognathus > Perognathus longimembris. The sequence goes on along the minus strand of NC_063162.1, from coordinate 18,937,303 downwards.
CTGCCTTCCCAACTCATCTCCTTCATTCATTTTGGATCCTGACCATCATTCACCACAGAGAAGTAAATGTTGTCCTTTAAAGAAATTAAATTTATTTTATTTCAACAGGAGACAAAAAATCCTTTATGATCTGGCTTTGGGTTTATTTTGTTTTGCTTTGTTTTGATTCCTTTTCCCCTAAGACCAAGTCAGCTTTGTTTCACCTCAGCTCTTTCCTCTGTAGTTATTCTCCCCCACATTTCTGCATTGCTAGGTCCCTACTATCATCCCCATGTCAGTTAAATGCCACCTATTCAGAGAGAACTTCCTTAAATGGTTACTGTAGCTTTTTGTTCACTAGCAAATCACTTTGTCATGATTCTTATTCCTAACTCTTACTTTTGTAGCAGTTTCTTTGTATAGCGTCTCCTCTAATCATATCATAAATTATAGCCTTACTACCCTTTCTTGCTCTCTGCTGTATCCTCAGAGGTGAAACTATATCCTACCCATTGAGTTACACAGGCATATTAACTTTTTTTTTTTTGCCGGTCCTGGGCCTTGGACTCAGGGCCTGAGCACTGTCCCTGGCTTCTTCTTGCTCAAGGCTAGCACTCTGCCACTTGAGCCACAGCGCCACTTCTGGCTTTTTCTGTATATGTGGTGCTGGGGAATCGAACCCAGGGCTTCATGTATATGAGGCAAGCACTCTTGCCACTAGGCCATATTCTCAGCCCCAGGCATATTAACTATTGGGAAAAGGAAGTTTTAATTCTGGGGTCTTATATCATCCTCAGATTTCAATTGTGTAAATTAGTTTTCTGTCCTGATTCCAGTTTTCCTTCTGGATGTGTATCTGCTCCTTCCATAAGGGTTTATTTCATACATCTGGCCTTTAGTCTTCAACCACTGACCTTAGCTTTGCCTTGAATCCTCTATCTGGATACAAGAAGGCTTTGGCGGACCCCGAGTGTCTGTGAGGGGGGAGTAACACTGCTGGTAAAGAAAACGTACCCATGACCTTACTTATATAAGTGTAACCCCTCTGCCCATCACCTTTACAATAAAATAAAATAAAATAAATGTTTAAAAGGAAGTCTGTGTGGACCCTGACTGTCTGCCCCAGGGAGTCTTCTCTACGTTACATGAGTTAAAGTTGGCTGTCTGCTAATAACCACCATTGGATTCAGGTAACACTCCTTGAAATTTACTCTGTTAATGATAGTAATGAACCTTTATGTGTAAGAAAAGTCTGAATGAGACAAAGAAAGAGGCCTTGAATCCAGTGTTTACTTCTGTCTATAAAAGCATTAACCAGTCTGTCCAAAGTCATCAAAAAAATACAACGGAACTCACACCCTGAACAAATACTTCCCTATACCTTGGACTTACAAGACAGAATACTTGCTGGCTGCTACCCATGGTGTTCTCTGAAAGAACTATGATTATTTCAAGCATAAGTGAGGTATAGAGCAAGAAGGATAAAGTCCATTTCCAATAATGTTATTTTTTCTTTTTTTTTTAACTTTCGAAATGAGAAACCCATTTTTATGAGAAGCAGTTTTGATCTTCCTGACATTTTTGTACCATCTTAAATAATTACTTAACCTTAAGCTTAGGTCTTTAAAGGATAAAATGACATGCCTTTAAAATCCAAGACCAATGCTGATAATTTAGGCACTCTTAAAATCTTTTATGACAGACTGTCTGCTTTTCATTTCTGGACATCAGTCTAGGTCTATCATTAAAACAAGTCATCTGACAGACAGCTAATCTAGCTTTATCAAGGGTTTGATTATGTTATTTTTTTAAATCTATGTATTGGGAAACAGAATAAGACAGAAAAAAACTGAGAAATAAATAAAGAGATGAGGAATGAGTAATGGAACACAGAAGTTAGCTTTTAAGGGAGAATTAGATCCAATGTGTCATGTATAGAGGCCAATATAAATTATACTTGGGAGAAAATGATTGGATGGATTAAAAAAGAGATGTTCATTTCTTGTTACATTTACTTATTTATTTGCCATTTGCATGTTATTAACTGTATTCTCAGTGTTGTGTTGAGTTTAAGAATATAAAAATGAATGGTATGGCCTTGGCTTCAGAAAGTTCACAGTTTCAGTGAGTTTCTGGGAGCTTACTCCTTTAATCCTAGCTACTCAGGAGGCTAAGATATGAGGATCAATGTTTGAAGTCAGGCCTAGTAGGAAAGTAAATGAGACTCTTATCTCCAATTAACTACTAAAAATCTGGAAGTGAAACTAAGACTCAAGTTGAACAGCACTACCCTTGAACAAAAGAGCTCAGAGCTATAACCTAAGCCCTGAGTTTACGTCCCAGGACTGGCATACACACACGCGCGCGCGCACACACACACACACGAGTACTCAAGACAAATTTTTCTGATAATAGAAAGGAAGAAACATTATAATAAGATCCATATGTGGTATTAGAGGCTTATTCAATGAATGAGACATACTTACTCTCTGATCTTCAAGAGCTTATACTATTGATTCAAGTGGGTTTGTGAAATCATCACAGAGTAAAACACAGGTATTTGGAAAAATACTATATGCTGTAGGAAGATCTAAGAAAGATTCCAGGGCTTACATTGTAGACCTAGAGAAGAACTAAGAGTGAGGCAAGGTTTGGGGTTTGGGGTTGTTTTGTTTTGTAGGGTGCCAGTCCTGAGGCATGAGCTCAAGGCCTGGGTGCTCTCCATAGCTGTTTTGCTCAAGGATGGCATTCTCCTGCTTGACCCATACTGCCACTTCCAGCATTTTATTACTAGTGAGAGATAAGAGTCTCAGGGATTTTCCTCTCAGGGGCTAGTTTTATCTACAAACCTCACTTCTCAATTTCCTGTGTATCTAGGATTATAGCCATGTGAGCCCAACTTTTCTTCATTTGCTGTAACAGAAAATTTAAAAAAAAATTCCCAATGCTATCTTGGGAAAGAAGGTGCTCCAAAAAACAAATGGCAGGAGGTTCTTTGTGTACTAAGAAAGAAGATAGGGTCCAGAGTAACTCCAAGTCTCTTCCATTAGTGGCATCCTTTAAGGAGGTAAAGGTTCTAGCTGCATCCAGAACTTTCTTTTACTCTTAGATAACAAGTAATCATGGTGGCTTAAGGCATCTCAGCTATCTCTGACATCTCAGACACTCGGTAGTCATTTATCTTGAAGTGACATTGGCGGGGCGGGGCGGGGGGGGGGAGTGGGGCAAGGTGATCCCAATATCCATTCTGAAGTAATAAGAAATTGCTTTTTTTTTTTTTTAAGAGTTTGATCTGAAAGCCATACTCTCCCTTTCCCATAGGGTATACTCAGCACTACTCAATTTATCTGTGTCAGAAACTCCCAGGGCTGAATTGATTGTGCTGTAAATGGAACCTCAGGTTTCTTTCTGAGTACTTGAAATGTGATGCTGAAGCCACTAAGCCATACTGTTGGCCGTGTGTGTGTGTGTGTGTGTGTGTGTGTGTGTGTGTGTGTGTGTGTGTGTGTATATATATATTTAAATTAATATGTTGAATTTTTTCTTTGGTTCTTGGGTTATCTCTGCCTGGGCTTGGAAATGCAGCTTTGATCAAAATCTCCTAATAATATTAGGGAGATGTTGAAGATGAATACTTATTGATAAGTCAAACTGTCAGAGCTTGAGATACAGAGAAAAATTTAATAACCGGAGAAGTGGTCGCCAGAAACTGTGGCTTTATTCTCAGCTGTGTTTTCCCTGTGTTTCTCCTACCCCAGGGTGAGTTTTGATGAGGGCCACTCCTGGCAGAAATATGGCTTCACTGTGCATCCTCTCTTCGTAGATGGGGCTCTGGTGGAAGCGGGAGTAGAGACCCACATCATGACGTGAGTACATCTTTTACTGTCATAAAAAAAAAAAAAGCACCAGAGATCTTGATTCTACTTCTTCTTCTGAGGCCTTCTGAGACTTTTCCTGGGGAAGCCCACAGCAAAGCATCTCCATGTTTTGGCCAAAGTTTCCTAGTCAAGAAAACAGAAATACTTATGTTCACGTCCACAAAAAAAGCTCCTTGAACAACAAGGTCCTGCTGGATTTTAAGATAGCAGAACATATTCTCATTTATCCCAAACTCAGTCAGAAAGAAAGTTATCAAATGTGTTTTCTCCTTTTTCCAAAACAGTGAGAGGCATTTGGAAATAACAGAGAGATTCGAAGAGGCAACATACTGAAATTAGGGTATGCTTTAGGGGAAACTTCCAGAGTCTATGTCTCTTATGTGTGCATGCAAATGCCATATGCATACATACATACACACATACACACTACACACGCACACACACACACACATGCAGTTCTTGCTGTTCCACTTCACAATGATTTGCTGTGAAAATGTACTATACTTCTTTCAATAAGAATAGAAAGGTTGGGGTATTCATCTTAAAGCTGTGAGGTACTTTATAAATGTTTAACAATAATAATAATTTGATACCGCTTTCTAAAATATATAAAATTTTAATTTGATGGCCTATGGTTACTCTTATCTATGTATTTTTATGAGTTGAGTTGGTTATGACAACCACTTCACCAAACCAACCCTGACATTACTTTACCCTCTCCCAGTTGATTGAAACACTTTACACCTTAACAGTGGATAGAACCTGAGAGACTATTGAGTAAAATCAAAGACCACTTGTTTGCTTGTGGGATTTTCCAGCACTACAAAATAATTAGCTAAAAAAGAGAGAAGAGGGGCTGGGAATATGGCTTAGTGGTAGAGTGCTTGCCTTGCATGCATGAAGCCCTGGGTTAGATTTCTTATCACCAGGTAAACAGAAAAAGCCAGAAGTGGCGCTGTGGCTCAAGTGGTAGAGTGTTAGCCTTGAACAAAAGGAAGCCAGGGACAGTGCTCAGGCCCTGAGTTCAAGGCCCAGGACTGGCAAAAAAATGAGAGAAAGAAAGAAGAGCTGTTGACATTTTTAGAGGATTGAGTCCATGGCACATTGGCTCAATCACTCTGGAGACCTGTGGTGAGTCAGTACATCTTGACAGTAGTCTGGGGCAGAGGAACCTGTCATCACGTGACCAAGGAAACTGTTATCACATGACTAATCATGGAGAAAGAGAGTAAACAGAAGAGGCAGGGTACCTAAATAATTCCTCACTTAATGCCCACTGTGATGTAATTTCCTTCCAACAGACTCTACCTCTTTAAGATTCTACCATGTCCAATAGGACAAAACTGAGAACCAAACCTGTAGCACATAAACCTTTGAGGGGCATTTCACACCCAAACTACAGCAGACAAAGGGGCTCAGATCATGTATCTGTGCTTGTTTGAAAGATTAATGGATACTGCTCTTCACACTTTTGTGCTTAAGTATTTCTTTTTTGTAAATGTTCTTTTTTCTTTATATTTAGAATCAGCAGTCTTGATCTAATACTGATGGACTTTGAGGAGAGAGTGAATTTGGGTATAAAGTACTAGGTTTTATACTCTGCCTTAAAAATATTGAACTACAGCCCTGAAGTTCCAATATAATTTTAGTCTGGATCCAGATTGCACAAGTTTGCCATGCCAAACCCTCCCATACATTCTCCCATTCAGAGGATTGACTGACCATTCCTCTGTGTTATCTGAGAAAGACCTCAGATGGGAGGAACACAATGAATTGGTGTGGGAAGTGAGGAATAGCAAATGAACTAAAGCCTGATTTCAGGGTTCAGTCATCCAGACCTAAGTTAGGAACCCACGCAATTCTGTGACTGGGAAACATCTCTCTGGTGGCATCCTTGCTGGACTTACACTGCTTTGTGTGTGAATCTGAATCACGTGCTTCCTACGAAAATGTTGACATTCTGAAAAATCTTTCAGAAATGTAGCTGAAATACTGCAAAGGAGGTCCCACATCTGCAGGAATTATGTAGTATTGTATATTGGATATGAATTGTACTCCCTAAACACTACATGATCCTTATATGAGGAGCTCCTTTGGAAGGTTCTGGAAACTTTAGGTGATAGGACCGATATGAAGGAAATAGGTCGCCGAGGGCCTTTTAGGTTATCTCATTCTTGACCTATGCCTGTCTCTCTATTAATGTTTCCCGACTCTCCCAAATTATTTCCTGCCCCTTACTTAGTCTATAGACATAAGAGGTAAAGCTTCTACCTTTCTAGAATTTTTTTCTACTTTGGAAATGAAAGAGTTTAAGTATTGAATCCTAAATTGTACAAGATGAAAGATACATGGATATAAGAAGTTGATATTTAAAAAACTTCTTTTAAAAATTCAAGCCAGATATGTTTACTCATGCCATTCAACTCCATCTTCATCTGACATGGCCTTAAAATCTTGGGAAATGGCTACAAAGTCACCCATCCCATGTTTCTGTACCTCAGAGACAACAGTCCTCCTTCAATGTTGTTTTCCTCTTATCTCATAATTGGTCCTGTATCATCCTCTTGTGTAAAACTCACTGGATCATTGCATGTCTCCATTACTTTGAACAACACCAATCTCTCCATGTTCCAGTTTTCACCAGCAAGCAGAAGACTACAGTTTAAATTCTGTCTTCGTTTTATCTTAAATGGTAATAATTTTTTTCTCTCAGCTTCATATGGAGTCTATCTAGTCACATGGCTGTGAGGGAGATTGACCTTGAGGCCAAACCATTTACTGAAGAGATGAGATAGCATTCGTATTCCTTTCCTTTCTTCTAGGACTTGCAAGGGTTTGGTAAGGCTTCTAGACACTTTCTGTCTTGCTTATCAAGATGGAATGGGGCATAAACAGATAGGAAATCTTTGAAGGGGAGACAGTGATTTGTCTTTTCATGAAATTAAAACAGGTCTTGGAAATATTCATCAAAACAAATATAGACAATTTAGGAGACTTCCTTTTAATTTCTTTGAAATCAATTTCACCATGTATGAAACAGTATAGTGTTTGTGAGGGCTGTTCAAACAGCAGGAAGAATAACAGTTGTGGAATGGCAGTGGAAAGGACTGGAGCAGGACTTCTGTTCAAATGTATGTGTGCATAGTCCTTAGGAACTTCTAGAACACAGTTCATTTTCATTTGGAGACCAGAATTCTTACCCATGCCATCCAGCTGAACAATGCAACTGATGATGTAGACCATTTAATTATGTGAACTCACTGTTAACCTTGAACCTGTGTTCAGGAGAGGAAAACACTGGCTGCCTTATTTGGTCTCTTTGATTTGGAGAACTCATATATTTAATAATATTTGATGAGCTTCTTATATGTGTGAGAACCTATGGACTCACAAAGTATTAAATAGTAAATGCAGTGTGTGTGTGTGTGTGTGTTTGTGTGTACATGCTTGTTACTACTGGAGTTTGAACTCAGGATGTCATGCTATCATTTTTATTTGTATTCAAGGCTGATGCTCTTTCACTTGACTCATGTTTCTACTTCTTGGTTTTTGGTGGTTAACTGGAGTTGTCTGCCTAGGCAGGTTTTGAACTGCTATAGTCAGATCTCAGCTAGGATCACAGGTATAAGTCACTGGCATCTGCCTAATTTTCTCCTTTTAAGGTGTTCAGAGGAGAAATTGGTAGCAATAAGTGGAGGCCCTGTTAACACATCTAGAAACCCTAGAAATTACAAGGAGATTAGAAGAAGGAAGAAGACTACATAAACATAATAAATGCCTGCCAAATTTGGAAAAGCAGATCATCATCAGAAAACCAAATTAATAGGCAGTAGGTAGATATAACTTTAAAGAAAGCATATTTTAACAGCTTTATTCACTGATATAAACAACCTAGAAGAAGGAGGTAGGCACACAGTAAGAAGGCCAGTAATCATTTGTTGAATGACTGGATAAATTATTTTAAGGCAAAGAGAAGAACAAAAATCCAACAACCACAAAGCAGCATGGCTGGTTGCAAAGAGGAGGTAAAGGGCTCTAGGACATGACACTTATACTCTGAGTGATATATTTACATTGAAGAGCTAATGGAATCACCTCTCTTCTCAAAACATGGATGGACACCATTGCTTAGAGTCCAAACACATTGGCTGACTGCAAGAATCTATGCTAACCACCCTTCTATGACAGTGTCTTTGGCCCACATGATCTGCCCACCCATCTCTGATGTCATGAGTCTTTCTGGTCCCAGATGCTCTGTTTTTGTGTCTGACTGAACAACTGAACTTCTAAGTATCTTTCAGGTCTCAGCTTCAGTATCAGTTTTTCCAGACAATATTTACTTAGCCCCTGGCTTGAGCAGCACTACAACAGTGTATACTGTTTTCACCGATATGTTATTTTTCCATTGCAATACCTTAGGGACCAGAAATGAACACAAATGGCATTTCTCCTCTCCACTTTCACTCACCCTGATACACAGATACACATATTTGCATGATTACACACACATACACACTGGTTTAATTACCCACGAGGAAAGATCTCTGTGTATCATGTTTGTTGAGTGAAATGCACCTGGCTTATGCAGACACAGAAAGCTTAGCAGTGTACATGTGTTGGATGAATGAATTATTAAATGGACAAGTAAGTGAATGACTAATAGAATAAATCCCAAGTGTCCAACCTGTGTCATGATTGCTATGAGTGTTCTGGTCCATGGCTCCAGCATCATAGGAAATTGATTATAGCCCTCCCCCACTAGAGATTCCAAACAGCTATAATCAGAATCCAGTAATTACAAATTACAGGGGTCCAGGGTTGGGTGAGAATCAGAACAGGTGCTGGCTTTGCAAATAGGTATGTATCTGGAGGTTAGGAAGTACAGGTGCAAATAATGGGGTGAGCACTGACAGGAGCTGGAGAATGAGGACTGTATAGGAATGATTCTTGATTTTCTTTTCTTTGCATAAGAATCTTGTCGTTTTTTTCCTGTAGCTCTGCAGGAGAACACGTGTGGGAGAGAGAGTCCCCAGCTTTGTGGCCTGAGTTTTGCTTACCTTTATTGCTCTTTTTTCTACTATCTTTTCAAATGTTAATATTTCAACATCTCCCTGGTAACCTTGATAGGAAGCCATCTAGTCTAGACTAATTCACAATGAAATGTGGCTGTTCTTATTACTTAAGTCCAAGAACAGGGCTGAATGATTGACAAGCCAAAAGGCCTATTGTGGTTTCAGGCAGCAGCTCTTTAGCCCATGATATATCTGTAGCTCTTATAAATGTGGGCTCTATTGGTCTACTATTTTGTGAAAGGTTGTTTGCCCCCCAAAATAGTACTTTAAGGGAAAAGTTGGGGAGGAGGGCTTGGCTTCAATGTAGAATCAGATGGAAACACTTTTTTTCTACATCCTGAAATTCTTTCTTGAGAGGAAATGTTTGAACCAATTGGCTGTGATTTCACTGCTCTTTTACCAGAGCCAGGAAGAACCAGGAAGCAGCCCAGAAAAAGAAAGTCGTAGAAGTTCAGCTTTTCTTAAAGAAAGTAGTGAATGAGCAACCAGAACACCTAAAGAGAATTCAATCTGGTCTGCAGGGATCGAACCAAGACTGTGCAGACAGATTCTATCTACCCATCACCACCCTTGTGCCACTTAGCCCATCCACACTTTTTCAAAGTTGATCTCCAAATTGAAGTGTCCCAGCAATCTAGCAAGGTGGATAGGATTAGCATCCTTGAGATGAAGACACTAGAGGTCAGAGAAATGTAATGTTCAGCCCGTGTGTTCTGAAAGAGACAAAGTGCCAGCAAAGACTATGAGCTAAAACTGAAGAAAGATATGAACGTTCTCTAAGATTGTTCAATAAGGAGCCACTAACTCGTGAAAAGATGTTAATTAGTCACTCTCTATTGATGAGCACCCACTGTGAGGACCCACTTCCAGTGTCACAACTGACCCATGTCTGAATTTTAATTCACAATTTGTTTGAGAAATATGATAAAAACTTGAAAGAATAGCGAACAATTAAGTGATAAGATATGGAACAAATTGTTATTTTCAATGGATATCAAAGAGGTGATTAGAAGCCAAGTAGCTACAAAGGGCTTCCTGGCTACACAGGGGTGGAGAGAGAGAGCAGTTGCCTTTGATTGGCAGAGTGTGAGCAAGCGGGAAATGGTAGCAATGAGCCTGGCCTGTAGAAAAGAGACTCAGGGGTAGGAAAGGATATATTTGCCTCCAGCAAATTCCTGGGTCCTACTGTTTTGCTGACTCCCTTTATAAATCCAATTCTAGCCAGGCGTTGGTGGCTTACACCTGTAATCCTACTACTCAGGAGGCTGAGATCTGAGGGCTGTGGTTCCAAGCCAGACCAGGCAGGAAAATCCATGAGTCTCCTAACTCCAATTAATCATCAAAAAGCCAGAAGTCCAGCAGTGACTTAAATGGAAGAGTGACAGGCTAGCCTTGAGCAAGAAAGCTAGGGGACAATGTCCAAGTCCTGAGTGTCAGTCCCAATACCAGCACACATGGGAACACATCACACACACACACACACACACACACACACACACACACACACACACACACACACATACACTTCTAATTGGCATAAATCTCCGACTCATTTTGCTGCCACCAGAACAAATAGTCAAAGTGAAGGGGAGAGATAACAATTTTGCCAAGAAATCATGAAAACTCTAAGGCTGCAGAACTGTCTTTTTAAAACTACAAATACCATCTTTCTTCTTAAGGGACTGTGACCACAGGCTTAGTGGGGAGCATACTTTTATGGACAGCTTTAGCACGACGTGTGAGCCGAGCTCTAAGCTTTAAATGCATTGTTTAGCTTCTAGTAACTGTGCCTGATAAAGTCATTGGAAATGAACCAGAGCCGCTTCCATTGATCTGTTTTTCAATTTTCTGTTGTTTGCTGGAAGAGCCCTGATTTTACTTTGCCCAAAGTAAGTCATTCGAGTAATCAGCAAATCCAGTGGAACTCCTAAGTCACTGCCTCTCAGGCATGCTGTTGATTCAGAATCTTCCAGCTTGTCATAGGATTGCCTCCTACCCAGAGACCTGCTCTCATTTGTGCCAAGGAACTCAGTGATTAAACAAATGCCTACAGAGGGGCTTCTGAGATCTATTGGGGGCTGGCAGTGTCCTGGTCACTGTATGGGCCCAAGAGGAGGTGGTAGTGCCTGAGGTTGTGGCTCCAGGGGTCTGCGTCCAGGGAGAGCTCTTAGCTGACTGCCAGGCACCTATGTGATATCGGCTCCCTTGTTCAGCCATCTTCTGAACTCTTGTCTCCACTCCCAGATGTGAAGATGAAGTAAAATAACCTCCTTGAAGGTGCATTAGAGATTTGTATAACCTGTCCCAAGTCTAATGATTGAGAAATTCACCACTTACAGGGGGAAAAATATCTTCATGGTTAATGAATGGAGGAGTCAATAAACTTTTCCCATGAAGGGTACATAGTAAAGACTTTTATGTTCTTCTGGCCACAGGGTTTCCATTCTGGTTTCAATCCAGAGAGTGAAAGCCATAGACAATATGTAGATCAAGGAGCATCTGTGTCTTCATTGATGGACACATTTGAATTTTATACAATGTTCACATGACATAAGCAGTGAATTCTTCATTTTCCCTTTAGTTCCTCTGAACATTTAAAGGCAATTATTAGCTTATGGGTCATCCAAAATAGGTAACAGACCAGATATGGCCCTTAAATTATAATTTGACCTTGAACAAGTTTACAGATGGGACTTTTCCTCTAGTAGCAATATTATCAATAATGTTTGAGCTTTTTACTCTGTTACAGTTTGAGTATAAAGTCTCCTCCTACCTGCCTCCTGCCCTCTGAGTGTGACCATGTAGAAGGCTTGGTTAGCAGCTGGAGTTGGTGAGAGGTGACAGGCCCATAAAGGCTCTGCCTTTATCAATGGAGCAATCCCTTGATGGATTCATAATATGGTGGCATTAAAAGGAGGTAGAGCCTAGGTAGAGAAATTGGGTCACAGAGGGTGAACTCTAAAATGATATACTTGATATTCCCTGATTTAGATTCTGGATAATTTCATAATTATTCTCTTCATTTTCACATTAAAATTATAAAAAAGCACAAAGAATAACCTAAGTCCCTCTGTACACATGATCCAAATTTAATACAAATGGACGTGCTGTCCTTTTGGTTACAGAGGGCATCCAACATACCACTGAACTCAGTATTGTTTATCTCAGGCCCATTTCCCTTCCATGGATTTTTCGAGAATAAGTGTTGAGACTTTTACTACTTAGTGATAATGTAGGTACTGCCTTGCATTTTAAAAATGCATAATATGATTGTTTGACACCTTTCACTCTCTTTCTCTCTCTATATATACATACATTTATATATATATATATATATATATATTTAACTTGAGGCCTATCTTTTGGGTCCAGGTACTTGTAATAGTACTTAGCATTCTGTCAAGATATGAATCTAGGGGCTGGGGATATAGCCTAGTGGCAAGAGTGCCTGCCTCGGATACACGAGGCCCTAGGTTCGATTCCCCAGCACCACATATACAGAAAATGGCCAGAAGCGGCGCTGTGGCTCAAGCGGCAGAGTGCTAGCCTTGAGCGGGAAGAAGCCAGGGACAGTGCTCAGGCCCTGAGTCCAAGGCCCAGGACTGGCCAAAAAAAAAAAAAAAAAAAAAAAAAAGATATGAATCTACACAATTTATTTATCTATTCTCCTACCAATAGGGGTTACCTAGGTTGTTTCTATCTATCTTCATGCAATTAGAAACCGTGGTTTCTATCTAGCTTTACATGATTAAAAACAGTGTTTGTCATATCTTTGTACATGCCCCTAGCTAAATACATGGAAGAAGTTTTCTTAGCAATGTGCTCAGAAGAGCCACAGCTGGGTCAGAGGAATAAGCTTTGTGACCAGTAGTGTCCTGCGAATATGCACCAAAACTAATGTAATAATTCTTGCATTGATTTCTGGTTGTTTTACTTCTTGGCTATCTTTGCAGTTAGAGTACAAGGCTTACCTTAAGTCTACATGACTTGAGTTGCATCTATTCACTATCCCACACTGTTTTTTTTTTTTTTTTTTTTTGTGTGTGTGTGTGTGTGTGTGTGTGTGTGTGTGTGTGTAACTGATGTTCAGCAGATATACAGTGAGAGAATTGTGTACTACTGAATGGGACACACATTAAGTGAGACCAGGCGCTGGCTTTTCCACCTTTTCTGGTTCATTGTTTGTTTGTTTGTTTTTCCCCACTGGATTTGACTCAAAAGAAGTGAAATGAAATATGTGGCAGTGGCATAGGGAAAAGTAGATGTCCCTTTCCATCTCTTCCTTTAGAGCTTTTCTGATAACCACATCTTTTCTCCTCTTTTAAACCCAACCACACACATCCATCTTCCCCTCAGTTTCATCTACTAAGTTCTCTTTCATCACTCAGTGCCTGACTTTTACTGGCTTATAGACAGCATTTTTTGACTTAAAAATTTATTGTAAAGGTGATTTACAGAAGGGTTACAGTTCCATGAGTCAAGTAATGAGTCCATTTCCTTTTGAACAGTGTCACTCCCTCCCTCATTCTCTCCAAGTTATTCCCCTTCCCCAAAGTTTCCAACATAGTGTCTACTGGGTTTCACTGCTGAATTGGTTCACCCTTTGTCCCACCATATCTGTGTTTCCCCTTTCCCTCCACAAATCAGATAAACTTATGTATAAGACAAAGGGTACAGAAATCATAAACTGCGATAGAAGGGATATCCCCTTCCCTAAAAAAAAAAAAAAAGAAAGAAAGAAAGAAGAAAAGAAAAAAGAGAGAGAACCCCAAACAGTACAATAAAAATTCTCTTGCACTTAACAGACTTTGAATTTTCAAATCCATTTGAAGGTCTTAGTTTTGAGAAAAGAATCAAGGTTGTTTAGGCAGAAGGAATTTCTTTACATTCATTTTATAAATTGCTTTTCTTTCTTTTCTCCTTCAATTGTAAGACTTTTTTACACTCTTCCTTCATATTCTTTTCCTTCCTCATCTCCTCACATCTGTTTTCAAGCCTTTTAATCCCACCCTCCTCCCACCATCTCACTGGTCATTGTATCATGCAGCAAACACAGACTTCACTTGCACAATTCATGCTGTTGAACCCCTGCCTGTTTCTATTAAGATCTAGTTCATGTCTCACTTTTGCTCAATGCAATTTCCCTTGTAGCTGCTGACCTCCTTTGCCGCTAATCCCATCTATGCCCTAATGGGAAAACAATCAGGACGCCTGGACACACACCAATAGCCACTGATGTGGCTTGAATTTTTGGAGACCAGAAACTACTATTTGATGATTGCTGTCCTTCCCAGAACACTGTTCCTTCTGCTTTGATTTGCAATTCACCATCAGTAGCTTCTTCCATGGAGGCAGAGAGGGAGGGAGGTCTCCAGGGGAGGAAGAAGCAAAAGGAGGCATGGAGAGCCAGGCTTTTCACAGATAACTGAAAACTGAGCTCCTATAGGAATATTTAATACAGTCCACATTTTTCTACTGTTCTGTAACATGAATTATTTTTTTTAATTTGATAAGTTGTCCTGGTAGACAACTATAAGGTAGGCATTGATCTAAGACTTCTAGAAACTGGCTGATGCATAAAGAAAATAGTCCAGGCCTCTACTGGGAGGTAGTTGATATTCTAAAAACTTTCCATCTGTTGCAGATGCAATGATTAGTTTGTATGGGGTTTATTTCAGGTCTACTGTTTATGATATCTGTTCTATTATCCTGTTCTGAAATTTTGTCATGGTAGTGGTGGTAACACACGTGTGCACACACACACACACACAAGCATAGAGAGAGAGAGAGAGAGAGAGAGAAGGATAGCACAGATAGAGATTTAGATACTGTGTTAGGCCTCAGGGTGCCTCTAACCTCTGAAAATTTTAGCACTGGCTGTTGTTTCTGATTATTGCTTGTCTCCTAGTATGAGAAATACTGTCAATGGATAGAAGGGGACATCAGATACTCAGTCTTTTATTTTCTAATCTATAGATTTTTTTTATAGTTTGCAAATGTTTTTCTAATGAGAATGCATTCTCTTTGTCATGAGCGAGTGGAAAAGCATTCACTAAGCACACCCACAAAAAATCTTCCTCCAGATAAGAACAATGCAGGATCTACACTTATGCTGGTATTGTGCAGAGCATACTTCTACCTTTGGACTTGTGATCTAGAGGAAGGAAGACTCTTAGCTACCCACCATCACTTCCTAGTACTAGCGCTAACCAATGTGCTGAGTGGCTTAATACGCCATTTCAGATAACTATCCCGCTGGAAGCCAATAAGAGATAAGAATGGAAAATGGACAAATCTTCCTCGTAAAATAAAAATTCAGGAAATTGCTAGATAGTGGCTTCTGATGAAGCCGTGCTCTAAATAATTTCTTCAAGGTCATCCGGTTAATTTATGCTGCAGTTGTAAGTTATTGTGTATTTTAAAAATTAATGAAAGATTTAATTATAGCAGGGTTGCCTGTGACCTTTTGTGAAATGACTTCATCATAAATCTGCAGGCGTTTCAGAACTGTTTTCCAGGTTTCTAATAATTTGCTCTCAAATTAATGACATCCAGCCACTGAAAGGCGTCAAGGCTGGGTAAAAGGATTGAGTTGGGATTTGTGGTTTCCTAGCAATGGCTAATTCTGAGTCGTGGACGGAGGTGGCGAGAAGATGGTGTGTGACTCACTAGAATCCACAGCAGGTTTAACTATTTACTTAGAGGAATGAGAAATAAATCCAGTGTGTCAATAGGGAGAAATTGCATTGCATGTAGCCAGCTTTGGGCACTGCAGAGCAGATGATGTTTGGCACATTTATCTATATGCAAATGTGGGGTAAAATTTAGACCAATGAGAGGAGTCCTGTTCTTTGATGGTACCCACAGAGGTTTCTTTATTTGATAACTAGGATCCTCCACCTTGCTGGCTACCTGTAAGGCTAAATTTAAATTCTATCACCCTCGTGACGCTGACATTCACCTATGTCAAAGACTCAGAGACAACGGCTAAGCTGTTTCTGGGGAAGCTGACTTTATTTCTCCAGAGACCAGAATTCCATAATTTTCTATGTGATTCTCATGATTCCCATGATGCAACAGAGTTAGGAGAAAGGCTGTGCAAAGAACTGCCACACCTCAGCTCATCCAAGCATATCCCTTGTCTTCCTAGAAACAATAGCAGGCAGCTGTGACCCTTAGTTGCAGGTAGATGGAAAGTTCAAAATACCCATTTAGACACAAGAGCCTTGGAGGAAATGGAGTACAACCTGGGAAGGAGAGATCGACTGAAGCCCATCAAAGTTAACAGCAGGTCCCGATCACTTCTCTCATCTGCATTCCTCAAGGAAGCAAAACTCATAGTGTCACAGTCACTCACTGCAAGCTGAAAGCATCTCCTGTGAAAAGGAAAACAAGAAAGGAGTTTCTAGAGACTTGGGTGTTAGTTGTATTCTTCTTTTATCTTGGCCTTAGTTTGTCCTGCTAGTATATGAAGGAATTAGGCCAGAGATTCTCCCCAAATGACCTTTTTAGCACTCAGACTTTTTGATCCTGTTTGTTCTTTACCATGCCTTCAGGATTTCTAACTGGAAACCAAGCCTGTTTGTTCTTTCTCATGCCTTCAGGATTTCTAACTGGAAACCAAGCCCGTAAGACTGTTATAGCTCAGGGTAAAGTACTCAATTCTCCACACAGTACATGCTTTAGACTTTGAGACAAATAGGATCATCACTGGAACTTTCTAGTTACAACCTCTTTGCAGATTTCTTCTTTTATTCTTTCTCCAACTGTGCTTTTAGGTTTATATATGCCACAGCATTTCTGCCTTTTGTGCAAACAGCCTATTCAGAGCTGAAGGAAAGAGGCCATCCCAGTGCCAAACCGTGTGGTCAAATGATTGCTATTGAGTTGCCAAGCACTTAGAAAGGAAGTTTGAGCCTTGCTGGAAGACCAGTGCACTAGAACAATCATCACATTGCATGAATGTGACATCCAGTTCCATTATTTGCCTCACTGCATCATCTTACCAGGTGAAATTATTGAGTTTCTTTGAGCCTCAGATTCCTCACCTGTTAAGTAGGAATGGCAAATTAAATATAATTCATGCAGAGTGGTGAGCATTCTTCCTGCTACTGGCATTTTTAGTTATTTATTATTGTCATTTGACTTGTATGTAGAGGAGATCACTAGCTAGCCACAAAATTCTCTGGCAACCAATAAATAAATACTCATAATTATGTTCCACTATAGAACAATGCTAATTGCTTGAAAGCATCAATTTATTTATACCAATAAATATAGTAAGTACTGCATACTGTATATTTCAACTTCAGAGCAGCGCTAGAAGATAATGTTACTGTTTTTGAACACGAGGAAACTGAGGTCTAATATATGCGAAGAATTCTCCACAGTTCACATCGTAACCTGTCTTAACATCTCTGTACTGAGCTACTTCATTCTGTTGCCACTTAGACATTAATGAATGAAAAGTGCTTATGATGTGTGCACCTTACATGAGCTGCACACTTCCAAGAGTTTAAAATCTATCAAAGGAATAAGGCACTTGTATTCACATGCTATGAAGTCTGACTCATATTAAATATGCCAAAGGTCATATCTAAAATACAGATATAAAGCTACAGAAGTTTAGAGAGGGAACATTTTTCTTAAGGAATGAAAGAGAGGAAGATAAAAGATCATAGAAAATATAGCAAAAAATTATTACTAGGATTAAAATAAAATCCATCAAGAAGACAGAATAACTTTAAAATCTGTATAATTCTATGATTATAACATACAAGAGCTTGCAAAAATACAAGGGTGAATGGAATATTTACGATCATAGGGAAATTGCAATTAATAGACTCTACTGAGAAAATAATAATTTGAGTCAAAAAATTAGCATGAAATTGGATATGAACCACCGTACAAACTTAATTTAGCCAGCTTAATTTAGCTTACACCTGTGATCCTAACTACTCAGGAGGCTGAGATCTGAGGATCATGGCCTGAAACCAGCCAGAGCAGGAAAGCCCATGAGACGCTTATCTCCAATTAACCACCAGAAAACTGGAATTGGCACTGTGGCTCAAAATGGTAGATGGCTAGCCTTGAGCAAAAGAGATCAAGGACAGCACCTAGACCAGGAATTCAAGTCCTATGATCAACAACAACAACAAAAATAACAAAAACTTAAAGGGCCTATAGAGAACACTCTATTCAAGAAATAAGGAGTGCAAATTATGTTCAAACATCTAATAAGATTAAACCTCCTCTGGGATGCTTATGCAAAGTCTAAACTACTTTCAAAAAGCTAATATCATTGATACTATGTTCTCTATGGACATTGCAAATCAACAAGACATTTAAAATAAAATGATGATAAGGAAAATAAAGAAAAACCTCATATGTATGCAAAGAAAATAATAAGTCATTTAGGAGCAGTTTTGTTTCTTAACAAAGAAATCAAAGTAACCACTGAAAGAATCAGATGTTAAAAGTTTTCCTCCTTTCCCTTCTCCCCAATACTGCCCGTTACAGTTGGCTAAAACAAGAAATGTGGAAAGCTATTCCTTTCAGAGGAAAAAACGAAGTCATGCTTCTGTTAGTAGAACAAAATAGAACTCTGTTTGAGCTAA
This sequence comes from Perognathus longimembris pacificus, assembly GCF_023159225.1. NCBI lineage: Eukaryota > Metazoa > Chordata > Mammalia > Rodentia > Heteromyidae > Perognathus > Perognathus longimembris. The sequence goes on along the minus strand of NC_063162.1, from coordinate 18,918,757 downwards.
AGGTAGAGAGAGAGAGAAAAAAAAAAAAACAATGTGCAAAGGCCAATACAAGGAAGTTCACGTTCCAAGTTCTTTGCATGATATTTATTGCTAGATCACATAATTCAAAAAGGGGAAGAAGGTGCTTGGAGGGTGTTCTCCACAAATATTGAAACTGTGGAAAGGAACAGGACCAGTGACTACTACTATTACTACATTATTGTTGTTGTTGTTGTTGGATAGATGGGAGTTTCAAAAGCAGTTGGTGATGGTACAGAATAGGTGAAAAAGCAACAAAAGGATTGGCAGTGAGTATCGAGGTAGAGAGAGACAGGGACAACGACAGGAAGAGAGACAGAAACAGAGACAGGGAGAGAGTGGAGGACTGAGTCTCTGCTAGTACAGAGGTTCCTTGCCTGATGATGGGTATTGTAGTTGATGCAATCACAAAAGGAGCAAAGTCAAGAAGAGTTGATAGATTCAACCTTGATCTTACTCTGTTTCTGATCATGTTTTTCAGACAGACTTAAAGAGAAATAGGAATTGGTGAGTGGAGGGGGTCACAATGCAGAAAAAGTAAGGAAGGGAAACAGGGGAAGTCTTGTTTACAACTTCCTGACGTGATGTGATCCTAGTTGAGCTCAATGAAAAGTACCCTCAGAAGTAAGTCTGAAGTGAACCCTACCTCTTGAACTCCCAAGCAACTACTCGATAATGACTCCTTGTGCTTACCTTCTTTGAAAGATCATATTCATCCACTCACTTCTGAAACTCACTTATCTTTTATAACTATCCATAAAAGCTATTGTAAGTGGAATTTCTTTTAAAATCAAATACCTATGCAAGAGAAACAGGTGGCCCAGAGCTTTTCTCCTGTAGGGTGGTAAACATCTTTTTTTTGATCCTACTTCTCTAATTACATTTAGTGTGGCATTGTTTCTATCTAAATTATAGCAATTACATACCCAGATCCCATTCGAAATCATTTAATTAATGAGTAGCTAACCCTGTGTGTGGATGGAATTCTAATGAAGTCTTTTATTTTCAAGAGCCACCTACATCCCTCAAATTAATCACTTTCTTCCTGGAAAGGCTTACTCAGGACTGGATGGTAGAAAGTAAAGGTGTATTATTTAACATCCTGGGAAATGGCATTTGTCTTGACTACCTTAGCACAGTCCAGGATGACCTGGGACAGTGTGGCTATTCCCCCTCCCCACCAGAAGTTGGATCCTTTTAAGTCTCAAAGGGCACCCACCATAGCCATGTTCTCTTAGGTGTTATAGCAATTTGGAAAGAAAAAATAGTGAATGTTTTTTTTCAATTAAATCTATCAACTAACCCAGACCTGTATTTATTGAGCATCTTTTATTGAAAGAAGTGCACACAGAGAGAATGATGCATGACTGTAGTAGAGAAAACCCTTGCATGCAGGGTCACCAGGAAATAATTTGTCCATCTAGAGGTAGACACAGGACTTGAACGTCTCAGAAGATGTCTTGGAGCTTTTCTCTGCATCCCAGCATCTTAAGCGTCATGCCATTGATTTAAAGGACATGGGGCTGGGGATATAGCCTAGTGGCAAGAGTGCCTGCCTAGGTTCGATTCCCCAGCACCACATATACAGAAAACGGCCAGAAGCGGCGCTGTGGCTCAAGTGGCAGAATGCTAGCCTTGAGCGGGAAGAAGCCAGGGACAGTGCTCAGGCCCTGAGTCCAAGGCCCAGGACTGGCAAAATAAATAAATAAATAAATAAATAAATAAATAAAATAAAGGACATTACATTCTTAAGGGAAGTGATTCATTCAAGTTGTCCAGCTAATTTGTGGCAAAGGAGGATGAGGAAAAACCAGATCTTCTAATTTCTGTACTTAGTTCTACCTTTATGCTGAAAGTTAAACAACGATGTAGGAGTACAGGTCCATTTGTGACCAGAGTAATGGTAGTGGTATGCACGTTTAGAAAGGGAATGCTTTTCTTTAAAAAACTCCAACAGAATCTTAGGTTCATAGAGTCCAAGAAGATGAATCTGTAGTGCAGGCATACACTCATATGAAAAACCCGTATAACTAGGTAAAAAGAAAAAAGTTACAAACAGAAATAATAAATTTTAATTGATTTTTGCCCTGAAAATCCATACAGTGAAAAATGGCTTAGAGAATTCATTTATTTTATTTCTCTGGTTACAAGTAACTTCCTCAGGGAAAGCAAAAGGCAGGTTCAAATTCCCAGGCAGCTATCTATATTTATGTAGAAATTGCCCACTTTCTCCAAAGCTCAGTAGCAAGATACCACATCCTGGAACAACAGCACACACACACACACAGACACAGATACACACACAGATACACACACACACACACACACACACACACACACACACACGGCCCCTATGTTTTGAGTTAATATGTACTTTGAAAATGGAATTTTCATGTCAGAACTACTATTTGAGTCAAAGCCTTTGATAAGAGAGTAGTTGGGTAATTTGTGATGATTCCAGCTATGAGAACTGAATGATAAAGGCAATGAACATTTTTTGTGCCTACAGGAATTTAAAAAATTTTAGTTTGCTTTTTATTATAGCCTAAAGGTTTGATTCTATTGCTGATTATGCTTCATGAAGGAAGCAAAAGTAGTTTATGTTTATCATGGCAAGGATGTAGAACTGTTGTTGTCTGTATCTGGATTAACTAGGAATCCATTTCTCTTTGCCAAAGACTTGAGAACTAAACCTCACTCTCTGGAATCCTTTCGTTCACTCTTTTGGCACTCTGTTATCATTAGTCATTTTTTATCACATAACCACTGGTGAGACAAATTGTTCCTTACAGGATACAAGGACTATAAACTAGGGATGTTTCTAACTGAGTAACAACATTTTGATCAAAGATATAAGAAAACTAAGAATTTGTGGATAGGTGGTCTAGAGTGGCAGTGCTCAGCTTTGGCCTGGAGGCAGCAGCATCTTTTAGGACCCGAGAGAAGTACAAACACTTAGGCATCCTAAATGAACTAATAAAAAATCTTCAAGTATGACAATCTATGATTAACAAACCCTTGTAGACAACCTCTGATGAAAGGGCCTCTTGAGCTTTTGAAGTGAGCATAATATTGCCAAAAAAAATCAGATTTTCTTAAATAATTAGCATCTAGTTTAGCAATCATTCTATTCTCTCCTCCTTGTTTATTTTTATTTTTTGGGTCAGAGACTCACTAGGTAACCCAAAATGACCTTGAACTCAGTACATATTACAGGCCAGTCTTGAACTTGAAATCATCTTGTTTCAGACTTTCAGTTTCTAGGACTCCAGGCATGTAGCAGTGAGCCATGTGCATTCCACCCTTTGATATTTCCATGCCTCCGGTTTCTCTATTCTCATCTCTTAGCTTTTCTTATTTAATTGACACATGAGCCACTTTGTCTTCCCCCATTCCCAAAGACAGTACACGACAGCGGGGTATGCTGTACTTAGTTGGAAGTGGTTTCCTTTGTATTAGAGAAATATTTCCAGTGATGGAAAATTGTATCTGATAAATAGATGTAATTTTTCTTTTAAATTACTTATGAGACGCATTCCTGGCTAAATTTTTTCCCAGTTCAGGATTATGTGTACCTTTTCACTGAGAAACATGGATTCCAATGATGATCTTCGTGATTTCTGTGTTGAATTCTGACATCCCCAGATCTTCTTGCAAATTTTCACATCTGTTCTGCCTGTGTTTATATAAAAAAAGAAAGAGAAATGGTTGAATATGAACTAGTTCTTATTTTATCTCCTGCTTGTTTCACTCCTGCTTATATTCATCTTGGATTTCATTTCTTCAGCTTCCATAGCTATAGCCAGATGAGCAGTGAATGCAGGTGATCCTGAGAAAGTGTGAGAAGCTGAGTCCATGCAGAAATGTCAGAGACACTAGCACATCATGGGACATATGCACAAAGACTGAGGTCTTCCTAGAAGTGACAATGGTCAGAAGGAGGAGAAATGAGTGTTCATATGTGTTTAAGTTGGAAAGATGTTCAGTGGTTTTACTCAGTGATCTTCATCAAAGGCCACTGGGGAAACTAAGGAAGCTCATGATCCTCACAGTGTTTAAGTGATTATAATTTTGCATTGGACACATGAAACTAACCTGTTAGGAAAGTAAACTGGTGTCTTCACAAGTGAAAGTATTAGTGTATCAATTGACAGTTTGAGGAAAGACCTGGGAAACACAATAATGAAATTCAGGATAGAAGCCCCAAAATAGATAGATAGATAGATAGATAGATAGATAGATAGATAGATAGATAGATAGATAGATAGATAAAAAGAATGTATGTGCCAAGATTTTAAAAGAGAAGAATCTGAACTAGTCTACAAGTTTGGACTCATCCCCTATTCTTGTATTTAGTCTTGCAAAATGAACACCCTTAGCTTTGACACAGACATCCCAGAATTGGGAAAACTGATAACTTGGAAGAGATCATTAAAGGCTCTGTTAGACCATGTACATGGATGATCATTGCATCTCACTTACTGTCAGCTTTGGGGAGTGATCCAGCCTCAGCTCAGAGTTTTGTGCTTAGTTGACTCTATAGCACCTCTTGCCCTCTAGCAAACTTTGTCTGATAGAACATCTCCCCCTCCCCAACTCCTTGGCTCTTATTTCTTTTGTTTCTTCCTAAGGTGTGTTCAGGTTACTCAACTCTAGGTCATATATGACCTCTTAGACTGAGAGATGAAGACTGCCATTGAATCATACTGTCATCTGTATTAGTCTCCTGTGACTGCTATCCAAATTACCACAAATTGGGCATCTTAAAAGAACACAGTGTTTTTTGTTTTCTTTTTTTTCTTTTTTTTTTTTTTTTTTTTTTGGCCAGTCCTGGGCCTTGGACTCAGGGCCTGAGCACTGTCCCTGGCTTCTTCCCGCTCAAGGCTAGCACTCTGCCACTTGAGCCACAGTGCCCCTTCTGGCCGTTTTCTGTATATGTGGTGCTGGGGAATTGAACCTAGGGCCTCGTGTATCCGAGGCAGGCACTCTTGCCACTAGGCTATATCCCCAGCCCTCTTTTTGTGTTTTTTTTCCTTCTCTCTCACACAGTTCTCGAAGCCAGAGGCTCTACTTCTTCCGAATTTTTAGGCAAGAATTTATTCTCTACTACTTTTTCTGATGACTCTGCATATTTCTTAGTCTGTGAAAATACAACTCCATATTCAACTTTTGTCTTCACAATGTCTTTTCAGTGAGAACCTTTCCTGTTTGCATCTCTGACCAGAATACTTGTCCTTGGATTTAGTCCATCTTGGTAATTCAGGATTACCTTATCTTGATATTCTCATTTACTTACATCCGGAAATATTATTTTTACCCAAATAAGGTCACATTCTAAGCTTCATGGAATACCATTCAACGTATGATAACATCTTTTTGTTAATGGTGATTGTGGTACTTGAACTCAGGACCTGGGCACTGTCTGACCTTTTTTGCTCAAGGCCAGCACTTTCCCACTTTGAACCACAGCTCCACTTCTGATTGTCTGGTAGTTAATTGAAGAGTCTCACAGACTTTCCTGCCTGAGCTGGCTTAGAACTGTGATCCTCAGATCTCAGCTTCCTGAGTAGCTACAATTACAGACATGAGCCACCAGTACCCCCTCCAACTAACTATAGCATCTTAATCACTCTTTCTTAATGACCTATAAATTTTGAGAAATATGAATCATTTGAGGTAATATGATAAAAGAAGGGATATATCTATAGGCAAATATATGTTTCAATGAATTCATAGTTCTGTTTAAAATTTCAAAAGGTTCAGAATCTACTACCACCACAAGGCCTAAATGGGAACTGTGGATTGAGCACGTAGTCTATGTTTTTCTTGAGGACTTTTCTTGAATGGTAAAATAAAAAATTAATCGCAATTCTTCTTTGTGATCTGACTAGTGTAGAATAGCCCAGGATTATTGCCTCTTTTGATCAAGATAACATACATTATTCTGTGAGCTCCTGTTAAGATCATTTTGTGAATTTCAGGTCTCTCTGAAGTATTCAGTTATATTAATCACATTGCATATGAACCTCCTTAAGCTGCTATTATTTCCTTTAACATGAACTATTCCAAGTCTGCTTTATTTTTTAAAAAAATCTAGTACTTATGTCATTACCAAAGGAAGGATTTGACATTTCTTCCTCTTATATCATATCTTATTATATTCAGCCTATCTCTTTAGACTGCCAAGTCCTTATTAGGTCTTCATTCTTTAGTAAAGCATATTGAGTCTTAGTTCCAGTTTGTGTCATAGTAAGTTCAATCTCCCTTGATAAGCATTATTTTCATGACTTCAAGTCATTCATAACAGAGATAAAGACAAAAGGCAGCAGAAACTTGCAGCTAACTATTCACATCTCCCTCTGGTTGATTTTAATACTTTAATTAGGTACTCTTCAGCCACATAATTTCATGAGCACCTGGATCCTGTTATTTTTCTTCCAAGTGGCTGTAGCAGACTCCATCATCCTCCTTGCTGTCATTCACAAAAATCATGTGCCACATATTTTCCTCACGTGTCTGCTTAATAAATTATGTCTAGAGATTAACGGGTTTGATCTAGCATGGTGCATTTTGTGATTCATAAGGTAGGTACTCTATTTGGAAAGGCAAAAGTAGTTGAGTCTTACATCCTGCTACTCAGACGACTGGAATTCGGGAAGGCTTGCTAGAGAGAGTGACATTTTGAATGTGGAGATTTTAGAGGTTGGACAGGGAGGGAAGGGGACCTTTGTCAACGTCTTCTCCTCTGGCCTGTTTTCAGTGATGGGCTTATCAATTTAACTCCCCTTTCTCCAAACAACTAGGATTTATGAGAGGAGGAAACTATTGTGTTCACGATTGACGATAGATTGAATGGGAACTCAAGCATTTCAGAACTAAAAGATGGAAATATCTTCCTGCATGACTTTTCCAGTAGTGCACTGAATTCAGAAACCATTGGCTCTAGCAAGAGTGCTAGAAAATGGAGAAAATCTAGGAGAGAAAGAGAGAGAGAGAGAGAGAGAGAGAGAGAGAGAGAGAAGTTCATTCTGCTCTATGGTGGCAGCCACATACATGGAATGTTGTAGGCTATATACTTCTACCACTCAGTTCTAAAATATGACTCACATCAAGACCCTGTAGTTTTTTATGTTAATTTTTTTCTTTTTTATTCTTTATTGTCAAAGTGAAGTACAGAGGGGTTACAGTTTCATATGTAAGGCAGTGAGTACATTTCTTATTCTTGTTACCTTCTCCCTCATTTTCCCCCTCCTCCCCCTCCCCATTTCCCTCTTCCCCACCCTTATGAGTTGTACAGTTGGTTTACACCAAATGGTTTTGTAAGTATTGCTTTTGGAATGGTTTGTCTTTTTATCTTTTGTCTCTTGATTTTGAAGACCCTATAGTTTTAATGAAGATAGACCCACCTATCTGTCCCTTACAATATGTTTGATCTCATTTTAGATAAGGCTTTAAGTTTTTAATGAATGTATCTGAACTTTTATAGTTGGTTCTGCAATTGTATTTTTGTCATGTGCTCTACAGAAACAATCCAATTTCTTTCCTCATTTCGCAATTTATGTTGGTCCCCATGTTGCTCCGAAGTATCTTCCCCTTTCAGATAGTCACATGATGAGCTTTAGTCTTTTGTTTCTCACCAAAGAATATTTGAACTTTGGCACAGGAGAATCCAAGGCTGGTATTATGATTAAATCTTTCTGAAACCAACAGCATCCAATTCTGTGAATGACTTCAGTTGTTTTAAGATCCCAGCCTGATTTGTCTCTCCTTTACATCACCATGATGGATGTCTTGTATTGTAATTGCAAGGCATACCTCCTGAGTAGAGTATAGATTATCAGCCCTTTTTTTCTATTTTTCTAGAAATGATTGATCATTCATATTTATAGGGCTATCAATTGCTGAGCTTTGAAAAGGTCATTATTGATTACCCAAGTCTCATAGAGGGTTTACTTCTTTACTATACATAAATATGAATTCCTTTTATGACACTGCTGTGATTTTTCAGGGATTGAGGAGGGAGAGCAGGTGGCATTCATGTGAATTAGGTGGTAGGAATTTTAAGTAAAACAGATGAAGTCATAGCCTATCCCATTCTCCTCCTAACAACCACTTTCCACTTTTTATTTATCTGCCACTTTACAATGAGGAAACCCTTCCTGTCCATGGGCATAGATAGAACACCAGTGTTTGCATTAAGGAAAAATGAGGAGTCTGCGATATGAACAATGGTTTTATCTGAGTGGTAGATTTTGGATTCTTGTGAATGTCTTTCTTTTTCTCTGATTCCTCTATCTAAAACACTTCTTATAAATCACACATGTAGCTTTTCTAATGAAGAAAAAAAAAGCTTAAATGAAAACCCACTTTGAACAACATGCCAAGTGGCATGAGGCTAGTTTCTTCTCACTCTGGAAGAAGAGGAAAAGTCCAGGCTACATTGAAAGCTTTCACCTTGATCTTGTGATGCCTTGCTGACTGACAATGGCTCTCCTCTGCTTCCTTTCCCACCCTCCCCCTAAACACTTAGAGTTTTTGGCCACTTCAGCCTGCGCTCTGAGTGGCAGTTGGTGAAAGTGGATTACAAGTCTATCTTCAGCCGGCGCTGCACCAAGGATGACTATCAGACCTGGCACCTGCTCAATCAGGTACTCCCCATGGCAGGGAAGGCTGGCTTCTAGGAGGAGGTTCTGGGTTCAGTGTTCTCTGGACCTTTGGGTGGGATGAAGGTAGTGGGCCATCTGAGGATGTTCATATGGATTTGGGGAAAGGGGTTGGGTGCACCCAGCCCAGCTAGGTTAGATGGTATGTAGGGATCATTTGGGTTCTTTGTACTCACTGAGGTCACTGAGCTTCCCAGAGGAGAAGGAATGCTCAAAACACAACTTTTCGATTCATCTGCATATAACTGTGCAGCACACAGCTAGGAAGCCTATACTGGCTTGCCTGTCTACTCTACTACTGTAGAGAGTGAGAGCATGTCTCACACCAGCCTGATATCAGAGCACTCTGGAGAATCAGGAAGAGGACTGCTAAGAAAGAGGGGAGGGCGGGGTCATCTATCAAGGATGAGTATCTGGTCTTAGGTGGCAGAGACAGAATTCTGGATTTTCTAAACACTCCAGTCCTTGTCATTTGTATCAGCTTCTCTTTTTCTTTTTCCTTGAGTATGATTTAGGACTTTGTTATGATTATGTGATACAGAAAAGGAATGTTTGGGGTCAAATTTAATGTTACTGTCAAGATGATAGGGGGTGGGGGGAGCCAGAAATGGTTCTTTCCTGTAGACTTGCTGGTGTATCTACTTGGGCAATGCCATTGTGTGTGTGGCTGCGTGGAGTGTTTGTGTTGTCCAGAGGTGGAAAAGAGCACGACATATCAGCATGTGTCAGGGTACATGGAAGGGTGGCTGACCCTCAGCCAGTTTCCTATCATGCTTTCTATGTGGTGGCAAAAGAGTCATATTTCCGTTCTTAGAAGTTCTGGGTGGTTTTAAAAAAGGAAACTGCTAGATGATAAATTACCATAGATATATTAGATATATTACTGGCTGTGCAATAAATATTGTGTAATTGCTCTGCTACATATATTCTATATTTACATGACAGTGTTGAATAAAATCATTTTACATATCTATAAAAAATAAAATAAAAATAAACAGATGGAAAAGCCAATGCCTTTTATTAACAAGCTAGTTTATCACACGTCCTGAGTGTTTTTCTATGTCTCACACTTTGTACTTTCTCTCTAAGGGAGAACCTTGTGTCATGGGAGAGAGGAAAATATTCAAGAAACGCAAGCCAGGAGCTCAGTGTGCCCTGGGCCGAGACTATTCCGGCTCGGTAGTCTCAGAACCCTGTGTCTGTGCTGACTGGGACTTTGAGTGGTGAGTCCTTTGGCATTTTATAACCAATTTCAAACAGATGTTTACCTGTTGGTAGGATTGGAGTTTGGATGGAGTTAGCAAATGATACAGAGATAAAGGATGAGATAGCTGGCCTGGTTTGGGGAAACATTTAGAACAATCTGCATCATTGAAAGGAGGAGAAAATGAAGGATTTCCACAAGGATAATCACTGCACCATCAGAGCAGTCCTTCCCAAGAAGGCTTCTTCTCACTCATCAGTGTTGGACAGTACTGGAAGAATTGAATTGGGCACTGACGAAGCTCAGGGAGCCAACCCCAGATTCGGCCTCTGGTTTTCCTTGGAGCTGAATCCCAGCAGTACAAACAAATAGGTTTAAAACTATTATTCCAGACCTACAGCCTCCTTCCCTCCTTCTGTCCATTCTCATTTCATCCATCTGGTGGAGATTTGTCCCAGAAGCCATCTCTTTCTACAAGGCAGGTAACCGATAACTGCAAGACAGGGGTGCCTATCTTCCCTTTATCCTCAGCGTGTTCCCTGGAAAGCTTGGCTTAAGTGAGAGTCATTAAAATGGGTTCAGCTGAGTGCAATTTCAAGTTCAGTCACAGGAAACTTTCTGGGGGCATTTTTGGCCCTTTGGGAATGAAGAACAAACATGTTACAGTTGGGAAAATACCTTTTTTTTGTGGTACTGATTTGAACTTGAGCTTTTGTGATTGGTAAGTAGGTGCTATCCCACTAGAGCCACACCCCCAGCCCTTTTTGTTTGTTTTATTTATTTTTGGATATTTTTATTCAGGGATGGCCTCGGACCATGATCCTCTTTACCTTTGCTTCCCACATAGCTATACCACCAAGTACAGCCCAGGGAAATATTTCTTATTATGTTACAAAATAGTCATAGCAATGTGTAAAGTAGTCCACTTAGAAGTATGGCTTTTGATGTATTGATAGTCATACTCAATATCCAGAACATAAATATCAGGGATGCCTTGGGCCCTGTTGTAGATTGACCTTATTTAGGCACACTGCCTTTGAGAGTGTCAGACTACAGGTTCTTCTGTGTCTTTCTGATCTATGGCAAACTGTCATCCATTGTAAGAAGCCCTCATAAGTGAATAGAAATAAGACCTGTAGTATAAATATTTTTATTTTAGTAATTCAGTAACATTTACTAGTTTGGATAAAAATCCCATTGCTGATATCCACAGTATTTATTCTGGGAAATTTTCATGGACTCTGTGACTTCATCTTCTCAGCTGCAAAATAAAAATACATAACACGTACCTCATTGGGTCCTTGGGAGAAATAAGTGAATTAATAAATGAGTCTAGACCATTAATATAGATAAAACGTTTATCCTAATAGTGTACAAGCTACACATGCAACATATGGTAGCTGCTGTGTGAATTTTGTACCCCAGGGTTAACTAGTCCCCATAGGATTTCTGGCAAATAAACCAGAGCTTCAAATAAGCACTGTCTACAAAGTAGTACCTTTGGGTGTTATCCGTTTGTCTTAATGCTGGTGGCATTGCTTAAAGGATTTCTGAGCCCTTCTTTGGGGTTGGCTGTCAGAACCCACCTCTAAGGGTAAAGCAGGATCCTTGCCAAGCCTTGTAGTAATCACATCTGTAGCTGAAGCTGGACCCAGGATCTTGCAAGGTCAAAATCCTTACTATTGCTATTTGAATGGAGAGAACATGAGCAATTCCATGACTGGAAGAGAAATAGTTGGGATCCAGGGTGCAGGTTTAGTTAAATCTCATGTTCTCTTTTCTATATTATCTCAAGGAATCAAACAAGTCTTATTTGAGATTCACTTTATGTTTCAGAAGGAATAGAGTGTCCACATTTAGTTACTATAAAATTAAAACTCATCTCCAAATGACTGAGGTTTACTGCTACAGATGGAGTTTAATATAGAATGTTTCATTAACTCTAAATAACTCCAAAATGAAGCAGTTTTGACTTTTGGTATTCTAATAAATACATAGTCTCCAGGAAGACATTGTAATTTTTTTGCTATAAGATATTGTCTATTTACATTTCTATAGTCAATCACACCTGATATTAAGAAGGAAGTAGGAGAAGCTCTCAAGTCAGATGCCAGGTCAACACGAAGGAAAGGGTTGATGCTATTTAGTGGTTGTACATCATCAGAAAACACCCCTCTCACCATAGTCTAAATGTATTGTTACACCATTTTTGAATGTGGGAGAAATTCATTTCCCCCCCCATTTTACTAGCATCAATTACTTCTAAAAGTGGGTTACATTTGACATATGTCTGTCTGTGTGCACTTGCTTTGATCAGACACACCCCTTTGTCCCAGAATCCACACCTCTCCCCAAAATGATGTCAATAAGCTCCAACATTCTATTTTTATACAAGTACATAAATATTTTTTTACCTTATTCACCTTCCTTCATGTTCCCCCTTTGCCTTGCCCCTTTTAATCAAGTTTTACATTCTCATCATTCATTTATTAAAGGTATATTAATTGTCCAAAGGGGTTTCACCATGGTGTTTCATACATGCACAGGCAGCACTTCAGTCAGATCCAGTATTTATGATTTCTGGAATTTCTTGGTTATTTGCCAGTGCTTGAGGGGGCTGAAAATGGGTCTTCTTTGTCTTTAAGTCAGTTTCCATAAGCATAGGTACTAGTTTTAAGTGTGTGTGTGTGTGTGTGTGTGTGTGTGTGTGTGTGTGTGTTTATAGAATATGATTTGACTTTATACCTTAAGTACCAATGCCAAAAAGCAATGCGTGGCAATAGTTTCATCGCCCTATGTGTCCATCTCATGGTCTTCCTACCAGGAAGTATTATTAACTAAGGAATCTGAAGGGCCCAGCACAGCCAGCACAAGTGATTACCATGCACATTCCATTAAGTGGCTTCTTCACGCTAAATCAGGGCATGCTCAGTTGATTGGTCTAGGCAAAGTTTAAGACTCAGAGACAGCAGAAAGAGGATATAACCCAGTTTAATAGTTTAGGATGGGAGACGGCTAAGGCAGATTGAGCCATCCTCATTTTGATGGAAGTGTTGAAGGCTACAACCTAGATTGCCAAAGGGGAATTACTTTCCGCCTATGTCCTTACTGTGCTTAAAGGGAGGGCTTCATAGATTCACACAAGCATTTATCTGTCAAACGCAATTTCCTTTCACCACTTCTACCAGAGTGGGTATTGATAATAAGTGGGAGCACCACATAAATATTGATGCTTCACCAGAGTCAGAATCTCACAAATCCCCTGCTGTAAGCTTACTGTGGAGAGCTATTCCATAGCATCTGTCCTCGTGAGCAGGTGAGGAACAAATTCTCACTGAGAATTGAGATTGTTAGAGACAAGCAGGTGGTACAAAAGGGAGAATGAAGGGTTTGCTTTAAAGTTATGTGAGCGATTTCTAAGGGAGAATATCCTACTGGGAGATCCAAATACAAATATCCAGTGAGTACATATGAAATGGTCTTCATCTTTTCTTCATTCACCCAACCACACTCCACGATAATGTTCCTTGGAGTTTATTGTTTATTAGATGTTGCACCAGTTCTTTTGACATGAATGATCTTACCTACTCTTCTGTACCAAGTTATGGAGGAATCATTTGTTATTACAAGCAATATATTGATAGCAGAAATGGAGACACAGATTGGATAATTGGATAATATTCCTACCAGATCCACAGAATATGGTTATCAATATGGTTATCAAGCAGAGAACAGATGGGAAGGCTTTGAGGGTACCACAAACATCAATTTAGCTCTACCCCAAACCCAGTTAATCTCTAGTATTATGCATGTGGATCGCATGGAAGCATATATAATTTTTTACATAGTGGGCAAGCTAAAGTTTAAACAAGACAGTAAGCAGTTTACTGAGAAGAGTTATTGAGCTAAAAGAAGGCACAACAGGATAATAAAGAATATAATTAAATGCTGAAATTTATGGCCCTGAGCTACAGTGTTCATTCTTGTAATCACAAGTCACATGTGGTTATTTGAAATAAAATTTGAATACAATTTCTTAGTTTCACTGGCTAATGATTACCATAATGGACAGCACAGACAAAACATTTAAACTGTAGGGAGTTCTATTGGACAATACTAGTTTTACTGACATGCTGGAGATGGTCAGAGACTATTGGACAAAGAGAACATGCAATAATGGAAGGCTTCCTTTAAGAGGTAGTGGTGGAACTGTACAGTCTTGTTGCTGATTAATGGAAAACTGCAGCCTTTCAGAGAAATGAATCAGGTACTAACATAGTTGATAAATGAGAAAGTTGTTGGTGAGTAAAGGGATAAGAGATATGGAGAGAGTAGGATAAAATTGGAAGAAATGTTTGAATGCTTGTTGGGTTTTCCAAACCATTTCTGTAATGTCTTGGTTATAATTGGCTGGGATGTTTTTTTTTCTCTGTGACTATAAGGTTTATGCCTTAGGATGACAGATGATAATGATGATGATGATGACATTAATTATTCATCCATCGCTGTTATCGCTGCATCTGTTTGTGAGTGCTCACACTGTGCTTGGCAAGACCTTCCTGATTCCAAGTCAGTATGTTACCTGGCCTCCTTTGATGGGACAGGGGCACCTGTAGAACAGTACCAGGGGACAGAAGAGTGGAACTAGTGGTCCAGGAGGCTCTGATAGGGGTAGGATGTTATTGGACAGGGACAGTGCCCAAAGCCTTTCTGGAAGACATCATGATGATTCCATAGTTGGCTAAGAATTTTCCCTGGTGGCTAGAAAGATGTCCTTGTGATTGTACTGATACAGAACAGCATTCCTTCCTGATTAGTTAGCATTCCCATCTGCCTCTGTCAGCGGTGTGCAAACTTGGGTGATTCGTTTGGCCTCTTTGGGCTTTCTGTTTTCATTCCAACTGAAGAAACTGAACCAACGATGGACCAATGTCCCTTTCTATACTGACATGCAGTTTTGTTTTGTTTTATTCACTTCTTGAATTGCCATGGCTCTTCCTTCTTAAAATTCATTTTCCTTGGTTGGGGTTTGGAAGATGTACACACGGACTCCTGAAAACAAACAAATTTTCTCTCAAACTTTTAGAAGTTTAGATTTTATTACCTAGGAAGCCACAGAGGTGACTTATTATCTGGAAGAACACTGCTGCTGTGTTTGCAGAATCTGTCAGCACACTTCCCTGAGGCAAATCAAACTTTCTGTTGCTTCATGTCTGAACCTCCCAGTTCTCCAGAACATATTCCCCCCATCCCCCCCCCCCCCCAGAAGCTGGAGCAGCAGCTGGGAGCTGCTTGTTGTCCCGAATCATGCAGACTCCTGAGCAGAGAAAAAGGCTGGGCAGTCTGAGAAATTTTTATATAAATTTAGAAATTAATGAAGAAATCCACAGCTTGGGGGCAGCCAGGTTCTATTAATGTTGTTAAATATTAACGAGGTACTTTTGCTCTTTGGAGCAAAGCAGCATGCTTGATGCACCCTTTTTAAATTGCTGCATCATCGCAAACAGGTAGCAGAGCTGAACAGAACTAGTGAAGAGTGCTATAGTTTGCACGGAGCAATAGAACAGTTCCCTCCTTCACAAGGCTACAAAAAGGATCATCCTACCTTCACAGATTACCAGTAGTTCCCAGGTTCAGTAGGACTGGTCAACAGGTTCATCTCACAAAGCAGGAGGGGGAATTCTGTTGATGTAGTGCAGACACACCACAGCCCAATGAACGCTTAGAAATAAGATATTCAGTGGAGAGCTAGTAAATATTTAACTACCATCTCCCTTGGAATAAACAAATATTGATCCCTGTATCTATTCCCACAATGACAAATTTCAAGCTATCAACACGGTACCAATGCAAAACTGGTAAGAGATAGGTACTAGCCTACCTCTTATAATATATTATGTTATTAATAACATATAACTTAATATATAGTATATAATATGTAATATATAACAATTATATTATTAATATATTATATATGTAATATATACCATATAATACATAGTTATACAATTAATACTTTATATAATATGCTATATAAGATTATATGTTATATAAGATTATAAATTGCTCCCACCATTTAGACCCATAGAGGTAAATAGCCTCAAGAGCAGAGATAATGTAGCAACATAATTTATATTTAACATGGTGCGTATTATACAGAGTAATATTGTATTTAATACTATACATTATTTATTAACCTAATCATAATAAAATCCAAGAAAAAGGATACAGTGCTTCAAGCTCAGGGCATAACATAAAGGAATGGTTTGCTGAGAGTGTTCATTTATGGATATGTTTGAGAAAAATATGGCAGATAGTGTACAGGAACTTCTTTATCAGTTGATGTCTATGACTGCAAGGTTGCTGAGCTTCCCTTACTATATGAATTATTCCACTCTTTAGTTGCATTTGGGATATGTTGTATCTCCTTCAAAGTCTGAAGATCAATCAAGGGCAGAGCTTGTTATACTTATTTTATAGGTCAGAGGCAATATTGAATAACAATAACATGGAAATATATTTGCATTCCTATCTCCCTTCAATTTCTATCCTAGACACACACATATAAAATGTGCCTGTGTTTTCACTGGGCTTTCACAAAATCATGGCTTTAAAAATTTGGGAACCTAGAAATAAAGCGGGGCTGGGTACAGAGGAAGTAGTGACCCATGGCATTTTGTGTCTTTAATGCTCAATGGATCAATATTCAAATATCCAGATTGTGCTGCCTGGTCTGTGGCCATCAGAAAATCCTTAGATGCTGAACTTGGAAGCATGAAATCCCCTGTGAAGAAGAGGCCCCCTTAGTGACCTCAGGCTGGTTACAGGAGTGATAATCCCTTTTCCTCACTTTATTACTCTTCTTCTCTTTTGACATTTACACACCTGGGAACTTTATGAAAGTCTAAGAAGCTGGGAAACGCCCTCTGGCCTTCAGAAGGGGCCTAGGGGCCTTCCTCTCCAGTAAGGCCTTCTCTTTTCCTCTTTGCACATGGGAGGAAAGCAGATAATTATAATCTTCTCCTTTTGTTATGGATGATATTTTACAGAACCAGTGAAAAGAGCTACACTTTAATTCATTTTAGGGAAATATGGACTTCATTCTATTTGATCAGGAATAGTTCAACTGTGTACACATATGCAAATATATGTATATTCTTTTGTTTGAAAGAGGGTGAATTTGAAGAGAAAATGAAGATAAAAATCTATGAAGTCAATTTTGGAATGACATGTCTTTAATCATAACCTAGAAATGTATCCTGACCTTTAAAACCATCTTCTCAGTTGCCATCTATTTATTTAATTTATTCTACTGTGACCCAAACAAAATATGTTTATAAATTTATGACACCCTCACATCAACCCCCACGCCATTTTATGCATCATACTTTTTCTAATCTTGAATTTCTGGTTCATAACCCACCATTTTTCTTTCATGACTGTACTCCAAATGACTTCAACTTATTTTTAAATCTAAATTTACACTCCTTTCAAATTCTGAGTATTTGTTCACACCGGGGCAATTAAAATAATGTGTTATGACTTGCTAAATTGATAGTGATAGTACATACATATGTTTGTGTGTGTCTATGGGCATTTTAGTGTTTTAAATACATGCCACTCTACAATATTAATTTTTTGACAGTGACTATGGCTATGAGAGACACGGGGAGACCCAATGTGTCCCAGCTTTCTGGTATAATCCAGCATCTCCCTCAAAGGACTGCAGTCTTGGTCAAAGCTACCTCAACAGCACAGGGTAAGTAAAACACTTGGAGGAGCTCAACTGGTTTTCCCATTTCTTTATGGTAGAATGAAATGAATGCACTGCTGTAGGAGGAGATGGAATGTGTAGATCATTCATTTGCACCCTTGGCTTTTGAGGGAAATTGAAGAATTGCTGCAGCATGAGTACTATGTTTGGAAAGTACTAGAAAAGATTCTGATCATTCATATTTTAGTGGCTTTTACCATTAACCCTGGACAGGAATACTATTTTATTTTGTGGCCTCCAATGAAATGAATTAATTCAAGTGGTACACAGAAATTACAGTGTTATTTAATGATAGACAAATGGAAGTTCTCATTCACAGATGCACAGAACTTCAAATGAAAAGCCATAGTCTTATTTGAGGCAGGCCTGGTAGTTTTGCAATTGGAAGTGTGCTTCTCTTGGTTTAATAACTGCTTCTCAGATGCTCAGAAAAAGGTGTGTGTTTTTTTTTTTTCCTGGAGACTCTTGTTATCTTGTCTTCCCTTTGTTGTCTCCATGGCCTGGTAGAGATCTTTCAAGTGGAAGGTGGACAAAGGCAACTCTTCTCAAATTCTAACATGTTTGCACAGCCATCTGAGGATCTTGTTAAAATGCAGCATCAGACCTGAGAGATCAGAGGTGAGGCTGAGATTCTACATTTGTAGTGAACTCCCTCATGATGTAGGGACTGCTGGTCTCCAGACTACTTTATGAGTAGCAAGGACTAAGGCATTCTACAGGCCAGTCACAATTCTTCCAATGGGCCTTCTTCCATCTCAGTCGCGTCAATATCCTTTTGCTTTGACCTTGCCTGCTTCTCCACACTGGTAGGTGTTCCCTACCCATCCTGCACCTGCAAAGGGAAAAGGAAAATGTTGAAAATGTGAGTTCAGTGGTCTGAGCTATTCTGATAACCACAAACATTTTAGCCAACTATTTTGTTTGTTTGTTTTTGCCAGTCCTGGGGCTTAGACTCAGGGCTTGAGCACTGTCCTGACTTCTTTTTGCTCAAGGCTAGCACTCTACCACTTGAGCCACAATGCCACTTCTGGCCTTTTCTGTTTATGTGGTGCTGAGGAATCGAACCCACGGCTCGATGCATGCAAGGCAAGGACTCTACCACTGAGCCATATTCCCAGCTCTTAGCCAACTATTTCATCCTAGAAGAACTTAGTCTTGGACCCTGGGTTGCAGTTCTAGAACCTGTGATGTTATAGTTAGGAGTCTGATTAGGAACTTAAACAATTCAAACTGCTTAAACGTAAGGAGAAATCCTGGCAGAGCATACAATATGAGGAAGTTTAAGGAAGGTTATAATGGATCCCAGGTATTACCTAGGCACTCAGTTCCCGGCCAGAGCACCTCTTGGACATTATGGGAAAATAGTTACATTAAGGAATCTCATAGAATCCTGTGGCATTTACAACTGGGTCCAATTTTAAGCAACTTAGGTGCACCTAAACAATAGGTGGCTATACAAATCAGGGAGATAAAGAGAAAAATTCTTTTGTTCCCCCTGTCCAAAGGGTTTACCATAAATATCTACAAATTCTTCTGGGATTCTTATATGTTGATTTATATTATAAATCATGAAATAGCTTAAGCTGATAGCTAACTATAGATAACAAGGAGAGTAGATGATATAAATTTTGCATTAGGATATGGCATCACTGAAACATCTCTCATTTGTTAAAAATGAAATATCTCCAGGTAAACAAAATTAAGGAAGTACACACTGACTAAAATGTTTTGATTAACTACATTGATGTTGATCAGAAGGAATATGTGTGTGTATATATATATAATCTGTTATATATTAGATATAATATAATACACACATAATTGTAAATTATCTTATAATCATATTTTAAAGGTTTAAGGTGCTGAAAATAATTTTAATAATAATGCATCATCCTCTAACCTGTTATATAAAAAAGCTTACCATTTTAGCATACAACTTTAACAACTTTTCAAGCGCTCAGCAGTGTGGAAAATGGCTGCCATCCTGAACAAGAATATCTCACTTGACAATTAACATTAGTGTAAATCTATAAAAGAATGCATTTTAATTTCCTCTGAGATAGTATCTACATACAATATTCACTTATACTCTCCCTGGAATCTCTGGAGGGAGGTATAGGGTTGCTGTTTAGTACTGGGGATGTAAGGAAGAAATCAGTATCAGGGTACTAATAGTACTCAAGATGAATTCAACTTTCTCTTTTTTTAGGACAGAAGGAAAGGCAACATAAATGTGTTGAGTAATTATTCTGACTTAGAGAAGGGAGTCCAGATGTGATGGTGAAAATAGTGGTGGTTGTGCATTTATGTGACTTTTTCTACGTTTTTGGTGTGTGTGTGTGTGTGTGTGTGTGTGTGTGTGTGTGTGTGTGTGTGTGTGCTAGTACTTGAACTCAGGGCCTCAACCTCTTGCTAAAGGCTAGGACTCTAGCACTTTAGCCATACCTTTACTTCCAGCTCTTTGCTGGTTCATTAGAGATGGGTCTTTCGGATTTGTCTGCCTTAAGTGGCTTTGAAGTGGAATCCCCAGATCTCAACCTCCTGACAAGCCAAGTTTAAAGACATAAGCCCCTGACATACCAGCCAGAATATTGTTTGAGCGATGTCTTACAGACTGTGTTGTGTCTGTGTAGGCAGGCCGTTGGATCACAGGTCAAGGCAAGTGACATACTATTGCTAGTCATGGAAGGTCGTGTTGCTTTGTTAGGAAGGCTTTTCCAGGCCAATCTCCTCCACTACAGGGTTGTTTTGCTTCCAGCAGAATTGAACAGGAGTTTCAATCTTGTGTTCCTAATCTGACATTTGTGTTGCAGAGGAAACAAAATATTAGAAAGAGACAATGTGCTTTGCAATAATAGCCCAGATACTCCAGAGTAAGGGCTATCATGTATTAGGGGAGAACATGTTGTCCCAGGGTGGACAGAAGACAGGAAGAGGCCTCCTGACTAAGGAAAGTTAGAAGTCTGAGGTTCTTTTTGCGTCTTAGTACCCAAAAAGCTGGAGGTGCCCTTGGGGAGAAGGAACAGGCCTCTCCCTGACAGAGGTGAGCTTGCTTTCCCTGCTTCCCGGGTGCAGTGGGCATCCTCTTCCTTTCCTGTGTGTGAGTCAGACATTGATTTTTCTTGGCTAGTTTAGACACTGATCTGATCCGCAGCTCACCAGGTGGGATCGATAATAATGTTTAAGGAGCTACTCTTTCTGAGATGGAGGGATAGCAGCTCCTTAGCATTTGTTTATCCTCTTAAATGGCTGTCTTTTTCCAGACTTACATTTTAGGGATGATGGTGAGAAGCGTCTTTCTGTTGCTTCTGATCTTGTGTACTCTGTTTCGAATCACACACACACCCACACACACACACACACACACACGCACGCACGCACTAACACAAACCACCCCACTGTCAATTGTTCATTCTCTTTAGGTACCGGAGGATTGTGTCCAACAACTGCACAGATGGACTAAGGGATAAGTACTCTGCCAAGGCTCAGTTGTGCCCTGGAAAAGCCCCTCGAGGCCTCCATGTGGTGACCACGGATGGACGCCTGGTGGCAGAGCAAGGGCACAATGCGACCTTCATCATCCTTATGGAAGAGGTAAGTGTCTCCCTGGGCCTTTGAGGTCAGAACTCACAGACAGGGATGAAAAAGATGACCTTGGCATTTCACAGACAACTGCACCAATTCAAAAAAGCAGACTTCTGGGGAGAAGACTGACAGGAAAAATGGGGCTTTGCACATCCTCCTTCCTCCATCCCAACAAGAATGACCCAGCCCATCGCTGGGGTCCCCTTGCCCCTCCGGCATGGGAGGTATGGATGTGTGCTTCAAGGTTCCTTCCCTTTTAGGCCTTGCTTGGGAAATATTTATACCATAGGAGCATGATCTGTAAACTGCCAGAAAAAGGACATTCAAATTACATCTGATGCATTGAAGAGCCTCTTTTATTTAATTCAAATCCTTCGCCTCACTGATTAGAAAAAGAACCCACAGAGCTTTTAAAGGGTCCTGAAAGTGTGAGTAGGAAGAAAGGGGAAGACGATTGAAATGCCTTAAACTTATCTTCATAAGAAACCATGTATCAATTGCCTTTACATTGATGGGTTATTTTCTCAGTATCTTTCCTAACTTGGGCAAAGCAATCGGGTAGTTTTCAATCATTCCAGGGGGCAATTCGCTCTGTGGGCTGCTTCTTGCTCCCTATGTGAGCAACTTCTCTTCTTTCCAAACCAGGAGCTTCTCATGTACTCTTGGCTGACCTGGTGGAGCTGGAAAGCTTGCCTGACTGACAATGCCCTCTAAATTTATATGCCAATTATGCTATGCTCTTAAGATCATGGAAAGAGAGACAAGCACTAGGAGGATTTTCTTACAAGTATGAGCCCTCAGAGCCTTTAAATTCAAAACTACACCAGACAGGACAGGTTCCTTACCCTGAATTGACAGGTTCTTCCACCTTCACTCTACAACCAGCACTTGAATTAAAAGACTTTAAGATTCAGAGAAGGTCATTATCATATTTCCACAAAGGAGTTTTCAGGACCAGATAGATAAAAAAACCTTTTCTAGAATGGCTGTGAAGAGCCACAATCTAATCCATTTGAATCGCCTTGGGTTCATTTCCACTTTAATTTATATTTATAAACTTAAGGGGAGTTTACATTGCCTATGAGGGTCAGGGGAGCATCTTTCTGTATTTCCTTCACTTCTGGGTTGCTATAGGGGGAAGAGAGGGAGTGTGAAACTATGACAAGTGCACAGTCTCTGGGCAGAGGATCGGGTCATAATTACAAGATGCATTTGCCTCTTCATTCCATCATCTCTTTTGGTATGTGAGCAATTGATACCATGTTCTTCTATATCTACAGTATTTGTTTGGCCCTCAAGCTCATTGTATTTATGCAAAGTGTTTACCTAATGTTGTGGGAGGGAGGCAGGACAAATGAATTTCAACATCAACCCTTAAGAATATGTGTCCCCTTGGGATAGTGTGACAAATGCCCTTGAACCAAACCATTAGTGAGATAGAACATTGCCAGGTAGGCAGCACCCAAGGGATTCTTTCCCTTCGGAGAATCAGCTAGATTTGAGGTCTAGGACACTCAGAAGAGACTTCAGGGAAGAAAGCTTTAGGTAGGTTTCAGGAAGTCTAAAGAAAACAATGATAAGACTTCCAATAGTACATAGAACTCACCTGTAGAATAGAAACAATCATCTTATTGTTATTCTGAAGAGGACAATATATATCTGTGTGATACTTAAGTAGCATAATTCTTATTATAATGCAATGATAAATACTTAAAAATAAGACCATGAAAATTATATTGTGTTAGTTGAAACCATAGTACTGAAACTAGACTGGGTTCAAAATTTATACCTTCTGCTACTAGCTGTCTCACTTTGGTCAAGCTACTTGATTTGTTGTCATTGTTGCCATTTTAGAACAATAATATTTCCTACAAGACAGCATTGTTAGGAGATTGATTCTTTGGCACTGCATATGAAAGTTTGCAAATACTACGTTTACTGTTATTGCTCTTACTGTGACACAGCATAAATCCTTTGCATGAGGGGATCAGGAAGCCCTTGATCTCCTACTTCCAAGTTCAGGTACACTCTACCTAATATCCTACCAACTCACATGCTGTAAGTACCTGCCCATAGTGACCTGATGGTATTAGACAGGAGTGAGGTGATTTCCTTCAGGTGTTTCTGTCCCTGGGAAATAGAGCAAGTCTCTGGAGGATAATGCTGTTGCTTGAGAAGGAAGCATTGCATAGAAATCAAGCAGGACCCTGTGAATGGTCGCAGATCATCTGCTATTCCCTTGTAGGGTGATCTCCAAAGGACAAACATCCAGCTGGACTTTGGGGATGGGATTGCCGTGTCTTATGCTAACTTCAGCCCCATTGAGGATGGCATCAAGCACGTGTATAAGAGTGCAGGCATCTTCCAGGTGACAGCCTACGCGGAGAACAACCTCGGCTCAGACACCGCAGTCCTCTTCCTGCATGTGGTGTGTAAGTAGCCTTTTCGCCCATTCCTCCTAGCCAGCAACTTCTTCCGGCCAGACTTCAGGGATCCAGAGCTGAGTGTCAGGTTCAGTGTAGCCATTATAGTGATGCAAACCAAAAGACTGAGTTGTGCACTAATCTGTAATTCAACGTGTCATGGTACTGATGGGGAATGAGTATTTTGTAAGTTTGAATAACAAGCCTCTCCTTTCCAGTGTCATACATTTCTGACACACACACTCAGAATGGAATGTACAAGTCTCTTTTTTGTGTTTTGGACAATCCTGAGAATATTTAAGTGGAAACCCATCTGATTGATGGCCGTAGGTTCATTTTCAAGCTATTACAAGTGAAAATTGCACAAATCAAACTAAACTATTATCTCTGTTGGAAAAAAGAACACAAAGAAGCATTACAGAAATGAATGTTTAGATCATTTTAAAGAAGAATTGAAGATGTAAAAAAAACTTAATTCATACACCTCAAATTATTTCAGGTTCATTATGCTATAAACAAAGCTAAGACATTTCCAAACTACTTTGGTTATTTCTAGAGATGAGTTTGTTGATACTGGCTGTTGCTTTGCAGAAATGAATACAGCTAAAAGTTTTAAACATCTTCGTTTTTTTCCAGATGAACTTTGTATAATACCTATTGTGAGATTTGACTCCTAGAAACAGAAAAGGTGAACATTGACATTTCAGAATGGTGGGTCAAGGAAATATTGATAATGTGGCTGGTATTAGTTTTCTTCATCTTCATCAGTAATTTTTCTTTTAACAACAGTTCATTATCATCTCTGGGACTATATATTCCAAGATCTAGTGGATGCCTGGAAACCAAGAGAGCACCAAACCCTAGAGATATATACTGTGGCTGGATGCCTTTACACCATAGATACACTAGACAAAATGATGGTTTGTGCCCGGGGAAGAACAGAGAAAGATTGTGTGAGATCTCATCATTTGAGAGTGTTGTGCAATTTAAAATTTACACTTACGAAGTGCTTATTCCTAGAATTTTCCATTTAATCACTTCAGACAGAAGTAAAGTAAAAATGTGAGTAAACGACCTACTATATTCTTCACAATAGTTTTCCATAATCTGTACATATGGTGAAAAATGACAAGTTTTGAAAGCTTAACTATAGGGAGTTTCTTTTTGTTGTTGTTGTTTATTTGTTTTGTTTTCATCCATGGTGGAACTTGAACTAGGGGGCTGGGCAGTGTCGTTGAGCTATTTTGCTCAAGGCTACTGCTCTCCCATTTTGAGCCACAGCCCCTCTTCTGGGTTTCTGGTGGTTAATTGGAGCTAAATGTCTCACTAATTCAGTGATAGTGTAAGATCTGTAAATATTCCACATCTAAGAGTTTCCCAGGTAGATAGTAAACTTCCTAGTTTGCTATTACTGAAACCAACAAGGTTAGATAGTAAAATATATGAAAGATCAATTATCCCTCTAAAAATGCCAGGACACATAACCTTAAGATAAATTATATCTTTCCTGAGTTTGCTAACTCTAACGTTAAATGACTTAATTCTGAGTACCACTTGGTCTCTGAGGGCTCTTTGAACAGAAAAAAAAAAAAAAAAAACGCCTAATCATTATTAATTTAATCAGCAATTATTAGTGGAATTTTTAATAGGTACAATGTACTCTGTTAGGCATTGATGACTCAGCAATTATATATATACATATATGTATATAACACACATAAAACATATATATATATATACATACATATACACACACACTTGAAGGATTTGCATTCTGTTTGCAAAGGGGGAGGCTCAGCAAGGAATGAGACACAAGTAGTCAAAATGATGATTATCTTTACGGGCCAATTACAATTTTTTCTTCTGCAAGCACCAAGTCAAGAGCCTGGGAGGGGCTAGGGGAGGGGATAGTATTGCAGATATTCATGAGACTAGGCTCAAGAACAAGGAGGACTATGTTTGTATTCTGATTATACGTCTCTGTTTATTGTTTAATATTGGCCAGCTTTCATAGCCTTTTGAAACCTCATCTCTTAGCACAAATTTAGAAGGAGGCTGTGGGGATAATGGATATATATGCATGCTTTGGGGCACCTCTCCCTTCCACCACCTCCCAGGTTGGATGATTTTTTGGGAGGATTCAGAATTCAGTGCATAGCTTTCTTCATGGCCATGGTTTATTCCAGCAAAGGTATACAAAGTCAGCAAGATAGGGGAAAAATGCTCAGAGAGCAAAGCCCAGTGAAAACTAGGTGCAGCCTTCCCCAAATTCTGTCCCCATGGTGTTGCTCAGGATGTGTCTATTCTTACAGCAATGCATATTGACAGCGTCAGAGCTGGCTACCAGAGAAACTCAAAAGAGATTCATTTGTATATGAGGGCTGAGATACTGTCTTGCCTGGCATATACCAAAACTCCAAACTTCCAGAAAGCAAGTATTCAGAATAAGCTATACTGTTTGCAAGAACAGTCAACATGACTTACTTTTGCTAGTTAACTCTTAACCAAGAACACTTCCAGAACTGAGTTCTCAGTCAGATCTTCATGCTAATTTTTTTCAAAAGATAATTTCAGGTCTAAGTTATGATGAACAATTTTCTGCAAAAAGTACTGATGCTGCTTCTTGCCCAACCAGGTACATGCTGAATGTTGCCTGTTATCATAATTACTAGTACGCCCTGATAACTTTCTGCTCCACACTTCTGCTGGAATTGAAAATGAAAACAAAGAAAGAAAAAGGACATTACATATTTCTTTCCTCTAAAAACAAGAACTTGTCCCACTCATGTTTCTGATTTTGCCAAGATTTGGCCTTGTCTGTAGATGTGACCTCCAATGTAGCTTAGTGGAAAAAAAATCCAAAAAACAAAACAAAACAACAACAACAAAAAACCACACCCAGAAAAGAACAAGTGGGTTATGTGCGCAAACGAGGAAATGTTCCTTGAAACTTTTGTCATGCTCATAATTCCCTCCGATTCAATCAGGGCTGCATTTACCGGACAGCTATGATCGTGGAAACTGCTCTTAGCTTCACCTTGGGCCATTAGCTAACAAAAGCAGTTGTTAGCTGCCCATCTAGCACAGATTATTAGATTTTCATCAAGGTGGGCACTCTTTGACAGGGAGGATTTTAGGGTTTGGTGAGCATTCTCTCCCAAATCTTCTCCAACTCTCTTTCCTCTACTCTGTGGTTTCCTCATGGAATTCTGGATCTGGCTCAGGATCTTTGCCTTTGTGCTTTAAAACAGACATGGTTTCTTAGGATTATTTCTTAGCCGAACGTACTTTAGCTGAAGCAGGAATTAACAAAACCATATTGGATAAATATAGAAAAGAAAAACAAAATACCACAATCCTTCTCTTTTTCTTTCCTCAAATCCTTCTTTTTTCCCTTATCTTCTTTGTGCCTTGGGCCTCCATCCTAAAGTGTCATTCCATGATTCATGAAGGCCCCAAGTGATAGAAAGCTGAGAAGAATTTCTAGGGCCACAGGCCATGGTACAGCATTACTAAACTGTGGGAAAGACCAGGGTGCTTAGGAAAGGAACGTCATTCCTTTGGAGGGAATCTCAGTGTGAACAAGAGCAATGGCTTCTGGCCAAAGACACCCAGAAGAAGAGCAGGATGGGAAGGGTAGGAGGTGTGATTTCAGCCTGAACTCTGAACTCTGAAGGTGCTTCAGAATCCACGTGGGAAACCAGACTTCTCATGTCCTTGAGTGTGAGATAGCCAGAGACCTCCCTTCCCACAAGCTATATTCTTCCTCATCGATCAGCAGAATGCAAATAATGGAGAGGCATTAGCCAGGTACATTATTAAACACAAAGCATTGGAAGTAGCCAATATTTTCTCACACCTTATCTTCTTTTACTGACTTCCAGCACACCATACAGAAATAACACACATTTGCACATTTAAAATAATTAAACCTTCAGCCAAATGTGTCTATAATGTGACAAGGTTGAAATTATTTGCTGGAAATAGACTTAAGGTGCCATCTGTCTGTAGTCATGTCAGAGAGCTGTAGGTAGAAAGCATTTTCTGGCTGTGGATTACATAGATTCTTTTTTTAAAAAAATTTAATTTATTGTCAAGTTGATGTACAGAGGGATTATAGTTATAAGGTAATGGGTACATTTCTTGTCCCACTTGTTACCTCTTCCCTCATTTTTCTCTAACTTTCCCTCCTCCCCCCCCACCCCATTTATTTGTACAGTTAATTTCCGACATTTTTCTTTCATTAGGCTTTTCTAATTTAGAAAAATTATATAAATTTATTATGTACAACATGGTGTTATGAAATATATATGTACAATGGAGCCATTTATTGGACCAAATTAGCATGTATTAGCCTCCAATGCTTATTTTTTTGTAGTAAAAATGGTTAAAACTCTATTTGCAATGATATACAAAGTGAAATCAAGTGATCATAGCCATCACAGCACAATGGATCCATTAAATTTGTTCTTCCTCTCCTCCTGCAATTTCATGTCTTTTGAGCAACATTTAGTTCATCCCACCCCTGTCATCCTAAGGGAGTCACCACGCTACTTCATGCTTTTGTGAGACCAGCATCCTTAGATTCCACATGTAAATGAGATTGTGTGGTTTTCCTCATTCTGTGTCTGGTTTATTTTACTTACTATAATGTTCTCCAGGGTAAACCATGTTGACCCAAATCACCGGGGGGGGGGGGGGGGCGGGGAACACAGAGTTGAAAAAAATAGCACACTTACCTCCCAAATACAAAACTGACATCGCTCGTGATATTTAAAAATTTTTAATGCATTTTATTGTTATTGTAAAGGTGATGTACAGTTATATAAGGGCTCACAGTTATATAAGTCAGATAAAAAGTACATTTGTTTTGAACAATGTCACCCCTCCTCTTTTTCTCTCCCAGTTTTTCCCTCCCATCCCCACCCATAAGTTGTATAGTTTGTTTTCAATATAGTGTCTGGTGAGTCTATCACTGCTTCATTTGTTCCAACTTTTCATTCTATTTGGTCAACTAATGAAACAAAAAAACCTCACTTCTATTGCCTGGGTTATGTTTGTGGATTAATCTCTTACTTTCTAGTATAGAGCTGGATGCTGCTCGCTTCAGTTTTCTGGGAGAAAGAGAGGAAGAAATTTTATTATTGTGCAACTTGGCATTTGGAGCCAGTCTTTTCCCTCTTTGCAAATTGGCTTTTCTAGCACCTGAATGATACCTACTGAGTTCTGCAAGTGTGGAGGTATAACAGTGAGTTGTAGAAGAGGACAGAAGCCAATTAGTCACCTAAGCTGGAGGATAGCCTTTCAAATAGTGCTTTGAACCCAAATCCCCAAACAGACCTAATCATCAAATAGAAAACAGGCTGTTGTTTCTCCTCTTATTCTTGACTAAGCATTTAGTTTTGTCCTTGGATTGTAATAAACAATAAACATACTTGGTAGCCTGGTTTCTCATATGTAAATTAAGCTTGGATATCACTGTTTGAATTCCCTCCTGTAGAGCGGACCTTTCTTTCTAGGACACACTGCCTAGCCTATTTGAGTTTGTGATCATTGTGATCATTGTGGTCATTAATTTATTTCCAGGATGATCATCGGGATTAAGGTGAAAAACCTAGAGTGAGATAAAGTTTGCTAGCTTGTTTTGAGAATATATGCACTGACTTTGGGTTTGTTTGTTTTTCCCTATTCCTTTAGGTCCCGTGGAGCATGTTCATCTCCGAGTTCCATTTGTTGCCATAAGAAATAAGGAAGTCAATATCAGTGCAGTGGTGTGGCCTAGTCAGCTGGGAACTCTTACATACTTCTGGTGGTTCGGCAACAGCACAAAGGTTTGGCCTTTTCTTATCACTATCATCTCTGAGCTACACTAAGACCTTCAGTGCCACAGCTTCTGATTCAGTGTCAGGGGCACTGGGAATGCAGTCATGCTTAATGACATTAAGAATCCACAGAGCTGAAGAAAAGATTCCCTTCCTTACTGAGTCCTTTACTACAATAGGGGACATTTGAGTAATGCTGAGGAAGGAAAAAGTACTGTGAGACACTCTATAATCATCCCTCC
Organism: Perognathus longimembris pacificus; assembly: GCF_023159225.1. Taxonomy (NCBI): domain Eukaryota; kingdom Metazoa; phylum Chordata; class Mammalia; order Rodentia; family Heteromyidae; genus Perognathus; species Perognathus longimembris. Next base: position 18,889,026 of record NC_063162.1, on the reverse strand, counting down.
TTTTATTCTTCTCATGCACACTTCTAAAATTTTTGTTTTGATCCCCTTTGTTTTGATCCTGGCTTTCCCATTTTCTAGACACTGTAATAGCAAGGAAGTTATTTGGCATCTTGAGATTCAGGGATCTGGATAGCCAACTGTGAACTAAACATCTAAATGTAGGTTGTAGAAATTAAATGCTATAACACACTTAAAGAATCCTAACCAACAGCTACCTTGTGCTCTATAAAACCTAGAGTTTGTAGGCAAGGCACTGAGCTTGCTCTCTCTCAAAATAAAAAACTGAATGGATTGAACATTGGATTTTGTAGGTAGTCCCTGCCCCCCAAGACATGGTGAGAGAAATGCTATTTCAAGAGTGACAGTAATTCTATAATAGGAGCAGAATTCCTCAATTAAATTAATGTTCTTTATTTCCTTGCTTTGTCCCTTCTTTTTTCTTCCCTTCCCTTCCCTTTCCTTCTAAAAAAAATTAACAACTAGATATATTTTTCTGCCTAAGAAGTTCATGTCTACAATATTGAGCATCAAATGCTACACAAACACATAGATTCAATAGCTCTTACCTGATAGATTTTGTTCTCAAAGAATCAAGAGAGAGCAATGATGTATAAGAGAGAATGAAGTGGATTCTTTTTCTGGTGCCTCTCCCAGGACTTGAATTCAGGGCCTGAGTGCTGAATTCCCTGAAATTTTCTGCTCAAGGCCAGCATTTTACCACTTGAGCCACGGCTCTGCCTTCAGGTTTTTGGTGGTTAGTTGGAGAAAAGAGACTCATGGACTTTCCTGCCAGGGTTGGCTTCCAACCAGGATCTTCAGATCTCAGCCTCCTGAATAGTTAAGATTATAGGCATGAGCTGCTGATACCTAGTGAGTTACAAAGTGGATTTTTAGAATAAGACAATCATAGGTTCTAGTTCATGCAGATTCTTCTATGCTCTATGCCTAGTAAAAATCATTGAATTTCTTTGAGTGTTAGTTTTATTAATTATACTCTCTGAGGAACAGTGGTAGTAACTATAATTGATTATTGCTATGAGGACTGTGTTAAGATGTTATAAGTCACTTAGAAGATATCTAAGCATTTGGGAATATTGGACTGTTGTGCTAACCATTTGCACTAATGCAGTGAACATTTAGGTGACAAATGTAACATTGTTCTACAGATTACATTCCTGTCTAAAATAATTGCTTGTTCTGTTTGGAAAGGGATACATTTTCAGTAGTGCAGCTTATTAACGCTATGCTTGGAACACATCAAAGTGGCCATAGGGTACAACACTTGATCCAATAAGCATCATCATTGAGTGGCAAAAACAAAATGAGTATCTGTGGGTTCTTCGTGAACGCTGTGATGTGAGACTTATTGGTTCCCGTTCACTAACACACTGCTCTGTAAAAGGTTTGAGGGTTTATTTTTAGAATTAGCTTTGTACTAGCCACTTAGTAGACATTATTTTATTTAATCATCAGAACAACACTGGCCAAAGAGAAATTACCTCATTTTAAAGGGAATGCATTTGTTTTAATAACCTTGGAGGGCATTGTTGGGGGGGAGGGGTGCACGCAACTGTGTATCTGGATGGGAGACAGAGAGATTGATTGACTCACGCAGGTAGTTACAGTAAATCAACCTTTAAGTTTGTTGCTTTAAAGGAGAGAACTGATCCCTTCACACACAGTTTAAAACCAGCTCTTATCTTGATGCTATTAACATAGAAGAACATTATCCCTCTCTTCCAGGTGAGAAGGAAAGGTGAACACACACACAATAACCACTGAGCAAGTATGAAACACAACGAAATAGAAAAGAGAAAGCATTCTTAATCCAGCTGTTGGCTTTCATATCTACACACTTCTTAGTGGGGTGTGTGAAATGGCATCAGACCCACCGTGGATCATTTTCAGGAGTCGTATTTTGTGCTTGATGTTGTGGGGAATACAAAGCAGTGTTGATTCCATTTGTTGCCTTCAAGAAACATCATCTATTTGATAACATGAAGTTACCATCTAATAAAGACACAAGAAAGGAAGGCAGTAGGAATGAATGAATGCTAGCCATGTCAAACAGCCTAAGAAGTAATGGGTGTAGGCTTTGTAGGTTACAGAGTGAGTCATGTTTGAAGTTGGTCTTGAGCTGGCACTGAAGGAACAGTAACCTTGAGGCTGAGAGGAGAGAAAGAGATCTGAAGCTTTGGCAGTGGTTGTGTTCTGTGTGGACTGATCCAGCAAAGTAGAGGACTCATTTCGACAGAAGGCGGATGAAGGAAATGAAAGATGAGAGGTTAAGGGTATACTGTTGATTTTGTTGTCAATTTTCAGAGTTTGAATCCTGGATGCACTAAGATGTTACAAGATCAGACTGAGGCTGGCTCTGGAGAAAGGAATCAGGACCTTTTAGTTATTTTTCTAACAAAGCAAAAAGAACAAAGGACATAGCTCCACTGGTAGGGCACTTGCCTAGTGCTAGGCCGTGAGTCCAGAGCCCAGTAATAAATATATATTAAATTTAAAAAAATCAGAATTAAGCTTCTAAATCAGAGTTAGGGTAATAGGTTAAGAGATAGAATTAGGCTTATGGACAGTGATATTTTAGGAAATTCAATATTTTAAAGAGGTTTTGCATATATTTTAGTGTGTGTATGTTTGAGATAAAAGATTTCTCACCTATCAATTTTCACATTAATGCCACAATCATAACTCAGCTATGAATGTTATTTTTTTCTTGTTTTTGTGAGTGGGTAAGTGATTCTGACAGGGTTCTAAGTATGATACATCCACAATTATATATATTCTGCCTTTTCTAATGATACATCCACAATTATGTATGTTCTGCCTTTTCTACTTCACATGGTAAGCACTTACAGCGCATTATTGTATGATCAATTGAAGGTCTCGAGTTAGGCAAGCATCATCATGGTAGAGTCGTCCAATTTACGAACCTTTCACTACACTGTGGAGATTGTACAATATGCAGCATGCTTGTGACTTACCCTATGTGGAAAACTGGTATGGTCTGTATGAAAAGAGTCCCCTGCAGCTCCCTGTTCCCTTCATCAAGTGGAAGTCTCATAACAAAGTAGCTCCTCAGAGCTTTGCTGGTTTCTTGCTGTGCTCAGTTGGGAAATATCTGACCTTTCTCACATGCAGGCTTCTCCATGGGAAGGGAAGTAACCCACCACCTAAGCAGGGCACAAGATATTATTCCAAGGGCTGCAGCTGGGATAAAGCAGAACAGTCAATTGGCTGTGGGCTCAATTTGTGGGGCTCTGAATGGCCAATTTGCTGGGATTAACAGAGGTCTGGCTTAATAAATGTGTCTGCTTGCCTAATAGATTTGAGTAAATGAACCTTAAAATACTTGATTTAATTTAGCACTGGGTACCAGATAGCAGCAGCCAATGAAGAACTCAAGGATTCTGTTGAGTGCCAGCTTTGCAAGGAAGGTGAAATCAGCCATGATGCCATAACTGCTGATGGTAAATAAAAGCAATTTGGAAGACAAAATTAGCTTCTGCCATTTCCCGATCATAGATGTCTGTGGTTCGTCACCCAGAGACCCACCATTTTCATTTGGTGAGATTTGTTTGCTGTGGCTCTGTGCCCTGACTGGCTGGCAGAACAGTATACACTCGCCCATCTCAGATGACATTTTCCTTGTCCTACAACACTTCACCCTCACTTGGACCTAAACTCCTAGGGAAGCAGCCAGAGAAGATCTGCTGGGACTGGAAATTTATACATCTCAGGAGAGCTGCAGGGGCTGGCACGGGACAACCACCTGAGGGTTGATTTACAATGACTATCCTGAAAAAAAGAGATGACTACATGTCAGATTAAGATCTGAGGGAAAGGACAAGGAAGTAATAATGGTTTCCCAAAAAGAAAACTAGTAAGATAGGCAAAGATCTGACGGTGAAAGGTAGGACAGGATGAGAGAAAGTAAAGGTAGCAAACTAGAGAAGAAGGGCAATGCTGTACCAGACGGACTCACTCAAGCAGTCATAAAGAAGAAAAGCACATTGTACATGCATTTTATAAAATTTTCTTCTAGCATTTTATTATGAAAATTTTCAGATATATGTTAAAATGTGAAGAATATGTTTTCAATGGAAATTAATTGACTATGTTGGGTGTATCCTATTTCTATCCATCCATCCATCAATTTATTTTCTGTTTGTTTTGATTTAATTCAGAGTATAGTTAAGAAACCTATATGCTTTGTGCTAAAGGATTCAACATGCGAATCTAATCATTGTTCATACAGTCTTAACACTGTTTGTCTGTGGGGATATAAAATGTGTCTGTCATGGAAGGCATAAATCTGCAGTGTACAGTTAATGAGTTGGACAGAGGCATTCACCTACATATAGTAAACTTCTATCAAGATTTGTCTTATTACTATCATGCTAGAATGTTTCCACTTACTGTTCTTTTTCAATGAGTTTCCACTTCGGACTGGTCTACTGCTTTTTAAATCTAATCATATATTAGATTTGATTCTCTAGAACATCATAAAAGTGGAATCATACACTATAATTTTTTATTTTACCACTCATTGTTTGAAGGTTCATATATCTATATCTATATCTATATATCATGCATATGCATATGTATGTATCTCTCATACACATACATGTGATACATATCATGCATACAATAAATATGCTATATATGTCAAGGTATCTGTTAGTATTTGTTCTTTTCTATTTATTATATGAAGATAATACTGTTTATTTTCCTATTGATACATTCCTTTGTTGTTTACAGCTTTCTCTGAACATCCAAATGTTTCTCTCTGTGTGTTTGTGTGTGTGTGTGTGTGTGTGTGTGTGTCTATGTGTGTGTCTGTGTCTGTCTGTCCCTTAGGCTTGAACTCAGAGGCCTGTCCCTAAGTTTTTTTGCTCAAGATTAGTGCTCTCCAACTTGAACCACAGCTCTACTCCTGGCTTTTCAGTGGTTAATTAGAGATAAGACTTTCACAGGCTTTCCTGACCAGGATGGCTTCAAACCATGATTCTAAGATCTCAGCCTGTGGGGTAGCTAGGCTTACAGGCATGAGTCACTGGTACCCAATTGAATATTTCTTTTATTATTCATGAGCATGCGTTTTCTCTTAATTAAATTCCTAGGACAGCAATGGCTAAATCATAAACTACACAATGCTGTAACTACTTTGGAAAAGACTTTGGGCAAACTACATTTTTTGTTCTTAAATGTTGGTAGTATTTTTCATTCCCACTCACATTGTGTGACAGTTGTGATTTTCTCAGCATCTTCAAAATAGTTTGGGATTCTCATTAAAAAACATTCTTAGCCATTCTGTTAGATGGTTTTAGGTATTTTAATTTGAAAGAGCGTAACAAAATTAATGAAGCATCTGAAAGTCTTCAGACACATAATACTTAATATGTTGACCTATAGGAACCTGGAAATAATGCCTAAATCCATTTGCTAACCCCTTCAATCAGTGAGTCCTCACAGATTTTCTAACCTGAGACTTTCATTTAGAAGAAGAAGAAAGCCCAGAATTAGGACAGAGGCAGCTGAAGGTCATTCATTAAAATAGTAACAGAGAAGGAGTCTGTGGCCGTTGTTCTTGTCACATGAGAAATGGCACACGCCTCTGTATTTATGTGATTCTCTCATTTCATGGTCTTGGCTGACACTACCTTGAACACACTTTTCAAAATAGGACTCTAAACTGTCATCACATCATTATGGTGTGGGGGCCAGACTCATTCGCATCCCTTCTTTAAGTCAGAGGAGCATAAGTTTTGTGTACTCTCACTGAGTCATAAGAATGGAGACGCATGTGGGCACTCTGCAGTTTGCTCTTACTTGAAGGAAACAGTGAGAAGAACCAGGTGTCCCAAACTTAGGGCATATCTCTTAAGTTGCCCAACTCCAATCATCAGCCTGGTCATAAACGCAATTGAATGATCATTTCAGAGGCCCAGCCCCAAATTGTGAGCTAGAAAGACATTTCAGTGTTACAGAGGGAAAGCTTCCTCTAAGTTGGATCTCTGAACCTCTGTGTCTGCACGCATAGGTGTGCTGTGTGAGGCCTAACACAGATTCCCCTAAAGAACAGCTCTATGTTCCTCCCCCCAGTTACATAATTCCTCTCTGTGCTCTGATTCTCTCAACTTCTTACCTTTCTTTAGTTCAGTGTCCTAGAATTATTTCTTACCTCCCAAACATTAGGGAAATTTAAAGGCTCTGGACTTTAAGAGGACTCTAAATAATGGCCCTTCAAACGCAAGGTCTGACTTCTCTCTTCTTTCCAATAATCACTGTCTTTGACCAAGATCCCAGTTCCTGAGGAAAACTTCAATAATTATGTTCCTGTGTCCATGACAAATCCCAATTTGTTATGGTAAATCAGGTGGGAAGTAAAAAGGAAAAGACTTATAACATGACCATAGATAGGTATATTTGTATATTTCCTAGCCTAATAAAAATGGTAAAAATGCTTTGTGATAGAAAATATATCTAATATAATAAAGTCATAATGACAATGAATTCAACTCTATCTTCCTCCCCCCCCTCTCTCTCTCTCACACACACACACACACTCCATTATATGAAAGAAAACAACCTAAAACAGTGATACAGAAGACTGTGACTCTAAGACTTTTTATACCTTCTGGAGAAATGGTTGTGTTTGCTTAGTAAGCTTTAAGAAGTTTCTGTGTTTTATTTTTCCTTTTGGGGTGGGATCCCTTGGGGTCTAAACTATGCAGAGTGACAACCTGTTGAGATGAGCAGGAGTGGAAGGAGCTGGGATACCCACTGAGGACTAAATGGGTGTTGCTGTTGTCTTTCTTGCAGCCACTTATCACCTTGGACAGCAGTATCTCCTTCACCTTCCTCACAGAGGGAACCAACACCATCACTGTGCAGGTGGCGGCTGGGAATGCCCTTATCCAGGACACAAAAGATATCGCAGTTCATGGTAAGCCCTGAAAATTGTCCATTGTTGTTGTCCCTTGCCTCACCCTAGCCCTGCCCATTCGGCTCCCACCACTCACCCTAGTGGCAACTGGACTGTGAAAAAATAATAGAGGTCCACTTGGCATTCAAATATACCTCCTGCCTTGCTCCTGGATAGAGGATTCATATAATAAAAGGAATTGACCGTAGAGTTACATTCTCTGCCCTGTGGTGTGCTTGCATCACAGTCAGTTACAATTCACAGTTTTGAGATAGGTAGTATGTGTTGATGGGATAAGGCTAGATAGCTTCATGGCTGCTAGATCCAGCATCCTGCTGATGCTTCTGTAATGTGAGTTCAGCCTTGACTCTGGGAGATGGAAACAAAATGGGAGGAGTCATAGTCCCTGCCTTTGAAGGCTAAAACCTGAGAGAAAAGCAGGAGGAAGTGATAACAGAGTTCCTATTCTGCAGAGAAACCAGTCTTCCTTACTAAATTTATTTTAAATAAAATTAATGATTCTTCTTCTGCCAGGCCACAATGCCTGCCCCAGGTTTCTAGACATAGACACAATCGCTGTGGTTTCTCGACAAAGTTGTTCTGATGCAGATGCTTTGGCCCAACAGATATTTCTTCTGTTTCACCCAGAAACCTTTCTACCTTTCTGCCAACTTGGCGCTCAATTCTTTATTGGTCAGCTGGTATTTTATTTTTAGGTAAACAGTTTTATTGATATGTAAATTTGATTCTGAAAATTGTCCAAATTCTGTTTGCTTCATGCGTTACCAACAAGTACATAAACCTGTACCTTCCCCAACCAGGTTAGCAGTGGAGCTCCTATAATCAACCTAATAACCAAGTTAGAACCTACTTCCTAGTCCACGGAGGCTGTTTTTTAAAACAACAAAGGAACTTAAGAAAGAAGTGGAAAAACCTTCAACTCAACTATTCCCAAACTGTGAGAGCTTTGAAGTGGCTCTGCAGGGTGCTCCGGCACATATGTGCCTTGGAGTTTCCTGGTTTTGTTTCTTTCCAGATAGAATGTTTTCTACAGGAAGAAAGGCTTAAGATCCAAATATATATATATGTATAATATATTTAATATATATATGTATAATAACTAAGGACACGTGAAGGAACATATAAACTTCCAATCAGCACATTCCACCTTCTTTCAGAATTTACAAAGTAGGCTGAAAGTAAGGAATTGTACCTGCAGCCTTGTAAGACTTGTAAGGCTTGGTGATAGGCCTCACACTCCATCTCACCTCACTCTGGTGGCCTCACTCCCACATTCTGTCTCCCTGCAGAATACTTCCAGTCTCAGCTCTTATCCTTCTCTCCCAATCTGGATTACCACAATCCTGACATTCCTGAATGGAGGCAAGACATTGGCAATGTCATCAAGCGAGCTCTGGTTAAAGTAAGTTGACTTTATCATTGTTTAAGTCTTTGTGAGCAAAGGAAAATGAGCTATATAGTGTGGATAAGAACACATTTTCATGGATTAAAATATCACTGCAGGTAGATAAGGGTTAGTTCTGTGGAAGGAGAGAGAGAGAGAGAGATGGAAGGAGGGAGGGAGGGAGTGAGGGAGGGAGGGAGGGAGGGAGGGAGGGAGGGAGGGAGGGAGGGAGAGAGAAGGCTGGGTGCCTGTGTCACACCTATAATCCTAGCTACTCAGGAGGCTGAGATCTGAGTATCAGGGTTCAAAGCCAGAGTGGGCAGAAAAGTCCCTGGGACTCTTAACTGCAGTAAACCACTTAGAAAAAAGCCAGAAGTGATACTGTAGCTTAAATGGTAGAATACTAGTCTTGAGCAAAAAGAGGCTCAGGGACAGCACCCAGGCTCTGAGTTCAAGCCTCAGACTGGCAAAAAAGAAAAAAGAAGGGAAAATGGAGAGAGTGGGGAAGAAAGGAGAGAAACAAAGAGGAGAGGAAAGGATGGGGTAAAAGAGTCTATCCAATCCAGGTTTGAAGATGGAGAAATCATCCTACTGTTAATCTCAAATATTTGAGATGAAGGCTTGACTACTCCAATAGAGTAATGAGTGGATCGTTCCTTGAGTTTATACTACTATCATGCACCTAGCTCTTTGGCCAAGAATAGTGTCTTCTTAGCAAATAGTGTCTTCTTAGATGCAGCAGATCATCATTGGCCACAGACAGCACTCAGAAAGCTTTAGGTTGGGAAACAGAGACTTCCAAAAAGGGAAGAAATCTACGTATTTAACCCAAGGTCAAATGCGCCTTAGAGAATGTAAAAGACTTTTGTTAACAGCTGTAGGAGCTATGCAGTATAATATAATAATGAATAAAACATGGTCAACTCAAACGTAGAAACAAGTCTAAAGTGCAATTAGTTGTATGATGGAGGCATCGGCAGCATCTCCAAGGAGCATGGAGAGAAGTATATTTCACCCTGTCTAGGGAAACACAGGCTTGGTACAGATTGGAAAATAAGTTCATTCTTGTTGAACTATTGGGATGGTTTAGGAGGGGATATTTGACTTGTGCTTTTCAAGGGTGTATTTCAGTTAACACTGAGTTGTACTATCTTTTTAAGTAGCCTGGAACTACTATCAGAATACAACATGTTTGGGAAATGGCATGGAGTTTTGTGCAGCCAGTATAAGGAAGAGTGTGGCTAAAAATTTAGGTCAGATTGTAAAGGGTCTGAGTCTCTACGATAGGCAGTGAGTATACAGTGCTTTGTTTGGTTGTAGTGGGAAAATGCTGTCAGTAGGCTTATATTCCAGATATCTATTCTAGGGACAATGCTAAAGGCTATTGGGATAAGGAGTTCCAAGGGTGGGGGACACTTCACAAAAGGTATCCAATTAAAAGAGCACCACAAAGGGTATCCATCCAATTAAAAGCGGCAAGGGGTAATAAGATCCTAAAAGAAAAGAATCAAAAGACAACAAGTTGTTGAACAACAGAGATGCTGACTAATTAATACAATGTGTGTGAGAGGCAGAGAGAAGCTTTCTGATGGCTTTGCTATTAACCAAGGTGGAGACTATGCAGGAGAAATATGCTTAACACACAGCAATGGCTCTGTCTATTATTTAGGCTTGGAGCATAGGAGAGATAATTAGGTAAAGATGTCTGGGACATTGTAAATATGTATCTGAAGGCCCAATGGAAGTTCAAGCTGGACTTGAGAGTTGGGGCTATGGAGGTCATAAGGCTTCCTCTTCAGGGCAGGGAAGTCAGGACTGCTGATATATCCCAAGGCAGAAGAGAAAGACCTGGAGAGGGAAGTGACAGTAAGGAAGCAGAATAAATAAATGAAAACTCTTGTGGGAGTTGTCAATACCAGGAACTTCAAATCTTTTGATAAAAAGATTGTTCCTGATGGTTCCCGGAACAAAATGAAAATGAGATTGCTGTGCACACACTCAGTCCATTCTGGCTGCCATAACAAGAGGTCGTAGGCTAGGTGGCTTATAAACAACATATATTTATTTCTCACAGTTTTTCGGAATAGAAAGTCCAAGATCAAGGCAGTGGCAGATTTGATATCTGATCATAGCCTGTTTTCTGATTCATAGGTGAGCCTTTCTCATTGTGTGTTCACATGGTAGAAGGAGGGCAAAGCAGTTCTCTGGGGCCTCTTAAATAAGGGCTTTAATCCCAATTCTGAGAGCTCCACCCTTATGACCTGATCATCTTGCAAAGCCTTCACCTCCTGAAAACAATCATATTGGTGGTGAAGTTTCAAATATAAGAATTGTAAGGGAAGGAGCCAAATAGCCAGGCTGCACCATAATGTTGAACATAACATCCCAGATGTATTTTGCATGCTGGAATTATTAAAGCACACTAACTTTGGAGCTGATTATGATAAACTGTTACTAAATACTAACAACCAGCCATGTCAGTCCATGCCCAGCCTTTAAATCTCAGGAAGGCAAATCACTTGCTTTGTTCCTTTGGACAGCATTAAGTAAACTCTGATGCCTAGTTCCAAGGTCCACTGAAGGTCTCTGACTGACATGCCCTGGATTATTTTTCCCTGAAACAAAGGCCAGACATTGGTGGGCTCATTTCCCTTCATCTCATTGGGTGATTTTTCTGCATTGAATTTCTTATTCTCTTCTGAGTCTTGCTGCCACTGTCAGGTAAGGATAAAGTCTCCCTTTGCCACACACTGTTCACAAAGATTTCCAGCCACCCTCCTTTCCAGTAGGACACTGAGGTGGCTGGGAAACCAGCTCTAAGGTTTCACGAGGATGCTCCCTCAGTTTTTGGACCCTGTAGGCTTTTGATGGCCCCTTTGTAATTTTGTGTGTCTGGCAAGCTTCTCTTTCCTTATCATATCCTTGAGCATTCACTCCAATCTATAAGCCTAGTTCTAAATAGGAAACAGAGCTGAGCAAATGGGAAACAACCACTTTTCCACTTCTATCCAATTCAGCAACTATTTGCTGACTGTCTCTTCTGCTAAGCATTTTCTGGTACAGTGAGGTAGCTGTAAAGACCCTCTGGACTGCCTCAGAGAGCGCAGAATCTTAACCTGTCACAGAAATGACCAGGATTTGTGTGGATGGGATACATGATCGTAACATGCAGTGGACAGGGTGATCTGGCAGATCTCAGGTGGCATGCTGAGAGGAAGAAGATTCTTGAAGGTATAGGTAGTAGTCAAGGGACACTTCTTGGAGGAGGCACTATTATAGCTGCACTACACAATCCATCACATGTGTACTGATAGAAGGGACAATGTTGTTATGAAAAGAAGACTTCTAGTAGACACAGGAAAGTATAAACAATGGGAAAACTTTCTTTATTCTTACCTATTTGGTTTTTTAAAAATTTATTTTTCAAGAATTTGCCTTTAGACAGAAGCCAAGTATTAATTTTTTTATTTTAAAGCAATAACCACTTTTACTAGGCACACAAAAATGGAAAAATGGTGGCTCATGTCTGTAATCCTAGCTAATCAAGAGGCTGAGATCTTAGGAACACAGTTTAAAGCCAGCCTGGGCAGGAAAAACCATGAGACTCTTATCTTGCATGAACTTCCAAAGAGTAAGAAGTGGCCCTGTAGCTCAAGTAGTAGAGCACAAACATTGAGCAAAAAAGCTCAGGGGCATTGCCAAGGCCCTGAGTTCAAGCCCCCAAACTGGCACCAGAAGGAAAAGAAAGACTGGAAGACAAGAAAGAAAGAGAGGAAGGAAGGAAGGAAGGAATAAAGAATTTACTCATAGTACCAGCCTTTTAACTTTCAGAATTTGATTTTTCTTGTGCCCTTGTATTTTTATAGTTGTAACCAAAGGAATATAAAGAAATAGACCAGAATGCAGCCATCCTAAGTAATTTTCCACATTACTTTATGGTACTCAGTATCATTTTAGAGTTAGGATCATCAAATTGGTATTTCCAATATCTAAAAAAAAATTGAGTTTGATCTGTTTTCTAGTCTAAATAATACTGTTGTTGTATTTTTCCTGTATGTGACTTTTCCTCTAGTTTGGATCACGTCTTTAGGACTAAGTCACCCATTTGCAGTTACTAAATGAAGAATATGAATATTTTTACTTTTGGGAGCCAATTGGTGATATGTACCAAACTTTAGTGCTTCTAGCAACAAATGAAGGAACCTCCTTCACTATAGCCACAGCAATATTAGCCACAAACCCCAACCTGAGTCACCTTTAATCCTTGAAAGCAAGGGCAGCCCAGCTGTGTTGTTAAATCTGAGTTTTCCCTGTGTATTTGCCAATGTTTGACCCCATTTGCAGCCCGTCTGTTTGTGTTTTAGTCAGAAGCTCTAGTCCTTATAGCAGAACAATGGAAATATGTATGAAGAACTGTTGCAAATGCTCCCAGCAAATAATGTGTTGTAAATCATTTGTAATACTATTTTAGTTTCAGTAAAAATGTATATTAGAGCAGAGGGCATTGAATAATCCTTTAACTAGTAACTGTAGGGAGAAGAGGAAGGAAGCCCAGATGTACACTGGAGCCTGTGCTGCATACATTAAATAACATAAAACGGAACCTTGTATCTGATCTATGTGGTGTGCTCCCTCTGCCTCTAGTCATTGATCTGGGGGAGGACTGGCTCTGTAGCCCCCCTCTCTCTGTTGCATACATCTTGCAGGTAACCAGTGTCCCAGAAGAGCAGGTCCTCGTGGCTGTGTTCCCTGGCCTCCCCACATCAGCAGAGCTTTTCATCCTGCCACCCAAGAACTTGACGGAGAGGAGGAAAGGGCACGAGGGGGATTTGGAAGAAGTAAGTGAAGGTGGTTTGGCTGGGACACTCACTGACACCCATGGTTTAGGGGAAACAACGTTGTTCTCATCTCAAATAGGCATCAGTTTCTCTCTCATTCACCTGTCAGCCTAGGGCTCTTTGCCTAGCACCCAGGATTTTGAAGAACACTCAGCTTTACCCGCAATAAGCAGAAAGGCTAAGAACTGGAAGCAGTCAGAGACACGGAGGGAAGAGTCACGGGCATTGTGTATTCCAATGACTGGCATTGCTGAACCTTGCTATATCTCCCTTCCACGGCTCATTCTGAAGCGCAGGAAATGGGGTGGGGAGAGGTGGCCCTAGAGACCCTGGCCAATTTAAGTTCTGCTTCGAGAGAGAAAATGAATTGCTTTTAAGCATGTTTGGTTGGAGAGAGATGGATTGGCTCATCTTGCTTTGACTAAAGAGGCAGCATTTCCATAGGGGGTTGTGATTTACTGTCCTTATGAAATGTGCAATGAGTTCCTCGGATTCACACAAACCCAGAAGCAAAGCAGAGGCCGGTCTGCTGTTTCTCCCCATCACTGGAGGCTCCTACTGGGGTCCTTTGGGCTGAACCTCTGTCACCTTTCCCCCACATTTCATGATGTTAAGTCTGGAGAAGTGGAGAGGAACAAGGACGAGGCTACTGAAAATCTGTGGGAGTCAAACACATTTGCTCCCGTGTGGAGTAACCATTGTGCATACACCATCTGTGTGGATGGCTGTCACCATCCCTCCATATCTACAATCTACATCTGCCACCGTGGTCAGCTTCTGTGGAACAAGAAAACAGCTCACTATATGTCAAGGTTTCATGTGGATGTTGGCCAGGAATAAATCCAGCTTCTCGGCACACCACACTTTCCCAAGACCTCCTTATTCTGAAATAGCAAGTGGTATGAGTGTGGACTCTATTTGGAAGCTATAATATCCATCTGTTTAGATAAATAGGTAATTATGGTGATGAATAGCAGCTGTGATAGTAAGGCACATACAGTGAGATAAGAGTTAGGGACAACAGCCTAAGACTGCCTGCACTTTCATGTGGGAATTATAGAGCGATTAAATCGATGTTATGTGTTCTGAGGCTTGCTGGGGAAAAGTAAAGAGGAAAAATTATCCCCTTAAAAAAACAACCCACAGGCAGCTTCTGCTTTGATGTTTGCCTCCCATTGTCTCAAAGCAGGGAAATGCAGAGGAGTGGGTTGGACTGTCTTGCCTGCTTTAATCCTGGCAGGAGGTTCCTCACCCTGTGTGAGCTACTTAATCAGATTAAAGAGCTAATGATGAGTTGACTTTCTTTCATTGGATCCACAACAGGTCTTAGGTTATCAAGGCAGGGATGAAAGAGCTCTGAGCTAGGAGCTGAATGAATTACTTACATCTGTTCCATCTCTGAAAGAGATAGATATGCCTCTTTGTAACTCATTCTTTCCCCCAATGGAAACAAATAGAACTAGCTCATTCCTTGGGTTCCTCTAGCTCTGAGGCAAGTGAGGACCAAATGGATAAAGATGTTCTGGCATCCTGGCCCCAGATTGAACATGGTCATTTGTTGTCAATTGACTGATAAGGGAACATCACCACTATTATCTTCCCATGCAGCCTCTTGCTTCTTTTCCAGATTGTAGAGACATTGTTTAATGCTCTCAACCAAAACTTGGTCCAGTTTGAACTGAAGCCAGGGGTCCAGGTCATTGTGTATGTCACACAGCTGACGTTAGGTGAGTGCCTGTTGGGGGTCATGGGGGATATGGGTACAAAGATCTGTTATCCGAGAGAGAAAAGGGAGGAAATCATCACCAAAATCCTTTCCATAAATGCCACACAATGGTCCTATACAGGGCTTCTGTGTGTAGTGACAACCCAGAGAGGTAGTGTCTTTATGGAGGTGTTATGAGGGGATGGCAGGAAGACTTCGTAAGACTTTGTAAGTACTTTATAAGGACACATGTGTGAATCCTGGGATAGTCATGAGAAAAATTGCATGTATACAACTTCCTGTATGTATTTTTTTGTTTTAGTCACAACAGTTGAAATGACACTGGGCAATTACTTGGGCTCTTTTAATGTGTTCAGTTGCCTGACTCCCATGGCATTTGGTTGGGAAGTCAGATCAGAAAACAGTAAAATCCAGTTTTACAATGGATAAGTGTAAGTGGAACCATAGACCAGCTCTAATTGGCCAGTTCATGAAAGGAAAAAATAATGTCCATGTTCCATTGGACATTGACTTGTGTACCTCTCTCTCTCTCTCTCTCTCTCTCTCTCTCTCTCTCTCTCTCTCTCTCTCTCTCTCTCTCTTGCTCTTTCTCTCTGGGAGAGCCTATTTGCTCAATGGTTTCATTTTTAATTAATGCAAGATTTTCAGATGTACAAGTTCCAAATGTGCCCGTCCAATGGCATTTTTATCAGAAAGTAGAGGAGAATAGAACATTGCTAGTACTTAACCCAAAGCTCCTAGTGGAGAACATTCAAATCATCTTCTCCTGGGACACACATTGTCTTTTTGTACCAAGAATAGGTTCCCCAAATGCATAGCAGAAGAATTGCCATCCCTGTAATAATGACTATGCAACATTGAAGGCAAGCCTCCTGTACCCACATTGCAGGCAGGGCAACTGGAAACTGGAAATCAAGGTGTGGACTGATTGACCGCATTTCTCCAGTAAGTTGTTTCTAACTAAGCACACCTGTGTTTCTGTCCTAGCTCCATTGGTGGATTCCAGCGCTGGACACAGCAGCTCAGCTATGCTTATGCTCTTGTCAGTAGTGTTTGTTGGCTTGGCTGTGTTTTTGATCTACAAGTTTAAAAGGTATGTGTTATTGTCAGGAGTGGGTTCATCGCAGACAATTCTTCCTATAGCCACTTTCCCCTACTCATTTCAAGAATGTGATCTTAGCTTTCCTTGAACCTATTTTTGGCACTTGAGGAAAAATAGGAATGTCTGAGATCAGAAAATAAATGAGTATAGGAATCTGACCACTATCCAATTTGTAGCAATAATACACTAGAAAAATGAGAGCTGTGAGTATGAAATGCATTCTAGAATCTTCAAGAGAAGCACAAAATACTTTCAGTCTCATTTGAATTTTGAAAATAAGGTCACAGATATTCAGGGGTCTTTGGGAGGTCTTTTCATACAGATCAACACCCATTCAGTGCTATTAAATAAAGAAAAGGTAGCTGAGTTGTTTTCTGTCTGTCTTTTTCTCTCTCACACACATTTCTACTTTCTTCCTTTCTCAGTTTAAATTTGTACCACCTATCCAACCTTTCTCGCTCTTCCTTTTTTCCTGTGTCTAAAGGAAATTGATCATGAAAAGCAAACCCTGCATGTATTCAGAAGTAAGGTTTGAAGTCCTCAGGAGGGCTGTTATAACAGGCTACTTACCAAAAAGATGAGATTTAAATCAATAATTCTTAACTCATATTCAAAGTATATAAAATACTTCTCCCAGGAAGAGAACTTTTTGATAATATGAACTCTTGAAGTCAGACTTACTCTTAGTTATTGAATTCATATCCTTGGATGACTATATTTGCTTCTGTTAGCCTTAGTTTCCTCATCTGTAAAATGAGGAAAACTTTTTTGTTCAGTTTAAATATAATAGCTATAACCTCCACAAACTAAATAATCAAGGAAGCTAAGTTATTTTCATTTCTGTTCTCTAGAAATGCCTTTGTGTCACGAAATGGCACTTACTAAATTCTGAAAAATCATGCCAGTGATGTAGTGATGTTATTGAGTGAATTTTTCAAAAGAATAGCTTAGCTCTGGTAGTTCTAGACCCTGGAGTTAACTTATTTCTTGTGAATTTGGAAAGAAAATAGCAAACATTATTTATTCTACCTGTCCTTTCCCATGGCTCTTCTCTGGTGGATATTCCCTCTAAAGTGACCAGTTTTTTATTTATTAATTAAATTTTGTTGACAAGGTGTTGTACAAAAGGGGTACAGTTACATAATAGGACAGAGAGTACATTTCTTGTGATACCTTACACACTCGTTTTTCTTTTCCTTCCCTAGATCAGGTAGGCATATATACGAGGCGAGTTTTTTTGTTTTGTTTTGTTTTGTTTTGTTTTGTTTTTGCCAGTCCTGGGGCTTGGACTCAGGGTCTGAGCACTGTCCCTGGCTTATTTTTACTCAAGGCTAGCACTCTTCCACTTGAGCCACAGCACCACTTCTGACCATTTTCTGTATATGTGGTGCTGGGGAATTGAACCCAGGGCTTCATGTATACGAGGCGAACACTCTTGCCACCAGGCCATATCCTCAGCCCAGGTAGGCATATATACAATACCCAGTGTACCAAAAACATATACAGTAGCCACATGGCATATGCCAAAGAAAATTCACCTAGAACTTTAAATATAACGTCAACAATAGAGTTTGCTATCTTTGTCTTATATGATCATACATACATGGATTTTGAGTTAGTGTGATCCACTGAGAGGTCTATTTTAGACCTTTTTATGTTTAGTAGTTGTTTGGTTTTAGATACATAATGTAAGGTCGCTGACCCAAACCTATGGGAAATACCATTTGACAAGAAGTTTTTGGTTTCATAGACATGGTCTCTACTGTGCCTCCCTACCCACCTCCACCTTAACAGTCATATATCAAGGAGATCATGCCCCTTTGTTTTCTGTGTTCTAGGCTTGTCTCACTCAACATTATTTGTTCAAGTTCTGACCATTTCCCTGTGAATAACAATATTTTATCATTTCTATTTGCTATGTAGTATTCCATTGTGTATAGGTACCACATTTTTTGAATCCATTCATCTGTAGAGGGGCATCTGGGTTGTTTCCATATTTTGGTTATTGTGAATTGTGCAGCGATAAACATGGATGTGCAGATGTCTTTTTGATATCCTGAGACCTGTTGTTCAGGATAGATGCCTAGGAGTGGTATGGTTGGGTCATAGGGTAGGTCTATGTTGAGCTTTTTGAGGAACCTCCATACTGTTCTCCAAAGTGGTTGTACTAATTTGCACTCCCACCAACAATGGAGAAGGGTTCCTCTTTCCCTGCATCCCCTCCAGCATTTGTTGTTGTCTGAGTTCAGAGTAGGCTATTCTAACTGGAGTAAGGTGGTATCTCAGGGTTGTTTTTATTTGCATTTCCTTTACTGCCAGGGATGTTGAACATTTCCTCATTTCTTTGCCATTTTTTATCTCTTCTCCCATGAAGTCTCTCTTTAGCTCCTTTGCTCATTTCCTAATTGGTTTACTGGGCTTGGAGGGGCTTAGTTTTTTGAGTTCTCTGTAGATGACATATATTAGGCCTTTGTCTGTTGCTGTGCTGGTGAAGATCCTTTCCCATATGGTTGGCTGTCTTTCTAGTTTGGTGGCTATGTCCTTAGCTGTGCAGAAACTTTTTATTTTGTGGTAGTCCCATTTGTCAAGTCTCTCCCCTATTTGTTGTGCCCCTGGGACTATATTCAGGAAGTTCCTTCCTGTGCCTATAAGTTCTAGCGTCTTTCCTACTCTGTCTTTCAGTAGTTTCAAAGATTCAGGTCTGATGTTGAGGTCCTTGATCCATTTTGAGTTGATCTTGATGCATGGTGATAGGCTTGGGTCTACTTTGAGTTTTTTATATGGCTTCCCAGTTTTCCCAGCACCAGTAGTTGAAAAGGCTATGTTTTTTCCATTGTATGTCTTTATTTCCTTTGTCAAATATCAGCTGACTGTAAGAGTGCAGTTTTATTTCTGGGTCTTCTATTCCATTGGTCTTCAGGTCTGTTTTTATACCAATACCGAGCTGTTTTTGTTATAAGGCTCTATAACAGAGCTTGAAATCTGGTATTGTGATACCTCCTGCACTGCTTTTTTTGCCTAGAATTGCTTTGGCTATTCTAGGTCTTTTGCTGTTCCATATGAATTTATGGGTTGCTTTCTCTCTTTCAGTGAAGAATGTAGCTCAGATCTTGGTGGGGATTGCATTGAATTTGTATAACAATTTGGGCTATATGGCCATTTTCACTATATTGATTCTGCCTACCCATGAGCATAGGAGGTCTTTCCATCTCCTTGTGTCCTCTTTGATTGCCCTTTTTAGATTTGTATAGTTCTCATTAAATAGGTCATTCACGTCTTTAGTTAGGTTGATCCCTAGGTAATTTATTCTTTTTTTTTTAGCTATTGTAAATGTTGTTATTTCCATAATTTCCTTTTCTGCTTGTGCATTGCTGGTATACAGAAAAGCTTCTGACGTTTTTGGTTGATTTTGTATTCCTGATACTTTGCCAAAATGGTTTATTAGGTGTAGGAGTTTGGGGCCTGAGTTTTTTGGGTCCTTCAGATATAAGATCATGTCATCTGTGAATAGGGATAGTTTGATTTCTTCTTTGCCAATGTGGATCCCTTTGATGCCCTCCTCTTGCCTTATTGCTATGGCTAGGGTTTCTAGCACTATGTTGAAAAAAAGTGGGGAGAGTGGGCATCCTTGTCTTGTTCCTGAGTGTAGGGGGAATGGTTTTAGTTTCTCCCCATTTAATATGATATTAGCAGTTGGTCTGTTGTATATGGCTTTTATTGTTTTAAAAAATGTTCCCTCTATTCCTGTTCTCTCCAGAGCTTTTAACATGTATGGGTGCTGTATTTTGTCAAAGGCTTTTTGGGCAACGGCTGAGATGATCATATGGTTCTTGGTCTTAGCTCTGTTAATATGGTGAATTAAGTTTATCGATTTATGGATGTTGAACCCTCCTTGTGTCTGTGGGATGAAGCATACTTGATCATGATATATAATTTTCTTGATCAGTTTCTGGATCCTGTTAGCTAATATTTTGTTGAGGAGCTTTCCGTCTGTATTCATTAGTGATATTGGTCTGTAGTTCTCTTTTTTTGTTGGGTCTTTGCCTGGTTTGGGGATGAGTATAATATTAGCTTCATAGAATGAGTTTGGGATTTCTCTCTCTGTTTCTATTTTGCAGAAGAGTTTGAGGAGTATTCGTATTAGCTACTCACTAAAGGTTTTATTTATAGAATTCATTGGTGAATCCATCCGGGCCTGGGCTTTTCTTTGTTGGGAGGCTCTTGATTACCTCCTGTATCTCGCTGTAAGTTATTGGTTTATTTAGTTGATTTATTTCTTCTTGATTTAGTTTGGGCAGTTTATACTTCTCTAAGAATTGATCCATTTCTATAAAATTTCCATTCTTTGGTGAGTAGAGGTTCTTGAAATAGTTTCTTATGATTGTTTGAATATCTTGTGTATTTGTTGTAATTTTTCTGGTGGAGTCCCTGATCTTACGGATATGAGTCTCTTCTTTTTTTTTTGTAAGTCTTGTGAGGGGTCTGTCAATTTTATTTATTTTCTCAAAGAACCAGCTTTTAGTTTTATTTATTTGTTGAATGGTCTTTCTATTTTCAATCAGACTTATCTCTTTTTTAATCTTTGTGATCTCTCTCCTCCTAGTCATTTTAGATTCAATTTTTTCTTGACCAGTGACCAGTTTTACATGACTGCTTCCACAGACTTCCATGCCCACTAGTAGGACCGAGTGATGCCTTTAATCAGATTGGTGTGACCTCATGTCCTTTTAGATCAAGGTGGGAAAAAAAGCCAGCTTCTAGTCTCTTTGAAAAGAAGAAACACCTTTCTGTCACAATTAGAGAGAAGTAGGAAAGATCTGTTTATGGCAAGTCTTATTTGTGAAGGTACCTCAATTACATAAAAAGAAAATTCACCCACAAGAGAATGAAATTGTGGAAGACCCAGATGATTGCTGGTGATTGAAGATCAAGTAAACCAAATTTATGACTTCTAGCTTTATAAATCCATGATCGCTGACCATAAGAGCTAAGAGAAGTCCTGAAAAGGTGTGTGTGTGTGTGTGTGTGTGTGTGTGTGCGTGTGTGTGTGTGTGTGTGATACATCTCTAAAAGTCAAGACTATCCTGTGACATAAGAATGTTTCTGATTTTTCATAAATACTGAAAAACAAACAGTCAGCTTATATTATAGTGATCTCTAAATTCATGCACTTTAATGCATGAATCCATGCCAGGTAATGGCATTGCTGTCTATGTCTCTGACAGTGGATCAGTGGCAGTCAAACTGTATAAACAGTATTCACCTATCAGTTAACCTTTAGTTTTCTAGCTCCTTTTTCAGAACTTTTCCTCCCAGAACTATAGCCCCTTGGTTGAGAGTCTGTTGGGTCATTTGTTTGTTTGTTTTTAAAGAAAAATGATGCAAATTATATTTCAAGTATTGCCATATGTTTTACTTTCATAAGGGCAGACATACTTAATATAAGCATCAAATAATAACTAATTTTAAATTACATGTGATATGGTATATGCAAAAATGTAAAAAAAAATGACAGATATTAAAAGATGATGAGCTAGTATCTCAAAATTATTCAGTAATTACTGAGTTGCTCCAAGGAAATGGAAAGTGGTCATTTCAAATAACTGTATAATTAATTACTATTAAAAATAATTATCTATCTGGGTACCTATGGTTCATATTTGTAATCATATCCACTCAAGAGGCTGAAATCTGAAACATTTTTAAAGTATATTTTTATTTTCTTTAGCTAGTTGTACAACAAAGTTGCCAGTCAATAGAGCAGTCTATGAATAAAAGCCTCTTGATCAATAGCACCCTTTTCTAACATTCTTACCCACCCCTCTCACCTCACCCTTTCCCTCACTTTTCTTAATTGTTAGGTTATTTATTGAACTTTTTTGCCATTTAACAAAGAATTTATAATCCATATAAATGCATTTGGATTGGTGTCATCCCTTTAACATCTTTACCACCACCCCACTTTGCATCCCCCCCTGCCCTGTGTTTCTCAGTTCTGTGGCATTTACATCTGGCCTCTTATTTTTTCTGTCATATAGAACGCAATGGTAGCTATGTTGTGGATCCCCAGATTGCAGAAAGTAAAGGTCACTTTCTGATCACTGGATGCACGTGGGTCCTTCACATTTTTTTTTATTATAGCCAATAAAATTTTCTGCAGTCTTTAAAATAGGGAACTGAATTTTTAATTCTTATTGTGATTAATTGAATTTTAAGTAGTTATACCTCTCCCAGTAACATTGTATTGAGCAGCACAGTCTAATTGTGCTTTCTTTCCCCTCCCTCCCTTCCTCCCTCCTTTCTTTCTTTCTCTTTCTTTCTTTCCTTTTCTTTGTTTTCTTTCTCTTCCCAAATTACTGGCTATGTTGTTTTACAGCCAGACTTTTCCTCTCTGTAATTGTCAGCATTAAGTAATTTAAATATACGTATCTTCATTTATTGAATGCCTATTAGGTTCTAGGCATTGAAAACCACCTTCCTATCTATCCCAAGTGTTCACTTAGCAGAAAGAGAATTATGACAACACCCAAATATCACTCTACCTCTTATGTCACATTTTACTATTGGATAGAGATTTATATTCCGTGCTGCCTCAGCAGTATAATTAAAAATCATTGTTAGATGATCTATGTTCTGAAAAATATCTAATGAAATCTTCTTACTGCACTTGTAGGTAGACCTGCTTTTTCTAGTAATACAGGAAAAGAAAACTTCTGGGTCTTTCCATTTTTTCCCCATTCCTTTTTCCTAGCAGTGCTTCTAGTATAGTTCAAAGTCTACTTTGCTCTCCTAGACTTCCAACCATCTTCACAGGTGGAGGAAGTGTATATAAACTGCAGTTGTTTTCGTTTGCTTGCTTGCTTTTTTTTTTTAAGAGACTTGAGCCTATCTATCTCATTCTTCTTATTTAAACCTCTATGAATGTGTGGTCCAAGACATAGCCTTTGATCTTGATCTTTTTATGCTAAAGTAGAGTTCAGAATTGACTTAGATCCTCAAAAGTCCTACAAAGAGATGCATTAAAAATGAAAAGCAACTTGACAGCTTTTTACAATGCTGCAACTTGTGATATAAAATTCAGTCCCTTCCAACCATCTATTTAAAAAAAAAAAAGAGATGAAACTATATCTATTTTTAGATATGTTTTTCAGAGACTGAAATAAAGTGAACAATCACTTTGAGAGATAATTCATCCAAAACTTCATAGGTATCTTTATCCAAGAAGAAATGGGAGGCAATACACAAGCTTGTATGCCTAGCAATAGTTTGACTGGCCCAGATTCTAATAAATATTACAACGGACTCAATATTCATAAGTAATATGTACCTTTATGATTAGAAGGAATCTAAGTCATTAGACTATATCTTTATCCAGATCAGAGCCAGCATGAGTTGTTAAGTCTACACATTGATAGAGGCTGTGGTTTCCTGCCTCTCATACATTTCACTCATTCAAACCTTTCAAAATATATTAAACTAGTCAGAACCAGTAGGAGTCCTGGGGAAGCCTCCTTTCATGTTGGAAAGCAAACATTTAAAGACATCAAAACTGAACTTAAAGGAAAGATAGAAACTGCCATGTGTTTTAAATCTATTTTCAGGGTTATGTACTGGAAAACCTTACTTAAGACCCTATATTTTGTTTTGTTTGTGATTGAAGTGTGACAAAGAATATACAATCTTGAAAACCACTAGTTATTAGTAGGACCACAGAAAGACCCTTCTTTAGAAACACAACGAATGCTCCAGGTGGGGGTCGCCATCAGATGTCCTGAGTTTCTCATGGTCTGTGTGCCAGTGATTGCCCGCCCCCCACCTTGTCGTGGCCCCGAAGGACCCTAGTCTGATTTTGCCATCAACTGATGAAGTAAGAGAAGTAGCCTCTAAATTTGAAATTCCAGGGTTAAAAAAATAATAATCTTTGAATGGAAGAAGATAGAGAAATAAGAGCACCAGTTTTCTTTGTATAATTTATTTAACCTATAAATCCTTAATGCATGTAAACCATGTTCCGAGGACTGTGCTAATTGCCTACTGATGAGATTGGAAAAGGTGGGCCTTGTCTGCAGGAGGCTTTCAATCTGGTGGAAGAAAAGACAGAAAACATGCCAACGAGAATTATTTATGACATCCCCCTAAGGCAAAACCTATTTACATTTATTTTTGTAAACACTGTACCATGATTACATCTATAAAGCAGAGAAAGTTTTAAATATATGTTTAGGGGAGGCCTCTCAGAAATGACATGCATGTAAATCAAGTTCTAAACCATCCATAGAAAGGAAAGGCCAGCATAAGAGGGAGGCCAAACAGTTGATTCACAGCCAAACCCTCCTCATGAGGAACAGAGCCTTGGTATTATTACTGTTTAAAGTCTGGTCTCTAGCTGACCAGAGCATGACCTGACAGCTTGGTAGAAAAGTAAAATCTCCTGCATTCCAGGTCTATAATGACATTGTGTACATTTCACTGAGGACCCCAAGGTCCTCAGTGATGCTTAAGCTCACCAGATCTCGAGAAGCACAAGGTTCGAGGTATGCAAAGGAAGCTGCACTCCAGTGGGGCAGGGAGAGTGGAGATAAGTCAGAAGATGAATGTCCCAAGATTTCAATCGAAACTTGTTCATTCTTCCCACCCCAAGCTCATCTACCTTTCATTTCCAAACCTAGTCCTTTTGCACCTTCAAAGGAAGTTATTTAGCTTCTTCTGATCCTTTCTTTGATGCTCTCAATCATTCTAAAAGGAAGTTACTCTTATCCCTACTGAAGAGATGAGGAAACTGAATACCAGACTCTAGGATGCCTGGCTCATGGGTGTTTCTCTGAAAATTCAAATGACAGTTGAGTCAATTATTTCTTGGTCACTGATAACAGGCAATGTGAATTGATTGAATTGATGCAGCCCTAGAAAAGCATATTATCTTTCATGATGCCCAATTTCAAGTCTCAAAGTCCAACTCCTTTAAGAAATTAATAACAAGTAAATTTTTAAGAAAGTTGTGATCAACTCCATTGCCCTTTTGTAGCTACTTGCTTGGATTTTACTGAAGGACTGGGTGCAGATGCTTTCCCAAGGGTTTCTATGGGTTTGTTTTCACTGAGCCCCTCAGTCTGGTGTGTTGGCCAAAGTACCTTCAAGTGGACAGCCAATACTTTTCCCCTGGCCTGTTCGTTGCTCCTTCCTTCCTTCCTTCCTTCCTTCCTTCCTTCCTTCCTTCCTTCCTTCCTTCCTTCCTTCCTTCCTTCCTTCCTTCTTCATTTCTTCCCCTTTTCCCTTTCTGTCTTTTCTCTTTTTGCTGGTAGGGATTCATTTTATAGACATAGGTTATCCTTGAATCACTATGTAGCCAGGATGTTTTCAAACTCTGATCTTCCTGCCTCTGCCTTTTCTAGTGCTGGGATTGTAATTGTGAGCCATCATGGCCAGCTGACTTTTTTGTTGTTGTTGAGAACTCCTCCCTGTATCACCCTGGATTTCTAATGCCCCACGTTTAACCTGTACTGTGACCTTCTTCTGATTTTGTTACTACCCTATGTAGGAAAATACCCTGGATTAACATCTATGCTCAAGTACAGCATGACAAGGAACAAGAGATGATTGGGTCAGTGAGCCAAAGTGAAAATGCCCCCAAAATCACACTCAGTGACTTCACGGAGCCTGAAGAGCTGCTAGACAAAGAGCTGGACACACGGGTCATAGGTACGTGTGCTTGTGTGACTACACTCAGACTCCTCTATCCTACAAGTGTTCCAGGAGCAGCTCACATGCCCCGTTCAGCAGACAGCATTGGAACAAGAAACCTCAAGGGAAACCTCTGGCTCTAGTGACACAGTCAAACATGTGCCTGCCAACTACAGCCACATGAAAATGGCAGACTTGTTTTTCCTTTGGGAATTCAATCTACACTGGAAGCACTAGTATTGCAGTAGGGAAGGAATGAAATCAACTATCCATTAGTGTTTAACCTTTTTCTCTTTTACTATAAAGAAAGCTCATTCTATGTCCTGAATTATAGTCATATGAATGCTGAACCTGGTAGCAGATTGGCTGTTGTTTGGCCCATCCGTGACCTTAGTGACATCTCTGGGTCAAGTAATTCTTCACTATGGCATAAAAGAACATCTGAGGGTCTATCCAATTTCTATATGATACTGAGAGTCAGTTCTGCCAACATTGTGGTAATGACGTGACACTCTGTCGTTAGCACATAGTGTCTGCCTGCCACATAGTGAGTATTTACTACATGTCATCTGTGGCTTCCGGTCCCAGTAGGGTAGAAGATGGCAGTCACCATATTGATTCTCCTTATGTCCTACTGTGGGAGACAGCAGATGATGCAAAACATGGGTAAGGCAGAGAGCTGAGAGGAACGAGCAGGCACCCTATTTAAATGCTTTCGATGTAACTTAACTCTTGCAGATGGCTTAGAATTCAGCAGTGAAGAAAGCTAAGGTGGACACCTTTGGGGAACTTATTAACCTCCTTTTTCTTCTGTGTCTTCTCTCCCCTTCAGGAGGCATTGCCGCCATCGCAAACAGCGAAAGCACAAAGGAGATCCCCAACTGTACCAGTGTTTAACACCAACAAGCCACGGGGGCAACCACCTTTCGGAATTTTTATTTTTGATGAAAACTACTACTGTTATTATAGGAAAAATGAAAAAAAATGTCTTTTTTACCTTTTGTTTACCAAGGGCCCCCTCATGAATATGAATAGCAAGCAGATGCTTAGCTTTGGAAGAAAGGGGCATTCTTAGCTGATTAAAATGAGACAGAAGGAACAATTGGCTGTATTTTTGCTAAGGGCCAAGGATGCAACTTCCACAGCTTCTTTGCTTTATTCTGCCATTGGTAGAGCAAAGACTCTCCTTTTCCTTGTGCTCTCTCTCTCTCTCTCTCTCTCTCTCCCTGTCTTTTTCTTTAAGTTGGGACCATTATTTTTAAACCTCCTATTCCCCTCCCCAGTCACCAACCCTCTCCCTCCTGAACACATCCAACACAAGCTATTTCCCAGTTTGATTGCAGGAGATAGGTTGGTGGGTAATGGAGATAGCGGCAGAAAGCGTGCACACCTTTACAAAGGAGGCCCTGCCTCGTGCATGTCAATAGCGAGGCTAGTGATGGCTGGTTGTATATAACTAAAATGTAAATAGCTTTTTATTTCCTAAGAAATAATTTAATGTTTAGTAAAAAAGAAAACAGAAAAAAGAAAGATATGTGTGTTGGCTTACGCACTCACCCTCAGAGCTGACCAGCCCCAGGCCTGCTTGATGTGTTGGGTTCTGGATGCTCCTCAGCCATCTGTCACATTTAACTCTTGCATCTCCGTGTCCACACCATAGCCGGTTTCTACTTGTGTATATAAAGGGGGGCGGGTGGGGGAGGGCTTCCTTGGGGCAATTGATAAAGGAAGGACTTTTAGCAGTGTCATAGAACATGGAGATCACTTTGGTTCCAACGATGACATAGAAGAAGTTGCAAGAAAAGGCCCAATAGAGACTTTAGACGAGATCGGGCGCGTTCAGGGTGGTATGGCCGTAGACATATATGTGGTGCTGGGGAATGGAACCTAGGGCCTCATGTATACGAGGCAAGCATTCTGGCCACTAGGCCATATTCCCAGCCCAATAGAGACTTCATACTCAGACCCCGATGAGGAAATGAGGCTTTCTCCCCAATAAGACTGTATTGACGATCCTTCTCAGCCTGTGGGGTAAAAAAGATAATAATAATCATTCCCCTCTAATGAAGCCAGACAGTGGCTCTAAGGCTCCTGGTCAGTTTCTTCTTGGTGACTGGATTTCATGAAAAGGTGTGATGTTTATGGTTAATTCAGAGTTCAGAAAAGTCCCCTCGGCACTCATGGAGCTCAGTGAGTGCGCCAGCATCAGGAGTACTTAAGAGCGGCTGGAAGGGGCACCCAGGGCACGAGCCCCAGCAAACCCCGCAGGCCAAGTAGAGGTCTCGCATTTAATGATACTAGTCAAAGATGATTTTAGCAAAGCTGTGCTATTTTCTTGTCAGATGTACACAACTTCCTTAAAGTCAAATGTCTGCCTTCAGTTCTCTTAAGGTAGTTCTTGCCTCTGGGGTGAGTGGGTTTCAAAAATCAGAGTTTGATTTTCCAGCACCTCAGCCCCTTTACATGTTTACCATATCAATTCTTTTCCATAGGGGTCTCTTTATACCACAGTGTAAGCATTGTTTTTATTTCCAGGATCAGCCTGTGCACAATCATCTTAAAGAATGAGTACACACACACACACACACACACACACACACACACACACACACACGGGATTTAAGGCCACATTTTGTAAGTTAATTTGCGTGGGATGCTGATAACATTCTTCTTTGTGAGGCACAAGGAGAATGTGATACAGAGAAATCTGGCTGGCTACACTATATGAGTATTTCTAGAGGTCTTTTTTTCTGTTGTTGTTTGTTTCAAGGATTAAATGAGGGCAGACAATTGCAATACACTTGTATTAAACACTGGAATACAAATGCATGAATCATGAATCATATCTATATATATACAGTATATGTACATATACTGTTCTTGGTTTTATTGTTCCATTTGAATATTTCTACTGTAAAAAAAGACAGTGGTTTTGAAATTGTTGAAAATAAATGTATTTTTGTACATCAAAGCTACATACTTAGCTGAACTTTGTCTTTTTTGACAGTTTTCTTTACCTTTTATACCTATCAAGTATGGCTGTAATAATGTCAACATGACCAAAACCAAAAGCAAGGTAAAACAAAAGACCTGGAATGTGCTATAACAGCAACAACAAATCTTTTTCTTACAAGCTGTCTGGTTGGCTGTTATCTGGCTGAACTCAGTCGATATCAGCCAGGCTCAGCAGGTCTAATCTAGGATGCAAGTTTCAGGTGGTTTGAGTCTGCTCCATGAGTCATTATCATCCTGGGACCAGCGGCTACCAAGGCATGGATTACAGAATTGCAAGTGAGGCCAGCTTGGGCCTCAAAGCCTTGGCTCAAAATGGCTTTCCCTCACATCCGGTTAACTTAAAAGAATATTATACCATCAGGTCCAAAATCAAGGGATAAGGAAATAGATGCTTCTTCCTCTAATGCAAGGCACTATTCAATTACATATCAAAATCTGTGTATATTCCCAATATAAGAGGAACATGAAAAATGGAGAACAATCATCCAATTTGATAGACCTATTTATTTTCACAGTCCCAGAAGGAACTTTAATCCAATGGGCAATTTGAACCAGTATCTAAGTTTCTGCTCCTGATGTGTATAGCCAAGATTCTGAGCAGGAATTGTAACTGCAAAATATGTGAGTGAGCTATCAGTATCCAGTGTGTGGTCAAGTTGAAATTCCCACTCAAGTCTTGAAGATGAGAGCAGAAAAAAAATGAAAAGAGGTGTGGAAAGTAACAATACTTAGCTCTGACTATAGCTTTTCCTTTTCTTCTTATTCTTAAATATATGAAACCAACAGCAAATTCCCTTCTTTGCCCGCCCCCCCCCCCCAGGCTAAGTGGATAACTCAATCCTACGCAAGTAAGAGTATGTTGATTAATACCCAGTAAAACAGCTGCAAGTCAGATATCTTATATTCCTCTTAGTGTTTAAGATACATAATACATTTCCCTGTCTTCGAGAAACCCAAGAAAATAAAAAGCTGTGCTCAAACATAGATTGGAAGCTAGTTAGCTATTCTGGAATCATGTATTCTGAACTCAAAATTTTCTCCTACCAACTTTGTACTACAGTTCAGTTAGGTTGCTCTACCAATTTTTTTTAAATAGGGTTAAATAGAAGTATCTGAACAGACTGAGTCAGTTGAGTCATTTTGGTCAAGCCATGGTGAAGAATATAGATTCTGTACCACAATCAGCACAACTCTGACAAGTTTTCTACTAGTAGTAAATGGAGACAAGGGCAGAGGGCAGAGAATATGGTTGGCTTTACTGTTATGTCTCCACAAGATTCTTACCAAAGAAGAAAACCTTTATTTCAGAATTGCCTTTTCTAAGGCCATTCTTAATGTAATATCTAAACCAGCAAAAATGCTCTGGCTCTAGAGACCAGCTGTGGATTCCATAATCTGATTGTCTCTGGATTCTTCCATGCATTGAAACTGGACAATAACAGTTTTATCTGCCACTAAAATAGCTCATGAGGAGAATTTGGGGAGAAGTTCCAGCCTTTGGCTTTTACCATGACACCTTAACCTAAAGAGAGGAGAACTGTTTCCTATTTTCTCATTTCCTTCTGGACAACTACTA
The DNA here is from genome assembly GCF_023159225.1 of Perognathus longimembris pacificus. NCBI lineage: Eukaryota > Metazoa > Chordata > Mammalia > Rodentia > Heteromyidae > Perognathus > Perognathus longimembris. The sequence goes on along the minus strand of NC_063162.1, from coordinate 18,858,746 downwards.
CAATTTTGAGAGTCACCCAACTGGGTTATCTGGGACAAAAGCCCGCTGCATGTTAATGTGGTGATAGATTATGCCTTAGGAAGAGCACGAAGCCATAGGCCAGGAGATCTCCAGCTTTCAGCAAGTCAATCAGGACCACAAGTTTCTTATTTGAAAAAGGCAAACATGGCTTGCCTTATTGTGCACAGATTGTCAGAGATGGGCAAGGCACATTTCCAATTTCTAAGAGTTTCCTAGTATGGGTACTGCTAGAAGAGCTCCCTTCTTCTGAGACCTAGAAAAGAACATGACTTCCCTAAAAGAAGTAGTGCAGAACTAGAGTCCATGTATTTTTTCTAATAATACAAGGTTATTTCCACCACATAGCTCCTTGAAAAATTTAGAACCAATGGAACTACAGACCACTAAGAGTCAGTAGAAAGCCTGCTTGAGTGCCAACATGGCTACCCTATTTATAATGTTCAGAAGAGTTTAGATATAACCTCCCAAGTGTCTCGTCTTTCATTGGTTCATAGCCCTTCTCATGCCTTTGCTCTCCTGTGCCACTTGTTTAGCAGCCTATGGACGCATGCCCTTGCTTCCCTATTGGCATGAGGTGAAGATGCTCAACAGACATTGATGGCTGTCTGGTGCCAGCTTCACATACCATGCTGTTCACCTTTTAAAAGGGAAATAAGGCCATAGAGACCACATTTACTATGTCATCCTGACAGATATCAGACAAACACTCTTGTCTATTCCAGTGGTGCTGCTGACAAGGACCAGAGAGAGCCTGACAATGCCCTTTCCACATCCTATTGCAGTTTGACGAGTCTTAAGCTTCCTTCAATTATCACTTTCTTCAGAACAGCAGAGTTACTTTAAAAAATACTCTTCCCTCCCTCTGTGTTTTGAAACCATACATCACAACAAGATACAGGTTCGTTCAGAGAGGAAGCAGTGGAACATTGTGTACAAAACTCGGGAAGGGCAGCTCCGCTGGAGTTCAACTCACTCAGAAATTAAAGTTCTCCATAAAACTTGGATACATCACTGTTTAATTATCCGAGTCACAGAAGAGTAAAATGACCTCATCAGTGTCCAATTTCTCTATTTATAAATGGAAGACTATGCATCTACTTTGCAGACATGGAGCCCAGATTAAATGAGACCATTTGGTAAACACATACAAATAATGAATTGATTCTGAGAAGATCTAGTCCTATCCTGATGGGTCCCTGTCCACATCATGCAATATCTGGACTCAAGATCAAAATTTACCCCCCAAAATCTCTCATTTAATTTGTATTCTCTAAGGGAGAAGACTCATAAATGCCCCCAATAGACAGGCCAACATCCTCATAGAGAAATCGGATTTTGCTTCAAACTCACTTCTTACACCAAGATCCTCAAAGTCACTGGTTTTTTGCTTAAATGATTCAGAAGGGACAAGCAATGGACTTCTCTTGTTGAGGCTGCCATGTATGGTGAATGGTTCATGAAATTAAGGCCTGGGTGTTCTCAGGTTCTGGAACATGCCTACTTTTATCATGGTGGGGGAGAGGAGGTTGGAGATAGCCATACCAACACATAAACAGGCCTGTTTCTGTGTCTGCTCTTAGGTTTTTGTCCCATTTACTGTCTCTCTTCCTATGCTTTCATGATCATGTGTGCAGTTCTACATCCTGGGGTCTCTGAAAGCCCCTCTGAAGGTCACTGACATGGCTTCTTTTTTTTTTTTTTTTTTTTTTTTTGGCCAGTCCTGGGCCTTGGACTCAGGGCCTGAGCACTGTCCCTGGCTTCTTCCTGCTCAAGGCTAGCACTCTGCCACTTGAGCCACAGCGCCGCTTCTGGCCGTTTTCTGTATATGTGGTGCTGGGGAATCGAACCTAGGGCCTCATGTATCCGCGGCAGGCACTCTTGCCACTAGGCTATATCCCCAGCCCTTGACATGGCTTCTATTTGTTACACACATGAAGACACAATCTGACACGACCATCATTGGCCTGTTATATATATTCTCCTTAGACATTCAGAGGTGCTGAATGCAGTTTCAGAGTGCCTTCAAAGTGGTGTCAGCTGAAGGGGAGCTGACTGGGGCATGCATGTAACATGCAGATTCTTCTCAGAATGTCAGTGGGGACAAGAGGATGGGTCACAGGCACATACAACATCTGTCAGTACTGCTTAGGAACAACACTGATTGCAGCTATCCCAAATGAACCAGATAGTCTAGGTCCATCAGCTCACACCCATAATCCCAGCTTTTCAGGAGGCTAAAATCTGAGGAATGAGGTTCCAAACCAACTGAGACAGGAAAAGTCACTGGGAACTTACCACCAATTTACCAGTGAAAAGGTGGAGGTAGAGGTATGGTTCAAGTGGTAAAACTCCAGACATAAGAGAAAAAAAGAAGGGTAATGGATAGCACTAAGGCCGTAAACTCAAGCTTCAGTACCAGCAGCACACAAAGAGAAGGGAGAGAAACAGAGACAGAGAGATAGAGACAGAGACAGACAGAGAGACAGAGAACCCCTTGGTGTTTTGCTCTGAAGAAACAGAAACCTCTTCAGTTGTAATATCTCTCCAAACTGTCACTTGTGCAGTGAACACTGGGCTTCAGGGACTTCTTGCCATGAAGACAATTCTCCCCCCTGGCATGTCCTGAACAGCTCCTTATGATGCAGTCTTTTGTTGCTTGCTTTCACTTGCAAAGGCTTAATGCTGTTGCTATCCAAGACACTGGCTTCAGTTTGCATTCTGTCCAAGCACGGTGGATGGGAAGAGAAAAGAGGCTGTAGCAACAGCAAGCAGGAAAACAACAGGGTTGTTTTTTCTTGTCACTGATCTGTCTTCTCTGGTTTCTGGGTAGAATCACCCAGGAGGCACATAATTGTCTCCATAAACAACACACCTGGTCCTTGGAGTGCTAGAATGGTTTTCTCACACTGTCCTTCCAAAATCTTGTGGTTCAATTAGAAAACCGCTGGGTTTCTTCCATCTGCAGCTGGAACTTGCCAAGGCAAGGGCAGCAAGTGTGGAAGAAAGGGGAGCTGGAACTAGAGAAATAAAGTGAATCTTGGTCAATTAAACAGCTCTGTACTTGACACATTCTCATGTCAACATGTCAATTTCAGACTGCCCTCTGTGAGGGGGGAAAATACAGATGCTCCCCAGATTTCTAATCTATTTAGAATGGAAAGAAGGCAATGCTAGGCAACATGTGCTCATCATGAGCTAATCATCCTCTGCTATGTCCCATGCCTCCTAATTAGTAAGTAGTATGTTGGTTGCCTACTGATCAAGTTGGAGACTCATATAGGCAATAGACCCAAGGAGGGCAGGTAGGAGCCCAGTGCAGCTCAGTTTTTGGCAGACTTTCTAACAACAAGAAGGCATCTTTTATAGACAGTCACCACTTCCATAGGTGAGAAGAGAAACATGGCAGACACCCAGACACTCAGCTCCCTCTGTACAGAAGCTGTCTGTAGGGAAATGCTGCCCTTCGATGACATCTTGGCTTAAACGGAAACAAAAAAAGGTAATAAGGAAACATGCATTTGTAGCCAATAACCAGGCAAGGTCCACTTTCATTCATTTACATTTCTTTTATTATTTTTAAGTAATTGTACAAAGGAGTTGCCATTTAGTAAAGTAATACATCTTGATAGATGTCACCTCTCTCAACATTCTCATCATCCCTTTCCTACACACCCCTTCCTCATTCCTCTTAATTTTGTAGAATATACATTGATGCTTGGCTGAATTCTCCCCCTCTTCTCCTCTTAGCCTCTTCCTTTCCCCTTGACCCCCACGCCCTTTCAAGTCCCCATTTCCTGGCTTCTTGGTGTTTTATTTTGCTGAACTTTGACTTTGCCTTTCTAAGGAATTAATATCATTTGTGTTCTCCCCTGAATCTGTAATATTTTACTTTTACACTTTTATGCCGCACAACATATTTACTTATGAGTTTATAAACTAAATCTGGCTTCCACATACAAGGGAAAAGAGAGATCCTTTGTCTCTCTGGGCCTGATTTACATCATTTAACATATTTTTCCCCAGGTCTTTCCATCTTGTTGAACACCTACTCATTGTTAGCCTCTCTTATGGACCTAAAAACTAATTCATCAGAAGAATAATAAGCTCTTGAAATCAAGTCAAATTTGGAGAATCTAGTTAGGCAAGAGATAAGAGATACATCAGATCGGAAGGGATGGGAATCAAAATAATCAAGGATATTTTCTGAGCCAGATATTGGTGGATGATGCTTATAATCCAAGCTACCTGAGAGGCTGACAATGAGAAGATCATAGTTCAAGTCCAGTCCAGGCAGAAATGTTTGTAGGAATGCCCTGCTCATCCAGTGGTTGGTACAGTTGCATATATTTGTTATCTTGAGCTATGTAGGAGCCGAAATTGGCAAGATCAAGGTTCTAGTTTATCCCCTGCAGATGTCTTTAAAACTTCATCTGAACAGAAGGTAGCTGGTCCTGGTAGTGTGCACCTGTCACCCCAGCAGTGATGGGAAGCCTAAAATAGGTAAATCCTAGCCCAGGTATTGACCTGGACAAGGTGTGAGACCTGATCCCCAAAAATATCCAGCAAAAACCAGGACTCAGGGCATAGCTCAGAGGTAGATCATCTGCCTAGCAAGTGTAAAATCCTGTTCAGTACATTAAAGAAAAAAACAGCCCATAAAATATTTTCCTGATAACCTCTTACCAGAATCCTCTGGAATAAGTGAAATTCAATTTTATCTTCTATCTTCATACTGCTGAGGATTTAAACTTCCTTAAACTTCCAGATAAATTCCTCAACTGATAATGTTTAGGTCAAAAGCTCATTTAACAGTGAAGCCTAATAACAGTGTTACAGTCTGATTGAATTTCCTGAACATTTGTTATGTTGGAACCCTTAAACTGTAGTGTCTCTGAATCAGTTTCTATTTGGAGATCTAGTCTTTAAAGAAGTGGCTAAATTAAGGACAGGTGATATGGGTTAGGCCTTAAATCCAATGGCTGGTATTCTCACAAGAAGAAGAAATTAGGACATTGATTGGAGCAGAGGGACAGCTAAACGAAGACACAGAGAAAGCACAGATATATACAAGCTGAAGGACCAGAGGAGTCTCACAGTAAGAAGTCTCTCACCATGCTGGTAATTTGGATCTCAGATATTTAACTCTCAGAACTGTGATAAATTTCTGTTGCTGAAGCTACCTTGCCAGTGGTCTGTGTTATGAGAGTCCTAGCAAAATAACCAATGAGGGAGAGCAGGTGGGGAATCTGGGAGAAGTAAACAGCTAAGTATGGTTCTGACTTTTGAAATAGGAGCACGTGTGTAAAGGAATTTAAATTTACTATTCCTTGTAGAATGCCTATCATATGAGAAGTCTTATTCTCCCTCAGCACAACCAAAGAAGTAAGTGACTAATGAAGGCAGAATGGATACTCAGGGCTGGATGTCCACCATAAAATCAAGGAATTTATTTTACAAGTCACTTTTCCTTGAATATTGGTGAGCACAAACTAAGAAATCAAATGTGTGGTAGTGTGTTGGTGTTAATGAACACTACCACCATTTGGCTTGGTAGAACTCAGACTGTATGGAGCACTCTCATCCATAATTATGTAATCTATCTCACTTCTGTTCTTTCAGGGGTCAAAGTGCTTTAATAGTTTGGAGAAAGTAACTGGAAGAGGAGAAGGGCAATTCTTTTATTTATTTATTTATTTTTATCTTAAACAAGATGGGAATGAAAGGTACGGAAGAATTCTCAGAGAAAATTCCATTTGCACTATTTAGTTTAAATAATTACCATTTTACTACACTCTTTCTTCCTATACAGGAGGTCTCTTTTTTCTTCTCTCCCCAGCAAGATGATATAGTTCTGGAAGTGAAGAAATTAAAAGAACTAGAGGTTGGATGAGGAGAGAGAAAGGTAAGAAATCATCGAGAGAGATAACTGTATGGAGTAAATAAAAAGTGGGATTCAAGTTTAGAAAAATGTTGACCTCCTAGCCTACTATGACAATGTATGCATTTTCTATATCACTTGAAGTTTTTATAATGAGCTCCCAGTGGTTTGATCATTATAAAGAAGTAAAGAAAGTAAGTCACATCAAATATCCATAATGGTTCATAGGTCTAGTGGGCTACCAGGCATTGTCATAGAATCCTTTTTAATAAACTTTTAAAAAGCATAATGAGATTGTTCTGCAATGCTGATTATTAACCACAGTTAAAATCGGAACATCCACAGGTCAAAGATGGACAGTAATTTTGAACAAGACTTGTGGTAGCATAATATCTGTTAAGAGAATGGTTTATTGGACTCTAAAAATGGAAGAGGAAACTGTAATTACTTTGGATATTCACAATGAATATTAAAGGTACAGGAAATCATTACTCAGGCTTCTTGGCAAATGAAATGGCTCTTAGGTGTCTCTCTGCTGTTCTTTTATCTTACTCCTTTCACAAAAGTAGAGAAACTTTGTTCAGTGGTTTTGTTGGCAGTGTCTCAGCCATAAGTGTCTATTGTTAACAAATTTTGGAACAGAACACCACCAATTATAGATTTCAGTGGTTATCATACATGGCAAGAGATTTGGCATGAACTGTAAGTTGAAGAGCTTAGTTTGGGTTACAGTGATTCCTGGTAGAGAGAAAATGTTTTAAACAGAAGGGAAAATTCCCCCGAAATTCCTCCGAAATTCTTCCCAGTTCAACAACCTCTCTCTAATACTCTGCTACAAAGTGATAGCTATAGGTTGAGATTTGAAATTCCACACCAATAAACATGCGATATCACTTAGAAAAAAATCATAAGGAAGATAAGAAGGCTGAAACTAGACCCACTAGGCTGGTTTTTTTTAAGTTTGTTTATTAATATTTGTTTCCTCCATGAAATCTACTCTGAGCTTCCAGAGTCATTCCTTCCCACCTCAGAGCCTCTGAGTCTAACTTTGAGGACAGGAGCAGGGTGAGATATCAGAAATTTAGCCTTGAGAGGGTTGGAGATCTGAGTCAGTTCCAGCTTCTGTATTAATTATATGATCTTGGGTAAGTCTTGAACTTCCTCAAGGCTCAACTTTTCTTTTGCAATTAAGTAAAGAACATGAACATTCTGGAACATCTAGAATGGCATAGGTTCAGGATAACTGAGTCTTCTCTGTTGTGTTTTATTACAACTTCCACCTATGACCCAGCGAGCTGTCACAAAGCCTACTTTTTGTTCCCTCAGCTACTATCAACCCTACCTGAACCCATTCAACAAGCCGGTGCTAGCTCCCCTCCCTTCAGACTGAAATGCATTTAGAAGACAGCCACACCTCCTCCCTGAGCTTTACACCTGTTCTTTTTGTCAGACCTCAAAAAGAGTCTCAAAACCAGTAATTTTGTGGAGATAAAATTAGGGCTAAGGCAGGGTGAGGGCAGGCTGGTGACGTGGCGGGTGCGCTATCATAGCATGAATGCCAATGGCTAGAGACAGCCGGCCCAGCAGCTGAACATCTTCCTTTCTTTCCATAAATATGAGACCATGCAAGGTCCTACAACAGCCTGTTATTAGCTTTTTTTATTATGACTATTATCAACAACATGCCAATTTCTTTGCATCTTTTAGGATCTTTTAATTATAATAAGCTGAGGTCTTTTATTTTCTTTCTTTCTTCCTGATCTTTTGCCACACCACTTCTACTCCCCAGATTCTGTTCCTCACACTCAGTGCCATGGTGCTGTGTTCTCTCCTCCTTCCCAATTGTTCTGTGAATAAAAGGGGGGGAAATGGCAGTGACAGATATTGGAATGCAGTAGGGTTTAGAATCTCCCTGACAAGAGGGGAAAAAAATACTTCTATACTACTCAACGATTCTTCCTCTAATTCTTCACAGGAAGTTTCATTTCTCACCTAAGTCTTTCCCTTATCTTAAAGCCACTGACATGAGTATATATCATGAAGTTAAAAAGATTGAATTGCATTTTGACAATGAACTGTTAAGATTCATGGAGACTCAGAGCCCCGGGTGAGTTTGTCTGTCTAGTCACCTAAGGAATTTTACATTTGACTTCTGTCTCCGGGCACATACACTAATGGGTTTGTCTCTTCATTCTGATTATGGGAATGATTGAAAATACAAGTTGTACTGCTTGATTAAAACAAGACCTTCTGCCAAAAAAAAAAAGAAAGAAGAGCTGTTTTGTCATTTGAACACAATTCCTGGGGGCTCCAAGATATGCTTGACTCAGACGACATGAGATAATTTTGAGCAATGACTCTTGTGGGTGGGCTGGAGTCAGGTGGTTTTGTGTGGGGTGAGTGGTTCAGGGAGGTTGTGGAGGTTCTCAGGTTTCAGAGCTGGCTAGTGTCATGCAAGGCCTATATTTCAGCCATGAGATAGAACCAAAAGGATGTAGAACTTGAGATTAAGAAATCTGGAGTCCAAATAAGGGAAATCAAAGAAAATACAAGGAGATGGAAAGACCTCTCATGCTCATGGGTAGGCAGAATCAATATAGTGAAAATGGCCATATTGTCCAAATTGTTATACAAATTCAATGCAATCCCTATCAAAATTCCAGTCTCATTCTTCACTGAAATAGAGAAAGCAATCCATAAATTCATATGGAACAGCAAAAGACCTAGAATAACCAAAGCAACTCTAGGCAAAAAAAGCAGTGCAGGAGGTATCACAATACCAGACTTCAAGCTCTACTATAGGGCCATCATAACAAAGCCTGGTATTGGTATAAAAACAGACCGGAAGAACAATGGATTAGAATTGAAGATCCAGAAATAAAACCATACTCTTACAGTCAGCTGATATTCAACAAAGGAGCTAAAGACATACAATGGAATAAACATAGCCTTTTCAATTACTGGTGCTGGGAGAACTGGGCAGCCATATGCAGAAAACTCAAAGTAGAGCCAATCCTATCACCATGCATCAAGATCAACTCAAAATGGATCAAGGACCTCAACATCAGACCTGAATCCTTGAAACTACTGAAGGACAGAGTAGGAAAGATGCTAGAACTTATAGGCACAGGAAGGAACTTCCTGAATGTAGTCCCAGGGGCACAACAAATAGGGGAGAGACTTGACAAATGGGACTACCACAAATTAAAAAGTTTCTGCACAGCTAAGGACATAGCCACCAAAACAGAAAGACAGCCAAACATATGAGAAAGGATCTTTACCAGGACAGCAACAGACAAAGGCCTAATATCTGTCATCTACAGAGAACTCAAAAAACTAAGCCCCTCCAAGGCCAGTAAACCAATTAGGAAATGGGCAAAGGAACTAAAGAGAGACTTCACAGGAGAAGAGATAACAATGGCAAAGAAATGAGGAAATGTTCAACATCCCTGGCAATAAAGGAAATGCAAATAAAAACAACCCTGAGATACCACCTCACTCCAGTTAGAATAGCCTATAGTCTGAACTCAGACAACAACAAATGCTGGAGGGGGTGCGGGGAAAGAGGAACCCTTCTCCATTGTTGGTGGGAGTGCAAATTAGTACAACCACTTTGGAGAACAGTATGGAGGTTCCTCAAAAAGCTCAACATAGACCTACCCTATGACCCAGCCATACCACTCCTAGGCATCTATCCTGAACAACAGGTCTCAGGATATCAAAAAGACATCTGCACATCCATGTTTATCGCTGCACAATTCACAATAGCCAAAATATGGAAACAACCCAGATGCCCCTCTACAGATGAATGGATCCAAAAAATATGGTACCTATACACAATGGAATGCTACATAGCGATTAGGAATGGTGAAATATTGTTATTCGCAGGGAAATGGTCAGAACTTCAACAAATAATGTTGAGTGAGATAAGCCTAGAACACAGAAAACAAAGGGGCATGATCTCCCTGATATATGACTGTTAAGATGGGGTAGCAGAGAGACAGTAGAGACCAGGTATGTGAAACCAAAAACTGCTTGTCAAATGGTATTTCCCACAGGATTGGGTCAGCGACCCAACACTATGTAACTAAAGCCAAACAACTACTCAACATATAAAGGTCAAAATTGACCTCTCAGTGGAATACACTAGCTCAAAAGCTATGTATGTACGTTCATATAAGACTACTGTCGACATATTATCTAATGTCGACATTGCATTTAAAGCCCTAGGCGAATTTTCTTTGGCGTAGGCCACATGGCTACTGTATATGTTCTTGGTACATTGTGTATTGTATATATGTCTACCTGACCTAGGGAAAGGAAAGAAAAACAGGGTGTAAGATATCACAAGAAATGTTGGGGCTGGAGATATAGTCTAGTGGCAAGAGCGCTTGCCTTGTATACATGAAGCCCTGGGTACGATTCCCCAGCACCACATATACAGAAAATGGCCAGATGTGGCGATGTGGCTCAAGTGGCAGAGTGCTAGTCTTGAGCAAAAAACAAGCCAGGGACAGTGCTCAGGCCCAGAGTCCAAGGCCCAGGACTGGTAAAAAAAAAAAAAAGAAAGAAAGAAAGAAATGTACACACTGCCCTACTATGTAACGGTACTCTTTCTGCACAAAACCTTGTCAAAAAAAATTGTTTAATTAATAAATAAATTACCAAAAAAAAAAGAAAGCCCGCAGATTGGGAAAAGATCTTTACTGGCCATACAATGGACAAAGGCCTCATATCTAAAATATATGCAGAACTAAAAAAGTTAAATTCCTCCAAAACAAAACCTCAAAGAAACAACAGCCTCCTCAACAAGTGGGCTAACGACTTAAAGAAGACTTCTCTGATGAGGAAATGAGAATGGCCAAGAGACATATGAAAATGCTCTACATCACTGGCCATAAAAGAAATGCAAATCAAAACAACATTGAGATTCCTCCTCACTCCAGTAAGAATGTCTATTATCAAGAAAACTAACAATAGCACAATGTTGGAGGGGATGTGGCCAAAAGGGAACCCTACTTCATTGTTGGTGGGAATGTAAACTGGTTCAGCAACTCTGGAAAATGGTATGGAGATTCCTCAAAAGGCTGAACATAGAGCTCCCCTATGACCCAGCAGCCCCACTTTTGGGCATCTACCCAAAAGAACACAAACAAGAACACTCTAAAGCCACCAGCACAACAATGTTCATCACAGCATATTTGTCATAGCTAAAATATAGAACCAACCCAGATGCCCCTCAGTAGACGCATGGATCAGGAAAATGTGGTACATATACACAATGGAATTTTATGCCTCAATCAGAAAGAATGACATTGCCCCATTCATAAGGAAATGGAAGGACTTGGAAAAAAATTATACTAAGTGAAGTGAGTCAACTAATCTTTCTTTGCTTCTGTTTCTCCAACTGTCAGATGGAAATAGTAACACTTCCTATTTAAAAGGTTTGTTACAGAGTTCACCTGAACCAATACATAGAAAACTTTTTAAAATAATTAAAAACGTAAATAAGAGTTAAAATTATGATGGTTAAAATGTATACATAGAAAGAGTAATTAAAAATCCAAACATCATGGGCTGGGGATATAGCCTAGTGGCAAGAGTGTCTGCCTCAGATACATGAGGCCCTAGGTTCGATTCCCCAGCACCACATATACAGAAAACGGCCAGAAGCGGCGCTGTGGCTCAAGGGGCAGAGTGCTAGCCTTGAGCAAAAAGAAGCCAGGGACAGTGCTCAGGCCCTGAGTCCAAGGCCCAGGACTGGCCAAAAAAAAAAAAAAAAAAATCCAAACATCAAAAAAAAAGAAATCTAGAGTCCAGGTGCCAATTTTTACAGAATCATGTTTATTGAGTCCAGCGATTCAAACTTTGTGGGCATATTTCCTCCTCGATAAAGGAAGTGTCTGCTCTAAAGAGATATGATGCATGTCTGCCCTGCTTGTCTTAGCAGATCATTATGGGTATCAGATGAGATGCCCTATTCTATAGTGAATTTAACATACCAGTGCAGAGCTGCCACAGCAAGGAGCTGAGTGGGAAAGGGATTTCCTGGCTTCTCTCTCCACCTGTGTTTGCTCTTCATTCGCTCTCTCTATGAGCCTAGTACTAGCTTTATGAGTAATGGCTGTTCAAATCTCACAGAAATATCTCACTTCCCCAGAGCAGACCCTAGAGGTAACACCCCAGCTTCTCAATGGGGCATGTTTGAGGTATAACTTACCTTCTTGAGCCCACCACAAGTCAAATGAAAAGCCCCAACTCTCTCTCCTTTCATGAGCCTTCCCTCCTTGCAGGGGTGAGGGAGGGGTCAGCCCAACCCATGGACTGTATAAGACCTGTGTCATTGACCAGGACATGACATGACTGACATGTCCTTTTCACCAGCTGCACAATGGTTTGTCTGCCTTCTGGGAGAGTGGAGGGCAACGGAGTTCATGTGACCCATGAACTTCATAAAATGATGGAACCTATTCCCCTTCCCAGACCAGAATGCCCTGGCCTGTCACAGCAGTGGGAAGCTGTCACACCTTTATGAATTTTCTTCCCTGGCTGTGATGTCTCCCCAATTCAACATCAATTTACTCATATGAATGGAGATTTTGTAAAAGCAATTGTTTTGTGGGAACAGCTGGTGTGTGCACGAAGACTTACACATCTTTTCTTCCTTCCTCTCTCCAGTCAACCTTAAGTGAACACTTTAAAAGCCTTCCCTGCTTTCTTCCTGCAAGCTGGAGAATTGCTTCATTATTTACCTCGTGCTTTCATTATTGCACACATTGTTTCTTGGAGCCTTTGCCTGGTGGGAGGGGAGTCAGCCACAACTTGTGGGCTTCCTGCTAATGAAAAGTTTCCAGCATCTCTATTTTCCACAGAAAACACTGACATATTACCTTCATCAGTTATTACTAATTAAGTAGGTTCAAAAAGATTACCCTAAGTGTTGTAGACTTTTCTTCCACTTTCATGTGTGTACGGAAGTGATCAACTGGTACTTTTCTATTGGATGAAAACATTGAATTTCGCCTTTCTATATAATCTTTTATTTTATTCTTTGCCACTGAGTATTTTCCATAGAAACTCTGAGTGTGCTCAGTGAATTAGCCTGTCAATTATCTTGCTATTGTCAATGATATGGACCAGTTAGGCCAGTTTGGGTAGGCAACCTTCTATGTGCATTGGTGCCCTGTGCAATGTAAAGACCTCTGAAGTGGGGCTAGATATGACCTGGTGCCTCTGGTGGGTGACTTTGGCAAGTGACTTCACCTCATGACCCTTAGTTTCCTTTCACCTCAAAATGCAAATAAAAACAGTAGGTTCTGCATGATGCTATTTAAGGACTTTGTGAGATTAATTCGTAGGTACCTTTGGTATGAGCATTACTTTTGCTTCCATTGGTTTGGGACTCTCAAGAAAGAAATCCCAGGGCTGGGGATATGGCCTAGTGGCAAGAGTGTTTGCCTCGTATACATGAGGCCCTGGGTTCGATTCCCCAGCACCACATATACAGAAAATGGCCAGGAGGGGCGCTGTGGCTCAAGTGGCAGAGTGCTAGCCTTGAGCGGGAAGAAGCCAGGGACAGTGCTCAGGCCCTGAGTCCAAGCCCCAGGACTGGCCAAAAAAAAAAAAAAAAAAAAAAAAAAGAAAGAAAGAAATCCATCATTTTGTGTGTGTGAATTAGCCAAGCCAACTCAGAATGTTTTGCTTGTCAAAATCAAGAAATAGTGTTCAGACTGTGGCCCTATAGAAGAGAGAAACCAACCATACTGTCAACTGGGCCCCAAGCCCTGTACTCTCTGAAGCAATGGCCCAGTGAGCATGAGCACAGACAAGCTGTAAGTACCCCATGGCCTGCTATTTGAATCTGAGCTGCGCTCAATTTGCTGACAGACAAGGCCAAATTCCACTCAATTATTCTAGAGATGCCTCACCCTCAAATCCCTCAAATGGTGACTGCAGCTGTGGTTCCTAATTTCCCTTCCCCTCTCTGTTCCCATGAATCCCTGACTACATCAATTTCTTTTACTATTTTTAACTGAGAACTACTTGATGGTATTCTCTATACCTCTTGCACAGGGTAGGTATTCATTAAATGTCTGTTGGAAGCATAAAGTTATAATCATGGAAAAGTAGTGTCTTGGATAAAATCTGTATCTTCCCTAATTACTGCTCTACTGTTACAATGAATGGAAGCTTTGAACCTTTAAATTTTCCTCTTCCAAAGTTGCCAGGGCTCAGTTATAGCTTCCAATGTTGTGTCTCTCAAGCCAAGGGTCTTAAGATATTTTATTTGTTATTAAGTTTAGTGGGGCTTGAACTCAGAGCTTTGTGCTCTCACTCAACATTTTTTGTTGGCTCATGGAGGGTGCTCTACCCCTTGAGTCACACTTCCAGTTAGTATTTTTGGCTGCTTCACTGGAGATAATTATCTCTTGAATTTGTCTCCTCGAGCCATCTTCAAACCATGGACCTCCTGAGTAGCTAGGAATACAGGTATAAAGCGCCAGTGCCAAGTTCATCTATTTGAGCCAGAAAGTCACTACCTCTGTCCACACTTTGAAAGAGCCGTCTACTGGATAGTTGTGTAACCCCAGCACAGGTGGCTGGAGATCATAGCAGGAACCTTGGACATGCTTGCTGGGTGGGTGTGGCCACGAGGAAGCTATTCTGACAGGAGAGGTTCTGGTCTCTGCCAAAATAGGGAATGTAAATTCTGTATGATTTTCTTCCTCCCTATGAGCAAGCCTGCTGTTATCTTTTATGAATTAGAAATGAGCAGAGAAAATATTCCCTCCCAGAGCATATGTTCATGGGGTAAGAGCAAGGCAGTCCCCAAGCATGAAATTTAGATGACTGTGTAAGAAGAAAGCGAGGGAAAACTCAGCATTTGGGAAATGAAATTAGCCATCTGTGGAAAGCACACCCTACGCAAGGGACCGATGAATGTCCTGGTTCAGTGACTTGGGTGCCAGGAGCCTCAGGAGGCTGAAGCTAAAGCTGTGGCTTCTTCATCTATCATGTGAGAAAGGAGCATGCGCACAGAGTGGATATCCTGTCAGAAGAAGAAGAGAAAGGAGGAGGGAGAGGGGGAGAAGGGGGAGGGAGGAGGGGGAGGGGGAGGAGGGGGAAGGAGCGGAGGAGGAGGGGGATTCCAGTGGTTGAGACTTGGAAGAGCATCCCCCATTCTCCTTTTTCCAGAAGGAAAAGTTCCCAGTCATCCCACCAGGAGCTCCTGTCCGCACCCATTTCTCTCTTATCTGGGTCCCTACCTGGGATGGGAGGCGTGTGGGGGGGGGGGGGGGCTTCTGCAGCTAATTTCATTCCCCAGAAGCCTTGGGAATAGCTTCACACTCATTCATCAATGTTCAACCCAGGCTAGTCACCCACACTCTTGGATGCATTAGAAACTTCGGAGAACAATTTCAAAATGTTTTCCTAGCCACTTCAGACACTTCATTCTGGAAATTTCATGTGCCTTTTACCCTTTCCTTGTGAAACTTCCTCTCCTCTTCCTCCCTTTTTTTTTTTCTTCCTTGATAGTACTAGGTTTTGAACTCAGGGAAGGTGCTCTACTATTGACCCATATGCCAGGGCCTTTATACTGTAGTTACTTTTCAGATACATTTTATGTATTTTATCCCTAGAGTCAACTTTGGACAACAAATCTCTCCTCTCTGCCTTTCTCAGAGCTGAGCCTCTGGCTTATTTGTAGAGTTCTTTCCAACTTTTTGCTTGGGCCAGCCCTGAACCATATTTCTCCATCACCAAACTTTATGCATATGGGATTACAGACATGCACTATCATCCTTGATACTATGAATACTAAAAAACACATTCATTCAAATATTTCTTGAATGGTTATTTTATCTTTGTTCTTCTGCTTACTATCAAGGCATTCTCCATTTCAAAGGCCTTTTCTTAACCCCCTGCTTTTATTTCACTCCTCAAGGGTACCATATACAACCCCAAACATTGACTGTCATCTGTATTGTAAACACAAGCATTAAAATGTAGGGCAGGCAAAAATCTCTCTCCATTTTTGCCTATAGGTCCCTATCCTCCTCCACCCAGTGAGGTGCTGGTAAAATACAAGCAATGTGCTATCCTGAGGAGAGGGAAGAAGAGCTCTGAATTGAGGCTTACCAGTTTCCATGGTGTAAATGTATGAATATGACTGATTTTGAGCCACCAAGATGACACTAAGCAGCTCAAATGTGACACTCAATATGATACTCTATTTAGTACAAGACTGATTTCTCAAGCTCTTTCCTGTGTTCTCCTCCCAGCTCCTTATTTTAACCATAGCATTGATAGTGTCATTGGCCAGGCTGGGTGAGGCATTGCCCGTTCTATTCACTGTCTTATCCTAAACCCGGAGAACCATGCTAGCAACTAGGATACAATAAATACTGTACAATAAATGAAACATTGTGCCCAATCTCCTACTGTTTTTATTCTGGTGCTCTATTTTTTTTATGGAATGATTGGAGCTAGGCATGTTGAACTATATCCATAATCCTAGAACTTTGAAGGCTGAGGCAGAAACTTGTAGATTGAAGGCTAACTTAGACTATATACAAGTTCTGTGTCCAGCCTGGGCTACACAGTGAGACACTATCTCAACCAAGAAAACAGAGGGGGGGGGGCAGGAGAACGGAAAGAAGGAAGAAAGGAAAAGAAGGAAGGAAGAGAGGAAGGGAGAGAGGGAGGGAGGAAAGAAGGAAGGGCAGGAAGGAAGGAATGGCAGGAGAGAAGGAAAGACGGCAAAAAGAAAAAACAAACAAAAAGAGAAGGACAGAAAGAAGGAAAGAGAAAAATAAAAAGATATAACAAATTAGAATTTTTATAGCCCAGGCTCATGGGCATTTAGCAAATTCATTTCTAATGATAAATGAAATGAATTTCTAACCCCTTAGGAGCCATAGAACTCCCAAATGGCCCGTGGAATCCACTAAGAGGAAATCCACCAGTGGCCCATATAGTCGCATGACTCTGCTGTTGTGATTCTCCATCAAATGTGCTTGAGGCAATAGATGTCAACATGTTTGCTAAAGTGCTAAATTGTAGAGATGCATCACCATATTAAAAATCACTGAAGTGGGCTGTGTTATCTACTGAAGTGCTAAATAGAGTAGAAAGTACATGAGTTTGAAGTGTTTTGAAGCCTATGTTCAAATTGCAGCTCAGGTAATTATTAACCTGGTGGCCTTGGGTGAATTGTGTAACCTTTGTTTGGGAAACAGTTTAATGCTTATTGTAAACATAACTTCATTACAAGGGAAGAGAATGACATATTGCAAAATAGCTCATGATTCATAGTCCTTCAGAAGAGAGAGATGGCACGAGGAATGATCTAGGGAAACAGCAATTGCCCTGATTTCTATAAGACCCATACTTAGTAGAGCTGGACTTAGGGAAGAGTTGACTATTTCTGGAATAAATGAATGAGAGGAAAGTGAGTTCTAAGAGATTAAATATCTTATCCAGTTGAAGTGTAATGAAATGCTTTTTTTTTTTTTTCCCTCCTGGAGACCAAAGATGGTCAGAAAGATGTCTGGAAAGGAACAGACATGATGTCATAGGAGGACTTTTCTTGGAGATACCTGCTGTCTGTCTTCCAGTGATGGAAGAGATTCAATCTTCTTTTATTTCACAATTTAGCACGTATCACGTCAGTTAGTAGAGAGTAGGTCAAGGCCCCTGCAGCTGGCCATTCCCTACGCCAGGGCTGAGGCTCAGTGCTGTGGGGCTGGAGGCCAGTCGGGCTTCTGAGCGCCTCTTTCTGGGGAGGCCGATTCTCTTCTTCATTGGCAAGGCCTGGATGTCTTCCCAGTCAAATGACACTGCTTCATGAGAGCCCTCGTCTGCAAAACAAACTCCACAAAGCAGAAACCTCAGAGAGAAAGACCTTTGCATGAATCTCCAAAAACAGTATAGTCAGAACCATGTTCCTTCTACCTCATTTGTAAGAAAATCATCCCGTGACTCTGGTACTGCTTAGAAAAGTCCTTAAAGATAAACATTCTTTTTTAACCTAAGGGGATTTCTCCATTTCTCCCTCTCCATCTCAGTAGGAACCACTAAGCTAACAGCAGGGACACGGAGAGAAAGTCTTCTCAAATCCCAAAGACCTGAAACCCCCCGCTGGCTTTGGAGGGCTCAGTGCTGGGAAAGCCATCATTGGCTTGATGACTTATGACAATGTGCTCTACAATCATCTGCCTAACATTTCTCCAGACACTGGATTCCCAGAACTCTAAAAGATGAGAAGGAACAGCCATGTTTCCCTGCCATCCTCTCTGAAGCACCCCACCATGTATCTCCTTGGGACAAAGTTCTAATTATTGCACAGTGTCTTCTTGTTTTTATGATGCTCATGACATTGGAGAATTCAAATGATTGGACTACAGCCAAGCCTCCCTGGCTGGAAGATGTGCTTTGTGGGGCATATAATTGCTTAAAGTACTTTATGGAGGCATAATTGAAGTACAATAAATTGCACATATTTAATGTGTACAATTTGATAAGTTCTAACCCACGTCTACACTTAGGAATCATCATCACAATTATGACAATAAGTAGTTCCATCATGAGCTGTCTGGTGCCTAGTTAGAGTTCATCTCTCAATCCACCCTATTTCTAGAAAAACATGACCTACTTCTGTCAGCATAGATTTATGTATATTTTATAGAAATATGCATGGTAGATAAGGGTATTATTCCTGCAATATGCACTAGTTTTTGTTTGGTTTCTTTGACTTAGCATTGTACTGTGTGTGTGTGTGTGTGTGTGTGTGTGTGTGTGTGTGTGTGTGACAGAGAGAGAGAGGAGAGAGAGAGAGAATGTGAGTGTGTGTTGTGGCTTGAACTCAGGGCCTTAGTCTTACACCACTTGCTTACCTATGAATAACACTCTACCATTTGAGCAATGCCTCTAGTCTAGCATTTTGTCCTTTTGGCTGGTTAATACAAAATGCATTATCTCAGACTTTTCTGCTTGGGCTGGCTTTGAACATGATCATCTGATCTCACCTTCTGGAGTAGCTATGATTACAAGAATGAGCCATGGGCATCTGACTAGCATCACATGTTGAGATTAAATTATTTTGCCGTATGTGTTAGTATATTTGTTTTTATTTCTGAGTAGAATTACATTACATAAATAGGATATCTATATGCATATGAGGATTACATGATGTATTTCAGACATATATCATTTCCAATTAACTTAGCTGCCAACAATGATTTGTTTTGCATTTTTGTTTTTGTGTTTGTGTTATTTTGTTTTGGATTTTGTGTTTTGCTGGTTTTGGCTAACACACAACTGCCACAAACCTTAGTATATTATCTTTATGTGGATACTCATTTCCCATTGTCTTACATTAATATCTAGGATTGCAATATCATGTTAAAATGTTAAAGTGATGCTTGTTTTTATGATAAAATATTTTATAATAAAATACTTTTATAATATTTTCCAAACTGTACTACTACTAGTACTATTATTATTATTTGTTTCTTAATGTGTCTTCTACCCTGGTCCCCAACTCTTGTTACAGATACTTTCTTAAATAATCCTAATAAGTCCTCAAAACTATCTCATAATTTTTATTTGAATTGTATAGACTAAAGATTCCAAGTGGCCACTTTTTCATGGCTGTATTGGGCATCTGAATGTCTTATTTTGTGAACTATATGTTCAAATAATTTGACCACATTTTAAACTGGGTTTCCTTGTTTTCTTACTTTGAGACTTCAAGAGTTCCTTAAGTTTTCTTGATATAGGTCTTTTACCAGGTAGGAGTTGCAAACATTTTGATTTGCATGTGGCTTAACTTTTATTGTGATAATTATACTTGCATTCATTTTCTATCTTCAGGTTAAAAAGTTGCTTCAAATGGAGTGGCTCAATATAGCACTGTTTAGTATCTCTCAGTTCTGTAGGTCTTGATGCTGATATCTTAAAGATAGATGATTATCTCAACATTTCATAGGGCCAAAAGAAAAACCTTCAGAAGGGTCCTACTCGCTGCCAGAGGCTCTGGTCATGAGTCCCTTTCCAAGCTCATTAAGGTTGTTTTCCTGACACACATCTCCTTTCATCTTCTAGAGGACAACCTTCAATGCTTCTTGTGTCATATTTGAAGTCTCTCCATTCTTCCTTCTGTCATTTTCTTCCACTTTTAAGGAATCATAAGATTGCATTGGGCCCACCTCGATAATACAGTTATTCTGTCAGTTTAAGGACAACTGATAAGTCACTTATATTCCATTTGTAAACTTCTATTTGTTGTCTAAGGAAACACAAACACTCCTCCAGGAGATTTTAAATATGAAATCCTTAGAAGAATGAGGGTAGACATAATTCTGTCCACCAGTTTCTTTGAAAAGGAAAAGGATGACAATTTTGATGAAGTCCAATCTTTACATACTCTAAAGTTGCAAATATATGTCCCTATGTTTTATTCAAAACTTTTATAGTTATAAGTCTTTTGTTGAGGCTCACAACTCGTTTTCAATTTTTATTTTATGTATTTGCATATGGGTGAGAAAAAAGCCAAATTTCCTCCTATATATATGTAGTGGATCTCTTGGAAAAAAATTGAGTTTTGCTGTAGAATTTCTTGTTCATTTATTATTGAATTTAAGTATTTCATATTGTATGCATATATGTATCCATATTTATATATTATGCACCTGATAGTTAACAGATATATTTCAAATATTGTCTGGCTTTCCTTTTCATTTCTTTCATAGCTTTTTTCAAAGAGGTTTGATGAAAAGTAATATATCCATTTTGTCTTTTATGATTTATGCTTTTTGTGTTTTATCTAGGAAATCTTTGCCTGACCCAAGGTAACAAAGTTTTCTCTTATGTTATTATGAACAGATTTATGGTTTTATATATCCACTTATAATTCACTTTGAGTTAAATTTTATATTAGTGTATAGACTTGACTTCTTTTTATCCTTTCTTTTATATTTTCCTTGAAAATGAATATCAGTTTACTCATTTTATGAAAAGATTGTCAGTTTTTAATTTGATTGTCCCAGACCTTTGATGAGTCATTTGATACATGGGCTCTTCATCATTATACTGTAATAACCTGTTAAAGTATGTCTTTAATGTATATCCCTATGTATATCTTGATGAGTATAGAATTATGTTAACCTTAAAACCAGATATGGTGAGACCTCTGACTATGCTCTTTGTAAAATTTGAGTTATTTTAGTTCCTTTTATTGTTCATGTAAGTTTTAGAGTGTTCACAATGGCTTGATTAAATGGCCTTTTGAACCTATGGATAAATTGGCATCTTCATAATATTTGATTTAGAATTCATCATGTGGTATTTGCCCTTTTGATTTTAGGATATTTTGAACTAGGATCTCACTTGTTGCCTGAGCCAGCCTAGATCGGGATCCTTTCCTGCATGTGGGATAAAGGAGGAGCTCACTGGGTCCAGATGGCTTTGAAAAGCAATCATGTATCCAGGGTTACAGGAGGGAGCCACTGTCGCCAGCTTTCTTATAAAAACAAAGAAGAAGAAGAAGTGTTCTTAGATTTGTCTCAGTAATGTTTTATAGCTTGAGATATATACTATTGTATATATTTTACATATCTTACCTACTCCATATTTGTTCTTTTATAAAAGGCACTGCCTTTCTTTTAGCTAGTCACTTCTTGCAAGTATAGATATATTCATACATCTATTTAAAATAGGTTGTATGGGTCTTTTCATAACGTCTCCATTCAGCTCTGATGCTTTACCAGATAGATTCCAGGCAGCTTCCTGAAATTCTAGTCTGCATCCTCAACTCAGCTGTACTTCTGTGGATTGACTGGACTCCATCTCTCTGTACTACTGTCGGGCAATTATCTCTGGAAGAAGGCTGGGAAATCAGAAGTGTCATCTCTTTCCTTTCCTTCTCTTGAGGTTCTCAGTTTGGTGCTGTCTGCTGTCCAATGCTAAAAAAATTCTACCTCACTTATTTGTCCAGTCATACAAGTGTTTATGGATGAGAACTGGTTCATTCTGGTTTCTTTATCTTGCTTAGAAGTTGACACTCTCACAGTTTATTTCACCAGACATCTATTAATAGTTATGTTGTTTTCTTTCATGAATCTCCTAGATTGGCAATGAACATCTTTTACATATGTCATATTTCCCATATGATGCTATATCTTCAAACAAGTGTAATTATGAATGGGCATTTTAAATGTTCTAGATCTTGACAAATTGTTATACAAGTTATAATTCCATGAGCATCTTGGATGGTTGCATTTCCTAACTTGCTGAAGAAGTTTATAGTTCTGTGTTTAATGGAATGAATAGAGAATTCACAGAGAAAGAATATAAATGGCTCTGCAAAATCTGAAAATAAAATCTACCTCATTCATAATATTCATATACTCTAAAGATATAATTTATTTCTTAGATTAGTAATGCTATAAGAAACTCTCTTCTAAATGCAAGCTTGCAAATAGATGTAGAAAGAATGAGCTTAAAAAGAAAAAGAAAAAAAGAAAATCCAAACAATTCTGGGCAGATTAGAAGAATGGCAGTCCTATCTTCCCGTCACTCATTGCTAATAGTTATCTGAGAAGACCACTGAACACTGCCAACGAGTCCCTACAGCCTCAGTGGAGGACTGTCAAAACTTGGCTACTTATGGTACCATTGTCCCTTGCTGCATTCCAGGAACTGACTTTGTCACTGGCATTGCCAGGCACAAATGATAGATTGCCTGAATGGTTTCCACAAACACAAAATCTGCAGAGCAAAAACAAAAACCAAGTTCTAGCCAAATTCTCCGTACACTTCTTAATTATCCCATTAAATCTTGTGCAGGACTGTGATGAACACGCTCTGTTCCTTTCAGCCAGCTGCTGAGTGAAAGAAAATCTACCGGGATTTGGAAATTGAGTCTCATTTTGGATAAGGGAGTTTGGATTCTTTCCACCTCGTGGTTTTTGAGTTCTCCTTTGGCTCTTGGATATGCTAAGCTCAAGAGTATTCAGGCAAGTTTAAACTCATGAATTGCACCATAGGAAGTCCTTAAATTATAACCTAAATACAATTTCCAACTGGCCTTCTTTATGGTAAAACATGCAAAAAATGAAAACATATCCTTTTATTCTATATCATATCTTTTCGGGGTCTCTTAGTGAAAGATCTTGTCTTATAGAAATTCAGAAAGCAAGATTAAAGCCTCTAGATTTGGGAGATGAATGGTTAAATATACATAGGCTAAAGAATCATTATGCCTGCATTTAAATCCAAAATCTACTCTCTCTCTCTCTCTCCCTCTGTGTGTCAATTTATGGATATAATCTTGATCAATCATTTCTTTGTGTATAGGCTGAGAATCATAATATATAGCTCATGACTATAGTTAACTTTAAGTTATGTTGAACATTAAAATAACTCATTCAGCACTTACTAAGCCAAAAAGACAGAATGGGAATGGGAAAAATACAAGGACAATGTACAAGGAGTTCAAAAACTAACCCTGCAAAGGACCAATCACCCTCTTAATAAATGGGCAAAGTAACTAAACAGATATTTCTCAAAAGAAATAGTAAAAATAACCAACAAATACCTGAAAAATAGCCAACATATGCTTAACATCCATGGCCATGAAAGAAATGCAAATCAAAATGGTATTGAGATTCCATCTTACTCTAGTTAGAAGAGCCATCATCAAGGATATGAAAAACAAAATGATGCTGGCAAAACTACAGGGAAAGAAAGAGCTCTAATAAATGCCAGGGGGAATGTAAATTATTCCAAGCACTGTAGATGCAGTATGGAGATTTTCAACAAACTAAAAAGAGAGATACCCCATGGTGCAGTGATGCCTCTCTTAGCCATTTATCCAAAAGACTACTGGTCAGGATGCAAGAAAGATACCTGCATGTCTGTGTTCATGGCTGCACTATTCAAATGTGGAACAGCCCAGTTCAAGGAAATGTGCCATAAGTAAATAAGTAAAATAACTTATTTCTTGGCATTATTATTATTCTTTAGGTAACTCTAAATAAAGACCCTCCACTTTGGGAAATGGTGTCAGAATAGAGAAATAATAGTGGCTGACTCCAGTAAATTAATCAAACATTTTAAATGGCAGCTATATTCTCAATTCTTAGTTCCCTGAAGTCTGTGGTCTGCTTAAAATTCCAATGGATAATATATCTGAATGTCTAATGCAGAAATAAGAAGAATATTAGTTACTGCTTTAATTAGCAATTGACAGTTAAATAACTGGAGTTTTAAAACCATAAATAAGCCATTCAAGATTAGTTATATAATTAAATCAGATAGCTTTTTTCCTATTGTACTTAAGTTTAACAATAGCCTCATAATTGCTGTTGGGAGAAGTTCAAGGACAAGATACAATTTGTGTCACTGACTTGGTTCTATTCTAATCCAACTGCCTGCCTTGAAAATTTCATCCCTGATCTTTTCACCCTTGTTAGATACATGTAAAATTTAGCAGTAACCACATTGCAAAATCCAAATTTCTTAGCAGATCTTCACAACTCCCCTCCCCCCACCATACTCTTAATCACTGTTTTTACCCTTTTCTCTCTAGGTTAAACCAAACTGATTGCCATTCTCAGAAGAAGGCCATGTCAAGTGCCACAGAATCCCATGGCTCTTTGTGTCCCTTTTATGCTACATATGAAATCCAAAATACAACAGTTCCCATGTATTTCTGCCGCCTGGGAGTGTTGTGAACTAGCAATGAAATAATGTGGTTAAATTCTTGCTTGAAGCCCATAGAGCATGGTGTGGAGTGATTCTTGAGTGAATTTACTCGGAAACACTGTTACTTCTTTGGAGAAAAATCCTAGATGATTTGTTTTGTAACATCAGAGTAATTTCTAACATAGAAATCTACATAGGGTTGGTACTTAAAACCTTATTAATGGATGGAAGAATAAATATTATTAGCTTCTGACAGTGAATATACCAGAAGTAAATTCTATGAATTCATAAATAAGAGTGAGGTGTGTACTTCAGAGAAGTTGGCAGGATGGAGTTGAGCCTTGAAGTAGGAGGAAGATATGAAGAATTATACAAAGGGGGCAAGAATGATGTAGACAAGGCATTTTTCTCTAGGAAAGGGAAGAAAGGAGAAGCCTGGAATGGTCTTACATTTTTGGCAGTGATAGAGCTCAACAGAGCCAACCATACATTATTCAACCATACAAGATTCCTGTACTCCATGCCCAGGGAAATAAATAAACCAAGCACAACAGTGGCAGTGCCAATCTAGATGACACCTCAATAAAAATGTGAATCTAGCTACAGAACAGTTTCAACTTCTCAAAAATCATCTGCATTGTAATGCAATCAGAAGCCTTGACTTCCATCAAGGGTGTTCAGATTGTGAGGGCATCTCCATGAGGAGAAAGAGTGGGAAGAAAAGTAGGTAGAGCTCTGGACTTGGTGGGGGACACTAATAGTTGGGGGGGGTCCCATTACTGATTGCCTGGAATTACTTTTTTTAGAAAATCACCTGTCTATTTCAAGTTCAACAGTGGCATGGGAGGAATAATATGTTAGCTACCTCCACTGAAGTCTTTTAGAATATTCCACTGTAATACAGATACACTTTCTGTATCCTTGAGGAAGGGAAAAAGGAATTATTGTAGTTAGCACCTTTTACAAATACTAATGATGAGGAGATATCTACCTTTCCAAACCCATTCTAAATGTCCTTTGGACCCAAATGAAGGCTAAAATCTAGGTCATGAGTCTGAATGTATTTCTTGATGTTTAGGTGTAGAAGTGTCTGTTTTGCAAAGCACATATTTGTTTGAAACTATCTTGGATAAGAGCATTTTTAATGTGGATAATATGTTGGATTAAAGAACTTCTTAATTCTTTAATATTCTTCTCTTTAAGAGGTGGCCTATCACTCCTTTAAAATCTGGCTTGCCCTTTGCCTGCTTTCAATGGAGAAGCAGAGTAAGGCAGATAGAGTAGCTTTTCCAGACGCAGCATTTTGGAGAATTAGCAGCGCCTCCTTCAGGCTCCTGGAGTCCTGAGTCTCTACCTAATAGACTGCTCTACTGGAGAGAACCTATGCAGATACTGAACAAAGAGGTGCTCTACCAGGCCCAGCCTTATCTCACTAGCTACAGCATAAAGTGTGTAAGTAAAACTGCCTCAGACTCTCCAGAACCTAAAGCTTAACGTTTTCTGAGAGCTTCATCAACATCAGGAGGTGAAGAAGAACTTCCAAGCTCATCTCAATTTCTGGACTCACAAAAACCCAGGAGATATAGTAAAAATGACAGGTGTCTTAATCTATCAGGTTCTGCAGAGCTATTGGTGCGGCGTATTATCATGAGCGGCATGTATGAATGGGAAGTCAGATGGAAGACGGAGGGAACAGATGCACACAAAAAGTCAACACCTTTGCAGTGTCTATAATTAGTCATACAGAAACATCCACGAAAGGTTTATTCATGCAGTTGTAAGTGGGAGGCTGGTTCATTAGTTGAGAATATCACTTAGAATAATAAAAAGCAGTAGTATAATTCTCAATTCAGCCAATTCCAGTTTATAATAACTTCCAATTGAATTTAAACAAGACAGCGTGGGTTACAGGCTATTTCATGCACAGAATCCATGTCTCCATGCAGGCAGGCATGTGCTTAATCTCTCTAAAAAATGCTTAATAGCAAATGTCTGTTATCTTTACCATAACTTGTACCTCTGAAGCTACGGACATTTTCGTTAATTAATCTTCACAATGCCTCTGTGATGGCAAAAAAAAAAAAAAGCATAACAAGGAATCATTTTACCCACTGCTGAAACATAGTCACCTTTTGGGTTGAACATAACAGCTGTTTAGCAGCTGTAAGAGAATCCTGAACTATCGTTCTAGGCAGCCATGCTAAGGAGGATAACATATCTGATTGAAATTGCAAAGGAAATTTGAGCAGACAGGATGCAATTACCTGAACTGGAGCCCAGCCAGCTTACCAGGGCTAAGTGGCAAGCAGCTCAAGCTAGAGAGCTTGCCTTCTGCATATTTCACCGATTATTGGGGATGCTCAGTGCCCTGTGCAGACAATAATCGGAGGCTGTGTAAGTCTGTGATCCTGAACCTACATTACATCTTCCTGAACATGCTTCTTTTTAGGATGACGATAACATTCTCTGAAGGCTATTTTGGGAACAATGGCTAATGTCGCTCAATCCATAAATAGGGCAGCCCAGGTTAAAAACGTGACACACAACCTTTGAATCATCACTCATCCAAATGTAGCTTTAAGTACATGGTTTTTAGTATCTGGAAAACTAGAAAATGTCACAAATAGGTGTAAAGCTTGCATATTCTGCACTGATAATATACTCATAAATATATTATGAGGTTTTTAAGAAGTCAGAAACCCATGAATTAAGTAATATTTGGGTTTAAGTTCAGGGCAGAAATGCTTTGACTTAAATGTTCAAGGAATGATTGAAGATAGCGAAACTAATCATGGCTCTGTTGTGATCTTCTGGTGTGCTAATGGGTACCTGCATCATGAGGACCTCTGCCTCCTTGTCTGGAAAATGCTCTCTTGTCCTACTCAGCTATAATGCTACAAGTCTATGAGCCTGAAAAGTAACTGATAGCTTTCTTCCCCTTTTAAGTGTCATAACTTTTACTTTAATGAAGAGTGTTATTTAGCAAAAGGGAATTCATGCTCACAGGAATTGAAAAGTAGTGTACTTATAGTCACAAAATATGTAACTATTTCCACTAATTTTTGTGAATGCATGTCTAGGTGAGATCACAAACACACATGCATAGATGGAAGCCATTTTGTCTTGCAAGGTACAGGCACTGGAACTCACACCCAGGGCTTTGTGTGTTATAGGTAGGAACTTACTTCTTGAGCCATATTAGAGCTACATATGTATGTACAAATTTATGTATAAATGTATGTGTGTATCATCTTTTTTCTCTCCTTTCTTTATTATTGTCTCTAAGTATGTGTACAAATGGATTTAAATTCAATATGTCCTTTGGTTCATGAGTACCACATAACTTAGCCAATGTCATCTCTTCTTTTCCCCAGTCTCTCCCAGTCCTACCCATCCCCCTCAATTTGCCTGGTTCCATTTTCACATAAGTACATTGAATACCATGACTTGTTTGTCTCGCCTTTCCCCTCTCCATCTATCTGCCTTTCTCTCCTTAACTCCTCCGTCCCACCCTATACTCTGACGACATCTCGTCTAGCTTTCTGGAGTTTATCCTGTTGAAATGCAGGTTAGTTCACAGGAGTTACACTGTGGGAATTGTCCCTGCATATACCCTGAGACCTCCCTTGTGAATGCCATACTTTAGCCAATTTATTTTTGTATATATGCATATGACCTTGTTTATATTTTCATATATACTTATAACTTAGGTCTAACTTCCGTATATGAGAGAAAACATGTTCTGTTTATTTAAGTCTGAATTTTTTCACTCTACATAATTTTTTTCCAGTACTATAAATTTCCCTGAAAATATATTTTTTCTTGACAGATGAATAAAATCCATATGTATATTATATATGTACATATGACATATTTGAATATATTCATATGTACATATGATATTATATATGTATATATGATATAGGTATATATTCATATATATTCTTAATTTCATATAGATAGATAGATAGATATGCATTTATGTGTGAATAGTGATGCAATGACCATGATCATGCAAATGGTTTTATAATATCCTAACTTGTAATATTCTAGATACATGCCCAAGAGAGATATTGCTAGATCATATGGGAGTTTTATATTTAATTTTTGGAGCAATCCCCATCCAAACTGTAGTTACTTTTCAGGTGATATCTCACATGTTTTTGCCCACAGTCTCCTCAGATCACAATTCTTCCATATACATACATAATTAACCTTCCTTCTATGTGGCTTGAAACACAGGTTATGAACCACTACGACACCTAGCTTGTTTGTTGAGGTGGGATCGCTCACATTTTGCCCAAGCTGGCTTCCAACTCTGGTCCTTTGGTTTTTTGCCTCTCAACTAATTTGGATCACGTGTAAGTCATTATACTCTGCATGAATGGACTTCAATTTAGCTGAAGAAAATACATTTTTTAAGACTGCAAAGATCCATTATGAGGGAGTTCCTATGCCAAACATCAAAATGTGAGGGTTGTAGACTTTTGTATGTGGTTTTTGTACATAATGATTTTATAACCCCTGTGATATAAAGCTGCCTGTTATATACTTAGGGGACATGAGGATGAGAAAACCTAAGGTTTAAACGAGAGGATCATTTTACTTCATGAAGGCAAATCATATGCCTCCACTTGTGCTATAAAATGGTAGAAAAACTTCAAAATAAGAATACACAAAAATATCATGCTCCATCCATTCAGTCTTCCCAAGTCAAGTTTCAATGTGCTTTGGCTCTTTTCCAATCAAAGTGTGGTCTGTAGCTGACAGTGCTCTTACCAGTGGGAAACCCAGGGCCATAGGCCCTACCCTAGATTATTTCATCAGAACTTGTATTCTTCCATGATACCCAGGGGACTGACAGTCACAGTCAACATTGGCATATATTCTGTGCTTTGGTTATAAATATTTTAAATAAGCCCTGAACCATACAAATCATCCTCTTTTATTTAACTCAGCATGTGTCAATTACTCTTAATGCATTTAAAATATCATCAAGGACATCAACATAAATATACAATCATCTTTCATCATCTCCAGCTCAATTTGTTTCAGAAGTTCAGTA
The DNA here is from genome assembly GCF_023159225.1 of Perognathus longimembris pacificus. Taxonomy (NCBI): domain Eukaryota; kingdom Metazoa; phylum Chordata; class Mammalia; order Rodentia; family Heteromyidae; genus Perognathus; species Perognathus longimembris. The sequence continues at coordinate 18,829,074 of NC_063162.1, read as the reverse complement.
ATTTTGTTCTCTTTGTGTTTTCCAAGCAAATATTGTAACAAATTTCTTTAATTTGATTCCGCAGGGTCTTATATTTAAAGGAGACTTTCAAGTACAAATAGTAGGTTTGGAAACCAAGGACTCAATAAATTAAGAGACCCTTTAATTTCTGCCTTTCATTTCACAACCACAGCAATTATTTCCTGTATATTTCAGGATTTATATGTTTGCGATACATTACCATGTTATGCAGGCCTATTGTGAGTTGTAATTTTTACATAAACTTATTCCATTTAGCTTAATAATATCCATTGAAAGTTCAGTTTGTAATATATTCTCTACTTGAGGGTAATAAAATTGTGTTTTGTTAGTAAAATGTCTGTAATTTGATTTTGTTACGGACTCATAGTAGCCTCATTATTCAGGATTACAGAGGCTTTAACGTGTGTCACCGTTACATAACCCTCACCCCAAACAGGGCAATACTACCAACACCATATGAGATTGGAGTTTGTTTAGAGATGAACCAGTTCTGGGGAGTGGGAAGCAAACCTACAGGATCTCACTTCTCTCTGGGTTTCTGAAGATGTGAAGGAAAAGAGTCTGCTTTGTAGTGTTCTTTGGGTTCAAACTTTACATCAACTCTCATGTGCAGAAAGAATTCCATGGGTGCGTGTCTGAAACTCACCGCTCTTTCCCAGTGTCTCATTGATTATGAATATGGCTTAGCAAGGAGAAGCAGAGACTACAGCAACACACACTGCCGTGACTCCAACAGCTTCAGATTAACCACCCTCTCCAGCCCCAGTACTGGAAAGTCACCTTGAAAATTGTGTCCTCTAGAGAGAACTTCATGAGAGACATTGCTTTTCTGTTACCCCAGGAACCTCAGAGCAGGGATCTGGATTTGTACACTACTTTTATCTCCAACTTCAAAACCTTTGCTTCTGTGGAATTCCAGCTGTCAGTTCATGGCCACATATCCTGCTCAATCAGTTAGTTATCCTTTGGCTTTATGAGGTGATCATTCTTCAATGCCTGAATTCCTAGCTTCTTACCTTCTCTATTCTGAAATTGTTCTCCATGTCTTCAATGTGCTTTATTCTTCCTGGCCCCTTGATCGTCGATGATCTTTCTTTTTCCATTTCACTACAGCAACCTGTTTTACATCTACTTATCACTAGCAACTGACAAGTAAACAAATGTTTTTCCTTCTTTCTCCTACATCTTCCTCATCTTTGTTCACTCTATAACTCCTCACAGAGACATACTTGTTCTATCATCTTTCATCCTAAGTGTTGGGGGGAGTACCTCCCTGTGTCCAAATTTTCTTTGAAGGAAAGCCTTACTTCTGCTCCTATTCTGAGCAAATGCTCTAGAATGGTCACATGTTCCTGCTACTTCAATCTTCTTCCCACATGTCTTGTCTGCCTGCTGGGAAATGAGTCATTTATTCCCACCACAGTGAGATGGCTTTTACCAGTATCCATACTTCTGCCTATTCAGCTATTTCTTCCTTAGAAATAGGTGAATACTGCATCTTTCAACTTGATCTCGTCCTCCTTCTTGAAGCACCTTCTCCTGATTTCTGTCTTCCTTTCTGCCACATGGGCTAGGTTATCTCAGGCTTTTTGCTGGCTCTCCTCAGATTTCTGACTGCTGGTAGTGCTCCTAGACGTTAGCAGGGTGTCTTCTTTCTAGTTATGTATTTTTTCAAGTGGACTATTTCAGAAGTATATGTTCAATGCCACGCGTGCTTACTGTGTCCTCCCCGCTAGAGCCCTCACATGTATTCCCACCTCTGGCTGGATGTGTCAGATTCTTTACAAAATGCACCATGTTTAAAGGTGAATCCCCATTCTGCTTTGGCCCAAACATCTCCATCTCTAGAACCAGTACTACCTCTACATCATTGCAACATCAAGTCCTTGTCTTTTCTTTTTCGTTGTCTGCTGACACTAATGTCCAGTAGTAGTGGCTCAAGAAACACTCATAGGCAAATCAGTATGTATCTTTCTTAGAAACCTGTGTTAAACTAAAGCTAAGATGTACCAGGTCATGGCCTGTTTTCTCTGATCTATCCCATCAATTGAACATTCTTCTCTTGGTTTATAATATAACCAACTTATGCTTTAGATTATTAACCTCAGAATGGAACTTAGATGATTTTGTGGATTATTTATATTTCTTACGATTGAAATTTTCTATTTTATTAACTATTGTTATTTATTACCACTCTAAACATTCTTAGGTTTTGTTCTGTTCCTTTTCAAGTTTGTTTCTTTCTTGTTCATGTCTGGTTTTTCTGTTGGATCCCCTGTACTTCACTGTAGTTTTATCCCTGAGTTTTCTACAACCCAGCTGGGTACGGCCACTAGAAGATACAATTGGAGGCTAGATAGCAGGAAGAAGGGAGGTAATGTGGGGTTCCTTTCTGTCTCTCTGACTGGCTGAACATCATGAGTGACAACTGTATCTAATAACTCTTTCTATGTAGTCTGTGAAAGTCACTGTACACTTTACATTTTCTTTGAGTAACTCCAGCCTAGGAATAGAGGCGCATCATGTCTTTGTTTTCCCCTGTACTCAATAAATCGTAATGACTCATTTCTGTGGCTACAGTTCAGGTTGTCCCACTGTTCATACAAATTTTGATATTTCCTTGAAATTTTCATCTACCCAATTATCTTAAAGTTCTCAATATAAAAAGTGAATTCTATTTTCATGAAACAATCTTACTTGATCCATAAGGATAATAAACATTACAAACTTTTTAAAATTACTTTTATTTTATTGTAAAGGTGATGTACAGAGAGGTTACAGTAATGTAAGGTAATGAGTATATTTCTCTTTGAACATTATTACCCTATCCCTCATTTTCTCTCACTTTTTACCTGCCCACTGACTCCCCACCCCTCTCAAGCTGTAAAGTTTATTTCCAACATAATGTCTTGTGTATAGTTGTTGCATTGGCTCACCCTTTGTCCTTTGCCTCACCATTTTGTTATTCCCTTTTCCTTCCCTAAATCAAATAAACCTGTACATATATTTACATATATGACACACATATATATGTATATATGTGTATATATATATATATACATATGATACAGAGTACCAAAATCAAAAACAACAACAGAGATAAACCAAAAGGGGAAAAAAGAAAGAAAGAAAACCCAAATAACTTCACACAGTACTTTAAAACAAAAGCAAAAAATGAAAACAAAGAACAAAAACAAAAAAAATACACCTCTCTTGTTTCCGTATCTTGGAGTTCATTTTGATTTGCATGGTTTTATATGGTCATATGTACATAGCTATTGAGCTATTGTGATCTTCTTCTAGGAGTATCCTAGACATATACTTTATTTGCCAGAAATGTCTTTTGCACTTTAGGTATTAGAGCTTTGTGTTGGATGATTGAATCTCTGCTTTAAAATAAAGAAGTTTTGTGCAATTAAAAACATAATGAAGTATTCTGTTCCTAGCGTGTCTCTGACACAAAGATGACTCAACAGTGATGATTACTACCTTCTATAAACCCTATTATGGTAAAATGTGGAGGAAAACAGGAGTGTCAGAACACCAAAGCAAGGCAAATGTTTTTGCACTTCTAAGAAAAAAGTAGAGAGGGTTAGGGCAAAGGTTTCCTCAGAGAATAAGTTAGGGCAGCAGTTTTCAAAGTGAAGTCTGCAGGCCCATGAGGGAGGGTGGAGGGGCTGAGAGTCTGAAGTTCTCCTAAGTCCTGAGTTCTTTTGAAGCTGCTGGTACAAGGCTCACACTGGAGAGCTCTGGGGTGACTGGGAGGGATTGGCCTAAAGCAGAATTTGTCAAAACTTACTTGGTCGTAAAGATTCTTTGTGATCCTTATTAGTACTATCTGTAAGTGCCTTTCCTGGAACTGTATCAGTTGATCTTGAGTGGAAGTCTAGAGACGATGTGTTTAACAAATGATTTCTCATAATTAGAAAAATTTGAGAAAACATCAGCTGAGTTTCTGGGTTTCAGATTCAGAGTTCCCCAGTTCAATATCCATGATCTTCATGAAGAGCTGCATTCACCACTGTGTGGGGAACACAAGCAAAAGTGTGACACACTGAATATGAAAATGCTGACTCCCTCCCCACGCTGCAAGAAAATGTACTCCCGGGCTGGGATGTAGCTCAGTGGCAACGTCCTTGCCTGGCAAGTGCAACATCCTGGGTTCAATCCCCAGTACCAAAAAAATAAAAGACAAACAGAAAGAAAATGTACTCCCTTGTTGATGCTAAAACCAGCTGTTACATACACACAGTGGAATTCTCTGCTTCTATCAGAAAGAATGGCATTGCCCCATTTGTAAGTTAAAGCAAAGACTTGGAAAAAGTCAAACTAAGTGAAGTAAGCCAAACACAAAGAAACACAGACTCTATGGTTTCCCTCACTGGTAATAATTGGTAAATGTCTATGATAGTCCTAGCAGAAGATCACAATAGCTCAATAGTTATGTACGTATAAGCACATAGGAAGTGAAATGAACTCCAAGTTATGGAAATAAGTGGTTTATTATTGTCACTGTTATTTTCAACATATGATGTGAAATTATGCCTTTGCCTCTTGTTTTTCTTCCCTATCATTTTATCCCTGATGTCACTGTAACTTTTTGGTACACTGGGTATTATATATATGTTTATTGGAACTTGGGAAGGGGAGCCTGGAAATATGGCTTAGTGGCAGAGTGCTTGCCTCATATACATGAAGCCCTGGGTTCAATTCCTCAGCACCACATATATAGAAAAAGCCAGAAGTGGCGCTGTGGCTCAAGAGCTAGAGTGTTAGTCTTGAGTAAAAAGAAGCTAGGGATGTTGCTCAGGCCCTGAGTTCAAGCCCCAGGACTGGCAAAAAAAAAAAAAAAAAGGAACTAGGATAGGGAAGGGGAACCTAAAAATTGAAAGACAAAGGGTAAAAGGCAAACCAATGCAACAGCAATACTTACAAGACAATATGATATACAACTGCGGTGGGTGGGGAGGAGGGAAAGTGGGAGAAAAATGAGAGAGGAGGTAACAAGTTTGAAATTTTATGAAACTGTAACTCCTCTAAACATCACTTAGTCAATGAATAAAAAATAAAACAGAACAGCTGTTCCTTAGAGTCAAGTGTTGGTGTTGGTGAAGCGGGGAAATTCATCTTCCTTGAGGCTTTACAAATGGTTTTCCTTAAATTTTCATGTGTCTTGGAAATTATTAGTGCAATTCCATGGAGATCATTTGCTTGTGTACATAACCAATATGCATTAGTCTCTTCTTGGCACTTTGTAGTGTACCAGAGATGCAGGGCTGATAGAAGTTGACATGGATGCTGTCCCCAGAGCTTTTGATTCAACCAAGGAGATAATTTTAATCAAATAATCATAACATTGAATATATTATTATAATGAGATAGGAGACTCATGAAAGAAAGGTACACAGATGTTAGGAAAAATTAACAAGTAGGAGAAATCAACCAAGATCTGGCTAGGTAAATTTAATTTTCCCTTTTGTCCTCTTTGGTGGTGTTCCAGTGTTGATATATGTAAAAAAGAGTCAGTGTTAATCACATCTTTAGTCTATGCAAGTTGTTTCCTGTAAGCCTTTGATATGATCTGCACAAGAGACCATATTATCCCAATGAGGACGCCATTGGTATTTAAATTGAATTGTAGGTGTGCAGGCAGAATTCTTCTGTAACCCTTCCAAGGTCATTCAGCCAGTGAGCAGCAGGTGCTAAATCAAACATGAACCTCAGTCTTGTGCTCAAGTTTATAACAACTGTGGATTCTTATCCAAGGAAGCCAGGTAGACATATAGAGAGCCAAAGTTGTCACATGACAGAATTGGGCTTATAATGAAGAAATAGTGGCATGTGTAAGGGCAAATAGAGAAAAAAGGAAAGGTGATAACATGATGGACAAACAGACCTAGAAGGAATGGTTTGCTGGACGATAAATGAGAGGAAATTCTCTAATAGGAGGTCCACAGCTTTTTCTTTGGTTCTGTGTGGTGAACCATGTCAGTACATGTAGATAAATATGGAAGGGAAGTTTTATCGCATTTGTGGATAAAAATTGTTGGGATAATATACTGACTAAAAAAAATCAGTAACCACAAAATATACCCACTAACTGAAAAGGAAGTCTGAATTAAGTAATACAAAATTTAATGTCAATGAAAGTGAAATTTTGCCTATGGAGTTCAGGGCATCAACTACTCATATACAAAACTTTGTGATTTTTTTCATGTGAAGATTCTTGTGGGCAGGAAACAAAATGAGGCCATTTGGTAAGGTGACACTTAAGAATCTTAATGAGACGGGCTTCAGTATGAGATGCATAAAATTTGAAGATACCAATAAACATATGAAGAGGGAATTATGAGAGAACACCTGCTGCTACTCCTTATTTTACAGATGGGAAAATAGAGGTCCAGAAAGCTTCAGTAATTTTAATCTGATTTAAGTTTATTAAATAAATCACCAGAGAGTAAGCAGAGAAAGTAAAATCTTAAAAAAAAAATTGCAGGTCAGAGAGCATAGAAAGTATCGTACAAAAACTTTAGGCAAGAATCTAATGGTCTTATCAGATAATTTCTAGGTTATTTTTTGTTTCATATGCCTGGTTTTATTTAATATTTCTGAGAGGTTTTTCCCAGTATAGTAAATAAGTGATGTTAAGAACTAAATCACTAAGGATACAATAAATTAAGCAAATAGGTGGTACATAGCAGAAAAGGACTCAGCCATGATGTAGTTTAGATGGCAGAGCCCATACTAATAGCCAGAGGGTTACAATAATATTGGGTAGGGTGAAACCCAAAGCTTGGAATAGAAGAGAACATGACATTGAGTCTGGAGAGACTGGCATTTACTCAAAGAAAGATCAACAATATCCCATAATACATTATGCTGGGAACTTACCTGGTCTCCTAAGCTTGATGGAGTCACTGGATGATCAAATGTGAGGCAGTTCCGGAAGATCAGCAGTCATGTAGCTAGTTGGGAGTTTAGACCCAACACATTACAATCCTTAGGCAAATGTGTCTAAGACACCCTTGCATTCCTGTCCTTTCAAGCAAATACCACACTGCTGGAGAGAAGTATCCTTTTTCTTTTACCTAGGCAGGCTGTCTGCTGTGAGTTTTTAATGAAAAAAACATCATTAAGGAAGAACAGAATACATGCAAAATGCTCCAAAGACTAGGCTATCATACTAACATGGTGATTTATATTGGTACAATGCTTCCTTCTCCAAGCTTTACTTACTTTCTGTCTTGTACACCTTATACATATCACATAAGAGAGATCACCTTTCTCCTAAGGAGTGTGGGAAAAAAAAAAGTTACCATGCTTTCTAATCTTGGACTTCTATCTGGGGAAATCAATGCTGGCCGAATATCATCTGAATCCTCCACATCAAAGACCAAGCCCCAAAGAATAACCCTAGGCAAGACCGCTTCTCAGATTCTTTATCTATCTCCCCCTACAACCAGCCTGCTGCCTCTCTTACTTCAGTCAGAAAAGTAATTTTGTCATCTAAATTCTTCACTCAGAATATAATATGCCCACTTCTGAACATCCCAGGGGCCTATTGGCAGAAAAAGTATCTCAAATCTACCCTGGTGGGTTCTTACAGCTGGAGAGCTCTCTTTCCTGCTATGCAACAACTGCTTTGCGAGTTAATTGCTTGTGCTTTGGCACCTTGCTGTGCATTACTTTATTAAGAGAAATTTACTCTTCAATTTCCTGTAGTGATTTCAAATTCCCAAGGTTGTTGCAGTGACTTACTTTATAACAACAATTACACGCCACTCCCTAAGGTCATAAAAGATTTGAAAACACATCCTCAGTGGAACCTGTGGGTGTCAGATGACCCTGGCTTGTAACAACGTTAATTCTGGAATTGGGAGCACCAGTGGGAAACACTTAGAGGTAGGAAAAGGAGGAGTCCAGGCAAGACAAGGGGTGGGTCCTTTAAATATCATGGTCAGGCTTCAACATTTAGCGGGGTATTTAAGCGTAGTGATCACAGAGATGATAACAACCATTGTTTTTTTCTCTCCCAGAGAGCAGACTCACAATTGCAGGGAGTTGAGTGTCCTTCCTCTCACCTGTAATCACATGGTCACATAACTCTTTACAGGAGTGGTGATGTTAAATGTGTCATGTTTTCAAGCAAACTTACTGTGAGAGGCTCTTTCAATGTGAAGAACTAGTTGGTGGGGAAGGTTTTTTTGTTTGTTTGTTTTTTGTACATGGTTTATGGTGTCCAACCAATGGGCTCAGGACAGCATGTGGGAGAATCGTACACTTCCAAATGGCAGTCGGGGAAGATCATTGGTTATATAGCTAGTGAATTTCCACTAACCCAAGTAAATCCACCAGGTATATTTTATTAGAAAAGAAGCTGAGACTCAGAGAGGATAAGTCAGCCATTCCACTGAATGGACACCCAGAAGTCCTTTCCTTTTTCTTTTCTTTTTTTTTTCCTTTTTATTGTTATTATAAAGGTAATTGATGGGGCTATAGTTATACAATTCAGGTAAAGCATTCATTTCTTTTTGGGAAATGTCACCCTTTTACTCATTCCCTCCTAGATTTTCCCTCCCATTCCCACCTACACATTATGTAGCTCATTTTTCAACATGGTGTCCACTGAGTACCACTGGTATTTTTCTTACCACTTTTAGTTGCTTGTGTTGTTCCTGTTCACCACAGTCAAAAAAGTGAAGAAGTAAGTCACGTGATTTCTTCTCGGTTGTAGATAGTCTTCAATTTAGGTTGTCTTATATAAAAACCTCAATTTGGCACACTTACAAAAACAATAGCCTCTAGTTCTTAGAATAATTTACTCTATTTCACAAGAAAGCAACACGTTGTTCAATTCCCATTTCAGACAATAGTTGGGAAAGAACATGGCCTTTGCAAGGCCTTCTGTTATCATCTCCAGTGGACATAAAGTGCAAATGTTATGGCTACAAAACTTTTACCCAGATGGAAGAATTGAGAGAAGACATGCTAGAGGGTTTGAGTCAGAGTCCTTATATCCAATGATCTCAATTTTCTTCATCACTAGCCATGGCAGTAGTACAGATATTTGTCCAAGTTGAAGAGCATAGAGACATACGTATCAATCAGTGATCATGTTTGGACATAGTAGATGATGTAGGGAACATTTGAAATCAAATCCTGATCAGAAATATGACCAGAAGTTTCACTTTTTGTACTGAATAAGTTGTGTTGTGAACTACTAGGTACATAAATTGTACCCCAGTTTTGATATTCAGATGAGAAATGCAGACCCACATTTGAGAAGAGAGGAAATGAGTTAATGGGGCACAGCTGTGCCACAGTGCCTTATAAAGTAAATCCTAAAAGTTTAGGAAAAAAGATATTAATACCTAATGAGCCCCAACTTTGTCTCAGGAACTGTGCAAGATGCTGCATTAATAGCCTACTGTTTTAAGTTATGAAACTAATTTAAACTACATGACTTTTGATGTATAAGAGCTTAGTCAGGCCCAATTTCCCCATTCTCTCATTGCCAATAGGTAGATCTGGACTTGAAATACAGATTGAGCCCAAATTGCAGCACTTTCCAATATTTTACATGGATTGCCCCTTGGTACAAAATTATGCATTGACAGGATTTAATCCAATTCCAAGATTGTCAAAATTATTTCTTGTAAAGTTAGTCAGAGAGCATAGTCTGTAAAACACAGCTTAATTCACCCCACCATGGTGATTTTGAATCCCCATTCATTTTACTCATGTGCTGGTTGTGTGTTGTAAACATATTATTTCATCACCCTAATATCTCAGTTTTCCCACTGTATTGACCAACCTCATTAGTAAAAGGTAGGTAATTTTACGAGTCAAAATATCAGTCTGTTTTAGAATTGGGCCAAGGATTGCAAGACTAGTAAGAGTGAATGTTCTCAGGACTAAATAATAAAGGATGTTCATTCGCTTGCATAGTACTCATTCTCAATGGATGGGTGAAAATATTCAAAGGGATGACATTGATCAAGATGTATTCATAAACTGCTTTGTTAATTGCAACTCCTTTGTACAACTACTTACAGATTAATTAACTAAAAGCTGTTTTGTATTTCCTCTTTTTCTGGTCTTCCCCCCCCCACTTTCTTTTTTTTGCCAGTCCTGGGGTTCAAACTCTGGGCCTGGGCACTGTTCCTGAACTCCTTTTTCCTCAAGGCTAGCACTCTTATTACTTGAGTCACAGCACCACTACCAGCTTTTGCTTTGATTAGAATTAATTAATAAGGATCTCACAGGCTTTCCTGCCCTGTCTGGCTTCAAACCACAATCCTCAGATCTCAGCCCTTAGGGTAGCTAGGATTACAGGCCCTTTGTAGGCCTTTTCTGGACTTTTAAAACATTACAGTACAAAACAAGTGATATGATAATCACTACCTTAACTATTTTAAGTGCATATGATTCAGCAGGATTAAGAATACTCACTCATTTCATTAGAAAACACATGTGTAAACTTTTATTTTATCTTGCAAAAAGGAAACTCCGGGTTTAATGAATAACACTCCATTTCTCCCTCCCATAGTTTTCTACTTTATTTAAAGAAGCAAGCACCATGTTGTCAGAAGGCCTGGGGAATCTCACCTGCTAATGGACTGCAGGTGGATTTCAAAAGTTCAGGACCTAGGTGATAACAAACTATGGGGATTTTAACACTTTATGTTGTATGTCTTGTGGTATTTAAGGCCTCTAAGCCTGTGATGATATATTATATGGCCATAATAAACAAACACATCTTTGTAGTGAGATATAAAAATTTCAAATTTCCTGTTCCCATCTGCTTTTTATGTAATGATGTTATTATTACCCCATTCTGTCTATATGATTACTGAAAGAATTATTCTACATTGGTATACTAGTCATCTCCAATGGTGGTAAATGAGTTTTACCCCTTTATTATGATGGACTCATGGGTTTTTATTTATTAAATATGTTACACATAATTGCAGTCATTTTTTAAAATTCTTCATGGCTTTGGAAACATCACACCATTCACTTAACTTGGATAATGTGTTTATTTTGAAAAACAGAATTTGTTCACTTACGTTACAAATGACATATGGGCCTTGTCTTAATTTCCCATTATGGAAGAGGGATTGTGCATTTTCTGTTTAGCAACTCCAACAATCTTGGGTGCATTTGATTTTTTTCATGCTTTTTCCAAATACATGCAGATGGCCAAGGGATATGAATCTAATAGTTTCTTGTTATTTTTTGCATTTGTTAGTGCTATTCTTAGTTTCTGTGCAATGTCTGTTAGGACAACTACAGATGATTGATCAGAATGTTTTTAAAGTACTTTTATACGCATATACTTACTACTCCATTTTATAACAAAGAGTACATTTCCTTTGAACAGCGTCACCCCTCCCTCATTTTCTTCGTTTTCCTCTTCCTATATAGTTCATTTCCAAGTTCATTTACAAATAGTGTCTAGTGAATATCTCTTTGTCCCACATTTCTTTGCTTCCCCTCCCTAAATCAGGTAGACTCATATAGAAGACAAAGAGCACAGAAAAAAAAAAGAACAAAAGAGAATAAACCAAAGAAAAAACCACAAACAGTAAAATAATAATCCAATGCCTAATGTATGAAACTGTAACCTCTCTGTAATTCAGTTTGATAATATATGTATATATACGTATATATATGTATATATACGTATATATATGTATGTATGTGTATATATATATACGAATCCTCTTGTTTCCATTTTTTGGAGTTCACTTCAGTAAGCATCATTTCATAAAGTCATAAGCACATAGTTATTGCGCTCTTAAAAAATCACAAAGGATACAAAGTTAAAGACTGATTCCTGTAGCACTTCACTTTCTAGTGTTTTCTTTTCTTGCCTCATTCTGATCTATAAATCTTCTCTGTGTATGTGATTCAGTAGGCATGTGCCTATGAGAGTTTTCTGGGACTTCTTGAAATATCACACTCCTCTCCCTTGTCTTAAAATTGGAACTATGAGTCTTTGTGGATTCTATTCAAGTGACTTCTCCAGGCTGGTCAATTGGAATTTCCCTGGAAAGTATAAAAATGGACATTTGGATAAAGATTAGGAAACACAAAGTGATGCTAATGCTCAAAACTTAGTAGACAACTTTGCATGAAATGCAATTATTGTGTCTTGAGACTAAAGCCAATCCAATAGGTAAACAATGAGAATGTTCACTTCTAGATTCTATAGAAGGGGAAACTGAACACTGTAAGAGAGTAGAAAGAGAAAAAAATTATTCCAATGAGATCTAAGATATACTATACAGCAGAAAAAGAAATATATACACTCATTTCAAAATGCAAAGTCATTGAGAGAGTAAAAAGGGAAATTTCTGAGTTTCATGAAATTTGTATTTTTCGTTGCTGAAAGAGACTTGAAGACTAAATGTATTTTCTGATTGCATCTAAGAGGAAGTATGACGTATTATATAGTACTGGGTTTTCGCCCTGGGGATCTGAGATCAAATCTTGGATTCTTATATTCATTTAGTTTTATGTACTTTTACAGAGTATTTGAAAATCGTTTTTCCACTGTTCACTTTCATAAATCCATGTGGAAATCATTTGGCTATGTTTGTTGGAAAGTATCTCTCTTCAATTTTTAGTAGAATAATAGTGTATCAGAACCAGAGGAAGGCTAATAAATCCCCTAGTCAAATATCTCATCTTTGTGAGTGGCTGTTTAAGTTTTTTTGTAAAATGAATAAACCAGGCTGGGTTTATTTTGTCCTTCCTTCACTATACATACATGGGGAGAGTGCTCAATTTTCTTTTAATGAAGAATTGGGCTTTCTTCTACTCTCCGTGCATTATATGGTTACACATTCTTTCTCTGCTTTATTTTCTTTATTTCCTTTGTGTGGAGTGCTGAAGGAAGCTCCAACACTTTCTTCCTCCTCCTCTTCCTCCTTCTTTTTTCTCCTTTTTTTTTTCCTTTGGCCAGTACTAGGGCTTGAACTCAGGGCCTGGGCACTGTCCCTGACTTCCTTTTGCTCAAGGCTAGCACTCTGCCACCTGAGCCACAGTGCCACTTCTGCTTTTTTCTGTTTATGTGATGCTGAGGAACTGAACCCAGGGCTTTATGCATGCTCGGCAAGCAGGCTACTGCTAAGCCACATTCCCAGCCCCACTTTCTTCTTCAGAATACCACACCATAAGCAAAAGAAAGAAGATGATACTAAATGTTCAAATGGCATATGATCTCGGCATCTCCAAGACAAGAAAAGTTCAGGTATACCCTGAACCTCAACAAACGAAAGAGAGCAAATCCTTCTCACTACAGAGAATTATTGCATATGATCACTTTGGATTTTTTTTACATAAAACCAGTAATTCAAAGATTAGTGTCAAGATGTTGTATTTTAAAATATTAAGTTAATTACAAACTTAAAAACTGAAATTTAATGTTTAATACAAACTATTAATTTGAAGACTTTAATTACAGAAATTCTGAAAATAAAATTATAAAAAATTCAGTACTTACACCACTTAGAAATAATCATCATTAACATACTTTTTAAATAAAATATTCTAATTCTTAAGGACCCTAAGTTAATATTATGGAAATTTCTAAGAGCAAATACATAGCAATCTGATTTAGCTTGCAGACTGTTTTCTAATGCTGAAACTTAGATGTCCCAAGTCCAGTTAACTAAAAATCTTAGAATGGATTCTTCTTCTTTTCTCAGAGAAGGGAAACACAAACTCAAATGTCCTCTCCAAAAAAGTAAATAATGTCCCCCATTGGCTCTAAATCTTCCTCTGTGATTTGCTCTTCCATTTTTCTGTCTTGAGAGATAATCTGGCTGGTCATAGAGAAAAGCTCTTATTCAGCTTTTAAACTTTAATGTTAGTTAAAAAATAATAATACAGCTATAAGGCTTGGATTATAGTGGTAAATATTTAAAGTCTCATGAATCCACCATGACAAAGAATCCCAAACGTATGAAAATGGATAACAAAACTGAAATATTCACAATTTCCTTATGGAAGGATGATGTAAAGAAGGACTATCCTCTCTTGAAAATTTTATTTCCCTTTTGTGAAAGGTTCTTCATTTTTCTAGGTAGAAGGTGGCTTGGGTGTTGATAAATTCTTAAATTCTCCCAGTGTAAGAGTTTTCTGTGAAGGAATGTATTAGGTGACAGTCTTACATATGATCCATAGAGAAGACGGTTGGTTATCACCTACCCTTTTATCAAGTCCAAATGACATTCACATCAATCATTTTGCATCTTTGGAAAAAAACTGGTTTGTAATTGACTTGTGGTTAAAATTAAAAATAGACCTACCCACTCTCTCTATATATAATGTGTCATAGACCTGGTTTGTCACATAAAAACTGTGTCATATGTCCATGTTTAGCTGATATTAAGTAATTGTTTCTCATGGACTAGTAGCATGTGGTGATGGTGTGTGATGAATACATAAGTAGGATTTTGTCCACATTGGATTATTTATGAATCCAAGCACAGACTCTTCTATTAATTCACCATACTACTAGGACCAGAAATAATTCTATAATGCAACCAAGAGATTGTAATTGTACAAGGCAACTTCTGAGGTGTTTCTTTAATTTTGTCAACTGTTGCCTTGAGAGAACTGTCACCCCAACCCTACTTCACTTACCAACACGATGAAGACGTGAATGCCCCTGGTCCACACTGATCCTGTTTCTGCTCTGGGAATTGTGCTTGCTTCAATCATGGTTGTATGTGCTTGGGGGCTATGGAGTGTTATCTTCCAGTGTGGGCACGAAGAAGAGGGGAAGATAATGAAGCAGATGCATAGAGAAACATAGAAACTAGAGCCCCAAGAGTCAAACTGATAAGCTCTGACATGTTTCTGAAATTTTCCATTTCCTGATTTTAGTCTTTTTCCAAGATCTGCAGTCTTTCTTTCCCTGGGGATGGACACATTGTCTTAAACTTATAAATGTACAACACATACCTAATTATTTATTTGTCTGGAAGCCAGGTCTTTGCTTGTAATGCAAAGGCCGTTAGGTAAGAATTCCAGTTCGCATTTTATTTCTCAGACTTTATTTCATGAAGACTATGGACTATAGTTTGGCAATTACAAAGGAAGACTGGATTTGAAAAGTTTTCAGGGTCTGGGGCTTCCAAACTATGGAAGTTTGTTGAAAAACAATAAAAAAACACGAAGTAGAAAAGAAATTGTCAGCATTAATCTATTTACACAGTGGTTTATGCTGTCCGTGTGCTTATTCTAACTCTTAGTGTTCAAAATAATTATACCCATTGTAGAGGGGGAAATCAATGGCTCAAGGAACGGTAAGTGTATCTTATGTCATCATAGCTACCACTGTATCAGGCCAACATGTAGAGAAGTCATCCTACAGTAAGTGAATGAATAACACCAATATACATGTGTGAGTGTACTGAGCACTCATAGGCGTCATGCTCTCATTTACACCATGTACTTCTGGATTGCTCTGAGGGGATGCCGCTTCTCCTCGAGGGTTTATAGTTACCAATCAGGTAGATGAAAGCTGTATACAGGATGGCCAAAAAGAGTCTCTGAAAAAATCTTTAATTTCAATCTATCTGTAGATCAATCCATTAAACAGGTAGTGAATAGAAAATGAAATGAAAAATATGGAAAAAATGTTTGAATTATTTTATTGAAGGTCTTATAAAAGCAAAGCTAGTTTTGTACCTCCAACAAATAAGAAAATACGAAGGAGCAAAAGTTAAGTGCTAAATAAGCAATGCAGTTGGAGACAAAAGAAAAAAAAATATTCTACCCTGCTTCAAATAAAGAAAATGTATTTTTCAAGGCACACAGAATATGGATGAATTCTGATCTGCCCAGTAAAAGTTTTCAAAATGGCATCAGCCTGTTCAATGCTTGCGCTTAGATCTCTCCTTATGACCATCTGTATTTCAGAGTTGGCCACAGAGTGTTTTCACCCATGCTGGGAGCCCAAATGTTCACTCAGTTACCTCGTTATTTTTTTATAAGGAGCAAATAAACATCTGTAGCCATGACAGTGCAGGTAGGTCTTTCTGACAGTGTGGGATTGGCTCTGTGCATCTCTGTGAGCTTTGTGAGATGCCTCTACTTTGATGTCTGGAGTCCCTGTGCTTCAACCCCTGATTTCCTCATTTATCTGAAGCACAAGAAGAATGTAGAAAGTGCCTGGTTATGGTCCGGCATGCAGAGCTTACAGTAGCTCCTTAAGTATTCAGTGAAGGAGTGCTGCACACGAAAGTAAAACACAAACAGAAGCCAGGAAAAAGCTGGGAAAGAAACATATATTAACAGCAAAGAAAGAATGACTGTTCCAAAGTCTTATTGTGGTAAAGCCCTGTGGCCCTGTGGGAGGTGACATTATGTCTGCTGGAAGGAAATGACGTTGCTGAGGGCATGCCCTTGAAGGAGGTATTCCAGTCCTGGTTCCTTTTTGTTCTCTTTCTTGGTTTCTTGGCTGCCACTATGTGCCATGCTCTCCTCCGTGCTGTTAGGCCTCACCATAGGCCCCAAAGCAATGAAGCCAGAGCCCAAACCATTGAAACTGTCCAAATCTGCCTTCTTGAGTTGTTGATTTCAGGTTTTGTCACAATGACACAAAGCCAGCAAACACAGCATGTATGTTTGTATGGACTGTCCTCTGAAACAAGTCATTTGTCTTTTTATCCTTTGTCTCTCAATTTTGATATTTCCTTTCCCTTCCCTAGTTCCAATATATGAATATACAATAGCCAGGGTACCCAAAATCAGTTACAGTGACATCAGGGGTTAAACCTTGAGAAAGAAAGACAAACGAAAAAGGGCATAATTTCACATGGTGTGTTGAAAATAACAACAGTGTTAAACCACTTGTTTCCATAACTTGGAGTTCATTTCACTTAGCATCATCTTATGTGTTCATATGTTCATAGCTATTGAGATATTGTTCTCTTCTGCTAGGATAATCCTAGCCTTATATTAATTATTCCTGATGAGGGAAACCATAGAGTCTATGTTTCTTTGGGTTTGGCTCACTTCACCTATGGTGTAAACCAACTGCACAACTCAAGGAGGGGTGGGATTGCAGGGAGAAAGGTGGGAGGAAAATGAGGGAGGAGGCAATAAGTTGGATAAAAAATGTACACACTGTCCTACATATGAAACTGTAACCCCTCTGTACATCACTCTGACAATAAAGAAATGAAAAATAAAGTAAATTAAAACAAAGGGTAAAAAGACAAACTATTGCAAAAGCAATACGTACAAAACCAATTGGTGTAAACCAACTGTACAACTCATGGTGGGGGGCTAGGGAGGGGAGTATGGAGGAAAAAGAGGGAGGACATAACAAGTTGGATAAGTAATGTACTTGCCTTATATATGAAACTGTAACCCCTCTTTACTTCACTTTGACAATAAAGAAGGAAAAAAGATACTAATGCAATAAGCTATGTGAGGGTTTTCTCATCTACAGAGAAAGCAGTTGAGATACAAGAGGTTAAGCTCCGAATTAGAACTTCAGTGCCATGATTTAAACATGGTCTGAGCCCATTTCTCTGCATGGTTTTCTACATGTAGGAATAATATCTTTGTCAGCTTAAAAGACCTCCTATATTGAGTAGCTGTTCAATAAAGTCTTATTAAATTGACTCCACTGAACATATAGCAATTAGGTGTTCCATTTTGCAAGGTGAAGGCACAAATAATAACCCTTGGAACTTTTATTCAAATTGAAATGCGACATTGAATTTCAGATTGTGATCAGCTCATTTTGTGAGCAGTCCCTGAAAGTTCACAAGAGAAATAATTATGCAGAACTCTGGTCTTACACCAAGAATAGATTTGCCTTATAGACAAATAGAATAGATACTCTCTGCTTCCTGCTCATTTTTATGAACTGAGAATTCTCTACATGTCTCAAATGTTATGCTCTCTCACATGCCCTACGTGACAGGGGCAGGACAACATTTTGCATGACTTCAGTTAACTTCAGTGTAAATATACAATCATTCAAAGATAAATATTCTCTGGGCATGGCATTCACACCTATCATCTTAGCTGTTCCAGACACAGAGATGAATAGGAGCATGATTTCAAGGCCATGTTGGGCTGAAAAATTGGGGGGGATTCACATTTCAATTGACAAGCCAAATGTAATATACACCAAAGATCTCAGTACATGAAGGGCACAAGTCAAACAACTACAGCCTGAAGGTAGCCCTGGGAACAACTGCAATACCTTACCTGAAAAATAACTTGCGTAGCAAGTACTGTGAGTACTGTGAGTGAGGGCCTGTGTCAAAACCTCAATACCACCAAAAAAAACAAAACAAAACAAAAAAACAACACAACAACAACGACGACAAAACCCTATTCATCTTCATTCACATTACATAAAATGTAAGGCTTTGTGTCACAGTCACACACATATCAAAAACATTAATACATACTGAAAAAAATGTTGAGGGAGACAAAGGATAAAAAGACAAATGAGGGCTGGGGATATGGCCGAGTGGCAAGAGTGCTTGCCTCGTATACATGAGGCCCTGGGTTCGATTCCTCAGCACCACATATATAGAAAATGGCCACAAGTGGCGCTGTGGCTCAAGTGGCAGAGTGCTAGCCTTGAGCAAAAAAGAAGCCAGGGCCAGTGCTCAGGCCCTGAGTTGACGGCCCAGGATTGGCCAAAAAAAAAGACAAATGACACCAAAAACAACACTTGCAAAACCATTTGTTGTAAACCAACTGAACAACTCATGGGGGGAGAGGGAAAGGGGGAGGGAAATGAGGGAGGAGGTAACAAACAATACAAGAAATGTACCCATGGCCTAACTTATGTAACTGTAACCCCTCTGTACATCATTTTGACAATAAATAAGTAATTATTAATTTAAAAAAAGAAAAAAATGTTGAGAGAATTGTACATGTAGATTTGTAGACACAAGAGTGGTTGGGTTATATACCAAAGAATTAAACACTCTCATGTTGTTGTCCAAGGCTAGTTCTGAATGAAATGCACATTTCCCATGTCTGAATGATGTAAGGAGGTAGCAGCCTCTAAGACAATGTGACTTTGATGTTCTTGGCCTGCTAGGTAACACGGTCAGAACGCAGGTGTTCGCATCTCTCCAGGGCTAGAATCGTCCATGGGCTGGGACTGCAATGGGAGGTAAACAGTGGCTAATAATATGGTCAGGACCTCTGCATACTCAGGATTCAGCTGTCTAGTTAGCCACTGATTTCCTGACACAGGGTGCTAGCAAGGAAAAATTGTAAAAGCTGTAGGGAAGAAAGAAGGAAAATTTGAGGTGACCCTTCACCTTCAGAATGATATCTAGCCATGCAGTGTTTGTGTATATACATTCATGTATGTATGTGTGCATGTACATGTGCACTACATGTGTACATATGCATTCATGTATGATGTATGTGTGTATGTACACACATGTGTGTGATAGAGAAAGTAAAACAAAAACTATGAATGAATTAATGACTGCATGAAGCAACAGAATGGACAATTTGGGGGCAGTTCCTTAAAATTATGAAGTTCCTTCATATTTTGCTATTGAACCTTCTTAAAAACTTCAACAGAATATATTCTTAGAGAAGGAAACTAAACTGAAACAAGCTAAGATGCCCTAAAACTAACAGGTAGAAAATGACAATTTGGAATAATCCCTTTCCCTTCAAGATCCCTGTCTGGTATTTTGGGGTATGGAATGCTCATAGGGATATAGAATGCCAAACGTTCTTTAACTTAGGGACTCAAATTATAACAGGGATGCAGGAATCTGTCTAGGACAACTTCCTAGAAGAATTGAGATCTGAGGTTACTTTTGCAGAAAGGGAAGAAGGCAAGAATGAGAATGGGGTTTGAGGGCAGACAGCATGAACCCTAATTTCTTCACTGTCACTTCTCAGCCATGTGACCCTGGCAAGCTAATTAATTTTTACCTTTAGTTTTTAGAGTTATGATATCTCATCTGCAAAAGGTAAATGGCTATTGTAAGAATATAAAAAGGGGTTGAGATTTATAAAGCATTAAGAATAGTCCTTGGCCATACTCTACTCTCAGTGCATGATGGCCTCATTGTTAAAATCTAAGGAGAGATCCAACTCCAGAAGGGAGGTGTTGGATTTACAATGATTTTTAGTATTTATTGGAAGAATGGCATTGCTTCATTCATAAGGAAGCGTAAGGACTTGGAAAAAATCATACTAAGTGAAGTGAGCCAGACCCAAAGAAACATAGACTCTATGGTTTCCCTCATTGGTAATAATTAGTATATGTCTAGGATATTCCTAGTAGAGGATCACAATAGCTCAATGACTATGTACAAATGATCATATAAGATGATGCCAAGAAAAATTAACTCCAGGATATGGAAACACATGGTCTTTTCATTGTTGTTATTTTTTAATGTACTATGTGAGATTATTTCTTTTTTCTTGTGTTTTTCCTTCCCTATGGTTTAGCCCCTGTTGTCACTGTAACTGATTTTGGTACCCTGGCTTTTGTGTATATATATATATATATATATATATATATATATATTGTGTATATATATATATATATATATATCTGAATTAGAAAAGGGAAGGGGAACAGCAAAACGATGAGAAAAGGGACAAAGGGCAAACCAATAAAACAGTGATACTCACAAGACAATATGATGTAAACTAACTGTACACCTGGGGGGGGGGCGTGGGGGAGGTGGGAAGGTGGTGGGAAAATGAGGGAGGGGATAACAATTTTGACAAGAAATGTACTCACTACCTTACCTATATAACTGTAAGCCCTCTGTGCATCACCTTGGCTGTTAAATTAAATAAAAAAGAGAAAAGTCAAGATAGAAATAAAACTTATTTGTTGTTATACGTAAAATAAATATTCTCCAAGAGGACTAGAAAGGCGCTGTCCATGGTACTTCAATATGTGGCTTAATGGAGGCTCTGCTGGCCATCGAAGAACAAGGCAGACATGGCTGCCACCACCAGAACACATGGCTGCATCTCAGCAGCACTGAAAATGAGACATCCTGTGCCCCCTGATGTGATGCAATCTAAGCTACATAGCACCACCTGTGTAGCATTGTTGCCAAAATGTTCGACCTGAATGTAACAAAGCCTTTAGGAATAATTTACAGCCTGTAATCCATCTAGTAAATGCAAAGGATAGAGGGACAAGTAAATTAACTATAAGGAAACAATTATCCAAATGAAATAAAGAAGGTATAAATTCCTTTGAGAAAGCAAAGGAAGTTTGTTGAACAAATAAAATACATGAAAGCAAGGAAGTAAAGAGAGACTCTCAGCTATAATGGGATGAAAAGATTCATAAGAGACATAACACACAAATAGAATAATTGACATTCTATTTATGAACCAGATGAACAAATCTTTGTAAAAAAACATTTTGGAGACAATCTTCAATATTTTCAGGCATAAAAATAATATTTAAAAACTTGCTAATGCTATTTAAAAATGGCCTTGCTGCTATGTAATAAAATCTTTCTCTTTGATTGAAGAGACACTTCAGTAAAGTATGTATATTTTTGTTTACCATTTTTTACTTTTTATTCAGGAGATACAATTGCTAAAATTGAAATTAGATGCTACAGAATTTGAGAAGAAATTGAAGCTATTTTGGAATTAAGCTTCTGACCTTTCAAGACCTTAAAAAAAAATCGCACTGTGTGTCCTGAGTCTTTAGGGGAGCCAGCATTTTATCTGTGACCACATTTTGAGAATCTTAAATGCTTTACCTTTAGAGAAGATCTTATCCTGGTGTTGGAGATAAAGAAAATGAGAGGAAGACCAGGAACTGACTGGAAGAGTAGGGGAAAAAAAGGAAACATGAGGAGGAAACACCGCCACAAAAAAAAATGATGTAAGTGTTGAGGTTTAGGAAATGAATGGGGGAATATTATTGAGGTAAATGAAAGAATTAGCATTGCAAGATACAGCTTGCTAGCACTCACTATTTGCAAGTGGAGCCAAGTGTGCAAGAAAGAAGAAAGAATATGAGCCTCCCTCCCCACACCCTCAACAGATCATTAGCAAGGCCTATGTTTAGTTCTAGATTCTTCTACTTATCTTAAGAAACTAAGTTGAAGGTAGGTTAAACAACCTGCCTAACTTTATACTGCTGGTCAGTGGAAGTCTAGACTTCTATGCAAGGGGGTCTGCATTCTGAACCACCTCTGCCACCACAGTCATGACAGCCCATAGATTATAACCAGACTACATACCATAGAGTGATTTAAATCTAATTAGATGGTTCACCAGCCCTGCTGTCCTGAGCTGCCAATTTATATACTGTTGCCTGCCTAGGACAAGGCAAAGGGTATCAGTGATGTTACTGCAATGGACAAACTAAAGTTAGTTATCTTAGCAGTTCAAGAGGAGCCAAGAGCTACCATATACATAGTAGAATGGATGCTAGTACTAAGACTGGTTCAGATAGTATTTAGTGCAGCAATTTATTGGTTTTGTTTTTTCAGTATTGAGGTTTTTTATGGTTAAGATATACATACATATATGTATATATATACATATGTGTATATATATATATAGGTATATATGCATATATATTTACCAGTCCTGGGGCTTGAACTCAGGGCCTGAGCATTGTCCCTGGCTTCTTTTCTGTTCAAGGATAGCACTCTACCACTTGAGCCACAGAGCCACTTCTGGCTTTTTCTATATATGTGGTGCTAAGGAATTGAACCCAGGGCTTCATGTATGTGAGGCAAGCACTCTACCACTAGGCCATATTCCCATCCCCTCAATTCAGAACTTAGTGCATGGTAGACAGGCACTCTGTCATTTGAGCCTTGACTCCAGCTGTTTTAATTGGTATTTTGTGAATAAGTTCTCCGTTTTTTTTTCCTCTTAAGGCCAGATTGGACTATAATCCTCCTATTTACACATTCTTTTTTAGTTGATGATAGACAACATTTTTTGTGGGGGTGTTTCCTCCTCATGTTTCCTTTTTTCTCCCTACTCTTCCAGTCAGTTCCTGGTCTTCCTCTCATTTTCTTTATCTCCAACACCAGGATAAGATCTTCTCTAAAGGTAAAGCATTTAAGATTCTCAAAATGTGGTCACAGATAAAATGCTGGCTCCCCTAAAGACTCAGGACACACAGTGCGATTTTTTTTTAAGGTCTTGAAAGGTCAGAAGCTTAATTCCAAAATAGCTTCAATTTCTTCTCTTTTAGCTAGATTTTTATTGGTTGTTATAGGACCTCATGAACAGTTTTGTCCCAACTGGTATTGAACCACAATTTCGGTCTCAAATCTCTCAAATATAGACAGGAATACAGACTTGAGCTACCATTCGTACATTTGAAAAATTTGTACTCTCTTATCAAATGAGAAAAACAAGACCAGAGATGTAGAGTGACTTCTGTAGTCAGCTGATGATACGTTTTGTGTGAGAATGTATGTTTTCTGAATTGGGATGCAAAGACTTCTCTCCATAGAGAAGCATTAAGCATCTATCCTTGCTGTAATCCATACTGTACTGTTAAAAAGAACCATTCAGTGTGGCAATTCCACTCCATGATATTCACTGAAAAGAAGTGAAAGCAGGGCTTTGATGATGTATTTGTACATCTATATTCATAGCATCTTTGTTTTTATTAGTCAAACTGCAGACTCCATTTATGGATAAATGAATAAGCAAAATGTGGTGTGTCCATTCAATTGCATGGTCATCACAATTAGAAAGTGAGAGTGATCTGAGTGAGATAAGCTACAATATAGTGTGTAAAGACATGCTAAGTTAAAAAGAAGTTAGTTGTTAAAGGGTAAATATTGTACAACTTATGACTGTACAACTTCACTGATATGAGGTCCTAACAAAAGCCAGACTCGTGGAGACAGAAAGTCAAATGATGGTTTCAGGGACTATTGAGGAATGGGGATGGGAAGCTTTTGCTTAATGGGCCCAGTGCTTCACTTTTCAAGAAGGAAAGTACTTCTTTTGATGATGACAGTGACGGCAGTATAACCCTATGAACATACTGAATTATGCCTTAAATATGCACATTTAAGATGGCCTATTTTATGTTACATACATTTTGACGCAATTTCAAAAATATTGAGTGCCTTGGAAAGACAATGAAAGATAAGGTAAGGCACTTTTTAACATTTTGATACATTTCAATAGAGAATCCATCACAAAAATTCTAGTCCTAAGATCTTACCTGGAGTCTACCTATTAAATTACATTGTAGGGAAAAATGATTCTTTGCTGATAGAAGCATCTATCCTTCCTCTATCCCTTCTTCCTTTTTTCTCATCCTTTTCCTTTCTCTCTTCCTCTTTCCCTTCTTTCCCCTTTCTGGCGCTCTCTTCCTCCTTCTTTCCCTCCCATACTTTCCCACTCTTTTCCTCCCCTTCTTCTCTTCTTTTCCATCTCTCTCATCCTTTCCCTCACTTGATTGTTGCTCCTTACCTTCCTTCTCTCATGAATTTTTCCTTGGAAATAGCAATTTAAAAACTACTAATTCATCTTAAACTGTTCTGTATTGAATAAATGAAATACATAAACAAAAAGCGAACAGATTTCCAGAATGAACATCTAACTCTATTTTCTTTGCTTGTTTGGAAATTTAAAAAATTGTTCTGGAGTTTGAATTTAGGGGATCATAATTTGCTTACCAATTAAACCTTGCTCCACAGTTATTTTTGCCTTTGGTCCACTTTCAGTTACAGTTGTGGGCTAATTTTGTGCGTTCTGGTCTTGGGTTATAAGTTTTCTTCATCTGTTTTTCTGGTAGAAGGGATAATAAGGTGTGTGTCACTATATCTAGCTTCTTGTGGTGTGTGTGTGTGTGTGTGTGTGTGTGTGTGTGTGTGTGTGTGTGTGTGAAGAGCGACTAATACTCCTGTTTCAGCCTCTCAAGTCTTGTGATGACAGGCATGCATCACATCTGGCTGTAGATCCAAACTTGGTGACATTTGGTACAGTCACAGGAGACATATATCACCCCCTTGAGCCTCTCCTCTCTCCTGTCATCTGTTCAGTAATCTGCCATGCACACATTATGAGTTTTAGTGGGAATGTTTGTCCTAAGTAATCCAAGGTCATGGAAACTATCATAAGATGGTTGAGATAAGAGAAAGAGATGACAGATATACCTCAAGAGCTTTAAAAATGTTTCACAAAGAAGTCAGCAGAAGCGTGCTTCCTTAGCAAGCTCAACTGAAATGGAAGAGCAGGAGATGAGATATGGAGAAGCACATTTCAGAGAGTGAAAAAAAAATTAAGAGGGGCTGGAGATATGGCCTAGTGGCAAGAGTGCCTGCCTCGGATACACGAGGCCCTAGGTTCGATTCCCCAGCACCACATATGCAGAAAACGGCCAGAAGGGGCGCTGTGGCTCAGGTGGCAGAGTGCTAGCCTTGAGCGGGAAGAAGCCAGGGACAGTGCTCAGGCCCTGAGTCCAAGGCCCAGGACTGGCAAAAAAAAAAAAAAAATTAAGAAAATATAGTTTTTCCTCTTACCTAGTAAAAGGGGGGGAAAAAGCTACCAACACCTGAAATGAAAGACGATCAGACAGTCTTGTTATTCATTCAACATATAAGGAGGAAAGGATAAATGTAATTAAACTGTCAATACAGCTCTGCTTACATTTGGCCTTTCAATACATCCCTGCCTGGGCTGCTTCTCTCTGAAGCATTGATTGGGTATTGTTAACCTTTATCTACCTCTTGTTTACGTTTCTCTATTAGGGCCAAACATCAATATCAAGCTTTTAGAAAGGACAGAGGCAACGCACAAGAAGACACTGGGAAAAGGTCAAAAACTTGTACGATGAGGGCTCTTGTTCTCAGTTGAGCCTGAAAAACAGTCTGGTCATGAGAACCAGGTTAGGGCCCAGAGGCCAGCATCCCTGGTGCCTGTGTTTGGGGAGGAGGTAAGACAGGCAGCAATTAGCAGCACCTCCATTTGTCAGGGCAGCCAGCAGCAGCACCTGCCATGGGGAAGCAGAGAGGCCTCGTCACGGAAGCGGGGGGAGGCAGTAGAAGGACTGAGCAGAGAGTGTGGGATGTGCACGTAGGCCCTGGAACAATGAGGAGGCAGGGATGAGAGGGACCTGACTCTGACACGCACTTCAGTGCTGACATCATTCCTGCCTTTCCCTGCTCGGTTATACAAGGCTGGAGTCCATGTTGGCATTTTACAGGAGAGGTAAATGAGGTCTCCTAAGGTACTTTTGGGTTGCTCAGCTTTGAAATCCCATCTTGGCATCTGAGAACATACCAAACTCCTTCCTCTTTGCAGAGTTCGATATGTATCCTAAGCCTCGAAACCCCACAAATATGTGGCAATTTTCCTTGCTAGTGTGTATCAGAAGAACAAAATATTTCTCATGAAAATGAAATGTTAAATTCTAATGCAGATTAATTATAATTACAATATAAATTACATTCCCTTCCCTTCTTTCTTTTCATCCTTGTATTCAGGTTCCCTCTTCTGTACTGAGCTTTGGCTGTAAGTTATCTGTGAGACTCTAGCTTTCAGATTGTAGTGTCTGATTGCTCACACTGATATTATCTCATACTAATATTTAGAGTCCAAGGACTCAGAATTTAGGGAACTTTGGACTCAACCCCAAGTCACTATCACAGGTGCTAAAGCCATTGTATATTTGAGTGGTGATATTGTTGCTGCCTTTTTATTTTTTACAAGATACTTTTGCACATCAGACGTAAAGGTAAATAGAACTCGATTGGAAGGTAGGAGATGTGATTGTGATGGTGATGGTGGTCAACTCTTCTCTGTACTGAATCAGAAAGGAAGATCCAGCCTTAGTGACCTGAGAGAGATCTGGGACACAACCACTTTTGATTGCACTCTCTGGGCATTGCATAGCAAGCAGCATGAACAAACATTTATTAGGTGGACTGAGAAATTTCTTAGAGACCATGTAGTGCATGATCCTGATCTCCTTGCTTTCTTCCCACTGGGCTGGTGTGTTTCTGGTGGGGAGCCTGAGTCCACAGCTCTTCGCTGGAGCCCACCATCACCAGCTGCGATGTGGCAGAGGAGGCCAGGGTCTGATGTGTCAGATCATGACTTCCAGATACACAGTATTTCCTTCAAGAAAAGGGTAGAATATGCCTTGTGTGCAATCAGACCTTGAACCTAGAAAATAACCAAAGACACCAAACCCCAAAAAGCTCACTAGAAGGTGAGGCAGGTCAGCAGTGCTTATATTACTTTTATCAGCACTTTCTGTGTCACAAAATTTCTCAACTCTTCATTTATCCATTTACTCAGTAATAGATGGGACAATTTGGCCCTGTGTCACAAATTAAATTTTTTCTAATGTCATGTAATCAAAAATAATTTTAAAATAATATACAAGATTTTGAAAATTTTAGTATCTTATTGTTATTATGAAAGTGATGTACAGAGGGGTTACAGTTATCCAAGTCGTGTAATTATCCAAGTCATGTAATGAGTATATTCCTTTTTGGGCAGTCACCCCTTGCCTCACTTCCTCCCAGACAGTTTTTTTTTCAAGTTTGAAACTAACGTTTATTGTTGTTTTCATGGCATTTCTATGTACAGGGAAGTGTCATTTTCTTCTTCTTGATCTTTTTTTAAAATAATAATTACTTATTTATTGTCAAACTGATGTACAGAGGGGTTACAGTTTCATATGTAAGGCCATGGGTACATTTCTTGTACTGTTTGTTACCTCCTCCCTCATTCCTCCCTCCGCCCCCTTTCCCTTCCACCCATGAGTTGTTCAGTTGGTTTACACCAAATGGTTTTACAAGTATTGCTTTTGGAGTCATTTGTCTTTTTATCCTTTGTCTCTCGAGTTTGATATTCCCTTTCACTTCCCTAGTTTTAATACCAGTATATAGAGTATACAGGGTACTCAGATGAGATACAGTGATAGTGCAGGGACAACCACAGGAAGGGGATACAAGAGGATCATCAACAAAAGAAGATACAGTTTCACATGGCATGTTGAAATAATTACAACAGTGATATAACACTCGTTTCCATAAAACGGAGTTCATTTCACTTAGCATCATCTTATGTGTTCATAAGGGTATAGGGAATCACAAGAGCCCAATAGCTATACCAGACAGTTTTTTTTTTTAAGTCATTAACAGATGCCTTTCAATCAATATTCTTAGACAAATCACTTTACTGATTTCAAAACTCAAATGGCACTACAAGACTTTAAAATTGTCTTTGCTAAGGCATTTGTTGATGTCTGCAGGTGAGCTGGTACCTTGGTGTATGCTAAAACTCTCTGCAACTGGTCATGTATAGCCAGATATGATTTTCCAAGAGCTAAACCTGGTAGGAGTAAGGCCCTTTTATCTGCACCCAGATGTGGGGGTGAAATCTACATTTGCCAGGAGTGTCTAGATTTCATCTCATGGATTCCTATGTCCCATAAGTCTTTTTCTATTTGTCAGACCTTACAAATGACCTGTGTTCAGTCACATTCATCCTTGTAGTGGGTGCCCTAACTCAGAGCTGCCTCTGGTCAGGCTTCGGCTGTGGTAATAAAGATCCTGGAAGAGCTCTCCCTCCCAACTTCCCCTTATATGGGAAAAATCTAAATCCATCTCATCCTTGCATATTTCAAGTAGGCAGAGGTGTGCTATGGCGTGGTGACAGGTTTCTTCTTGATTGAAGGAGGAATAAAGGAGACTTTTTAAATGGGAGTTCTTGTTCATAGCTGACTTTGTACTTAAATGTCTCAGGAAAAGGTGGGTGGATGATACTTGCAACTGCTGGATACTACATAAAGATCTAACTTGGAAATGCTCCCTGAGTCCTGAAACTCTTTCTTCAGTTAAAGAAACTGTCACAGCTGCAATTGCAAAGCTCTCTAAAAGAAGAAAGTAGGCTAAACTGTGCTGGTCATTAGTGACTTGGTGCTAATGTGGCTATGCGATTGCTTTTTTCCCCTTTTTCCTCAAACAGCTAACTGCCATGGGTTTTCTATTAGAAATAAAGCTGACTCTCAGATTTAAAAAGAAAAGAAAGAGAGAGAAACAAAAAATGGAGAATAATATCAGAAGAATTGGCATGGACATATAAATGAATTGTCCCAGAACAATGCTAATATGAATAATTTTCTTAATATTATAAAGTATCCCAAATCCACTGAATTACAAATCCATTCATATATGTTTCCAATCATCCATGCAACTGAGTAATAATTCTCCTAACTCAAGAAGCTCAGGCTCATGACAGAGATCACAAGTACACAGAAAACCAATGTTAAAAATTAGAAGCGATAACTGTCCTCGGGCTATATACCGAGACATGAGAACAGATGTGTTGAGTGCCTGTCTATACAGTTGTGGAGAATTCTGTGAGAGCTATGATACTTTTTTTTTTTTTTTTGGCCAGTCCTGGGGCTTGGACTCAGGGTCTGAGCACTGTCCCTGGCTTCTTTTTGCTCAAGGCTAGCACTCTGCCACTTGAGCCACAGCGCCACTTCTGGCCTTTTTCTAGATATGTGGTGCTGGAGAATCGAACCCAGGGCTTCATGTATACGAGGCAAGCTCTCTTGCCACTAGGCCATATTCCCAGCCCCGAGCTATGATACTTTATTTCACTTATTTTTCACCTTGGCCTTGTACCTGTAAAACTTAAATCTTAACAGATGAGGTACAGAGAAGGTAGCATCCATAGTCATAACAACACGAGCAATTAAGGATGGGAAAGTGCTTACCTAGCAAGTGCAACATCCTGGATCTGAGTATTAGTATTAAAAAAATTATAAATTCAAAAAACAAGGGAAATTAACTGTAATTCCCTAATCATCAGTGTATTATGCATATTATTGAACTATCTAAAGGCTCAGAGGCCAAAAGACAGGAGGCCTAGATTTGAATTAATGGAGTGCCTGACTCAAAACATATACTTGGCCCCTCATCTACTTCTAAGCGGGAAGTGAAGGCAGACAGGTGTGTGTGGCTGGTGGGCTAAGAGGCTGAACTATGAAGGGGATATTGATGGACAATCTTTAGCCCTAATAGCAGTCATGATGGAAACTAGGTATGAAGGGAATTTCTCAACAGGCTTCTAAGTAGTGCTCTTTAAACAAAGGGCACAGAAAAACCACATTTTCCAAATGTCACAGAGTCCCTAACTATCCCTCTTGGGGAAGAAACTTGGTATTTTCCTTCCTTCACAAAGATGATTGCCTGATTGGGCATGGATCCTTTGCTCCCTTATCTTTTCAGTTCAAGAGACCATGGGAACTGCCCTTTTAAAGCCCTTGAGACAAGGCTTGGAAAGAGATGTCATTTCTATACAAGACACTGATTTAATAATGGGTTAAATAATGTGCATCTGTCCATCTACCACCCTGTGCTGGGCACAGGAGGCTCTATAGTAACAAGGTTATACTGAGTTTAAGAGATTTTTGTCCCCAGACATCTTAAGAACAGCAGTTGACTCCTGGTTGTCAAGAATTAAGTCTCAAGAGGACAAAGGACACAGAATTGCTGTAAGAGGATTTGTGAGTCTTAAAGAAGCAAATCTGCCCTCCCTCCTCTCAGGTTTAGAGAAAGCTCATCCACATAAGGATTCCTGCCCTGATTGCTGGGAAGGAAGTGCTGTCTTTAAGTCTGTTCCTGCTGATAGTGGCCCTTGATGGCCATGCAGGCTATTGCGTGACTCAGGGGCTGGTTTCAGCTGTGTTTGAGCTTGCCTCCCACAGACAGCAGTTTGCAAAGGTACAGTTTTATGAATCACAAATAAATAAACAACAGTTTCATTTGAGAGACCGAACAAACAGGGTTCAAACTCCAGTGCAGGTCACCAGAGGTGACAAGAATTGGTTGATGTTGCAGATCTGTGATCCCTGCCCTCATCTTCATTTCAGGCATAAACACAGCTCCAGGCAGGTCTATTGGAGGAGCAGCTTCAACCCCCCTCAGACCTGCTCCTAAATTCTCCATGCTCTTGACCTGGTGAGCATCGAAGATTTCTGCAACAGCCAAATGAGAAAAACACAAAGCACGTTCAGGTGTTCTTTGAACCTGACAAAAGAAAATCTTTTTGATATGGGACAAATTTAATAATTTCCATAAGGCAGGGACTGTTGGCTCATGTGTGTAATCCTAGCTATTCAAGATGCTGATATCTAAGGATCACAGTTCAAAGCTAGCCCAGAAAAGGAAAGTCTGTGAGAGTTTTAGCTCCAATTAATTACAGAAAAATCGCTAAGAAGTAGTGTTGCTCATGTGGCAAAGCTCTACCTAGCCTTGAGTAAAAGGAGTTTAGGGACAGCCCTTAGGCCCAGACTTCAAGGCCCAGGACCAAAAAACATTGTCATCAATCATGGGAGGTAGATATAAAGCCACTTAAAGGTCAGGGTTCAGTTGTCTTCATGAAATCATGGGAGACAATCTCCTTTACCCTGCCTGTCTGACGTGGTTAAGCTGGCCAAGGACAGTCAGGCACTTTCATCAAAGGTCACATAATGGAACACATCAAATTTGGTCCAGAAGCCTGTGGTGAAGGGTCAGTGTACAAATGCATGAGGCAACTGGCAGAAACACAGCCCCTCCCTTTGATTTTTACAGCACCTATCTCTCTTAATTCACAAAGCCAGAATGTAATCAACAGTGTTAAAGGTAGCTGCTAAGTGGAGATCACAGGAGGGCAAAAAGTGATAACTAAGAAATATCCATTTATCTTGTGAAGCCATTCAAAGATAGGGTTGTGTCTATGTGAGATGGGAGCAGGACAAGACTGAAAGTTTGCTAAAAAGGAAAGGGAATGGCTGTTCAGACGGGAACCTGAATGAAGGCGGCCTATCCCTCCCACTTTCACCTTGCTTCTCTCCATCTAACAAAGACCAAGTTATTTAATTCCAGATTCTTCTCTTAATGCAGAATTTGAAAACAAGAAACTACCGAGGTTAGGCAGTTGTTTGCAAAAAACGTGAATACAAATACAGCCAGATTCATAATGCATTGAATGCACATACCTCTTTTATTTTGAGATGTTGTATAAAGTCGCACAAGGTATTTCTTTGATCCTTACTTCTCCCTTTCGTGAGATGAGCTGACTAGTGGAAAGGGGGCAAAGTATGGAAGATGAAGTCACTACAAATGTCCCAGGAACTGTTTCACTCTTTATTACTGCAGAATAAAACCATGAAATAGGGTTCCATGACAGTGAACATTCTGTGCCTTCTTTCTTCACCTACAGGAAATCTTGTGTTCATATCTCAAAAGAAAGGCATTTGCATACATCTTTCTCCTGTCCCATTATATTGTTTTCAAAGAGCAGCAAACAGAATTTTAAAATATTGCTTTGTAAACAATAAAATTCTAGCATTTCCTAAATAGATTATTAAATATATGTAGTAGTTCCTCAATAACCCAGGAAAATTTTCCACAAGTACATTTTACCCAGCACGGAATAATGAATTCACAACCACTAAAGCTTTGAGACTTTCCGTCTTCCAGTGCCTAAAATGATTTTTTAAAACAGTTTAAATTACTTTAACTTATACACCTTGAGATTTAAGAGTAAAGTAAATGGCATTATTTGGCCAGAGGAAAAGAAAGACCAGGAGAGACTTTATAATGTTGGTCATATATAGAGAAAAAACTTACTGAATTAATGAAAATCTGCAATCCCTTATCCTCACTGAGCAAGGGGCAAGAAGAAAGATTCTTCACCCACTGTATAATATTTTTGACTGTACAGGGACTGAAGGGGTTCTACCATAGTTATTAATATTGTTATTAATCTTGTTACCAACAATAGGATCTTGAAATCCAAGATTCAATTCTTCCTCTTCCAGATTGCAATGATTGGCTAACTAGTCTCCAGTTTTCCACTTTTACCCTTTTATTCTCTAGTTTATTCTCTAAAGAGCTAGAATTGTCTTTTGAAAATATAAACATGATCACATCCTCTATTTCTTTTTTAAATTAATTAATTTATTTTCAAAATGATGTACAGAGAGGTTACTGTTTCATACATAAGGCAGTGAGTACATTTCTTATCAAACTTGTTACCTCCTTCCTCATTTCCCCCCACTTTCCTTCCTCCCTAATTCCTCCCCCCCCAGTTGTACAGTTGGTTTACAGCATATTGTCTAGTAAGTACTGCTGCTGCATTGGCTTGCCTTTTACACTTTTTCTGACCCTTTTGATGTTCCTCTTCCCTTCCCTAGTTCCAATAAATGCACATATATACAATACCCAGGGTACTAAAATTAGTTACAGTGACATCAGGGGTAAAACCATGGGGAAGAAAGACAAAAGAAAAAGGCATAATTTCACATGGTACATTGAAAATAACAACAACAATGATAAACCACTTATTTCCACAAGTTGGAATTCATTTCGCTTAACATTATCTTATGTGTTCATATGTACTAGCTATTGTGATATTCTGAGTTATTGTGATATTCTGCTAGGATTATCCTAGACATGTACTAATTATTACCAATGAGAGAAACCACTGAGTTTATGTTTCTTTGAGTCTGGTTTACTTCACCTAATATGATTTTTTTCTAAGTCTTTCCATTTCCTTATGAATGGGGCAATGTCATTCTTTCTGACAGTACTACATTTTCTTGATTCATTCATTTACTGAGGGCCATCTGGGTTGGTTCCATATTGTAGTGATGGTAAATTGTGCTGAAATGCACGTAGTTGTGCTGGTAGCTTTAGTGTGGTCTTGCTTGTAATCCTTTGGGCATATGCTCAGAAGTAGATTGCGGTGTCATATGGAACTCTATGTTTAGTCTTTTGAGGGAATCTCCACACTGCTTTCCAGAGTGATTGGACCAACAGAGTTGTAGGGTTCCCTTTTGACCACATTCCCACCAGCATTTGTTGTTATTGGTTTTCTTGATTATGGCCATTCTTACTGGGGTGAGGTGGAATCTCAATGAGTTTTGATTTGCATTTCTTTTATGGCCAGTGATATAGAGCACTTCTTTATGTGCCCCTTGGCCATTCTCATTTCCTCTTCAAAGAAAACTCCTTGTAAGTTTTTAGCCCCTTTGTTAAGGGATCATTTGTTTCTTTGAGGACTTTTTTGGGGAACTTAATTTTTTGAGTTCTAAGTACATTTTAGATATGAGGCCTTTGTCTGTTGGATGGCCAGTGAAGATCTTCTCCTAATATGAGTGCTTTCTATTGAATCTCGTTGTCTGCAGACTTTGAGCCAAAATGTTAAGTTATAAATAGCCTACTGGGTCCAGCCATGTCAGCATTTTTTTTCTCTTTGCAACAAGCCTACTTCTCCACCCTCATGCTTAGTGCCTTAATACTTTTCCTTCCATTCCTCAAGTGCATCCACATGTGTTGCTTTTCCATGGTCTTATCCTCTTCCCTTCCCATATGCTGCTCATCCATTGCTTTTTCCAGAGATCAATTACAGCTCATCTTAGCTTCTTTAGATTTGATATCCAAGACCATTATGTCTTTATCTCAGCTCACACTAACGTGTTTTGGAATATACAAGGTCCTCCAGGAACATTTGTCTTCTTTCTTTTTTTGTATTTTGTCTTATGTAATATTTCAAAAATAATTTATTAACAAACTGGCATATTTGTTAGTCACTCATTACATATATGTGGGACAATATGTGGATTACAGTGTGACACTGGCACAAATTAAGAGACTTGGATATCCTTCAAATATGTGAGCTTGAAGTTTTTCTTATCTGGTTATCACAGTCATTTATTTCTACCTTAAATTGTATGTAAAATTTAGAAATAGTCAGGTGTCTGACAATTGGTAAATATATACTAAAGCAAAGTTAATTTCTAATTTGCTAACTCAAAATCTATGATGATTTTTACTTTCTTGACAGTTTTTTTAACAACAGTGTAACAGTTGTAAAACATTCATAAAATTGGAAAGGTGTGATCAATGGAGGCCTTTAAAATATTGTTTGTGAAGTGCAAATTCATAACCCACCTCAGATAGTACATCAGAAATATCAGTTTATTTTAAAGATAGGATCATTATAATCTTATTTTTGATGAATCCTTCCCAGGTAAATATTATAATCAGAAATGCAGATGAAAGCAAAGATTTCATACAATGCAACCATTTTTACAATGAGTGAAAATTCAAAATCATTGAAATGTCAAATCATCGTAGGCTGTTCTGAGTAAATTATAGCACATCTACACTGCAAATGTCAATAAAATGATGTGTTTAAACAAGACAGGGAAAGTTTACGATATGAATATCAAGTGAAATATGGAGAATGCAGCATTATGCAATACAAAGAACCATTACAAAATATTTGGAAGGAAATACATCAATACGCTTGTGTCTGCTTGGAGAGTTTTATGAGTGGTTTTGATTTCCTTCTTTTAGATTTCCCATAATTCCACTTGTCACCTTCATTACAATTGTGCCCTAATAACAGAAATCAAATAAAAATGACTAATAAATACTTAAAGTGGATATCTTTTGTAACATATAAAATGTACAAATTATGACTTTGGAATAGGAAGGAGAAATGTGATAGCTGATTTCCATTTTCTAAAACCCTGAGCACATTTACTGATTGAGCCCCAATTACTGTAAAGTGTCCATGACCCCTCTGATCTGCACGCCAGCCTACACAGGTGTCTGTGATCTTAGGTGAGGAAGTTGGATGGAACTTGTATCTGAGTCTTCCAGCAATCTGTGCCTGTTCATGGCACATGTACATTGGCAAGTGCTTATGGTGTGAGATATATCCATTGCCTATTAAGCTTACATAATAGCACATTCCCTTCTTCATCTTTATGGATTCATATAAAGTTGTCAGAGGAGACCTGCATGCAGGGTAACACAGCGTTATCCTTATGGGAGAGATTTCTTCTGTTGCTTTTCAAGTCCACAAGTAACCATGTGTGACTGGTAGCCTGCATTACTGTACCTTCATAGAAGTGTATAGGAGATGCTCTTAACAAATTTTATTGCTGAGTTTAAAAGAGATAATGTGACTGTATGGTCACAGGATTGATGAGGGCAGAGTAAAGTTCAAATTCAGGATTTCTGCTCCAGGTCCTGCTCAGTATCTATTCCATTCATATTTGAAACTATAGCTGTCATTATGGATTTAGGATAAGAAGACATTTGCTTTGGGCCCACAGCTTGCTGTGTTCCTTCTTGCACAGAAGAAAAGAAAAGGAATAACATAGGTATTTGCTCTTTGCCTGGCACTGTTGGAAACCTGTGTGTACTAATTTACCTTGTCCTGGTCAAAACCAGTCTGCTTTATAAGTGCTCAACTTTTAGATATTACATAATATTTTTAATTGTACTGGAGTTTGCACCAAGGATCTTGTACTTACTAGGGAAGTGTTCGACCACTTGGGTCATGATCCAGCCCTTTTTGCTTTGTTATTTTTCAAATAGCTTCTCACTTTTCACCAGGGCTAGCCTGATCCACAATCTTTCTATTTCCACTGGTAAATACCAGTTCACTCAGCTTCCTGCTTTTGGGGGGAGGCTGACCACAAACCATGACCCTCCCATTCTCAGCCTCTGAGCAGCTAAAGTTGTGAGCTGCCATGTTGCCTCCTTGAGCATTGAATAACAGTTTGAAATTGGCTTTAATATTTTCATGTGTGGAGCTGGGGATCAAACTGAGCTGAGCAACCATACCAGGGATCCCAGGCTAGGATAAGTGTCTGTATCATGTAGAAAGATATTTTACTCCTGAAGATTGTGAGTCAACACCAGGTCTTGGATAAGCTGCCATAAACTATCAGATAAACTTGAAAGAGCACATGTATCTCCAAGTGGCTGGAAAGCAACCAATCTGTGGAAGATATATTTGCTATCTCAAAAATCATGGCAGCTGCTGGTGTAGGTGGCTTATGCCTATAATTCTAACTACTCAGGAGATGAAGATTTGAGGAATCTAGTTTTAAACCAGCCGGGGTATAAAGGGTATGAGACTCTTATTTCTAATTATCTAGCAAAAATCTGCAAGTGGAGATGTAGCTCAAGTGGTAGATCACCAGACATGAGTGAAGAGATCAGACTTTAAGCCTTATTACTGGCACTCTAGCTTGCACGCACACACAGACACAGAGTATGACAGGGAACTCAAATATAGGTTTGACCCTTGGTTACTTACCATGGGATGGGGAATGACATACACTTGAAAAACTTTAAAATTTTCATCAACAAAGTAACGTTCTTTTTTGGATAGTTGCAAGGATTCAAGAAAATAAATTGGTTAGAGTAGCATGCTGAAGTTGTTATTCAACCATTTAATTATAATACAAACAGTGACTATATAACAAAGGGAGTCCACTTATTTCATTTATACATCTAATGATTATATCAAAATAAAACCTCCCTGTACAACTAGTATATACTAATAAAATAGTTATGACTGATATGAAATTATTAATGACTTGTATTGTTAGTAATAATGTGGTCAATTTATTATGTTAACCTATCATCATTATTATTGCTATTGTTGTGTTTTCACCATTATGAAAGCCAGTGTTTACTTCCCACTGTGCTGTGAAGTAAGTTTCTCCTAGAGCAACCTAACCCAGCTTAGTGTTCAGAAAACATCCTTGAACACTCGGCCATAGCAGGAGTACTTGTTTACTTAGAGTCCATCGAGCAGACAGCCAGCACAGCCTCACCGTTATCAATATGGATTTTGAAATCACCCACGGCTAATAGCCCAAATTAATAGCCTCAGGGTGACTCCAGAGCAATTGAGAAAGAAAATCCATAATTTCACTAAAGATGCCAGCGGCTGTTCAGGGAGAGAGGTCTATATTAATTAGCAGCTCTGAATACTGTAAAAATTGGTGCATTCAAGGAAGAGAGGGAGAGGTAGTTAAAATTAGCCAAACAGAATTTCCTAAGGCATAAGTGAGGAGGTGGAGGGTAACACCCCTGGAAAGTTCTGTTGAAGGAGCTCTGTGTCCTATGGGCACGGATTCCAATGCACAGGTCTGCTCATGGGCATCCCCATGCCCAGAGCAGCCTGAAGGGCGAGCCTGTGCTTCCAGCACCTGCTGCAATGTACTTTGAGAATGTTGAATTTGGGGTGTGCATGAAACTGTGGTCTTTTGAATCTGTAACAAAATCATTCAACTCCAGTGGCCTCTTTTCCTGAGGTCCCTCTTGGGTACTTTGCAAGGCAGTTTTCCCTGTAGAAAGGTGTGAGGATGTGAAAGCAATAGTCATGATCCATCCATGGCTGAGCACCTGGTAGGTCCCCTGCTAAAGAACATGCTCAGTCTTTGGAGGAGAAATGAATATATGCTTCGGAAGTAGTCATGGGGGGCCATAGCACCACACTGCACGGTAATCACAGGCAGCTGTGAGCTAACAGAGTGTGATTTCAAACCAGGAGCCTTGGTTTTCACATGTGCTTTTATTTTTTTACTCAAATTGATTTGGTAGGTAACTGCAGTTAATGACCCTCTGTTTCCTATCTGTGTCATGATGACACTGATAACTACCTAATTTGCAGAGATGATATTAAGGATTCTGTCAAATCATGCATGTTACGTACATTGTGTTATTGACAATTTGGTTATATGTTCTTTTTGTCTGTATACTTTCTGCTAGCTCATGTCTTCTAAGTTGTGTTTTTAATACCATCAATATGCTAAAGTATGAACCTAAAAAATATCTCTAGCCAGGACCTCTCTGCCCACACCCACGCTATTTATAAGCCTGTATGCTTTTTTCAATATCTCATTGGTACCTCAAATGCAATGTGTGCAGACATGAGCTCCTGGCATTTTTATCCCCAAATCTTCTGTGCAATCACTTTCCATTGAACTCATGGTTCTGACCAGGATGTGGAGAAAGCCACAGGCGATGGTTCAGGCTCCTAATCTTAGAGCTCTCTTCTTTCTTGTGTCACATACAACAGTCTGCCATCAGATCCTACTGCTTAACCTTCTAAACATATATATAGGCTGGAGAATGAACCCAGAGCTTTGTGTGATAGACAAGCACTCTACAAGTTAATCCCTACTCTTACACATCCCTTACTCTGTGTACTATTGGGGTTTGAATTCATGGCCTTGTAGTTGCTAGGCAGAAGCTCTACCTTTCAATCCATGTTCCCACTCATTTTTGGCTGTACTTATTTCTTAATAGAGTCTTAAATTATGCCTGGGCTATCTTCAGACCACATCTGTCTATATCTATAACACCATGGTGATTAGAAACTTGAACCAACACATCTAGATTATTTGTTGAGATGAGGTCTTGCTAACTTTTTGCATAGGCCAGTCTTGAATTATGTTCCTCCCAAATGTTACCTCTTTATTTTGTTCTTCATAGAGGGTATTGATAAGTTTGTCCAGACTGTCCTTGAACTCACAGTCCTGATCCTCACACATTTTATCGTATCTTCAATTGAATATTATGGTTCTTTTCACATTATTAATCCCTGATCCAAATGAAGAGAAGGAAAGAATTTGAGCCAAAGGAAACTGCCTACATAAAACCTTATTTAGTTTTAGGTTTGAAAATATGACTTCATTTTGGAGATTTTTCGTGAGTCTTCTTATTGGTTCAAACCACCCCATCCTGTGATATATTCTCATGATAACTCTATTCTTCTTTGCAGAACTCATAATTCTCAAAGCAATTGATCTTACGGTCATACAATATGTCTCTCTCAAACTTAAATATAAGCCTTTATGTAGGTGGGATCCTGATCTATCTTGCTTTTGGTCATATTCCTCTGCTTAGTTAAAGCCTTGGCATGTGCTGATACTCACTAAGTATTATTGAAGAAATTACATTCAGTGCTGACTATGCATTAGGATGTGCATAACTGCTTGAGACTGTTGGATGAATGATGACCTGGTTAGGGTACTTGAAAAGAGCAGTCTCCGATTGCTTTTTATCCTTTGTTTGTTGTTATGGTTGGATCTGAAGCGATAGAAATTTGATTCCCAATTGATGAATCAAGTCATTGATCTAGAAGGTTAAGCAATGGACAGATTTATAGTTTGCAGCATTATTGCAAAGCGATTGGAAGTAGAGCTTGGTTAGAGCAAGTAGGTCACTGTTGGTGAAATTTGAAGAGTCTTATCCCTGACCCTCTTCCCTTCCTTCTTCCTGACTACTGTAAGGTAAACAGTGCTACCTCATGCTCCCAACACTGTGAGTTGCTGCCTCACCTGTGGCTCATAATGGATTTAGCTGCCACTAGACTAACAATCCCCAATCTCTGAGTCAAAACAAGTAAGTCCTTGTTTATAAGTGTTTTCTCACAATGATGCAATAGCAAGCAAAACACTTATTTCCATGGATCTTCTAAATCTTACCTCATTCGTGTCGATAACCATTCTCAGCCCTTATTGCCTATGCAATTCCTTCTACTCTTGGTTCCTCTCTGTCATTTCTCAGCAGAAGGCACACAGACATCACCCACCTTGTCCTTGCATTCTTCATTTCTCCCATAGCAAGTTACCAAGGCTCCTTCCTTACTTATTCAGTTCATATTCTTTTTGTATCACCATTTTCTGTAATCTCCCTGTAAACTGTCACACATTATTTTAAAATGTAAGGGAGTCAATAATGTGGCTTGCAGCAGAATCTCTGAGGAGAAAATAATATTCTAAAAAAGGCACTGATTTGTTTAAATAACCTTTTCACATAGCAGTGTATGTATTATTATCCAGTGGTTTATATTGCAGTTTGGCCAACACAGTGCAGGTGACTCAAACAGAACTGTGCATTGAGCCAGAGGTTTTCAGAAGCATTTTGAGATGGTCCCTAATTTATTTGTCATTGTTGACAGCCTAATAAGATTATGCTTTCTCTTCACCTTTCATTTTATCACTGTCTATCATAAAGAATGTATTAATTTAATCCATAAATACAGATAGATGGTTTTCTCCTGTGGCTATGAATGGTGCTTTAAAATAAAGAAGTGAAATGATCAACTAGTGTAGTAATGTACCATAATTACAGCAATGAAATATTACTTTGAATGAATCATGGCAGTAATATACATGGATGAAAAAATTGCAGTGAAAGCCACCAAGGGGGTAAGAACAAAGAGAGAAGGAGATGATGGGAGGATGTTCAGGCTTTCTAGCCCCTCATCAGGACACTTTGGATAAATAAATGCAAGCTGGAGGACACAAAAATTATTCTGTCCTGGGAGGAGGTGCCCTTGTTTTTTGTTTTTCGTGTTTTCTGGAAAGTCCGCCAAGTTTGGGAGACTTGCCACACTTTAATTAAAGTCTGCAGCTGGCGCCAAAGCCAAGGAGAAAAAGAAATTAGGGCAGCACAAAAACTAATGAAAGTCTAGTCTCTCATTTTAAACTTTTCTCCCTATTATGAAAGAAATACGACTCTCCCCTGTGCCCCTCGTTCACCATGACAAAGCCCTCAGGGGAGGAAAGTTCTGGACTCAGAAAAGGCTTGTCGGCTCTCAGGGGAGGAATCTTCTAGACTTAGAAAAGACCTGTAGTCAGGGCTCTTTCTACTTGACTGTCAGAGCCTTTTAGGTCCATTGAAAGTGTGAGGCAATAGACCACACTGGTAAGGGAATAAACTGTATCACAGCTGGAGTGACATTGGGTCTTTTCCACTCTCTTTAGCGTCTCCAGAGAAACAGAATACTGGGAAGAAGCTGCGTATATAGTGGCGTGGGCTAGTCATCCCAGCAGTGATGATAAGCCTAACCTATGTCGATTGCATTCCAGGTATGTGCCTTAGCAGCAAAACTTTATCTTAAAAATAACAAGTGTGAAACAGGATTGGAGCCATGGTTCAATGGTATAGCACCTGCTTAGCAGGTGTGGAGCTGTGAATTCAAACTCTAGTGCCACCAAAAAAGACAGTACTTATTCTGTATTTTGTGTGTGTGCCAGGTCTTTCATTCTAGAGGCCTCATTGAAGCACTGAACTATAAATGATGAAATATGTTTAATTTAGTTACTGCTTTGTAGCTGTTTAACCTTGACCTGTTCATGCAAGTTAGCACCTTGGTTATATCATGGCATTGTTCTGCACTAAACCCAATGCTTGGCATGTAATTAGGTCTTCCTTTTATTAAGTGAATCAGGGAATAAATTAAGAATCCAGTGCTTTATATGCTCAATTGACAGGTAAGAGACATTAAGGCATAGGCTGATATTGTCTTGATGTGTCCGATTTGGGGGCAAGTTAGGGATCAACTATTCAGATCTCCAGATTGCCCCATGCCATTTTTTGTCCTGCTAGGAAACGATGTTAGATGTCAGAAGGGAAACTTACTATAAAATCCTATCTGAGGGGTTGATAATGGGGTCTAATCAGTTTCTGAGCACTGTTGACCATATCCTACTCCCTTTAGAATTAGTTTCTCATCATGCGGACGAATAGCTTTTGAGATTAATTGTAAAAGGTGCCATTGATTCAAGCAAAGACATTCCACATTTAGAAACAGATAATTTCACTCCAAGGAGCATAATATTAAAAAAAATTCAAATCTTTCTCCACCTTGAATTCTTCCCGCTCTCTCAGTTTCCTGGAAACTGAGAAGTAACTCTGTAATTTAAGCCTAATGATAATTAAAGTGCAAAGTCATTACCAACTTTTATTGAATTGTCTTCTGTTTAATGGACTAATTGGAAGCATGACACATTGCTACAGAAATTCAGCCAGCCTTGCCTCTTTCTGTCTTGGTTATAGGAGACTTATCTCAGACTTGGAGATACAGAACACACGAGCAGCTGTGCCTTCACTCTGGACACTGAGCACATAACCATGCCTCTGTCTCTGTTTCCCTTTCCTCATATGAAAATGGTGAGCAATAATTTCTCACTTAACTTCTTAAATATGTGAGAGTTGGAATATGACAATAAGGATATACATAAACTATTAAAAGGTCTACAAATATATGGTATTATTATTACTTTGATTTTATAAAACAATATATATAAAGTTTATATACTATATATTTTATCTAAATAGTATATAGTATATTATATTTATGTACATGTGTCTGTGTGTGTAGTACTGAGTATTCTTTATACTTTAATTCCAAATTCTAGATCCCTCACAGTCCTTTAGACATTACCCTTTCTTCATCATTTGTACTTTTCTCTGCATTGCACAGTTCCAGTCAATCACCTCTTACCTCCACTCCTGAGCTCCTATGCTTCATACCTTTCTTACCACTACCAAGCCATTTCAAAATTCAGTTTTATTTTCTGTGTGTGTGTGTGTGTGTGTGTGTGTGTGTGCGCGCGCGTGCGCATGCACTAGTCTTGGGGCTTTAAACTCAGGACCTGGACACTGCCCCTGAGGTCCTTTGGCTTAAGGCTAGCACACTACTACTTGAGCCAACAAGTCACTCCTGGTCTTTTCTGAGTTGTTTATTAGAAATAGAAGTTTCACAGACTTACCTGCCCTGGCTGGCTTTGAACCATGACCCTCAGATCTCAGTGTTCTGAACAGCAAGGATTATAATCATGAACCACCAGTGCCCAGCTCAAAATTCACTTTTATTTCTAAGAAGTCTTCCTTTTCCTCACTATTTTGCATTGATCATCATAATGGCTTTCTATTTCCATGAGAAAATTCTAAATTCCTTTGTTACACATAATTTGGACCTTACAAAACAGTGTTGCTTTAAATTTCCAATTTCTATAAAGAAATACTTTATTCCAGAAAAATGGGTAGTTTCACTATCCCTACAAACTAGGATTATAATAATCCTATTGAATGTCATGCTTCACTGTTCTTTTTTTTCTTATTTATTGTCAAAATGATGTACAGAGAGGTTACAGTTTCATACGTTAGGCCTTGGGTATATTTCTTGTACTGTTGGTTACCTCCTCCCTCATTCCCCCCTCCCCCATCTCCCCCTATTAGTTGTTCAGTTGGTTTACGACAAATGGTTTTGCAAGTATTGCTTTTGGAGTCATTTGTCTTTTTACCCTGTGTCTCTTGATTTTGATATTCCCTTTCATTTCCCTAGTTTTAATACCAGTATATACAGTATCCAGGGTACTCAGATGAGATACAGTGATAGTGCGGGTACAACCACAGGAAGGTGATACAAGAGGATCAAAACAAAAGAAGCTACGGTATCACATGGCATGTTGAAAGCAATTACAACAGCGATACAGCAGTCTTTTCTATAACATGGAGTTCAGTTCACTTAGC
This sequence comes from Perognathus longimembris pacificus, assembly GCF_023159225.1. NCBI lineage: Eukaryota > Metazoa > Chordata > Mammalia > Rodentia > Heteromyidae > Perognathus > Perognathus longimembris. The sequence goes on along the minus strand of NC_063162.1, from coordinate 18,784,909 downwards.
ATTATCTAATGCATTCATAAGGGCATAGCTATTAGGCTCTTGTGATCCTCTGCTGTGACTAGCCTAAACCTGTGCTAATTATTCTCTATGAGGGAGACCATAGAGCCCATGTTTCTTTGGGTCTGGCTCACTTCACTTAGTATAATTTATCCAAGTCCTTCCATTTCCTTACAAATGGGGCAATGTCATTCTTTTTGATAGAGACATAAAATTCCATTGTGTATATGTGTGACATTTTCCTGATCCATTAATCTACTGAGGGGCATCTGGGTTGGTTCCATATTTTAGCTATGACAAATTGTGCTGCGATGAATATTGTTGTGCTGGTGGCTTTTGTGTGTTCTTGTTTGTGGTCTTTTGGGTAGATGCCAAAAAGTGGGGCTGCTGGGTCATAGGGGAGCAGGCTTCACTGTTCTTGACTGAATATTTTTTCCACTTTTGGCATGGTAGGATAGCTCAGAGGTAGAGTATGTACTTAGCATGCTTCAAGGACCTCAGTTCAATCTCCAGCATTACACACACACACACACACACACACACACACACACACACGCACACACACACACACAGAGTCTCTTTACTTGACCTTTATTCATTATTCTGCAGGGGAATGAGTTATTGCTGATTGAATTCTACTAACAACATAGGAACATGGTTATTAATGTGTTTTGTAAATCAGGGGTCATGTTTTGGACATTATTATGTCCACTAAGTATGTCAGCAAAATGAATGGCTGTTGTGGAGGGTGTTTAATTAATAGCTGATTATCATATCTCAGTTTTCTTCTTTTGATCTGGATTTTGTTCACTCCAGAAACAGAACTAGGTAAACAATTTGCTTTACAGTGTATAAAAATTAATTAATCTAATATATGTTCATTTCCTTTTTATTTTTAATGCCCTTATTTTTTATTTTATTGTAAAGGTGATGTGTAGGGGTTACAGTTACCTACATCAGGTATTGAGTACATTTCTTTCTAAACAGTATCACCCCTCCCTCATTTTCTCCTAGTTTTATGCCTCTCAACCCTCCTATCCCCGAATTTGTATAGCTCATTTCCACAAAAGTGTCTAGTGAGTATAACTGCTGAATAAGTTCAACCTTTGTACCACCATTTTTGTGCTTTCCCCTCTTTCTCAAATCAGATAAACCTAACTTACATAGAAGATGAAAGGTACAGGAAAAAAAGCAGTGACAAAAGGTGAGAAATAGAACACAACAACAATGAAAAGAACCACATAAAGTAATAGGAAGCTACTACTCTGTTGGGAATGTAAACTTGTTCAACCACTCTGGAAAGCAGTATGGAGGTTCAGAACATTAACACAGAGGTTTCCTATGATCCAGCCAGTGCATTCCTAGGCATTTATCCAATTGACCACAAACCATGCCACAGTAAAACCACTAGCACAACCATGTTCATTGCAGAATTGTTTACCATAGCTAAATTATGGAATCAAACCAGTGCCCCTCAGTGGATGAGAGGATCCAGAAAATGTGGTACATGTGCACAATGGAATTCTGTTTCCATCAGAAAGAATGGCATTGCCCCATTTATGAGGAAATGGAAAGACTTGGAAAAAATATGTTAAGTGAATTAAGCCAGACTCAAAGAAAGATAGGTTGCATGATTTCCCTCACTTGTAATAATTAGAATGTGCCTATGAATCTACAAGTAAACCCAATGGATAGTAAAAGACAAAAAAAATACACTTGGATATAATAAATTAAACAGGGCTCTAAACATTCATATAATGAGGCCTAAGGAGGATATAGGAGAGACTCACAAGGGCTCAATAGCTGTGTGCATATAATCATATAAAATGATGTTTATTGAAATGAACTTGACGAAATGGAAGCAAGAGGATTTTTCATATATATATATAAAAGTATATATACAAAAGTATATATAAAAAGTATATATATACTTTTTTCCCCCTGTTGGTTGTGGAGCTTAAAGTCTGGGCCTGGGTGTGCTCCCTGAGCTCAGCTCAAGACTAGTGCTCTACCACTTGAGCTAAAGTGCCACCTGTGGTTTTCTGGTGGTTAATTGGAGATAAGAGTCTCACAGCCTTCCCTGACTGGGCTGGCTTTGAACTGTGATCCTCAGATCTCAGCCTCCTGAGTAGCTAGGATTACAGGCATGAGCCCCCAGCCCCCAGCTGAGGAATTTTATTTTAGTTCCTTTAATGGAGTTAATTTTCATATTTTATCTCACTTCCTAGTTCTATGTTATCTATCAAATAGATTGATAATTTTAAACAATATTGACACAGGGAAATATTTAATGTTGATATTTAGTTTTATATAAACCATATTTTACTATTTCTTTTCTTTTATATCTATATGTTTAACATTGTTTTCTTCTTTACTTATTATGATGTTCTTCATGCTCAGAAGAGTATTTAACAGGATGCTGAATGTGATTGCCTTTGCCTTTTTGAAGATTTCCATGGGAAACTAGTGACTATTCTACAAATATTATAGTGGGTCTTTCTGTGGATATCATCTACTACACTTTACTTTCTCTTCATCAGTACCCTTTTACAACAGGTATTTTTGTGTGTGTGTGTGTATACATATATGTGTATATATGCATGTATAAGTTGGACAGAGAAATTATGTTGCAGTAGTTTCATAAATGTATATATAACATCACAATTAATCTGATCCCTTCCATCATTTTCCCTCATTTCCTTCTCCTTACATACATGTCTATGATTTCTTAGATCATATATTCACCCTAATTCATTATTACATGGAAATCTTTTTATAATACATTTCCTTTCTTCAGCAGACATTGTAACATATATATGCATAGTAGTTGTGCTTGGGTTAACTTTATTATTATTTTCTTTAAAGGAGAATTTTTCTCTGTCATAGGAGATTTGGAATGTTGTTTTTACATTTTTAGAACCTAAACGTAACTCTTTGTACAAAATACAGTTTTCTTTATTTTGCTACATGTCTACTGGCGATCATTTATATTTATATCTAAATTACATATTTCACTTGTATGTATCATTATTAGAATTATAATTGTAAAAATTCCTTTGTATCACTTTCAATTACTATCTCTGAGTCTGGTTTCTTGGAATTGCTTTGCATTTGGCACGGGGACATTTTGGTGTTTTTTTTTTTTGTTTTTTTTTACATTCAGAAATGGAAATACCTTTCTTCTCTCAGATGATTAGCATTGATTTTTAGTTGACTCAATCCAATTAGTACTTGAAATGTGCTTGGATTTTCTTGTTGCCATAGTTACTTTCAGTGCCCCATAGGTTTCCAATTCCTACACTGGTGGATTGACACAAAGTAGTCAGTAGTAGAACTGAAACTTCTAGGAATTTTTTCTTCTGTCCTACTTTGAGCTTGTAAACCACAAGTCTTGTGTGAACTCTTGCTCTTTTTCTCTGTGGTAAACTGCATGGAATCATTACTCAGTGAAAAGTTCCCATGGAGCCAATAGACTTTTCTTGGTTCTCTTCTTATTTACTTTGTCCTTCTGTTTGTGTACCTGAATCTCAGGAATGGGAGATTTTATTGCTTTTTTCCCCAGTGGCAAGGAATCCCTGATCTTCTCAGATGCCACGGTGTAAAGCAAAGCTCTGTTCCTTATGGTCTTCTCCCTGCAGCTGGTCTTTCCTGTATCCTTCGAAGTTAAGAAGGAGAAAAATATAAGCTTTTCATGAGAGAAAAAAAAAGTGGCTTGCTTATTAAGCTATTTGTAGAGCCAAGACCATAATCTAAGGTGCTAGCATGCATCAAACTGCAAGTAAAAAAAAGAGGTAGATAAGAATACTGTACATCAGGGGCTGGGGACATGGCCTAGTGGCAAGAGTGCTTGCCTTGTATACATGAGGCCTTGGGTTCGATTCCCCAGCACCACATATACAGAAAACAGCCAGAAGTGGTGCTGTGGCTCACGTGGCAGAGTGCTAGCCTTGAGCAAGAAGAAGCCAGGGACAGTGCTCAGGCCCTGAGTCCAAGGCCCAGGACTGGCCAAAAAAAAAAAAAAAAAAGAATACTGTACATCATTAGATTTGAGAAATTCCTCACTAAGGTTCACTAGCTGCTACACCAAGATCTGTATCAACCATAGGACCAATAATATTTGTGTATCTGGATGTTTGGAAGTTGTCTAATATTCTGGGTGTTCTTTGGCTCTTTTCGTCTTTTCTACCTGCCTCTCCGCACTCACCAATGCACCCAAATGCAGCTTGAATTTCTCCAACCATCCATTCTCTTCTTTATGGCTAATTCCACGTACTATTTTCTTCTTGTTGATTTTTCTTTAGTGTTCAGACCCCGGGACACATGCCCAACCATGCAGGGTAGATTTGCCTTTGACAATGCTTTTTTTGTCCCAAACTAAACATCCAGATTCTTAATGATTCCTCATATTTGATGCAGTCTATTGACTAGTTTATTCCTATTTATCTCAGAATGTAAGTTAATTGAAGAATGTTTAGTGAGCTGATTGAGTTAGAATGAGGTCAACAGAGTGGTATCTAATCCCATATGATGAGTGTCCTTATAAAAAAGAAGCTGGAACAGAGACACGAAATGAAGTATAGATGAAGGAACAGAGAGAAGACATTTGATATCATGTAGAACTGGACAGAAACAAATTGTGAACATTTTGCACTAAATTTATAGCCCCAGGAATTTGGAGAAAACAAATCTCTGCTGTTTAAGTCATTCCAGTCTATGGTTCTTGATAATACCAGCCAGGGAAAACTAATACATCATCCCTTACAACTATGCTTAGGTATATAGCTCTTTTTGGGTGCTCTTTTAGAATTTCTCTATTTAAGTCATATGACTCCTCTATGTCTCTATAAATGACATGATAAATGAGTATAATAAATGAGTATCATCATTTCTCACATTTTATTACAATTTTGTGCTTCTCCATCCCATAAAATCTGTCTTAGAATTTCCAGGATCTAGCAAAGTGTTTGGAATAAAGGAAGCAGTTAAATGTATCTATTGAATCAATGAACACTCTGTCTTCCATTATAGACTCTGACCCTTTTGAAAATAAGATCAAAGTATCTTATTCAGTATTTTGGTTACAAATGAGAGATTATATTCTAAGAGTCACCAATTATTAATTTAATCATACTCTCCAATTCAGAGTATGTAGTCATTAATTGTCTGTGCAGGGTCTTTCTCTTATGTATTTGTTCCGTTTAGTGTCCATTCTGCACTTCATTTTTCCCCTTTATTGTCAAAGTGAATTACAGAGGGTTAAAGTTTCATATGTAAGGCAGTGAGTACATTTCTTGTTCAACTTGTTACCTCCTCCCCCATTTCCCCCCCCCCCCACATCCCTCTTTTCCCTTTCCCTTCCCATCCCATGAGTTGTACAGTTGATTCATTCCAAATGGTTTTGTAAGTATTGCTTTTGGAATCGTTTGTCTTTTTATCCTTTGTCTCTTTATTTTGGTATTCCATCTCCCTTCCCTAGTTCTAATACATGTATATACAGTATCCAGGGTACTAAGATCAGATACAGTGAGAGCGGGAGGAAAACCACAGGAAGGGAATACAAGAGAAAAAAAAAGACGTACAGTTTCACATGGTGTGTTGAAAATAACTACAACAATGATATACCACTTGTTTCCATAGCATGGAGTTCATTTCACTTAGCATCATCTTATGTGTTCATAAGGGCCTAGACATTGGGCTATTGTGATCTTCTGCTATGACTAGCCTAAACATGTACTAATTGTTTCCTATGAGGGAAACCATAAAGTTCTTGTTTCTTTGGGTCTGGCTCATTTGCACTTCATTTCTAGTTTCCTTTCATGCAAAACAACTCAACATACTCAATGCACAACTATTACTTTAAATGTGTTTCTTCTTTACAAATACGCATTAATATTACATACAATTTTAATTTACATAAACCATTACTACAATTGATTTTTTTCTCTTACCAGTTTTTAGAATTCATTCGCATTGTTTTTTTGAACATTGTTTCTAACTGCTTTCTCTGTTCTCTCTCTTTCTTTCTCTGCCTATTCCCAGAACACAGTACAGTCGCATAAGGCTCACATTGCTAGTAATGTATGGTTTTTAAATATTTAAAACATAAAGACATGAGTGTCCTAGATCTTGGCATCATTGGTGATGAATTCCTTGCTATTTTTGTGTTGGAAATCTCCATTTTGTACTTCTGTCCATCCTTTCTCTCTGTCCAGTTACTCTGCCTTAGATGAGACCTGTAGACGATCACATATGGTTTACTAGAAGACTTCACAATCTCATTCTTCCTCCATTCTACAAATCATCCATCATATTGGAGTTTTGTTTAATTTATGAAAATTCTGCAATCATGGTTTCTTTCTTTTTCTAGAAAGAGAAAGATTTCTCTGAGATCATTATTCTTAGGTCAATATCCTTGAGATTGATGTTTAGGTTTATTTATTGCTGACTTTGTCTCATTCATTCTTCCTCATATTCTCTACAAACAAGTTACTTCTATCAACTTGAAACCCCATGCCTCACCCTACAATTCCCTGCCCATTCTCCTTGCTTGATTTGATTTCCTTTTCCATTCCTTTTCTCCTTACCTAAATCCAAGAAGTCTTAATGAAAACAGTGCCTGTAAAAAATCTCCCCATGAAGTTTCCTTTGTTGCTGCGGCTTTCTTTCCCTGGCCATGAAGAATATGAACAGTCAGCATGGTGTAGAAGAGGCAATAAGGCCTGTTAGAAATAACAGGGCATCTGGAGTCACACAGGCCTGAGGCTTGGATTCCACGTTAGTATTTATTTAATACCAGTGAGTCTTTCCTTATCTGTGAAATAGGAATATTAATAATAGCATGCTATAGATTGTTGTAATCAAATAAGGCACTTTTTATTACATATCTGCCACATAGAGTAATTTAATAAGAAACCTTTTTTGCTCTTTTGGCATCTAGCAGGAGCCACTTGTGTTAGTGCTTAACTACCATGGGTTTATATCTGTCTCCTCTTCAAAGAAACTTTCATGGGTATGCTGTATATTAAGTTTGTTTTCTGTGTCCCAGAGTGATAAGCACAGTGATGTTATCTTCCCATTTATTCAATATCTTAAGAAGCGTATCCTTTGAGAAATTCCTTTTAGTAGTACATCTTGTTACTTTACTTACACAGAGTTAACACTATAATACCAGAGCTAATAAAATGTCTCTAGGTAGAACTCTTTTGAATTAATATGGCATATTCACTCAGGATCTCTTTCAAGAACTACTTTGCTTCTTTTATATCATCCTCTGAAACTTACATAGGGACTAAAACAATCACCTGGGTTGCTGATAGATTTGGGGCTTCCCTCACTTCGCAGTTGATTCAGAACAGTTCATAATTTTTACACAGAATGAGCACATCAGTTGGTTCACTGTCACTATGAAAGCAGAGTCTCTGTTGTCATTGAGGGAACATTTACCATGGATTCCCAGATCTCAACACTCAGTGTTGGTCTACACGCTTTTCCTTCCTGAACCTCAATTTCTGTTTAGAATGATTGGCTAGTGTTTCTCCATTAGAGCTTTTGACAAGACCTGTTAGGTCATCAGAAGGCACATTAAAGTTTGGAAATGATGTAGATCAGGTTTTTGAGTCAGTGTTCTTCTGATGACTCTTCATATTTGATAGGCTTTCTGATGAACCTGTTTACTCATGCACCACTTCTTTGAGAGGCTAGTTTGGGTCACTGGTCCAAAAGGTGGCTGCACAATGGAATCAACTTGGGAGGGGCTTCCAAATGTAGAAACAAGGTTTGCTTCCACTCTCAGGAACTTAATGAGAATGGCGTCCAGCCTCAGTATTTGGACTTTTCAACTCAGTAGTTTGCTCAAATACATAGAAAAGTACATTAGAGAGTGTATATTCTAGAGCCACTATGGATGATTAATTTAGTTGTAATTGTTTGTATCTATAAATCAAAAGTAGCATTTCAACAAAGAGAGTGCAAGAACCATAATTTAAATACACCCACATCCCCAAGATTTTACTAGAGGCATTTTGACAGAACAAAGAAAACACAGAGATATGTATAAACACAGAGACATATAGATCAATTTAAATCCTTTTAGCTCATGACTCGGCCTTGCACAGTGATCACAGAAAAAAAATTGAGAGCTGTGAATGATATTATTTCAAAATGGAGCCAGGACACAGGCTGAAGTTGAAATAGTTTGGAGGGAAGCTTCACTGAGCATTTGAAACATGAGGGAATCTGTTCAGCGTGTTTTTGCATGACTGGATTTTTACTTGTCAGTATATCAGAATTAAGGTTGAGCCGGATAGATTGTTAACAGTGTCATATTTGATTGCTGCAATATGTTCTAAATCATGGCTGCCAGGGTAGATCTTGCTGACTGTTGCATCTTCCTCCTCCAGTCTCAAAAGAATGATAGATGGCCATATTCTTTCCAAAATGTAAACTGAGAAATTATTTATAACCAAGTCACACTTTTGTGAGTAGACCTGTGTGAAACTATTCCACCTACTGGTGAAACCTGTGCAAAATCTTTTATGGGGTTTCATTATTTAAAAAAATATATGATGTACATGCATGTGTATATATATAATGTATATGTATATATATGAATATTACCATGGTATTTTTTTCTAGTTTTTAGCAGAATAATATATTTTCAATTAAAGCTATAGGTTGGCAGTTCTTTCCTTCGAAGATTTCAGTGGCTGACAATATTACAGATGTCCATCTCCCGTGAAGACAAGCCCTATTAAAAACAAAGCCAACAGTTTTATTTATTCACAGTGACTTTTAATAAGCCCCAAATGACTTTGAACATGACAAGTTCATTTTCACTTTAAAAAAAAAAACAATCAATACTCAATCTAGAAGATTATTGATTACGAAATAACTTTACCTCAAAAATCTTGAGTGAATATCTTCTATGTTCTAGGTACTAGATGCAGTTTTTGGTAGTTCTCAGGTTTGAGCTCAATAGTACTCAGGCCTTGCCCTTGCTATGCAGGAAAAAACTACCCTATTTTTTTTTTTTTTTTTGCTTTACTTAGTTTTTCAAGTAGTCTTGCATTTTAGAGGAGCTGACCTCAGACTTCAATTCTCCTGTCTACGGTCTCCCTTGTAATTAGGATCACAGGTATGCACCCCCACTCCCTGTTTGGCCCTCCAACTGTGCTCCTTTCCACCTCTACTTTCTGAATAAGTACTTAGGTTTAGTAGCTATTTTAAAACCTGGAAATTAGTTTCTACATATTCGATCTCCTTTTTTCCTTCATTTACGGAATAAGTGTTTTGGAGCTAAAAGCGTTGTCATGAGAATTCAGTCTAGTTTCAAGTGTTGACCAGAATGAATGATTCACTGGTGTTTTTCAGGTTTAGTACAATGAGAATATCTTACAACTATTATAAGCCTGAAGTTGGAATTCTCAGACCTCTGGGCTTGCTGAGTTTTGACAGCGGGTGTGCAAGAAAATGAGGAACGGTATGAAAAAAATCCCCATCCCCCTGGCAAGCATTCAACCTGCTCTAATCTGCCATAGTACTCTGGACTGCTTCAATATTGATAGCTCTCTTTATACAAGTGAATTCTGAAAGCTGTCTCATTAATGCCCTGAATGGATAGTGGTGTTTAACCAATGCCATTTTCAGGTCTCTCTTATCAACGTGTAATAATCCATCATGGAAGTCAATTTCATTCCTAGACATCTCTCGCTGCAGAATGTTTCTCCTAGAAACCAGAGCTGCCTTTCCACTTTCCTTTATCATCATTCTTTCCCTCTCCCACAGAGGAGATGCACCTGTCCTCTCTCTCCCTGTTTCTCTCTCTCTCCTTCCTCCCCCCCCCCCCCTTTCTTGGTGTTTCTGAATTAAGGCTCTCTGGACTCATCTTTACACAGCTTATGATGTGTTTGACAATCATTGATGCCTCACTAGGCTTCAGCTCATGAAGTAAGCAATGTAAGGCATGAGCTTTCCTGACAGATTAGAAGGTGCTCTCTAACAAGGGGAAAATCAAATCAAATGCTTGTCTCAGGAATTCCAAGCTGTGTTGGAAGGCAGAAAGGACATGGCAGGAAAGGAATCACTGGTCAGGATTGAAATACAGTCTAAGAAATAAGATGCAGAATCATCTGGGGGAGAAAATAGCATTGCTATTCTTTTCTTAAGAGTCTGTAGTAATATTATCTGCTTCATTGTAAACCACTTCATTTTTAACAAGACTGTCATGCAAATTTAGCAGAGCTAGAATGTGCAAAAGGTTAACAAATCTATATATTCACCAATCAATATAAATCTATGTAGCCATTAAAATGTCTGTTAGGAAAACATTTTAATAGTATGAAAGAGACTTATTAAGTCATGGTATGTGGGAAAGCCATAAATAGTTACAAATGTAGTACAATTACATCTATGCAAACTTTATGCACTGAGAAAAGGCTAACTAGCCTGACAAAGTAGAGGGTGTAGTAAGGAGCAGCAGTCTATATACCTTGCCTTAATTTTTTTCTGTCATTTTTCCCATTTTCTTTAAAGGGTAAGCCACCTTAATTCTGCTAAAGAAATAAAAAGAAGCCGTAGCCATGCTTATTTTTCAAAAGGAAAATTTCTAAGCATGTTATAGACCCTAGAGGAAAAGATTCCAACTACAAAAGCATGAGGAAACACAATTGAGTGTAGTAGCTATCCTGGGCCTTCGGTCTAATGAAAATGGAACCAAAGAAAGAACCAAGATTAATGAGAGAGGAAAAAAAACACAGTCGGGGATTTTTCACTACAGAGCCAGAAAAGTTAATGGAGTAAGTTAGATACAGTTAGAAAACATAAAAAATTGTGGAACAAAACCTTTCTGAATGTCAAGAATCTATCTATCAATTATCTTTCATCTACTTTTTAATCTTGTATCATCTATTGAGATTTCATTTTCCCATTTATTTAAAAAGATTACAAATGATCAAGAACATGCACAAGAAAATATATTGGGAAGATTCTAAGAACAAAATTTCTAGTAGGAAAATGGTATAGATAATATGTATATCACACACACACACTCTGTACTAAGAATTAAACTGTGCAATCCATAGCTGTTGGTAGTATATACTTATTGAATGATAAAAAGCACTACTATAGATATATGAATGACAATTACAAAAATTAGTAAAAAAATTAGCAAATATGTATGGCAATATCACAATAAAATGTCCTATACAACTAAAAATGCTATAAAAATGTTTTCGAAAGGTCGCACACTATATGTACATAAACACTGGCTACAATTACGTGACATTTCATGTTTGCATGTGAGACATGTCAATTGTTATGCTAAGGTGGATACACTTTTTTTTTTTTTTTTTTTTTTGGCCAGTCCTGGGCCTTGGACTCAGGGCCTGAGCACTGTCCCTGGCTTCTTCCCGCTCAAGGCTAGCACTCTGCCACTTGAGCCACAGCGCGGCTTCTGGCCGTTTTCTGTATATGTGGTGCTGGGGAATCGAACCTAGGGCCTCGTGTATCCGAGGCAGGCACTCTTGCCACTAGGCTATATCCCCAGCCCCTGGATACACTTTTATAAATATCTTTCTGTACAAATGTTTATTATTTAATCACCTTTATCTAATAAGAAAACTAGTTGGTATATAGTCCTTATGCATGCAAATATTGTGGGTCAATTATAGACAAACTAAAATTAGCAAAGGGATGGGAAGACAGTTCTCTGGAATCTGTAGGAACTTTTTTGGAGGATTCAAGTTGAAGAACAGTAAAGGCTGAAGCAAAGAGCTTTTATAACTTGTCAGGACCATTTGGAATTGATTCTGAATGGTTTATGTTGAGGAAGTCTAATTGCTGGGGTGGCCTAGATTATGCTATGACAGCAAAGAATCCCAAACCTCAGGGGTTTTAACTAACATATTTATTTCTGGCTTACCACAGATGTCCAAAAGGCCAGGAACTGTGTGTCATGATAATGACAACCTCTGCTTCTTGCCAATGTCCTCTGCAGCAAGAAAATGACATCCATGATTGTCATTCACTGGTATTCTAGTTTTCAGAGCAATTGTCATGGAGAGAAAAGAAGGCTATGTTATGAACCATGTGTCACCATTAACACCTCTGTAGAAGGTTTGTTTTTCTTTAATTTCATTGGCCAAGGCAATTTAAACAGGTTATCCTTTCTCAAAGAAAGTTAAAAATTTTCCAACAGGGAGAGAAACAAAGTGTAAGTAGGCAATATAGGGGGCTAGGCACAAAAGTGGAAGTTCACAAACCTATCTCCTGGGCCTAATTTACAAAACTATTAGCAGGCATTTATTCATTGTGTGTGTGTGTGTGTGTGTGTGTGTGTGTGTTTCCAAGTCTAGAAATAATTTATTCACATTTATTTGACCAAGAGAACCATATTTTCTTTTTCTCTAACCACATTTTAAAGCATTTCTACACTCAGGTATTGATTGATATATCTATCTTATTGCTTGAAGAATAGCAAGTTGAATATGCGATCCCTAAATAGGATCTCTGGCCCTTTTATAACAATAACTGAAATGGATGGGCTGTTGTCGCCAACCAGGCAAACTGAGTCGGCTTCTGTCTTGATGGGCCACATTTGAAACGGGGCCTTCTCTCACAAAGAGCAAGCAATCTTTGTCTGCGCTTGGGTTGCCTCATCGTTCAACACAGTTTAAGCTATGTGCTCTGGGGAGCTGCAACTTAACAGTTGCTCTGGTTTTCATGCTCTTATATATAACACATGAGAACAACCAAACAAGTGTAACGAGCAGGCGTAAATAGGACATGGGCGAAGTGCTCTCTGGAGGAAGATGCTCACCTAAATGGAAAGTGTTGCCACATTGCTTACTCTCATTGCAGCCTTTAGACTGCCATCTCAAGGTCCTTCCTGAACTGCGCTTCACGGAATGAATTTTGCAAATGCAATTTACATTAACCACCTTTTACTTATCTGTAGATGACAACATTTTTTTCCAGGGCACTGCACCATATGCTAATTGGCCAGCTAGTGTTAAAGCTCTCAAGTAAAGACAGTGTGTTTATTACTGCAACTCCATTCTGGCTCATCCTCCTAATGATTTTTTATGGTGATGTAGCTAGCGAGGAAAGGTGTGTGACAGTCAAGGGATGTATAGAAAGTGTAAGAGAAGCAATCTTCTTCAACATCATATTTGTGTAGCAGTGGAACACTATGTCAATAAGGAGAGAATTGAAGCTGATGAAACCTAAAAGGATTCAAAATGAGACAAATAGAAAACGAGGGTAGAATTTTTGGATGGAGTCCACAGAGGGTTGGTCTAAAGCACAGAGGTGCTGAAGACCTGTAAACCAGGACAGCCACAGATTGGGATTTAGGTACTTTGCCACCAATAGTAGAAAAGGAAACAGATGGGATTTTTGTACATAGTTGCATATTCCAAATCTCTAGTGATGGGGAGAGCAAGAAATATAATATGCTACATTTGCTAAGTTTGATTGACCAGAGAAATTTCACTTCACCAGACAGCTTGCAGAATTTATGTCTCAAAAGACATGCTTAGGGAAGCTTTTGGAAGGAGGTGGCAGAATTGCCATTCCATCAGGCAACTGGTCATAAATATCCCTTGTATCAACTGTTTGGACTGCATTTAAGAGAGCTGAAGTCAGTGCTTAGGCATTCTCATGTAAACATTGAAGGATGTTTACAGGATGTGTCATCCACTAGACTGTATCCTGGGTTAGGATTAAAATATGTATGCCATTTTCCTCTTAGGGAATGGTATGAAGATATTGGGATGGTACTGTAGTTTCATGAATTTGGTGGGATTTTAGAATCTTTTCATTGCTCCAAGTGACAGTTTGTACTCTTTTTTCCTTTCGCTTCATTTTCTTGAAATGTATTTCTTACCTGCTTTAGTTCACTTTATTACTATTGCTATCGACCTAATGTGGAGTTCCTATGGATCTCTATTTCTGTGTTCTTCTCATTGCAATACATGTTTGTGTGTATATAAACATACATATACACATTTACACACATACAAGTCCATATAAACACATGCACATGTATATATGTGTATATAAGTTTGTAACATCAGTACATTCATGTGCCAGTCACTGTTATATGTTCAGACTCGGTGTATTCAAAAGGAAGTTAAATTGCCTCATTTTGGCCTTTATATTTTTTCTATTTCAATATTAGGATATATATGATATATGTTATAATGTAGATACACATGTATATGTATATAAAATGTATGTATTTTGTATACGTGATGTATGTATACAATGTATGATCTCATAAATCATGTACAATCAACATTTACTATTTATAACACAATAATATATGTATACAGTTGAAAAGTTACTTTTTTCAACAAGTTGTATAATGTTTCATAGTAGATATTATATTACAGTCAAAAATAAAAAGAGAATCCGTTCCGAAAGAGAAACTTGCCCAAGGAAGCATGAAATAATTGAATAAAGTTCTGGGCCACGGACTATGTGTATCTTACTGGAAATGTGAGTCAGTAAATAGTTCCTGGGCTTGGGAAAAAGGAAGCAGCTGAGTTTTTAGGTAAGCTCTGGTTAAGAAAGGCAGGGAGTTTCATATGTTAGGCATTGGATACATTTCTTGTACTATTTGTTACCTCCTCCCTCATTCCCCCCTCCCCTCCATCCCTCTCTCCCCATGAGTTGTTCAGTTGGTTTACACCAAACAGTTTTGCAAGTATTGCTTTTGTAGTTGTTTGTATTTTTATCCTGTTTGGTATTCTCTGTACATCACTTTGACAATAAATAAGAAAAAAATAAAATATATGCAAATCCAAATAATTATCAAAAAAAAAAAACAAAAACAGAAAGGCAGGGAGGAATAGAGTTAGGGTATGTGTTCTGGCACTGATACACTGGGGTATGATGCAATGAAATCAACCTGGCAGAGGTTGTAAAGGGATGCTGCTCAAAGTAACGCTTGGGTTTCTGTTTACATGTTGTTTGTGAGAATGCTCTCAATTTTTAAAAAAATGAAGACAGGAAGTAGGGGGGAATACAGTCATAAAATTCAGTGCATATCCAACAAAATCAAACAAAACAAAGGAGAGAGGCTGTGTTGGGAGGGATGAGAAAAACAATGAAAGGAATGACAAAGATCAAGAGGCATTGTATTCATAAACTGATGTGATGAATGGTAACTTCTTTGTACAACTACTTGAAGACAATTTTACACATTTAAAAATAATGTAAAAATTTTAGAACATTATAGATATTCAGTTCTCTGGAAGTCAGTCTCTTTTGCACAGGCTTTCAGCCAAAGGAATCTTCTGGGATGTATCTTATCTCCTCCTAGACCAAAGATTCCCCTGAGACACACAGGATGTTTATAGACATCGTGTGAGTTCATGCTTTGGGGCAGCAATGAACTCAGATTTTGCCTGGTTATTTTATCTGGTCCAGACATCAGGCGGTTTTGTCCTCCCTGATGATATGTTTGTGGCCAATCATATTTTCTGCTTCTACAACAACTCAGCGCCTGTCAGTCCTGATGTGCATTAACGAAGGCAAAGGCTTGTGTGCCGCTTGTCAGGTTTGAAGAAGTGCATGACACTTTATGGCCACCACTAGCTAGAGAAAGGGATGACTTGTGTGCACGCCAACTAATTGGTGTCGAATCACATCATGGAGAATTACTGTGACAGGCACACATCACAATCCAGGCTCCGCTCCACCACGGTTCACCTGCTATTTCAAATTTGCCACAATTTAGCATCTAGCACCCCCATACACCCCAGAACCAAACCAAATTGTGCTTAAAATTGCCCTAATCTGCAGGTCAAACAAATTTCAAGGACTGAAATAACTCAGCCCATGTAATTGCTGTTGGTGACAGAATCACCTTCCTCTCTCTGGTCATCAACTCGAGGGAGAACTGTGCTGAATAGAACCGAGAGTGAAGGTTAATTATGGCCAGGGAACAACTCCACTCCCACCAAGTTCCCGTCTGATGATATATATCTATATCTACCTATCCATATCTATCTATCTATCTATCTATCTATCTATCTATCTATCTATCTATCTATCTATTATCATTTTGCTTCTTCAGGAGCCTTCACTCTCATGCAGTAGAGGTACCTTGTCTTAAACTTACAAGAAAAGAGGATGAACAATTCATTTGGAATGCAACCTCTTTATGTTAGAGATTCTCTTGCACAGCCATGTGAAACTTCCACTTAGAATTAAAATATATAGTTTCTGTCTGAGTGTTGGTAGTTCATGCCTGTAATCCTAGCTACTCGGGAGGCTCAGCTCTAAGGATCATGATTTGAAGCCAGCCTACTCAGGAGAAGTCTGTGAAATTCTTACCTTCAACTAATCACAGCCTTGAGCAAAAAAGAGAAAGGAGAGTGGCAAGGCCCTGAATTCAAACCTCAATACTGCCAGAAAAAAAGAAGAGAGAGAGAGGGGAGAGAGAGAGAGAGAGAGAGAGAGAGAGAGAGAGAGAGAGAGAGAGAGAGAGAGAGAGAGAGAGAGAGAGAGAGAGGAAGAAGAAAAAGAAGAAGAAGAAGAAGAAGAAAGAAAGAAAGAATGAATGAAAGAGAGAGAGAGAAAGAAAGAAAGAAAGGAAGGATAAGTGGTATTTCCTTATTCATAAGCCACAAATACACAGAGAGTAATGGTTTCCAAGAGACAGGAGAATCAGGTAATTTCCAATCAGATCTTCAGAGTATCCTGCCAGCAGGCCCTATTTGCCAACACCGCTCTTCCTCATTATTTTTTTCTTTTTTGGATCTACCTTATGTGTTTAAGTTCAAAGATTCTCATTATTTCTAACTTACCTAATGTCTCTTTTCCTGTGTGTCAGGAAAACATTCAGCTGGATTACTTTATAATGGGTGTCAAATTTGTTATTATACCTCTGTGCTATATTTGTCCATGAACTGCTTTAATTACATATGATCTATTTCCTATAGTAGAGAAAGCCATAGTAACTGAAGGGGCAGGGACTTGAATAATAATGTTGACAACTGATTTATAAGTACTAACCCAATGTTAAGTGCTTCAGTAGTGCTTTAAGAAAGAAAAGAAGGAAGGAAAAGAGAAAGAAAAGAGAAAAGGAGACAGGAAAGAATGAAAAGAATTAACTTTACCACATGCATATTTTCTTAGTGCACAGTATTAATGGATGGAATCTCCCAAGCAAGTACAATTCCGCTGTTGACGAGTCTCTGACTGTCCTAGATCTTCATGCATTTTCTTGATCTACATCTGATTGCAGGATCCGCTCCACTCCTCAAGCTCTGGAGCTTGTGAGAAAAAAATGGAAGAGCTCCCAACTGAAAAGGCAGAGAGTCAGCTGTGGGCATGAAGAGCTCCACAAGAGAGGATTTGCCAACCAGTGGTGGCCTCTTGAGGGTTGAGGAGGAGGAGAGCAGGAAAACAGGGGTTCTCTTCCCAAGCATCTGCTTCTAACTTTCCTTCTCACTTCACTACCCACGCTGGCTGGCTACATGGCCTCCTGTGTCAGGTTGGCTGCCAGTTTTAAATGCTGGCTTAATTAATTTAGTCAGGGATTTACAGGAAGAAAAATGAAAGAGAACTAAGCCAAGTGCTTAACTTTAATTCAAAACGAATTACCTGATTTCTTTTTAGTGCAAAGCTCCTTAAGCTTCACAGAGGCATTGGCAACTCTTTTTTTTTTTTTTCAAAGACACATCTTCATATATGGTTGTTCCCATGTAACTTAAAAAAAAGCTGTTCTTCTTTTAGCTTGAGCCTAGAAAGTTTGTTAAGAGGGCTTTTGAGTTTTCTTTTTAACACTGGTGGGAGCTTGAGAAGGCATTATGACATGATGATGACGCCAAAGCTAAGTGCTTGTGAATTTTAACTTGGAGATACTAGAATGCTTTCACATCAGTCAGGGTTTTTCTGGTCATACTCGGTAGCACAAGAAAATCACCATAGGCATTTGATAATATAGAATTTACTGGGTATACCAGGCATTCTGATAACTAACAAATGAGGCCCAGGAATTTTTATTTTCCAATGTTCTCGTGTATTGCATTATGATGTCCTTTCATATCCCCCTCCCCCCCTCCCCCGCCTTGGAGAACTTAAGAACAAAAATAATATTAGGTAATCTTGATTTGTCATAAATGCAGTAAATGGATGACTAAAGTTTTTTTTTTTGAAGTTTGCCTCTTTGTTCACTTCCTTCCTCACAAATTTTATCTTTCAACTCAAGAGCTTTTAATGGCTCCCTAAATCTTTCAGGACTTCCTTCGGAAATCTTTGCTCTGTATTCAGGCACAATGATAACTCATAAAAAGAACATACTATAAATTTAGGTTAGTAGGCCTCACAAAAATCACATTTCCTGGAAGTGGTTAGGACTCCATCTCTTAGCAAATTCTCTTGATGTCATATTTCAATTTTTTTTTAAAGTTTGGCTGCATGTAGTGGTTTATATCTGTAACCCCAGCAATTTAGGAGGAAGAGATAGGAGGATCACAACTGGAGGCCAGTCTAGGCAGATTTAATGTTTGATACTATTTGGACAATAAAATCTAAAGCAAAATGAATGACAATGTGGTTCAAGTGATGGGGCATCTGTCTAGCAAGATAGAGAGCTACATTCCCAATTTTTAATATGTATTTTTTAGATTTTATATAATAACAACAAATACATGGAAATCAAAATTAAGAAAAAACTACCACTTATAATTGTTCACAAAATTAAAATAGGCATACATCTAATAAACGCATATACAATCTATGTGGTAAAATTACAAAATTCATTACCAATTTTTTCACAAGTTTGGTTTATTAAAAAATGAGACATTTATTTAAGAGTCTTCTTGGGCTTATTCTTCAACCCTGATTGCATTTATTCCCTAAGGCACATAATTTAAACTACTTTAAATTTCACCCAATGCCATCTCAGACTCTTTCAAGTCCTTGCAAGTGTCCCACATGTTTCTTCCACCCATCTAACTCTTCTTGTCTCCTAAGCCTGGCTAAGACATCATAGCCCTTAGGAAAATTTGCTTTTTACTGAAATCTATGTAGCTCTTCTGTTCTTCTATTTATCTTCTCTGGAAATTATCACATTAATAGACTTTGTTGATTGACCTTGTGTTTCCCTCATTAGGCTGTGTGTTCTTTGATATTTACATTACCAAGTATTAGTATAGGGTTGTAAATGTATGCAAATGTGTTGATCTAATAGCACTTGGTTTAATAAGCTAAACTATAATGCACAAAAATTCATAACTAATTATGCACATTATGGTATGGTTTTCTTTCAAATGGTAGAATTCCTAGATTTTTATTTTATTTTTTAAATTTAATTTTGTTGTTAAGGTCAGGTAAAAAAGGGGTTATAGTTACATATGTAAGGTAACAAGTACATGTTATGGTTTTGTATGTGAGAACTCAAGTAATTATTAATTTGGGATATTTTGTAAAAGTGAAGTTATTCTGGGAATCTATTCTTCATGTTGATCTTTGCAATGATCAAAAGGCATGACAAAAAAGAAAAGGATAAGTTAATATAATCAAACAACATCTGTTCATCCTAAGAGAAGCTCAAAAGTAAGAATAGTTTAAGAAATGGATTGGACCATTGGGGCAGAGGCTGCTGGTTTGTCTAAAGAGTCTTGAAATCTCCTCTGAGAATGTCAATAAAAATGATTTGAATGTTATCCTTTTAGTCCTTTTGAAAGGACTACCAATAGTAGGAAAACACAGGAAAATATTTTATTCCTCTGTCTCCAGGGACAGGGACACAAGACAATGATCTATCAGCCTGCAGATCTTTCCTTTCCTATTCCTCATTGTTGATATCTGAACTACTTAGCTCAGATAGCCTACTTCTGTCAAGGCTAGATGTCAGACTTTGAGGAGGTGATTAGATCATAAGGACACAGGAGTAGGTAAGTTCCCACAAAAGTAAGTTCAGTTATCCTAAAATAGAAAGCCTAGCCTGTTTCCCTTCTCTTGAGGCTTTACTTGTATAAATGCCCCTCCTGTATACCTGCATATAGGTAGTTTCTCTGTCATGTCATGATAGAGCCAATTCGAGACTTACCAGCCATGAAGGGCATTGCTGTATGGCCTTTCCAGTCACCAGAATCATGAACCAAAGAATCCACTTTTCCTTTTCCTTTTTTCTGTTGGTCTGTGGAGCTTGAACTCTGGGCCTAGGCACTGCCCCCCGAGCCTCTTTGTGCTCAAGGCTAGTGCTCTACCATTTGAGCCACAGCGCCACTTCCGGTTTTCTCTGGAGATAAGAGTCTCATAGACTTTCCTGCCCCAGGTGGCTTTGAATCGCAACCCTCAGATCTCACCCTTCTGAGTAGCTAGGATTATAGGCATGAGACATCAGGATCACTTTTCTTCATGTAGTTCCCAGACTCGGTTATTGTGTGCAGATTTAACTAAGGTAACAAAGAATAATGAAAAGATGGAAAGGGGTGGGGGGTGGGGAGAAGGGAAACAGGATAAAAACAAGCAGTACCCAAAAGACTCAGTATCACTTAAAAAAAAACTCTTGAAGTGGTCTGAATCACAGGTGGATATCGTGTTCAATTTCTCCTCAGAAGTAATGGTAAGGAAATGTTTGCAAGGAGACAAATGTGAAGTGTATATAAAAGATAGGAAATTAAACACCAAATAAAATTAAGATAGAACTCTGCAAGTCTTTATAAGAGGCGTTATAAATAAGCAATTTCATTCTGGTAGTGGCTTTGTAAAGCAGCAGGAAGAGAATGAATCCCTTCATGTCCTTGGAGTGGTTTTTTTTGTGTTTTGTTTTTGTTTTTGCTAGCATTTCTCACTTAGAGGTCTACATCACACATAGAATCAAATCTGCTTCTGATCACACCATTTTTGGATGCCCTGAGTGCCCCAAGTCTAACATGACTTTAATTTTACATTAAACCATTTGAAACTAAATTTTTTTTAGACCAACAAATAATAAAATATTTCAGTAAATTCAGGAGGAAATAATATCAGGATTTCAATAATCTTAAGCAAATGACCTTCTTTGGCTGCAGTATTTAAAGGTCACCAGGCTGTAGAGCAGACTGAAAATCAATAACTGGTCAATATTACTCTTTATCCAGACCTTCACAGTTTGATTCAATCTGTCATCAATCTCTGTGTATAGAATAATAGGTTAGCAACTGGTTATTCTGTTCAATTGTCACTCAGTTTTGTCTTTGAGCTCCTTAGCGGCTTTTCTATTCACCTTCCCTTCATTTTCCCTCTAATTCTTGATGAGATCAGTGGAGCTGTCCATTCACAGCTCTCTCTATCCTTCTTTTAGCCAGTTCAGTCTCAATTTCTTCATTCTGCTAGACTTAATTTTTGAAACTTTTTCTTGAGACAACTTTGGTTTAGGCTCAGGGACTTGTGCTTGACAGCCCGATGTTCTACTACTTAAGCCATGCCCTAAGCATTTTATTACTTACAGATATTTTTCAGTAAGTTCTTTTTCTAAAACAGAACTAGCCTGGGCCATGATCCATGATACTGCTTTTTATGCCAATCACATTGCTGGGATTTCAGGCATATATTGCCATGTCTAGATTATTTGTTGAGGTTGATTCTCATCAATGTTTTTCCAAGACTGAAATTAAATTACAATACCCGAAATCTTTGCTTTTCAAATGCTGAATTATAAATTTTAATGCTTTCCTAAAGCATGCCATCTTTGGAGCCTTGCCTTTAAGTCCTGAAATGTAGCTGTGGTCTATCTTGCCAAGGGCAACTCTTTCTTATCATGCACTACCCTTTTCATTTGCACAGATACTTACATGTATCTCTTATCTGTGACATTTATTTTCCTTACAACTGTTCACAACTTGCCTGTCAACCTTCCTAACTTGGAAACCTCCCCTACCCACAGAACTAGTTCAAGCAACCAATCAGGCAGACTCTAAGGCCAGGCCATCCTAAGAGACTTAATTGCAACACAGGGGACTCTGAATCATCTTCCCACAATATTTAGGTGGGAAAATCCCAACAGAAGTGGAAGTAGTGTGGGAGGGTTTTTTACTTGGGTAGCACTGATAGATCACAGTGTGGCTTCAGAAAGAATTTATCTAGGCTCAGCTGGTAGAGAACACAGACTACATGAGTTCCAGAGTGATCAGCTGGCCTTAGCTCTTTACAAGTGGTCTAGACCCTGATGAGCTCTGACTGTGTCCCCCCACCCCCAGTGACATAAAATAAATGCAATCTAAGAAACTCTGAATTACCCACCTACAGCATTCAGGTGGTACATTCATGATGGGAGCTAGACAAGAAAACAATTTGCCTCCACCTCTAGTAGAGTGTGCATAGCCTTGCAATTTTGACCCAAGTAAGGATTCCAATTTTAAAAAAAAATATTGTCACTTGCAAAACAAAAGAAGTGATAAGTTAGTACTTGTTGAGTTGAAAGCTAATAAAGATCCATATTTCAATAGATGAAGGAAGAAGAAAGATAACGAGGATCATAAAGAATGCCAGAAAGCACATGGCAGACAATTAAGATGGACGACTCCACTGCAATAGCTTCTAATACACAAAGAAGGTGTCAAATGCAAAGAGCTGCATTTTAAACCTAAGAAGCATGATGCCCCTTTTACAGACTTCCAAGTAATCGACATATTTGAATGGGGAAAAATAGAATAGAATAATGTTGATTTTTCTATCACAAACTTAATTTAGAGGAAAATATTTAGGGCTTTTGCTGGATTGTATTCTAACAGATATAGAATTAGGCTTCAGATTTAGTTCAAACAACAAAATGCTGAAACTCAATGGAATTGCCTTGGAATGCATTGAGTCTTAGCAGGTCCTATTTGTCATGATTATAGGATAAATGTTATGAAGAGAGCAGAGACATTATATTCAGGAGACAACTTCAGCTTTCTGACCCTCAGTGATGGCTAACATCCCAAAGACTGCAGCCAGGATGGAAGTGGATAGTGTCAGAAACAACTGAGACCCCCCCCCCCACACACACACACGGTGGTCTGGGAATTAGAGACCTGATCCTGACTCTGCCAGACAGTTCTCATACAAAGGATAATACAACCGTAATACAACTGTTGGGCCCCTGTAATATGAGTGATGATATAGAATGAAAATTCATTGGTTTTGGAGACTTACCTGTTCTGTGTGTAAGTGAATTTTTAGCATAAGACTAGAATGTGCTTTTAAACCATGTAGGATTATGTTTCTAATCATTATCGTTTGGGGATCTAGAAGAGAAGAGAAATATATTCTCTGTAATTGAAGGAGGAGATGCTTCTTTAGAGCAAAACTAATGGATATTTCCAGAAGTAGGTGGTGGATGAATGCACATTTTGAGTTAATAAAATGTTAGCTTTTATAAAGTACTCAATGATGTAAACATCTATTTTAAAGAGGAAGATAATGAGTGCACTCTTCTAACATGTAACTTCATGAGGCAGATAGAAAATGAGGAATTGAGGAAAATGAAGGTCCCAAACACAGAAACAATTTAGAGTTTGCTAGTTGTAAGAAACAAAGATCATATATGACTCCATGTATAAAACTGACTTAACATGTCCTGTTTCTTGGGACAGA
Source organism: Perognathus longimembris pacificus (assembly GCF_023159225.1). NCBI lineage: Eukaryota > Metazoa > Chordata > Mammalia > Rodentia > Heteromyidae > Perognathus > Perognathus longimembris. The sequence goes on along the minus strand of NC_063162.1, from coordinate 18,761,338 downwards.
AAAGAAAGCAAATAATAATAAGTGTAGCAAAACAACAAAAATGGTTTTCAAGTCCACATTTGTGATAGATGGAAGTCATAGTTTCATCCTCCCAAGAACTGAACAGTTTGAAAAAAAATCAAAATCTATTATTGGATCCATTTTGATTCACCAATAGAAGGAAAACCACTGTCCTAGGGATGCAAGAGATAGAAGGGTAAATGCCAGGAACAACATATGAGTAGAAATTGCCAGGGGAAATGGTGTAGAAGTAAGCAAACCTGAAGTAATTAGTGGATTGCTAGAGGCTCAGTGTGGACAGATCTCTGCATTAAAACTTCAGGGCCATCCCCTACATTTGTGAGTGTCATTTCCAAAAGCTAAAATATTTGTCACAGTACATATTAGGGGAAAACCATCTCATCTTTCTAGGATAAGGTGGTTAAAAGGAATCGTATGAAATTTTTCAGAGCACCCTACTCATGTTAACAAGGTGCCCCCTAGGGGAAAGCAGGGAACTGGGTAGTTATTACCCCCTGCTTTGCATACCTGGGGGAAAGGAATACTTAGCTACTACTTAGTCTTGATGTCTAATTCAAGCTCCTTAGACTGAGAAGTTGAAAAGCATGAATGCAGTTCAAAGTCTCACCATGTGATTGAGATCTGATCATAAGTTTGGACCATATTTCTCTTCTTACAACCATCATTTTCCTGAGGGCCTATTTAAAGCATTTTTCCCCACCTGATTCAACATGGCAAGGTATCAAGAGAAAACTTATTGAACACACAAAAATGGAAGAAATAGACTTTGAAAAGAGCAGATTATGCCTCAGAACAAGAAATGACGTGAATGTTGGAAATATCAGATGGAGAATTTTGAAGAAATTTTGATTAATATGCTAAGAGATCTAGATCTATACAAGGGAAGGTTTATGATGTAAGCAGACAGTTGAGAATCCTAAGAAAGAAAAGAAAAGAAGTGAGTGCCTCTGGATCATGGTTATAAACCTAGCTACTCAGACAGGATTACATTTTGAAGCAAGCCAGGGAAGAAAAGGTCATGACATTTTATGTCCAAAATAAGCAGCAAAATGCAGGGCTTGTGGCATGACACAAGAAATAGCACATCAGCTGAGCAAGCAATCTGAGCAAATAAGAGGCCATGAGCTCAAACCCTAGTACTGTCAAAAAAAACTAACAAAAATGCAAAAGGTAGAAGACATTTAAAAGATGAAAATTTGAAAATGAATAGGCCAATAAATAACAAAGGGTAATAAAGATGATGTGTATAATCCAACTATTTCAGTAATAATTCTAAATGTCAGTGTTTTCAATATACCAATTAAAACACAGTGATTGTCAAAGTGGATAATGCAGCAGGACTCAAGTATATGTCATCTACAAAACAACCAGTATGGATATAGAGATGCAAGTGGATAGAGTAAAATATACTATGATTAAAATTAAAATGAAGTAGAAATTGATGCATCTATTTAATGTAAAGAAGCTCCAAAGAAAAGAATAAAGGAGGACACTGCATAATGATAAAGAGGGTAAGTTCTATACTAAGACACAGTAACCCTTAACATGCATGCACCTTGCAACACAGCATCAAAATCTATAAAGCAAAAACTCATGGGAAAACAAGGAGTTAAAGATAACTTCACAACAATGGTTGGAAACCTAATGAACAAACTATCGAAATTAACAAATTCACAAGGCAGAGATCATTAAAAATAGAGCTAAATTGAACTGAATTATAAGTCTATTGGGTATAATTGACTTCTATAGTTTACTCTAACTAACAACAGAATATGCATTGTTCTTTAACTCATATGAATCATCAGTATAAACCATAATCTGGACCATAAATCACATATTAATACATTAAAGAACACAGTTCATGCAAAGTCTTGTCTTAGACAACATGAGAATTAAAGTAGAAATCAGTAATAAAGAAGAAATCCCAAGAAAAAAGATACTTTATTCTAAAGCAATTGAAAATATGATACATTAATGTTTTTGAGATAAGAAGCAACAGGAATTCTGGTGGATGGACAATGGGAATGGAAAAAGGTATTCTGAAAGATAGGTTGATACTTCAATTCTCATGTGGCAAAACATATCCTTACCATAAATCCAAAAACTTAATTTCTTGATATTTACCCTAGAGAGTTAAATATTTACACCATAGCCTGAACACAGATGTTTATAGCAGCTTTATCCATAGGTATCCACATTTCAACCAAGCTAGACACTTTTCGGTAGTAGCTAGTGAATAAATACACTTAAGTATATCCAGAGAATGAAATATTCATTACCCCAAAGAAATGAACTATTAAGCCATGGAATGAATGACACGGAATGACATAAATGCATAGTAAGTGAGAGAAGCCAATCTGATAAGGAAATATTTTGAATGATTTCAACCCAGTGACATTCCAGAAAAATCATACAAACATGGAGATGGCAGAAAGGACTGTGGATTCCAGGAGTTGGAATGAGATGACAAAAAGGAATGAAAAAGATAGTTAGGAAGTGGGTAAAAACCAGGCTCACTAATACTGCAGTAATGGATCCACTTTGTTCTACATTTTCCTAGAAATTGTACAACCACCAAAAGGAAGCCATGGGGTGATTCTGGTGTGTCAGCATAGGTTCATCCAGATGGCACCATGCTGGCGAAGGATTCTGATGATGAGAATATCATGAATGATGGTGGTTGGTTGCGGGGGGTGGGGGGTACATGAGAAGTCTCTGTATCATTCTCTAATTTTGTTGTGAGTTGAAAACCGAGGCAAAATCTTCTGAATGGGAGTAGCTTAGAGGCAGATCATTTGCCTTGCCAAGGGTTCCAACCTGGACACACAAAGAGAGAGAAGAGAGACATAAACAGTATACATTACTTCTTATATATACTCAGCAAATTGCCAAAACCTCACAATAATGCCTTCCACCCTTACCCCAATTTAAAAAGTTCTGATATAACAGATACTCAAAGTATTACAGTAAAATACTTTCTCATTTTTTAAGTGCTCTGATATATACATGGCTGCAGAGATAATATTCTCTCTTTACAGAGCAACCATTAGCCTTTTGACAACTTAGGGTGATTGAGTTAGGGACTTACTTCACTAACAGGATCCAGTCGTATAAATTATTTCATAAAATTAGTCATCGAAATGATACATTTTGAATAACTTTACCATTTACAGTTGGCTTATAAAGAGATAGAAACAATGGCGTGGAACTAGGAATGCCCTGTTACACAAGCAGCTGCAACTTAGGTCTTTCCATTTTTTTTTTTCCATACTGAGATTCAAACTCTCTTGATCTCAATTCTCTAGACCCACTGGATTCTTCCAACATTATTTTCTCAATAATGTCTTTATCTTAAAGGAGTATAGAATACTCTATACTGGAATTCTTCAGGAAAATTGGATATGGAAATTAACTTGTAAACATCAGGGGAAAACTCAAAGGGTTTAATGCCCCTCTGGGTTTGGGAGAACCCAGATCTATCTTGACAATGACTTGCACTTTAAAAAGCTTGACTTCTGGGGCAAGGAATGTGGCTTAGTGGTAACGTGCTCACCTCGCATGCATGAAGGCCTGGGTTCAATTACTCAGCACCACATATACAGAAAAAGCCGGGACTGGAGCTGTGGCTCAAGTGGTAGAGTGCTAGCCCTGAGCAAAAAGAAGCCGGGGACAGTGCTCAGGCCCTCAGTCCAAGCCCTAGGATTGGCAAAAAAAAAAAAAAAAAAAAAAAGCTTGACTTATATCCATGTCTGAGAAGAGATTGATACTCAACAAAACAAGAATTAAGGGCTGGGGATATGGCCTAGTGGCAAGAGTGCTTGCCTTGTATACATGAGGCCCTGTGTTCAATTCCCCAGCACCACATATACAGAAAACGGCCAGAAGTGGCACTGTGGCTCAAGTGGCAGAGTGCTAGCCTTGAGCAAAAAGAAGTCAGGGACAGTGCTCAGGCCCTGAGTCCAAGCCCCAGGACTGGCCAAAAAAACAAAACAAGAATTAATGCTATAGATCTGATGATGCACTACACATTTGTCAAAAGATGATCTATAATAAACAAATACATAAAATACATGTTTAATGTAAATAAAATGTAAATAAAAACACCAAGGTGTTATTTTACTCACATTTTAAGGGCTACTACTAAAAAGACCAAAAATGTGTATGTGCATTATGGAGAAAAGAAAACCCTGGATCATATGGGAGATAAATTAAATTAATAAAGCCTTTGTAGAAAACAGTGTGAAAGATTCTTTCAAACTATTAAAAGTAAAACTACTACATAATCTATTAATTCCACTATTGAGAACATCTCTAAAAGATGCAAAATCAGTCTGTTGAAGAGACATCTGCCATTCCATAAACATTGCAACACCTTTCACAATAGCCAAGAAATAAGAACAACATAAATATACATCAACTGATGAATGTATAATGACAATGTTGTATGTATAGAATACTGTGAGGTCTTGGTAAATAATAAAATCTTGCCATTGTGATGGCATGGGTGGAACTGGAGATGGTTACATTAAGACAAGTAATGGCATGGAAAGAATAGCGTTACAAGTTTTCCCTCCAATGAGGACCCATAAAATCTGAGAGTAGAATCATTGGTTACCACAATCCGGGGAGAGTAATGGGAGGGAAAGAAGGGGAGAAGCTGTTCAAGAAATACTAGGTTAGTGTGTTGCTCAAGATTATAGTGGTTCTTATTACCCCTAAATGTAAAGACATCCCCATTTAATTAAGATTCTTTGTGCAGTAATTGGAATAATAATTGTTCAAACCCGTATATATTTTTCTCTTATCATCTCGAACATGCTTCTCATCTTGGCACTGTAGGAAATCTTTGTGTTGGCAGGATATTTGTGAAGCATGTTGTAATTAACACTAATTAATTCATGTTGGTTTCTTCACAACTCAACAAAAACTGAACCTGTACTTTGTTTACGTGATTCATATTTTTATATATTTTTTATTATCAAACTGAATTACAGAGAGGTTACAGTTTCATACATTAGGCATTGGATACATTTCTTGTAAGGTTTGTTACCTCATCCCTCATTACCCCCTCCCCCCTCCCCCTTCCCCTTCCCTCTCCTCGCCATGATTTGTTCAGTTGTTCCGTTTATTTTCACCAAATATTTTGCAAGTATTGTTTTTGTAGTTGTTTGTCTTTTTTTACCCTGTGTCTCTCGATTTTGGTATTCCCTTCAAATATTTTCCAAATAAGATCCCTACTGAAGATTCTGTACAGGGCCCTTCAACTCTGCAGAGTGAGACTCTGATATTTATTTAAGCGTCCTAAAAGAACATCTCATTATGTGATGCCAACTATAAAAGAGTAACACATTTGAAGAAATAAAAGAACTTTCTAGAACAAAATATTTCATTTCTCACATGCCAACCATACAGCTTCTGGGCAGAAGCTGTCAGGTCAGTTCCTCATTATTGCCAATTGTGTTGAAATCATTGTGTGAGCAGTCTTTTGAGTGGCCCTCTGCCCTCAATTTTGTGAAACTAGGCCTCCCCCAAAAAGCATACAATGCCCTCCACAGAGATTCAAGGTTCATGTGGTTCCTTTAAGTGGCAAGGTGAAAAAATTTTGAATTGTGGGTCAATGGTGTTGAGTCTTCAGCAGACATTAGGTGGTGTAAGGGGAAAAGTAAAAAGAGTCTTCTGCACAGACCCAAACTAAGCATCCTGAGCTTTCACTCTTTTCCCTCAAGGCAGTCTCCTTAGAAATATACCCCCGTGGGCAAAATGGGTCTTCCATACACCTCCTCTTCCCCCCGCCCCCCCACAGTCATGGTGCCTATCGAGATTGTTTCCAGCACTTCCACGGATACCAAAATCTCTGACCATGCACATAAAAAAGTAACATTTACATGCCACCTATGAACATGTTCCCATGTATTATCATCTCTGGGTTACTTATAATAATACAGTACAAATAATTGCTACACTATTTTGCTTAGGAAATTATGTAAAGAAATAAAATTCAATATATGACATATCCTCTTCCAAAAAAGTTTTGATGCAAATTTGGTTGAATTTATGGATACAGAAGCCATAAAGAGGGAGGGTCAGCTGTATATTTTGAGACCACCATAAAACAAACCCTTTTAAGAAAAAGATTAGTAATGGGAGCTGTAGCTGAAAAGTGTATGTCCCAGATCACACCGCCAACCATGGGAATGAGTCTCTAATGTTTTAAGATTTGAATGTATACCATTGCTCAAGGCTATATTTTGCTTTAAGGCTATGTTTTGATTTTTATAAAGACCATTTTTATAATGGTCCTTCTCCTCCTCCTCCTCCTCCTCCTCCTCCTTCTCCTCCTCCTCCTCCTCCTCCTCCTCCTCCTCCTCCTCCTCCTCCTCCTCCTTTTCCTTCCTCTTCGTCTTCATTGTCAAAGTGAAGTACAGAGAGGTTACACTTTCATATGTAATGCAAGTACATTTCTTATCCAACTCCCTCATTTTTCCTCTACCTCCCCCCTTCTGCTTTCCCTCTTCCCCCCATGAGTTGTACAGTTGGTTTACTCCAAATGGTTTCATAAGTACTGCTTTTGGAATGGTTTGTCTTTTTATCCTTTATCTCTCTATTTTGGTATCCCTTTCCCTTCCCTAGTTCTAATACATACATACATATATATATGTATATATATATATAAATATATATATATACAGTATCCAGGGTACTAAGATCAGATACAGTGATAGCAGAGGTAAAACCACAGGAAGGGAATATGAGAGGGAAAAAAAGGTGTAGTTTCACATGGCGTGTTGAAAATAATACAACAATGATATACCATTTGTTTCCATAACTCGGAGTTCATTTTTCTTAGCATTGTCTTATGGGTTCGTATGGGCATAGCTATTGCGCTATTGTGGTCTCCTGTGAACTAGGAAGAGTAGGAAGTCAGGTCTCTTCAAGAGGAGGAGCTGGACAGGGAAGTGACAGACACTATGCAGAATCTAGTGATGGAGCTTGACATTTTTTGTAGCACATTGTTCAGCTATACAAATGCCATGTTGCAACTTCTCTCTGTTCCTCTTTTGTTTATTTTAATGCCTGTGAGCCAGATTCCATTTCCTTAGACTTGACTCCTCTGATTTTCTTCTTTGCATCTCCTCAAAGATGCTGTGTTCTCATTATTAGGATATTGATTTATCATCTCATAAGCATGTTTTGTCCTCAAGTGTGACCTTTCCATTATTGTTACTGCAATATTTCAGAACTTTTAATATAAGAAATCTCTCAGTATCGTTTATTGTCCAACAGTCTACATCTCTATACAGTGATCAATAAATGTATTCTCCATCCTTTCATAGTGATGCATTTTCCTTCTCTGTTTTACAGCAATGCAATATGTTAAAAAGAATAAACAAATTGTGTGACAATGATCCCTGACAAAGGTCCCTTGGGTGAAGAAACAAAAAGAAGTGAACATTTTCTGGTTAAGGGCCTATATCAGATAAGCTCAGGAGCTTTGTCCCTTACAACTTGTTTTTTTCAACAAACCATACATGTCTTGTTTGAGCAACAAATGGCCATCTTGCTTCATCAACGAGTGATTGCTAAAAAGCATATGAGAATTTCTTTGGGTGAATTCAGTTATTAGAAAGGGTTTATCTCTTGCAGTCTGCTTTATCCAACCTCGATCGAGAGATTCTGATAACATGTTCTATCTTACCCTGTATCTCTATTCCAACCAGTTCAACTGGGTGTAAATACCTTCAGAACTTCAGAAGAGAAGTTTACAGGCATGTGATTTACTGATGTTCATACAGCTTTCATGTCAGCTTTTAGTTAGTAAATGAAAGGGTATTTTATTCATTATTTCTTAATCCAATAAAATCAAGAACAAATGAAGATTTTCTCTTTGGATTTTTTCTGCAATATGACAATTGTACATAGTTTTTGTTTCTATTGTGATTGGTTCACATTGATTTGTATATATTTTGTTTCTATTGTTATTGGTTCACATTCTCAAGACATACATATTGAGACCAAGGGAGGATATTCATAGGAGCAGATCAGAAGAGCTCAATAGCTATGTGCATTTGATTACATAAAATAGTATTTTAAGACATGATCTCCAAGTAAAGGAAACAAGAACGCTTTTTGTTGTTGTTTCTGCAGTTTTTTCCTTACATCTTGTTGGTTAGTTAATTTGTCTTTGGGAGAGTAAGGGAGGACACAGAAAAGGTGAAACAAAGGCTGAGCAAATACAGCTGTGATAGAAGAAAGATGGCGCCGACACAGTAGGGAGGCACCCCGACTTGCTCCAACTGAATAGCAAGCTGGGAACTCCAACACCCAACACCCTATCAAGAACTCAGCAAAACCAGCAGCCAGAAGCAGTGGAGATATGCAGGAAAACACAAAGGAGTAAAAAAGAAGAGCTGAAAATCTACACGGAGCCGGAGAATCTCATGGGCACCCTCCCCCGACCCTGGCCCAAACAGGGCCAGGCTGGGAAAGGGGACCCAGCAATCGGCAGACAGGCTGACGGGAGCGCAGAATTCAGACAGCAGGAGACCCCACGGTCACTAGGGAGGGTGTGAACCAAGACATACGACGGCTGCGACGAGAAGTTTGGGTCCACACCGGGTTCGGACGGACAGCGGCTGGGGAACCCAGTGCGGCAGAAGGAGGGAACCGGGGAACCACCACAACACTTCTCCACCCTCTGAAAGACCAACGGCTGTGCGGGACACACACACAATCCAGGATCAGTGAGTCCCCCATTACCCCCTCACCCAACGGGAGACCAGCTATCAGAGACCCAAGCCCTACAAAGAAGCTAGATCTCCCTCCCTCCCTGTCCCCACCCTGAGGGAACAAAGAACCCCAAGTCAGGCGGGAAGCTCCCATCAGGCGCTGGGAAGTTAGTTTAGCAGGGGAAGGGCGGAGCAGCCCCAAGGCCACACAGGTTCCTGAACTGGCCTAATCGGCCCTGCCCCTTCCCAACAGGGGCTGGGGGACGGCCGGCAGTGCAAGCCCCACCCGAGGTGCCTGGACCTCACAGATTCTTACAACTAAAATCACAGGCGCTGGTGGGCAATACCAGGACAGCAGGGACACCTGGGCCTGATCACGCCCCCCCTCGCAGTGGAGGCAAGGTCTGAGGGCACTATCCCACTCCCGGACAGTTGATCCCACTGGGCCCCACACATACGGCCCCCCCCAATGGACTCACGGGAGGGTGCAAACACAACCCAACAACCCAGGGCTTGCTCTGGGAGGCGTACTCTGCTAAAGTGGATGGGGCCACAACGCCAGCACCTGTTGTAGTGGGTGCACAGCGCACAGGTGGGCAGGCCCCTGGGGACATCACCTGCTCCGGTAGGCATATGCCGCACAGGTGGGCGGGGCCATAGCTGCAGCACCTGCTCTGGTAGACGCACCTACACAGGAGGGAGGGCAGAGCTACAAACCAAACCTGAGAAGCTATCCACAGATCTCCAGATGCGCAAATCACAAAGAAACATAACACAGTTCATCAAAGAGCAAGCCAACTCGCCAGCTCCAAAAAGCAGCACAACTGAAGAGGAGATGGAGAATAAAAAAGCAAATGAGGCCATGTTAACAGGAATGATGGAAAGCGTCAGAAATGAAATCAGAAAACAATTCCAGGAGTTTAGAGTGGAAATCGTGAAGGACACCCAGGAAGCCAAGAAAGAAATGGAAGCAAAAATGGATACAATGCAAGCCTCCTTTAAAGAAATGGAAGCAAAAATGGATACAATGCAAGCCTCCTTTAAAGAAAACTTTCACATCCTGAGAATTGAAATGCATGAAAAAATAGATTTAAAATACAACTCTTTAAAGGAAGAAATTTCTACAATCAGAACTGATCTGACAACCATAAATAGCTCTCTGACATCCATAAACTCCGCAATTGAAACCATAACACAAAGAGTTGACCATATGGAATCCAGAATCTCTCACCTGGACGATGAGGCAGCCGACAACAACCAGAAAATGACCAAACTCCAAGAAACGGTGAAGCTTCAGGGCAGACTAATCCAGGAAATAATGGACAAAGACCAAAGATATAATCTGCTCATAATTGGAATAGAAGAAGGGCCAAATACCAGAGCAGAGGGCTTAAACATGTTCTCAATAAAATTATTGCAGAAAACTTCCCAAATCTCACAGGGGACCCCATCTAGGTAACCGAAGCCTATAGGACACCTGGCAGGCCAGACCCCAGAAAAGCCACCCCAAGGCACATAATATTCAAGACTTCAGACCTCAAGATTAAAGAGCAAATTCTGAATTCAACCAAAGCGAAGAAAGAAATTTTCTACAATGGGAAGAGGATTCGAATAACAGCTGACCTCTCCACACAAACTTACCAAGCACAAAGTGAGTGGAACAACACCATCCAAGTACTTCAGGCTAACAATATGCAACCTCGGATCAAATATCCAGCGAAACTGGAGTTCACATTCGAAGGAAAACCAGATCTTTCCACACCAAAGAGGAGCTAAAGGAGTATGTGAATAAAAAAACAGCCATACAGTGAATTCTAAGAGGGTAGCCCCACCCAACAGAGATCGTACAAGACACACAGACAGAAACAGAAATAAACTACAATAGCCAAAGTCCAACAGAAAGAACAGCTCACTAAAGACAAGAAAAAAAAAGAGGAAAAACCAGCCCAACAATAAAATGGAAGGAGAAAAAACACCCTTATCCTTGATCTCTTTAAATATAAATAGTTTAAACTCTTCGATAAAGAGGAGCAGACTGGCAGAATGGATCCGCAAACAAAAAGTTGACATCTGCTGCCTACAAGAGACCCACCTTACAGCAAGGGAGAAAAACAGGCTCTGAAAGAAAGGATGGAGCAAGATCTACCAAGCAAACGCACCTACCAAAACGGCAGGTGTAGCCATTCTGATCTTAGACAAGCTGGACTTTTCATTAAAATCAACTCAAAAAGACAAAGAAGGACACTACATATTAATACAAGGAAAAATCCAGAATCAAGACATCACGGTGATAAGTGTATACTCACCGAAGAAAAGAGGCTCTACATATGTCAAGCAAATTCTCACAGAATTACAGAACAAGATAGACGCAAACACAATCATAGTGGGTGACCTTAATACCCCACTCTCCCCAAGAGACAGATCCAACACCCAGAGGATTACCAAGGGAGCTGAGGACCTAAGTAACACCATATCCCAAATGGATCTGACAGACTTATACAGAATCTTCCACCCGACAGAGACCCAATACACCTTCTTTTCAGCAGCCCATGGATCATATTCCAAAACAGATCACGTCATAGTCCACACAAAGAACCTCAGCAAATACAAAAGTATTGACGTCATCCCATGTATTATATCTGATCACAGTAGATTAAAGGTAACCCTCAACAACAAAGGTTACCACAGAGGCTATACACACTCTTGCAGGCTAAACCCCACACTGCTATCCAACACTTGGGCCACAGACCAAATTAAAGATGAAATCAACGAATTCATAAGCCACAATGACAATGAAAACACATCACAAAGAAACCTATGGGACACAGCTAAGGCAGTACTGAGGGGAAAGATCATTGGGCTCAGCACTCACATTAAAAGAATGGATGCAGAGCAGGTGAATAACCTCACGATGAAACTAAAACAACTGGAGAAACAAGAAATGACAGAATCTAAAATGACTAGGAGGGGAGAGATCACAAAGATTAAAGAAGAGATAAATCTGATTGAAAACAGAAAGACCATTCAACAAATAAATAAGACTAAAAGCTGGGTCTTTGAGAAAATAAACAAAATTGACAGACCTCTCGCAAGACTTACAAAAAAAAAGAAGAGAAGAGCCTCATATACGTAAAATCAAGGACTCCACCGGAAAAATTACAACAAGTACACACGATATTCAAACAATCACAAGGAGCTATTTCCAAAACCTCTACTCAGAAAAAAACAATTAATTTTACAGAAATGGATCAATTCTTAGAGAAGTACAAACTGCCCAAACTGAACCAAGAAGAAATAAATCAACTAAATAAACCAATAACTTACAGTGAGATATAGGAGGTAATCAAGAACCTCCCAACAAAGAAAAGCCCAGGCCCAGATGGATTCACCAACGAATTCTACAAAACTTTTAGTGATGAGCTAATACCAATACTCCTCAAAATCTTCCGCAAAATAGAAACAGAGGGAGAAATCCCAAACTCATTCTACGAAGCTAATATCATACTCATTCCCAAACCAGGCAAAGACCCAACAAACAAAGAGAACTACAGACCAATATCACTAATGAACACAGATGCAAACTTCCTCAATAAAATATTAGCTAACAGGATCCAGAAACTGATCAAGAAAATTATACATCAGGACCAAGTAGGCTTCATCCCACAGTCACAAGGATAGTTCAACATCTGTAAATCAATCAACGTAATTCACCACATAAACAGATCTAAAATCAAGAATTATATTGTTATCTCAGTCGATGCCCAAAAAGCCTTTGACAAAATACAACATCCATACCTATTAAAAGCTTTAGAGAGAACAGGAATAGAAGGAACATTCCTAAAAACAATAAAAACCATATACAACAGACCAACTGCTAATATCATATTAAGTAGAGAGAAACTTAAATCATTCCCCCTAAACTCTGGAACAAGACAAGGATGTCCACTCTCCCCACTTCTTTTCAACATAGTGCTGGAATCCCTAGCCATAGCAATAAGGCAAGAGGAGGACATCAAAGGGATCCACATCGGCAAGGAAGAAATCAAGTTATCCCTATTCGCAGACGACATGATCTTATATCTGAAGGACCCAAAAAAGTCAGTACCCAAACTCCTACACCTAATAAAACAGTTTGGCAAAGTAGCAGGATACAAAATCAATCCACAAAAGTCAGCAGCTTTTCTGTATACCAGCAATATACAAACAGAATAGGAAATTATGGAAACAATGCCATTTACATTAGCCAAAAAAAGGATAAATTACCTAGGGATCAACCTAACCAAGGATATGATGGACCTATTTAATGAAAACTATAAAAATCTAATAAGGGAAATCAAAGAAGACACAAGGAGATGGAAAGACCTCCCATGCTCATGGGTAGGCAGAATCAATGTAGTGAAAATGGCCATATTGCCAAAATTGTTATACAAATTCAATGCAATCCCCATCAAAATCCCAGCTACATTCTTTACTGAAATAGAGAAAGCAACCCATAAAGTCATAGGGAACAGCAAAAAACCTAGAATAGCCAAAGCAATTCTAGGCAAAAAATGCAGTGTAGGAGGTATCACAATACCAAACTTCAAGCTCTACTACAAGGCCATCATAACAAAAACAGCATGGTATTGGTATAAAAACAGACCAGAAGACCAATGGATTAGAATTGAAGATCCAGAAATAAAACCGCACTCTTACAGTCAGCTGATATTCGACAGAGGAGCTAAAGACATACAATGGAATAAACATAGCCTCTTCAACTACGGGTGCTGGGAGAACTGGGCAGTCATATGCAGAAAACTCAAAGTAGACCCAAGCCTATCACCATGCACCAAGATCAACTCAAAATGGATCAAGGACCTCAATATCAGACCTGAATCCTTGAAACTACTGAAGGACAGAGTAGGAAAGATGCTAGAACTTATAGGCACAGGAAGGAACTTCCTGAATGTAGTCCCAGGGGCACAACAAATAGGGTAGAGACTTGACAAATGGGACTACCACAAATTAAAAAGTTTCTGCACAGCTAAGGACATAGCCATCAAAATAGAAAGACAGAGAACTCAAAAAACTAAGCCCCTCCAAGCCCAATAAACCTATTAGGAAATGGGCAAAGGAGCTAAAGAGAGACTTCACAAGAGAAGATATAAAAATGGCAAAGAAACACATGAGGAAATGTTGAATATCCCTGGTAGTAAAGGAAATGCAAATAAAAACAACCCTGAGATACCACCTCACCCCAGTTAGAATGGCCTATGGAGGTTTCTCAAAAAGCTCAATATAGACCTACCCTATGACCCAGCCATACCACTCCTAGGCATCTATCCTAAACAGCAAACCCCAAGATATCAAAAAGACATTTGTTCTTTCATGTTTATCGCTGCACAATTCACAATAGCCAAAATATGGAAACGACCCAGGTGCCCCTCCACAGACGAATAGATCCAAAAAATATGGTACTTATACACAATGGAATACTACATAGCGGTTAGGAATGGTGAAATATTGTTATTCGCAGGGAAATGATCAGAACTTGAACAAATAATGTTGAGCGAGACAAGCCTAGAACACAGAAAACAAAGGGGCATGACTGTTAACAAAGGGAGATGGAGAGATAGTAGAGACCAAGTCTGTGAAACCAAACACTGCTTGTCAAATAGTATTCCCTACAGGATTCGGGCAGCGATCCAGCAGTATGTAACTAAAACCAAACAATTACTCAACGTATAAAGGTAAAAAATTGACCTCTCAGGGGAATACAATAGCTCAAAAGCTATGTATGTACGTTCATATAAGACTACTGTCTACATATGGTCTAATATCGACATTACATTTAAAGCCCTAGGCGAACTTTCTTGGGCGAGGCCACGTGGATACTGTACATGTTCTTGATACATTGTATATTGTATATATGTCTACCTTACCTAGAGAAGGGATAGGAAAACAGGGCGTAAGATATCACAAGGAATGTACACACTGCCCTACTATGTAACTGTACCCTTTTTGCACAACACCTTGTCAAAAAATTTGTGTTCAATTAATAAATAAATTAAATTGAAAAATACAGCTGTGGTACTCATTAGTCACTCTATGAAAAATGATTTGTACATCTTGTAGGTGGGGACAGGAGGGAAAAGCTGGGAGAGGGTGAGGGGAAAGGGTGACATGGTTCAAAAAGAAATATGCTTATTACTTGACTTATGCAACTGTGACCCATCTGTACAATAATATCAATAGCATACATCAATACAATAGCATCTTTACAATGACAATAAAATATATTTTTGGAAAGCAATAAAGCAACATGCAGTCATTCTTTCCTAATTTTAGAAAGATAAAATAGGTAAGACATAGAGAAGAAGCAAGTATTTTACATATAGATGTACATATGCATTAATGTGTAACATAACTATATCTCATTGCCAATGTTTTGTATATTTTATTCATTAATATTCAGTGTTACTTGTTCCCTCATTTTTTCCTGCTTTCCAGTAATATTCCTTCTAATAAAATGTAATATTAAATACTGTAGAATAAATATCTGTGCACCATATGGGCTTCCTGAAGATCAGAAAGTAAGAAATATGAATAATCTTAGGGTAAGAGAACATTTATTTTAAATGAAAATTGGGGGTGCTGACTTTGTCTAACACTAATATTTAGGTTTAAAATTTGTCCAGGTATAGATGACTTTTTAAAGGGAGAATAGTCTGTGCAACTTTCATTTCTCATAGGCTGACAATGCTTTTTACTTGGCCAGAACCCCTGTCCACAGGAAAAACTAGAAAAGTACATGGCCTTTTTTCAATTTAAATTTTACTGTAAAGATGATGTACAGAGGGGTATAGTTATACAAGTAAGGTAGTAAGTACAGTTGTTTTTGAACAGTATCATCCCTCCCTCATTTTCTCCCACTTTCCCCTCCTGACCTTTCTCCTGACAAGTTGTAAAGTCCATTTCCAACATAGTTTCTAGTGAGTATCAGTGTTGCATAGATTCACCCTTTCCCCATCATTTAGTGATTCTCCTTCCCTTCCCCAAATCAGAAAAACTTGTATATAAAACAAAGGTTACAGGAACCCAAAACAGTGACAACAGGGAATAAACCAAAGGAGAGAAAAAAAGCAAAAGAAAATAACTACAAGTGGTACAATAAAAATTAAAACTTGGGACTGGGAATATGGCCTAGTGGCAAGAATTCTTGCCTCATATTCATGAAGCCCTGAGTTTGATTCCCCAGCACCACATATATAGAAAACGGCCAGAAGTGGTGCTGTGGCTCAAGTGGCAGAGTGCTAGCCTTGAGCAGAAAGAAGCCAGGGACAGTGCTCGGGCCCTGAGTCCAAGACACAGGACTAGAAAAAAATAAAAAAATAGAACTTGATTCTGCATGTAGACTTATATTTGGAAAGTGTTTCAATCAGCTTTGTCATCATCAGATTTGTCGTCACAAATTTACTTTTAAAATCCCTTATTCTTTATGTCAAGCACTAAATGCTCTTGAATGATTCAAGTGATTTTTTTCTATAATGACATCTATCTGTAAGGGGCTTTTAGATGTTTCCATGAATATGTTGAAGTCTGCTTTCCCCAAATGTAGAGCCATAGGTTGATCTCCTTGTGCTTACTACCTGGTGTTCACAGTATGTATTGAAATTATGACCCTCACTACTGAATCACCAGCTACATTTTTTCTTGTTCTGAATGAGTAGCAGCAACGTACATATTTTATAAAGTAAGTCAGTCACAGATGCTCTTCTTGGTCCTGGCATATTGTGAGTGGATAATAAGTGAAGGTGGGCAAGAAGACTCTGATATTGGCTAAAGAAAATCATCAACAGATTCCATATTGTTGTTTCATTGCAGTAAGAACATCCGTTTTAAGATTTACTTCCAAGTGATTTTTTTTTCTAGTCCTGGGGCTTGAACTCAGGGCCTGAGCACCTTTAAAATATTTGTATTTTTTCCCTCAATTTCTTGTAGGCCCTTCCTGAACAAGGTTTTAAGACTTTTTTTTTGTAAATTCTATAATGCTCATCACATTAATGTATACCTACAATAGGCACCTAACATATATGGAGGTTGTTTAGATAGATGAGTTCTGTATTATGTATCAAGCTTCCTACCATATCTGAGTCACCATTTCTAATAAAATTCGATATGTGTATGAGTTGTGCAAATGAATAGATATTTTTCTGATTTTGTATAGCTGGGAGTATAAGAGAATTACTTACTTCAATATCTTCCAATGTCACCATTTACAAGGTAATGCGATGAAGTAGTTTAATACTACCCCAAGAGATAAATGATTAGGAGGATCATAATTGATAGTGGAATCTACAGTTTTTTTTCAAATTTTTATTTATCAAACTGATGTACAGAGAAGTAACAGTTTCATACGTGAGGCATTGGATACATTTCTTGTACTGTTTGTTACCTAGTCCCTCATTTCCCTCCCCTCCTCCCCCTTTCCCTTCCCCCCAATGAGGTGTTCAGTTCACTTACACCAAACAGTTTTGCAAGTATTGCTTTTATTTTAAATTTTTATTATCAAACTGATGTACAGAGAAGTTACAGTTTCATATGTTAGGCATTGGATACATTTCTTGTACTATTTGTTACCTTGTCACTCATACAACCCTCCCTCCTCCCCCTTTCCTACCCCCCCCCCCCCCCGGAGGTGTTCAGTTCACTTACACCAAACAGTTTTACAAGTATTGCTTTTGTAGTTGTTTGTCTTTTTTTACCCTGTGTCTCTCAAATTTGGTATTCCCTTTCAATTTTCTACTTCCAATACCAGTATACACGGTTTCCAATATACTCAGATAAGATTACGGAGATAGTGTAGGTACAACCACAGGAAGGTGATACAAGAACATCATCAATAATAGAAGCTACAGATAAACATAGGACATGAAAGTAGTTACAACTGTGATATAACAATTGTTTGCATAACATGGAGTTCATTTCACTTAGCATCTGGGCATTCACTTAGCTATTGGGCCTTGTGATGCTCTGCTATAACTTGCCTAAACCTGTACTAATTATTCCCAATAAGGGAGACCATAGAGTCTATGTTTCTTTGGGTCTGGCTCACTTCACTTAGTGTAATTTTTTCCAAGTCCTTCCATTTCCTTACAAATGGGGCAATGTGATTCTTTCTGATAGAGGCATAAAATTCCATTGTGTATATGTACCACATTTTCCTGATCCATTCGTCTATGGAGGGGCATCTAGGTTGGTTCCAGATTCTAGCTATAACAAATTGGGATGCGATGAACATTGTTGTGATGGTGGCTTTACTGTGATTTTGCTTGTGGTTTTATAGATAGATACTGAAAAGTGGGGTTGCTGGGTCATAGGGGAGTTCTATATATAGCCTTCTGAGGAATCTCCATACTGCTTGCCAGAGTGGCTGAACCAGTTTACATTCCCACCAACAATGAAGTAGGGTTCCCTTTTGGCCATATCCCCTCCAACAATTGTTATTGTTAGTTTTCTTGATATAGGACATTCTTACTGGGGTGAGATGGATTCTCAATGTTGTTTTGATTTGCATTTCTTTTATGGCCAGTGATGTAGAGCACTTTTTCATATGTCTCGTGGCCATTGTCATTTCTTCATCAGAGAAGTCTCTTTGTAAGTCTTTAGCCCACTTGATGAGGGGGCTATTGGTTCTTTGCGGTTTTCTTTTGGAGGAAAGTAATTTTTTTTTAGTTCTGCATATATTTTAGATATGAGGCCTTTGTCCATTGAATGGCCTGTAAAGATTTTCTCCCAGTCTGTGGGCTTTCTGGTTATCTTGCGAGCTATGTCCTTTGCCCTGCAGAAGCTCTGCAGTTTGATGCAGTCCCATTTGTCCAAACTTTCTTTGATTTGTAGCCTTTCTGGTTCTCTGTTAAGGAAGTTCCATTCTGCACCAAGGAGCCCAAGTGATTCTCCTACTCCTTTCTTTAGTGTTTTCAGGGTGTCTGTTTTGATTTCGAGGTCTTTAGTCCATTTGGAATTGATTTTGGTGCAGGGTGATATATAAGGATCTAGTTTTAGTTTGTTGTCTGTGTTGAACCAGTTTGCCAGCACCATTTGTTAACGAGGCTATCTTTCTTCCAAACTATTTTTTTAGCTCTTTTGTCAAAGATTAAGTAGGCTTAGTTCTGTGGGTTCATTTCTGGGTCTTCAATTGTGTTGCATTGGTCTTCAGGCCTGTTCCAGTGCCAATACCAAACTGTTTTTATTACCATAGCTTTATAATACAGCTTGGAGTTGGGTATTGTAATTCCTCCAGCACTGTTCTTTCTGCTTAGGATTGTTTTTGCTATTCTAGGTCTTTTAGTGTTCCATATGAATTTCTGGATTGCTTCCTCTATTTCATTAAAAAATCGTGTTGGGATATTAATGGGTATTGCATTGAATTTGTAGATAGCCTTTGGCAACATTGCCATTTTGATTATATTAATCCTCCCAATCCAGGAGAATGGGAGCATTTCCATTTCCTTCGTTCTGATTTAATTTTGTTTTTCAAGATTTTAAAGTTCTCCTCAAAGAGGTCTTTCACTTCTTTGGTTAAGGTTATTCCTAGGTATTTTGTGTTTTTTGACGCTATTGCAAAAGGAGTTGCTTTCCTGATTTCAGCCTCTTCTTCAGGTCGTTAGCATAGAGAAAGGCCGTTGATTTTTGAGGGTTTATTTTATATCCTGCAACTTTGCCAAAGTTTTGGATCAGCTCTAGTAGCTTGGGGGTAGAGTCTATGGGATTCTTTAGGTATAGGATCATGTCATCTGCGAAGAGAGAAAGTTTAACTTCATCTTTACCTACTTGGATCCCCTTTATATTTTCTTCTTGCCTGATTGCTCTGGCTAGGAATTCTAGTACTATGTTGAAGAGCAGCGGAGAGAGTGGACATCCCTGCCTTGCTCCTGATTTTAAAGGGAATGGCTTTAGTTTTTCACTATTTAGAGTTATGCTTGCTGTTGGTTTGTCATAAACTGCCTTGATTATATTCAGGAATGTTCCCTGGAATCCCAGCTTTTCCAGGGCTTTTAGCATAAATGGGTGCTGGATTTTATCGAACGCTTTTTCCGCATCCACAGATAAAACCATGTGGTTCTTTACCTTGCTCCGGTTGATGTGGTGGATTACATTAATTGAGTTGTGTATATTAAACCAACTTTGCATCCCTGGGATGAATCCAGTTTGATCATGGTGCATGATTTTTTTGATGACCTGTTGAAGTCGATTGGCCAGAATTTTATTGAGAATTTTTGCGTCTATGTTCATCAGGGAAATCGGTCTATAGTCCTCTTTCTGTGATGAGTCCCTGCCTGGTTTTGGGATGAGGGTTATACTGGCTTCAAAGAATATGTCTGGTAGTGAACGTTCTCTTTAAATTTCATTGAAGAGTTTGAGAAATATTGGTGTGAGTTCTGTTTTGAAGGCCTTGTAGAATTCTGCAGTGAATCCGTCTGGACCTGGGCTTTTCTTGGATGGGAGATCATTTATTGCTGTTTCTATTTCAATTGGATATGGGTCTGTTTAGAAGGTTTAAATCTTCATGGTTGAGTTTGGGGATATCAATTTTTTTCTAGGAAATCATCTATTTCCTTCATGTTCTCGAATTTGTTGGCATAAAGGTTTGCAAAATAGTCCCTTATTATTTTCTGAATTTCGGTTATTTCTGTGGTGATATTCACTGTTTCATGTCTTATCTTGTTTATTTGAGTGTGCTGCCTTCGTTTTTTGGTCAGGTTTGCCAGGGGTCTGTCTATCTTGTTGATTTTTTCAAAGAACCAACTCTTTGTTTTGTTGATTCTTTCAATGGCGTTTTTTTTTTTTGTCTCTAATTGATTTAATTCTGATTTGATTTTAATTATTTGCTTCTGTCTATTGACTTGGTGTTTGACTTGTTGTTGTCTTTCAAGGAAATTAAGGTGCTTCCTTAAATTATTGACTTGCTGTTTCTTCAGTTTGTTGGTGTATGCACGCAGAGATATAAATTCTCCTCTGAGTACTTCCTTTGCTGTGTCCCAAAGGAACTGGTACTTTGTGTCCTCATCTTGGTTGAATTCCATAAACATTTGAATTTCTGTTTTAATTTCTTCAATGACCTACTGATGGTTCAGCAGTGTGTATTTTAGTCTCCATGAATTGCAGGATTTTCTGTGGTGGCTGTTTGAGTTGAGCTGTAATTTTATTCCATTGTGGTTGAGAGTGCAGGGAATGGTTTTGATACTTCTGAATTTGTACAGATTTTCTTTGTGCCCTAAGATGTGATCTATTTTGGAGAATGTTCCATGTGCTGCTGAGAAGAATGTGTATTTTGTTGTTGCTGGTTGGAATATTCTATAGACGTGGGCTAAGTCTAGTTTGTCTACGCAATTATTTAGTTCTGTGATTTCTTTGTTCAGTTTCTGGCATGTTGATCTGTCCAGAAGTGTTAGTGGAGTGTTAAAGTCCCCAACAATCAATGTGTTTGGGTCTATGAGTGTTTTTAGAGTCAGTAGTGTTTGTTTGATGAAGTTGGGTGCTCCTGCATTTGGTGTGTAGACATTTAGAATGGTTATATCTTCCTGTAGGAGAGATCCCTTTACTAGTATGTAGTAACCTTCTTTGTCTCTCCTTACCTTTTTAAATTTGAAGTCAATTTTGTCTGATTCTAGGATTGCAACTCCAGCCTGCTTATGGGGGCCATTTACTTGATAGATTTGATTCCAGCCTTTCACTTTTAGAAGATGTTTTCTTTTGCTGGATAGATGTGTCTCTTGGAGGCAGCAGAAAGCTGGATCTTGATTTTTGATCCAACTTATGAGCCTATGTCGTTTGATTGGAGAATTAAGTCTATTAATGTTGAGAGTTAGGATTGAGAGATGATCTTTTGTTCCTTTTATTATCACTATCTTGTTAAAAGCTGTGTCTTCTCATTTCTTGATCTGATGTTTACTATTTAGGGTTCATTTCTCTGTCTGTATTGGGATCTTGATTATTTTCCCTGTATAGTACATCTTTGAGGATTTTCTTTAAAGCTGGTTCGGTGGAGATATATTGTTTCAGTTTTTCCTTACTGTGGAAGACTTTTATTTGATCCTTGGCTATGAATGAGCATTTAGCTGGGTACAGTATCTTGGTTGGTAGTTATTTTTATTTAGTGTTTGTTATACCTCATTCCAGGCTCTCCTTGCTTTCATGGTCTCTGCTGAGAAGTCTGGGGTAATTCTGATTGCTTTTCCTTTATATGTGATTGTTTTCTTCTTCCTAACAGCTTTAAGGATTCTTTTCTTGTACTCTACTGATCCTGTTTTGATCACAATGTGTCGGTGGGATATCCTATTCTGGTCTGGTCAGTTTGGGGTTCTAAATGCTTCTTGTATATGTATAGGCCTATCCTTCTGTATATTTGGGAAGTTCTCAGCTAATATTCTGTTAAATAGGTTGCCTATCCCATTAACTTCTTTCTCCAAGTTTTCCTCAATACCTATTATCCTTAATTTGGGCTTCCTGATCGTGTCCTGAATCTCCTTTAGAGATCTGTTTTGTTGATTGCACTGGATTTGTATTGATTTTTGATCTTTCTCCATAGATTCTAGGGAATCTTCAGCTCCTGAGATTCGATTCTCTGCTTCAGTAGGCTAGCTACTTGGTTTCGAATCTCTTTCCCTTCTGACTGGTCTTTCCTGATGATTTCCATGTCATCTCTTAGGTCTTGCATGGACTTCTTTACTTCATTAATTTGGTTTTGAGTCCTGTCTCTCAAATCTTTTACCTGGGTAGCTGTCTTTTCATTTGACTCTTGAATTTCATTTATCTTTCTATTTGTTGAGGCCATGAAATCTTCTATTACTTTATGGAAGGATTGCTGTATTGATTCAAACTTTTCATTTAACGTGTTTATCAGTAGACTTTGTAGAGCATTTAGAGGGTTTTCTTCTATGTCTTTGATTGACTGCTCAGTTTCCTGCTTGTTTTGAATGGGAGAAATTACTCCATTGTTTGCCATCTTTCTTGTGTTTCTTCTGGCCATTTGGATTGGGAATGCCAATCTACAAGCACCTGTGATCACCGTTTAAGACCCAAAGCAGCCCTTACCAAGAACTGTTGTGGAAATCTTATAAGTTCACAATTATACACAGATACCTTGTATACCTATCTATAAAATTAGATTTGGTGTTTCTAAAGAATACAATTTCAATATAACAACCAATCCTGGGCCCTGTATTCAGTAGTTACTTATTTACTGTTACAATCCTATAAGCAATTCTTGTTCTTATATTAAGTTCTTTTAGGACTAGCTTTCTCTATGAACCCCTTTGATTCACTTGGATTAAGCAGGGATACCCTCTATCCAATAACCAGGAGTCAATAGAACCTGGAGGTCCTGGCAGTAAGTCAGGAGGGTAAGTTGGAGGTATTAAAGAGAATAGATTAAAATGTATTGGGGAGGGAGGGGGTGATTTTGGTTTAGTTTCAGTGAAGTGGAAATGTGGAGAAGAGTATCATCAGTAGAAAGAACAAGGTTAAAATGATAGATAATGGAGAGTTAGCAGAAAAGAGTGGAGGTATTATTCATAGGAAAGTAATTTTTAAAGAAAGAGAACACAAAGAAAGAAATAAAGAAAAAATACTGGAAGACAGATGCCCAAATCAAAGAAAAATTATTTTAAAAAATAATAAAATAAAAAATAAAAAGAAAAAAAAAACAGAAAAACAAACAACCCCCCCCCCAAAAAAAACTTGATAAAACAAACAGGTAAAATGGAAAACAAAAAAACAAATGACGTTTCAGAAGTGAAAAAATAAAAAAAGTTTAAAAAATGTTTGAAAAGAAAAAAAAAATGGAGTTCTGCTTGTTTTGGTGGTCTTTCCCTAGTCTCTGGTTTCCTTGTGATGGTCTTCAGTCTATTTTCCTGATTGATTGGTTTGACTTGCTTTCAGTTTTCAGGGGGTGGATCTGTTCTGACCCTTCTCCCCTGTTGGTGCTATCCTGGGTCTCTGTGGTTCACACAGCTTGCAGGTAGGCCTTGGGCATCCTCTGTAGATGGGGACATGAGCAGTCTCTGGAACCGTGGCTCCTCTGTCTGCTCTGGGGCCATGGCCTTTAATGCCTGGCTTTGAATAGGCTGTGGACTCAGCAGGGCGGGGCGCCTCTGGCCTGTTTTACCCGGCTGATAGTTGCTTGCCTGTGGGAGGCTCCTCCCTCCTGGGCAGGGCGGCCTCCTTGGCGGAGGTGGTAATAGAATGCAGCTCCGTTTCAGGCTGGGAATTGGGCTTCCTCTGTGACAGGACCGTTTAACTGTCTCAGGAACTGTTTGTTCCCCCGTCTGGAGTTTCTGTGCCATGGGTAGCTGCTTGCCGCTTTTGCTTTAAATTTAGAAATTCCAGCGAGCAAGGCCGGGCACGTCTGGCTAAGCCGCAGCCTGGCCAGGGGCCGGTCCCTCTTGCCCTTTTCAAAGATGGCTCCTTTGTCCTCACTTTCCTCAGGTCCGCTTTAGTTCCAATCTGGTCTGACCCTATGCCAGTGGCAAAGATGGCGCTTTGCTTTGGTGGTGAGGGAAGGGCTGCCTTCCAGAAGCTGCTCTGTGGGCGGGAGTGAGAATACCTCACGCTTTCTCTGCGATTTCAGCCTGTCCGTTTTCAGGCACCGTCTGGAGGATTTCTCCCTGATCTACGCTGTGTGCTTTAGCTGCGCGGAGTGCGGGTAGCTGTGCTGGGCACTGTGCTGGCTCCAGCACTGGCGCAGTGGCTTGATGCCGCCTAGAGCTCAAATCTGTGTTTTCAGACGAGCAAAGTCGATTTTTCCTTCCTGGCCAGAATCCTTGTACTGTTAGAACTTACTCTGGCTTTCTTTCTAGGAGTAAAAGTTTCTATGGTATGAGAAAACTGCGATGTCGGAGGGAGCTCAGCTAGGGCTCTGCTGCTCCTCCGCCATCTTCCTGGAAGTTCCAGAATCTACAGTTTATAACTATAGTCCATTCTTAGTGAGTAGGAAATCCAAAGATGAGCATAATATTAAGGTAACAGCCTAAGTATATTAAAAAAAAAGTGAAAATCCCAGAACATACTTTGAAAATATGGGCAGAAGGATTCTAATTGAAACAGAATTGGAGAAATGAGGATGTTAAAAAGACCAGAAAAAATCAGTTTATGTTGTTGGCTAATAATTTTTATATATTTACCAAAAACAAAAGCAAGAGTAGTTTTCTGTAATTCTGGCAAACACACATGTCTGAGTGACTGGATATACCAGTCATCTTAAGCTAGAATCTTTTCATTGCATATTTCTTATATTTATTTACATTTTAGTATATGTAAATACTGTATCCATTTATAAGTAAATAGTTTCAATTAATCCAGCTCAGTTAAAATGTTTAAAAAATGAAGAAATGATCATCATCAGGTATATAAGTACTTATAAATGCATAAATACTTATTAGTACACACATACACACACATATGAACATTAGCTCTTATTTCATTTAGTTTTTATGTGTAGTCATAACCCTGAGTTGTACTCATTGATCTGCACATATGTAGTGGAATTGTTTTCTTATTTTCACTTTTATATAAAAGGAGTAACAGTGCTATTTAATGCTGTAAAATTAAGAGCTAATATCAATCCTACTTAAGTGGACTGAAGTATTTTCTCAAAAGAACTGTTATTTAGAACTATTTTATATCACTTCTTTTTGTTATTAATGGTGTATATAATGTAATTATTCTCAACTCCTTTAAACAGTTTGAAAATATTAAATTTATACCTCCCAAGTCCATGGGGAGTTATCATTACATTTAATTTTCATCTAAATCTACTGGTGCTAATGAGAACAAACATCACTGCTTCAGAGAGGCCAGGAGAATATCAGGAGCAAGAGTCTAAAGTCTAGACTAAAGTGAAGATGTAATAGCATCTTATTCAGTTTCATTCTCAAATGACACAGGAACCCTCCAAGGGCAGGCTGAAAATAAACTTAAAAGCATGTCAAGGTAGATTCTGTTTCAAACTAGCCCATAAATTTTCAGACTCAATCTGCAGTTATTAGGCCTTATATTTATTTATAAGTTTGTACTGTGCTAACTTTTCTTGTATGCATCCACACACAATATATTTGAACCACAGATCTTATTATTTGATGAATGTCAATAAATATTACAAACACATAATAGAGATGGATAATAGAGGAAGTTTCATATATGTGCTAAAATAGGACTAAGGGTAATTAAATCTAAATGTTTGAAGAGCAAATTTGTCTTACTCTAATGAAAGGGCAAAGTGGAAACTGTCCCAGTGTTGTCTAATGAAGATGCTATTTACTCAATGACAATTTTGAAAATACAAGTGTAAATAAGCCATCAAATTGTTAAGAAAGGAGTGCTTTTGACAGAATAGTTTTTCTTTGGCTTATAAAGAGCAATGTATAGAGGGATCTGCATCTAAAATAACATTAATCATGTTTTACTATAAAGAGTTTGTTCCTTTAATGCTTCTTCTCCAGTCCTGGTTTATTTAATAAAGACTCCCTGCCCACTGCAGATTACCCATCATTTCTGAGCTGTCCTATGAGGATCCTGACATCTTATTTCAAAGACCCATGAAGTTCTTTTGAATCTTCAGCTACTGGTCTGTGTGAGGCTGTAATTCCTTCCTGAAGATAAAATGACATCTCACTACAGATTGAAGGTACAAGCAAATATAAGAATCTAGCTGTCTCCATTACTCTAACATAAATTTATAGTATTTAAACCAATCTATTCTTCTCAATTGTTTTTTACTGTGAAAAATGTTACTTTACCTCAAAAGTAGTTTAACTTTATAAAATACCTAAAGTATGATAAGACTCATATGCATTGTAGATTCAGCCATACATTTATTTATAAAGAATTTTCTGTGGACTCTGTTTCCTTCCACAGATAACTCTTGGAGGGTTTTTCTTTTAACTGCATATATCATTAGCAATCAGTCTGGGAATGTGGAAGTTCAAATTGGGCCACAAATTTCATGAGAATAGAGGTGGCTTTCTGTCTGTTCTACAGAAAAGCCTTACTGGCATTCAGCACTAATACCGCCAAAGTCATGCAACCCATCATAGTTGCATAAGCATACTCTGAACCAATTTTGGAAAAAAATTCCTGACATAATACTGTAATTCTTATGTCTGTAAGGAAAGTCTTTGGAGATAACAAAAAAGCCAGAGGTAGGCAAAAGTTTGGGGTTGCTGGATCATTTTATAAGAGAGAACTAAAGTTAGCATACACATTTGAGAATATGAATGCATAGTTTCATAAACTTCTAATGTTGTCATCTGAGGTCAATTTTACCTCAAAGCATCATGGAATAATATTTTTTTTTCCTGACCCTTGTATTTGAAGTAGACAAACTAAGGGTACAAAGGGATGGTTGGTGGTCTATAATTTACGTGTAAGTCTATTAATGCTATCTCTAGGATGTCACTACTTTTTGCTTAGGTTCTTTAAGAATATAGCTCAGTGATACATTGAGTATCTAAAAGAAGTTACCATTCTATCCTGGAGCTTGAGTTTCACTTGTCCCATAATTATCCTTTACATACGAAATATCCACGTACCATCCCCAAGATGGGATTTCCTTAATTTTCCAGATCCAAGTAGTAATCAATATTTCCAAGGTCATTTCTTTATGTCAATGTTCATGTTCCTTTCTAGCCTTCACATTCCTGAAGGCAGCCAGTGTGTGTTTGTGTGTGTGTGTGTGATATACATATATATGTGTGAATGTGGTATATGTACATACATGTGTGTATGTGTACATATGTGTATATATGTATATGTATGTATATATGTGTATACATACGTATGTATCTATCTCTCTTTTGCTCTCTACCTCTCTCTTTCTCTCTTGCTATCTATCTATCTATCTGGTGAGTTTATCCAGAACCAAGAACCAAGTATTTTGTTGGCCTTCAAAACTCTCAGTTGTCTTTTCCAACTGCTTTTATGAACATCCTATGACTATAAATTTCACTCTATTTCAGTATTTGGTACTTTGTTCACATCTTTATTAAATGACTTCATGTGAAATAATTTGTTTAGCAGTGGATACAAACTACAGAAGATTGGTTTTAAAAATGAGTAAACTTTTGTACTTTAGCATTTTTGGTAGTATATTAGGGGACATAAAGTTATATAATAACACCAAATGGCCTCAGCAAAAAAAAAAAAGCCCCAAATTCATACAATACCCAGGTCATGGAGGAAGTACTTTTGAGATCTGTGAGAAAATAGGTGATGGTAGGAAATGGCTGCCCAGAGAATGTGCCATTTGAGGAAGAAATAGGTATAGAGAAAAGAAAGGGAAGGACATTAAGAGAGGCACTAATAAGATAATTAATGACATATAGAAGAAAGATGCATCTATAATCTACCTGGGTTGAGTAAGTGCTGACATTTAACCACAGTGTTAAGTCCAGATGGATGTGTTTTAGAATAGAAAGGTGGAAAGTCTTCCATAAGAGTAGAGCACCTTGGATGTAAGGTTATGACATTTCTACTTCCTTTAGCATGCAAAAAGGTAATTATCAAAGTTTAATAGCCACATGAATCCAAGCTCTTTATCCCCTTCTCTGGTCACTTTTAAAACTGAAATTCAGTAGGCATATAAAAAGTGGCACATAGTGTTATTGTTCAATTCTATATATTTTTACCAAGCAATACCCCCTTTATAAGGTTGTAGTGATCTACAACCAGGCCAAGAAACAATATAGCAAGCATTATGGAAGACTCATTAATAATTTTAAAAAATTCAATAACTACTACATACCTTAATTTCTGATATTGAAAACTCCATTGATTGATTTCCCTACTTTTCAACTTTATGCAAATGAAATCACATCATATATGGTCCTTATTTTTAATTTCTCTCACTCAACATCATATATTTCACATCTAACCATTTCCTTGGCATATTTATGGCATATGGTGTACTTAAAAAGCAATTTTTAAAGTATTTTATTGTTATTGTACAGGTGATGTACAGAGGCATTACAATTATAAAAAGCCAGGTAATTGTATTCTTTTTGTACCATGTTATACCTTCTCTTGCTCTCTCTCAGTTTTTCCTCCTGTCACCATCTACAAGCTGTATAATTCATTTTGCACATAATGTCTAGTGAGTACCTCTGCTTTATTTGTTCACCTTTTGTTCCACTTTTTCTCTGTGTTACCTAACCCTCCCAAAGACAAACTAAGAAACAAGACAAAAGGAAATGACAATACAAACAGCAACAACAAGAACAAAAATCTCTTGTCTCCATTTCTTGGAGGAGTTCATTTTGTAAAATATTATTTTATATGATCATATGAGCCTTTGTGATCTTCTTCTTTGAATATCCTTCTTTGGTCTCACTGTTTAACTGTTTAAAAACCTGTATAACTTATAAAACACAAACAACCCCACACTAAAGCGACCAGCAAAACCATGTTCATAGCAGCATTGTTTACCATGGCCAAGATATGGAATCCATCCAACTGCCTCTCAGTGGAAGAATCAATCAAGAAAATGTGGTATATTCACATAATGAAATTCTACTCTTCCATCAGAAAGAATGATACTGTATCATTCATAAGGAAATAGAAAGACTAGAAAATAATTATACTAAGGGAAGTAAACTAGATCCAAGGAAACATAGGATGTACGGTTTTCCTCATTGCAGTAACTAGAATGTGTCTATAAGCCTGCAATTCAACTCTTTATAGGAATGTCAATCAATGATATCTTCTATCAGCAAACAGGACAGTAGAATTAAGGGTTTTAGATTCCTTTTGCAGCAATATGTTAAATGACATTACAAACAGTGTGATTAATTTGGGATTTTTAAAAATATTTTGATAGTTGGGTGTAAATAAATATCTTTTACCTCCTACTTCTAATTAGAAGTAGAAATTTTCTGGCATTCTTTATTATTATTCATTTCGTCCCTCTTTTGTTTGGATCTCGTAGTTACCAATTCTTTGCCCAAACTCTCTCCATCTTATCATTTTGTATATTAAACATGTTAGTTCCAGTTCTTTAAAAATAATCATCTAATATATCCATGTTCCGAGTTTCCCTTTTTTTTCTCTTCCTTCAGTTTCTTCATTTGTTCTTGATATGTCATGTCCTTGACATGCTTACTTATAGCAAAGGCTGAAATATGATTAATTCATATATATCCCTCTATTCTATGCTGTGGGATTGGAAATCAGAAAAGTCACCTCATTTGACCACTGGTGTTCACCTGCTTTCTATTAGGTTCCACCAAGGAAAGACATTAGAGAGAGACTGGGCATGTTGTAGGGGAATGAAATGACTGCATTTTCCTTGTTTCTACCAATATCATCTTAGCTGTGTGTCTTTGCTCAGAGCTAGTAGCGATCGAAAGAGCAGCATTTAGCATCTGTTCAATTTTTCAGGTAGACAAAAAAAAAAACAACCTTAATGGGACAGCTCAACAGTTCTACCACTAACTAGGCAGCATTTTAGGGTCTCAACCACTCGTGAATGCTCCTCAAAGCTCAGAGGCATCTCTAGCTAAGAAGCAACACCTTCATTTTATTTAAAAAATAATTGACGATGATTCAAGGGCTTGAATTCAGAGCCTGGATATTGTCCCTAAGCTTTTCTGCTCAAAGCTACTGCTCTACCACTTGTGCCAGAGCTCCACTTTCTAGTTTTTTATTTTTATTTTTTATTTTTATGGTGGTATGGTTAATTGGAGCTAATTATCTTAAGGACTTTCCCAGCAGAGCTGGCTTTTAGTTGTGATCCACAAGTTTCTGCTTTCCATTATCAATGGCTCACTTTTCCAATCACTGTTTAAATATTTTCTATCTTTTTCCTTTGTTTCTTCATTTATAAGTGAAGTGGCTGCTTCAGCATTTGTTCCCTTTACAATACTATAGTGTTTTCTTTTCTTCCTCTCTAGTTCTTCAACATTGATTGAAAAATTCTTGATGTTAAATTGTTTCTACAGAAATGAATTGTGTAGTTTGGTTTCCTAACTAGATTCATAAATGTTCTGATATTGACATGTAACATTTTAATGTCTACGTGACATTCTGTATGATAGCGCTTAGAGAAAGGATAAAAATTTAAGAAATAGTAAAGCACAAAGAAGAACTTTTGCTAAGTGAAACACTTCGATCTGATCATTATTTGAGCACCTTCCTAGTGGAACCTGAGACTTTGTAGGTCTTAGTCTACATCTAGTTAAGCTTAATGTTTACTGTCCCACTTTTTGCATGTATGAGCTCCAAACTACATTTTTATCCCTAGACTGTGGAACATCAAAACTCTCAGCTCTGGCTTTATGCTCAAGCTGCTGTTTTGAAATTGGCAATTCCTCAAGGAAAAATAATATCAATTTTGGGGTTTATCATTTTGGATTTCTCTACTTTCTCAAATGCTCACCCTAATATTCCTCATTTCCTTTAAAGTCTTCTATGACATCAAAAATACTTTTGCAAATCTTTGACTTTTTTCTAGTGGTACATTTAGACTACAACAAGCTTACATTAATCTTACCTATGTAATGTCAAAGAGAAATATGTCCAGGCCTCAATTTTCTCAATTGGTCCCCTCTGCCCACCTTCCTTGACATTACTTCTTACCAATTTTATAAGGTGAAATTTAAGGACAGATCCTAATATTTATCATGATCTTAGGATCTTTCATTTCCATTCAAGTTTTCTTTAGAGAAAGAAAATGATATATACTACCCAGGTGGGTCATATCATTCAAGCCTGACTGCTAAAATGCAGGTAAGTGAAGAACTCAAATTGTTTCTATTCCTGGACCAAGGAATGTAGTAGGCAGGGATATAAAAGAAAGAAATATTCTTCATTTTTTTGTTTTATATCTGGTATGACAAATTATAGATTAGCAGTTATTTGTCATCACACCATAGCTTCAAATTATAAATCCAAAACTAGAAGGGGCATCAAGAAGTTGTATTATCTATGACATATAACAGAATAAGTAGTCTTGAAAACAAAGTTGGAAGAAAAGGTTTACATTTTTCAGGATCATGTTAGAAATATATGCTGGAAAATTGTAGGAAATGTAAAGTTGTAAAATTATGCAACAGTTTTTGCCCAATAAAATTTTATTTTATATTCTACTTTTCAATAACTTCTCGATATCTCAAGGCATCACTGTGAACATAGTTTTAGATGAGTAAGAGATCTGTAGGTAGCCCATAATAGAATTTAAAAAATATAAACAATAATTTAAAAATTAAATAAAGGACAGTAAGAGTGCTAAGTTCTTTTCAAAGTGTTAACTCAGTATCTATTCACCCTATTTAAATTGCATCTATCTCATTAACAATGTTAATACCTTCATATGTAAATATCTTACAGCTGACTTCATCCCACCTTTTTCCACTGATTTCTGAGAATATACATGTCTGTATTTGCATTAATTAGGTTCCATCTTCTGACTGTTCCCGTGAGATGCTCACAGCAAGCTAATTATAAAGGTGATGTTTGCTGGCAAAAGCACAGAGTGCATAATTCATTTGGGGCATGAGTGCAGAACATTATGGCCTTTTGGAGAGCAACATGGCAGTACTTAGTGAAATTAAGTTTACAGATACCCTGTGACACAGCAACACAAGGTTCATATGGATGTGTATGCTTACAGTTGGAAGAAATCAATTATTAATGGGAAGGACAACCATAGGTGTTCAGTGCACACCATGAAATAGTCTGTTGTAGGTAATACCTGTGCATACATTTGCATAGCCATGTGCCTGTAGAGCAGATACGTGCAAAAAGGGTAATGAGGAGAAGAAAAGGGAGGAGGAGAATGCAGTTAGGAATTTAATATATATCCTAGAAATTTAAGAAAATGAAGGAAAAGTATGGATTTAGAAGGATGGGTAAGACTATTTAAAGGGGTCACAGCAATCAAGATTCATTGGATCCATAATGTGCTTTGTGGAATGATGACTCCATTGTACAAATATTTAAATATAATATTATTTTAAATACTGGGGAAGACTGCATCTGTGTTGCCTATCTACAGATCTTAAAATCTATATGAGAATAAAAAAAATCTTATAATTTGAAAGTACTCCATGTCAATGTAAATATTTAAAAATACATATACATAAAATGTGAAAATAAATAATTGTATTAAAATTACTATTTTAAATATAACTAGAAATTTTAAACATTTCCAAGATACATTCATTTTATAAAAATATAGGGAAATGCACAAACGTATTTTAGGACCATTGAAATTATAGTTTATATTAGATAATGAATGCAATTTGAAAATAATAAGTAAATAAAAGCAGACCCAATGATGATTTTATAGCGAACTGAGGAATGTTTGCAACTTTGCATCTGTGTAGCTTAAAAAGAAAATGAAAGTCTTTTAAATCAGAAAGTCAAGGAAAGAAATGAGGAAAAGAAGGCAGGAAGAAAGGAGAGGATGGTGGATGGAGAGAAAAATGGGAAGGAATAGAAGGAAGAAAGTAGTGAGGGAAGGAGGAAAAGAAGGAGAAAGAAGAGAAGGAAAAAATGAAAGAAAGGGAGAAGGAAGAAAGAGAGGAATAAAGAAAAGAGAATGTAAAGAATGAATGAATGAATGAATGAAATATGAAATTAATTAAAATGATTAGACCACATCACAATGCTTAGTGAGGTGAGGGCAAACTATTTCTTTCCATCATTCTTTCTTCATTGCATTTTGTATTTGGTCCAGAGTCTGGATCTCTTAATGGAAATGTGTTCCTGCTAGTTTGAGAGTGTTGGGTCAAGATAAGGCAACAAACAGTACAAGAAATGTATCCAATGCCCAACGTATGATACTGTAACCTCTCTGTACGTCAGTTTGATAATAAAAATTTGAGAAAAAAAAATAAGATGCCTTAAATGTAAAATATAGCATAGTTTTCTAAGTGCTAGTTCTCAGTTATTATAAGCAATTGTTTCTTTTTCCAATTGGTCATGGATATTATTTTAAAATGATTTTTTTCCCACCAGAAAGTCACAGAAGTCACTGAGCACAATATCCAACATGATGCGCTTATATTACTTCAGAAGGAAGTTGGGTGAGAGTTTTCCTTTGGCTTCTCATTCTAATGACACAGCAAGCTCACAGCAACTGCCAGCTGAGGCCAGGTCCCTTTCTCTGGAATCTATTAAGCCGCAGCCGAATGAAGCCTAGCATCTCTGATGGTTGCTGCGGCTTCAAGACCACAGCCCAATGTTGCTTCATGGAGGTTATTTATTGTCCAAATGTGTACAGCCAAGAGGACAACAAACATTGAAATTCAGCCTGCACTCTGCTAAGTGATCTGGGTGCACAGGGGCTATATCCTTCCAAAATGGAAAGAACTTTCTCTAATTCATTGACAGAGGCCACATGTGCTAGCAGCAACTCTAGTAATAGCTTACTGGACTCCATCCCTTCACAATTTCCTCCTGGTTCCTGTCTGTGCTCTTAGTCCACACCTCACCACAAAGCAGGTAGAAGAGGATCTCTAGAATTCCCCTTCTCATGTAAGAAGAGTGAGTACTTCCCTTTATTCCGTCAAGTGTATGGGAACCCCAAAGTCTGTAAGGAAATGTTGCTCCATAGGTTAAGAAGAACACATTACCCTCTCCATCTCTTGGTAGATCACTGCTGTGTAATCTGCAGCCCTGGAAAGGAGTCAAAATGAATCTTCACTTCCTGGCTAAGGACGCACAATGAAAAGTTGGCTTCCAACTCTTAAATGGAACTCTATAGAGAAGTATTTGCACATCACAAGGCCCCCAAAGAGATGAGGCTGCTCTTCTCTGAATACTTAGCAGTGGAGGTAGTCAAAACAAAACCTTATTTCTACTCCAGGAAAATTGCTTACACATTGGCAGGCAAACGGCACCACAATTGATGCTTGAATTAATTTCCCCATCTCTGACACTTTCTCCTTACACAGAATTGCAGGGCATAGAAGGGATAGGAGAGAGGGGATATTTCAGGATGAGATCACAAAAACTTCATGCCAATAAAAGTATTGGGGTTGGAGGACTTAAGGTCAAATCATGCATCCCATTTACCTCTTTAGTGCTCTAAAACTAAGTCTTAGTGAGTTAGGGTTGGTGGTTTTTGAATTATAATTGAGAAGGGAGTCTTAAATCAATCTGGGTCGTGGATTTTTAAAATAAACTAAAGTGATTATAGTGACAGGGAACCTATCTAAGGTATAGTTAAGGCAGCAAAAAAAAGGGGGGGGGATTTGATAGAATATTATGGGATATAGGAATTGAGAGAAGAATAATTAAACCATTTTATTTTACTCTTAAAATTCAAAATGCCCAATAATACAAGAAATGCACTGTTATCAGTTTAAAACTATAAACACTTCCCCTTGAGCCTTGAGAAGAGAGCTGCTGTGAATTTACAGCCAATTACACTGGAGGCTTTTGGGGCTTCTAAAGGCTTTCTTCTACTTAGGAGTTTCTCTTCAGAAGGCCCTCTCAATGATTGATTGAGGGAAGCCAGACAACTTTTCAAGACTTCAGACAATTGTTTATCCAGCAAGGATATTGAAATCATTCTTTGTGCAGGGCCTGCAAGAGACATCATGTGTGCTGAAGAGATGCTGTATAGCAGACAAAAGTGGGTTTTGTTGTTGTTGTTAATGGCCTCTTTATTTTGTCATTCGTGAGGCTTGAACTGGGCACCTGGGCACTGTCCTAGAGCCTTATTACTCAAGGCTAATGCTCTTCCACTTTGAGCCACAGCTCCACTTCGATTTTTTAATTAATTAATTAATTAGGGTAAGAGTCTCACAGTGACCTTTTTTCCTGGACTGGCTTTGAACCACGATTCTCAGTTCTCAGGCTCTGGAGTAGCTAGGTTTACAGATGTGAGTCACCAGCACCCAGTTTTTTGTTTCTTGTGTTTTTTTAATAGAAAGATTATTGTACAAAAATAGAAAATCCAACCAAAAACAAATGGCAATCAATGACAGATGAACATGTTCCCAAATCCAGGAAGAAATCTTGCCATCCTTGTATCATAGCCTGTCAATAACATTTAAAAGCTTTTGGAATGAACCCAAGTCAACTCTCTTCACTCATGGAGCAGCAATTTTATATATAATCCGATCTCCCTGTCTAATTAGGGTTTTCTCTTCTCTTCTATATTCTTTCTTTTTTTTTTTTTTTTTTTTTTTGCCAGTCCTGGGCCTTGGACTCAGGGCCTGAGCACTGTCCCTGGCTTCTTCCCGCTCAAGGCTTAGCACTCTGCCACTTGAGCCACAGCGCCGCTTCTGGCCGTTTTCTGTATATGTGGTGCTGGGGAATCGAACCTAGGGCCTCATGTATCCGAGGCAGGCACTCTTGCCACTAGGCTATATCCCCAGCCCTATATTCTTTCTACAGTAGTAAAATTTTGCAAAATATTTGGCCTTTCTTTTCTCCCTGACTTTGTTATTGAAGTTTACTCTGCCACAGATGTTCTGTGACAGCCCTCTCAAGACGACCCATCCATCTCTGCTTTCATATAAAGTTGCAACTCATTTCATTTCGCCTGGGATTTCTTCAAATTCAGCTTTCAATATCTCATTTCTAAACAACCCAGAACTACTGGCCAACCTGAACAATTAAGTCACTCTGCTTTCAGGTCTGTCAGATTACATGAAACCATCCAAGAGAGACATCTTACTTGAGGTAGACTCTGAAGTGCAAGTAGTTAATTCTTTCTTGAATGTTTGGTGGAATTGGCTGTGAAGTGATCTGGTCTTTGGCTTTTCTTGTTGGAAGGTTTTTGATAACTTCTTTTTCTGTATTTGTTCAAGCTTTTATTTTGGATATTTTTTATCTTGTATGGAGGAGTTGCAATTCACCAAAGAAGTTTATGAATAAAGTGTATCTTTTCGATCAATATCGCCCCTTTCAACATTCTCACCCAAAGCTTTTTGGGCTTTTCCTTTTCTTTTTTTCTTGACTAAATATTACTAGGTCACACATTTAAGAACATATTCATTTCCTCTAGTTTACTTGCATGATAATAAAAAAAAACTCCAAGAAAAATACACTATGATAAAAAAGTGACATACTGTAAAAAACACAACAACGCATTTGCACTGTTTATCTCAGGGAACAATAGATATTTAGAGACCTTTAAGAGAAAGAAAACTATCTTATATTATGATGGAATTAAATAAACAGCGTTGATAGGCAGTGAAACATAGATTATTCTAAGCTACATGAAACCATGCTTAACCATATTTTCATGAAGAAAATATGAATAAAATTTTAAGAAAATACCATTTATCATCAGCTGGCCAGTATTCATAGTTTTATGGAACTCTGTATTGCAAAGCTG
The DNA here is from genome assembly GCF_023159225.1 of Perognathus longimembris pacificus. NCBI lineage: Eukaryota > Metazoa > Chordata > Mammalia > Rodentia > Heteromyidae > Perognathus > Perognathus longimembris. Next base: position 18,724,267 of record NC_063162.1, on the reverse strand, counting down.
TGGGAAAAATGTGCTCTTATACATTGCTGGTATGAGTACAAAATGTTACAACACAGTCAGCTATTTGGCAGTATCTAGGAAAACAAAATATCTGTTTTTTGGTTTTGGTTTTGTTTTTGGTCATGGGCTTGAATTTTGAGCCTGGGTGCTGTCCCTGAGCTTTTCAGCTCAAGGCTAGCACTCTACCACTTTGAGTCACAGTGCCACTTCTGGTTTTCTGGTGATTAAGTGGAGATAAGCTTCTCACAAACTCTCTTGTTGGGGCTGGGTTTGAACCATGATCTTCAGATCTCAGCCTCCTGAATAGCTAGGATTATAGGCATGAGCTACCAGCACCTGGCTCTGTTTTCTTTTCAATCTGGGCATTCTACATTTTTGAAATCCATTCTAAACACATAAAGAAAGAATATAAATCGTATTTATTCGTATATTATTAGTAATACACAATTTTAGATGGTGTTTTGCTTTTTCCAGAACGTTTAAAATGAGCCATCATTTCTGAATCAGTGTTCATTTATAACAGTAATCACCATTTAGGCTGGGTAGCCAAATCCTATGTTGTGAAACAATGTCTTTAAGAAAGCAGAGAGCACTTTGTATTTAATATTTGTTGGCCACAGCTGGAAAAAGGAAAAACATAGGTCAATTTCAGAATGCAAAGGAGTCGCAATTTTCCATAGCCAAGCAAATGAGTTAAATGTATGATTAAAAAAAATAGAAATAGGGGTTTCTTGCTCAAGGCTCTCTCATACTTATAGGATCAAATATAATGTTAAAGCTAAACAAAGCCATCTCTAGCACTTAGATTATTAGAATTCTAAAACTGGAAATAGCCTTAGAGATTATAAAATGCATTATTATGAGAGAACTAATTTTTACAACAGAGAAATATGAAACCCAGGAATATTAATGTTTGCAAGATAATGTAGCTGGGTTTCAGTCAGATGACTTTGGATAGGGTCAATATGTAGCTAAAACTAGGGGAAAGATGTGAGCCACACAAATGGAGCAAAATAACAGGAAGAGGGTGGTCTAATACAATATAGACTTTCATGTAACTCTTTGTCAACACTGTTGATCAGTCTATGTATTGTGCACAGTCTTTCTCTGATTCAACAACAACAACAAAAAAAAACCATGGAACGTTGATGAAGGCATTTTCCATGTCCACTGGAATTGACCATTTGATATTTATCTTTCACCCCAGGAGGTTCAATTCAGTTTGTTTCCATATGTTTAACAGAATTTATATTCATTCAGTCACAGTGTGTACTATTTTTGATGAATGGTTGATTCTGACTTGCTACTCTTGTATTGCAGATTTGAGATTTATATTTACTGAAGAAAATGCCTTCACTTTCTTGCCTTGGGTTTGTGGTTTCTGCATCATGTGGCCTCATGAAATGTGTTTAGAAGTAATCCCCATACCACTGTTTTTTTGGAAAAAAAAATCAGAAGTGCAAGTAGTAATTCTTTCTTGAATGTTTGGTGGAATTGGCTGTGAAGTGATCTGGTCTTTGGCTTTTCTTGTTGGAAGGTTTTTGATAACTTCTTTTTCTGTATTTGTTCAAGCTTTTATTTTGGATATTTTTTATCTTGTATGGAGGAGTTGCAATTCACCAAAGAAGTTTATGAATAAAGTGTATCTTTTCGATCAATATCGCCCCTTTCAACATTCTCACCCAAAGCTTTTTGGGCTTTTCCTTTTCTTTTTTTCTTGACTAAATATTACTAGGTCACACATTTAAGAACATATTCATTTCCTCTAGTTTACCCAATTTGAATGTTATATAATTGTTCATGGTAGTCCTTTACAATTCTTTTATTTCGGAAGCATAAGGTGTTAAATTCACTTTAGTTTTGATTTTTTTTTCAAATTTTTATTATCAAACTGATGTACAGAGAGGTTACAGTTTCATACGTTAGGCATTGGATACATTTCTTGTACTGTTTGTTACCTTGTCCCTCATACCCCCCTCCCTCCCCTCTCTTTCCCTTCCCAGCCCCCCCCCAGGTGTTCAGTTCACTTACACCAAACAGTTTTGCAAGTATTGCTTTTGTAGTTGTTTCTCTTTTTTTACCCTGTGTCTCTCAAATTTGGTATTCCCTTTGAATTTCCTACTTCCAATACCAGTAAACATCGTTTCCAATATACTCAGATAAGATTACAGAGATAGTGTAGGTACAACCACAGGAATGTGATACAAGAACATCATCAATAATAGAAGGTACAGATACACATAGGACGTTGAAGGTAGTTACAACTGTGATATAACAATTGTTTCCATAACATGGAGTTCATTTCACTTAGCATCATCTTATGTGTTCATAATATTACTATATTACTAGGTCACACATTTAAGAACATATTCATTTCCTCTAGTTTACCCAATTTGAATGTTATATAAGTGTTCATGGTAGTCCTTTACAATTCTTTTATTTCGGAAGCATAAGGTGTTAAATTCACTTTAGTTTTGGTATTTATTTATTTATTGTCATTTTTTTCTTAGACTAGCAGTTTTACCATTTTTTAATAAAAGGAAACCTAGTTCCCAATAAGCACTTACAAATGCCACTTTTATAGACACTGGAGAGAGAATAATACTGCCTATTTCACAGCCAAAATATGATTTCTTTAATAACTACTAAAGTGCTACTATTTGTTGTTTCTTTTAGTTTCCTTTGTACCCTTCTCTTTTGTCTACCTTTGTGGTTTGATGATTTTCTGTAGAGCTAGCTTTAATTATTTCTCTGTACTATTTTTATATTCCTTGTAGTTTTAGCTACTATTTTCATCCAAAGTGTAGAGGGAAATTATAAGATGTTTTAGACTACCTAAAATACACATTTTAAGTTATGTATTCCCTAATTCACTGTGGCTTTATTTTTGACATTTAACTTTTATGGTAGAGATATGTATGATTTGCACATCCCTGTTAAAACATTGACATATTTTGTATTTTATGATTTATTTTTCTTCAACATTGAATATTATACTTTCACATATGTTGGAGATGGTCATTGTCGTTTTTTAATTTTTCTCATGAAGATGTACACTTTTCTGGTAAGGTAGTTCTGTTGAAGAATTTCTTTAGCTCTTTCTTCTCTACAAAATACTATCTTTTCTAAAGGAGAATATTCTGAATACAGTGACATTGGTGGGCATTTCATTATTTCTTTCAGCATTTTAAGTATATCATCCTATTTTCTCTAGGATTGTGAGTTTCATGCTGAGAAATTCATGATAGTCTAATGGTATTTCCTTATAAATGGCATGATACATTTTACTTGCATCTCATAGTATTTTCATTTTGTCTTTTGATGGATTGTTTGTAAAATGCCTTGGAGGGAACTTCTTTGAGGTGAATCCATCTGGAATCTTTGAAATTTGGAATTTGGTGGACCTTGTTGTATCTCTCTTAAGTCTTGAGAAGTTTTCAACAATCATTTCTTTAAATAATTCTGTACCCCTCTTTGGAATTCCTATAGCATAAGTATTTATTTGGTTAGTTATAGCTCACAAGTTCTGTTGGTTGGCTTTTTCATTTTTTCTTCAACTGAGTAATTTCAAAACACCTCTCTTGAAGTTCACATATTGTTTCTTCTTACTGATGTAGTCTGTAGTTGAAGTACTATATTGTCTTTTCTATTTCTTCTATCAGGGAATTATTCAGCCACAAGATTTTTGTTTGACTCTTTTTAAAATAATAATGCTCTCAGTTGAATTTCTCATTCAGATTGATTATGAATTGCTTCCCTGATGTCATTGACTTTAACTATATTTTGGATCTCACTGACTTCCCTTAATATTATCATTTGAAATTTCCCAAGCATTTTGTAAATTTCCATTTCTTTGGACTCAGTTACTGGAGAACAATTATTTCCCTTGGTGATAATCCCATTTTTCTTCTTTGCCTTTCTTTCTTCATATATATTTTTCACATGGTGATACAATCATACCTTCTGAACTTTGCATACAGGTGCTTGTAAAGGACCACTTTCATTTTCACATGGACCTATAGATGCCAGTTGGCTCTGGTTCGATGAAGGTAGAGTGATGTCTACATGTATGTTCGGTAATTATATTCAACATGAGTGATGGCTGTAGATGCCTTACTGGACTAGAATACTGGGTTTTTGTGCTAGTATCTAATTAATGTAAGTTATTATGACAAAGGCTGTAGATGTTACCTTATTTTTGCCTTCCTTTCAGGAAGGAGTCTTAACTGAGGGATTGCTCTTAGTTTGGAGTCTGTTGTAACTTGGGAGCCCAAATTAGGGCTGAGTTCTAGGATTCAGGTGCCTAAAGTGGCTTGGAAGCTATGTTCTTGACTTTACAGTCTTGGAAAACTCTTGTAGTACTTGAGACTTAAGGCATACGTTTATTTTCTAGGATATATATGGGTTCTGTTCTCCCATCCAGCCATGGTACCAATCCTGGTATCTCAGGCCCAGGGGTGTGACACTGAGATCTGCCATTTTTGTTCTTTTCTTGAATTTGTTGATAACTGTGCTGTGACATAAAGTTCTTAAGACAAAAGGAAGGCACCATAGAAAAAGGAAAGCTGGAGCCCCACTTTTGGATGTTTATCCAAAAGACCACAAACAAAATCACACTAAAGTCACCAGCACAACAATGTTCATCGCAGCACAATTTGTCATAGCTAGAATCTGGAACCAACCCAGATTCCCCTCAGTAGACGAATGGATCAGGAAAATGTGGTACATATACACAATGGAATTTTATGCCTCTATCAGAAAGAATGACATTGCCCCATTTGTAAGGAAATGGACGGACTTGGAAAAAATTATACTAAGTGAAGTGAGCCAGACCCAAAGAAACAGGGACTCTATGGTCTCCCTTATTGGGAATAATTAGCACAGGTTTAGGCAAGTCACAGCAGAGAATCACAAGAGTCCAATAGCTATACCCTTATGAACACATAAGATGATGCTAAGTGAAATGAACTCCATGCTATGGAAACGATTGTTATATCACAGTTATAACTACTATCAACGTGCCATGTGTAACTGTAGCTTCAATTATTGATGATCTTCTTGTATCACCCTCCTGTGGTTGTACCTACACTATCTCTGTATCTTATCTGAGTATATTGGAAACCATGTATACTAGTATTAGAACTAGGAAATTGAAAGGGAATACCAAAATTGAGAGACACAGGAGAAAGAAAGACAAACAACTACAAAAGCAATACTTGCAAAACTGTTTGGGGTAAATGAGCTGAACAACTCATGGGGGGAGGGAAGGAAAAGGGGGAGGGGGAGGGGGAATGAGGAACGAGGTAACAAACAGTACAAGAAATGTATCCAATGCCTAAGGTATGAAACTGTAACCTCCATGTAATTCAGTTTGATAATAAAAAGAAAAAGAAAAAGGAAAGCTGGAAGGAAAGAAATTCCATGTTCGTATTCCTGAACTGCTAGATCAAACCTCACAACCATACTTGATAACCTTTGGTCTTAATGTTTACACTAACCAATAAATTCTGTTATTGCTCAATTCAATTTGAGTTCAGTTTTTAGTTATGTGAGACAAAACACATTAAAATGGGTGGTATAGACAGGGAGGAATTTCTCAGTGTTGTAAACAAGCAGACCTAGATTCTACTTCAGCAAATAACGATATACCTTAGAGTTATCATTACACTTTTCTGGATTACATTTTCCTTAGCTGTAACAGAATACTTTTTTGGTTTGGTATTATTTGATGCTCTGAGCATCATATGAAATAATGATTTTGAGTGCAAAAGGAAAACCTCTGAACTATGTGCTTGAACTGGAGTGAAATTCTTACTGTGGGAAGATCTGGCAACCAGCAACATGTTTATTATAATACATTCCTTTTCATGCATTACAAGTGACAGGAATAATTCATCAAGATTTGCACTTCTACAAAACACTTGATGAAAACAAGACTGGAAGTTTCTAAAGCAAAGCATATTTCATTAGTCTGCTTAATATGAGTATTTATAGCCAAATTGTTCCCCAATTGACTTTGCAATCTTCATTTGTGATTCATAATTCTTGATGAATAATTGCAATTATCATCTGCTTAATGACACAACAATCTCTTCTCTTCCCTTTATCTTTATTTCCATTTTGGTAATGCTTTGCCTTCAATGCTATGTGTCTCACAGAAAGTGCATCATAGACCTGAGTCTCTACTAAATATACCGAGAGTCAGGCTTTATGACAAGAAGAAAAGTTTAAGATATGAAGCAGAACAAAACATATACACTGGAATAAGTGATCTACATTTTTCAGATAATATTCTAGTCATTTTTATAGTTGAATGAAATATGTGTGGCATTTATAGGTGTATATATGTTTGACAAACATGAAACATCTTGTAAGATAACTCTAAATAATAGAAGTAACTGGACTTTTATTATTAGTATTATTATTATTTTATTATTGGAAAAATTCTGTTTATTCTGACTTCCATGGCAGTTATTTCTTTAACCCAGTCCCAGAGGGCCATGGTTATCCAATAAGAACTTTTACTAGAAAGGCATGCAACTAAATTCCATACTGTTACCAAAAGTTTACACAGGTTAACCTTGATTTTTTTTGGCCTTGCTGAGGAAGAATTCGAACAAGTCCTACAACATAATATAAATGATGGAAACATTTATTAAAGAGAAAATAAAGCACACTGAAAGAGAACAGTGGGCACCAGCAAGACTCCTCAGACCCAGGATTTGTTCTGCTGAATTTCTTCATAATTCCAGGTTAAGTGTGAGCCATCCTTAGCATGCTGGGAACTCTAATGGACAAGTTTAAGAGACAGGTGTCACTTCCACACCATACGTTCATTGGCTAATGCCAAGATTTGTTGGGATAATGTGCCTAAACTCCCCATAGAGATTAAAAAGTCTGTAATTGAAATATCCTCCACTCCAAGAGTCACCATAGGGTTAATTTTATTACTTCCTGAGCATGTGCAGTGGAGAGGCAGCTTTGCCTGTTGGATGAATCTCCTGGTTATCAGGACTTGGTACCAGCCAGGTTAGCTTAAGGAACTTCATCAGCATCTTTATCATCATGTCCTAAAACACTAGGGACAATCATCTTATAGTTGTCCTACAGGAGTGGATCTTGTGGATGTGTCCACAGGTGAGTCAGTGGGTCTGGTCACACTACGTTGACCCCTAAGGACTCCTACCTGTCTTCCTGCCTTAGAACCACATACCATTCCCACATATAGTAGTTAAGGCCTCCTGTGTATCATCAGTTGAGTTTAGGAAGGACACAGGCTTAGTTTTTGTGTAGTGTAGTGAGATTTGGACTCAGTTGCAAACCTCTTGGCATGAAAGAGTCAAGAAATCTAATAGTGCTATGTCTGTGAAGCACAAATGCTTCAAGGTTAGAATGCTATCATTCAAAGGTTCCTTTCTTAGGTGGTCTGAAGGACTAAATGACGTGAATGTGGCACAGCACCTTTCCTACAACCTGTCACTGAGGAATTGTTTTGACTGCCAGTTAACACTGCTCATCTCCTTCCTCTGTATCCCTTCAGCTCCTCATCTGTTCCCTGAGTAGAGGAATTGTCTGCTTTCCAGCCTTTCCTCTAACCTGGGTAGGGGACCTATTGGAGCCTCTGCTCACATTTTTTTCCCCTTCTGTGGGAGCATGAGTGGCTCGCCTATGAACCCAGGTGACTAGTTAGTGTGTCGCACTTAAAAAGGCTCTATGTTGTATTTTTTTTCTTGCAGTCTGTAGTCTTCTGCCTGAAGCATGAGGGAGGTTGACAAGAGGGAGATCAAATTTTCTCCTTGCAACCTCTCTGTTGACAAGTGAGAGAGTTGAGTCAGCCTGACTTCACACTTCAGGCATGACTATTTGCCAAACTCAGAAAAAGACCTAGGCAGCTCTTCTCAGCTGTAGCACAAAGTCACACTTTCCATCTGACAATACTTATTTTTATTAAAACTGCGACTCTAATCCCTATGGCATGCATTTTCATGTGTATGCACTCTGTGGACCTGAACTAGGGAAAGGGATAGGTGAGAAAAATTAAGCCTCATTTTGAACTTCCAAAAAGAACTTTTAGAGATGTAGAGCATGTATGATGCCATTTATACAGGCAGTAGGTATGTAATACTTTATGAATAAATAGCTCTTATTCTTACTTTTATTCTTCACCAACAAGCTAATGAGTAGTAATCCTATGCAAGTCAATTTTGCTCATCATCTCTCTCTGGCCCTTTCCTGCAGGTATCTATGTATTGTTAAGTGTGTAAGAAGCTTTTTAGTTGGTAGGTAATGTTTAAAATGTGTTATGTGTTATCATATCCATTAGTCTATATTATTACTATTCTCATTATATTTACATTGGATCATGATAAGGTTGAATGACTTGTCCATCATAATTGCTTATTGGAAGAGTTCAGTTTAGCTGAAGATGCTTGACTCCAAAATCTTCATTCTGAATATGTCATTATATTCTTGTAGGAGTTGAAGGGGGGATGGAAGAAAGTGAGCGAGGGGGTAACACTGTTCAAAAAGAAATGTACTCATTACCTTAATTATGTAGCTGTAACCCCTCTGTACATCACCTTTACAATAAAATAAAATATATTTGCAAGATATTAAAAACAATACAAAACTTTAGTCAAATATACATATTTATACTCAACTCATTTTCTATTAATGTCTTAAGAGTCCATATTGAAGAAAATAGAGCATTTTCAATAGATGGTACTTAGAAATAGAGACACAGGGTAAAAACAACTACAAAAGCAATACTTACAAACTGTTTGGTGGAAATGAACTGAACAACTGAACAACTCATGGCGGGGAGGGGGAAGGGGGAGAGGGGAGGGGGAATGAGAATGAGGTAACAAACAGTACAAGAAATGTATTCAATGTCTAATGTATGAAACTCTAACCTCTCTGTAATTCAGTTTGATAATAAATATATATATATATATATATATATATAAAAGAAATTTGGATATTAGGATGCAAAATAATGAAAGTGAGTCCTTATTTTATACTATATATAAAGATAAATTTAAAATTGAGTACATAGTCAGATACAGCCCTAAAACAAACACCTAGGAAGAAGCATTTATACAGTGTCTTGACAAGTAATATGGTATTTTTCTTTGTTTTTTTGTTTTTTTGTTTGTTTGTTTGATGGTCCTAGGCCTCAATTTCTGTATTTGGGCACTGTCTCTGAGCTCTTTTTGCTCAAGGCTTGCACTCTACCACTGAGCCATAGCACCACTTCTGGGTTTTTCTATGACTAACTGGAAATAAGAGTCTCAGGGACTTTCCTGCCTGAGCTGACTTCAAACTATGTTCCTCAGATTTCAGTCTTCTGAGTAGCTAGGATTACAGGCATGAACCACCAGCACCCAGCAAATATTAGTTTTAATATGACACAACACACACACACACAGACACACACACACACAAAGAAAAATTGAAACCCATTAGTTGAAATGTCAAATGATAAAATTTTAATTTGACAGTTTGCTTTTTTCCTGATAAAATAGGACTTACATCATCATTGCTGTTGTTCTTTTTTAAGACTCCCCTACACATGCTATCATATGTGTATACAACTCAAAAGAGAGAACAGTAGGAGATACAAACATATATGTTTCCATATTCAGTTATGACATGAGAAGGCATGGACTTCAAATAAGCAGTGTTGATTCTATTTATTGTCACAGAATAGTGTTCGATGTAAAGTTACTGACACCATGAATGGCATATACAGGTTCCATCGTGTGCTTCCACGTGCTTAAAATAGAAGGAACAAATGTCATGAGCTAACTCAAGGAGGCCACTTTTGTTATAAATGGAGTAAAGTATGTAGCTAAGTGTCATCTCTCAATGTCCATTCCCACAGGTTCTGAGAAGTATGAAGAATGTTTTGTATCATATTAGTAACCTTTCATTTAAAGACAAATGTTATACTGTATAGGAACTGGATTAAAAGCAAACTAACTTCTGCCCTTGTTAAATGTCATGTTTATGTTCTGATGCAGAAAGAAAAAATAACACCATTAGCATTTTTAAGGCATTTCGAGTTTGAAATGGTTACAGATTAATAAGAAGTTGCAGAGATAATAAAGAGGTCCCTGGTATGTTCTTTTTCTTTCTCCAATGGTTGCAGCTCATGTAATTGTAGTGTAATATCCAGATGGTGTATTTGACATTGGCACTGCTTATGCCATTTTATCACACATCTGTAATCACATCATAATCAAGCTATAGTCTGTGCATACAATCTCTTCCTGGGACAGTGATTTATAGTCTGGTCTTATATTATGGTTATTCTAAGTCTTGGTAATCACCACTGCTTTATAGCTCCATGCATCATTTTTTTTTCATTTTCACAATATTATGTAAGTGGAATCAAACTGCATGTAACCATTTGAAATTTTCTTCTTCTTTATTCAATACATTGCAAATATGTATGTGTGCTTGAAGTGTTCATTCTATTTTTGACTGAGTGATATATATATATATATATATATAAAACATTACCTTAATCATATATAATTACTAACTACATAGTCATAGTATCTGTTAATAAAGAAGATCTGGGTAAAGATTTCAGCTATTATGCTAAAAGATTCTATGAAGAATATGATTGCTAGCTAAGTGCTGGTGGCTCATTACTGCAATTCTAGCTACTCAGGAAGCTGAGATCTGAGCACTGTGGTTCAAAGCCAGCGCAGGCAGGAAAGTCTATGAAACTCTTATCTCCAATTAACCACTAGAAAACTGGAAGTTGTGTTGTAGCTCAAAGTAGCAGAGTGCTAGCCTTAAGCTGAAGTGCTTGGGGAAAGCACCCAAGACCAGAGTTCAAGCCCCATGTCCGAAAAAAGAAAAGAAAAGAAAAGAAAAAGGAATATGATTTCTGGGTTGTATGATTAATTACATGTTTAAGAGTTTTTAAAGAACCCCTCTGTACAGCACTTTGACAATAAAGAAATGAATAAAATTTTAAAAATTGATTTTTTTTAAAGAAACAGATGAGTTTTCAGGGTTGCTATACCATTTGAATTCCATCAATATCTAAAAGGCCTTGTTTCTTCATATCACTGCCAGCATTTCATACTAGCACTTTTTCATGAGGAAACTAATAGGTCATGTAAGATATTTCATCATAGTCTCGTTTGCATTTTCCTACATGCTAGTGATACTGAATATTTTTTCATGTTCAAATTGCATACTTGCCATCTGTGTATCTTCGGGTAAAATGTCTCTTTTACTTTTTTCTCCCAATTTCTGACTGAATATTTTGTTGTTTGATATTGAGTTTGAGAGTTCTTTATATATTTCAGATAAGGAGATGCTGTGTTCTATGTTGTCAATAAATATTTTCTCCCAATCTATAATTTTTCCATCTTTCTATCATCGCTTTTGCAGAACAAAAGTTTTATCATTTAATGAGGCGCAAATGATCATTTAAAATTTTTTATTGGTTTTGGTATTTAATCTAAGACTACCTTCACCAAATTGTGCCTCTCAATGGTTTTCTTTACTATATGAGACTCTAGACATTCTATCATTTTATTTTGTCTTTTAAATCTATGCTATATTTTTAGTTTGTTAAATTGTGATGTTACATGGGACATTTAATATAAGCATTAGTCTATGGAAATTGCTTTGACACCATGTCCAATATCAGGAGATCATGTTTGTGGCAATATTTCTTATTTTTCTATTTGGTTCATTGACCAATATATTTCACCTTTCCGATGCATTTCACCTTGTAGAGATTCCAATATCTTCCCAGCAATATTAAAATCAAGAAGATTATTTCCTCTCATTTGTTCCTTCTTTCTCCACAGACTTATTTTAGCATTTATATCAATATTGGTAATTTGTTTATTTATAAAGTAGAAGAAAAGTGATTTTGAAAACAAAAATCCAACAAGCCAGGAGGAACATTACTTGTACATTCAAATGATATTCAATCCAGGTAAAAATTATGTTTTTAGACATTCCACTGATTAGATAGAGGGGTTTATAATTCATATCCTTATCAGTAAAAATATGAAAATATGCTCACTAGTTATTCAGAAAAGATCAAAATTCAATTCACAGGGGCAAAGTTTTTTATTTCACCCAAAAGACTGGAAAAATATTGAGATCCAACAATATTATATATGAATGATTATGAGGGCCAGTTTAGCCTACCTACTATATATAGCTCATGAGAATATCAAAAAGTAAAATTACTTTGGGACCACGTTTTGCAATATTTCATAAAGTTAAAGACATGCATAACCGATGTTTCATCTATTCCAATCTTGAGTATATTCTCTAGTGAAAAGATATCACACTTAGGCTAAAGAAGACCTATATGGAAATATTTGGAGCATGACTGTTTATAATTATTTTTTAAATTGGAAATATCCACAGGAGAGTAGAGGTATACATTTTCAAATGTGCACATACTTAGCTACAGATGCAAGTGCAAAAATAAATGTCTCATGAAGTTAATGCCTGGTGATAAAGCTGTGCTTACTGAAGAGCATGTTTTGAGACATAGTACAGCAAAATAAAACAGATTCGTGGAAATTCAGACCAAGTTAATGAGTAAATGACCCCAGAATTTCCTAGGAAGCTACTTAAGAACTAACTTGTAGCAATATTTCAAGTCCTTGTTCAGTGGGGTCCTGGATATGAAAATGGTTGAAATCTAAAAACTGATTGAGGAATCTATTTTTGTTAACTTAGTTTTGCAACCCTCTTGAGATGCCTTTAGGTCATCTGTTCTTAATTTCGATCTTAAACTATGTTTTTGTTCAGTGCTCATCTATTTTCCTCTAGAGTCAGTGTGCTCTGTGAAACAGCATCTCCTGGCTCTTTATGGGTTGGGTCTCTGTGTCAATCACTCTGGCCTTGCTGATCAGTTCATCAATTATATCTATTTACTTTAGCTAGACAATGCTCCCAGCCACCTCTGAGATATTCATGGATGTGGATACCACATGTAATCAATATTCTTGATCACTTTGCCAAACACAACAGATTTAGAACTGTCCCACAGATCACATGCTTTGGCACCTTTTCGTGTAGGTTCTAGAATGGCCATTTCTCTGAGCCTTTGATCCCTTCTTCTACCATCAGTGGCGGCTTGTATGGCACCTCCTCAGGATCTTCAAGCAGCATTGGCCAACTCTCCTTTAGTGAAGAGAAGAGAACCATCTCACCCACAGTGTGCATGTTGAAGGGAACCTACTTACTAAAAACTTTTGTCCTCAGTCTCTACAGGAATGAAAATTCAGCTTTTGCTGAAACACCTTTTCTCTTGTGTTCTAGCCTTGGTCCTGTGGTTAGGAGAAAAGTGTTCAAGGCTTGAATAGTTAAGTGTGATAATAGCTGTACATTCTTCATATTCTCTTTATCTGGTTGAGGCAAATCTCCTAGTTTTCTGAAAAGTCCACCAGAAATAAACATATTTTGGTAAATGTTGTTTCTAAATCTGTCGATGTGAACCAACAGTATTTTTATTTTAATATTTTGGTAACAATGATTAATTTTATTAAATTGTGACCACATGAGGTAATGTATACATTCATTTGTCAGATTTAACCAGTCACAACCTAGATATCCTTTGAGGCACATGATAAATAAATTGTAGTTTGGGAATAGTTTAAAATAAACAAATAGCTGGGAATATGGCCTAGTGGCAAGAGCGCTTGCCTCCTACACATGAAGCTCTCAGTTGGATTCCCCAGCACCACATATATGGAAAACGGCCAGAAGCGGCGCTGTGGCTCAGGTGGCAGAGTGCTGGCCTTGAGCGGGAAGAAGCCAGGGAAGGTGCTCGGGCCCTGAGTCCAAGGCCCAGGACTGGCCAAAATAAATAAACAAACAAACAAACAAACAAACAAAATACATTTGAAAAAGAATTGAACATTATATTGTTCTTTTCTCCACAGAGTTTCCCCAGTTTGGTGTACTGGCATTTGGGAATATTATTATGGTTGATTTTCTAAAATTTTAGGAAGAATTTTGGACTTCAATGTCCACAGGGTATTTAAATGAATAGCTTTCTTGTAATGTCTTTGTGTCATTAGGATAGTGCTGGCTTCAATAAATGAGATAGACAACCTTCTGCCTTCTTCAATTCTGAGAAAGAACTGGGAGATTTTGTTTTGTTTTCCTTTTCCCCCAATGTTTTAAAAAGAATACCTGACTATGTCTTCTGCTGTTTCTACTTGTAATTTCTCTATGACTTGTAATCTTTATTTTCCTTGTGACAAATTCTTTGTCCTTTCTATTGATTTAAAGCAAATCTATTGTCATATGATCAGTGTACTTTTTCTGCATGGAATTTCTTAAGCTTCTTGCTTCTGTAGCTATAATTGCCAGTAGTTTGGTGAAACACTAGGCTACTTTCATCTTTTCATTTCTTCTTTCTTTTGCCACAGAGATACCAGAGATAAGGATATCTGAAATCATTTCACAGTTCATTCTTCCTCTGATAATTTATTTTTTATGTCATTTAGGTATGCTTTACTGTTAATAAATTCTATGGCTATTTAGGTAAGTTTAATAATCTTTTATTCTGGAGTTTCTCAATGATTTTAAATTTATTCCAGTGTATCTGAAGGACATGGCGTTTTTCACCTCCAGAAGTTTAATTTCATCTTTTGTTATAGCTTTCATTTGTCACATTCATACATTTATCTCCCTATTGTCTAGATGGAATCTAGTTGTTATATTGAATATTGAACTATATTGAATATAGTTATATTGAATATAACTACTGTTATATTCTTGTCCACTAAGTCACCCATGTGACATTTCTGGGTCCATTTGATTGACAGTTGTTTTTCCTCCTCTCCACCCCTACTCTCTTCTTCTCTCTCCTCTCTACAGTTTGTATCTAACCCTTCTGGAACATCCTAAAATTCATTCTTGATTAAAAGAATCCACAGCATAAAGTTATAACTTGGATATCAGTGTGATTTTTTTTTACCTCATTTTACAAATAATTCTAGTGTTTGTCTAAGAATGGGAAACCCCAATGTATGGGGTGGTGAGACATACTAATTTGTACAAATGAATATAGTTATAATAAAGCATTGGAACTGGAGGCCAGCTCATGCCTGTAAAATTCCAGTTTATCTTCAATTAATCACCAACAAGCTGGAAGTGGAGCGGTAGCTCAAGTGGGAGAGGGCTAGGTTTGAGCAAAAAAGAGCAGGGACAGTACTCAATCTGACACACACACACACACACACACACACACACACACACACACACACACATTGGAGATTTTGCTTTAGCATTATAAGGTAGAATAGCCATTTAATAACATGCTTTCATTTTGCCACAATGCTAATTTATTTTTGAGTGAACATAATTATGAGGCACTTGATTAAAATTGGTTTTTAAAGAGAGCAAGATTGTTCATTAGGAAAGACTTTGGAAAACTATGAATTCTGATGATTAGTAATTAGTAAACCAAATCTTGAAAGGGTTAGTAATTCTTTTAAAATATATTTATGGAATAATAACATGTATTATCACTTTCATTAAACTCAAGAAGGGGAAAATGGGGGCTGGGGATATAGCCTAGTGGCAAGAGTGCCTGCCTCGGATACATGAGGCCCTAGGTTCGATTCCCCAGCACCACATATACAGAAAACGGCCAGAAGCGGCTCAAGTGGCAGAGTGCTAGCCTTGAGCGGGAAGAAGCCAGGGACAGTGCTCAGGCCCTGAGTCCAAGGCCCAGGACTGGCCAAAAAAAAAAAAAAGAAGGGGAAAATGTAGACCTTTTTCTATCTCATAATACATTAGTTATCTAATGTACAGTTAAAATCATGTGACTAAGAACATTTTTTTGGTATTACTGTATGCTATTTTGCAGTTGTGTGAATTTGTACCTAAGGTGGAGTTTTAACCCACTTTTGGCTTTTGCATGAGTGAATAGTATTTCAAGTGCAAAAATCTAAGTGTGGAAATGTCACAGGCTTCTCTAAAGGAAGCCTGGGAAAATGAGAAAACGTGTATGTACTTTCGGTACATAGTATCTTTGTGTAATATTGTATGGGAGCTGATTTTTGAACAGGATGTGTTCTGAATTTTACTCAGCTCTTAAAATTGAAGGAGTAAAAGACTGAATGTGTACTGGATGGTGCAGTGTAAGTTTGCTCAAACAATGTGGGCCTGGTTCCCAAAGGAAAGATCATGAGTCCACATCCTGGTGTTGCTTTACTCATCCCGCTTCTCACTTATTTTGAATATATTATCTAGATTTTCCCACTCAAGTTAAAAACTATCATACAGCTTTTGCTCATTCATTCCAGAAAATTTATATGTGTGTAGTTTTTTTTTTTAAAATAATTCCTTAAGTTTCATCTTCTTTATCTCTCTTAACTACTGTGGTAGAAGTTGATCAGATATATTCGTTTTATATTGAAGGATATTATCAATATCAGTTTGTTTTTTAATTTTTTATTGTTACTGTAAATGTGACTACACAGGGGTTATAGTTACATAGGTCAGATAAAGAGTGCATTTCTTTTTGGGCATTGTCATCCCTTCTATCTCCCAGTTTTCTCCCTCCCATCTCCACTCAATATCACTGTTTTGAACTTCTAATTTTGCATTTCTTTCAAAAAGATTTTATCTATGTGTGTATTCAAGCATATATACATCTGTGTACTATTCAACTAAAATAACTAACCTAAAATAATATTGATTTTCCTTTAGTCATCATTATGTATGTAGTAGCCTTAACGTAAACTTTATGCTATTTTCAGTACCTATTTATCTGTGTTTAAAAGGAGAGAGGACAAATAAGACTGAAGGAAAAATAAGAAGGAAACATATATAGATTGAAATTTATTATGGATCAGGAATACTTACTTCAGAGATGTGAAAAGAGAACTCAAAGACATGAAACAATGTGAGATGGTATATAAAGTGTTAAGCAAAGTATATCTCCAGTCAGTTATTTGATTTTCTCAAAATATTCTTGATTGCCTAATAAATATAAAGTCCATGTAAAGTGTTAGACAAAACCCTCTGCTGCTTCTAGGCCAATATCTGTGATCACAAGCAATAATTGAGCTACTACGCAGAATACATGATAGGTGGAAAAATAATGATAGTTGTGTAAACTTGAAGATATTCACTGCTGTGTTCATAATTATATATACACAATTCTAGTGATGTGTATGTTTTTGCAAACATGCATATCTAGAGAGACACACTAATATACATACATATATAATATACACATATGGATACATGCTATATGTACATATGCATATCTAAATGCATATATGTGTATATACATATGTGTGTATATGTGTACACATATTAACATGTGCTTGTATGCATGTATATGCACACATTGAAATGAAATACAGGGATGCAATATCATTTGAATACCAAAACAACCATCTGTGTGTTTCTTCAACAAATTAATGATTTGTCACTTACAACCCCTTTGTGCTACATGAATATTAAACAAACTCAAAAGTTTAAGTAGGGAAATAAATCAATGTTTTAATGTTTCTTCTAATTAGAATACATATCACCAAGGATGGCAGATTACATTTAAGGTGTTATAGCTAGCAAGACGTTTCTAAATATTTCTTTGATATAAAACCAAGAAAAAGTTCAGAGTTGTATGTCTCCAAAATCTTTAGTATTTACTGGTTTCAAATATCCTGGGAACTTAGGTAACATTTTTTTTTTTGCCCCAGATGGTCCCATATAGGGACATAAAAATATATTTGTGGAATTGTTCCTGACCAGGCAAAAAACTGAGCCAGCTTATAATTATCTTCACAAATAGTTGCACCTGTAAGTAATTCTACAGTGACAGTTAAACTAGCATTGTTAATTGGACTGTTAATCACAGAGGGAGCAGAGTTCAGACTACCAGAAGGGTCATCTGTGCATCTAATTGTTTACCTACAGAACTCAACCTGCAAATATTCCTAGGGGCTTCCAGGGTTTGTCTGAATAAATTAACCAGCCTCTGGTCCCTCTTTGCTAGAGAAGTCAACAAGAAACATGCTTTACACGAAATAGGCATTTGAATATCTATATTATATGCATACACACATATACAATTTAATCACAAGGAAATAATAAATGTATAAGGTAGCAAATATATTACTAATCATGATGAGATCCTTGTAATACCATATTATATACTAATAGTATAAATCAGTATATTGGCAGTATATAGTGTGTGCTTGTTATTCCTGTTCTTATGGAAATTTTACCCTCAAACAGGCAACTTAACCTAGGTCTATAATTTTGGACACAGCTTCCTATGTTGTTATTTCCAGTCTCCAGTGAACACATTCCAGACTGGAATTTCTTACATAAAGGGAGAAGGGACTTTGACTCAGCCTAAAGTGTTAATATTTTCCACAAAATAAAGCATAACTACTGAAAGCATTGTACATCCTTAAAATTGACTCCCTTGACCTTTCTTCTTATTATTGCACAAATGAACAAACTGATAATCAGAGGACAGTAGCAATTTTCCCCAGGAGAACTAAGATTCATATTTATAACAATGCTGTTATCAATGATAAGTGAAATCTTAATCTGTTTCTCTTCTTTTGTAAGGCAGGGGCATGTTAATACATTTGCAAAATATCCCAATGGTTATTTATTTACTTGATGGTTTTAATCTTCCTATTAGATAAATTATATATTTCATATATCTATCCTATGACACAAGGAATAGCTGATCTATTAAAGTATATCTCCACTACCAATTGTAGTAAAATAAATGAACATGTGAAAGTTGTTTATTGCAATGGGCCTGTAGTTTATGTTTTAAGGGGATAGTTTGTCAAAGATATTCAATAGTGTAAACTTCAGACATTTCTTTTTCTCTAGATATCAACATGTTTTCCCAGAAACCTCTTTCATAGCTATAGTAATAGTAGCTCACCATACAATCTCGTGTATCTGTTCCAGTCTTCAGAAGTTGTTAAATGAGAGTTGGTTGTAAATATTTTGTTGAGTAGCTCCCCTGGGGAAGGATAGTGTAATCTTTTGTTCAGGATCATGAACCAAAGCCTCATTTCTGTCTTGTTACTCTAAGTCTGAAGTCATCTTTCTTCACAATGACAGGAATAATCAGGAAACCTGAAGAGGCAGCAGGCAAGGGGTCAGCCGTATCTGGAGTTGAAGGTAAAGATTCAATTTGCTGAGAAAGCAAGGGAATCAACCCAAAGAAATAAAATATATCACCAGGTTTAGGCAAAACATTTTTATTTTCAGCGTGGTTGCTGATTCTCTTTTGCATGCAGAAAGGAAAGAAAGATGAAGGAATGGTAGCCTTAAACTTCTAAGATAAAAGCAGAAAAAAAATGAAATGTGTGTGTATGTGTGTGTGTGTGTGTGATAGAGATAGAGAGATAGCGAGAGAGAGAGAGAGAGAGAGAGAGAGAGAGAGAGAGAGAGAGAGAGAGAGAGAGAGATCCTTTGCACAATTTGATTCTTGCTCGGTTTGAGTAGAGCCCAAAGAGTGGTTCATCATTAAAGAGTGTTTCTCATTGGAATTTGTGTCCTGACTATCAGTGTGGTCAAGGAGGATGGTGACTTCATCTTCTGTGGGCAATAGGAGAGATGCAGGCTTGGGGTTGTGTCCTGCTTACCATTGGCAAATATCTTGACATGGAGTCAGGGCAGCTGATGGATGTATCTGGGACCACACATTGGGGTCCTGGACATGAAAAGGTAACAGAAACTCATTCTTATGATGGAGAATGGCTTTGCTGAGGCCAAGATGTTCTCAGCAAAAGGCACAGTAGGGTAGCCATGGCTGCTGGAAGTTCTTTCTGCTGCTCCTTTCTAGTCCTTGTGCAGCTCTCTCGGGTGTTGCTGAACAGTGCAAAGACAATTCAAGATAAGGCAATGCATTTGTTTGATCTCTGTGGAGCTCCCACATCACCAATGCCATAGCAGCCACTTTATGAAAGGTACAACTGAGGAAGAAATTTCGCTACCATTGAGACTTTGAAATAGTCCATTATTTTCACTTAGCTCACACATTCTGTATTTATCAAGTGGAACTGAGGATTGTAAATTTATCTAGAGGCTGTGATATCAGTCTCGCAAATACATAATAAAATAAAACTTGATTAAAATAGATTTTAAATGTTCTTCATGCTCAAAATCTAATTCTTTTGAGTGGTTCTTTGACCCAGAGTCACTAGTACATACTTTTAATGGCTCTTCATGCCATTAAACATAATAGGAATATCAAATATATATGTATACATACGTGTGTGTGTGTGTGTGTGTGTATGTGTGTGTGTGTAATTTTTCACTTACCAGGGTTTGAAGTCAGGGCTCAGGGCTTCATAATTTCACTCACCTCTTTTGCTCACAACAGATGCTCTACCACCTCCGGACCACGTGAGACACATCTCTCACCTTGTTTTTCTTTTTCTGGATAATTAGAGTAGTATCTTGCAGACCTTCCTTCTGGGGCTAGCTTTGAGCTACGATCCTGAGTAGCTAAGAGTATAAGCATGAGCCATGGGCACCTGGCTTGATGTCTATCAAGGACCACTGATATTGTGGAGATTTTTTCCCCCCGTAATGCTGGTGCTACTCAGCAAGTTAGAGAGCAGATGCATGACCAAGTAATTAATGATGGAAGGTTTTCAGGTAAAGCTAAGTTACTGAGAAGAATACAACCTATTCTTTCTTCAAATATTCTTTAAATTGTTTTCTAAACCGAAGGGTAAAGAGGTTGCAGTTGCTTATCTGTGCCACCAGGATTTACAAACAAGATTATAGAATGATAGTCACCACCTTCACCTTTAGATCTTCCTAGAATATAGAAATTCTAAATTAAATCCTGACTCAGGTTGGAATGTGAATAAACTGACATCTCTATATTGATGAAGCACATTATATTAAATCCTGCATCAAGCTACCCGCCCCCCACTTCTATTCTTTAGTAGATCAGAAACAACCAGTAAAAACAAAACACACTTTCCCTTCCACTTTCCATACCTGTGGTTAGCTCTTGCGGAGGTTACTATTTCCCTGCTTTTTCTTTTGAATTCAAAGAAAAGCTTTTTGTGTCTTGTTCAAGTGGGGCCACGTTACACATTTCATTTGAATTCAATTTTATGAGCTATACCAAAGCCTTTGCTCTAAATTTTCAGGCACCTAAGGGTCAGTGCAGTTTCCAAGGAAGCCCTCAATAATGTAAACAGTGCCCGCTAATGGACTGTCACCTGCAGTGCTTGAGAGTTGCCATTCTGAATGAGCCTGGTGACATTGGCATGATTAGTTTTCCTTGCACACTCAATAGGCACACTCTTTACTCTCTATCCCTTTCTAAAAAGAATAACACCAAGCTTCTACAAACACAGGTCTTTACCTCATTATAATCCAAATCTTGCACTGGAATGGAAATTTCCAGAGCTCAAAATTTCCTTTTTATTATCTGTTAATTCTCCCACAATGAGCTCTATGGAATGAGATTTTAAAGAGGTTGCATGATCCCAGGGTGGAAAATATTTACTGGTCAATTCTGCACTAGGTGTGCATGGAACACTGGTTTAAAGAAAAAGAACGCATCTTAATCTAACTATATATCTTCCCAAACACAGTTTCTCCTATGCCCTCCTCATTCATTCACTGAGAAACTTTTCTAGCATTCTGTAGGTACATATTTTTCATTAAAAAATCATAAACAATGGTCTCTGCAAATAGCAGTTACTCAGCAAATATTTTATTTGTGGAATATTTACATGATAAATGGATAAGCTATTATATCCGTCTTCAATCAATGACAAATGATTAATGAATCTCTGCCTGGTATAGGATTTTCAGAATATATATCATAAATAAGCAGAAAATTTAGCTTATATATGTTTGAAATAAAAAATAAATGGCTGTGAAATAAAGGAACTAGGACAGAGAGAAAGATATGACTTTGAAAAGACAGATTTGACTCTTTCCAATGGGCATTATTTTTTATTTGTCCCATTGAACTGCTTACATCTTTGACAAACTAGACATATTTCCTCTGTGTATGGCTAAAACATCATCTGGAGAGTCTTTTTACAATAATGACTGACCATTTGAATTTTGCAGATGACATGATCTTTTCAAGCATGCCAGGCCTCTCTGAATGCTGTACTTCAATAGCAACATTGCCTACATTTTTGCTAGGTCTCAGTCTCCTATTCTCACTCTTTGTTACTTTATAATCTCTACTAGCCATCTCCAACTGTTTGGCAGTAGAGGAGATGTTCTAGGAGGCTTTAGATGTCAAAGGATACAGAAGGCATCTATTTGTCCTTGGTATGTTATACTACTATCACGTAAGATTAAAAGTATAGAGTAAGATGAAGTAGAAAGGATGTGTACATGCCAAGTGTTCCACACAGAGCATATAGAGTTTTCAAATTGAAGTAATTTACTAATTATCTTACCAAAACATGTGGAATAAAGTGTAGGCACTTCTTAGAGGAAGTTTCTAACTATGAGTGTTCACATTAAAGAAATCAGACAAATTTCAAATAACTAACCAATTAACAATGCACATGAAGCTCTTAGGAAAACAAAACAACCAATCCCCCAATCAGTAGAAGAAAAAAAAATAAAGATCAAAGGTGGAATTAATGGACTGAAACTTCACAGAAGATCAAGAAACAAATACTTAGCTTGTTGAATAGATAAACAAGATCAACAAGCCATTACTGGAGCTTATCAAAAGAGATAGAAGAGATATTATAACAAATACCAATTAAATCCATAGCATTATTAAAGAATATTTTGATAACTTGAAGTCTAATAACTTAGAAAGTCAAAAAATGGACAAATTAATTTCTGGATGTGTGTTGCCTGTCAAATTTGAACGAAAAATATACAAAAATAAACCTAAAAAGATATAGAGGATGCATTAACTCTGAATTGTAAAAGAGTCTTTCAACAAAGAAAAGCTCAAAACCAGATAAATCTACTGCTAATTTTTCCCAACCTGTAAATAGAAGCAAATACCAATGTTTCTCAAACCATTCCATAGAGTAAAAAGGGTAAGTGCACAAAGTCATTCTACAAAGCCACAATTATCCTGATATAAAATCCAGATAAGAAGGCAACAAAGAAAAAAAAAGGCAAACCAAATTCCTTGATGAAAATTTACACAACTGTCTTCAGTAAAAATACTAGCAAACCAAATTCAGTGAATAACACATTTAAAGTATAGTATGCCATGATCAAGTTAATTTCAGCCCTGGGATTCCAGAAGAGCCCAACATGTGAAAATCAATGTACGTCCTATAGCATAAAGATAGAATAAAACACAAAAAATACCAGGATCAGCACAATAGATGCAGAAAAACAAACAGCTGTAAGAATTTAACATCTCTTTATGATAAAACCCTAAAGTAATTAGGAATAAGAGAAACAGACCTCAACTTATTAATGGTTATATAAGATAAACCTATAAATATTTTTATACTGAATGGGAAAAGCTGAAAAATTTTCTTCCAAAATTCAGAAGGGAGCAATGCTGCCTACCCTCCTTAATCGTATTCCACATAATTGCTTAAATCTTAGAGCAATAAGACAAAATGAAAACAGGCTACATATAGAAAATAAGAAGTCAAAATACCATTTATTGATGGATGATAGGACTAGAAGAGTCTTCAATCTGACCAATGACTTAAGAAAACTAGGAAGATATAAATCAAGACATAAAATTCAGCAATAATTCTATCCACCAAAAACAAACTGCCTGAAAAGAAATCAGGAATGTAACTCCATTCACAACAGCCTCAGAGAAGAAACATTTAGGCATAAACCAAACCAAGAGTTTAAAAAAAAAATCCTACAATGAGAATACTGAAAATATTGAAGGAAAGTGAGTACAACACTAGAAAAGAAAAAGAAAAAACAATACCATGTTCAGGAATTTACAGAATTGATATCCTTATAATAGCCATACTATTGAAAGTTACAGGTGTGATATAATCCCCATCAAAGCTTCTATAAAACTCATCGCTGAAATAGAATAAACAATTTTAAAATTAATATGGAAATGTAAAAGGCTTTGAATACACAAAGCAACTCTGAGTAGACAGAGAAATTCTAGATCTCAGCGTCTGACTTCAAAGTGTATTAATACTCACAGTAGCAAGAAAAAAAGAAAGTCAGTGCTGGAACAAAAAGAGTCATAGGACCAATGGAATAGAACAGAAAGCCAACAGAGAGCTATATCTATCAAATGCTTGAGAAAGCTACTATAATCATACATTGGAAAAAGATAACCGCTATAACAAGTGGTGCTGGAAAACTACACATTAATATGTAAATGATTTACAAAAAAATCCTTATCTCGCACTGTAACAAAAATCAATTCAAATTAAAACAAAGGAAAATATGGCCAAATGCAATATTTTTCTGAGTAAGCTACCAGTAGCTCAGGTAATAATAGCTAGCAAAGACAAATGGAATTTCATTAAATTAAAAAGGTTTTCCACACAAAGAATATAATTTTCAGAATGAAGTGAGAACCCACAGAATGAGAGAAAACCCTTTGTCAACTATTTGTTCAGTAAGGAGAATATATAAGAATAAAAGAGTATATAAGGAACAACAAAAATTTCCCCCCAAATACTGAAGCACATGATTTAAATCACAAAGAAACAGACTAATTGCACAGATACTTTCTAAATAAAGAAATACAAGTGGCCCGCACATATATGAAAAAGAAAATGTTTGCAACTATTAGGCACCTGAGAAAAATAAAATCAAACTCCATTTAAAGTCCATCTAACCCTCATTCATAATGCTAATCAACATTAAAGCAAAAGGCAGTGTTTGCAGGGATTTAGAGGAAAGAAACTCTTATTATACAGTGCTGGTGATGATGTAAGTTAATGTATAGTCATTACGGAAATAGGTATGGAGATGCCTCATATAATTGACAGCAAAATCACCCTATGAGTCAGCTATAACATTTCTGAGTATATGCCCAAAGGAATGAAAGTTGGCTTCATATATAGAGATACCATGATTACTGAAAACTTTCTTCACAATAGTCAAGTATGGGGTCAGCTTACATACCCACCAACAGACAAATGGATAAAAATATTAAACACACACACACACACACACACACACACACACACACACACACACACACAGAGAGAGAGAGAGAGAGAGAGAGAGAGAGAGAGAGAGTTTTATTTAGTCAGTTACAGGGAAAAATTAGAACCAGAGATCCTTATGTTAGCAAAATAAGACATATTCAGAAAGATAATTATTACATATTTTCTTCTTTTAAGTTCTCCTTGTTAAATCTTACAAAAAGCCAGTGAATGTGATAATATTATTACTGTATTACATAAGTCTGAATATGGAAACAGAAGGTTTTATTACTTTAAAAAGACTGACAAGACAATAGAACGTGAATGATATTAGTTAAGAATTTATATGTAAAATTAAATTATATGTATTTTAATGTGCTGATTAACATCTGTCATGCATTACGCATGGGATATGGTAAAATTCTTGAAACTATTGCAAAAATGTTTGGATATTAAAATACAGTGTTCAATTTCAGAAAAGGTGCAGAGTGAAAACTGAAAATTTCTGCAAAGACCCTAGAACTAAAGTTTCATAATGTATCTTTATCTTGCCAGGCCTGGGGCTTGAACTCAGGGCCTGAGCACTGTCCCTGGCTTCTTTTTGCTCATGGCTAGCACTCTACCACTTGAGCTACCTCCGGCTTTTTCTGTTTGTGTGATGCTGAGGAATCGAACCCAGAGCTTTGTGTATTCTAGGCAAGCATCATAGCACTAAGCCACATTCCCAGGCCCTCATAATAAATCATAAGAGTGAGAAAAATTGGAGGATGCCCAGGGATTAAATTGCTAGTTCATGGGGTAGTTCTGTGTTTAGATTTTTTTGTTTTGTAATTTATTAATTAAACAAAAATTTATTGACAAGGTGTTGTGCAAAAAGGGTACAGTAACATAGTAGGACCGTGTGTACATTTCTTGTGATATCTTACACCCTATTTTTCTTTCCCTTCCCTAGGTCAGGTAGACATATATACAATACACAATGTATCAAGAACATATACAGTAGCCATGTGGCCTATGCCAAAGAAAATTCGCCTAGGGCTTTAAATGTAATGTCGACATTAGACAATATGTCGACAGTAGTCTTATATGAATATACATACATTGCTTTTGAGCTATTGTGATACACTGAGAGGTCAATTTTGACCTTTATATGTTGAGTAGTTGTTTGGTTTTAGTTACATAGTGTTGGGTCGCTGACCCAATCCTGTGGGAAATACCATTTGGCAAGCAGTTTTTGTTTTCACAGACCTGGTCTCTACTGTCTCTCCGTCACCCCATCTTAACAGTCATGTATCAGGGAGATCATGCCCCTTTGTTTTCTGTGTTCTAGACTTGTCTCTCTCAACATTATTTGTTCAAGTTCTGACCATTTCTCTGTGAATAACAATATTTCACCATTCCTAATCGCTATGTAGTATTCCATTGTGTATAGGTACCATATTTTTTGGATCCATTCATCTGTGGAGGGGCATTTGGGTTGATTTCATATTTTGGCTATTGTGAATTGTGCAGCGATAAACATGGAAGTGCAAATGTCTTTTTGATATCTTGGGGCCTGCTGTACCGGATACATGCCTAGGAGTGGTATGGCTGGGTCATAGGGTAGGTCTATATTGAGATTTTTGAGAAACCTCCATACTGATCTCCAAAGTGGTTGTACTAATTTGCACTCCCACCAACAATGGAGAAGGGTTCCTCTTTCCCCGTACCCCCTCCAGCATTTGTTGTTGCCTGAGTTCAGAGTAAAGGCCATTCTAACTGGAGTGAGGTGGTATCTCAGGGTTGTTTTTATATGCATTTCCTTTACTACCACAGATGTTGAACATTTCCTCATATGTTTCTTTGCCATTTTTATCTTTTCTCTTGTGAAGTATCTCTTTAGCTCCTTTGCCCATTTCCTAATTGGTTTATTGGGCTTAGAGGGGCTTAGTTTTTTGAGTTCTCTGTAGATGACAGATATTAGGCATTTGTCTGTTGCTGTGCTGGTAAAGATCCTATCCCATATGGTTGGCTGTCTTTCTATTTTGGTGGCTATGTCCTTAACTGTGCAGAAACTTTTTAATTTGTAGTAGTCCCATTTGTCGAGTCTCTCCCCTATTTGTTGTGCCCCTGGGACTATATTCAGGAAGTTCCTTCCTGTGCCTATAAGTTCTAGCATCTTTCCTACTCTGTCCTTCAGTAGTTTCAAGGATTCAGGTCTGATATTGAGGTCCTTGATCCATTTTGAGTTGATCTTGGTGCATGGTGATAGGCTTGGGTCTACTTTGAGTTTTCTGCATATGACTGCCCAGTTCTCCCAGCACCAGTAATTGAAGAGGCTATGTTTTTTCCATTATATGTCTTTAGCTCCTTTGTCGAATATCAGCTGACTGTAAGAGTGCGGTTTTATTTCTGGATCTTCAATTCTGATCCATTGGTATTCCGGTCTGTTTTTATACCATTACCAGGCTGTTTTTGTTATAATGGCCCTATAGTAGAGCTTGAAGTCTGGTATTGTGATACATCCTGCACTGCATTTTTTGCCTAGAATTGCTTTGGCTATTCTAGGTCTTTTGCTGTTCCATATGAATTTATGGATTGCTTTCTCTATTTCAGTGAAGAATGTAACTGGGATTTTGATAGGGATTGCAGTGAATTTGTATAACAATTTGGACAATTTGGCCATTTTCACTATATTGATTCTGCCTACCCATGAGCATGGGAGGTCTTTCCATCTCCTTGTGTCTTCTTTGATTTCCTTTATTAGATTTTTTTTAAAAAAATTTTTTTTGGCCAGTCCTGGGCCTTGGACTCATGGCCTGAGCAGTGTCCCTGGCTTCCTTTTTCTCAAGGCTAGCACTCTGCCACTTGAACCACAGCGCCACTTCTGGCCGTTTTCTGTATATGTGGTGCTGGGGAATTGAACCTAGGGCCTCATGTATACGAGGCAAGCACTCTTGCCACTAGGCCATATTCCCAGCCTACCTTTATTAGATTTTTATAGTTCTCATTAAATAGGTCCATCACGTCCTTGGTTAGGTTGATCCCTAGGTACTTTATTCTTTTTTTGGCTACTGTCAATGGAATTGTTTCCATAATTTCTTTTTCTGCTTGTACATTGCTGGTGTACAGAAAAGCTGCTGACTTTTGTGGATTGATTTTGTATCCTGCTACTTTGCCAAAATGGTTTATTAGGTGTAGGAGTTTGGGGCCTGAGTTTTTTGGGTCTTTCAGATATAAGATCATGTTGTCTGCGAAGGGGATAGTTTGATTTCTTCATTGCTGATGTGGATCCCTTTGATGTCCTCCTCTTGCCTTATTGCTATGGCTAGGGATTCCAGCACTACATTGAAAAGAAGTGGGGAGAGTGGACATCCTTGTCTTGTTCCTGAGTTTAGGGGGAATGATTTAAGTTTCTCTCCATTTAATATGATGTTAGCAGTTGGTCTGTTGTATATGGCTTTTATTGTTTTGAGTAATGTTCCATCTATTCCTATTGTCTCCAGAGCTTTTAATAAGTATGGATGTTGTATTTTGTCAAAGGCTTTTTGGGCATCGACTGAGATAACAATGTGTTTCTTGATTTTAGTTCTGTTTATGTGGTGAATTACATTGATTGATTTACAGATGATGAACCCTCCTTGTGTCTGTGGGATGAAGCCTACTTGGTCCTGATGTATAATTTTCTTGATCCGTTTCTGGATCCTGTTAGCTAATGTTTTATTGAAGAGCTTTGCGTCCGTGTTCATTAGTGATATTGGTCTGTAGTTCTCTTTTTTTGTTGGGTCATTGCCTGGTTTGGGAATGAGTGTGATATTAGCTTCATAGAATGAGTTTGGGATTTCTCCCTCCGTTTCTATTTCGCGGAAGAGTTTGAGAAGTATTGGTATTAGTTCCTCACTAAAGGTTTTATAGAATTCGCTGGTGAATCCATGTGGGCCTGGGCTTTTCTTTGTTGGGAGGTTATTGATTACCCCCTGTATCTTGCTGTAAGTTATTGGTTTATTTCGTTGATTTATGTCTTCTTGGTTCAGTTTGGGCAGTTTATACTTCTCTAAGAATTGATTCATTTCTATAAAATTATTGTTTTTTAGTGAGTAGAGTTCTGGAAATAGTTCCTTATGATGGTTTGAATATCGTGTGTAATTTTTGTAATTTTTCCGGTGGAATCCCTGATTTTATGTATATGAGTCTCTCCTCTTCTTTTTTGTAAGTCTTGTGAGGGGTCTGTCAATTTTATTTATTTTCTCAAAGAACCAGCTTTTAGTCTTATTTATTTGTTGAATGGTCTTTCTATTTTCAATCAGATTTATCTCTTTAATCTTTGTGATCTCTCTCCTCCTAGTCGTTTTAGGTTTGATCATTTCTTGTTTCTCCAGTTGTTTTAGGTTCATCGTGAGGTTATTCACCTGCTCTGTTTCCATTCTTTAATGTGAGTGCTAAGGGCAATGATCTTGCCCCTCAGTACTGCCTTAGCTGTATCCCATAGGTTTCTTTGTGATGTATTTTCGTTGTCATTGTGGCTTATGAATTCATTGATTTCATCTTTAATTTGGTCTGTGGCCCGAGTGTTGAATAACTGTGTGGGGTTTAGCCTCCAAGAATGTGTATAGCCTCTATGGTAACCGTTGTTATTGAGGGTTACCTTTAATCCACTGTGGTCAGATGTAATACATGGGATGATGTCAATACTTTTGTATTTGCTGACGTTCTTTGTGGGGGCTATGACATGGTCTATTTTAGAGTATGATCCATGGGCTGCTGAGAAGAAGGTTTATTGTGTCTCTGTAGGGTGGAAGATTCTGTATAGATCTGTCAGATCCATTTGGGATATGGTGTTACTTAGGTCCTCAGCTCCCTTGCTAATCCTCTGGGTGTTGGATCTGTCTCTTGGAGAGAGTGGGGTATTAAAGTCACCCACTATGATTGTGTTTGGGTCTATCTTGTTCTGTAGTTCTGTGAGAATTTGCTTGACATATGTAAGGCCTCTTTGGTTAGGTGAGTATACATTTATCACCGTGATGTCTTGATTCTGGATTTTTCCTTGTATTAAAATGTAGTGGCCTTCTTTGACTTTTTGAGTTGATTTTAATGAGAAGTCCAGCTTGTCTGAGATCAGAATGGCTACTCCTGCCATTTTGGTAGGTGCGTTTGCTTGGAAGACCTTACTCCATCCTTTCATTTGGAGCCTGTTTTTATACCTTGCTGTAAGGTGGGTCTCTTGTAGACAACAGATGGCAACTTTTTGTTTGCAGATCCATTCTGCCAGTCTGCTCCTCTTTATTGGAGAGTTTATACCGTTTATATTCAAAGAGATCAAGGATATGAGTGTTTTTTCTCCTTCCATTTTCTTGTTGGGCTGTTTTTCCTCTTTTTTTTTCCTTGTCTTTAGTGAGCTGCTCTTTCCGTTGAGCTCTGGCTATTGTAGTTTCTTTCTGTTCCTGTCTTTGTGTCCTGTACGATTTCTGTTGGGTGGGATTCCCCTCTTAAAATTTGCTGTAGGGCTGGTTTTTTATTCACATACTCCTTTAGATCCTCTTTGCTATGGAAAGATCTGGCCCCTCGAATATGAACTCCAGCTTCGCTGGATATTTTATTCTAGGTTGGCACTTGTTGGCCTGTAGAACTTGGATGGTGTTCTTCCATTCTCTTTGCGCGTGATAGGTTTGTGTGGAGAGGTCTGCTGTTATTCAGATCCTCTTCCCATTGTAATATATTTCTTTCTTCGCTTTGGCTGCTTTCAAAATTTGCTCTTTATTCCTGAGATCTGAAGTCTTGAATATTATGTGCCTTGGAGTGGCTTTTCTGGGGTCTGGTCTTCCAGGTGTCCTATAGGCTTCGGTTACCTGGATGGGGTCCCTTGTGAGATTGGGGAAGTTTTCTGCAATAACTTTATTGAAAATATGTTGAAGCCCTCTGCTCTGGTATTCGGCTCCTTCTATTCCAATTATGCACAGATTATATCTCTTGTCTTTGTCCACTAGCTCCTGGATTAGTCTGCCCTGGAGCTTTACCGTTTCCTGGAGTGTGGTAATTTTCTGGTTCTTATCAGCTGCATCATCCTCCAAGAAAGAGATTCTGGATTCAATATGGTCAATTCTTTGTGCTGTAGATTCAATTGCGGTGTTTATGGATGTCAGAGAGCTATTTATGGTTACCAGATCAGCTCTGATCATGGAAATTTCTTCCTTTAAAGAGTTGTATTTTAAATCTATTTTTCCATGCATTTCACTTCTGAGGATGTTAAAGTCTTCTTTAACGGAGGTTTGCACTGTACCCATTTTTGCTTTCATTTCTTTCTTGGCTTCCTGGATGTCCTTCGAGACTTCCACTCTAAACTCCAGGAATTATTTTCTGATTTCGTTTCTGAGGCTTTCCATCATTTCTGTTAACATGGCCTCAGTTGATTTTTTATTCTCCATCTCCTCTTCAGTTGTGCTGCTTTTTGGAGCTGGCTAGTTGGCTTGCCCTTTGAAGAAATATATTATATTTCTTTGTGATTTGCGCATCTGGAGATCTGTGGGTAGCTTCCCTGGTTTGGCTTTGTGCTGGTTCCTGCTGGTCTGTCAGTGGGAGACTTGGGTCCTGGCCCTGGGTTTGAGTTTGGCTGTTGAACCTTACTGCCCAATGGGTGACATGACTGTCTCGGTTGTTGCTGGGGTGGTCACCCTCCCTGCACTTGGGGGTGGGTAGGTTCTGTGTCTTTCTCTGTGGCATAGTGTCCTGCCACTGTGTTGTGCTGACCCTAGCGTGCCCCTGGTGGGGGTTTGCTGGTCACTGATTCAGCGTGGTGTGGAGGCTTTTCTCTTCTTTGGTTCTTTTTCCCCACTCTGTATCTTGGTCAGAGGAGCTCACCTCTCAGGTGGTTCGCCCACCTGTGTGGATTGCTCTGGGGCCAGTGTTGTTGAGGGGCAGCCCACCCACTTATGCGAAATGCACCAAACTGAGTGGGCACTGCCGCTGGGTGGCTCTGCCCTCCTGTGCGGGTGCGCCTATCAGAGTGGGCACTGCCACCTGGGGGCTCCACCCACCTATGTGACATGCACCTACCACAGCGGGTGCTGCCGTTGGGGGCTATGCCCACCTGTGTGGGGTACACCTACCAGAGAGGGCCCCGGGTTGTTGGGGTTTGCTTGTGCCCTTCCGTGATTTTGCTGTGCAGGACGGTATGTGTGAGCCCCAGTGGGATCAAATGTCTGGGCGCGGGTTAGCACCCACAGACTGCACCTCCGCTGCGAGGGGGGCATGTGATCGGGCCCAGGTGAACCTGCTGGGCTGGTATTGCCCACCAGCGTGCCTGTGACTTTTGTTGAAAAATTCTGTGAGGCCCAGGTTCCTGGGGTGGGGCTTCCAATGCCTGCCAGTCCCCGGGCCCCTGTTGGGAAGGGGAGCGTGGCTGGTGCGGCTGGTTCAGGCTCCTCTGCTGCCCTGGTGCTGCTCCGCCCTTCCCCTGCTAGCTCCCGTATCCTCCCAGAGTTTGAAGGGACCTTTAGCCACCAGATTTGGGGGTTCTTTGTTCTCTAGGGGTGGGGAGGGAGGGAGCTCTAGCTTCTTTGTAGGGTTTGAGTCTCTGATAGCTGGTTTCCGTTGTGGGAGGGGGTATTGGGGAGCTTACTGGTACTGGATTGTGTGTGTGTCCCGCACTGCTGTTGGCCCTTCGGGGGTGGGGTGCTGGGTGGTCATTTGGTGGTGGCGGCCCCCACTCTCCCCTTTGCACCGCTCAGTTCCCCTGCTGCTCACGTCCGATCCCTCCTGTGCAGTCCCGAACTTCCCGTTGCCGCCGTCTGTCTAGATTGGTTTGTGCTCCCCTGGGGTCCGTGGAGTCCTGCTGTCTGGACTCTGCACTCCTGGCATGACTTTTCAGCACTCGGTTTGTTGGCGCAGGGTCCCCATTCCCAGCCTGGCCCTGTTTGGGCCAGGGTTGGCGGGTGGGGGTAGGGCACCCCAGAGATTTTCTGGCTCCGTGCAGGTTATAGGCTCTTCTTATTTTTGTCCTTTTTCATTTCCTGCATTTCTCCACTGCTTTTGGCTGCTAGTTTTGCTGGGTTCTTGATGGGGTGTTGGGTGCTGGAGTTCCCAGTTCACTATTCAGTTGGAGCGAGTTGGGGTGCCTCCCTACTGTGGTGGCGCCATCTTCCTCCTCTCCTGTGTTTAGACTTTTGGGGAATCCCCATACTGCTCTCCAGAGTGGTTGAACAAGCTTACAATCGCACATCATCACCAGCATAGACACAGCAATCCCACTCCCAAACATTTACCCAATAGAGCACAAACAAGGCTACCATAAAGCCACCACCACAACTATGTTCACCGCAGCACTATATACCATAACCAAGGTATGGAATCGGCCTAGATGCCTTTCAACTGGATGAATGAGTTAAGAAAATATGGTATACATACAAAATGGAATTCTATTCATTCATCAGAAAATGTTATTGTACTATTGATAAAGACTTGGAGAAATGAAGTAAACAAAGACTGAGAGAAATAAAGGTAGCTTGGTTTCTTGTGGTAGCTAGAATATGCCTATAAATTTGTAAGTAAACACACTGGATAGTATGGGAACAGTTACAAATGAATTGACTGAAATAAAATGGACCCCAGGAGGGCTCATGTAGTATAATTCTTTATAAAGACTAAGTCAAGGATGTAGCACAAAGGCAAAGCATTTACCTAACAAGTACAAAGTTCTGAGTTCAAGCTCCAGTTTCAAAAAGAGAGAAGACCCCATCCAAAAAGAAAAAAAAAGAAAAAAAGAAAGAAAGACTAAGTCAAATAAGTACCAGTAACTGGGTACTTGTGAGGGGTGATAGGTAGAGAGGTAAGAATTCATTGTGTATATCATAAAATTAAGATAAAATAAGAAACAGGGCAAGTTGAAGGAAGTTGAAAATGATGAAAGGGGTGACAAGGATCAAGATGCATTGTATGCATAAATTGCTTTGGTAAATGCCAAAAAATTAAAAATAAATTAAAAATAAATAGTCCTTGGTTGCCAACAAACCTGAGTGAGAAAAATGTGAAAAGGGATAAACAAACTGCCAGCTCTTGTTGGCAAACCTAGATAGAAGATCTTGCCTCAGGAGTAGGAAGCTCCCCCTTTTAAGACTTCTTTGGCATGGGGTGAGCCAAGGATGCCTTTGGACTTATGTGGAATTTGAAATCCTGCCTATCCACTCCACTCACGACAGGGATTTTTGGCAGAATGGTTATGATTTTGAAGCTCCAGTTTTCACACTCGTAAATGGAAATGATAATAATGATCACTGTGTTTATTTTTGGGGTTCATTAAATCTTAAAATAAGGAAATCAATGAAAAGGCTTACCAACCTGCAGAGCATAATATGGGAACTTGGGAAACATTTGACTAATATAATTATTATCACCATTGTTGCTGTAATCATCTCCATCTCCATCATCATCATCATCATCATCATCATCATCATCATCATCGCTCTCATTATCACCAGAATCATTCTGATCAGTCATAAATCCTTTAACCTTAACCCCATTGGAGTAATTATCTTGGATCAATCGCTATCTTTTTGAATATCTGCCTTAATTTTTGTAGGATGACTAAATTCCAATTAGTTTGTCATGTGATTTTTGCTTTGTGTCCTCCCTCCCAATTTAGTAATTACAGACTGGAAGACACAGTGATTCAAAGTTAGACACTCATGCTAATAGGACATAATTGTAATTTAGCATGTAGGAGTTAGTGCATCTGAGACATAAGCACAGGATAATTGGGACATGTGGTTCCGAGTTTGGACAGTGCTGGTGTGTTCAGTAAAGCACCAAAGATTATAAATAATGAAAGAGAGAGGCTACTATTATTTTCTATAAACAAAATGACATTTAATGGCGTTTTAGGTATGCCTGTAATTTCAACTTTATTCAGCTACAAAACTACTTATTTTCTTGAAGGAAAGAAGCCAGACAATTAGACCCAAGAAGGAAATAAAATCAAAACATAGCAATGATAAAATAACCCAAGCAGCAATGAATTTCTAGTCATAAATTCCACATAGATACCAATATTTTATTATCTTTGGGATTATTCTATGCTGTGAAGTGATTTGTGGTGTCTTGCTCTTCAACTTATTTTGGAGATTAGATTTGTTTTTTAATGACCTCCTCCTCCTCCTCCTCCTCCTCCTCCTCCTCCTCCTCCTCCTCCTCCTCCTCCTCCTCCTCCTCCTCCTCCTTCTCCTCCTCCTCTTCTTCTTCTTCCTCTTCCACCTCCTCCTCTTCCTCCATTTCCTCCTCCTCCTTCTCCTCCTTCTCCTTCTTTTCTTTTCCCCTCTGCTAAGGTACAATCACAATACTGGGCATTCTGTTTTTCAGTTGTTGGAAAATAATTATATCATGAAGAACATGATAAGTAAATAAATTGGTGACCAGTTGGATGAACATTGTCTTAAGCCAAGTGATAAAGAGTTTCCTCATCTCATCCTATGTCTGTAAAGGCTCCAAGAGGAAAGAATTTCCCTCCTGAAGCACAACTTTAGAATGAGGTGTTAAAGATATGGTATATGAAGTTACATTGTGAGAGCAAAGAAAACACATGGATGAGGAAAGGAGACCATATTCTACCAAAGCATGTACAATAATGTGTTATGGCCTCAGTGTGGAGTTTGAATGAGGTAGTAGATGAAATTCAGAGAGGTTAGGGGAGCACTGATAGGTCTCAGGCCACTGTGTATCAAGTTCACCCCTTCTAGAAAGATCATGCTCACTACATTCTAGAGAATGAATTTGAGGGATGGAGAACCAGAACTCATTAGGGAACTGATAGTGAGCCAACTGAGAGACACAGTAACCTATAATCAGGTGATGGAATTAGTGAAACATATATTTCTTATGAAAAATAATATGTTAAGGTCCACAGAGCCAAATTCCTGATTGGGGTTTATTTGGGTGAAGAGGAATAAAATACTCAAGGACTTTACATATTACCATCTTGAGAAAGAATGGGTGGACCTATTTACAGAGACCAGAAGCCTTCAGGAGGTGTGTATCTGTGAAGAAGGAGACAGAAATTTGAGGAAACCTTTCTTAAGAATTCAAATAGGAAATTTGTGAAAGCAACTGAGAACACAGGCAAAAAGGCCAAAGGAGTAATACTTGAAAACTGTCATAGTGTAGAGGTAAAGAGCCTGGGGGAAGAGGGTTGTTTATCTGAAGTTGTGAATATTTGTGTGCAAGGGCTACAATGCACACCTTTGTTTACTGGGGTGAACAAGATATTGAGGCAGCAGCTACCCATGTTATTTTCTTCTCTGCCTCTATAGTGGCATGGGGGAAATAGAAGTTCCTATGACACCATTGCTTATTCTCTCCAAACAACTAAAATAGAGAAGGACACTAGGAAACAAAAACTCTTAGATAATGAGATATCTGATGATTATTTGAACTTAGGATGCAAGTTCCTGTTATATATCAATAGTGGTGGAATTTACAAGGAACAAGAAGAATGAAATGGGAGAGATGGAGGGAGAACAATTCTCAGGGCTTGGAAGTGCAGTATGAGTATCCATGGAAATGCTTTTAAGTGTCTGGACACGCTTTTGACTCACTGGCATCGTGTTCACAGTGACAGAATAATGTCACCTGGTCTGCTACTTTAGAAATTCAGCATATGGGTTGACTGAAACACTTGGACTGTTAAAGAAAGCTAGTGATAAGTGCACTAAAGATATCTGTTCTTTTGCCAAAAAAGCATACAATTGATAGATAGTAACAGTGCTGACAATATGAATGACACATATATTCCTACTAATCTATTTTAATAATATTTATTAAATGCCTTGCTATTGTCAGGCTTGTGAAAAGAGTTTTTCCTGCACTGGTAAGCAATGCTCACAACCACTCAAAGAAATAATTACTATGATTAGCCTAATTTTACAGATGAGAAGTTAAGACACAGATTCTGAGATGTTAGAGTTGTCTGAGCCCACATGTCTGAAACATGGTAAAGTGAGGAGTTGAATCCAGCCCATACTGCCTTTTCACTTTGATATGGTGGTGGGTAGAACTTGATTATTATAATAAAAACACTATGAGACAACAAAATTAATAGGATGTGTTTTGTGCAAAGTGATTCATAGCTCTCATACAACTTAATTCTAACAACTTCCTTGAGGCAGATCCAACTGTGTAGACATTGTAAATCCAAACTTAGTCCCGTCAGATAATGTGTACTTTATAGAGTTATTGTACTGCTAGGATTTGTATCCAAATTTTCTGATTCTAGTTCTCTTATAGTAAACCATTCCCTTGGTTGTTGGTTATTAGCTTGTTATGCATAAGTAAAGACTGCCTAGGCCTGTGGGGTTGGCACAAACCAGACACATAGATCAATGGAATAGTATAGAGAACCTAGAGCTAAGTTTATATAGCTACAGCCAGCAGAGTCTCCACAAAGGTGCCAAAAATATGTTTGGAGAAAAGACCCTTTTAAACAAATGGTGCTGGGCAAACTGGATATCCATATATACTTGAAGAATTAAATTAGGTTCCTATCCCTCATCTTTACAAAGTCAATTCAGAATAGATCAAGACCTTCACATAAGACCTGACTCTTTGAAACTACCATAGGAAAACATAGGGAAAATACTTCAGTATAGAGGCATAAGCAATGATATCTAACTGACCTTTTATAAAATCTAACAATTGGAACTGACTAAAAATATCAATTACCAGAGTGAAGAGATGGCCTGCACAATGAGAGAAAAGTTTGTTTCAGCTATCTATATGATATCTATAATATGTAGAGAATTCAAAATGTTAACAAATAATCCAATTAATACGTGGACAAATTAATCAGACAGACAATTATCAAAAGAAGTTATACAACTGGCTAATAAATACCAATAAATAAATAAATAAATCTTTTTTTATTTCTTTCCCATGGTTTTATCCTGATATCACTATATTGGAACTAGGGAAGGGAAGGGAAATATCAAAATGGAGAGATAAATGATGAAAAGACAATCCAATGCAACAGCAATATTTTAAAAAACTATATGGTGTAAACCAACTGTACAACCCATGGCAGGGGAGAGGGAAATGGGGAGGGGAGAAATGAGGGAGGAGGTAACAAGGTGGATAAGAAATGTACTCACTGCCTTATGTATGAAACTGTAACCCCTCTATACATCATTTTAACAAGAAATAAATGAAAAAATACATGAAAAAGGGTTTAACATCTTTAACCATCAGGGAAATGCAAATCAAAACCACTTTCACATTGTACAGTCCACTGGATTTAGTACTTTACAAGACTCTAAAACTATGGTCTATATTGGCCATCACCCTAATAAGTTTATTATTGATAATCATTAGATAGTCACCCCTCATTCTTCTCTTCCCTATCTGCTACCTTCCCACAAACCTATATACATCTTTATTAATTTGATATAGTTGCATATTTCATATACATGAAATCATACAATAGGTGCAAAAATACTACATTGACATTCCATCTCAAAATAGTCAACGTCACTATCATTAAGAGAGCAAAGAGGAATGAATGCTGGAGGAAGATCAGATGAACCAAGGCAAATAGGAACCCTTTTATTCCATTGGTAAATTAGTGCAGCAAGTATGGAAACCTGTATGGAATTTCCTCAAAAAAAAAACTACAAAAAAAAAGAACAACTAAAAATGATACTGTGGTAAGATACTGCTATATCATTACTGGTTCTGTACCTGGAAAAATGTAAGTTAGCCTATTATAGAAACATCTGCATACCATATTGCAATTAAGGAATCAGCTTCAGTGCCCATGAAAGCATGAAAGGATTAAAAAAAAAAAGCAAAAACAACAACATGGCATACATACACTATGGGATTTTATTCAAACATCAAGAAGAATAAAATTATGTCAGCTGAAGAAAAATTGAAGTCATACTATTAAAGGTAGGTTTTCTTAATCAGAAAGGCAAGAATCATAAGTTTTCTCTCATGTAGAATTTAGATTTCTTTTAAGAGATATGGAAGTAGATAGAACAAAGATATTTGGGAAGGGAAGAGGATCAGTGAGGGGTAAGAAGAAAGTGTAATGTTGGGATGAATATGGTCAAAATACATTATATGAATGGATGAAGATACCAGATTAAATTTGTTAAATTCACCAAAAAGAATATATATATATATGGTTTGAATTGGGCCTTGGCAAATTGTAGTACTTATGAAATCAAACCGTGTATATGCTTGCTTTTGCTGTCTTTTGAAAGTGACACCTGGTTGGTACATTTATTTATCTACTCAAAAGATAGAATAAAGTGTTACAGAGTCTACTGTAAGCATCTACCAGTGCTGTTTGTGGTGGTATACTTTTTTTTTTGTTCATGTTTTCATGAGTCACAATTTATCATCTTTACATAGTTGAACAAAGGAGTTGCCATTTAACAAAGCAGTTAATGAATACAGTATATTTTGGCCAATGTCACCCCTTTCATCATACTCCCCCGGCCCTCCCTTCTCCACCCCTTCCCTCTCTTTTCTTAATTTTGTAACCGATGTAGTATTATACTTTTTAAGGGCCAGAGTCACAGTAGTCTTGGAGGAAGTGGTGAGATTATCTTTCTAGTAACACAACCAGAACAATGTTTGCCACTGAAATGATATTTTGAAATAAACGTATCATCAAAACAAGATGACTCTTGAATAATAGCTGGCTCTAGGTTTGATGATAGAAAATGACTGTCTATTGGCAATTTGGGCCTAAGAAATACCTAGAACATGCTTTCTATAGTATTTTTCTTCACTGAGTTAGAAAAGAATCTCTTTCCTAAAAAAAAAACAAAACAACAACAACAACAACAAAAAAAACCTCTTGATTCTTCATTAGGAAGTATTTCAAACATAAAACCGTATCTGTGTAGTCCTTACTGTGACAGAAAGGAAAGCAAAATCTAAATGTCTTCTAAAATGCCTACCCCTTACTGAGTGCAACTGCATCTAAGGCCAGGATACTTTCTAATGTAAAATCTGAAGCCAGGAGTAGAAAGCTAAAAAGTCATTATCATACAATTTTTACTAAATAATAAATGTGGAAGAGGGATTGTGCCTGGGATATGTTAGAAACGGCATTGACTTTGTTCTCTGGGAGTTGAATGGGTAAAGATTGTAGATATTTCAAGGGTATTTTTCCTCAGTAAAATAATAGAAGTGCCTTGCTGTTTTCCTCCCTTATTCCATTCTCAAGAGACAAAGAAATAGGTATCTTTTATGAACATAAGATGATAAGTGTTCCTTGAGCTTCAGATAAGTGAGTGTGTGCACACACAGGTGAAAATGGAAAACATTACAAGCAACCACAACTTCGGGACATTTTTGTCATCCTTCTGACAAAAATTATTTTCTACAACTCAAATGAAATTTACTGATCACATTGTTATTATCAGTTACTAACTAGGTGCTATGTGTGATAAAATGATAAATTCAATATGGTCCTTAAACTCAAGGAGTTTATAATTTATTGACACAGTCTGTGAGCTTCACACTTTTCTGTAGTGCAAAGCAGACTATGCCAATTGTTATTATAATAAAAGTACATGTAAAACCCATAAGGAGCTTGGAACAGGAAAATATAAAACATTTTAGTAGATAAGTTGATCTCTAAGAGTTTTGACCTCACGCCTCTACCCATTTACTAGTTTTCTAACCTTGAACAAGCTCTTAACTGTTTCAGTTCTGCTTTTCTCGTTTGTAAACAAAGGCAATAAATGTATCCATTTTGAAGAAAATTATATAAAGAGCAAGAAATAAGTTAATATGAGTCATTGTAGGAGGCCTCTTAGGGTTGATATTTTATTTGAGCTTTGAAAAACAATAGAGATTTAGACAAGGAGATAGCCATGGGCTAGGTTGCCAATGTAAGGACTCCTATTGGCCTGGGCACTAACGGTGTTCATCTTTAGGGCAAACTGAAAAACAGTGCACTTGTTAGTTTGGGACCATTCTTTTTGTTTCCATCAAAAGAACTATCCCTGGTGATGATCCTTATGTCTGACCTCTAGGAAATGAAAAGAGAAGGAGTTCTAACTCTCCTTTCTGAACCATTATTAGTCATTATCACAATAATTTTTTAACCAATTTAGACAGCTGCCATCTTTGAAAGCAGAACAAGGTATAAGTGAAAACTTCTAGACAGGTAAGTTTGGCTGGAGTTCAGCAGGTTAGAAAGGTTAGAAAGCACAGGATGGGTGATGGGAGTCCCTATCTGGAGGAGATTTCCAAGACAATGCCCAGAAAGCATCCGGCTCTACAAACCTGGTAGCCAAAGCAACAGGGTTGACCAGGAATGACCTACTTTTACAAATTTTCCTGGAAAATAAATAATAAGCATTGGTCATATTTGTTGCTATTATCCAGACAGAAGTAGAGAACAGAAAAAAGGACGGGTGTGAGGGTTGCCAATACATGCTGGGGATGGCCTACCCCAGTCACAATCACAAATAACTCTTGGTTGATATGGATTTGACCTCTTTTCCATTTCGTCTTGTTAAGTTATTCCCCAGGTGACTAGGGAGTTCTTTTCATCTTATTGCCTGTTGCTTCAGCACAAGAAGGTGTCCAGTCATCCATGATTCTGTCTCTACCTGTGCCTCTTGACTTAAGTTATCTTCTGCTTGGAAAGTAACCTCCACTTATCCTTCCTGGACAAGCTTAATCTCCCACACTTCCCTGCAATCTCTGGCTTTTCTCAGATACTTCCCCTCCTCAACCCCATCTCTTACTTCTGAACTCAATGTTACCATTGCCACTTAGGTTTAAGAACCTGATGGAGGAAATTTAGGGAGCCACCTCCATCTCAGCTGTCTTCATTCTTAAACTTCGAATCGAAGTCCCTTCAGGAGAGAAAAAGACAGAGTCTGGTTTCCCACATAGAGCACCAGGCCAGAATTCTGAAATATCCCTGGGAAATCTGCTAATTTATTTAATCATAAGATAGGATCAAAAACTTTCACACAATCAGAAAAATCCCTAGTACTTTTTAATGTTTACCTCATTTTTTTCTCCTAAAACTTCTAAGATTATTGTAAGTAACCCTACTATCTTTATGTTTATATATTTCCCTTCTTCCCTACCACAGGGATTTCCCCTGGCTGAAAACAGAGAAGGGAAAAATCAATAAGCAAGGGCATTCCTGTGTGAAAGTAAACCTTGGTTCTGTTTCCTGCATATAGGAAGTTGTCCACATGTACATCTCCTGATTTTCCATTGCTGTATATCATATGCATGCCTTCCCTGCTAGCTAGACCAAATGCATTCTATTGTGTATTACCTATATTTGGTAAGAAAGTAAATAAAGCCCAGAGATGTTAATCAAATCATCCAATTCACACAGGGTAAGACTAGAATCCACGCCTTTCTAAGTACCAGAGTTTGACCATGACACTTCCACTGTTGGTGATTTTTTTTTGTACTAGAGTCAGGGCTTTGAACTTCTAGTCAGGGGCTCTACTAGTTGTGCCAATTCCTTAGCCATTTTGCCCTAGTTATACTCCAAATATGGTCTTGTTCAGGTCTATTTGTGCTTCTATGTAACAGTGA
Source organism: Perognathus longimembris pacificus (assembly GCF_023159225.1). Lineage (NCBI taxonomy): Eukaryota > Metazoa > Chordata > Mammalia > Rodentia > Heteromyidae > Perognathus > Perognathus longimembris. The sequence continues at coordinate 18,681,620 of NC_063162.1, read as the reverse complement.
TAAAACATTTTATTGGTTAAGAGAATCTCATGAACTTTTTGCTTAGGATGACCTTGAATTGCGATCCTTCTGATCAACCTCTACCTGCTAAGCTGCTGGGAATAAAGGTGTGAGTATCAGGCCTGACCTATCTTACTCTGATACGTTTTAGTTAAAAAGAGAAAGAGGCGGGGGGCGGGGGGGGGGGTCCCAAACTGGAGATGATTGTAATCTCAGAGTTGGTACAGTGGTTGGTTTGTTCTGTAACAATTTAGTTCTGCTTACAACCAGGTGATCAGGAGCTAAAAATAATTCTCAAACACCAGAACCTCATAGGAAGTTCTCCATGATGTCCATATATGAGCAGCCAGTGGTCAAGCCCAACACATCCATCCTCCCATAAATGGCCTCTGTCACGTAGATTGCCACTTAAGGCTTTTGCTGCCAATAGAGGAATCAAGACCTAAAATTGACCCCTCACTTCTTATGACTCAGTGGCACCCAGTCCAACTGATATTTATGATAATGACAGATCAACTAACAAAAGGCAGACATGACATGGAAATGAGCCTTAACTATTCTTCATTCTAGAAACATCAAGTGATATGACTGTGCCTTGTTTGAGTAATGGAGAGTTTTCTCTGAATTCTTACCTCCACATATTCTGATATGATTACAAAATACAAACTAAACAAATGAAAAGAGTAATCCTTGAGTGTATACTATACAGCAGCACTTCCACATACAACCATGTTACTCTCAAATGTAGTACCTAGTATATTTACATATTTAATACCTGAAATTTGCCAAGTGATTACACAAACAAAATATGGAAAGATGTATAAAACTTCTAAGTTTTTGTTAATGAAGTGTAAACCCAAAGTTTAGAGATTGAACATTTGGCTAAAAAGCATATAAATAGTTGGTGATGAAACTGAGACTCGAATCCTTTCCTGTCTTCAAATTTTTGCTTATTCTGACCTTATCAATTGTCACTCTACCTTAGGAACTACCAGGAAAACTTCTCAGATCCTATATTAGTAAACTTAGAGCATTATATTCTCTTTATAGGGCTGGTTTCCTTGTAACTCTCTGAGCTTCGTATACTGCTTAAATAATTTGTATGTTTTTTTGTTTGTTTGTTTGTTTTTTTTTGGCCAGTCCTGGGCCTTGGACTCAGGGCCTGAACACTGTCCCTGGCTTCCTTTTGCTCAAGGCTAGCACTCTGCCACTTGAGCCACAGCGCCACTTCTGGCCGTTTTCTGTATATGTGGTGCTGGGGAATTGAACCCAGGGCCTCATGTATATGAGGCAAGCTCTCTTGCCACTAGGCCATATCCCCAGCCCCACTTGTATGTTTTAAAGTCATCGCAATACTTTATACTTCACTTTTTCATCTATAAAAAAAAGATTATAGTTTCCAAGTGGCAATACTTAGGTCAATAATTAAATGAGATGGATTCAGAGCTTGTCACTCAGTTGATACTCAAGTATTTCTTATTATCAAGTGGTTTCATAGTAGGTTATCATACTCATGCATGCTCACTCAGGGAAGGTGCCATGAACATCTTGATCTACAAGCATCACACCTAGCAAAGAGTAAGTATTTAGGAACATATTGGTTCGAGAAAGAAGTGATCAAGGTATGCACATGGTAGGTCTGTATGTGGAAGTTCAAAATTCTTTGACCATAGGACTAATAGATGTGTTGTAAGAACTATCTGCTGCTGCAGGAATGTACATACCTAGACGTCTTATTATGATTATTTAAGGTGCACAGAGATACTCTTGTAATTTCTGAAGGACACAATTGCTTAGAAGTATTGCTTAAGTCTTAATAACATCTCATTGACTCTCTTCACCAATGGTGGCTCCTCTGAAATTTTTGAACATTAAAGGAAAAAGGGAACACACCTTCAAAACTAAATATCACTAGGTGAAATTATTCAAAATTGATTGCCACTAAAATTCAAGATTTTAGGCAATAAAACCCTCTGGGATGTGGACTATACAGCATCTGATTCTTTCTGGTAACAATGACTAGAGGTTTCTGTTATTTGAACAAAGAATAAAATGGAGAGATCTGTCTTTATTTTCTTTTAAACATCCTTATTTGCCAGGAGTAGTACTATATATTAGCATAGGGGTATACATGAAAATTTGGAATGATGTCAAGGGTGATTAAATAAAGCCTTCTCCATGGTCATAAGTGTTCTTTGGAAACATATTTGTATTACAGTGATCCCTTCATTATGTTACTATTGGTTGGCCACAAGAGGAAAATATTTTATCCCAAGATAGATGGGAATTAGTTATCAAGGCTAAATGAGTGAAATGAACAAATGGAAAAATAACTGACATAGAAAAGGGGATCATGTTAGAGAATTTATATATCCACAGAAGTAATCTGAGTAGTTCTTTGTCAATTCCAGATTATGGTGGCTCTGAATTTCATGAAGTGTGATTGATTATATTTTGACCCTTTGAATCCATGGACTTTGATCGAGTTTGTACCATGTTCTGGTCCCTGTTATAGGCATAATGGATACAGTAGTGAAATAAATTTACCAACATCCTTGCCCTCAGGAAGCTTATAGTCAGCTGTTAGACATTTAGGTTAAATAAGATATTAAAATTAGAGTAAGATAGATAGATACTAAGAGGAAATCTAGGTGTGCTAGCAGAATTGGGAATGGATGCTTAATTTTGGTTAGGTGTCTAGATAAGGCCTTTGGGAGAAGATGGTATCTGACTAATGTAGAAGGAAGGAAACAAATGACCGAATTAAGTGAAATAGCAGCATGAGGGTCAAGGCTTTTCCAGACAAAGGGAGGAGTAAAAACAGCAGGACTCTACTGATGACACTTGAAAGGAGTGAGTGAGTAAAGAATGAAGTTAATAGGTGTTCAATCCAGAAATAGCTGGCCAAATGGTACAGACACTTGTGATCACTTCTTCTGTGTTTTACTCTGAAAATATTAGAGAGCCATTGACTCATTTAGAGTAAGGGAGTTTACTAAACATGCCTCCTTTAAGTTATAAAAGGGTCAGTGATTTTTTTAAAAAAATTAGGGCAACCTAAGGTAGTCTTGTGCTTATAGGGCTTCAAATATTCTTAACTAAGCCTTTGGTGATACCATTTTCAAACCATAAAAGGAGACTACTGGCAAACAAAGCTTGTCTTCATATCTTTAACAATTACTTTTCTCTCTTTTAAATTGATACTCTGTGTGTGTGTGTGTGTGTGTGTGTGTGTGTGTGTGTGTGTGTGTGTGTGTTTGAACTGTATTCAGAAGCATGGGAGCTTTCATTATAGGAGTTTAAAGGGACTAAGAAACAAATGAATTAATTGTTCATGGCTGTGAGAAATAGGATATTTGCCAAGTTCCTTGATCTATTATTTTCCACTGAGGCTGGTCCCCAAACCTTGCCTTCAAAATGTTTACATGGGGAGAAAAATTACTACAGACTAAATTTTCCAAATAGCCATCAATTCGTTTTATAGAACTGTAGAAAAGTTACAATAGAAAATATACCTTGATCAGAATATTTTAATGGAATTATGCATTTTCATTGACCTATTTTTTGGAGTTTTTTTTTTTTTTGCCAGTCCTGAGCCTTAGCACTATCCCTGGCTTCTTTTTGCTCAAGGCTAGCACTCTGCCACTTGAGCCACAGCGCCACTTCTGGCCATTTTCTATATATGTGGTGCTGGGGAATCGAAACCAGGGCTTCATGCATGCTAGGCAAGCACTCTACCACTAGGCCACATTCCCAGCTCGTTGATCTATTTTTTAAAATCAAAGAAAATTTGAAATTTCTCTAAGAAGGGATAGATTGTTTAAGAGAGGACAGGTTTATAAACTGAGTAACGTAATTTAAATTTGGAAATCTGAAAGGAATGGCTACAAAAATAATCACTGCATATTTTCTTCTTAATAGAAATTTTGGAGGACTTACTAATACATGAAAAGAAATACTAGTTCACAAATAATTCTGACTCACTGGCTTTGGGATTGGAAAACTAAAAGTATCTATTAAAAGACATAATAGCTTCTTTGCAATTATAACCAACAATTAGTTAAGTTGACATGCATCTTAACTTGGAATGGTTTAGGGAGTGTCAGTTGATTTTGCTTTATAGGCAGAAAACGAAGTGAATATTGCTGGAAGGCAGCTGGGGAAGACAGAGGTTGTGACTCCAGTTGCTTTATTATTTTATCCAATTTGATGTCTGTTTCCTTTCTTCTCACCTGGGGCCTTCCATTGTGACGTATGTAATTTTAAAGAAAACCAGAGGGTAAAATAAATCACACTAGGCTTTTGCTCTCAGTACTCCTGTCCTTGCCAACTGAGAGTCACAAAGGGAGCTTAGTCTTATTAAAGGTCACTGGGTCAGACCACAAAACCCACAAAGCTGCTCTTAAGGCTTAGTGTTTTGGCTGGGTATCATTATCTTTGAAAACAACAGTGCAGCAGATATCTGGGCAAAGGAAAGTAGCAAAGTGGGCTGCTGAGCTATAGAAAGCTTCAAGCATCCAAACAGAGCAGATGTACTTCTCAAATGCAGGCCTCTGTGCCCTTCTGCATCATCCTTCCTTCTTCTTTGCTTTATCTTTTCTTCTTCTTGAGTTTTACTACCCCAAACTGAGACAGCATGTTGGAACTTTCAAATACACACCACTCCCTCAAGCCCATGCTCAGCTGGTAACAGCACTGCAGAGCTGTTTCCTAACTTGGCACTGCTATGATTTGGGTAGTATAACTATCTGTGGTTGAGGACCGTTCAGTATATATAGGTATTGAGCATCATTCTTGGTCTCCACCCACCAGATGCTGGCAGCACATCTCAGTTCTGACAACCAAACGCATGTCTAGTTATTGCCAAAAGACCTCAAGCAGAGAAACAATTGCCCAGGGTTAAGAACCACTGCATTAGAGATTGAAGTGTGTGACTGACCGTTACCCTCTGCAAGACAGCTTGTGCCTGCCAGTGCTTTAAATGTTTTCCCTAGACTAGAAAAGAGAAAATAGCATAAGTAGCACACACACACACACACACACGCATATATACATATATATGTATGTATGTATATACACACACACATACACACACACGGCTTGGAGAAATTCTATCCACTGGTTAAGTAAGTTTAAATGAAGCTAGGATTGTACCTTTGTGGGATACATGTAGTTTGTCAGTTTGATGAGCTGTGCAACATTTTCCATCCTCAGCACCAGTGCTAGGTAGCATTAACCCACGAACTGTGGAGCCACCACTAGACCCTTTCATTGATGCATTGACATGTAACTGCACCTCAGCTGTCTCAATGTCCATGGCTACAAGATGCTTAATGCTATGCATGACTCAGGATGAGATCCATCAGAGACATTAAGTACTGGGAATGAGAGCCATGTTTCATAACAAGGGGTCACAGATGCATTCATGGATACTGTTTATCTGAGCATTCCTGTCAGTGGCAGAGTAAATCCAGTTGTCTAAAGAATTATGTCAGATGGATCTATTCCATTTAGCTAATATTAAAGACTTATCAAACATATATGGATGCTGCCTGTACTAGTTATGTGAACTAGGTCATTTTATTCTCATTTCATGACTACCTACTATTTCAATTAGTATTTCAAAATGATTATTCCTCCCATTTTGCTGAAGGAAATAGACACGGAGAGACTTAATACCTTCACCATGGCTACATATACTGATTGATTAATGGCTTTAAACCACTACCATAACTTTTTAAACAAGCATGTACCATGTGCATTTTCACTGTATCAGGTTTTCAACTAAATGTTGAACAACCAACGGTGAGCAAGTCATGTTTTCTGCCACCAAGTCATCTGTGATCCACTGTGAAGTTACTTATAAGAATAAACCATTTTGTAAAGCGAAGATTAGCATGACCCTTCTAACATACCAACAGATTTAAGTTAAGATGCTGTGTTAGTTAGATGCTTCAGTGCTGTAACAATGCCCAAGAGAAAGAACTTAAAGAAACATTTATTTTAGTTCATGATTTCTGAGGTTTCGGTCCATGGAAAGCTGGCTTTTTTTTTGCTTTCAGGCCTGAGACCAGGGAGAACATCTTGCTAGAAAGGCGTGGCTGTAGAAATATTCACTTATCTCCTGGAAGACAGGAAATAAAGAGACTGAAAGATGCCAGGGACAAGATCCCCTTCAAAGACATGGCCCCAATGATGTTACTCCCTCCAACTGGGTTCCAACTTCCTTTGTGGCCCCATAATGCCACCAAATTAGGAATTATTCAATAGACCCAGTGTTAAGGTCAGAGCCCTGGTGATCAATCACCCTCAGTAACCGAATCAATCAACTGGGGGCCAAGCCTTTACCACAAGAGACATTTTGGGATATTTCATATCTAAACCATAGTGATAATCACAAATAGGAGAATAGTAAGTACAGCTCTGAAGAGATGCAAGAGAATTTCTCAGGGTAGGCCTTGAGGAATAAACAAGATTCTAGCAGAAATGACCGATTGTAAAGGCTATTGGGGAAGGGGAAATAGCAGGAGAAAAGGCCCCATTCTGTATCCAGCATTCTGTAGACTGTGAAGTCCTATCAGTCCAGTGCAAATCTAACTGCTGTGTTTCCTTCACATGATGTCTGCTATAATGCATGTGCTTTTATTAATGTTCTAGAAGTTATTTGAGTCCTTACTTCCTTTTTCTCTGTGCTAATTACATTTACATTGTTCTACCTACATGGCCTAGATAGGTGCTAAACAACCTGATGGAAAGAACTCTGTTTGCATTAGTTGCTCTTTAGTTGATGCTAGCTAAGTAGGCAGTATGCAAGTCCTCGACAGACAACCAAGTAAACTCGCTCCTTTTGTGACTGGGATAAAGAAAAAGGGAAATGTTGTGGGTGAAATCAAGGGCGAATTAACTGGTAACATCTAGTGGAATCTTGGTATCCTGGAGGCCAGCCTGAAAGTGGGCAAAGGAATGGTCCAGGATAGAACTTTCAAACGAGAAGAGAAGGCACAAGGTTGGAGATTTCACAGGCAAACCTTAAAGTAGCGTTGATACTTTACTTAAGGCCTTCTGATTCTTTCTCAGAGGAGAAAGGTGTTGAAAGATGAAAATGGTAACCAACTAATGGGGAAATCTGAGGAACAAAATCATATGATCCCTGAAATTTTTTAGGCTTGGACAACAAATCTAAACTCCCTCTCTAGGGGCTTCCTCGTTCTTCATTAGTGAGGTGAAGCTGAGAAGCCCCCAATTTCCCTCCAGTGGGGAGAAAAACTGCCACCATTGTCAGGGAGGAGATGGTTTCTAAGGAAGGATGGAAGCTGTTTTCAAGTGGAAGAGGAGTGTTCGAAAGGAGAAATTGGGGAGGTAATTACAGCTGTGGCAGAAATTACAGAACTAGCTTGTTCTTAACTGCTATTTGCAACTAATCACTTCCAAATAACAAATGAATAGCACAGTAAATGTTAGCAGGATAATTTTCTATTAATCAAGAATAATGAGTGAGTTGACTAATTCCCTCTTCAAACATCCCTAATTTTAATGCTGTTGCATGTTGCTGCTTCAGATTGATTACACAGTGATTTTGAGGGAGTGAGATGGTGGGAAGACTCAAAATAAAAGACAGGATATTATTATTTCCTGCTTCATTCATGCAAAATCAACCTCTCCCATGTGAATTCTTACAGAAGACGAAGATTGCCTTTTTGAAAATGATCTCAATGCACGGAGTTAACACTCCATTTTTTTTTGACAGAGAGCTTGAGAGAGTCAAGACACAAAGAGGATAAAAAGAGACAGGAAAAAAGAGAGAGACAGAGAGAGAAAGAGATGGAGAGACGAGGGAGAAGCAAAGAGAAAGGCAGAATAAAGAGAATGATGGGAGAGAAAGAAAGTGGGGGAAGAGGGAAGATTTTATTTAAAAATGAAGCACCAAAATATAAATATGCAAAATATGTAATAAATGTGAATGTTTCATCAATTTCCTTTGCTGAAAGACTTTGTACCATTTGTTTAAATGCACCAAATTCCATTTATGCATCATTGATAAAGAATCATATACAGTTTAGTTATTTTACATTGCCTTAGGTTCACCTCCACAATTTGGGTCTTGATCCTCAGCAACAAAGAACGTTCTGAGCGAAATTAGGTGTGATTCCAGTGCTTCCAAGTGTGTATAATCAAATTGGTAAATCAGCCATGTATTAAACAAGAGCAATAGATAACATTGTATGTGATCATTCTGCAGAAGAGTGGAGAGAGATTTCTTTATTATTGCAGCAGTTCAAAGAACGTGTTGCAGTAAGAGCTGCAGGGTTCAGGAGGGGCTGACAGACATAATTGGAAGACATGAGACAATGGGAATCTTGTTTGCTCTTCTAGATTCTCTCTCTACCCTTCCTCTCCTCTCCTTTCCTCAGGATGATGATCTGAGGGATAACCAAGTTCCACTTTGCCTTTCAATGGCCTTTGCTTATTGAAGAGCCCAGGAGGAGATAGGAGAAAGCAACAGGTGGAGTTGTTGCATAGAGTTCTTAGCCTTCTGAGTTTGAGCTTGAGTGCTGTCCTTGTAATAGCCACAGCCCCTCTGGTTGGCTCCCTCTGACTTCCTCCTATTCATTTCACTACCATGTCTTCTCCATTTCTTTTTGGTCACATGAAATGAGAATGATTATCTGTGATGCTGACCAAATGCTGACCACACGTCACCCTTTCTTGAATTGTTCTAATTTGGCATTACCATCTCTTTTCTAGTTAGTTACTAAGACAAGGTGAACACATGAGACAATAGGAATTATCATTGAGACATTTAATTTATTGCAATTTTATATAACATTGGGTCACGATTCATTGCTATGTAAGAAATGAGGTAAAAAAGTTATAGTAAAAATTTTGTGAAATGAGACTGTACAGAGGATTCCAATGTCCACTCTCCATGGATCAGAACCAACCTCTCATTGTTTCAAGGCAATTGAAAAAGCTGTGCTGAGCTCTTTCTGCTCAAAACTTTGGGTCTGAAAAGAAATAAAGACAGTAAGATGTCTTGGAGAAACTGTGAAAGACTCCATGTAAAGAGTCATGGCACTTTACAAATTTATTTTCACCTATCAACCATCAAACTCCATCTCCATGCTCAGCATCAAATCAGCAGAACGTTCCATGGTTGAAAGCTCTCCCTTTTCTTTCCCTTCTGGAAGGTGTGTAGACAGAATTTTTTTTTTTAAAGTAAAGGTAGTGTTTTGAGATTCTAATACTTTTACTCATACTGTTTCCTCATACATTTTTTGTGCTAACATATTTGGGCGGCCTATCTAAACGCAGTTGTATCTGAGTGATATTTATTCTTTCACAGGTCAGGAGGGTAATCAGCATGTGCAGAGAAAGAGACAAACCCATGTCTATAACTGCTGTCCAACAATATTGAACAATTTATTTAGCTTGATGGACAAATGCATAGTGATAGATCTCTATAATTCTTTAGTAGAAAAAGAAACATTGACAAGCTGAAGAATGGATAGCCCTTGTAGGTAGCTGAATGATGGGAGATGTATAAGAGGATGAGACTAATTACATCCAGAAAAAATTAACAAGGCCAGCCTAGGGCCATCTCCTCACTAATCTCCTCCCGCAGACTCCAGTCACCTGTTTTTGGTCATTGGGAGTTTATGCCTCATGCCACAGATTACTTTTTCTCCTGCAGCTTTGGGAATAAAGGTGCTCTCTAAATTATAGAGCTAAAAAAAGGTGGAATGGGAAATGCAGAAGTTTTAGAGTGAATCATCAACTATGCAGAATAGCAACTTGGAGTGGCAAACAAATTAGCTGAAGTTTGAGCATTCATTGAAGAGCCCAGCTGTTCATTTATAATGAGCACCTAGTGTTTTCACTTGACCTCTTGTTTTTTTCTTTCTGGCAAGGTGAAATCTGCCTTGTTTCTCTTAAGCCTCTATTCTCCATCCTGCTATGGATCGATACCAGACTAAGTTGATATCTCTTTCATGACAAGATAGCTACTCTGTTGTCTTTGTTTGTATATCTTTAAGGCTTAATAACCTCTGGCTTCTCTTATGATTGTATAGGTTATGATTACTAGGAATCTAAGGGAAAAGCAAGGCAGTGTTTGTTTATGATTAAGGAATATAAATTGACTTTATATAATATTCAAATATCCAGGCTTGGAAGGAAAAAGACCTTCCAAAAAGTGCACTTTGGGCAATACATCTCTATGATGTGTATTCCCAGCCTAGCAGACATCACATTAAGATGGAAAAGAATAAGTGTCTTATTCTTGCAATAAATCTTTCCCATATAACTGGAGCTCTGTGAAAGCTAGGCACTAAGAGACTGTAACACATGGTATTCTTATTATCTGCTTCACCAATGTGCAGGCTAATTTTAGTGACCCATTTTGTCTGTTTTCATCCTTCATTTGTATACTTGGCCTAGCAAATAGAGTAGTTTGAACGCACATTATAGCCATATTTATGTGTACTCTTGCTAAGTGCTTTTCTTGGCGATGCATTATCAGGCATTCAACATAAACCACAGAGATAGTCATTTATCCTTGTTAGGCAGGCAAACAGAGAACTTGTGCTTATCTACTACTCTGGACCCCGAGGAGCCTTTATTTAAGTCTAAGGTAATACAGAGAGAGGCGTCCCCAGCTGATTATGAAAGTAAAAAAATAATAATTTAAAAACCTGCAGGCTGGTGATTGCAAGGCTGAGAAGAAAGCCTTGGGCTGCCAGTGAGCTCATACTGTTTGCAATGGGCCATCGCCCACTGTGGGTATTTCCCCTGCATTCTACTCTGTAATGTATAGATCTGTAATTTGCAATTAAGGGGTAGGTTTTATTATTATTTTAGATTAGGACACAACGATTCAGTGATTAAATAATATAGATCAAGGCATAGAAATCACTGTAGAGGAACAACTTATCCCTGGATTTTTGAAACAGAAGGATCTTCTCGCTGGGATCTGGGTGTAAGATTCCTTTGGGCCTGCCGAAATATGCAGTTCCAAGACTGTGTAAGGTGAGAAAAGCTTAATTTGGAGGCTTTGAGAGTTACAGGAAAGGGAAAGAGTCTCTTGCTAACTCATTGAGAGTGTGCTGGAAAAGATGGACGTTCTCCTCACATGCCACTGAAAGGGAAGAGAGACTGGAAGTAGGAAGAGCACATTGAAAGAGAGAAGAGGGAAAGGTAGAAAGGTGTAGAGAAGGAGAAAAGAAGGTCTGGAAGAAAATGAGAGATGGGAACTGAAAGGATATGTCCCAGTCGTCCCAGGGGATCATGCGGAGATAATCACGGACAGGAGAAGAAGGTTCATAAGGAGGTTAATTATTAGTGGGGGCATAACTCCCACAGGAGGGGGAGCAACATGGCGTCTGGCACCTTATCCAGGTGGCAGCTTCTCTCTGGGGCTAAAGGGGAAGTAGGTAGGTCTTAATAGTGAGTAGGAGTGGCTCATTAGGTATGGGTGGATCTGGGGGCAGAAGGGAGGAGCTATGGACCTGAGGCAGGGGAATTGTGTCATTTTGCTGAAGCTTTACCTAGAACTGTTTATTCACTTTAAAACAAAAGTTATTTTTTATTTTTTTCTCCATGAGTCTAACAATTGAAAGTATTTTCTCAAAGTCAATTATGGTAGAGGCCACATCTGTGAAGGAGGACAGAAAGCTAGGGGCCACACAATGGCTCACACCTGTAATCCTAGCTACATGGTAGGCTGGTGATCTGAGAACAATGGTTCTAAGCCAAGCCTCAGCAGGAAAATCTGTGAGATTCTCATCTGCAATTAAACAGCAAAACACTGGGAATGGAGCTGTGGCCCTGAGTGATAAAGCTAAAGTACAGCACCCAGGCCTGGAGTTCAAGCCCTAAAACCAGCATGCCTGCAGCCCCTCTCCCTCTGAGGCAAAGAAGGGAAGAAATGTGAAAAGAAGAGAGAAAAGGAGTAAGGAAGAAAAGCAAAGAAGAAACAAAGGAGGAAATGTAAACAAGAGAATCATGGACTTTCGAAAAATAATGAAGAAAGCAAGTGGTGGGGTGGGATGAGGGACAGGGAGGGGAGGGAAGGTGGGAGAAAAATGAAGAAGGGGATAACAGGTATGTCAATAAATGTATATGTATTCACTACCTTAAGCATGTAACTGTAACTGCTCTGTGCATCATCTTGACAATAAAAAAGAAGAGGGTGAAATAATACAATAAAATTGTGGATGAGACCAAGACAATGGCTGAAAGTATCTTATAGAAGACACAGAGACAAAACATAGACCCAGTAGGAGGGACTGAATCAGGCTTTATTGAACTCTCTTAAGAAGGAGAACTGTGAAGGCTGGTTTCTTCTCTTCTGTGACATTAGGCTATTTTTTTTTACCAGTTGCCTAATCTTTCATGTCTGTAGTCAGGACCTAATCATGTCTGAACAGAAAGGAAAATCCACTACTGTTAGATCATAATACATTTCAGTGAAATTGAATAGAACTCTAACATTCAAAGAAAAGTAGTCAATAAATCTATGCAAACTCCTGGCTTAAAAAAAAAATCTTAAGGTTACTATGGTTTTATTTCCCCCTTTAAACAAGGACAGTTTGATTTCTATAATGACACTAATTCTAATGTACTTCATTTCCTAATTCCCTCTATGATTAGCCATCCCGGGAAATAATCACTATGCAAACATCCTGGGATTAGATTTCTCATTAGGACATTAATGCATGTTGTGAACTGCAATATCTAATTCCTCCATCTCCAGGTAACCAACTCGGCTTTCTGAAGTTTTCTTCACTTGGGTTTGTGGGTTTGCCAGCCTCTCTGATTTAGGCACTATTTCAGTTCCACGTGGCATTTGAATGGCTGGTGTGAGACCTGGGCTGCCTCATTAGTAATTTTTCTATTCAAACATATTCTACAGCAAATGTCATTTAACATCACAATGACTTTTTATTTTCTTTTTCCATGTTCATAATCCATTATATGTACCCTAAGTTGGCAGGGAGAAGGGTCAACTAATGCTTTTCTGACATTGGTAATTTTCTTTTACTCGTAATTCATTTTAAGCACTGTGATTCATCACATGAATGGTTAGGCAATGGTATAGTTACAAAAAATGAATACAAACTTTGGATGTGTGTGTGGGAGTGGGGGGAGATTTCTATCACAGCTTCAGAAAGCCCCCAATTCTGTGTTTGCCAAGTGATGTAATTTCAAAGCTTTTTCTCCCTGGTTTTTAAACTAATATCCTATGAGTTGAGTGAGACACCACATATTGGTTAATTTGCTTCAAAACCTTGGCGCATTTGCTAATCTTTGAAAGCTTTTGATTGTTTTTACTGGATTATTGGTAAGCATATTCATCAGCAGAATTAATGTTAGCAGCTTTAGTTACAACTGCCTCTCATAATTTAACGATTTGTCCCACTGAAGGTATATGTGTATGTGTTCCCATAGAAATTCAGAGTTCATATAGATATATCATAGACTGAGCTCTTCACCTTGACAAATATCATTTGAAGCTGTGGCTCTGAGATTTGAGTTCCTTTTATCTACTGTAGAAATTTTGGGCTTTCCTAAATCTGTGGAGTTCTTCACTGGAACTCTATCTTTCTAACCAAAGTCGGAAGAGAGAGAGAGACAGAGAGAGAGACAGAGAGAGAGAGAGGAGAGACTTTGTAAGATAAGAGAACTATTTTACAAGAGATATTTGATAATTAGAATGATATAATTTCCCTGAGAGTCCTTAACCCAAACCCGATTCACAGTATTTCATCACCTGTACGGAAGCTTGCAGAGATCGTTGAGCTATGAACCCAAGAGTAAAATGTGTAGAAGAAAGATAATTTGTTTCATCCAGACATGTTTTTGTGTATGATATTGAGATTTGAAATCATGGCCTCATACTTTTTAGGCAGGTGTTGTGTCATTTGAACTATGTCCCTGGCTTTTGGGTCAAAGCATTCATTAGTTTTTGAATAGCATCTCAATTTTTGTTTTGCCGTGATTACTGTGGTCCATGATTCTTTTGTTTACACCTACTGCATAGCTGGAATGACAGGCATATACCGCTATACCAACCTTTTTATTAGTTGAGATACATTCTTGCAAAGTGTGTGCCTGGAATGGCCTTCGAGCTCCGCAGCCTGTAGAGTACCTGTCTCACTAGATATGGCTCTTCCTGCCCATCATAAGCCTCATAGTCCCCTCTCTATCCTCCATCTAGATCCTGCTAGCCACCCAAGGGAGAGAAGGAGAGGGAAGCAAAGAGACAAAAGAGAGACGGAGAGAGAGAAACAGAGAAAGATAGAGACAGGGTTAACCTATAAATGTTATTAAGAGAAAGCTCTGAAAGGGGCATATGTTATGCCTACCCACTTTTTATTGCCCACAGTTTATTCCCATGGTCCCAACTAAGTTGAAGGGGCTTTGCGAATAAATATATGTTGCTTGAAATGAATGATTTGGTAAGCACATAATTCTAGGACACAGGAGAATCAAACACAATAACATGTGTGGAGCTCTTGGCACAGTGTCTCACACACAGAGGAGGCATTCAATAAATATTGGTTACCAGTACAGAAAGCATTTTATGAACTGACTGGTCTCAATAAAGTCGTGACAAATTTCTATTACATATCTGCATGGTTTAATCAAATATATCATTTGGAATAAGATGACACTTGCACTTATTGAAATTCTGACAGTGGATAAATCCTAAAATTCAGGATCTTTTGTGAAAAGAAAAGAAAGTGAAGCACATCCTGTTGGTTTTCTTTTTTTTTTTTTTCTTGCAAGCATACAGACTTGCATGAGATTTTACACACAGACCTTTACTCCAAGAGGTCAGCTAACAAATAGTTATAATTTCCTTTCAGTGTGCTTTTAAAGAACCTTTCTCAACACATCTTCAGTTAATGGTATAATGCTGCCTTCCACTTATACTTAGTAAAAAGCAGATGAAAGACCTATAAAATGGTCTTTATTATCCTTAAAATGAAGTTTATTGTATAGAGGAAATATATTTCTTTTCTTTTTTATTGTGGAATATCACTGCAAAGTGCAGAGTATCATCTTAAAACATCTCCTGCTGCCTAATTGGGTGAATATACACTCTTGGTGTCTGCTCAGCCTTCCTGGGCTATCTCCACGTACGATTCTATGGGATCTTTACATGCATTTTATGTGGAGATTTTTGCCTTCGGAATAAAAACCATCTGATCTTTGCAGGATTAGATAGATAAAAGGGTGCTAACTAAAAGTAATAATAATATTAATGAAACTAATAGCTGGGGCGAAATTTCTGGTGAATGTCAATCATGAGAGAAAATGTCAGAAAAGATATTAATGTCCCCTTATAGAAGAAGCCTCAGATAGAATTGGCATTTGAAATACCTAGCAAAGGGCACACTTTTTTTTCCTTCAATAATGTTTCATTCAAATCAGATCTATTGTGGACACATAAGGTCTCCAAAAATATTCAACTGATTTCTTTTTAAATTTTGAGACTAAAGTTTAAATAATCTTTAAATACACGGGAAAATGGTAAAAGTCAATTGGTCCTCTTCCTCTGATTATAAAAAAAATCTTCTCTCTTTTAAAAGCAACGATTTTGACTCCAATTCTTTTGTTTCCATCTAATTTATTTTACCTCCTTCAAGCCAAAATGTTATTAAATCTGAGGGCTGCTTTCAGAATTCTAACATAGTTAAGGCTATGTTTAGTATGGAGGGAGTACAATGGAGACATCAAATATTCAGAAAGTTGGCTACCCAGTAAAAATACTCCAATGTATGTTTTGGTTTTCATCCCTTTTGACTCTCCTGAATGCCATGGAGACCAATACATCTCAGGGTATCAGAAAATGGATAAAACTGAAGGAAAAGACAGAATCATCTTCAGGTTTGGAAGGTCATTAAATAATTAATCAAAATATCATTCCATTATGGAGTCCCAAGAAATAAACAGGAAATAAATAGGAACAATTTAAAGAGATTTAGGCATAGATGAAAGTTAGGCTATGGCATATTGGAAAGGTGTCAATGTCCAGGTGGGTGGGACTAGGTGGATCTCAGAGGAATCAGCACATCCGAGATCGGTAAAGAAAGACCCATCTATCTTCCATTCAGGCCATGGGAAGCAGAGAAGATCCTGGGAAATTGTCTCAAGGAAAAATTAGCTTGCTGTGTCTACAAAACTGATCCTAGGCTGCAAAATGAGTCTTATTTTATTTTTATCTCTTGTGGGGCTTGAACTCAGGGCCTGAGTGCTGTCCCTGAGCCTCTTTGTGCTTAAGGTTAAGGCTCTACTATTTGAGCCACCACACCACTTCCGGGTTTTGAGTGGCTAATTGGAGATAAGAGTATTGGTGGGGGGAGGGAGGGGGCCTTTTCTGCCTGGGCTGGCTTTCAATTGGAATCCTCAGATCTCCTGAGTAGCTAGGATTATAGGTGAGCCACTGCTGCCCAGCCTGTCTCGTTATTGTTAGGATTCCCTTCCATGGCTCGGTGGGAATTGTTTTTCACAGTGGCTTCTGCGCTTTGTAGCGAACTCAGCAGCATCATGGGCTTCTGCCCAACATATGCCACGGGCACCTCTTCAGCTACAATCACCAAAGACATCTCCCAAATGCCCTCCAAGGGGTACAGCTTCCTTGGTTGAGAAACATAGATAGGAAGGAATCTTTTTTAAATAGGGACATATGACAAATTTCTTTCAGATTTCTCATAGCTGCTTATTATTTATACATCTCCCAGTGAACTCTCTTTCAATCTAACAAGTTCTCTTTATTTGATCTGCCACAACAGCCAGTCCAAACTCACTCATGATATTCCTTCATATTTTGATACCCTTTCTGTGGTTTATTAATTTTATTTATTTTACAAAATCACCTTATAGTCTCTTCCCAAAGGTCAGAGTAGATGATAACCTCCTTGTGCCCATAACTCTCCTATATTATTTGCTTTGTCGTATCTTGTTGGACTTTGAATCTTTCTCTCTGCAGTAACAGCCAAATCAATATCCTGTCCTACAGAACATTCCAGCTGTCTAGTTCAACACCCAATCTTCCAGGTGTCCTCACAGTGACTCAGGTCATCTGGGAGTGATTAAAGTATAACCACAAAGGTGTTTCTTCCTATTTTCCTGTGCATCTGTATTGGGGCAATATCTAGTAACAATGTATAGTTTGCTCATCTATAGGATACTTCTCAAATGTGAAATTCTTATTTTATTTTTATTTTTTTGCCAGTCCTGGGGCGTAGACTCAGGGCCTGAGCACTGTCCCTGGCTTCTTTTTGCTCAAGGCTAGCACTCTGCCACTTGAGCCACAGCGCCACTTCTGGCCATTTTCTATATATGTGGTGCTGGAGAATCGAACTCAGGGCTTCATGTATACGAGGCAAGTACTCTTGCCACTAGGCCATATCCCCAGTCCCTCAAATGTGAAACTCTTTACATAAGGATATAGTACCAATACAAGGTGAAAATCATGTTAGTTGTTTTTTTGCCAAGAACTTTGATAGTTGGCCACACAGTTTCTTAATGTGGCCAACAATTTAAAGCCCTGGGTGAAAAACAACTAATGTAATTTTCACATGGTAAACCCTAAGTGAATGACAAGTACACGAACAAAGCTGGACACAGCATTCTCTAAGGAATGAAATAGGGCCCCTCAGGTCTCTGCAAGCCATGCCCTTTGCTTTGCCTTCAGATGGCCTATACTCTGTCTTAAAATTCTTTTTTTAAAAGACATTTTTATAAAGTGAGTTTCATACATGCATACAAGGAAGTTTCAATTATGCGCATTGCTTGATCTGTCCAGGTTTTATCTTTGACGTTGGCTGGCTCAGATTTTTCCATTCAATTATGTAGATGATTTCAGAAATGTTCAGATCCTTTTGTATTGGTAACATCTATACCTGCAAAGATACTGAGAGTAGCTTACAAAACTCTTAATTCTTACCCATTTTGAGCAAGAAAACAGACATGGATTATTAGACTTGCTTCTTGTTTTATTCTAGTCATGAAACTTGCAGCAGCATTTTTTTTTTTGCTATGTTACACTATATTCCTGTAGCTTAGATTTGCTGCTATAACTTTCTCTTTCTTTTACTTTTTTTTTATCTTGGGTTATTACCTTGTAAAAGAGTTCTGATACATTAGTGGCTTTTATTGAAAGCTACCTCCAATCTCTTTTGGAAATAGGCAAGGTATAAACAGTAAATAAATAATGAACAGAAGAGCAGAGGTTTTACAGCTTTTTGTTACTGAGCTGAAACTGGAATCTGATTTCCAACTGTTAGCCCAATCCTTTCCCCATAGCATCCTGCCTCCCCTACACATTTTTTTATCTACTGTCTTGTATCATCCCATCCTAGCCTTGAAGAATGAGTAGTTTCCAAAGCAATGTCTGATTTTACTTACACTTCCCTGCTATGTCAGGCCCAAGGTTAGGATCAGAGATACAGTCTTACCATCTTACATGACTAAAGCAGTAGTTGATAAGAAGGGTAGTCCTGTTAGTATTTACTTCTTTTGACCATATTGATAAGTTACCATTGTGATCCAAAATGTTATCCATCCCTCCCACACATGTTAATGTATACCATATACACAATCTTTAAAAATTTTTTATTGTCATCATGATGTACAGAGGGATACAGTTACATATGTAAGGTAGTGACTACATTTCTTGTCAAACTTGTTTATTTCCTCCCTCATATATACTATCTTATAACAATTCTCCATAATGTTTACTCTGAAAGTTCATAGAAAATGAACTGATTTTATTAGCATTAAATTAAGTTCTAAGTATCCCATGTAAAGGAAACATTTATTACAGTATGTAGCAGAGTTTGAATTTTCTTCACAACTCCTCCTTTCTTACTTACCTTTACTTACATTTTAGGATCAGAATAAAAATCAGCATTCTTTTTTTTTTCCAGCCCTGGGGCTTGGACTCAGGGCCTGAGCACTGTCCCTGGCTTCTTTTTACTCAAGGCTAGCTACTCTGTCACTTGAGCCACAGCACTACTTCTGGCCCTTTTCTGTATATGTGGTGTTGGGGAATTGAACCCAGGGCTTCATGTATACAAGGCAAGCACTTTACTATATCCCCAGCCCACAAAAATCAGCATTCTTTTTAATTCTGGAATACTGGGAATGGGTCTAAATATGAAAGCAGGGTCTTAGATAATAAATTGAAAGGGAAAAGTATTGCAACTTGTCCTAAACTAGGTTAAAGAGAAAAATAAGTAAATAAAGGAAAAAGACAAAATAAGGGGGAGGTGAGAGCATGGAACACAGGCTAAATTCTGTGGCTACATGATGCTTGGGCAAAACATGGTTAACTGGTAGATTTTAGTAGGCATGGAGTTGACCCACGGATGTTGTGAATAGGAATGGTCACATTACAAAACCTGAATATCCTCCAAAATTGCTTTAGAATTACAAACATACTTAAACATATACAAAACTGAAAAGACAAACCTGGAACTGGTAGCTCATGCCTGTAATCCTAGTTAAACTAGGAAGGTTGCTACCAGAAGCCAAGCCAGGAAGGAAAGTCAGTGGGACTTTTATCTTGAACTAACCAGAAAAGACAAAGAAGGAGAGGTGGGATTCAAGTGGTAGAGCACCAGCCTTCAACAAAACAAAGCCAAGTGACAGTGTGAGGCACTGAGTTCAAACCCCAGTACTGGCATAGAAATTGAAAAGACAAAAGACTTGGTGATAAAGGCTTGTAACCATTGGCTGGAACTGAACCATTGGCTGGAAGTGAACCATTGGCTGGAAGTGAGAGAAGGATTACATGGTCCAGTTTTGTTCAGTCCCCATCGTTGACTGGTACTCCTACTTACTCACTGAGCCAAGCCTGATTTGTTGCAGCCTCTAGACACCTGTCTAGTTCTCAAAGGTTGTTTGTATTCTGGAGCCATGGAATGGCACTCTCTTAGCATTATTGAAGACATGCTCTCCTCATGCCTCACTATTCCCACTGACACAAGATGTCAAATGTTAAACCTGCCATACCTAGGAGTCCGACCTTCAGAGATGAACCAGAAAAGTTTCAAGATCTACTCTGCTTGATAAAAAAAAAAAAAAAAGACTTTTAAAGCTCTTGGCTTCTCTTTCCACAAATCTTGTTACTTATCTTCGATAAATCTCTTACTGGCTCTGAACTGAAACTCATAGCACAGCACAGCTGAAACAGGAATATAAATGTTTTCTCCAGCAGTGGGCTCCTTTGAACCCATTTTGACACCAGTGCTGTAGTTCCAGTTCCACATTCCGCCTCTCATTTCTTAGTACAATGAACAAAATGTGAAGCTTATCTAACAAGGTCACCACTAAAATGTAAAGAGAGACAAAAAAACCCAATAGACAATACTTTTAATAAGCTATGTAAGATAAATTGCTTTGGAAAAAAAGAATTATAAAACCATTTAATTTATGGTTAACTTCCAAATTGACTTTGTATTCTTAGCTCTAAAATTATAACTTACAGTTATTTTCAGTTTTAGTTCTTTAAAGAATTTTCCCTGATTACCCTTGGTTTTCAAAAGTTTACTTTCATGTCATTAGTGTATCCGTTTGAAGCCACAGAGTAATTTATTATTTTAGTTTAATTTGGGGGTCTGTGGGAAGATGCATTTTTTTTTTGTGCTTAGCTCTACCTTCAGTCCTCTTGGAATGTGCCCATTACTTTGCAAGTTGTTGGAAAATTCATTGATTTATTGCTGTTTTGGCCTTTTGTTCCTGAACTTCTTAGCTTAGACATTGGGCTTATTAGCTTTGGGTACACATTTTCTTATGGGAAATTTCAAAATCACACACAAGTAATGACACTGATATCATAAATTCCAATTTGCCTATTACTCAGTTTCAATCATTGATAACATGGTTAATCTTATTTTCACCCATGAACTATTTCCACTATGGTCTTCCATAGAAACAAGAACAGATAGCTGAGAACAGAATTTTCCACTTTCCTTCAGCTTTAAGTTCATGTCATCACCACTACCATAATTCCTACCAGTTAATGACTTTCTTGATTAATCCATCTAGAAAGTCTTTAAGGGTCTACCATTTGCAAGGCAGGGGAATTAACGAGGGGTGGGGGGCGGGGATCTGCTATTGTCTCTCCTATGGTAGTGCTTACAATCTAGTGGAGGTGACTAGAAATCATCAAATAGGCAAATGAGTATGAAGGGAAAAGCATGGTATGACGAGGAATGTGATGCACAATTGGAGACATCAATCTCATTGGCATGTCAAGAGAGGCTCTTTAAGTGACGACTGGACTGAAAGTTTGACAGTGAATGAAGTTGACTCGACCAAGAAGAAGTGAGTAGAATATTGGTACAAGCAATATTTTATTCAAGGACCACGTGACAGGGCCATCAAGGGAGCAGATAGTAAGTGAGGTGATCTTGGAGTAAATTGGGAGTGCTTTGGCAAAGTAATATATGAGAATGCAAGAGGTTGCTAACTAAAGCAAGAAATCAAACAAAAACTTAAACAACCAAAGAAAACCAGGGCAGGTTTTGTTAAGCATCCCTTGCTGAGACTAAAAGCAAAACAAAAGAATCCACATAAAGTGTTGTTGGAAAGTAAAGTGGCAACTGGTCACCTCCTTTAACTGTCCATCATTCTCAATGTCTATCAATCGTCCTCCATGACTGTGGACCATTGTTAATTAGACACCAGAGAGAAAGGAATCCTCTAGAAATTACCATGTTTCTGGTGGTCTCTGTTTTGGACAAACTTAAGGATTCAGGTAGCCCATAAGGGAGAATTCATTCCAAGAGATAGTAAGGTAATGTGAATGTGTGGGGAAAAAAAAAACAGCATTCCATCTAAGCTTTCTGCAGTGGACATTTGTAGGTAAATTATGTGTGCATAGTACAGGAAAGTAAACAGAGAAGGTGGTTATAGAGTTGAGTTGAGGTCCCCAAAGCTGTGACTTGCTGGGTCTTCCAGTGGCTATAAGGATCAGCATTGTAGTAGAGGTGTAAAAAAACACTTGTTTTATGGTTGAGAAGTAGTAGACAGCAATATTAGATGAGAGGCAGGAAGTGGTGATATCCTGGGCTATTTCTGTGCATCTCAAATGGTCCTTGACAGGCTCTTGGGAAAGACCCTCGGGAGTTTCCAAGGGCCCCAAACCCTTAATCTTCTGTTATGGTTTAGATATAGAATGTTCCCATGTATTCCCATGTGTTTAATATCTGGTCCCCAACACGTGGCAATATTGAGAGGTAATTTGGTGATGAGGATGCTAATTGCACCAGTGGGTTAACGTGTTAAGGAGTTCATGGCTGAATGGACTATTAGGCAGCAACAGACTGTTGGGAGGAAGCTTACCATGGATCACTGATGGCATGCCATTGATGGGTACAACTGATTCCTCCCTTCCCCTTCTCTTTTCCTCTCCCCTACCCCTCTGGATGTCTCTCTCTTTCTGTTTTTCTGTCCCCATCTCTCTTAATCATTCTCTCTCCCATTCTTCCTGACAACCAAGATTGGAGCAGATTTCCTTCACCAAACACTTAATCATGATATTCGGCCCTATTACAGATCTCCCCAAACTTTTTTTTTTTTTTTTTTGGCCAGTCCTGGGACCTGGGCTCAAGGCCTGAGCACTGTCCCTGGCTTCTTTTTGCTCAAAGCTAGCACTCTACCACTTGAGCCACGGCAACCCTTCTGGCCATTTTCTGTATATGTGGTGCTGGGGAATTGAACCCAGGGCCTCATGTATATGAGGCAAGCACTCTTGCCACTAGGCCATATCCCAAACACCCCCCCCACCCCCAGACTTTTGAGGCAAGTGACCGTGGATGGAAGCCTCTAAAACTGAACTGAAATAAACCTTTGGTTACAGCAACACAAAACATCCACTGATATATCATTTGACTCCCATATAAGCAGCATGCTTACTATTAGTTTTGTACATCCAGCTTCAGTGGCAGATTTTACTTAAAGCGCATGATTCCTTGTAAATATCTTTTTGAAAGCTACTAGCCTTGCAGAACAAACTTTTTTCAGGACTAGGGATTGTCTGAGTGTTCCTAAGTTGCCATAAATAATTGGAGAAGTTCAATAAGCCATTTTCCCCTTAGGATTTGAGCTTCTCCATTTGTTTGGGGAGGGTATGCAAACATGTCCTATATTCTGTTTTTGCATTAGTTTGAGAATGCAAAAACGGTGACAGTTTGAAATTATTTAAAGTGTTTTACACAGCCTAAATGCAAGCTTAAAAAAAAATAATCCTTAGCATTACTTACAACAACAGAGATTGTGTAGGGAATCAAAACACATTTAGCTATGTGAGGAGACAGAAAGTGCTATCTGGGGATAAAGTGATATTAGAGATTTTAAAGTAATCAAGGGACAAATGGTTTTTGCAAGTGTTGCACACTGTAGGGCTGTGAGGCTTTCTCTAAAGTGTGCAAATTCCTGGGGAATTATTGTGTGCTTGAAATGTGTCTCTAGGGATTTCAAGACAAGACCTTTCCATTTAATAATGTTCCTCCTTCATGGAGGAACAGGGAAGTGTTGTAAATTTCTAATTCTTACATGGCTTCCTTATTTTTTTATTTCAAAAATCCTTGATGGCAGTACTGAGGTTTCAACATAGGAGTTAACACTTGCTAGACAGGTGGTTCTACCATTTGAACCACACAACACCTCCAACTTTTTTTTTTGCTCTGGTTATCTTGAGATCAGATCTCACACATGCCTAATCCACAACCCTCTGATTTTATACTTCCTGTCATGGCTGGGATGACAGACATATGCTCCATGCCCTGTTCCTTCTGTTGATATATTGTCTTATAAATATTTTATGCAGCCTCCATCCTTACAATCTCTGCCTCCTGAGTAGCTAAGATGATGGGATAAACCACTGGTGCCATGGCATCTGACAGGTCTGAAGGATGATTCCAATTATTTCCAGTGTATAGAAAGCTCTCGAATGGTCCTTCCCTTTAGGCTGTTAGCAATCTGAACAATTTAATACTATACCATTTAGCATTAATTGGGTGAGTTTCCTGTGTTTTTCTTCTTAATGTCATTTTTCTTTTGATGGAACAGATCCAAGAGTCACACTATATCTATATATCTTCAGGTATTTCAGAATTCATCAGAATGTCCTAAGCAACTCATCTTTCACTAATGACATCCATAAGAGAAAAAAAAACAAGAAATTTAGTCATACCATTACTTAGGTTTTTAATAATGCATTCCTGGACTCTTAATGAATCTATAATTTAAGTACCTGTTCTCCCCAACTGTTTTCTCATCTGTAAGATAGGTGGAAATGACTATTATTACAATAAAATAGTTAAATATCATTCTGTCTACAGTCATCATTTGCATGAGTTATAGACAAAAGATTACTATGGATATGATTCCCACATTATGTTGTACACCAGTGGTGTCCCTACACCATACTGCTCTGTTTTTGTTTTGTTTGTTTTTTAGTGCTGGCACTGGGGCTTATACTCAGGGCTTCCTGGTATTGCTTTGGCTATTTTTAACCATTTGAGCCGCACTTTCATTTCTGGCTTTTTGATGGTTGGTTGAAGATGAGAGTTGATGGTACTTTTCTACCCAGGCTGGCTTTGAACCAAGATCTTCAGACCTCACCTTTCTGAGTAGCTAGGATAATAGGTGTGAGCTACTGGCACCCAGCTTGTATGTTTTGCAAACCCTCCAAGTGTTTGCTGTTATTTTGTTTGCACATACAATGTTTTAACATGAGTATGTGAGATGTTATCTTGACTATTTCATTGAGATGGAAAAAGTTCACCTGCTATGAGCAGTAGAAAAGGTAAATGGGAATTATATAATAAAGGAACTAGAAATTTATTTTACCATGTATAAGAACAAACAAGGCCAGTTCTATTAAAGCAAGGAAACTCTCCAAGAGAACTTTTGTTTCACTTCTATCTGCTCCCTAAATTATCTTGGATGAGTTTCCTCTCTCAGCTGTTTCTCTGATCACATGGCTGCAATGTCTTAAAATTCCAGTTGTCAAATTCTTAGTCTTTAAGGGAAACAACCTTGGCATAGCATAGGCTCCATGAAGACGTAGAGGAGGGCACCGGACTAACCATTGTTTCAAGTTCATAATCAGCACATTCCTACAGCAGAACTGAGCTTACAGAAAGGCCCTATACTAGATTATGTTTCTGGAAGCATATGAGTGAGAGCTGGCAGAGAAAATGTCCCCTGCAAGTACTATATAGTCAAGATAGACATATAGAAATAGAGGGATGGGCAACCTTTCTGTATTCTTGTCAGAACCAGATCTTATATTTCCCATAATAAAAATTGAAACACTCCCCTTTGCCTTCTTTTGAGTTGAGTAACTATAATTATTACAAAAGAGTCTTAAGTGAGTAACATCATATAGATAATATTTTATGAATTTTAGTATTATACCATTATATGGTTCTCATGTTTTGGCATTCTTCATTATTGTACATATACATATTTATGTAGACTGTAAACATCACACGTTCCTGCTGATGTGATTAGAGATTATTATAGGCAGAGATTTGCCAAAAAAGTATAACTTATTAAAAGAGATTCACTATGAATTATTCACTCAGAGGTATACTTTGTAAAACCCAGTCACTATCCCAAAAGTAAGGATCACATTTATATAGTACATGTATCAAGTCACATTAAACAGTTAGATGTCAGGCAATCTGATATCATAGACAATGTTATTATGCTTGCCTTCAAAGACAGTGTTATTATGTTTTAAAATAAATGACTATTTCTAATACAACTCATTCTTCTGAAAATAGCTAATGTGCCTTTATCATTTTCAATGCACTCTTCAGACACGATCTTGGGTAGGAATCTTATTTGCAGTCCTCATAATTAATTCCTATAAATTTAAACAGAGGGATTTGTTAGGTGGTATTAACTAGCTTATAACAATTTTCAGGAGGATTAGGGGATTATTTGTGAGAGATACATTGCTAAAAACAAACCAGGAAGAAAATATGGCTCTTGCAAAAGTCCAGAAGCCACCAGTTTACTGGTAGGAAGCTGTGGTGCTTTGGTCTCATGACTGGCACTTTCCCACAGGTGTGTGAGCAGGAAATACTTCCTCCCTTGCAGCCAGTGATGCTCATTTCTGCTTCCTCCTCCTGAATCTCACTGAAGTACTTCTTTGCAGCAGAATGCAAGCTTAATCTGGAAGCTTAAGCTTAACAAAGTCTGAAAGAAAGTTTATGGATTTTTCCAGCCCCGTGGCAGAGCAAACCTTTCTTAGTAAATATTGAGAAATGAGTTTTACATTTGGCAATGTACAGTGACCCCTGCATATTTCAGCTGATGTTTGCCTCATAACAACCTTTCTGAGGTAAGAATCATGGCTCTTATTTTAAATATTAGTAGATGCAGGTTCGGAGACTGTGGAGAGACAGTCTCCCAACTCAAATCTTCCATGTCTTTCATCTCACCCTATGGCATCCTGATAATTTCTGGAACTTAATGCATTCTTCAGTAATGATTCTCCCTTCTGCTATTTCAACACAGAAGAGAAAGAGTTGTCAGGTTTTTCACATTTAAGAAAGACGTTTGCCAGCCATATTGCATAATGTTCTGAGATGAACATTTCAGGAATTGAATTAGCAACGGGGTGAGAACCGCTGCTTCTGCGCTGTGATGTGGGGATTCTATTACATGACATATTGTGGGATCGTGGTTGACGGTTGTCCCTTGGCTGAACCCAATTCAACATTTCCAATGCTTAGTGTCAAAAAATTGTTCATTCAAGCCAGGTTCTTGAAGGTGAGTTATGTCATATACATGCAGGTTAATGTCATCAGAAAATGTCATGTGAATGAGCACCATGGCGCACTACTGGAAAGAAAGCAACATTTTGTGGACAAAAGGAAGGCATATATATGATGATGGGGGCAAAGGAATGGAAAGCGGTTTGTCATGCCTCATCTCATTCCCATATCCCACCTACAGGTGAAATTACCATGGTGTGCCCACAGAACTGTCCAAGAAATTGAAAGAATTATTGGAAAAGTTGGAAAGCATTTCAGAAAGCATTTCAGTTGGCTTTGGATTTTTCATCAATGACTTTCTTGAAATTAAAAATACAATGACCTATGGAATGAAAGGAGGGAAATAGAGATGAAAAGAAAGAAAGAGAGAAGGGAAAAGAAAGGAAAGAATGAAGGAAAAGAAAAGAAAAGAAGGAAGGAAGAAAGAAAGAAAAAGAAGAGAAAGAATGAAAATGAAAAAGAAAAATCTCTTGTATTGATGATCTAGGATGGATATAAAAAATTAGAGCCTATCTAATTGAATCCATTAAAGCTGGAAGCACTTGTGGCCTTCATTTAAATTTTTAGTCTTTAAGATTAAAACATTACCGAATTTAAATTTAAATTTAAATTTGCATAGAACTTGGCTTTAGTTTGAATCTATTAAAACATCATTTGTTGATAGAAATAAAAAAGAAGGTGCCATAACTCTTTTTAAAATAACTGTTGTTAATTTAAATGTGGAGACATCAGCCATGATGGACTCCTAAAAGATAACATATCCTCAAAAAAAAAAAAAGTTGAATGTAGGACTGATTCTGAATGGTATAAAATGTACTGTTAGATATATACATCAGTGGAATGGGGCTGGAAGAGTGGTGGGAAACAGGATTGAATGCAACCTTTGGCTGTTTAATAGTTGCTTCTTAGTTATCCTGTATGAGGGCCACTAATTATACACCCACAAGATTTAAGGCATTCTGGAGTTCTCTATTTTATGGCCTGTTTGGTGAGACCCAAGGACTGACCATTCTTTACACTAGAGAACTATCTTATGCCTTCCTGTTGAGCCAATATCTGTGTCTTTTAGTAATTATGGCAATCAGAATTGAGAATGGATTGGGAGGGATATTTTCTTCATGTCAGTTTGTACCTTACAATGAAAGTGAAATGCAGAATTAATTCTCAGTGTATAAGTATGCATAGAACACTGACAGAAAATTATCGCTTATTTTTCAGGTCAAGAAATTTCTATTTTCTGTCCTAAGATACTCTTAAAAATAACTTGCATTAAAAAATCCTTTCTGAAGTAATAGGTTCTGTTGTAGAGAACTGTAAGGTCCAGAACTCAAATTATGGCCTGATGTTATCAAATTTAAGGTTGTTATGGTTCATGCAACCTTTATTACAGAGCTGATCTGTAACATCACTAGAATTATTTTAAATGTTTCTGATGTAAATTTAAGTAAAATGTGAAAAATGCTACCTTATCACATTTGAATGTCAATGTCTGTGTAGAACTTAAATATTGTTGGAGTAGCATAAAGTGTGTTATTATTGTTTTATATAGTTTCATATTTCTCTATTTTAATTTTTTGAACATTTGCTATTCGCTTGAAATACAGTACTTTCAGACATACATACATACATACTTTACTTTGATCTTTTCATTCTCTATTATCTTCTCATGTTCCAATCTTCTTTCTCACTGATTCCCTTCTCATTCTCAAATACTCCTCATTCTAGTGTGGTTTTTTTTTTTTTTTTTTTTTTGTTTGTTTGTTTGACAGTCCTGGGCCATGGAATCAGGGCCTGAGCACTGTCCCTGGCTTCTTTTTGCTCAAGGCTAGCACTCTGCCACTTGAGCCACAGCGCCACTTCTGGCCATTTTCTATATATGTGGTGCCGGAGAATTGAACCCAGGGCTTCATGTATACGAGGCAAGCACTCTTGCCACTAGGTCATATTCCCAGCCCAATACTCCTCATTCTATATAGATGTCTTTAAGTCTAATTTTCATGTATAAGAGAAAACATGTAATGCTTGTCTTTCTGAACATGGCTTATATAATCTAACATGGCAATCTCCAGTTTCATTTATTTTCCTGCAGAAGACATAATTTTGTTCTTCATTATAGCTGACAAAAACTCCATGGGATATGTACCATCTTTTGTTTATGTTTTCATGTGATGATAGGCACCACAGCTATGGAATGTACCTTTCTGATGAGAGTCTTTAAAGTTATTATTATTTTTGTCCCCAAAGGTATGGACTAGAGTTGAACTGTGTCAACTACATTTCATTTTTGACACATTTTTCTTTTAAAGTAAATCACCATGAAGATGATATAGCACAGACTTAAGTCTTCCTTCATGCTCCATCTGTAGCAATTCTTTTATATCCAGGTATCCAAAATATTTTCACTGTTTGCTTATTAGGCCAAGTGCCATGGAAATGAAATTAATTCACCATTATGTAATTCTTCCCTTTTCCTTGAAACCCATGGGGAGATGGCAAATGTCTTTCTTGCATACCTACCATGAGTTGGTTACCCAACTCCTTCATGAATTTGAGAGTCTTGTAGGCCAAGGTGAGAAACAAATGCCATTTCTCCATGGTTCTTTATTCATTTACCATCAGCCTGTATGCCTTGGAGGCACTCTGTCAATATGTTGAATAAATGACTCAGTAATGACATGAAGGAATCACACAAAAGAATACTCACATTTCTTATTACTGCTTCCATTTTGAAGAGACACGATGAGACTCACAATTTTAAGGCTGCAAACTCACCCGTTATTTGATTCTAGAAGCCAGGTGTTTGACTCATTGGTTTTGATGGCGAAAGGCAGTTGCCTTAATGTCCCCAGCTGTACACTACAGCAATATCACCACGAGAGGTCCTATGGGGACAGTGCTATGTAAGGACATCATGACTCCTGTGCTGTGTATGTCTGCCAAGTCCCATCCTAACACACACACACACACACACACACACACACACACACACACACACACACACACGAGGGAGGTAAGGAGAGAAAAATAGAAGAGAGAGAAAGAGCTCTGTTATTTACATTTACTTTGTTGTTTGGCATACACAGTGGCAGATGTGCTGTAAATAGACATGCAGCAACAGGGATGCATACCAAGGGATCCAGAGGTACAACATCTGGAAGAACAGATGCATTGTGGCAGGGGGACACAGACTGCCTGGAAAGTGCTTGTCTCCCAAGATCAGTGCCAAGGATCTGACCAATACTAGGTTCGGTATTGTGCCCAACAGATGGAAATAGGTTTAAGCCAGTGAGAGTAAATGGAGGAAATGGTCAGATTTCTGAGGAGATGGATGGGTCTATGTCAGGAAAGTTGAATCGGCCTTTCTCTTTTCAATTCAGGCACCTGATACCATACATTCATCAAATGCTGTCATCATGGAAGAGTGAGACTTTAAATACATGCCTTATCTTTCTCATGGAGATGACAAGAGGATTAATTAGCTGATTTTTATCAATGCTCCTACAAGACCAATGGATGAAGGAAAACTCACAAAGTGCATTATTACTAATGGAATGAGGTCCTACCCAATAAAAGCCCTCTAAAAATTTTCATTTTTATAGTATATAGTCATTTTGGACTGATAACTTACTTTTTATTTTAATATTTAACAAGTATAATGCAATATCATTTGTATTAACTAGCATGCAGGAGAAATGTAGGGAAAAGCAGCAAATTCATTCAAGTTTTAGTTCTATGTGGTCTAGAATTAGGATTATTTCCTCCTTAGGAGATAAACATACTTATTCATGGCTCTAATACTTACTTTTCATTCACTGTATCTATTCTATTAACTATTACAATAAAAAGTTATCAAAAAGTAACTGTAAGGAACACTTGAATCTTTTCATTTATGCCAAATCGATGGTGTTAGCTACATTATTGTAACTTGTACAGTCCTCGAACGAATGTGTAATTTTCAGGAACATGTGGCACCAGTATGAGGCGAACACAGTATTTCTGAAGTGGGAGTCTCTAGGGGGGCTGCGCTCAGCACAAACAACTCCAAGATAAATAGCAATGAGACCGGATAATAGGAGCTCAGAATTAGCATAATTTCTTCCACCAAAGAATTTCTTTACTTTCTTTTCCAACTTCCTAAGTCTCAACTTTCAACCAGTGGCCACTGAATTTTCTTCTCTTCTGTGAGATTAACTAGACCATCTTATCCTAACAATATTCTCTTATACTTCATCTTTGTTACAATATTTTTGTTTATATTTTCATATTTTAAGTTTTTCTTATCATTTTACTTAAAGTATTCATATCCTTTTTCACTCAAGTGACAATAATCTTACACAAGCCAGAGATTTTTGTCTTCTGTAGTCTCAATTATATTATATTAATGTAGTCAACAACTAGATACTTAGTTATTAATGCTTATAATTTTAAAAATGAGCCAGGCATGGCTCATTACTTTTCTGTAATCCTGTAATCACAACTATAGAGAGATACAGAGACAGGAGGACTCAAGGCAAGCCCAGGCAAAGATAAGAAGACCCTATCCCAGCAATATAGTAGAATGAAAATTAATTGAAAAGCTAGGAGAATGGCTCAATTAGTGTCATAATTCCCTAAACAACAAAGGATCTAGAATTGTATTCTAGTACTTCAGGAGAAGGAGAAGGGAGGAGGAGGAGGAGGAGGAGGAGGAGGAGGAGGAGGAGGAGGAGGAGGAGGAGGAGGAGGAGGAGGAGGAGGAGGAGGAGGAGGAGGAGGAAGAGGAGGAGAGGAGGAGGAGACAAATTAGGTAGAGTACTCTTAATGAACTAGACATATTACTATCTGTTCTCATGTATTATCTTTTCCTACTTAGTACAACAGTTTATGAGGTAGGTACCACAATTATTGTGATTTTATAGATTAAAAATAATATGTCTCAAACAATTTTGTTAAGATTGCCAAAAAATACACAGCTGTAGGAATTGAATTGAAACCCATTCTGGCTAATTCAACTTGTGTTTATATAGAAAAGTCTTCGTTATAATCACACAAGAATTTGGAGGTAAAAACTCTAACTTCTTAAATGAGGGAAGAATTAAAACTAGATGGGTATTCATGACTACTTGTTGAATATTATAGTGAGTTGAGCATCACAGACCTAAAAGAGACAAGTCACCTTCTTTTTGAATAAGTTCACGGAAGCCAGCCACAATGATGTCTGTCTCCAAGGCTTTTCAGTTGCCTCTGCTCCAATCAGTGATGTTATGAGGATTAATTAGGCTTCGCCCACAGTGTGTAAAGTAATAACATAATTAATGATAGGCCATTTGGAGCTTTTCTGCTATTATGAGATCATTTGAATACAACCATTTCTATGGTCCAAAGACAGTAAATAACTTACAGTGAAATAGCCTTGACATTCAGGTTCCAGGCATTCTAATGAATGGGATAATTCAAGACTGTCTAATAGCTTGAACCAGAGACAGGCTTTTTTTTTTTTTTGATGGACTCTCTATTAATGGCGAATTGCTTAGTTAATGGGATAACTGCTTGGGAATAGAAAGTAAAATCATAATGCCATATGTTTTCAAAAAATGAGCTCTTTATAGTAGAGATTTATAATCAAGCACATTCATCTGTTCAACAAACATTGACTCATCCATATCCGGGTGATGTGCAATTTTCCCATGCTGCGGAGACTGAAGCAAACGGAAGAAATCCCCTGACCTTGTGGAGCTTACACTCTTATACACATTTATATGTTTAATTATGTCATAGTCTAATTCCAGACAATGATAAGTACCATCAAAATGCTTAAAATAAGAGCATCTGACTCTGGAAGAGGGCATCAAATGGTCAGGGAAGGGCTTTGTGAAAGTCCAGGGAAGGACTTTTAGAAACCAAAATGTGAAGGCATAAATGATGAAACCCTGGGAGAAGAATATCCTGGGCAGACAGAATGTCAATCATACAGTCACTAAAATAGGAGAACTGACCAAGTGGAGCCTTTGGTATAGGAAAATGAATGAGAGGAAGTCAAGATAATGAGAAGGGAACTATTGTAAAGGATGAAACCATACAGCACTTCAGAGACCTTTTTGTAAAAATTTTAAAGTGATGCTGAAAGGAGATTTGGAGGAAAGGCAAGGTTAGAGTCGCATGAGAGTTTTCTTTAAGGATGCAAAGGCTAGCAGAAAACTGAGAGGAATGGTTAGTTCAGAAAATGGTAAGATGGGATGGTAGTTTAGGGATAGAGAGGATAGGGTGATGATACTCAGAATCTAGTCACGACTTCTGGCTGTCAAGATTGAGAGTTAAATGGATGGTGATGTGTGAGTTTAAGAGATGAAGTCTTATATTCAAGGGCTAAATGGAGACTTGAAAGATACTAAGATTCAAAATTGCCTTTTCAAATAGTGTTTTCTTCTTAGCCCATTTCCACATTTTAATGGACTATTCCCAATGGGAATTCCCAAGAACAGAACAGAAAGCTTGTATTCTTTTAGAGCTCAGAGATTAATGTTATGAATAAGTCCTCAGATCTTAGGAATCTAGTTCAAACTCCTCTGCTCCCTTTTTCTACTGACCTAGAATCGACTTTTCTACTTGGCAGAACCATAGTCTCCTCTTTTGAAAAGTGCAAGTGGGAAGAAAGGACTGAAAGAATTCTAAAGTTCCTTCTAGCTATATTCTTTAAGCAAGTAGTAATGTTTAATAAGTTGTACAGTTTAATTTTAAGATAAGTGGGCAAGCACTCTTCAGTCAGAAATATTTTCTAATGGAATTGATCACTGATAGTATAGTTTTCATTCTAAAATCAAAATAGACCCTGGGAGTTAATATAATTTGGCAAGTGTAGTTTCTGAAGATGACTGGTGAAGACTCCTCTCCTCCTGGTGGCTGGGTCTTTGAATCCTGCTATGGATGCCCTTCCTTACATTTACAATCATTTTTTAGAGAAAATGGCATTTCTCCGATATATTCACCACACGTAGGCACTAAATCTACTCGATACCATCTCCGTTATTCTTCTCACAAGAATACACTCCACAATGCACTCCACAAGAGTGTATGGGGTTAGTGGGGAGTGTCCCCAGGGAAAACACCACCTGGGAATGTGTGTGTGTGTATGTGTGTATGTGTGTGTGTGTGTGTGTGTGTGTGTGTGTTGATAATGTGTTTCTAGGATCAAGCTACATGACTCTCAAAATCATTGAACACGCCATGGGCCATATTGGTCCTGAGAACCAATCAGAAACTACACAGCCTGCGCAAGCACCCTGCCCTCTGACTAGGTGCTTGTGTTGGGCTTGGGGTCCAATCAGTTCACTGTTGATGTACAAGTCTTCCAGAGAAATGAGTTCTGACTTGATTCCCAGGCACTCGCTTGTGAAACTATCCATAAGGCCATGGTGATACAATGTCTAGGAACTTGCCCTGCTCAAGGCCATGGCGAGGGATGAATAACTTCTGTGGGAGGAGGTGCCTTGTCCTCATTGCCTAGCCAGGTTTGTTTTCTGCTCTCAGTTACAGAGACATCCTGACAACAAATGTAATTGTCAAAGCATACATCTTCTAATTAGTAACTCTACGGCAATGCCTTTTCATATATTTAAAAAACTCTGATCCGAAGAAGAATAGGGGGTCAAGAAAAACAAAAGACTAGATAAAAGATTCAGAATCTCACATCAATCTGAATGCCTCAAATCTAAAATACAATTAAGCGATAGATATTAACATCATATAACTGGCCTTAGACTGGAGTCCCAGAAATTGAATCCTAACCACAAGGCTCACACCAACACCTTCAATGAGAAATAAAATCAGAGAGAAGCAGAAGTGTGTCACAGCAACAAAAGGAGGCAAGGTGGAGAGAAAGCCAATATAAGCTGTATAGAGTGCATCTCAAAGACCTTCTGTGGGTAGAAAAGACTTTCCTCATCATCCTGCATTTTCTTGATCAAATTTCACTCTGCATGGATTCACTAACCTAAGCAGAGGTCTAATAAAGTATAGGGTGGAAGACAACAAGCAGGTGTCAGTGGAATGACGGATTTCTGAGCTATGCCTATGTGCAAAGGATTAGGCAGGAGCTGGAAGCAGTAAGTGTCTGAAATGGCATGTGCACAAAAGATGTCTGAGGCAAGGCACATTCCCCACTACTAGTGCAAGGTAGAGGAGGCAGATCTCATTAAAAACACATGTCAAAATGACTCCCAGGCTGTAGTTCATAGTTAAAATTACATGTGTTAACTATGTTATAGGACAACAAAGCCAGAAACTATTCCAGCCAGTGTTTACAAGAGTATGTAGAGAAACAGGAAGATGCTAATATTGTTCTACTCCTTGCTGGCCAGATACACATAACACAGAATTTGATCCAATCAAAGTGACCAGGGGAGCTAGCCAAATTATTAATTAGTCACAGATCAGGCAATTAGAAAGAAAATTATTTATAGAATAACAGAAGGGAATTTATTCAGTCTCTACCTCAGTGCTATGCAGGCATTCATATGAAAGAGAGCTTAGAGTTATTCTGTGAGATCCAGTGGGTAGAAATAAAAACAACACATGTTTGAAGACATTAGATACATAGTATTGCAGTAGTAAAATCTGTTCTCAGGTGGAATGTACACCTTGAAGTAAATTAGAATAATGCTGGAAATATCATTAGTGGGAAAATGTTAAAACACAAATGATGTTGGGATTAGAAGATACATGTTCAGAGTAGACCCTTGGTTTGCTAGATGGGAGATCACTGATAGATTTTCTGCCATTTTGAGTGTGTTTCCTCAGAACAATCATGTGGATAACTCTCAGAGCTACAAAAAGCATAGTGAGGTATGAGGATATTTATGACTTTCTTAGGAACACCAAAAATATGATAAGTATTTACCCCAGTGTTGAGGGGTAGGAAATATATCAAGACAAAAAGACAGAGGAAGGGTTTCTTGGGCTAGAGTGGGGAAGTGGGCACTGGATCAAATTGTAAAGAGACTCCAAGCCATCTTACAAAATTCCCATTAGAAAGTAACCTGGTCAACATGCTGTCCAGCTTCTAAATTTAAGCAGAAATAGCATGAATGAAAGGCTAGTCAAATATTGTACCGGTTGCTTAAAAAGTATAAATGCAGTTGGTCAGCTGCCAAGATAGATGAATATAATATCACTACAGCAGAAAACAATATTAGAAATTAAGCCAATGAATAAACATATCCTCCCCTCTGGTGATTTCTTTGTAGCAATCCTGGAAAATAAATTCACAAGCGTGTGGTATTTTAACAAAGCTTAGCATTGTATGATGTATAATTGTATGCAAGAAAGCTCTGGGGTATTCTGCTCTGGGATTGGATCATGCTCTGTCTTTGCTTTTAATAAGAGACAAGTAAATAATGTGAAACATGTATTTGGTACTCATATACTGCTAATGAATGAGCAGAACCATTTGCTGGATCTTCTCAGTAGGGACTGGTGACCCAATGTGTAGCAGGTCGTTACTGCTTTTTTAAGGGGCAATTAGGCTACCTGACAGCTTCCATAGAAAATGTAACTGCAAGGGGCTCTTTTGAGAGAAATCAGCATTTTTTCAGAGACGTTATTACAAATAAACATGCAACCAAGTTTCCAAATAACATGAATTTTCTACCTTTGTAAGTCACCATCTAAGAATTAGTCCATACACTTATCCATCCAATTGCCATTCATCATGCATGCATGCATGCATCCATTCATCTTCCTGAATTTCCATTAAAACCATGGAATTATGCTGTTTGGCTTCTGAATCTTGAACCCCAACTTAATAACAAAAAGAATACCAGTATAGTTAGTGAGCTTCCCACGACACAATTCCCCATGAAAAAAGTAAGGGGAAAAAGTCCCATAGATTCCTTATGGTGAAGTAGGATGGCAAAGAGGTAAAAATGATGAGCATCGGGTGTGGAATGTAGGTACTCCTTCAGTATTAGTGGTTTGTAGCAGTGATTTCATTCAAATTAATGATGTGCCTTCTAACCATCAATTTTCAAAAAATATTCAGCAATTTTTTTTTTTTTTTGGCCAGTCCTGGGGCTTGGACTCTGGGCCTGAGCACTGTCCCTGGCTTCTTTTTTGCTCAAGGCTAGCACTCTGCCACTTGAGCCACAGGGCCACTTCTGGCCATTTTCTGTATATGTGGTGCTGGGGAATCGAACCCAGGGCCTCATGTATATGAGGCAGGCACTCTTGCCACTAGGCCATATCCCCAGCCAATATTCAGCAATTTTTGTGTTGTTTTTTTCCTTCATTAGTTACTTTCAATATTGTAGATAATGCTCCTAGTGAATGGTGTTCACCTTGCAAGAAAAGGATTTGTATCCTAGGAGGTTCTTATATTCATTCCCAACCTACCAACTTCTCCTTCAGCTGGGTTGCCTCTTTTGAATAAAACATAAAAGCTTGTTTTCTGAACTTTTCCCAGAATTCATGATATTGTCTCTTGAACAGAGAGCAATTGAGGCTCACGAGAACATGGGACAGGATGTACATAAACGGCCCTGGCACTTTTCATTCCAAATGAATATCAGTTTGAAGGCAGTCCCTAGTCCCTTTCACAGACTATCAAGAAAATAACCCTGCTGTTTCCCAAGGGATTTAATAACAGGGGAAATCTTTCTGGGCCAGCCCTCACTCATGACTCTGTATATAAAACTTGTTTACAATTTGGATCAGTTTTCATTTCCTTCACTTTGCAAAGCCCCTGTACCATCCCCCACCTTCATGGCAGACACACATACTACCCCTGCCCTTCTCTGAATATAGGTAGACAGATAGCTAGAAAGAAAGGTTGATAGATAAGATAGATAGATAGATAGATAGATAGATAGATAGATAGATAGATAGATTTGCCCTACTCTGAATAATGAATTGGATCCAAAATCAATTAATTTAACCATAACAATAAAATAGACTAAATAATTAGTAGTTTGAGGTAATTAGAGATATGATTAAAGACTTAGAAATTTGTTTATAAAAGTAAGACATAGGGAACATCAAACTATTCTTACCTAGTGCCATACCAAATAGAACATCACCTCTGTTCACGAACTCAAAACTTTTATAAAGAAATCAATCTGTGATAAACAGAAATATATACACATGATTACCAAGAAAATATTGGGTATGTATGTGTATAAAAAATTCTGTCAATGGGCTGGGGATATAGCCTAGTGGCAAGAGTGCCTGCCTCGGATACACGAGGCCCTAGGTTCGATTCCCCAGCACCACATATACAGAAAACGGCCAGAAGTGGCGCTGTGGCTCAAGTGGCAGAGTGCTAGCCTTGAGCGGGAAGAAGCCAGGGACAGTGCTCAGGCCCTGAGTCCAAGGCCCAGGACTGGCCAAAAAAAAAAAAAAAAAAAAAAAAAAACATTCTGTCACTAAAAATCTTTTATAGATTTTTTTTTTCCAGAGCTGAGGACCGAACTCAGGGTCTTGTCCTTGCCAGGCAAGTGCTTTTCTGCTGAGCTAAATCCCCAACCACATATCACTGAAATCTTATGCAGACTTCCCTTTGTTCATAAAATACACTTAAAGGATAGAGACTGACACATACTGTTAGAATTATGGACAATGTGGTACATGTTCAATATGACTAAAACATTTCTTCTCTTTCATTTAGCAAAATAAGAAGCAGCACATAAGAAGATAATACTGATCTAACACCAGAAGTAAAGTATCCAAATCTCAGTCAAAAGTTTCATGGAAAAACAAGGTTATATGTGTGCATTTCACATTAGCAAGTAGGCCCAAAAGAGAGGCAAGGGAGAGAGAGAAAGAAGGGCAAGACAGGAAGGGGTGTGTGTGTGTGTGTGTGTGTGTGTGTGTGTGTGTGTATGTGTGTGTGCATGTGTCTGTGTGTGTGTAAGAGAGAGAGAGAGAGAGAGAGAGAGAGAGAGAGAGAGAGAGAGAGAGAGAAAGCAACAGACAGACAGAGTGGCCTAGCTGGAAACTTTCAATAAATGATTCAGTATCACAATCTCTGCATCTCAGAGGTAGATATTGATAAGAAAATGAGACAAGTTATAAAATCCTTCCCTCAACCTAAATTTATATAATGTTGAATACATGCTCAGCATTCTAGTAAATAGTAAAATTCTAATAATAGTAAATGAAGATGGCATCAGCTCCCCTTTCCTAACACTATTTATAATTTAGATGAGGAGGATGGCCATGTAGAAGGAAGCAAGGTAGCCCATTGGCATGTGTCTGGGGTTGGCCTGGGAAATGTTCTCAGAGGGTTGACATTTTAGCTGGAATAAGACAGGGAGACCTAGGTTTGGACAGCAGAGCTGCAAGGAGCCAAGGCCAGAGCCAAAAGGAAGCTGATGTGGCTGGAGGTTTGTAGAGGAGGGGAAGGCATGTGAGGGAGAGAAAAGTGTGGGCAGGCAGACAGGGATCAGGCCATTCAGAGCTTTGAGAGGTTCAATTTTAGCTAAATGAAATGAGAAGTAATCAAAAACTGTGAACTTCTCTATTTTCTCATTTACCTTATTTCCAATTGTTCATGTACCATTTAATTTTAATGACGATGTATTGGGCCAGACGTAGATGTCATTAAGTGCAAAATAATAAAAATTGCACAGGTATTCTTCTTTTCTCCCAACAATATACAAAAAATGATAATACCCAAGAAAAGGAAAAACATCAATTACTTGGAGGACTTGGGGAAAAAACACACTCTTTTATGAGCCCATTAAATTATGAGGGAGTTAAAACTGTAATTTCAGACTATTTAGAAGAATAATTGAAACATCAAAATTAAAACAAACTTTATTTTAAGCCATGGACCAGATTTGATACTTTGCAAAATACTTCCACTAAAAAAAAATTTATAAATCCAGCCGAAAAACTGTGACAGGCTCCAAGTAGACATTTACCACTTAATTTCTTTCTAAGAACACAACAAGCGCACATTCCCCAGACCTTTTGTGTAGTTCTTGCCTGTGGAATGGAGATGATATCTTGTTCCCAGCCTTCCAGTTCCAATGGCTTCAGAAAGGTATTGCTGATACTGCTGTTCAATTCTCCAGGCACTTATGGGTAGATTTGCCTTCTCCATGTTCTATATCTTTCCAGCACACCACTTACCTTGGTTGCATAAGCATACTAAGATGACAAAAAAAAGAACATATGTTGAAAATGGCAGTCTCAGAATATCAACCCTTGAAGAAACTGAGGACTCAGAAAATGTATATTATGGACCTGCATTGGACTAGGATGTAAGAGAGAAATAAACTTTTTTACTTCTTAGGTATGGAGAGTCAGGGGTTACATATCTTAGTATCTGTTATTTCCAGGGATGTCTAACAGAGGTATTATTAGCTGATGATGGTTAGAGAGAAGAAGGAAAACTTAAATTAGTTGCTTTAAAAAATGTTTATCATAAAGAATGGTATTTCCCCATTCATAAGGAAATGGAATGACTTGGGGAAAAAAATCATACTAAGGGAAGTGAGCCAGACCGGAATCAACATAGACTCTATGATTTTCCTCATTGATAATAATTAGTATATTGTGGGGATGCTGACTGCATACGTAGGGGCGGTCCCCGATTGGCCCTCCCCTCCTCCCGCCCTGGGACCATATGGCGGGAAGCCACTCTCCAGGTCCGGGTCCAGAACCGGAAGGCTTGGCCCGCCCACCCCCCCACCCCCATCCATCTCGGGTCCACGTGGATGCCTTCAAGATGGCACCGCCAGTGCCCAGGGGCGGTCCTATTGGGGCGTGACGTCAGCCTATGGGGGGAGTCCCAGGATGCCACTCTAGCTGAGACAGCCCGGCTCAGACAATTAGCAAAGTCCTTCCCTTCCCTCCTTCCCGCCTTGGTCACCTTAATAAAATCCTTCCCTCCCGCCCCCTGGGCGGTGAGTTCAGTTCAAACCTCAGACTGCCTCCCTGGAATTTCTTCTTTCTGCGCCTATCGCCCACATGTGAGAAGGGGCAGCGGGGGAGATTCCGGTAGCTCACTCTCCTTGGCTAAACGTGGTCCCCGAGAGTACGCCTTTGCCTTCTGCTGGCAGAAGACAAGGCCGAGTGCTCTCCCATAGTTTATGGGGTTCAGGCATTTTCCCCAGGAGACAGGGGAAAAGGGATCCATCAGGTCCCAACAGTATATGTCCAAGATAATCCTATCAGATGATCATAATAGCTCAATAGCTATGTACATAGGATCACTTAAGATGAAGCTAAGACCACGGGCCAGT
Source organism: Perognathus longimembris pacificus (assembly GCF_023159225.1). NCBI lineage: Eukaryota > Metazoa > Chordata > Mammalia > Rodentia > Heteromyidae > Perognathus > Perognathus longimembris. Next base: position 18,640,594 of record NC_063162.1, on the reverse strand, counting down.
GGTGCAATGGATAATGCGTCTGACTACGGATCAGAAGATTCTAAGATGAAGCTAAGTAAAATGAACTCCAAGTTACGGAAATAAGCAGTTTTTCATTGTTGTGATTTCTAATGCACTATGTGAAATTATTTCTTCTTTTTCTTTTGCTTATCTTCCCCATGATTTACCTCTCTTCTCACTGTATTTGATTTTGGTACCTTTGGTATTGTTTATGTGTTTGAATCCTGGAAGGGAAGGGGAATATCAAAAGGATGAGACAAAATGTAAAAGGCGAACCAATGCAACAGCAATATTTACAAGACAATATGCAGTAAAGTAACTGTACAACTGGGAGGGGGATTTGAGGAGGAAGAAAGTGGGAGAAAAATGAGGGAGGAGCTAACAAGTTTGTCAAGAAATGTACTCACTATCTTATGTATGTAACTAACTCTTCTGTACATCACCTTTACAATAAAAAAAAGTTATGTCACATGGTGGTAAATAGATGGTAAAAGTTAGAATATAGTATCTGGGAAGTGGATCATGTACTTATCAAACAAGAAACCCCAGGGTAAGGTAAGGGAATGAATAAAAACTCCAGTGCATGTTGCCAACTATTATTTGTGAGGTAGGGAAGGTATGATTACCAATGACTCAAAAACAGTGACTCATTCTTTACAGGGAAAATACATAATAGAAAATGGAGAAAGTATAGACATTTGTGATCTCTAGACTTTGATTAAGCCTACTGTCTCCAGACCACTGATGATAAAAAATATTATTAAAGAAATATTTTACATACTTATTTACTGAGACCCAAACTTCCAAGCTGATGGATATAATCTGAAGCTCCAGCTACTCAATGTCATGAGCAGCCACCATTGACAGAAGCAAGAAAGCGCTTACATGTCAACAGACCAGAAGATGACTAAGTGAAAGAATAATCAATACAGACTAAAGACTTAACTGATCAGGAGACAAAGCAACCTTAGGCCATCAATCACATATATGGTCATATATATTGCCATAAATACATAATAACACACACACACGCACACACAGACACAGACACACACCATCTCCCCTAGCCTATTCCTTAGAAAAACCTAGGAGATGCCATTAAATGCTTAAAATTTTGTGCTGATCCATTACTGAAGTTCTTGTTCTCAAAATGGCTGTTTAAAAATAAATGATTAATTATTGATTAATAATAACTAATGAAATAGTATACTATAGAATTTGAAATTAGGTGTGGATTTTTCCAAATAACCTATCAATAAAGAAAACATATAAATTAGAAAATTTAGAGTTCAACAATAAGGAGAATATACTACCTTCAAAATATCATAAGATGAAACTAAGTTAATTCTGAGAAGGAAATCTGTAGGCTGAAAGACTTAAATCTGTATTGTCAAATACAGCCAAACACTGAACTTAGGAAGTTAGAAAATGAACAAAATTAGATAAAAGAAAGAATTGTACCCAAGGCCTAACATATGAAATTGTAACCTCTGTACATCACTTTGACAGTAAATTTTTTAAAAAAGAAAGTTAAGGGAAAGGAATAATTATAACAAAAATAATAGAAATTAATAACAAGAAAACATACCTATAGTAGAGGAGATTTGCAAAAGTTATATGCTCATTTTTTAAACTTTTAGTCTTTTCAGGGGATTGATCTTTTGCAGAATTTGCTGATCAAAAATATAAGGAACATAAAAATAACATTAGAAGTTACAATACAGACTTACTTACCAAAAAATTTGAATGAAAAAAATCCAAGATAATGTTATTGAACTCTTTTATTCAAGTAAATTTGAAAACTTAGATAAATCAGCATTAAATAACCACAAAAATGCATCTTACTAAATTTACCAAAGTTGACTCTGGAAATACGAAAAATTAAAGAAATGCTTTGCAAGTAGGTGTATAAACTGGAATACTTACAAAAATAATTTGACATTTTCTACAAAGTTTCATGAACAAGGCTCCCAATTTCCATGGACAGCATCAATTTATGTGCCACTTACTTACATAAATTGACTGTCATTAAAGTAAGATAAAGTCACAATAACAATAATGGTTCCTGCCATTGAGTAGGAGCTATTTTTAGGAAGTTTATAACTAAAAACAAGAACTTAACTCTTACTCATAACTTTCTCCTTTTGAAGATCAATAACTGGTGGCTTCATAGAGATGTCACTTAAAATAAAAGCCTGAACCACTCATAAATGGTAGTGCCAGGTGTTATTTAACCATGATCTTTATTGCTTCTCATAGACTGCCGTTAGTTTTGCAGATTTTCTCCAATAACTATACATAATGTTTATATGCAAAACAACAGGCACCTTATAAAACAACCTTCAGACTAGCTTCTGCTGGAATTCTTATAAAGCTTGAATTCATTTAGCCTAAATTAAGGATGTTTTAATGTATGGCTGAAAGAACTTTGGAGCACATTAACAACTTACAGTGCAATGCTATTTACACTGAGCTTTCAATTTTAAAAGTATGTTGCCATAAGCCTTCATAAATGCCTAGTAAAGTAGGTTTATACCATCATTTGCATTTTATGTATAAGGAAACAAGTCACGTGCCTTTCTCTGCTTCACACAGAAAGGACTCATCAACATGGATTCAGGCATTTTCTCCATCTCTTAGTCATAATTATTCATATAGTAGGTGTCACACTGATCTAGAATGGTTTCTTACCTCAATAGTGTTTCTAAGGTACGGTCTATGGAAAATGCTCACTCTAAATCAGCAGTGTTCAAAGCAGATGTGAAGGAAACTAAAGTAGGGGAATAGGGTCTCAAGAAAAATATATATTAACTAAACTGATGATTATGTATTCTTTCCTGTAGGTGGGACTTGGCAGTGAGCTAGCTTCCTCCTGGCAAAGATTCAAAAGTGGCAAAGCTCCTTTCCATGACCTTCTCTCATCCAGTTAATTTATTTCATTGCTCCTCATTGTTCCCCCAAACCATTGGCCCTGTCTCTGCCTCATTCCTTCCTTCACTTGCCTGGCAGGCCTCTAGATTGATAGTGTTTTTGAGAAGTATGCTGGTCAAAAAGTCACAGGTTTCACTTTCCACCTCTGGCCTTCTGATAACTCTTCTAGAAGCCTGACAGTTCACCACTCTGCCTCTATGCCCTTTTGCTCCCTCTGAAATGGAGAGGGATGAACTAGGTGGTTCAATAGAACAGATGCTTTGTAAATCTAGCTTTCATGTGTGTACTACTAGAATTTGTCATGAGAAAATGGCTAGATTACTCTTCCCAGGATGACCTACAAGCGTGATGTGGGGATTTCAAAATCATGCAACTTCATTCAGTCTCTGATCTCTTAGAATCAACTGAAACCACATCCCAGATTTTATATGCTATGGTGAAAATGAACCTTCTTGACTCCACTTCTTTCATGGCTTTCTTCATGATAACGACTTGCTGAACCCATGATGGTGTAAGATGGAAGGCCACGTGAGCTCACACAAATCCAGAAGACTACAGTTTACACACACTGTCCATAACCAAGGGTACAACTTGCCCATAGTAGCCAACAATTCTTGATAATGTCTAACACATTTTTTTTACTGTTAAATATCAATACCTTTCAAAATATTTTGCCTTTTTGCCCCTCCCAGGTGAAGTCTGCCATAGCATACAAACTAATGAATCACTTTCTCCATATATTTAATCTTGTTTACTTGATTCACCTCACTCCCAGTCCCCTCAGAAGATAACAATTGGCAATGTTCCTTTCCTCCCTAATTTTCAAGAAGAGTTTTTCTGCTACGTGATGTTCCCCTAAATCTATTTATGCTAACTAAACCTAGTATGCTTCTTCCCAATGTTACCACAGATTGAGTCTGTTCACTACCATCTAGTGTGAACACAAGACACCGCTCATCATCTTTTAATAAGTCCTGATGTCCTCAGAACCAAAACCTAAACCTCAGATCTGACATTCACAGTCCTTTGGTGTCGGATTCTAGTTTGGATTTCAGCTTTATCCTATCTCCTGTTCTCCCAGTCCTTCCTGTCTCCATCATTTTCTCACCTAAATCCCATTCACTCATCAGAAATTAGACAAATATTATCATTCACATAAAGAATAATCACAATGGATGATACTAATTTTTTAGTATTTTTGTGGTGATTCTATCACTTAACCCTGTGAGTGAGTAGACAATTTTAAAACACTTCCAGATGATTTTAATGAACAGTGTTTACTATTTTCCATTGTCGTGATTTACGCCTATGCCTTTGCTTCTGTAGTTCCCAGGGAATGGAATTCCTTCAGAGCTCTCTCTAACTCACTGAAATTTTACTCATTCTTTAAAGGTCAGGTAAAATGCTACAAAACTTGTGAAGTCTTCCGTGATAGTCATGGTCAGAATTAATTGTTCCCACTTGTGCATTATCAAGCAGCTTTAGTTATACTTCAGTTTGGGCTCCTATTATAGTTATTTATTCCTGTCTCTACAATGAAACTGTAAGGTTAACGAGGGCAAGGGACCAAGAACCATTTGTTACTCGTCTTCATGATCCCAGAGTGCCCATGACTGATTATTTAAGCCAGAAATGCCTGTTAAAGTGAACTTAGGCGTTTAAGATAAAAATTATCCAGGGCACTGAGGTCATAAATTATAATGCAGAAACATAAGCTTTTGAACAATATTTTGGACTATTATCCTCAATGAACATTGCTACAATTTCTGAAGTAACCTATCCAAGGTCAGCTATATATGTACTCTTTTCATAATAGCCAAATAGATCCAAGGAAAGTAGGACCATGAAAGGGATTTGTTAAGCAATGTCTTTGTCTAGATATAGCGATATCACCTTATGTGTAGACAGATACACATAGGTATATATTTTAAGACTTGAGCACAGCTGGGCAGTGGTGGCTCATGCCTGTAATCCAAGCTACTAAGGAGGCTAAGACCAGCCCGGGCAGGAAAGTCTGTGACTCTTGTCTCCAATTTACCCCCAGAAAACCAGATGTAGTACTGTGGTTCAAGCAGTAGATCACTGGTTTTGAGCTGAGGAGCTCAGAGTCCCAGATTTCAAGGCCCACACTGACAAAAAGTCAAGAAAAAGAAAAAGGAAGAAAGAAAAACTGAGCATGTATTATATGAGGAGGACAAATGCTCCCATTAGGTATTATGCAAATATTAATATGATAGATGTGTACTCTTCAAGAAAATTGATATAGCAAAGTGAGTACTCATATAAATTTATGATTATAGAAAGTATAGTGTGTTATAATGGCATTTAGAGTGATTATAATGATGCTCATAATCATTCATTTATATTAACTTATTATTCTGTGCAAGCAGCCATACATGGTACTCCTCATAAATTGACTTCTCGCCTTGCACTTATTCCCCTCAATTAGTAGGCAGTGTAACTTGGCCCCTTTTACAGGTAAATTGGTAGGACACAACAAGGTGAGGAAAATCCTACTGAAGGATATGCACAGGGGCTTCCACAGGAGAGCATATGAAAAAGTAGAGGTGGACCAGTAACTTTACAGTTGAAAGCATAAGATACCTCAGCCAAATGATCAAGGTTATACATAGTGGTGATAATTCATGTCGATTGTTCTTTTACAGCTTGGATCTTATATTTTTCCCAGAGGCTTATGTGCTAAAGGATTGGTCATCAGGGTTTTTTAGGGGTTGATGGGGCCACTAGGAGATGGAGACTAGAAAGGCATTAGGTCCTTAAATGTGTGTCCTTGATAAAGATATTCAGACCATGGTATACATTTCTTTTTGCTCTTTCACTTTGATTACACAGATCTCCTGAGGTGAGCAGGCAGAGCTTTTTTGTCACATGCTCATGATGTGGTACAGATAGGCCTATGAAACCATGGCTAAGAAACCTCACAAGCCAAGGACCAAAATGTGTTCTTCCTCCTTTGAAGCTGGTTTTCTCAGGTGTTTTGTCGCATGATGGAAAGCTGACTAATAATACACATGCTTAGCCTTGATGTGACTAAATGGCAAAAGCACTTGAGTGGCCTTCTGACTCAAAACTCTGTGGTCCTCTCCCCTCTGCCCCTAATTACAACACCAGCCAAATTATAAGAGAAACACCAGGTACATGCCACCAATGTATCTGAACAACACCCCTCAATCATTGTCAAGGTCATCAGCAGCAAGGCATGACAAACAGAAATTGTAAGAGTCAAGAGGAGTAGTACATATACACAATGGAATTCTATGCCTCTATCAGAAAGAATGACACTGCCCCATTCATAAGGAAATGGAAGGACTTGGAACAAAATCATGCTAAGTGAAGTGAGCCAAACCCAAAGAATCACAGACGCTATGGTTTCCCTCATAGGGAATAACTAGTACAAGTTTAAGTTAGTCATTAATATAATCAAAATGGCAATATTGCCAAAGGCTATCTACAAATTCAATGCAATACCCATTAATATCCCAACACCATTTTTTAATGAAATAGAGGAAGCAATCCAGAAATTCATATGGAACAATAAAAGACCTAGAATAGCAAAAACAATCCTAAGCAGAAAGAACAGTACTGGAGGAATTACAATACCCAACTTCAAGCTGTATTATAAAGCTATAGTAATAAAAACAGCTTGGTATTGGCACCGGAACAGGCCTGAAGACCAATGGAACAGAATTGAAGACCCAGAAATGAACCCACAGAACTACGCCTACTTAATCTTTGATAAAGGAGCTAAAAAAATAGTTTGGAAGAAAGATAGCCTCTTTAACAAATGGTGCTGGCAAAACTGGCTCAACACATGCAACAAACTAAAACTAGATCCTTATATATCACTCTGCACCAAAATCAATTCCAAATGGATTAAAGACCTCGAAATCAAAACAGACACCCTGAAAACACTAAAGGAAGGAGTAGGAGAAACACTTGGGCTCCTTGGCGCAGGACGCAACTTCCTTAACAATGACCCAGAAAGGCTACAAATCAAAGAAAGGTTGGACAAATGGGACTGCATCAAACTGCAGAGCTTCTGCACGGCAAAGGACATAGCTCACAAGATAAACAGAGAGCCCACAGACTGGGAGAAGATCTTTACTGGCCATTCAATGGACAAAGGCCTCATATCTAAAATATATGCAGAACTAAAAAAAAAATTACCTTCTTCCAAAACAAAACTGCAAAGAACCAATCATCCCTCATCAAGTGGGCTAAAGACTTACAAAGAGACTTCTCTGATGAGGAAATGAGAATGGCCAAGAGACATATGAAAAAGTGAAATGCAACTCAAAACAACATTGAGATTCCATCTCACCCCAGTAAGAATGTCCTATATCAAGAAAACTAACAATAACAATTGTTGAAGGGGATGTGGCCCAAAGGGAACCCTACTTCATTGTTGGTGGGAATGTAAACTGGTTCAGCCACTCTGGCAAGCAGTATGGAGATTCCTCAGAAGGCTAAATATAGAACTGCCCTATGACCCAGCGACCCCACTTTTGGGTATCTATCCAAAAATCCACAAACAAAATCACAGTAAAGCCACCAGCACAACAATGTTCATCTCAGCACAATTTGTCATAGCTAGAATCTGGAACCAACCCAGATGCCCCTCAGTAGACGAATGGATCAGGAAAATGTGGTACATATACACAATGGAATTTTATGCTTCTATCAGAAAGAATCACATTGCCCCATTTGTAAGGAAATGGAAGGACTTGGAAAAAATTATACTAAGTGAAGTGAGCCAGACCCAAAGAAACATGGACTCTATGGTCTCCCTTATTTGGAATAATTAGCACATGTTTAGGCAAGTCACAGCAGAGGATCACAAGAGCCCAATAGCTATACCCTTATGAACATATAAGATGATGATAAGTGAAATGAACTCCATGTTATGGAAATGATTGTTATATCAGAGTTGTAACTACTTTCAATGTCCCATGTATATCCATAGCTTCTACTATTGATGATGTTCTTGTATCACCTTCCTGTGGTTGTATCTACACTATCTCTGTAATCTTATCTGAGTATATTGGAAACCGTGTATACTGGTATTAGAGCTAGGAAATTGAAAGGGAATACCAAAATCGAGAGACACAGGGTAAAAAGAGACAAACAACTACAAAAGCAATAATTGCAAAACTGTTTGGTGTAAGTGAACTGAACACCTCATGGGGGGAAAGGGAAAGGGGAGGAGGGGGGAATGAGGGACGAGGTAACAAACAATACAAGAAATGTAACCAATGCCTAACGTATGAAACTGTAACCTCTCTGTACATCAGTTTGATAATAAAAATTTGAAAAGAAAAAAAAAAGAAAACAGATTGAAGAAAATGGCAAAAAAAAGTTTAAGTTAGTCATAGCAGAAGATCACAATAGCCCAATAGCTATGCCTATAAGAACACATAAGTTGACGCTAAGTGAAATGAACTCCTCAATATGGAAACAAGTGGTATATTATTGATGTAATTATTTTCAACATGCCTTGTGAGACAGTACCCTTTTTTTCCATTCTTTTTTTTTTCTCTTGTATTCCCTTCCTGTGTTTTTACCCCTTCTATCACTGTATCTGATCTTAGTACCCTGGATACCGAATATATGTATATTAGAACTAGGGAAGTGAAAGAGAATACCAAAATCAAGAGACAGAGGATAAAAAGACAAATCATTCCAAAAGCAATATTTACAAAGACATTTGGTGTAAACAACTCTACAACTCATGGTGGGGAGAAGGGGAGGGGGAGACAGAGGAAAATGAGGGAGAAGGTAACAAGTTGCATAAGAAATGTACTCACTCCCTTACATATGAAACTGACTGTAACCCCTCTGTACTTCACTTTGACAATAAAGAAAAATTTTTTTAAAAAGAGTCAAGAAGAACTTAAGAAAATATGACAAATATTGTATGTTATCCATGGTTTCTTGAACACAAAAGGTGTCTTAAGGAAAACCAAATAAAATCTAAATAAATTATGGGAATTAACAATGATAATATTTTTGTTGTTGATAATGATGACAATAACAGTGATGCAATATTATTGGTTCATTACTGTAATTTGGAGGTCAGATCTGGCCAGTGAAAGAGGGCATAACCTGACTCCATCCCCACTATCTCCCCAGCCCTGTCTGCTCAGAGGCCTGGGAAGATTCCCTCTCCTTGTAAACAACAGTACCCTCAGCCCAATCCCCTCACCAATTCTTGATTGTGTGCCTGGATTCCTATAGGAAGGGAAGCCCCATCCCCAGGTAATTCAGCTCTCCATCGGAGCTGAATTGGTTTGTTGGAACTTGGAAGTCCTATGGAAGTAAGTCTCTGTGCTGTTTTGTGTTATGTTTTTCTGAAACCTGGGACCGGTCCATCTCGAACTTCCCCAATAAATCCATCTTTTTACTTGAGAGTGTCTCTGAATGGTGGACACTTGCAGGGATGGGGGCTCGCCCTCCACCCCCCCACCCCCTGCCCTCGGTCGCCATTACAATTACACACACACACACACACACACACACACACACACACACACACACTACGGGCTGAATTTTGTCTCAGAGATGTTTAAATTCTAACCTTAAGTACTATGACTGATTTTATTTGAAAATGAGGTCTCTTCTGAAAAAAATAATTTTTATTAAGCAAAACAAGCCAGGCCCAAAGAAATGTAGATTGCATGGTTTGCCTCATTTGTAATAACTAGAACATTTCAATGATATTCTTAACAAAGGATCACAATAGCCCAAGTGCTAAGTGCATAGGACCATATAATGAAGCATAGCAAAATGAACTCCAAGAATTGGAAGCAAGAGGTTCTTATGATATCCTGTATACAGTTACTTCTATTTTTTTCTATTTTGTTTTCTTGTACCCTTTGTCTTGTATATAAGTTTATCTGATCCATGTAAGGGAAAGAGAATCACAGAAACATCAGGACAAAGGATGAACTAAGGCAACAATGATACTCACTTGACCCTATGTTGGAAATGATCTTTATAACTTCCAACTGGGAAGAGGAGGGCAGTGGGGAGGGGTAAGAAGAAGAAAATATGAAAGAGGGTAATAGTATTTAAAAAGAAATGTACTCACTACCTTACTTTTATAATTGAAACCCCCCTGTTCATCACTTTTACAATAAAAATACAAAGAAAGAAAGAAGGAATGCAAATGGGGTCTTTGAAGATGTATTTAAATTAAGAGCAAGACATCCTGAATTGGGTGGGGTTTAAATGCAATTGCTGATGTCTTTCTTTAAAGATATGAAAGCCTTAGGCACACACACAGAGGACTATGTTAGGACAAAGGCAAAAACAAGTGAACAGTCACAAGCCACGAAATGAAGCCTTAGGGCAACCACCAGAAGCTAGAAAGACACAAAGGAAGATTATCTCCCTGGGTCTTTGGAGGAGATCCAGTATAGAGTTTTCAGAACTTGAATGGCCCTAAAAGAACATTAGATTTTAGACTTCAAAGCCCCCCCAAAGGTGAGAGGGAATTGATTAATATTGTCTGAACTCCCTAAATTGTGGTAAATTTTAAACAACAGTCATTTTTCTCTCTCTATGTAAAAAAAAATATTGTGAAGGTGATGTACTGAGGGGTTACAGTTTCATGAGTAAGGTAGTGAGTACATTTCTTGTCAAACTTGTTCGCTTCTCCCTCATTTTTCTTTTACCTTCCCCTCTCCCCAGTTGCTCCACCCCAGATTTGTACAGTTAGTTTATAACATATTGTCTTTTAAGTATTGCTGTGACAGTCCATTTAAAGATAGAGCTGCTTAGACCAACAGTGTGATGGTTCCTCAAGTGGCTAAACCTAGGCTTTACCATATGATCCATTGATTCCTTTTCTGGGTATATATACCTACAAAAGAGCAAAACCATATGCCCATACAAGAATATATATATATAAATATATATGTACATACATATATATATACACAGAGAGATATTCATGGAAGCATTATGCATAACATATTCCAATAAGTCAAAAAGGGGAAACTGTCCAAATGCTCATCAATGATGAACACACTTACAGTGAAATAATAGTAAAAGAAGCTACTCACAAAGGACCACCCACATATTACTTCATCTCCATGAAATGTTCAGGCAAGACCAATGCACAGAGTCAGAAAATAGTTTGCTGGTTATGTAGGCTGAAGGAAGAATGGAGGGAATAGGACCTGGGCAGGTGACCAATGGGTACATACATCCTTTAGAGAGCATAATAAAAAAAATTTTGAGGTGATCATGGTAATAGTTGTACTGCTCCCTCAGTACACTATATAATCAATGAATTGTATACTTCAGGTAAGTAAATTGTACAGTATTTGAATTTTATCTCAGTAAAATTGCTGTTTTTTAAAGTGGGTCACAGAGAGAACATATACCTTGTGAGTCACACTAGTGCTAAATGGCAAAGCCAGTGCTATAAACAAAGCAGCCTGACACTTAGGGGCTTATGCCCTTCACTGTTCCATTTACCTATCATTTTCTAGCAATTGTAGAAAAGTAACGTAAAATCACCAAGGCAGAAGCAAACATAACAGAGCAAGAGGAAAACCATCTGGATGGAGGAGCTTTTCCTCATGTTCAGGCTCAGTGTTGTTCCAGGTTAATAGACAAGGGCAGGTTTTGAGGAGGAATTGTCATTAGATTCCTGACTGTACTCACAACCTCCTGGAGGGAAGAAGGCTCCCCTCTCCCCTTTGTGAAATTCTGAGAAGAGTTATATTTAGGAGAGCAAAAGAAAACATATTCCAAGCAATACGATAAACACAGCCCTGGCACCCACTTACGTTATTTAGATGCATGACAAAGCATCATTTAAAACCAACTTGAAATTAACTCTAATGAGGCAACCTTGCCTTTCATTTCACAGCCTGTCACACTTGGGTGTTTCTTTCAAAATAGGTGCTGCGTGTCTGTCAAGCCAAACCAAGATTTTCTTTTCCTTGTGTCTGAGATGTTAATGCATAGATAAAGGTATTGTCAAGGTAGGTTGTTTTCAGCCACTGACTTCATGAGCAGCACCAAGGTGGTCTTCCCTGGGCCTGTATACTAGATGCAAGAATCAAAGGGGTACATTTTCTGACCAGTAGCCACAAATGAACTGTCCATCCATCCAGCTTGTGGCAAGCCTGGAAGGGAATAGGATTTTCAGTACAACCACTGTCATGTGGGGCCTGAGTGGCCCTAGAGGCAGCCAGAGAGTTTAAAGGAATATGATTTGTGTCAGGAATAGACTCTTAGGTTATACTAAGGAGTTTGGGCATTATGCAACTGTCCATGGAGATTCTTCAAAGGGCTGTCAGAGGAGGTAAAATGTTTTATACTTGAATATTATTTCTGATTACACAGTTCAGAATGTCAATTTGATGGGATAAAATAGAATATAACTAAACACATGATTATACACAGACATAATTCACTATCATCTCTGTATTGAATAGCCATGCAAACTGTGGGTTACAAAGACCTGGGTCAAAATCTTGCTTTATCTTTGATAAATTATGTGATAGGAAAATCTTTTTTAAAAATCACTAAGTTTCTACCTTCTTTTAAATAGAATAAAGATAAAATGCTGACTATACCCCTAGGCTTATATAGATATACATATGCACATGTATGTGCATACATGTATATATACACACATATATGTATTTGTCACATAGTGTTATATGTCACAATAAACAAGGAAATTAGGCATTTCTGACTACGACTACTGATGTTGGCCTTTATGCATAAGGAGATATATGGAGAGCACACTGAATCATGGGCCAGGAAACAACGGAATTGGATTCTTCTTGTTGGTTTTAACCATGTCACTGAGGAACTTTTTAGACTTAGAACTTTATTGTTGTTGTTGTTCGGCAATACTGTAGCTTGCTTTATGCTGATTAGTTAGGCACTCAACTAGATGAGACACACCCAGCTCTATTTTGCTTTAGTTATTTTTCACACAGAGAAATTCTCTTTGTCAATCAAGGCTGGCTTTGGTCTAAGGTATTCCTGCTTATGACTTCTGAACAGTTTGGATTACAGACATAAATTAGTACAGTTAGATTATTGGTTGAGATGTCTTTAACTTTTCTCTCTCTGCACTGACTTGAGTCATGGCTTTTCTGATGGCCACATCCAGAGGAGCTGGGATTACAGCTGATTGTGACCATACTTCACGTAGAAATGTACTTCTTTAAGTACAAATTATGAATTTGATAATTTGAAAATAATCCAGAAATTCATAAAATATTAGGAAATTACACTAAAAAATGAACCAATTATCCCTCAATCACATATCATATTTTATTTTATTTTCAGTTTTACAAAGTCTTAGTGAATGTCCATTCAGTGATCAACATAAAAGATTGTACTTCCTCCTACCAGCATTTTCAGCCATGTACATAATCAATGGTAACCACGTTGTTAGGGGAAAATAGGATTTTGAGCTATAAGAAAATATGACATTTCAGACTGGTGATTCAAGTGTCTGACTAGTAGAAACACATCAGCCTAGAAAAACAAACAATAGCCCCAAATTCTGATAATAGATTTTGTGAATGAGCTATATTAGTTTAGATTTGGCTGTCAAAATATGCAGATTTGAAAGAGTCAATAAACAGGTATAAGTAGCTTGGCAGGAACAATGTATCAGGCCCAAGACCACGGAGACCCGAATTCCTGCAACAGAGATGAAAACATTGTGTGGAACTGAATATAAAGAAACAGCTGATTTATTATAGTGAGAAGAGGAGATGACAGGAACTTTACCTGGGTATCATAAGTGATAAAAATTGCATTGTAAAAAACAATGAAGAGGTATGCAAATGTATGACATTATACACATCTTTCATTTTGTTCTGAAAGAATAAAATGTACACAAATACCAGATAAAACAAACAAAATGACATAGACACAATTCATCTTTGTATTTTTTAATATAAGGAAAACTTATGAAGACTAACTGATGTATTGGAGGTTATTTAATGAAATGGTCAAGTTGAATTTTGCCATCACAAAGCAAAAAAGTGATCTAGACCCAACACATCTGGCTTTTTAATATGAAGACATCCTAAGAGCTCCAGTGACTTGTCCAACGTAACACCATGAAAATGGTGAGGTGAATTTCTATCACTTCCACTGCAGACCATAGCACAGGTCTCTGTAGCCAATTTGTCTTTCCTTCCACAAAGTTCTCTCTGATCACCCCTTTTTTTACTTCATGGCAAAGATCCAAAGATTTCTTTTTTCTAATCATGCTAAATACACCTCATTTGCAAAACTCTTGAAGGTAATGACTTCCTTTTGAGAATACAAAGTCATGTTTGCTATTGCTATGTGTTGAACAGCAGAACTCATCGCTTTGACATGTCTCACAAGACACTCCTTGGGATTTGTGAGCATCTAACAAAATAAGCTCCTGGAAGACAGATACCTTTGCCTATTTCAGTCAGTGATGTATTTCAAGTGCTAGCAGGACAACTAGCATGGAATACAGGCTCCGTGTTTGTGTGATATATGGATAATGTTCTTCTGGAGAGCAAAAAGGAAACTGTTTGCTTTAAAGCACCTGTGCATTACCAACAAATATCATGCTTAAGGTCTATTTTTTTTTCAAGAATCCAATAAAGACAGTTTCTTCATTATTGGTCTTCTTTGAATCACTGGATAAACAGAGAAACACTGCAAAGTTATCATAAGCATGGTCCTTGTGCAAAGTGTTTGCTTAATGTTTGATTGTCAAGGAGTCTATAGAGAGAAACAGTCAACCTGGATTTCAAATGAGCAGAGAGACACACTTGAGCTACAATGAGGGGCATTGCAAATGAGGGGCATTCTGTTCTCTTTCTTTCCTTCCTTTCATTATCCTCAGCCTGAATGAAGGCAGCATGCTGTGATGAAAGAACTTGGACTTCAAGATGGGCCAGAAATGGCTCCCAACTCCTATCCAATACTTTGCAGCTCTGTGACCTAGAATAAATTACTATGCGTCTCTCCATCTATGCATAGCAGCCTCCTGCATTAAAGGTGCATCTTACTACTTTAAGTTGTGAAAATTATAGACAAAGCCAAAAGGCCTTGACATAAAGCAGATACTTAGGAAATCCTGATTGCCTTTCTTCTTTTCTGTAAGACTTCCTTGGTGTTGCTCCAGTATCTCTGAAGATGCAGGTAAGTGATAATCAAGGAGGAAGAATCATTAGCAACACTAGTGGGAGATACATATACCCCAGTAGGACACAAGTTTAGGGGAACAAAACAACTCACTGGCATCTGTTTGGGTTTATTTAATGAGTCTTGTGCATGGGGAAATTTGGGGCTAGTCCTCTTTGTTCATTAATGCCCAATGATGTGTGGAATTCAAAAGAGGGTGAAACAGTTGGAAATTGAACTTCTTAAAAATAAGATCTGCTCTGATTCCCTCTGGAGACCTTGTCCTGAGGAATACGTTGCCTGTTTCAGGGCTGCCTGCTGTGTGGAAGAGTGACTGTCACTGATGTTCAGCTTGCCAGACACATTCATAGCCATCAGCGTTTACTCCTGAGGGAGCCACTGCTGGGACTATCAAAACCAGAGACGTTAAATAGACCATGCTGGTTTTGTACCTCCACAGCCTACATAGGCCTAGCAGGAATCCCTCTCCTCCTGGCAGGTTCAGGCTGTTGCCCACTGGTTCTTGTTTCATCCTCTACTCCCTGGGCCTTCATAGCCACTGGGCTGGGCTTATCTAATGTTCTCTTAATGACTATTTTGTGATTCTTCTTGGCACATACTCTGCCATTTGCCTTTGTAGCTATCCAGGGAGGAGTGTTGAGGAATTTTAATTTAGAGATGAAACTCATCTTCTGAGAAGTTTAACTAATTTGCACAACCACACAGAGAAATGTGCCAAATCACACTCAGGACTAGACTGGTTTGGGAAAACACTTTCTTCCAATGGAGGCAGCTGCGAGTCCTGTGGTCTGAGGCTCCTCAGAGTTGATGTGGACTCGAGCCTTTCCTATTGCTCTCTACAGGCTTCCATGGGCCTCAAGAAAAAAGCCTGATTGAGAAAGTCTTTTCTATCCATTCTACCTGATTTGATAAGTTTTATTTTGATTTCATTTTGCTTTTTTTTTTTTTGGCCAGTCCTGGGGCTTGGACTCAGGGCCTGAGCACTGTCCCTGGCTTCTTTTTGCTCAAGGCTAGCACTCTGCCACTTGAGCCACAGCGCCACTTCTGGCCATTTTCTGTATATGTGGTGCTGGGGAATTGAACCCAGGGCCTCATGTATATGAGGCAGGCACTCTTGCCACTAGGCCATATCCCCAGCCCCTTGATTTCATTTTGACAGATAGTAACAGAAGGGAAGGTTTGAGCTATTGTTGAAAGTATAAATGGAAGGATCAGAGTCTGTTTCCCTATGCAAAATATGAGCAAGAGCTCAAAAAACCTCAAAGAGCAAAAAAGGCTAGAGGCTGGAGGCACGACTCAGTAGTAGACTATCTTGCCTAGCAAGTACAAAGCCATGAGTAGTTTACTATATATGTGTAATATTTATTTATTTATTTACTTTGCCAGTTCTGAGGCTTGAACTCAGGGTCTGAGCACTGTCCCTGGATTCTTTTTGCTCAAGACTAACACTCTACCACTTGAGCCACAGGGCCACTTCTGGCCTTTTCTTTTTATGTGGTGCTGAGGAATTGAACCCAGGGCTTCATGTATGCTAGGAAAGCACTCTACCGCTAAGCCACATTCCCTACCCCAAACCTCAGTATAGCCAGAAAGAAAGAAGGTGAGGAAGAGGAAAGAGGAAAAGGGAAGGAAGGGAAAATGAAGGGGAAAAAAGAAGGAAGATGAGGCAAATTATTCAAAATTATGATACTAATAAACCACAGGATTTGAACCCAGAAAGTTTGATTCCCGAGTCTTATCTAAGTACTTCACTCCTCTTCCTCCATTTCTGTACTCTGTTTATTCAACTTTAGAAGGAGAATGAAACTTAAGCTGTAAAAGCCTTACTGTTTGGTTTTGTTTTTTAATATTTCTTTCTCTTTCTGTTCTTTAAAGAGTAGACATAGGTGCAGGTGCAAAGATCTAAGTGGAAGGAAAAAATACCTCTGAAGCCCCTTTAGACAATGGAGGGCCTGGTCAAGGACAGCTTATTGAGGCAACGTTGCTGGAAATCATTTCAAAACAGATTAACCAAGCACATTAGAGGAAAAGACAGAGAAAGGGCCTGATGCTATCTGGAGCTCCTATTGTCAAGGGTTAGGATGCACTGAGTGATGTCCTTCTATCTCTGGCATTGGCTGCTTGCCAGAGGAGGGAAGGCAGTGATCAAATCAGAGACCTGCTGTGCACGAGGGATATCAAACAACAGTGTTTGAATACCAAAGAACCTCCTTGAAAGGCACATTGTTCTCCTAGGCCACATAGCCAGAGGTCAGTGAACAGTTCCCAGATGCTGAGCATGGGTGGTTAGCAGCAGCCCCAGCTGAGACCATGGAGAGTCTCTTACAAATCATGTTACCCACATGTGCATCTGGTACTGGAGGAAGCACAGCAGCTGTGGTCAGCCAGGAAGGTCACGCTCCATTACCTGTGATGTTATTTGAAAGAATAATGACCTTGTGACCTTGAGATATTCTTTAGTGTTTTCAGCTGTGTGCAATATAAACAACTGGAAGAACATGTTAACATGCAGATTTCTGGTACTCATATTTAGGTTGCAATTCAAATTGCATCAGAAATGGCATAGGGATCTCCTGTTACAGATAGATAAAATCTTGTTTTAAAGCTTATCTGTTTAAAAAGGGGTTTAATGCTTTTTTTAAAAAGAGTGTGTGTGTATGTGTGTGTGTGTATGTGTGTCAGTTCTGCAGCTTGAACTCGGTTGCCTGAGTTCATCCCTGTGCTGTTTTTGCTCAAGACTGCTGCTCTACCATATGAGGCACAGCTCTACTTCTGGTTATTTGACAGTTAATTGGAGGTAAGACTCTCATAGACTTTCCTGGCCAGGCTGACTTCAAACTGCAATCCTCAGATTTGTCTCCTGATAAGACCCCCTTACTAGTTCTTAAAAGATGATCATACTCTGTCTCCTCCATTCAGGTGTTCCAGGATGTGTCTTCCCCAAGCACCAGTCTTCCTGTGACTCTTGTGGGCTGGGAGATGTGGATAGGATACCGGGCACTCCCAAAAGTCAGTCTGTGAGATTCTTGTCACTTGAGGATGCTGCCTTGAATGTCACCTAAGAAGACTGTCAGAAAGTCTGAGATGCTCAGGGAAACATTTCCTGGAGACCTAAAGCGGATTGGTGTCCTTAGAGGTGCAACTTCCTGATCCTGAAGTTGGTGCACAGATTTAGACCATGGATGGGAGCAGAAATCTCAAATTAGAGGCCACTGGAACACATCCCAGCTTCAGAAAGGTGCTGTTTTGCTCTACTGGGAGGACCATCTCCCTACTGTGCGCCTTGGGAGATGCTCTGCCTTCAGAACACTGTGGGTTACATCCATAGAAGACAGGCTTTCTTCTCTGGACAAGGCTCCAGAGACACCCTCCTCTTATGACGTTATCTTTCCACTTTGATAGCATCTTCAAGATAGCACCAAAAATCCTTGTATTTGTAGAAATCCTATTTATCTTTGCCATTTCATTTCCTTGAGTTACTGTGCTTTGGTGTTATAGTCTAAAATCCATTGCTAAATAATAAGATCAGGAAGATTTACTTCCCCATACTGTTTTCCTGTTGGCTTTACAAATGGGTCTCTTGCACTGAAGCCTCCATTCCCTTTTAAGTTAATTTTGTGTGTTGAATGCCATAAGGGTGTGCTTTCATTCCCCCCACATGTGGCTGTGGCTCTCAGAGAAAGCTGGCTGGGACAGAGAATAGCATGTGTAGGGGTTTTATGGGGGCCTCCATGAGCAGTGCCTAAGGGGAATATGATCATACTGAGATAGAAGAGCTCCCAAACAAACTCAACAGAGGCCTCAGCCAGTTGCAGAATCAGAAAAGCAAAAATGTCCCTTTGGATGCATCCATTTATAGGAGGGATACTGGGCCCTGTGTCCCATGTAGATATTTACAGGATGCCTGCTCTATGAGGAAAGGAGATCTCAGTCTTTCACCTTCATTGTCTGCCCAGAAACATCCACTGGAGATCCCTTTGCCAACAACCTTAAGGACAAAGTTGGCCGTGCCTCCAAGAGCCCATAACACTTATTATGAATTTGTTCTGCTTTGCCTTTAGTCCCATTCTTACATAACTTCCAGGCTGAGAACCAGGGGTGCAGTGGTATCTTGGTTCTGAAGAGAGAAAAATCAAAAGGTACTGTGATGCTTTCCCTAGGGTCCATTTCTAGGTTTGTCACTTGAGAATTCTCACACCCCACATGTCACAGGCCAGGGAACCTGCTTTTCTGAAGCCTCCTCAGATCCTTTCAGGATGAATAAATCACTCTTTTCTTGGAATTGATGCTTTCCTATATAAACTTCTATTCTATTGTCATGATGTGCTTATCCTCCCTACTAGTACTTTGTTTTGTTTTATTTTATTTTATTTTTTGGGAACCATGCCATAGTCATTTCTGTGTTCCTAGAATTTAGCAACTGAAAGGTTAGAAGAGAAGGCGACAGAAAGACCTCATGCTCTTCAAGGAAGTTTTCCTCAGTATTCCAAACAAATCAACTGAATAAGACAGACAATATTTCTACTTCTCCTTGCTACAGAAGAGCCTTAAGCAAGCTGTTCAAATGGAGATTGTTGAATCCCCCCTCTAGGACCTTTGAATTGTAATTTTTTTTTAATATGATGAATGAGAATCACTCTATTCTTGCAATTCTGTTATCAATGCCCTTCTTCATCTACTTGATAGCAAAGGGGCTATTAGAAGAAAATGACTAAATGTTAGAAAATATTTTTAGAACAAAGAAGTAAAAACAAAATAGGGAAAGGGGTGGCACTGATCAAGATACATTGTCCTCAGCAACAGACATGTTGAAGTAGAAACACCTTTGTATAACAACTTAATGATAATAGGAGCAAAGTAAAAAGAAAACATTAAGAAAATTGAAAATAGTTGGGAGACAGGTATGATGGTGCTCTTGTATGATTCCAGCTTTGTGGGAAGGCCCTGAGTTCAAACCCCAGTGTTACCAAAGATAAACCAAAGTGCTTCAAACTCCCTCATGGTTCTACTTCCTCTCTCTCTCTCTCTCTCTCTCTCTCTCTCTCTCTCTCTCTCTCTCTCTCCCCCCCCCCCCCCCAGACTGGGACAGCCATTTCATCTTCTTGCTATGGAAAGACTGCGTAAACAAAGGATATACGTGGTAAGTGAACAAATTGATAGCAGCAGAATTCCCAGTCACTTTCTTTCTTTTTCTTTTTTTGGTTTGTCATGGGGCTTGAACTCAGGACCTGGGCACTGTCCCTGAGATCGTTTTGTTCAAGGCTAGAGCTCTACCACTTGGAGCCACAGCTCCACTTCCTGTTTTCTGGTGCTTAATTAGATATAAAAAGTCTCACGTTGTACTTTCTTCCCTGGGCTGACTTTGAACTAATATCCTCAGATCTCAGCCTCTTGAGTAGCTAGGATTACAGGTGTGAGCCACCAGAGCCAGTCTCCACAGTCACTTTCAAGTCATCTTGCAAAATTAAGGTTATTCTGTCCTCCAGTTATTCACATTCCCCAGTGAGTCCCCTGAGGTGTGAAGTGGATCCCTGTTGTATGTTTGCAACACAAGCCACATATGCAGGTCCCCAGATAGCCAGCCTTGTCTCCATCCCTGTGCCGCCTTGTGCAGGCTTGCTCTTCCTCTGATTATTTGCATGAACAAACATGAAGTGGAACAACCAAGTGATCATCCACAATAACAGGTCACTCGTGGCTCAAAGGAAGAGGGGAGCACCAAGAGTTTCACAAGTGCCTTATCTATCCTGAAAAGTGCCTGGGGGATGCCACTTGTGTGGCAGCCTGGTGCCATTACAGGCTCTTGACGGTTTAGAGTTCTTTTTTTCCCCCCTTAAGGGAGAGTGTACCAAAATTTCCTACTGATAGCATATATAGGTGAGTGATGCTGCTACATGTTCAGGCAGAAATTAAAAAGTGCTTGCAAATATAATAGGAACGACGGCTTCTCCTCAATGTCTCCAAAGCCAGAGGTTTTGTATCATGTAAAAAACCCACAGGCCTTGAAACCTTAAGGAAGTGGTAAGGAGAACGACACAGCCATCCCAACCATATCCTGTCTTGTGTCACTAGAAGGAAACTTCAAAGCCTCCCTAAATACTTTACATGTAAACCTGGAAGGACACTTATTATTTCTAGGTATCATCAACTATTATGAAGTTAAGAGCGTTTCTGTCCAATGATTGCTTGAAGTAATGAAAGACCACTGAAGGGGCAGCTACTTTTTCCCTACTGCTTTGCAACCTTTTTTTTTATGGTGGTCAGTCATTTCATCCTGTTTTTCTTCATAAAAATTATTTCATGATTTTTTTCTTGTTCTGGTCCTACTGCTTGAGGGCAGGGCATGGGCATTTTGCTGAACTCTATTACTTGAGCCACAGGTCCACTTTCCTCCTATTGCCTAACACACCCATCCCAAATTTAAAGTCCTAAAACAAAAGCAGGCTGTTGGATGTTCATGAAGTCCGTGAGTTGAATAGGCAGTTCTGCTGTGAGTGGTGTTGGCAAATGTATTGGGGTATCTGGACCATTCCAAGTGACCTTACAGTGCAATGATCCTTGTTGCTAGCTGCCTTCTCACTTAGGACTGCCAGCGACAGCATTTGCTTTTGCTGTGAGCATTTCCACACTGCTACTAGTGCCTCCTCACAGGGGTTAGATACCTTCCATGAAGAAACAATTGCTAAGAACAAGTCCCAACTGACCAGCCTGTCTTAAACTTTTGCTTGTTTTATCCTATAGATAGTCCAATTAGCATAAGCCTGTTGGACCAATCTGGAATCCGTGTGAGAGAGGGCAGAAAAGTGATGGATACTGAAAATATTCACCATGAAGTGGGGTCCTATTAGACTCTCAGACCCATTACGTGAGCATCTGCAGAGTGTGGATGTAGAAAATCTACTTTTTAATATCTACCATGGTTTGATTGCCCTACTTCCTTTACTCTGCCTCCTAGGTACTCCTTTAAAAAAAGTGGCTCCTGATAAAAAAAATCCTTGTTAATTCATCAATCAGCCTGGCAATAGGTTTATCGATCATGAGAGAAAGTGATTCATTGATCTGGACAGAAAACAACTATATCAACAATCCACAAAATCTCTCTAAAAAAGTAAATCTCTTTGTTACTAGTGACCTCTTTGTCACTATTAGATGAATATTGTTCAATGCTCTTTTCTTGATTTCTTTCAAACATTCAATATGGTTGATTGTTCTCTCCTTCTTGAAATATCCTGGGCTTTAGTCTTCTGTAATAACCTCTCTCTCTTTGTCTCTCTGACACACACAACACACACACACACACACACACACACACACACACATCCCTCTCTGACTTTTTTTTTTTACTCCTCTTCTTGCTACACCTTTCTGGTCATTTTCATTTTGCTAACCTCTAAATACTCTCATTTTTCAAGACTTTGGCTGAGT
Organism: Perognathus longimembris pacificus; assembly: GCF_023159225.1. NCBI lineage: Eukaryota > Metazoa > Chordata > Mammalia > Rodentia > Heteromyidae > Perognathus > Perognathus longimembris. Next base: position 18,618,046 of record NC_063162.1, on the reverse strand, counting down.
GCTTTTCTCCTCCCTCTATACTCTCTCACTAAGCAGCTGATACCCGCAAGTGCTTTCACCATCAAGTAGCATCTAGATGCAAATCATTCCCAAATTTATGTGACTAGCCTACATCTCTACTCTGAGCTGCAGATTTATATATCCTATTTTTCTTTACACCTCTCCTAGAATGCCTCAAAGGAATTCAAATTTAAAAGTGTCAAACCGAACTAAATCCTCCTTCTACCTAGTTCCAAACCCTTCTTCTAGTGTTTATTATTTTAGCAACTCACACCCTCACCCAGGCAGTTCTGCCATCAGAGGCTGAAAGGAGTCATTCTGTCACTCTTGCTGCCACCCAGCACCCACACACCTCATCCCATCCATCCACATTCTGGTTGATCTTACTTCTCCTCGTCAAGTACTCATCTCCTCTGTCATTACCTCGTGCAGCACCCTAACCCAGGCTACCCTCATTTCTCAACCAGAAAGCAAATACAAAAGCTTTCTCAGTGGTCTCTCCATCTGGTCTCATTCATCCTCCAGCTGTTTTCATGACCTGCAATCCTTTCTCCAGGTTTCAATCGGAATAATTTAGAAGTACACCCAATTATTTCACCATTTCATTTAAAACATTCAGTGTCTTTCTATTGATTTTTAGAATAAAGACTCAGATTCTTATTATGATTCACAAGATCTTGCATGGTCTGGTTTGTGCTTCTTCTTTATTTTCTGTCCTTGCCTTTCCTTCAATCTTCTAGTACATAATTATCACCCACCTAAATGAACTGATGTCCTTTTGAGAATATCTTTCTACTCTTATTTTCTTGCCAGTTATATAGATCTAGGTTGACAAGTCTCTTGTTTGGGAAGTCCTGAAAGTTTCTAGTTCTTACTTATCTTCACTTTCTGATAATCTACGTATCCAGTTACTTATTGAAATAAGATCTGTATCCCAATAGGCAATGAGTTGTGAGGACCACAGCAGAAATTTAAAAATAAAACTCAAACAAAAAAACTCAAAACCAATAAGCAAACAAATTAAACAACAACACTGACCTGACTACTTCCTTGGGCCCACAGGTTAACTGGCAACCAGATAAAGCTTGGCATTCTCCATTTCATATCTGTCTCCTTTACTCCAAATATCTCTCCTGAAATCATCTTGGGTTCCAGCAAGGACAGGACTGATAAGTGGCATCTTTATAACAAAGGACTGAAAATACTTCTAAGGATTATTAAATACTCAAAAGACAGACACCCTCCTAAAGAGCCAGACTTTGAAGTCAGGCCCCGCTTTACCACACGAACCCCACTTTACCACGAGAACCTGAGGTAAGCAGGCCCTGTGAGCAAACCCAGGACAAGCTTATTAGGGCCAAGCCGGTCAAGAACTCTAACCTCTGGGAATGCTTAACTCTAACTGTCCCCAGAATGCCTCGAGCCCTGAGCCAATCAGATTTGTACCCTGTCCTAATCTTGCTTGCTTGAACACCTGATTGCTGTAACTTTGTTTTTTGTCTTATTTGATCACCTGATGGCTGTAACTTTGGTTTTTTTGCCTTTATAAGCCCTGTGCAATCACAGCTATGGGCTTCCTCCTAACCTCTGCTGTGTCGGTGGGTAGGATGAGGCCCGAGTTGCAGCTCGCCTGAATAAAGTCTTGCCTTGCTTTTGCATTTCGAAACGTCTGAGTCTCGGTGGCCTTCTTGGTGGTCGTTTCACGACTTGCATAACACTACCACCACCACTACCACCACCAAATGAAGACAGTTGCCTATAATAGAGTCTTTACCTTGAGCCAAGAATAATCATTTTGTCGGAATAAGTTGCTCCTTTCAAATGATGCAGCAGCAGTAGCTTCTCCAAAACTCCTATCTGAACCAGAATTGAGATAATTATCAATGAAACAACACATTTTGGGGGTCTGTTTAATTATGTATACATCTCTCCTTCTGCTTCCATTCTTGATCTATGTAAACTTTAAAGATCAAGTCTGGACCCTGAAGATGGTCTGACAGACTTGCTTTTCCTCTTCCTATGGTGTGCCTGTACTGGGTAATAAATTTCCTTTCTCAGCCCTTCATCACTACTCATCTCTTTAGTTGGCATTTAGTGTGAGAGGGCTGACCCAGGACCCCTTGAATTCCTGTTACAGAAACAAATTTCTTTAGACGCTTGATTGCTAATATTTACCAGAAAGAAATGATTGAAAGGTGGAAAGATTTATTTTGGCTCATCATTTTATAGGTTTGTGTCCACCATCACTGGGCTTCATTGTCCATGTGCGCTGAGACAAAGTGTCATGGCACAGAGCATATATTTGAATGAAATGGCTTACCTCACAGTGGGAAGGAAGCAGAGATTGACTTGAAAGACTAGGGATAAAATGTACCAGTGGAGGATAGGCCCCCAGTGATCAATTGCCCTCAGTATGTTTCACCAACTCCAATTTCTTAGTTTGTACCGCCTCCCTAATAATGCCATCAAATTGTGAACTCATCACTGGATCTACTGATGAGGTCAGGCTGCTCATGGGCCAATCACTTCCCTAAAGCTGACCAACTGGCAACCAGTCTTTGAATTCATTAACCTTTTATGAGGATACATTGCATCCAAATTGAGGAAGTACCCAAAAGTATTTGTAGACAGGTAATGGAAGAAGGAAGAAAAAATGCTTCTTAATACCACAAAATCTACCATATTTGAGACTGAATGCCTGCTTATTGGAGCTCCAGGGGTCTTCCTCCATTTTCATGCTTCTTTCATTCTGCAGAGCAGGCAATGATGAATAGAGTTGCCTCATTTTCTACCATGGTCTGGTTAGCCAGTTGAGCGATACTTCCTCAAACACCAATTTCTGGAGGGGTTCTTTCACACGGAAACACTGTCTGGGATAGCTTGAATCTCATTCTAGACTAGACTTCTACGTCTTGCCTGAAATCACCAGAATTTGGTGGCCATAGTTGCAATATTGTCTAATACCCCTTTTATTTCCTCCAAGAACTTTAGAAAGACAGATAACAACAACAAAATCTCCAGATAATCAATTTTAAATAAGATAAATCCCATCCATAAGTGCACCAAATGCTGGAAGAGGGATTGGGCCTTGCTGTGAAAAGAAACAATATTATGCAAGTAAAGTAGAAATATTAATGTAAAGATAAATCCCTTGTACATCCTTTGAAATCTGTAGGGTATCCTCTTCCTGGTTCTAAACAGAGTTTGCCCTTGAGAAGTACAAATTTGTTTAGTCTCTCCTCTTATGTGAATTGAATTTCTGCCAAGCCAGCCCTAGACACAACCAATCAGATCAAGCTACTCTGACATGCCAGGGTTGGTGAAGCATACTGAGGGCAATTGATCAGACCGAATTACTGTCCATTCACCTTCCACTAATCCTTTCTGCCTTGACCTATTCTAGGGAGGATTACTGGAAAACTTGGTTGCTGCCACTTGTGAGAGTTGAGTTTGTTTAACTCCTAATCATTATTGCACTCTGCACTTTTAATGGGCATTTTTATCTTGGTATTCTCTTTTCCTTCCCCAGTCCACCCGTGAATTGATTTGTCTATAGACTAACTTTATGCCTTGATGAAATGGAAAAACAGCACTCAGCAATTTTGCATTGGGGAAGTTATCTATATTTTATTAAGAATAAAAATGTCTAATCAAATGTGAGAGTTATCAAAATGGTTTCATAGAACACTAGCTAGCATTAACACACACTTTATTTGGTAACGGAAATTATAACTTGTGTCTCACATGGTGGGCTTCATCAACAGTGACATATGCCTTCTGCAAAGGAAGACATAAAAGATAAAATACACTAGTGATTCATAGAATAAGACTGAAGCGATTCCACCTCTGTCTTAAATTTAATGTGAGCCAAAGATATTTGATCATTTTAAAAGAATCTGTTCTATTCGTCCATCTATTTGCCTATTTGTCTTTTTCCATCCATCTACCCTTTAGAGAAAAGCTAATTGAGCTTGCATTATATCCCATACATTGTGTCAGATAATAGAAATATAAATGGTAAGCAAAGTACACAGTTCCATGGAGCTCATACTTGTCTGGAGATGACATAAATAAAGACACAAGAAATGTGAAGTTATAGGTATGATCCATGGCATTGTGGGTAGTGTGTTAATTCTCTGGATGCACACAATGGCCATATCTTCTCTGTGTAGTTCATGGAATACATGGGAGGATCTGAATTTAATATTCTGTGAGTAATGGGGCCACTATTGTCCATGGCTTGGCTTGTGAGGTGGTAGTTCCATAGCAGCATAGAAAGGTTAAGGATATTTCAAGCTACTACAACCACCATCAAGTGCTCAGCTCTTAGGACAGAGGTATTCCTCAAAAAGAAACTTTGCATTGTACTTAACAACAGCTCTATAACTCAGCTCAGATATTTTTGCCTTGGTGAGAAGCACACAATTGAACAGATGGCTGCTAATTCTTCTCAAAAGAATTGACTTCAATAATGTGGAGAAGCTCAAACCTAATAGTCCTCTTAAGCACAGTAGAGGTTGCTCTGCAAGACACACACACACACACACACACACACACACACACACACACATATTCTGTCTGTGTACTACAGGGACAAAATGATATACAAACTAATCACCACAGCCTATTAACTATATGTTCCTCCAACTTAACTAAAAAAAATTTTTATTTAACCTTCATTTCTGAAAGTTTTGCATTGTGAATTTACTGTTAAACCATGGACACATCCAGGGATCTCAATGAACTCCAAACAGGGTAAATACAGAGATTCCCACCACCAGGCTGAACACCACAGTAAAGAAGAACATCTTGAAATCAGCAAGAGATGTGACTCATCAATTCCCAGGGACTGCTCCTAAGATTAAAAGCTTACCTCTCAGCATGCACCAAGAAGGCAACAGAATAATATATCCCAAGTGTTTAAAGAATAAATGGTACCCAGAACAGCACAAAGGACAGAAGTGGAAGCAAAACTGTATAGAGGATGAGGAGGATGAGGAAGAAATGAAGAGGAAGATAGGGGCAGGAGTCCTATTGTATTAGAATCCCATATTAAGGATCACATGTAGCTTTAATTACCTTAATAACCTTCTTAATATTCCTATTTCCAAACAGAGTCTCATTTGGGGGTATTATTTTCAGCTATAATCATAAAAGTTTTCTATGAGTTTTCCAGAGAAATATCAACCTGAGAATGTAGTTGCAATCTTCAACTCTGTAGCCCACTGATCAGACATGTGGTTAAGCCTGGAAACTCGCAGCTGGTATCTGCAGTGACAGGAGTGGTGGGAAGGACACTGTTCTCAGTCTGTGGAGTCTTTGCTACCTCTGCATAGTTAGTGAGAGAAGGTCTGCAATGCAAACAAGAACCTCTCTCTGGAATGCTCTTTACGTATGTATTGGAACTAGGGATGTCAGTATCAAGGAACCCTACACAACCGGCTAATATCTGTCAGGAAGGCTTTCCTGGGCTGTCTTATTTCTTAATGACTGCATCCACCACACTATAATGGTTCATTTTATGTTTCAATTTGAGAGCAACCTGGAGTTACAAGGCATTTGGTTATATATTATTCTAAGTGTGTCTGCGGGAGAGTTTCTGGTTGAGATGAGTAGAGTAAGTAAATCCGTGAATCAGTAGAATAAGTAAGTAAAGCAGATGCCCTCTCCAAGGTGGAGAACTTTATGCAATGCGTTGAATGCCTGAATGAACAAAAGTGTGTGCAGGGAGGCACTCCCTCCACCTGATGGTTTGTGAGTTTAGACATTGGTCTTTCTCTTTGGGAGTGGTTTCCTACTGAAGCGTACATCATTCGTTCACCTCTTTCCCACCATCTTATAAACATTTTGAAGCCTTTCAGATTTCATAAACATGTGAGACAGTTCTGTCCCTCTCTCTATGGTTGGACTAGTGCAATCTCTTTTTTTTTTTTTTTTTTTTTTTTTTTGGCCAGTCCTGGGCCTTGGACTCAGGACCTGAGCACTGTCCCTGGCTTCTTCCCGCTCAAGGCTAGCACTCTGCCACTTGAGCCACAGCGCCGCTTCTGGCCGTTTTCTGTATATGTGGTGCTGGGGAATCGAACCTAGGGCCTCGTGTATCCGAGGCAGGCACTCTTGCCACTAGGCTATATCCCCAGCCCTAGTGCAATCTCTTAATGCTGACAGAACTCTTACATTTTAAGTGCCAGCACAAACTATGTTATCTATCTATCAATTGATCTGTCTGTCTTTCTATCACCTATCTATCTACTTACCTATCTACCTATGTACCTACCTACCTACCCATCTATCATCTATCTATCCATTATTTCTCTCTCCATAAATCATCTATCAATCTACCAATCTCATTAGCATATTTTAATTAACACAATAAACCCTTTGAAACTGATTCCTGTGAATTTGCTACTTATTAACCCAGCATTTAACACTGTACCCTATAAACATGAGCTCTAAATTTTTGCTGCTGTAGCTTCAAACTAAACTCAATAATGAAAGATAACAATGTAATATACACGTGCTTTGGTGATTTGCCCGTAATAACTTTACTATTACATGAATTCCAAAAAGCAGACATAATTGATAGCATTTTCATTTGATAGCCGAATGTCCTACAGCTTAAAAATGAGCAGATTTCAGTTCTTTCAGCCCATAGGAACTTTTCCCTTTTTACAAATTCCAGCTCCACCAGAGATGCTATATTTGTTTCAAAATTATAGACTTGATTCACCTTGATTTCCTCCAGTGTGAGTTCCTAGAGGCGCTACAATGAAGTATCAAAATTAAATCATACCTGAAAAGATACAGTGGAATATATAGCGACTCCTCTATTAAGAAAGGACTACTTGAAGATGTTCAGCACCATGGTCAGAAGACCTGAGAGGCTTTTGTGAAAACAAGATCATAAGAGCAATACAATTCATCTGCATATGAAGTCTATTTATTGGCATCTCTTTCCCTGAAAGAAAAAAAGTTGCCTCAAATTCAAAATAGGCATCTATAAATTAAGGAGCTCCGGTTTCTCTCTGTTGTTTTTCATAATTTGGGATTGCTTAAACCTGAGGGTATCTGCTTCTGTACATCCTCCTTTTTCAAGCCTCTAGCTAAATCTATCAATATCGTTCCTTTCTAGTTTAGTAGAAGAAATATCCCTTCCTCTACTCTCTAGTGTCGATCTTGCTTTATGAGCATTTATTATTTGACATCTCATATGTGTATATAACCTATATTACACACAGTACACATATGAATGATATATATCATAGAGGAATATACATAATATATACATATAATTATGATACACTCAAACCTTGTTCTTCCTTGAAAATAAAATGATTCTCCTTCCACTGGCTTTTGTAATATTCTGTTTCTTGAGTCTTATTCTAATCCTTACTCAGTCTTTACTAATACCAGAATAAAAAAATCTATAGGCTATTTCAGATCCCTGCAATAGTGTTGTTAAGATTAGAGGGCCAATAATATTAATTCTTGGATGGGCTTAGTAATCTGTGGATGATGTAGGAAGAAACATTTCAAGGAATTAAAAAAACAAAAACATCTTTCCAGGTGCCAGTGGCTTATTCTCATCACCCTAGTTACTCAGGAGGCTGAGATCTGAAGATTGAAATTTGAAGCCAACCTGAACAAGAAAGTCTGTGAAAGCCAAATGTGAAGTTGTGGGTCGAGTGGTGGTTTAGCACCATCCTTGAGCAAAAATACTAAGAGACAGCACTCATTCTCTGAGGTCAAGCCTCAGGACCAACACACACACACACACACACACACACACACACACACACACACACACACACCACTATTCGTATTTGCCATGGACAAATGTCTCTACCAGCTGGACACAAGACAATCTATATAGCAAGCACCGTGTTGAGGTCAGCTCTTCCTGCTAGTTGAGATCTGAGACAGAAGGACAGGTTTCTTGTTCTAGGATAAGTTCCTCTTAGAAAACCTCTTCAGCCTGTCTAAGTAGTCTTTTGTGACCATGTCCCCTAGATGCTCAAGTATGCCCAAATCCCAGGCTTCAACCTATTAATCTAAAGAAGGGCTCTCAATTACCACAATTTATCTAAATGAAATAAATATAGGAAATACTTAATAAACTATTATTTGCTTTTTAATTAGAAAATGATTGTATGGGATTCAGTGGCTTTGAGATGCAAGTTTCATTTCACCAAATTGCCACAAGGTCTTATTTCTGCCAATGGGTTGTGAACTCATACCCAGAGTAGATGAAGGGAATTCCCATGGATCATATTATCGATGAACAAATAATTACTCTTGAATCAAACCTAGCTGTTCTACCGCAGATATAAGCTGCTTTGCTTATTTAATAATGTTGTAAAACTTCAGTGAGAGATACTCTGTGTGATTAACCTTTTATCATCTCCTTGTAACTACTTTCAACGTCCTATGTGTATGTGTAGTTTCTATTATTGATAATGTTTTGTATCACCTTCCTATGTTTGTACCTACACTATCTCTGTAATCTTATCTGAGTATATTGGAAACCGTGTTTACTAGTATTGGAAGTAGGAAATTCAAAGGGAATACCAAATTCGAGAGACACTGGGTAAAAAAAGAGAAATAACTCTATCAAAATAAAATTGAACAATCTAGATCTTCTCTATTTTGCTCAGAATGAATCCATGTCATACCCATTCATCAAAGTTTCGAAGAACTCACTGTTGATATCATTGAACCCTCGGCATTCTCCTCCCAGACTAGACTTGCCTGTCCAAGCATCTGTCATGGTTTTTCCCTTCCTGACTTACATAAGGTTAAATGTATTCATCAAACAAATGACAGCTTTCATTTCATGAATATTTTTCAGTGTAAAGAGTTAATTGGGTTCAAGATAACTGCATGTGAATAAAATATAATGCATGGATTTTTCCATTAAAAAAGAAAACTAAATTCAAATAAGTTCTCATAATTCTGAATATATGAAGATGAAGGCAACAGTTTGAAATTTCAACATAATGTATATAAAATAGACAGACATTAACTAAGGCATGATACAGTGCAACTGTAATCAAATGTATTTACTGTTGATAATTTTAATTAAGGAAGTTGTTAATAGAGTTGTGTACATTCAGGAAGAATTTCATGACTTTATTTTTAGAAGCACAGACTCTCAAATTTACAAGTCATATGAATTAAATGAATCCAATGATCTACATGTAATTGAAAGCCATCCTTCCAGTGCCAGGGAATAATTTTAATTGCAAATGTTATTAAACTGCCCTTGCAAATTTATTTACGTGAATAAAGTTTCCCTAACGGCGCTACTATTTGGTTGTTTCAATGTGTATTATACAGTTATTAAAAAGAGCCTTCTAGAAATTAAAGTGCTTTTTCTTTCATTTATTCTTGAAATATTTACTTCATTATTAGTTCTTTAAAAACTCACATTGTGGGTTGATCAAGGGTTTGTTTCTGCACCATCAATATTTACCAATGTAAGGACTTAAATTGTTTAATACATAGGAACCTAAAAGCCAGAAAAAAATGAATTATCCCAAATCTCACAGCATCTACATATAGGCAGAATGAAAGTTCCTGATTTTGGGATCCAGAATTGATGTTAGTTTTAGACAGAATGAAATGTTTAACGATTCATGTAACCTACAAAGTGATACATTTGAAACATACTTGTATCCAAATATCTTTAAAATCATTTATTCATTATTTTTAAGAGGAATGTTAGGTAAGACACACTAACCAAGCTGTGTCATTTATTCATCCACATCCATATACTCATTCAGCATATTTATTCAACTCTTATGCTAATCTTCTCCCCCAGTTCAACTGTGGTTAGGAACTACACAACTCAGAACAAGCTTTATATTCCAGTACTCATGAAAATCCCTCAAACTAGGCAGTCCTAAACCCCTTATTTGTCCTACCTTCTCTTTTCCACAGAACAGGACAAAGGTGTTCTGCCTACTCTTTTCCTCACACTTGCCTCCTCACTTCCTCAGTGCTTCCCTTGTGTGACATAACACATCTTTTCCTTTTGGAAACTGTGACAAATTGGCTTTTCAGTGGTAGTTTTCTCCTTTCTCTTCTATTGGCATCACCATATATAGCTATATAACTCATAGGAAAGCCGACATTAAAAAAAAAAAAAAAAAAACGGCTGGGGATATGGCCTAGTGGCAAGAGTGCTTGCCTGGGATACATGAGGCCCTGGGTTCAATTCCCCAGCACCACATATACAGAAAACGGCCAGAAGTGGCGCTGTGGCTCAAGTGGCAGAGTGCTAGCCTTGAGCAAAAAGAAGCCAGGGACAGAGTCCAGGCCCTGAGCCCAAGCCCCAGGACTGGCCAAAAAACAAAAACAAAAACAAACAAACAAAAAAAACCCAAACAAACAAAAAACAGTGGTTGGTCATGCCCAAAATACTGTACTACACTTGCTCCAGATTCAATATCAATAACTTTGATGTAGTCACAGTACTGTCAAACTTTTAGACTGGAACAAAAACTTCCTGTGCAAAACAGATCAAAATCTGACCAAGTCTATGAAGACTCTTTTTTCAGTATATCCTGCAATTTTTTCCCCTATTTATCTTTCAGAGCAGTGAGAAGATGAGCTGCATTTAGGCTACTTGTGTTTCACAGGATCCGGGACAGGTGATTGAAACGTTTAGCTGCACACATATGGTTCTTCTTATAACATTTGCAAACTCCGAAGACTTTTGCTCATAATTAAGTTAAATAGACATGCTAAAAGAAAACTAGAAGGACTACCCACCTCATTATTATGTAAGGATGATTAAAGACTAATGTCTTGAGGAATCTATTCTTTTGAATTCTTGCCAGACTTGCTAGAATGAGAAGGACACTGAACGTTGTACAAATCAAAATTCAGACTGTCAAACTGGCAGTTCACTAACACACACACACAGGTGTGTGCTCACATACACACACATACAAACACAGAGCCACAAAGAGACAGAGATTTGTGTCTTCCACATTCCAATTCAGTTTTATTTTACCCACATTAGGAAATTTACAGTGGTTATAAATAATACATATGCATGCATAGGCTCAGTTTTCTTTGGAAAGTTTGTGATAAAAGTTGCATAAATAAAAATACATAGTACTATAAATGTCTGTTGTCTCTAAGAAGAACCGTCTGCCTCTATTAGCTTATGGAATACAAACAGGTTACATCTACCAATAGTTTTTTTTTTTTTAATAAGCAAACATACACCCTAGGGAAATCATTAAAAATCAATGATCCAGAGTTACCTTGGTATATATTTTTAAAAGCCTTGTTTATCTCCCCTCATTAAAAATACTTTTACACAGAGTGATAATCCTCATGGTGTGAATTAATAACTGAATTTAGAGCTCATTGTTGTGTTTGCCTTATTCATGGCTCACTGCTTCCTGGGCCTGTTGTACATACACTGTTATTTACAGCCACTGGATTATTATCTGCTTTCTAAAGTGAGGGGCAGAAATCTGGATCTTCTAGGAACATTGGGAAGATGGTTTGAATACAGAGGATATGTTTTGTTAAACGAACAGCTATTCAGACAATATGAAAAATGAGGGTTTGAAGCACCAAGGAACAAAAGAGAGAGAAGAAAATGGAATATGAAGAATGCATATTTTTACCCAATTAGAACTGTGATGAACAATCAAGTTTCAGGTTGTTTTATTCACACCACTTCTCACATTCCTAATGGAGAAGGTTAAGCAAAAACAAACTCAAGTACAAGTAGCCCATCTTATCCTCATGGGATATGTTCTCAGACCCAGGGAGGATGATGAAATTTTTAATGGTATAAAATCTATGTATACTTCATTTTTACACATACATTTCTATGATAAAGTTTGATTCCTAAAGTCATTGAAGTATAAGATTCAGACTTACCATTGATCTTGTAATTTCAGTGTACAATTATTATTGTTGTTGTTATTCTGAAGTCAAATGCTTAAAGACATCACTTTATGTCTTTTCTTTGGCATAATCTGAGTTTCCATTTGTGGACTATTACTAAATAAAATAAGGATATTGTACACAAATATCAGTGGATCTGATAACCAATATTACCAACTTTATACTAATGGGAGCATAGCATATACAGTGTGGACATAGTGGACAAATAGATTATTCCCATCACAGGATGGACCGATTTTGATAGGAAGAGATGCCATCTTCATACTTGTTGTGGTTTATAACCCAAGATATACAAATTGCTTGTTGTTTGAATTGTCTTCCTAATATTTCTAAGTCATAGTTCACTGAATGACTGAAAGCATAGAAAACCAAATTGTCCACAAGGAGGCCTAGGGAAATCAGAGAGGCAACAAAATGTATAAGGAACCTTTAATTGTGACCCTGATGGATGAGGGGGTGTTCCCTTTCTTACTACATCTATCTTTCAATAGGTCAAATCCCTCCACTTTCTTGTGCGTGAAATGAGGATGGTAGTAACTACTGCAATGAGCAATTATAACAGAGATTCAGTTGAATGCAAAAGACTTGGGCAGTTATAGGGACTCAAAAAATGTTGTTCTAAAGAGAAAATCTTTGGCATCAGCCAAATTTCAAAGGCTTCTTGGATTTACAAATGATGGTGAGTCATTGAGTCGACAAAAGGAAAGTGTGTGATACTGCTTCTCTAGAAAATCTTTATTTGAAGAATGTTTCCTTATAGACTGAAAAAATTAAAAAAAAAACTAAACAATACACAAAAAGAATACTTTGGAGCACATCTTTCTGAAAAGAAAATGGTGTGCATTTATGTTTATGGTTCATTGAATATGGAAGAAGGTCTTACATTTTTTTAGAAGTGTTGGAGCCACCATTCTAACAAAAACAAGGATCGTGATGAAAAATTCAAAGTTTCTACTTTTGACTTCTGAGTTCTGCAAGATAGGAAAGATTCCTGTCCCTTTTCTATTGGTCCTGCCACAATGGACTGTGTAATGGTCTTGCCATCTATTCAGATCCTGCTGTGTTTAAAAGCACTCCTTTTGAGTAGACAACACTTTGGATATTCATAAAATCTTTGGAGGATAATTTTGTAAGCAAGTTTCATTCTGTTGAAGGTAGGTTTTAACTTGAGCTAGCAGAAGATTTTCTTAGCTATTTGTAATTGTGGTTCATCAGAGCAATTCTAAGTTATTTGAAGGCAATAAGACCAAGTTTCCAAATGAACCATCAGCCATGTAATAAATGCGGTGAGATCCCAAATCAGCTTAATAACATACTCTTTCTTCAAGATACTTGCAAAAACCTGATGTCTGGTGAATTTGAAACCCAAAGTTAGAGTCCAAAATTTTCTAACTAAAATTTTTCATACCGAGGAGAGCTGTGTACTGAATCCATTTAGGAAAATGTCAGCTCAAGATTGTATACATTGGTTGTATTAGTTTACCTTTTACCCTTTGTCACTCCATGTTGTTGTTCCTTTTCCCTTCCTTCATTCAAATACATGTATATCCAGTAAGAAGGGGACCAAAATCAGTTACAGTGACATCAGGGGTAAAAATATGGGGGAGAAGAACAAAAGGGAAAGGCATAGTTTCACATGGTATGTTGAAAATAACAGAAACAATGATACAGCAATACTTACAATATGCTGTATACCAACTGTACAACTGGAATGGGAAGAGGCTTGGAGAGGGGAGAAGGTGGGAGAAAAATTAGGGGGGAGGTAACAAGTTTGATAAGAAATGTACTCATTGCCTTACGTATGAAAATGTAACCCCTCTGTACATCACATTGACAGCCAACAAATAAATAATTTAAAAAAAAGATTGTATGTGCCAGGTAAGGTCTTAAAACAATATCAAAATTTAACCAATAAAGGCAACAAAAATACAATCAAGTCTTTTGCTTTCACCTTCAAAATGTGAGAGGACAAAAACCCTCTGCTTTCTAAGCTTGTTTGACTACCTTCCTTCCAACTGGGAAAAGATGACAAATAGCAAATGTGTTGTTAGTTAAAATGCCATATAAGTGGTTTCTAAGGTTTGATTCAAAATATTGCTCCTGAGCTGGATCATACAGAAGCCTAGTTCTTGCATGAATGATTACAAAAATATATACCTTTCCAACTTGCAAAAAGTAGGCTCTGAGGCAAAGGGTCTCTTTTTCCCTTATGGGGCAGGATGAAGATGAAGGGATTGTCACTGAGAACCAAATAAGGCCCGAGGTGGTTGATGTTTCAAATAGGAACCTAACATCTTAATGCATTCTCAAGGAGGTGTCTGACTTATGAAGTTTAATGTGAGTTTAGGCATATCTGATTTACAAAGCTTTCTTTTTTTGTTTGTTTGTTTGTTTGTTTTTTTGGCCAGTCCTAGGCCGTGAACTCAGGGCCTGGGCACTGTCCCTGGCTCCTTTTTTGCTCAAGGCTAGCACTCTGCCACTTGAGCCACAGCGCCACTTCTGGCCATTTTCTGTATATGTGGTGCTGAGGAATCGAACCCAGGGCCTCATGTATACGAGGCAAGCACTCTTGCCACTAGGCCATACTCCCAGCCCTTACAAAGCTTTCTTGATTGGGGGTGGAGAGTCTTTTCTTGGTCCATTATGATTGGTTTGTAAAATTCAGATTACTCACTGAATGCAGGGCTCATACTGAAAAAGTATACTGCAAAGTGCTTTCAGTCTCAGTCTCATACAAAGTTCATGTCTTGTTGGTCTCTCACCAGCTATGAGGAGGGCTATGGCAGGCCTGCAAACTTCTAAGCCTAAGTCTTCATGTGTGTGTGGGGAGCGGGGTGACAGTTATATGTTTTCTGTTGTAAATCTAATAATATATGTACTCCTGTAACAATTAAAGGACCAATTTGAAAATAGAGCAGAAGATAGCATTCCAACCTCAATTGCTGCTACTCGGGCTTATTTCACACTTTAGTGCTTTTATCTCTCATAATACTCACTCTGCTTCTCCCTCTCTTCCCCATTCTTTTTCCTTGTCCCTTTTCTCTCTTGTTCTTGTTCACTCTGCTTCTTCACCCAGAATCTTGTCTCCATGATTATAATATTTACATATGCACAGAGGTCAGTGTTTTTCATGTGAAATTTCTATTCTTCTAAAAAATACCAAACTTGGGTCATATAAATTCAAATAAAGTCTGACACTAGTGCTCATTCCTGCAATCCTAGTTACTCAGGAAGCTGACATAAGAGGATTGTGATACAAAGCAAGCCCAATTCTTATTCCTCAAACTCTTAACTCCAATTAGTTAGCCCCAAAAAACTGCAAGTGGAGATGTGACTCATGTGGTAGAGCAGTAGCTTTGACTAAAAGCAGCTTAGAACGTTGCCCAAGCTCTGAATTCAAGCACCCAGGCTAGAAATAATAATAATGCTAATACTACTACTAATAAAATAATTTCAAATATGAAAGAGTTCATATCTTTTCATAAGGCTGGAAACTTGTGAGCTATATCCAGTATTTGAATACCAGATCATGCAATAAAACTTTCAAGATATCTCAAAAATTGGTCACAGCCCAATCTGCAGAACAATAGAACATTATACCCTCCTGCAACCCCCAAATCAACAGCATTGAGGCTGTGATTCAGTTGGCTGATTCTTATAGACTAGACAAGGCTGTCATTCAGGTGTTTGATTGTAACTATGCTTTGGAGAGGTGACTCTGCTGGTTTTGGTAGACACTGTATTATTACTGAGAAGGTTCTGGAATGCCCTTAGTTGGAACAACTTGGTTATTTATTCATATCATCTCTCAGAGTAAACCTGACTTGCTCATATGGTAGTGGCAGCATTCTGGAAAACCAGAGTGTAGCCTACAGTGGACTCATAACTGGCTGTCTCTGTACCTGCTGCTTCATTGAGCCAAGGCAGGTCACCATGTCCAATCTATGCTGTTGGGAAATAGCCAGTACCCCTTAATGAGAGACATGATGATGTCTGAATTCTAAAGAGCATTGGCAGAGGGAAAGGGGTGGGGGGAGAATTGAGAAGGATTTTCAAACCATTTCCCACACCAGGCATTTTGGCAACTTACTTTTCCCTTTGAGTATCTGTCTTATGTTTATTTTCCCCCAAAAGTTTGAACCGCTTGAAGGACTAAGGAAGTGCTTACCTACTTGACCTTGTCAGTACATGGGACTGTGACTGGCTCTAAGGAGAACAGAAAATGGTGACATTTTTCATTAAGAATGAGTGTGTCTGAGTGTCTGTAACAGTTGTATGGAAATTATAATAATAAAAATCTTTCAGAATTATTTCCTTGCCATCTGTCTTTATTTAGCTAACCTACTCTACTAACATCCCTAGGAAAGCCATGCATGAGGTAGCAGGAGGAAGAAAAGAAATCGACGCCATAATTTGCAAATGCACATTTCTACATCTTTATGGCTAAAAGAGGAATACATTTGTGCTGTATAGCCAGCAGCATGACCAAAAAGAAGCACAAAGCCATTGCAGGAAACCATTTCCAAATTTATCTCTGCCCAGAGCCCCATCTGATTTATTTTTAAGTATATTTTACCAAGATGCCCAAAGTCAAACATGTTATTTACAATGTGGACCTAGAAGTGTAGCATACTGCATCTATTTCTCTATGGAAGAACGAAGCTCAGAAATCCATTCGTATGAAGGCCAGAAAACATAGCCCCTCTGATTTATTTATTTACAACCTTATTCCTTTTAGGAAAAAATAAATAAAAAGGTTTAAGGTAGCTTACACAATCACCAGCAAGTTAAGCCACATGTGTTGCCAAATAGAAAATCAATTGTTTTGTAACAGGTCTGCCTTTTCACTGAGCAGCATCTATATGCTTAGGGAGAAGAAGGAGGAAGATTCAGTGGTATTGATTCTGAAGTCATTATCGCCCATGTTCAGTGATAACAAACCAGAGCTCTGTTTCCACTTCACATTCGTTTGAATTAAGTGGGGAGCATAGGATGCTCAATACAGTGGTTGTTTCTACTGGGAATCTTAGCCTGGGCTATTGAGTCTGGTCATCTAAGAATCAATGTGCCTTCTTTGAATTTTCCTGAGAGACACATCTAGACAGAGCTGACCAGTGACATTCTCCTCATTGTGGCCTCATGGTGCATGACTTGAAGGAGGGATTTTAGTTTTCTCAATTCTGAAAAACCTGACTCCAAATTCTTCTTCTTCTTCTTCTTCTTCTTCTTCTTCTTCTTCTTCTTCTTCTTCTTCTTCTTCTTCTTCTTCTTCTTCTTCTTCTTCTTCTTCTTCTTCTCTATTAAATATCCAAGAAGTGTTTGCTGAATTCTAGCAGGTATTTGTGGAAAGTATTTTCTTTTTTACTTATCTAGATTTTAAAAAATGTATTTATTGTCAGAGTGGTGTACAGAGGGGTTATAGTTTCATATATAAGGCAGTGAATACATTTCTTATCAAACCTATTACCTCCTACCTCATTTTTCTCTCACCTCCTCCCCAATTCCCCCACCGCAAATGGTTTAAAGCATATTATCTTGTATGTTTTGATGTTGTATTGGTTTTCCTATTACCTTATGTCTCTCCATTTTTATGTTCCTTTCCCTTCCCTAGTTTCAATAAACATATATACAATACCCAGGGCACCAAAATAAGTTACAGTGACATCAGGGGTAAAACCATAGGGAAGAAAAAACAAAAGAAAATGGCATAATTTCACATAGTATGTTTAAAATAACAGCAACAGTGATAAACCATCTATTTCCATAAATTGGGGTTCATTTTGCACACTAAGATTACTTTCACAAAGGTTTTTAATATTTTTCAGTAGATTTGCATGTACAGAAAAAAAAAGAAAGGAAAAGATGTTTTACTAGTCTTCATTCTAACCTATAAGAAAGGACCGGTTATTAATGTGAGTTTAATAAATGCCCATTGAACACCAAAATGAACCAGACACCCATGTAAATACTATGGGCAGTAACAAGATATAATATTAGATATTTGTCCTCAACTCAAAAGAACTTACAGGGTGGCATCAGAGCTAGGCCAAGATAAGACAGATTGCGATAAATAATATCACTAGTGAAACACAATCAAAATGCAACTGAAGTCAAAAATGCAAAACTTTTCCTCTCATAAAGAAGAACCAAAAAGACTTCATGGAACAAGTGCTACCTGGGCTTATCAGCACACAGCTTTATCTAATACGAGCATTTCATAGTTGATATGACTATTTTTATTTCATGTTGTGCTATCCCTCTTTCTATCCATCGCTAATGTTGGTACTCTAAACTTTGTCATTTTTCCTCAAATACTGCTTGCTGCTGTGGTCCTCCAGTTATAAAGAGGGAATCAACAGAAACATGCTCAGATTTGACCTGTCTTAAAATCAATGAGGCTCATAGTGGCAACAGTAAAATAAAGTATATCTCTCTTCATTCAATTGTAGATTTCTATCTCCATTCCTTTTCTCAAGCTTCTAGATAGCAATTTTTACTTCTTTCCTGTACTATGGAAGGAAAAGACAAGTGTATTCTTTTTCTACTCTTTAAAGCACTGTTAGTGTAGGTTTTTTTTAGCTTCCTGTAGTTATCATCCTTGAGAAATTCACCAGCCTCAAATTCCCAAGTAAAATGAAAGCATTAAGAAAATAGAAGCTAGCCATGCATCATCAATAACTTCTCCAGAAAGATAAAATAAATATTTCAAATATCTTCCTTCATATCTCTTACTATTCTTCAGCATCCAAAAGTTATGGGGCCCAGTTGTTGCCACAGAGATTATAAAATAGACTACAAACCAAACTTCTATGTATAACACACTGCCAATCAAGCCACAGCACATAACAACAGTAATGAAAAGGACAAATCCCTCATTGGCCTCTTTAACAGAACCCCTGAGTAGGTAGTCTATAGCATTAGTATTACCAGGAAAAATTAATGCTTATAAACTTTGGTAGATATCAAGGGAGTGCTAGCAAAAGATAGCTTAATTTCAAAGCATTTTTAACACGTCTTCACTGGATGCCATTATGTGGCAGATAGCATGTTGAAAAATGAAGTAAACAAAGATGATCAAGATGTGACACCTGGCCTTGAAACATCCACTTGCTCAGTTGTGGAAGGACGACATTTCTCTGACCAGTGGGGGAATTACCTGTGCCCCAACACTCAGTGGCTTCATAAACATGTGAAAATAATTATAGAAAGTGCTAAAAATGTATATAGAAGCAGTAGCTACAGTTAGATCATAAAGGATGGAGAACCCAATTCTGCTGAGGGACTGGAGAAGAAGCAAAGGTGGCTGATTGCCTTGAGAAGAATAACAGGATTTTGAGGATAAAATTCAGAGATGCCCACTGAGAGCTAGGTCTGCTGCCTACATGACAGGATATCCATGGAAATGTAAGAAGGCGGAAACTGCCAGTAAAAGGATGGAGACAGACCAAATTGTAAAACATGCAGTTCAAAGAATCTAGGCCCCATTTTCATGTGGGTTGTCAAGTGTTCGTTAAAACATCAAGGAAATGGAATGGTAGAACTAGACAGAGATGCTCAATGGCAAGTAGGTGATAAAATACCTTCATGCATGGTCACGCTGAAGGAAGACTTAATAGAATCACAGAAGTTCTAGAGAGGAAGGAGTGGCAACACCACGAAGTCTAATGACTTAAAAAATTTAATGAAGTAAAGCATGGTTAGTGTGAACAAATACAATGAGAAGAGCAATATTATCTATGGATTAAAAAGCAGTGTAACCCGGTTTTAACTCCTTCGAATCAATGACTATACTTTGCTTGAGCTGTGAAGACAAAACATCAGGGAGAATTGTGTTATCTAGTAGAATGAGAGTTCTACTCCAAAGCTGTATGGAGAACTAAGTCCCCTTGGGTACATGGGCTCTTCACCATCTTTGAGATATAGCACAAAAATTTCTGTGAAATTCTATTAGAGTGTGGAAAGCTGGAGTTAGGAAGGACCAGGTGAGGATTTTTCAAAATCATGTACATGCCAACATGTACATTCCACCATCAAGAACACACTTACACAGGCTTCTGCTACTACAGGGTCACTAGAGACACTCATCAGGAGGATGAAATAGAAACAGTGAAGGGAAATCAGTACTGCAGTTATTTGCAATAACTAGAGAAAAAATAATGACAGAAATAATGTCTAAGCAAGACACACAACACACAACTTTAAGTTTTTGCATACCTTTCCCCACTGTTTTGCAGTTTATCTCTTTGGGATATAGCACAGATCTTTCTTCTTAGTAACAACAGAGGAGGAAAAAAAAAGAATGTACAAATGTTTGTTTCTGTTTGCTTTGCAATATTTACAGGTATCTGTCAGCATTCTTACACATGGTATCAGGCTTAGATGAGGTTAAAAGTAGAGAGACAGAAAATATAAAACCACAAGTGGTGATTATTCCTTATTCTGGCCAGAAAGAAAGATGTGAACCTTACCAAATACTGTGACATTACAGAGAGCATTTATTCAGACAGGAGCTGGAAATCTCATTCCAGTGACAGCCAAGCATTTGGAAAGGCAGTGAGTGTACCTGTCCCTCTGCACATAATTATGGTCAATAAAGCAGAATGTGTTGATGCTCTGTAGGGTATGAGGACCTAGGAGAAAGTGCCCCATGGCAGTGGTGATTTTATATTAGGCAACAGGAGAATGAAGAACAAGTTGCAAAAAGTTCAGTGGCAGGAAGTTTATAAGTAGTTGCTATGAACAAATGTGGCTTAAAAGTGAGAAATTGAAAAGTGAAAATCTGACCAGAGAATCCATCATGAGGATTCCAGATGAAGAAGAACAAGGAGAGTCAGCTAAGAAAAGGAATGTCACATCTTGGATCAATCACTCTGTCAAGCACCTTGAAAAAAACAGTGATTACATTCATTATTATATATGAGGGCTGAACTTCACCAGAAGTTTAGATCTGAGAGAATTTGCATCATAGAAGAATAAATTACCTGGGACTTTTGCAACAGGCCTGATAACTAATTGTGCCTGTCACAAAATGACAGAGGAAAGAGCAAGGCTATTGGGGCAGATAGCACAGCACTTACTGTAACAGAGAACTTATGCATTCCCATTTTTCAATCTTCCCAGATATTTTGTCTTAACATCTAGATCAAATTTTGCTCCTCATGATCAAAATGAAAAAAGTAAACAAGCTCAAGGTAGAAGGTGACATACGTGTTTGTTTCTGCCACGGTAAATGTACTTATGCTTAGAGAGCTGGTGTTAATTTACAGGTCTGGAGAAAAAATAATACATGGTTTGTAATATTTATATTACAAATAGTAACTGAAAGATTTTAGAGGCTTAGCAAAAAGAGTTCTAAACATGAAAGTATTGAGACAAAATGAAGTTCATTTTGAAGGAGGCAGAAAAATGTGAGAGAGAAATAACTCGTCAGTTTGCTAACAGCATACTGCCAAATTTTAGAACACATAAACAGATGTTTATGAACATTTGGACAAATAAGCCACATTCATTTCAATATAGCAGAAATTTATTTAGGATAATACATGCCAAATTATCTTCATTTTAGTTAAGTTGTATTGATATTTCTTATGACTGTGTAAGGTACATAGAAGCCTCACACTCAAACAGAATTTGAGAGGCAAGACACCAACACATAAATAGTGGGGTTTTGCTTTTTAAAATTTAAATTGTATTGTAAAAGTGATGTACAGAGGGGTTACAGTTGTATAAGTCAGGTTCTTTTTGAACAGTGTTACCACTTCCCTCATTTTCTCCCATAACCCCCACCCCCAAATTGTTAAGTTAATTTCCAACATAGTGTCTAGGGAATATTACTGCTGAATTGGTTCACTCTCTGTCCCACTGTTTCTGTGATTCCTCTTACCCTCTCCAAATCAGTTATACTTATATACAAAACAAAGGGTACTGAAATAAAAAAACAGTGACAACAGGAAATATACCAAGGGGGAAAAAAGAAAGAAAAATAAACTGAAAAAATGAAAAACTTCTCATTTCCATTTTTTGGAGTTTAATAAACATCATTTTATATGCTCATATGCACATAGCTATCGATTGCCATTGTGACTCCCTTCTAAGAAAATCCTCCTTTGTTCTCACTGTGCAAATGCTTAGAGTGCTATTTATTTAATCATGTTCAAGTGTAATTATTTGTCTTTTACTATTCATTGCATTAACTTGTAGATTATAGACATACTCTAGTTATTACAAATAAGGGAAGCCTATGTTTTATGAGTATGGCATACTTTGCTCAATAAAATTTTTCCAAGTCTTTCCATTTCCTTATAAATAGGGAAATGTCATTCTTTCTGATGCAAGTGTAGAATTCCTTCACACATATAAAATGATTTCTTGATCCATTCATCCACTGAGGGGCATCTAGGTTGAGTCCATATTTAAGCTATGAAAATAATACTCCAATGAACATGGTTGTGCTGGTGGCTTTAGTGCAGGTTGGTTTAATGTTTCTTCATGTGTACATTGGCCATTTTATTTCTTCCTCTGAGAAGTCTGTCTTTAAGTCTTCAGTCCACTTATGAATAGGCTTGAGGATTTCTTTTGGAGGGGTTCAATTTTTTTTAGCTCTGAATACATTTTAGATATAAGGCCCTTGTCACCTTGTCAGATGTGTAGCTAGTAAAGATCTTCTCCCATTCTGTGGGCTTTCTATTTATTTTTCTAGGTATGTCCTTTGCCATGTAAAAATTCTTCAGTTTGATGCAGTCCCATTTATCCAGACTTTCTTTGATTTATACTGATTCTGAATCTTTACTTAGGAAGTATTTACCTGTGCCAAGGAGTCCTACTGTTTCCCCCTTTCCCTTCCTGTAATATTTTCCTGTAGTACATCTGGTCTTACATTGAGATCTTCTGGTGCAGTGTGCCTTAAAGTAATTGAACAACTAAACAGGGTACAAAATAATTTTATAAAAATGTAGCCTTACCTTAGTCTAAACATTCTGTTTTCTTCCTTTTCTCCCATAAGATGACCATGGCTATGACTTTTCCTGTAATTCTTTCAAAGTCCAAAATACAAACACATATTTCTCATGACATATGAAGTTATGCTCTGTTATTTAATTAAGTCATACAGAACAGAAAAGAATTGTGATATAAATTGCCACTATTTACTTTGTCAGACTACTTTAAAGCCTTTTTCCTTTTTTTGTGAGCGAATCAAAGATTATTTTCTTCTGATATACTCTTCAAATAGCCCAATGCTTTTGTTTATCAGATGGCGCTGTTTCATTTTGAAAGCTATTGAATTACTTCAAAATATGCTTGCTTAGTCTTACTTTTAGAACTTCTTTATTATTTATTATACTGGAGACATAAGTTTCAAATATAGTCTGCTCCATCCTCTTCCCCTCTCTCTTTCCCTCTCTCACCATCTGAATTTCAGAATACAAACGTAGAAGAGTCTCTAAGGTCCAGGGTGATTGGAGGTTTCCTACATTAAATCCATTTGATATTTCCATATGTCTAGAAATATTAGAGACAAATACAATTCTGGAGGTGATAATGTGTCATTAATTTGTACATGCATTCTTTCATCCACCTTTTAGCATGGGAGTTTACCTTGTTCCAGGGGCTGCTCTAATCCATGAAAATGCAGACATGAATGGACAAAAAGTTTGTCAGGACTCTCTCCTGACAGGTTGACAAGTAAACACTAAGTTAGTTAATTTGAAGGAGCAGTAATGCTTTGAAGAACATTAGGTATATATGTGAGCAAGATAAATAAGTGTTCTTAATGATACCAGTGATGGTAGTGGTAAGAATTGTGTCCAGCATGCAAAATTACTGCTCCAGTTGTGTGAATTACACTATCATCACAAACATGCAGTGAATCAGGAAGCATGTTTGATTTTTTTAATACAAGTCCAGAGACATTAGGTATATTACTAAGGACAATTCACATGCAGAGGTTTAAAGGAAGATGAAGTGCAAACATTTTTTTTTTGTTACAGTGAAGCTATGTGATCTGCTAATGGAACAGAAAGGCCCCAAGAAAAAGTTTTTTTTAATTTAATTTTATTGTCAAGGTATACAATGGAGTTACAGTTACATACACAGATAGTGAGTACATTTCCTATCAAACTTGTTAACCCCTCATTTTTCTCCTATCTTGCCTCTCCCCACCCAAGTTGTATAGTTAATTTCCAACATATATTGTCTTGTGAGTATTGCTATTGCATTGGTTCATAGCTTACCTTTTGTGTAACATTTTGGAACATTTGCCATGTAAAAGTATTCTGCTGAAACAATTTTGGGGCATTGTGATGTCTGCATGAACTAGTTATAGAAAACATGAAATCTACAGCAAGAATCTACATGTGAGTATTTCTGTTCTTCTTCATGGAATCCTGGGACTCTTCAGGATCTTTGTAGGGGAAGAGGTCATATCTTATTCCCCAAATGGTTTCTAAATGAAGATACTAGATGTTAATGTCAGGGAAACAGTGGATATTCTGCTATGAGTAAATTATAACATTCTAAAAGAACTACAGAAGTCAGGTCAATATCAACTGGTATCATTATTGTATGTTGAGTGTGTCTGCTTATTAGCCATAAAATAGTAAGTAAGTTAGTCATTAATATCATGTTTTGATCTCTAACTCTGTCCTCTGCCTGGTCAATTTTGATGAATTCCTTGAATGAAGGCATAAAAGCATCATACTAAATTGGTGGCCAATGTGAAGCTATATATACTTAAGAACAAACAGGGTAGTATCAAGATTAGTAACTGAATAAAGTACAATAAATATAATACAAACAGGATACACACAGTGAAAATTGTATAATTGTGTATTAAGTTTACAAATATATATACATGTATCTATTATGTATGTGTATGTGTGTCTCTACAGTCCTAATTGCATACATAGAGAATAAAGAAACATCTGACATAATAGAATGGTATCTGGTACAAAGTAAGCTCTATATAGTATCAGCTGAATGCAAGAATCTATGGACGAATGAATGAATGATGGTCTCACCCATCATTTTCAGTATTGTGCAATCTAGTAATTGGTGCTATTGACTTTGACCTTTATACCCCCCATAATTTTCATATCATACTATTGGAACAAAAAGAGAACCATCTGTCTTCCAAGATGGTTGTAATGTATGATGCACTTTTAAATTTCTTTTCCAGATCCTTCATCTGTGCTGAATCTTCCCTAATTTATTTTTATTAAAAAATTTTTGTTAACTGGAAAGAATAAAACGTTCATAGTCACAATAAAGCCCTTGATATCTGATAATAAATAGATAACATGAAGAAGCAGAAATACATTTAGCCTGGACTGAAGAAGAGGCAGGAGTTCCAGATGTGTCTTTCCAATTATTTTGTAGCTGTTGAGTAAAACAGTGTCTAAATTTTAGGGTATGAGCAGTGGTAAAATCTCAGGCTCAATGTTTTAGTTTGTCCAGTAATAGTATAATAGTGTTTTACAGTAGTAGCTTAAATAGAATTTAAATCCGAAGAGTTTCAAACTTTTCATTCATCATTTTTTTCTGCCAGTCCTGGGCCTTGAACTCAGGGCCTAAGCACTGTCCCTGGCTTCTTCTTGCTCAAAGCTAGCACTCTGCCACTTGAGCCACAGCACCACTTCTGGCCATTTCTATAGATGTGGTGCTGAGGAATCGAATCCAGGGTTTCATGTATATGCAGCAAGTACTCTTGACTCTAGGCCATATTCCCAGCCCCTCATTCATCATATTTACCAACAGAGTTTGTAGAACATTTTGAGGACTATTCTCTAAGTCTTCGATTGACTGCTCTGTTAATAGCTCAGTAGCTATATACAAATGAACACATAAGATGATGCTAAGCGAAATGAACTCCAAGTAATGGAAATAAGTGGTTTATCATTGTTGTTGTTAGGTTCAATGTACCATGTGAAATTATGCAAATTTCTTTTGTCTTTCTTCCCCATGGTTTTACCCCTGATGTCACTGTAACTGATTTTGGAACCCTGGGTATTGTATATACTTTTATTGGAAGTAAGAATGGGAACGGGAACATCAAAATGGAGAGACAAATGGTAAAAGGTGAGCCAATGCAACAGCAATACTTACAAAGCTATATGCTGTAAACCAACTGTACAACTTGCAGGGGGGAGGAAATGGAGAGGGGGAAAGGTGGGAAAAATGAGGGAGGAGGTAATAAGTTTGATAAGAAATGTACTAACTGCCTTATGTATGAAACTGTAACCACTCTGTACATCACTTTAACAATAAAGAAATCAAATTAATAAAAAAACGGAATTAATTTCCAGTTCAAAACTGGAAGTTTTTATACATTAATCCAGTTTGTTTATCTTGATAGAAGATCAAGTTCACCATATATTCTCACAGTACTTCCTGGTACTGATATCTTTCTTAGAAGCTAATTGTAAATTTCAGTTCATAGAAGTCTCTATCAATCCTTATTTCTTATCCCAGATTATTATATCTAACCAAGTCACTTATACAATGATCTTACCAAACTCTATGGAATAGAACTCAATAAAACTCTGTAGAATGGAAGTAGAGTTAGGACTGGCAGATTAAGTGAGGCATATTCCTGCTCAACATAAAACAACAACAGTGGTCTACCCACCAGTGAAATTAAATACCTGAGCATTAGTAAGTTCCCTGGCACTAGAAATACTACTAAAGATCCAGACAGAAACATGTGACAGATATCCAGAGTGGGTATATACTTAGTCCCTTTCCCATATTCTGCCATGATATGCAAAATCAGAAGGACAGGTGGTGGGGAGAAAAGAAAAATGTTATTGAGAGCGGAGTTTGGAAAGAGAGACACTCCATACATCATCAGGACATAAGGAGAAGAACAAACAACAAAAGTATAGGTTGCCAAGAGAGTCCAGGAAATTGTGGGAACACCCAAGAGTAAATGATGGCTCTCATTTGTCCCAACAGACAATCATAAACTTATGTGCAGCAGTTGCAATTAAATGAGGCAGCTGGGCATCCTGGGCAGCTGTCTTGATGCGTTAATGGTCAGTTGGAGAAGTGAAGAAGTAGGTTTTCTACTCACATAAAGTGCCAGCATCATCTCTAGAAACTTTAGTGTCTCAGAAATCTCAAATCAATTTATAGTAATATGTGTGTATTGCAGTCATCAAATCATTTGTGCCCCAAGATAAAGTCAGATCTGCTTTTTTAATTGTTATAAAATCACTAAACTGTTTTGTGCATTGTATAGTCTCTTTAGTCTAAAAGTAACAAAATATACAGGTTTACAGACTGAAGTTCTGTGTTCCTTTTTCTTTCTTAGATTTAGTCCTCCGAGGATTAAGACCTTTCAAGTCCTTGCCATCAAATTTCACCAAACTGTGCTCATGTCTAATGCTTAGAAGAAAAGCAACATCTCCATTTAGAGGTTGGAAAATTATGAAAATCTATGCGAATTTACCAAACAATGGAGGAAAGAAGAAATGAAATATGATTCCCAAAGGGGTCAGCTCATTTCCTTCCTCCACATCTTTCTTTATTGTGGAAAATACTGGGGTCTGAAAGCCATAGCTAATCTCCTGCCTCTCACTGCCTCTCCTATTTATCAATTATGATAAGCATGTAAGGAATGCGTCAAAATGTTGCTCATTTTGACATTATCCCAAATTACAGTCAAGGTTCTTTGCATTTTCCTTATGTTCTGGTGTATAAATCATCAAGTGTTTCAAAAATGTATGTTTCTAGATTTTTACTCCCTCCCTAATCCCCCAAACATTATCTCTGGGACATGTGTCTAAGGAATGCGTATTTTAAGAATTTCTAGACAATTGTAATGCTCAAAGATAGGTTGAAGTTACTGGTATAGAGCTTTGCTTTGTTTAGAAAATGTTCCATAATGTTGATGGCGTGATCAGAAGCAGTAATACCTATTTCCTTTGTTCTAGCTGCTAAGATCTCTGAAAGGAATCCTTAGATTTGACATTCCAATCAATTTATTGCACTTCAATGGATAGGTATGGTGAAGAAGGGAAGGTAGAGTTGTTTTAAACTTAATATGGTACCCTGGCACTAGGGTGCTTTGCTGACTGCCAATGTGTACATCCATGTGTAACTAAAGCTGCTCTGAAACTACCCCAAGTGTGACTTGGAGAAGCATAAAGCCTGCTAGCCATGGTATTCAAGAAAGAAGAGAAATATATGTTTTTTTTTCTTTCTTTTTTCCTCCCAGGGCAGAGAATTGAGTACAATTCAGAGGTACTGAAAAGAAGAAAGAATTATAATCCAGGTAGTAAAGCATGATGGATGGTTTGGGGAAGGTGAGTTGGCATTTTTATTTACCCTTTCCCATAATAGAACAACAAGAGGGCACTCATTCAATTGGGGAATATCAGAAAGCAGCAAATTCAGAACAAATGATAGGAAACTTCGCAGCCTATAATGAACTCAAGACATGGGCCACAGATTGTCAAGGGAGATTGCTGAAGCAATTAAACATTTGCAGGCAAATAATGATAGCATTTTACATCCCAAATAGGTAGAAGAATAAATTCTGTAATGCTGGCTAAAGGTGGCTTATTTTTCTTTAAAAAAATATCTATCTTCCTTCATACACACAAAAAATCTGATGGTCAACTAAATTACAGAAACTATTCTGCACTCAAGCAAGATGCTCTTGCTTGGAATCATTAAATCTATGAGAATAATAGGACTGTTGAGAGGGTAATGTCTCCAAGAGCAGATCACCCTCACAATTAGAATTGGTTGGAAAGTTCTCTGGGGACTCAGTAGATTTTACTTACAGCTAAGATTTATTACCACACTAAGGATACATAGCTGTGTCCTAAGGGCAAAAAGAGAGAGGCAGAGTTCGATGGAATTCTTGTGTCAGCTTCCCTTTATTCTTTCCCTACCACGTTCCCCCTGCAATGAAAACTTAGCCACATGCATGATGAGAAATGACCAGTAGAGAATCAGTAAGTACCCTGAATGTTTAGCAGGACTGTTCAAAGGCACTATCCAAAACTCCCAGACCCCTAAAAACAAAGTATTTGTCAGCACAAACTATGGTTACTACACAAATAGTCTAGCCTGGCAATACAGCCTTGTTAGTTAGATCTTTACTAGAAACACTCCAAGGGCCAAGTTGTCAGGTTCCACTCAAGGGTCAGTATTAAAAGCAAGTTCAACTATTGTAGTCTCAGCTCTCTGATGTCAAATCTTTCTCCCTTCCTCCCTCCCTTCCTCTTTCTTTCTTTCTTTCTTCTTTTCTCTTGCTCTGCTCTCTTTCTTTCTTTTCATAGGGTAGATGATAGGGGAAGCTATTGAGATATAAGGTTGGAAGGCCTTTCAGACCTAAAAAGAAACAATGCCAGTGACTAAAGTTTTCACACGGCAGCAAAATTAATCACTGTACAATTCAGGAGAGCAAATCTTTTTTTATTAGTTTAAGGCATGGTTGAACCCTTGATAATCCATTTTTATAAAACTGTGTTTTCTCTTTTTCTTTTCTTTTATGAAGTGGCCTATTCAGGTACCCCCTCCTCATCAAGCATATGTACACTGTCTCATATTAGCTGAATTAAAAAAAGGAGAACAATTTAGAATCCCTAGAAATCCTGGGTGGATGTATTGTTGCTTCCTTTTGTTCATACTAATATTCTTTCACTCAGAAGTGACCTTTAAAATGGCTTGTTATAGTATTATGAGCATAGTCAAACAACAAATACTTCCAGAATTTCTGGTTTGTAATGCATTGCCATTTTTCTGGTCTTCATACTTAAGTATAGCTTTGTATATATTTCAAGATTGGAAAATGAATGTAAGGCAATTGGGCATGGAGGTAAAAATGCATTTACCATTAAATGTAATTTGAATGATAATTTTGAACACTGAAGAATAAAGGTATATATATATATATACATATATATGTATATATATAACAACAGTCACCTCAATATAAACCATCACCTCTAGATATAAATGTATTTCTCAGAAAGAGCCGAGGAGTATAACTCATAGTTCTTCAGTAGCCAGTAATATGTCTTAAGCAGAGTTATGACTGATTTTAAATACTGCCAATATTAAATACTGCCAATACTATTTTTTGATTTGGATGCCATAAGCTAAGAGTATTCAAAATATCAACCTCACAATCTTATTATTCCTAAGACCTGCCCAAGATACAGCACTGACAAATGAATCTTCCAGCTGGTCTGCTCACCCTTATTCCATGTCCCAAAATCTCTGATAGGTTTCTTGAAGCTTGAGAATAAATCTATGCCCCTTAACTATTGCAGTCACCCCCTAACTTCTCCAATTTAAGAAGTCAACGATCTGCCCTCTGACCCTTAGGCTAAAATGATCAATACAATGTATTCCTATGTACTTCCAAGAGATAAATAACTAGACTTTCCTGTTAAAATCTTACCCATCAGTCTTTACATTGTGGAAGTCTTCTATCCTGGATTCTGATGCCTTCCCCAAAGGACTTCATTATCACAATCATAAAGGAAGGAAGTCATCCTTTTGAACCTTTCATACAATTTAGTCAGATGCATGTAACTTCCTTTGCTCTCAGATAATTCATTTAAGTATTCCTATATCGGGGCTGGGAATATGGCCTAGTGGCAAGAGCGCTTGCCTCCTACACATGAAGCTCTCGGTTCGATTCCCCAGCACCAAATATATGGAAAACGGCCAGAAGGGGCGCTGTGGCTCAGGTGGCAGAGTGCTGGCCTTGAGCAAAAAGAAGCCAGGGACAGTGCTCAGGCCCTGAGTCCAAGGCCCAGGACTGCCCCCCCCCCAAAAAAAAAGTATTCCTATATCCTTAAGTCTTCTGACCCCCTCTTCATTCTCTGCCCAGGATGTTGCTGTGTCTCATCCTGTGGTAAGACATTAACCTAATTGTACTTCACGACAGATACCAAATGTGTTTTCTCTGAAGTTCCAAGTTATGAAAAGAAAGCTAGCATGCTTTACTCTTTCTTTCCTCTTCTTCCACAATTGTCCTTCCACATTCTGCTTGGATACATTGGCCAGGCCCTTCAATGATTTTAGTGAGAAAAATATCTCTCCTCTCAGGTACCAGAAAATACGTTCTTGTTCCAGTTAGACCAAAGTTCTCCATTATCCCAGAGCTGAAAAAGCTTAGGCAGGAGTAAGCATTGTCTGAAATATAACCAACATCAGTTGTGGTTTTTCCCTAAGCCCTCCAGGCAAAGTAAAATAGTTTTTCTCTAGCAAATAGTAAAACTGATTTCCATCTTGTCACGGTTTAAAGGAATCTGAGGATGAAACTTGTCACTCAAAATGTCTTCAGTTTTGATCACATTACTATAGCCTCCTAAAAAACCCAGAGCATTAGAATAAAGAAAGCACTCTCCCTAGACTTCATAATTACTGGTATACTCACAATGTTTATTTTCCTAAATTCCTAGCATAAACTAGTATTTCAACTTTCACTGACCTTTGATTTCAATCCACAATAGGGAAGATTTTAGGAATTTTTTTTTTGCAACAACAAGCATGGAAATGTCCTAAGTTACAATCACTACTGGGTTCTTTATTGGGTAGTGGTGATCCCTTTATAGGATCTCACAATTTAAAACAATCTGACTTAATAAAAATTTGAAAGAATATAGGAATCCTATATTAAACAAGGGGATTGGGGAGGAGGGAAGGTGAGAGAAAAATGAGGGAGAGGTAGCCAGTTTGATGAGAAATGCACACATTACCCAAGTGTGTAATGGTAACCCCTCCATACATCACCTTGACAATAAAATTAAATTTAAAAAAAGAAAGATAAAGTTGGACACCAGTGGCTCATGCTTGTCATCCTAGCTACTCAGAAGGCTGAGATGTGAGTATCTTAATTCAAAGCCAGTCGGGGCAGGAAAATCTGAGACTCTTATCTCCAGTGAACCAGGATAAAGCTAGAAGTGGCAGTATGGCTCAAGAGATAGAGCCCTAGCCTTGAGCAAAAAACCCAAAAGACAGCATACAAGCCCTGAATTTATGTTCCAGTACAAGTACAATTAAAAAAAGAAGAAAAAGAAAAAAGATGAAATATGTTGATTTTCTGTTTTAAATTATAGGTTGTATTATCAATTTTTAACTAAATCTGTTTCTCACATTCATTTTATAAAGAGATTTTCTGAAACAAAATTAAAGTAGATAAATTTACAAGGAAACATTTAGCTCCTTTCTTTATTATTCTTCTGTGATCTATGACACTGCACCTATGCTAAACTGGCAGCAGTGAATCCTTGTTTTTACTCTTCTCAATGACTGCTTTCTTCCCAAGAGAAGAGGAAAGACCTGGCTGGAAAAATGATTAGGAAAACTTTCTGAGGTTTAGCAGTACATTTTAATTCTTTCTCTCTCTAGGCCATCCTATTCACCTACTCAGTTCACAATCTTCTTTGAGGTGGTAGGACTAGCATTGGGGCATAAAATTTTCTACCATTTCAGTATATGTCTGAGTGGGTAAATATATCAGTATAGCCAACTAGCCAAATCTTGTCTTGATTCTGTCCTAATTTCTACACTACAGTGTGTCAAAACAAATTGAAATTTGTTTATTGGAACTACTGTGATTTAACTTATGAGCTAATTTGTAGAAGAGGAAAAGGCCTGTAGCTATGTTATCAACGTTAAGAGACTAAGCAAGTTATTTTTTTTCAAATTTGAAATAATTAGAACTCTATAATAATGTTATGGAAATTAATTTCTTGCAACAGTTTTGATGAGGAAACTGTTAAAAATATACAGATTGATGGAAGAAATAAATAGTTCAATTTGTAAGCTTTTTAAATTGTCATCTAAAAACACAAAGGTGACATTTTATACTAAGTGATATTTTTAAAGATGGATACATTGTATCGAGTTTAAATGAGGTTAATCATGTATACCTCCATAAAAAATTGCTACTTCTTCAATGGTATACTTTCACAATCCTTTCCTCTAGCTTGTTGATATGTACATAGATTATTAACTACAAAGTATCCCCAAATATTCATTGATCTTGAGGAAAAAATATAGAAAAATAAAATTGAATTAAATTCTTAGAAATATTTCTATCTTCCCCTGTATATAAACATATGTATCTATGATTGATTCTCGGAGCACTTATATCTACAATTTCCCCTTGTTTCTCACTTAATTAACAAGTTTTACATCTAAGATTAATATCTAATTTCATGTATTTTCCCACCCACAGTAAAATTTAATAGTATAGACTTTATGTGTTTCTTTACATACTTTTCCATAGAGTTATTTCAGTTTTCTTACAGACATATGAAATCTGTAATTTTAGCTTCATAAAGTGTAGTTTGATGTTAGTCATAGCTTAATTGAATTTCCCAATCTGAGTTATAAAACCCAAAGTCTCTGAACAAATAGGGGCTTTTGTTGAAATACTAATTGAAATACTAATTAATAATATATCCCTTATAATGATCAGGACTTAGGTTACAAAAGTTTCTGGCTATGAACCAACAGTTTTAGAATGCTTGAACACGTTTAGTAGCCTTATTAAAGATGTAACATTATTGGTGTCATCATCTCTCTCCTTTTCTTCCCCCACAATCGCTTAAACATTGAGGATAGAATTCTGATTTGTGTGTGTGTGTGTGTGTGTGTGTGTGTGTGTGTCTTTGTGTTTTTTAGTCTGTGCCTTTTTGCCCCTATGGGGATGATAAAGGCACTAAATAATGATAGTTTGCCTAGACTCTACTGTCTGTTCTCTTTAGGAGACGCTTACATGCAAAATTTTCCATGGTTGTAAATAGAGCTTATAAAATAAAAGTTTAACTTCATTGGCCATTTTTGTATCTCTCAATGATACAGTGAGATGTCCAATTCTCAATCACAGCCTGGGATCAAAAAGGAATCAGGCATTTGAGGTCAGCTCAACAATTCTCAAAAC
Source organism: Perognathus longimembris pacificus (assembly GCF_023159225.1). Lineage (NCBI taxonomy): Eukaryota > Metazoa > Chordata > Mammalia > Rodentia > Heteromyidae > Perognathus > Perognathus longimembris. The sequence continues at coordinate 18,584,208 of NC_063162.1, read as the reverse complement.
TCTATTTTGCTCATTGCCAAGGGTATTTTAGTTGTTGTTTGTTTGTTTCTTATTGAGACATGATGTGGATTTAACAAGAAGCTCAGAACTCAAGCATGCATTTCAACGGACAAATTTATGTATCCTGTTTCTACCACTCAAGTCAAAATGTAGTACATTTCTTCTAGTAAACCAGAAATTCCCCTTAGCCATTTTCCAGCCACTCATACTCCTGCCACTTTCATGACAACTACTGTTCTGATAGCTATTGTGATATTTTTGTTTTGCTCATAAATTTCATTAAATGGAGTCTTAGAATGTGTCTCTTTTCATGCCTGGTTTCTTTTGCTCAACAGCTGGCTTTGAAGATGCATGCATATTGTTGTAAGAATCATTAGTTTATTCATGTTTGCTGTTGAATTGTAACCAATTATGTGAATACATTAAAATTAGCTTATCTGTTCTGTTTCCAGCACATGGGCTGTTTGCAGCCTTTGGTGTTTTCAATGAAGATTTGCATATTCTTAGGAATATTTTTTCATGGATATGCTTTATTGCTTTTATATACATACCTAAGGGGGAAAATGACTAAAGTTTTAAGCTAGGCATTCTTGTTTATAGAAGGTACTGCAGCATTTTATAAACTGAAATGCTTGTCATTTTATACTCTCCAACCATATCTGAGAGTTCTAGTTTCTCCCTCCATGTCCTTGTCAATATTTGGTATTGGTAGTCATGCTACTCTTAGTCATTCTAATGAGTATGTAGTTGGATTGCATTGTGATTATAATTAATATTTCCTCTATGATTAGCAAACTTGAGTACCATTTTATGTACTGACTGGCCACTTTGATTTCTCCCTTGCATTTATTTTCTCTATTTATATACTGCTTTAGAAGTGCCCATGAGCCTTTTGTATGTTTAACTGTGAACGTAGAAGTGGAAATATATTTAGTTTGAGTTTTGTGGTATTCCTCTATGAACTTTATAGCTAAGCATATGTTCTCTTTAGGGGGAGAGTGGTACTGGGATTTGAACTCAGGATCTTGCACATGCTAGGCAGAAGCTCTATCACTCGAGCCACTCCCTCAGCTGTGTTTTGAATTTTCTATTGTCATAATAGGGTCTTGCATTTATGTTTGTGCTGGCATGGACCATGGTCTTCTGTATCTTTCCTGCTGGATGTGCAGTGTGTGCCACTATATTGGATTTCATTTTGGTTGAGATGGGGTCTCTCTCACAAACACTTTGCCTGGGCTGTCATTGAAGTGCAATCCTGTCAATCTCTACCTCTGGAGTTTCTAGGATCACAGGTATGAATTTTCATGGCCTGCATTATGCATGTTTAATTATGTGGTTGCTAGTTATCTTAGTATAGGAATGACTTTTAAGGCATTTATGCCTTCCAGTGTGGCAATTTCTCTGGTGTTGTAACCTGACAGTTCAGGGTCAGAAGTCAGACCATGATGTCATTGTTTTGACAAGAAGCTAGTCTGGGGAATGATTTTGTAATACTTAGGCCTACAAAAGAATTAAGCTATGCAAGCTTATAAGACAATATACTGCAAACCAACTGTACAACTGGGAGGGGGAAGAATTGGGGAGGAGGGAAGGTAGGAGAAAAATGAGGGAAGAGGTAACCAATTTGACAAGAAACATACTCACTACTTGCATATGTAACTGTAACCCCTGTGTCTATTACCTTGATAAGGCAAAAGAAAAAAGAATTAAGGTATGGATTCTATTTTTATTGAGAGGCAACACAAAAATTCATACTTAGGAGAAATGTACTCAGTGATTTACAACACTTTATTTTTTCTACTTTTTACTAGACTAACAGGAAATATAAATCAAAACTATATATGCTTCAAAGGCAAGGGACCGCAAATTAATGTATGTGCCATGAGTATTATTTGATTATACAATTACATGGCTTGATACTGTGCAATAACTATTTTGGGCACATTTGCTCATGTGTACATTACTTTCAGATTTTAAAAATTTAAGAGTAATTAAGTGAATAAATAAGGCTCTTGAACTGTTTAATAATCCAATTAATGAAGAAAAGTGGATCCCATAAATGCATTGGAGAAAAGCTAAATGTCTTGCTAATTTGAAGCAAATTACTAATATAAATGAAGATAACAAAATTTATAATAAATCATTACAAGGATCCCACTAACAACCTTGTTAATGAGTATGACCATTTTAAAAATTACTTCATATCAATGGCTCATTAGAACATTTCCAATGCTCTTTAATCTTATAGTTCATACTAAAATAAACCTGGTAACAATGCTAATATAGAGCATAAACTATCTAATGATGTTTTCAACTTAAAAAAAACCTATCTAAACTATCAATAATAACAGAAACTTTGTGATTTATTTTCTAAGTAATCATATGTGATTGGTAAATGTTTGCATTCTTTCATTTAAAGAGAATCTTTCAAAATGTTTATTTTCAGATTTCTTAATAGATATTCAGAAAAAATCTAGAGAGAGAAGTAGAGAGAGAAGAGAGAGGAAAGGATATATATATATACACAGAGAGAGAGAGGGAGGGGGCAGAGAATCCCACAGATTGAATGCAGAGGAGTTTCCTGTCAAATGATGGTGAACATTAGCCTGGATCAAGCACAGTCTTCACCAACACCAGCTTCTTGTGATTCTGTGTCATCCCAAATTTTAAACTTTTACTATCATTTGCATGTAATTTTGGACTTTCCTTATAACTCCTTCGATATTTTTAGTATTCTTAGAGAGGGATGTTGTTAATAAGATTTAGCTTAAAAATAAATGAAAACATAAGCCAAAACCCAAGAGATTACTAATGAATTTGCCGAGGCTAATATAATTGTCTGGCATCTCATGACCAGTGTTAGTCATAGGTGACAGGAACAAAACTTGTACTAGTTTTAAAAATATAGTGTAAATTGAAAATGTGAGGATTTTTTTATATAGAAGTTCTTTGCTCAGTGTGTACAAATGAAGTATCTGATACATAAAATATACTCAACAAGCAGACATAAATAATTACTATAGTGTGTGTTAGATTATCCCCTTCTGTTTACCTCAATTATTGACCCCATTACATTTATTATTGTAATCAGTCAATGCTAGACAATATCTGGAAGAGTCTGAATAATGATACCTTCAAAAATGGGATTTATGCAGTCAAATGTAATGGTCAAAATATTAGTCCCTCAATAGAAAAAATTATTTAAATGCAACCCTCTGAGATTTCTCAGTTCACTTCCTCCTCTTTTTCAAAATGAAGATTCTCAGATTCAATACTAAATACTTATATCAGACACTTTTCTAGAATGGAATGGAAAAACCTTTACTTGACTTCCTCTTCTTTAGAATGTCGTATAGACCAAATTATGTAAGTAACTTCTCTTTAACTCCTGATACTATATATTTTCTGCAGGCACCCGGCAGCTATGGGAGGGTGAGGTGTAGGGTAAAGAGAGAGAAAGGGGACCGTTGGGAGTTGGGGCCATAAGTGGTCTCAGATTTGAGAGTAATGAATCACTATTAGGAAACAGAAAATCCATGAGAGCAAAGCAACAAAATTGAGAGATGATCAGAGACAAACCTTCCTTTGTTGCCAGCAGTTTTGTAGAAGGACTCTTCTTAGAATGAATATGACTCTCTTTCTCAGTTGCTTCATCTCATCATCCATATCTGATCTGAAACATCCCCTGAGTCCTTCCCACCTACTCCAAAAAGAGCTCAACTTTAAGATTTTCTCTCTTTTTATTTTAGTGAGAAATCTTCTTTCCCTTTAAAATATTTTTATTATCTTTGATAGTTATGCAAAGTAGTTGCCACTCAACAAAGCAGTTTTTTTTTTTTTTTTTTGGCCAGTACCGGGCCTTGGACTCAGGGCCTGAGCACTGTCCCTGGCTTCCTTTTTGCTCAAGGCTAGCACTCTGCCACTTGAGCCACAGCGCCACTTCTGGCCGTTTTCTGTATATGTGGTGCTGGGGAATTGAACCCAGGGCCTCATGTATACAAGGCAAGCTCTCTCGCCACTAGGCCATATCCCCACCCTCAACAAAGCAGTTTATCAATACAGTGTATGTTGATCAATGTCATCCCTTTCAATATTCTCACCCATTCCTCCCAACCCATCCCTTCCCTCACTTTTCTTAATATTGTAGGGTATCTATTGATTTTTTTGCCATTTAACAAAGCATTGTATGAAAACAATTCATCTTGATCTATGTCACCTCCTTCAACATTTTCACCCTCTTTTGACCAGCTGCTTTCCTTACTTTTCTTAATTTCAGGGTATATGTAATTGATTATTGACTACATTCTTCCCCTTTACCCCTTTCTTTCATTAATCCTTTCCCCTTGGCCCCCTTTTGCAAGTTTCCATTTCCTGGTACTTATTTTGTTGGGTTTTAGTCTTTCTAAAGAAGGGAACTAGTTGAGCTTTCCATATAATTTCTTATATTTCAGTTAGTCCATTTGTAACCTTTTACATACTACCAGTGTGTTTACTTACAGATTGACAGGCACATTCTAGCTAGCACAAATGAAGGAAACCATGTAACCTTTGTTTCTCTGGGTCTGGCTTACTTCACTTAATACATTTTGTATTTACTGATGCCCTTTCACATAGTAAGATTCGAACTGCATGAAGACCAGCTTTATCCTCTGAGAATACTAACTTCCATACTAAAACTTGAGGATTGGTTGCAAAGGTTTTAGGATCATATACATTTCTTTTCTTTTATTATGGACAGTATTAGGATTGAATTCGGGGCTTTGTACTTGTCAAGAGTGCATTCTGCTGTTTGAGCCATGCCTCAAGTCCTGTTTTTCACTAGTTATTTTTCTGATGCAATCTTGTTTTCCTGCTCAGGTGTGTACCTGGACCATGATTGCAATTTTAGACTTCGTATTATAGCTAGCATGGTAGGAACATACCACTGCACACAGTCTCTTGCCATTGAAATGAAATCTTATGGAATTTTCTGTCCTGATTGGCATGGACTTAACGATCTTCCTAATCTTCCCCTCCCACCTAGATCAGGATGACAGACTTACACTTCTGCACCCAGCTTTCTGTTGAGAGAGGTCTTCTAAACTTTTTGGTCACTGCGGCTTTGAATCATGATTTTTCTGATCCCAATGCCCTGTGTAGTCAGGATTACATAATTTCTTAAAACTTATTAAGTCTAGACACATTAAAATATTAATAGCTCCAATATCGATTCATATTTAGTAATAGGTTGCATATCTCCTGCCCATGAAATGCTTCCCCACCAGCATATTTTAATCATTAAACTGTAAAAACAACAACAACAACAAAAAAAAACCCATCAGTGCTCAGGTCTTCCCTTTACCTAAGATCTCTTTAGGAGATAACAGACAGAAGACAGAGGAAATGCTACAACCTATCTTTTCTTGCTTTTGATTATATCCAAACTGATAGTAGTTTGGAAAGATGGTAAAGTCAGACAGAAAGAGGGTAAAACTTAAAATGAGAAAATACATTAATGGCAAGAGGCCTGGGGTAAAGGATTTTGGTCTCATCCTTTTGGAGAAAAGAATGGTATGTAGGAGACATCCCACCAGTCTTGTCTCTGAGCCCATCTGTTATGCCAACTTAATAAAAGAGAATATATCTTTTGTCATGAGTCTGGAGTGTGTAAAATATCCATTGGATAAATATGGATAAAATAGAGACGCAAAGAAAATAATTCCTGTGAACAAACAATATTTCTCAACTACTCATATAATATTTTTCTTCTATCTAGAGGAAAATAAAAAGAGAAAAATCATGAAATCACTGTAGAGATACATGAAATAAGAAATGGATTGAACTTCAGAGAGTTGTGATATTCCCAGCTTTAACATTAATCATCTATCCATATAATTCTTAGCGAGGTTCTTGAACATTTACCTTCAAGTTCTTCTCTGTAACACTATTCCCCATCTCAGATTTTGCCACAGACTTTTGATCTTTAAGTTGTATTGAGATTGTTCTTCAAGATGATGCTAAGATAAATGACTTCCAAAATATGGAAGCAAGTGGTTAATCATTGAAGTTATTATTTCAGCATACTATGTGAAAATATTTATTTTTTTCCTCTATTCATCTTCCCTATGATTTAACCCTGTTTTTTCACTATATTTTATTCTGGTACCCTGGGTATTTTATATATGTCTGTCTGAATTAGGGAAGGAAAGGGAGGGGAACATTAAAATGGTGAGACAAAGGGTAAAAAGCAAAGCAATGCAACAGCAATACTGGAGGAGGGGGAAGAGGGAAAGTGGGAGAAAAATGAGGGAGGGGGTATCAAGTTGGCCAAGAAATGTACTCACTACCTAATATGTGTAAATGTAACTCCTCTGTACTTCACCTTGACAATAAAAAATTAAATTAATTAACTTAAAAAAGTAGAACACCCCTTTTTTTTTCTTTTTCTGCCAGTCCTGGGGTTTGGACTCAGGGACTGAGCACAAGGCTAACACTCTGCCACTTGAGCCACAGCGCCACTTCTGGCCATTTTCTGTATATGTGGTGCTGGGGAATTGAACCCAGAGCTTCATATATTCAAGGCAAGCACTCTTACCACTAGGCCATATCTCCATTACATTTAAAGCCCTAGGTGAATTTTCTTTGGCGTAGGCCACATGCCTACTGTATATGTTCTTGGTACATTGTGTATTGTATATATGTCTACCTGACCTAGGGAAGGGAAAGAAAAAACAGGGTGTAAGATATCACAAGAAATGTACATACTGCCCTACTATGTAACTGTACCCCTTGTGCATAACACCTTGTCAAAAACTTTTGTTTAATTAATAAATAAATTTTTTTAAAAAGTAGAACAGAAACTGTTAGTAATGCCATAAAAGTGCAGGGAGAAACCTGAAGTTTCTCAATGAGAAGCAAATAGACATGTCAGATAAAATTATTGTTCTTCTTTGGCTTGGTATCTCAATTCAACCCAGGACTTTCTACTGACATTAATTCTAATGTAACTCTTGAATATGTCTACTGTTTACTTCTAGTGTTCTAGCACTTGTCCAAGTCTCCTGGATGCCCAAAGCATGTCACAATGACTTTGATGTTTCAATCTTACATCTTCCATAGTTCATTGTCTACACATCAGCCAGTGGGATCTTTTTAAAAGTAAAAAAGAAAAACCCAACTATACTATGCAATTAATTAATTACCATTTGCATAAATTCTACAATCATTGTCATGTTTCTACATGACATATAGCCTCACCATATCTGTCTCAAGTTATTCCTCTAAGCTGGCCCCCACTGAACTCCCTCTTTGTAAATCCTTTCCTCTCTGCTGCTCCGGATTTTCCCCTTCTACTATGTCAGTTGTACCACCACCACCATTACTTCCTCAGAACCAGACACGGTTTTCCTACATGTTCTTTGATTATATTGCAAACTAAAATCACCTATGATGTCCTTCAGAATATTTTATCATTATTAGAACATTTTAATCATCTATTTTGTACACAGGCTTATTCCCCTCTACAAAGTAAGGCTCAGTGTCTAGACTTAATGTTTTGTGCATGGTTGAACACTTAAGAGTGTCTCCTTAAATGACTAGATAAGGGATACATCAACAAAGAAACCTAGAGATGATTCTGGATCACCTGGGTCATGATTAGTCTTCAGAGATTCTTCTACATCTTCCAGGGTATAATATTAATCAATGAAGTTGATAAATTTCCATCAGATGATTGACCTAACGTGTATCAAGGGAAATGAAGTTCAGGAATAACCTTTCAACATTAAAGCTAAGACGTTCATTGTCCCATTCATTACAGGTGTGACATGGTGGCTTTCTAATTGTGCTATCCAATCCTCATCACTTACTTGGCTTCACTTTGGGTAATTAATTATTTATTTTACACCATGTGTCCTCTTTCCAGAGGATTACTGTAATTTTCTGTCTGAGTCACAAGAGTGACTCAGTGCCCCTCCAGTTCCCAATTCACTTTAAGGCTGTGACAATTAAAAGAGGAAGACAGAATTTGTTTGCAAAACTAGCACACGTCAACACTCTATGTGCCTTTACTTGAAGCCTTTTCTTCATACAATGAAGAGAAGAAGAATTAGACAAAGATTACAGAGGAAGACAAACTGACCTAGCACAGAGATATGGACAATGATGCATCACTTAACAACTTTCTGACAGGGGGACATAAGACGTTTTAAGACCTAAGATGGCAGAAATCCTTTCAGATGTAAATCTTTTGCACTAACTAACTATGACTCCTACCTTGGGTCTATGAACAACATGTACTGCTGTTCTCACAGCGAGGTGAAGATTGTACTTGGTTCCAGCACCTGTGTTTGTTCGCCAAAAGTAAGAAGATCATTTCTCTGCAGAGTATCTGCTGGCTAAAGATAAAGGTTCATCCTTCAGTGTGCACTAATGTTCTCATCTTTCTATGTTTTTTCCCCAGAAAGGAAGGAGCATTTTTAATATGGAAGAATTAGTCTCAAGAAGCCAGAATGTCTTGCTCAAAGGAGTACCAAATTTTTATCCTAAGCACTTTGCAAATGATTGACAATTTATGCTTACGACTAAATGATTGCAAAAATTGTCCTTTACTTTGCAGTTACTTGAATTCTGTTAGAGCAAAGTCCATCAAAGGAAAATTTCAATAAACTTCCATGTGTCAAGCACCCTTGCCCTCCTAACAGCTAAATCTAGGGCTTTTCTATGAAATTAAGGTTTATTGAGTCAATAATACCCACTTTACCTTGGTTCTAACTTTGTCATTCCCTGCACAAGTAATAAGAGAACCAATAGAGCTGGAAAACAGCATGTTGTGAAGAGAGCCTTTGAAAGTACCACCTTTCCAAGGAAAAATGTGTGCACACAAAGAACCTGTAATAGTTTAAGTGCTTGTCATAAATATTGAAAGAATATTGATAATGCAAAACAAAAACATAAAGTTAAATAAAATTTGAACTATAATTTCAACTCTACACAGCTGAGTTAGGATAGAATTGGGTAGCTTGTACAAAACCCATAGCTTTCTTTTCAACCAATTTTTCTTATTAAAATAGTGGCAAAAGTTTCTGAACAATGCACAACTAAGTCATCTGAGCAGAAAAAAAGTATTTTCTACCTCATTTAAAATTAAGAAGGATTTGTTGACTTAAAGGATTAAAAACATTGTAAAATATTACTTATGGTGTCCAAAATGTCATACGGGCAACCAACATTTAGGTTTGTATAGCTTGTTGATGTAATTAGTGCCATACTTATGACCATCACTATTTTTCTGATATCACTTGGTAGGAAATTTAGCTCTCTACATATATTATAAACTCCAAACCTTTTTCAATGACACAATTTCCTGTGGTTTCTTGAATTTCTGTTTATTCCTAAGGGGCTTTGTTGTGCACAATCTGCAAATACAAGCATATCAATTCATAGACACAGTTGGAGGTTAGGGTGGGGTCTGTGGAGCTTATGTATCAATACAAGCACAATGAAAGCTACCCTATTCGACAAAGAATGACATGCCTGGGCAGAAACTGCACAAAGTTATTACCAGCAGCACATCTCTGCAGACATTTGCAAGTCAAATTTCTTATCTGTTTTTTTTTTAAACCACAATTGTATCACTAGTAATCATTGGCAACTAGTCAACTAAAATGATTTTGTTAATTAATGTTCTATATATGCAGTATTTCTATCTAACTCTAGAGCTGATAACAAGCAGCATGCCTAATGGCAAATATTGGTTTAAGAATTCTAATAATGGTTATGATTTATGAATGCACTGGTTGACATCTGCTAGAGAGAGATTTTTGCATGCCTCAGTGGGCATCTCCTTCCTTGATTTGCTGAAAGTGGGTGAAGAGAAACAGGCATGTAAATTACTTTGTACTCCATCCCTCTTATATCCTGATTAAGGAGGGGAGGTTATAGTTTTGCTGGCCCTAAAAAGAATTTATCCTTTGTTATATAACTTAATTAGTAGCCAAAAACAAATGCTTCTGTTGTGGTTGAGATGAGTGAAAGCCAAGTCTCATAGCATATACATACATCAGTCCTGACAAATTAATATGAAGCCTTGTTTTTATAGCACAATCACAGGAATAGAGTGAGGAAGGGCTCTGGGCTATGACAAGAATAATTACATTCTCAGATACAGTTGACTTTCTTTTCTTTCTTTTTTTTTCACTCTATATTAAATAAATAAATAAAAGTGTACCCCCACCTAGGAATTATTTGTAGGTTCTTTTATCGGGTCATGAGATGATCAAATCTCATTTTACAACATTTAAACATACACATGAACATGTAAATGTGGATGTGTACACACTTGTGCATGTGTGCACACACACACATACACACATGCTCACAAGCACTCCTAGTTCCTACAAGAATGGAAACCAAATTCCAAAAGAATTTCTGAATTTTTTTTCTTATTTATTGTCAAAGTGATCTACACAGAGGTTACAGTTTCATATATTAGGCATTGGATATATTTCTTGTACTGTTTGTTACCTCCTCCTTCATTCCCCCCTCCTCCCTCCCCCTTTCCCTCTCCCCCTATGAGTTGTTCAGTTGGTTTACACCAAACAGTTTTTTTTTTTTTTTTTTTGGCCAGTCCTGGGCCTTGGACTCAGGGCCTGAGCACTGTCCCTGGCTTCTTCCCGCTCAAGGCTAGCACTCTGCCACTTGAGCCACAGTGCCCCTTCTGGCCGTTTTTCTGTATATGTGGTGCTGGGGAATCGAACCTAGGGCCTCGTGTATCCGAGGCAGGCACTTTTGCCACTAGGCTATATCCCCAGCCCACCAAACAGTTTTGCAAGTATTGCTTTTCTAGTTGTTGTTGTTGTTGTTGTTTTTTATCCTGTGTCTCTCAATTTTGATATTCCCTTTCACTTTCCTAGTTCTAATACCAGTATATACAGTTTCCAATGTACTCAGATAAAATACAGTGATAGTGTAGGTACAGCCACAGGAAGGGGATACAAGAGGATCATCAACAATAGAAGCTACGGTTTCACATGGCATGTTGAAAGTAATTACAACAGTGATATATCACTCATTTCCATAACATGGAGTTCATTTCACTTAGCATTATCTTATACATTCATAGGGGCATAGCTATTAGGCTCTTGTGATCCTCTGCTGTGACTAGCCTAAACCTGTGCTAATTATTCCCTATGAGGGAGACCATAGAGTCCATGTTTCTTTGGGTCTGGCTTACTTTACTTAGCGGTAGGGTAGAGTGCTCGCCTAGCATGCAGGAAGCCCTGGGTTCGAGTCCTCAGCACCACATACACAGAATTTCTGAAATTTTAACAAAGGAAAGTATGCAATGCACCAGAAACCTTATTATTGCTGTTGGGAAGATAAAATAAAGCAAACAATGGGCTGGGGATATAGCCTAGTGGCAAGAGTGCCTGCCTCGGATACAGGAGGCCCTAGGTTCGATTCCCCAGCACCACATATACAGAAAACGGCCAGAAGCGGCGCTGTGGCTCAAGTGGCAGAGTGCTAGCCTTGAGCGGGAAGAAGCCAGGGACAGTGCTCAGGCCCTGAGTCCAAGCCCCAGGACTGGCCAAAAAAAAAAAAAAAAAAAAAAAAAAAGCAAACAAGCAATACAACTTTCACAAGGAGGCTTAGTTGGTATTTTGTAATACATAGCTTCATTTACTATGTGAAGACTACATTTCTAAAATGTATGGTTCAAACCTTGATGGGCAACTACCTAAAGATAATAATCAATAAATATGGTTGATATTGTTAGGAAACTGAGTCATATAAGGATATGAGAAGAAAGAAGGAGCAGAAAGTGAACTCAGCAGATCAGAGCGACTTTATGAAGAGAGACACGAATGCTGACCTGAGGGGAGTCTGGAGAGATGGGAGGTGCAATATGGGCAGGGACAGAGGGGCTTAAGTAGGGTCCTAGGTGGGGGCAGCATGGAAGGTAACTAGAGAGTTTCAAGGAGTTTCAGGATGTGCCTGGAAAGTTCCTGGTAATGTCCTGAAATGTCCTGGTTCCAGGAACTTATGGTATAGGTTAAGGGCTTTGCCAGATGTAACCTACACATAGTGACTCTGGTGCCTGAAAGTTGAAGGGTGGAGGAAGGAATGTGGGCTTCCACATTTAAATTATGATTTAGGGCAGGAGAAGGAGCTGGAGAATTTCAGGAAAGTACCCTGGGGTGGAGGATAGCAACACTGAGTAATGAGAAAAGAGCAGATTCCCATCAAGTATGGACGAAACCCCTGGCTTCAAAATATTTGTTTTGGTCACTCTAAAAATTCAAAACTTGATACAGTTGGCCATGAAAGGCTAGGACAGCTGATCATTTGCCTTGTTTTAATCTTGATTTTGGTTTCTGTTCAATTATTTCTAGTAAGCAGTTCTGTTGTGATATTTCCATATAGGTCCATCATGTACTTAGACCAATAACTTGTGTGATGGTTACTGTACTATACCAACAAGACTTCCCTTCAAGATGGAGATTGCTTCTGTTGAAGGGATCCACAGTGTTGCAGATTATAATACACAAGTGGCCTGTGCCAAATGACCAAACAAAAGGGGAAATGAAACCATCACTGTCAACTTCTTGCTGAAAGTCAATTTCAGAATTCATTATAGGGTCTACCCAGGCCTCCTTGATGACTGTCTAAGAGCAGCGCAACTTCTCCCTCTGCCCAATCAAAAATCTGAAGAGTGGTATTAAGCCTGGAAGGAGTTCCACTACAATAATAACTATAATTTTTTCTTGATAACAGAATAAGTAATTAAGTTTATTCATGAAACACATTGATTTTTCTTTTTAAAAATAATTATTTTTTTTATAATCAGGGAAAGAAAATCTTTGTTTGCTAATGGATTGTTTGAAGGATAGTGTATGAAGGGAGATGAGTGGAACAATGATGAACTTCAGAAAAACACCAAGATCCAATGCAGTCTATTATATGCATGTATGAAAATAAAATAATGAAACCAAAACGCACTAAAATTGCTTTTAAAAGGTGGAGAGAATAAGAAAGGATATTACAGGGAGTGAATATGATCAAAGCACACACACACACTATGTATATTTTAAATATTATAATGTATTGTATATAATATATACAAAATATATTAGATGTATCACACTGAAACTTCTTTGTACAATTTATAAGTGCTAATAAAAAAATTAAAGAAAGTTCCTATACAACAATTGAGAGACAAGTTTAGAAAGAATCAAATAAATGTCTCCGGAAAGAGACACTACTAGCACTGGGAAAATAATGAAAATAGTTTGCTTGAATGGAATCCAAGAATGTCAAAGGTCTCAAGGGAAGTATTTCCCTAGGCAAAATCAGTTGTAAGGAAAGACGGACAGAGAAAAATTGCTAAGGATTGAAGCACTAAAATTTTGAAATGCTACTAACAACTCAAACTGAACATAGCCATGCTTTCTATTTTAGATCACATTCCCCTAAAAGCATATTCTGAGACAATTTTCCCGCAAGAAGCTTATGTGAAATAAAGGATGTTGTACGGGAACTCGATTGGTAAGACACAGAGAAGCCATATTTTGTAAGTTCAAATTGGGAGTCTTTATTGGAGAGGCAGCATCTAAACAGGAGCAGGTCAGGGGGCAGGGTTACAGAAAACTGGAGAGTCTCACAAGTTCAAAGCACAGGATGACAGGTCCAATTACCTCTCTTCCACCTCCCCCCGACCCCTGCCTCTAGGAATTCAGGCACACCCAAACACCTGGTGTTGGAAATTTGCTGCCTCTACCATGAAGACAAGATGGTGTCATTTAGACCCAATTCCCTATCTTCCACCTCATGGCCGAGAAGGCTTCTTATTCCAGGGAGACATGACAGTGAAAGAAGCCAAAGAAGAATGCTGCCTAATCAAACAAATTACTGGTGTCAATAACTGGAGTTTACTACAGAGCACTTGAGAAAAAGTGTAAAATATATAGTCATTATATAAAGACTACTTCAGAAGTGTTAACTCTGATTCACACCTTGTTAGTATGTGACTTTCTGTGTGTGTGTGTGTGTGTGTGTGTGTGTGTGTGTAAAAAAGATATTGAGCCATCTCATTGGCCTGTGGAAGGTCTCAGAGAAAAGACAGACACAGTGCTGAATGTATAGTAGTTATGGGTAGGGTAGAAGATCTCCTATTCAAATTCAGTATTCATTTCTAGGTATTGTAGCTAGCAAAAATTCAAAAACACTTTTCATAAGAACATGTGTATCTATATCCATAGCAATGCTGAATTCAACATCCACAAATTAGGGAATACAAAACCCAAGTCTCTCCATAACATTGGCATAAAAATATGTATTAATTTGTGTTTGGAAATAAACAATTTGAGCAAAGGAACTGTTGTCATTTTGAACAAGGTGAGTAAAATTCACAAGTATCACATTGAAAGAAGATCTCAGAGAACACTATGTATTTCCTGGCTCCTTTTACACAAAATCACAGCTAGGTAAATTCCACATGAAGCATTACAGGTAAGGAGAAAAGTAATTAACTTTATGAAAAATAGTGTGTGTGATGATCCAGTCAGAGACAGCAGGCACCATGGAGCAGTGGTTATATGACTGTGTTTGCTTTGTAAAAACTAATTGACATATATTCTTATGCTTTGTGGTCTTGCTCTATGTATGTTGTCTTAAAAAAAAAAAGCTTTATTTATTTGTTGTTGTTTTTTTTTGGTTAATTTTTGTGGGTTATGGGGCTTGAACTCTGGGCCTGGGTGCTTGGCCCTGAGGTCTTCAGTTCAAGTCTAGTGCTCTACCACTTGATCCATAGCCCCACTTCTGGTTTTCTGGTGGTTAATTGGAGATAAGAGTCTCAAGGACTTTCTTGTCCAGGCTTGTTTTGAACAGCAATCCTTAGATCTCAGCCACCTGAGAAGCTAGGATTACTGGTGTGAGCTACCAGTGCCCAGCAAAAACTTTGTTCTTTAAACAAATACAAAAATAGGCTTTTTGAGAACTAAAGTCCACATTTATTTCACATTCTGTCAGAAAGAAAGCTTCTGACTTGATCAGAATTGCTGTGTCCTGTATTACATTTTTAGCCAACAGTAGTGAAAGGTACAGGAGACATCAGTGCTTCTCTTTCTGACTGGATGAGAATATTCTGGAGAAATGACTAGGCCATGCCAAATGTTAAATCTTCACTATCATATGTTCTCTTTTACAAGTTCCTAGTTTCAGTTCTATTTTTATATATCTTTCCACAGTTCCATAGTTCTGAGCAACTGTGACTGGGTTTTCGTCAAATCCATCTCATTATGAAGCCAAAAGAAAATGTCTGTTTCTTCTGACCAATTCATTTCCTAGGAATCCTTTGTACAGTTAACAGCTACCCCACTATGCACACATACATACACACGTACACATACACACACACCTTTTCTAAACATATACCTTGCCTGAGATACTGATCTCTACTCACATCTAGCTTCACTCCTGTGTCTTTATAGAAACTTAATATGTTTTTTCCACTAGCTTTTGAAAGGATATATCCTTCCTTATCCTTCTGAGAGCAACTCTAGACAAGATAAGCAGTCATCAGGGTTCAAATATAAATGGAGACAGAGCTTAACTATTTTTAGAAATGTAGTCAAAACCAATAGGAGCTGCTTTAGAAATGCAAATGAGAATTGCATTGCCAGAAGGCAGATGTTGTAAGGGGAAAAAATACATGGAAGCATAGCATAATACCTTGCCAGAGGTTACAGTTGTGATTTTTCTCTTTTGAGTGATAGGTAGTGAAAATCCTCTTTAGGACTCATGAAGGTATTCTTTGATCATTCTCCAACTCCTTGGGTTTATAGAGAGACTTAGATTGTGACACATCTCCAGCCACCTGTAGATTTTCATGGTCTTTTTACAACATCAATAATAATTAAACCTTTTGTTTTTTTAATGAATACATTTAAAGTTTTGAAAAAGTGGCCCAATGAAACATATTCTACTGATACTGAGTGCTACCATTGCTGATGAAGATAGTATGAACCTGACCAGAGAACTTTGGAAGTCCTTAACACTTGATGGTGACAAACACACACATTGGCTAAACCGTAATTGATTTACTTCCTCAGTCCCCTCTCTTACAGCATTTACTTCAGGAAGTTTGCAGTTGTAAGTTCTTCTATCCCTTTTATATGTGCATCTACAAAGAATGGATGCTGTTCTAAACACCCAGGAGTTACGTACTTGCAATGTAATTATCAAGAAAGAAAGCCAGACTACCTCTAGTCTATAAAAGGGTAAAAGCTTAATGTTGAACACCAATAAGAAAATGCAAATGACTGATTTCATGGACAGTATTCCCCATAATACTTTTTTGTACTTTATCATTAGCTTTCCATTTCAGGTGAATTGAAGTTAGTCTCCTTTCCCTGCTGTCTCTTTGTCCTGAATAAAGTCGTCCTTGCTTTGTGAATTTGGTCAGCTATATTTTTCTTTTATAAATCTTAAAAAAATTACTCAGGTATAAGTGCATTTGAAGACAGCAAACATCTCATTAAAGATGTTGTTGTCAGGGAGCTCCAGTCGCGCAATCGTTTAGCACGCGGTACTTATAAGATGTTGTTGTCAGTTATGCTCATATTGGAGAGAGAGCTGCCTTCCCACCTCTAAGACAACAACTCATTGTACCAGATGAAAGAAGAGAATACTGAAAGTTCAAGACAATATCATTCCGGAATCGAAACATAAAAACATGTACTCAAAGAAGGGTGAAATCTATACAGCAGGAGCTATGTTGCAGCCAGGCTGCAAAGGTTTTTCTGTTGTTCTCAATGGAACATCTTTCTAAGGTTCATTCTTGCCAGAAAGGAAGCCTTCTGCTTGACAGTCAGCATCAACATTCCCCGCCTGCCTTCCGATCTCATCTTTCAGGTATATAGAAGAAAATTAGTCTCTAAACCTTCTTTTTCCTCTTTGACAATTTAGAGTTCAAGTCCAACCTGATGCTAAGTACTCTGAGAAACCTTTCTTCTATAAAATTATAATATCGATGAATACAAAGATGGGATTTGTTTTGTTGATATTATTACCTTGAGTTGCCTCTAATGCAAATTTAGGTCAAGTTTAATGCACACTTGTTGAATAAAGGAGTGAATTCCAAAGGCAGATAACACTTATTTTTTTATGGTTTTTATCATTAGCTAATATAATACCAGTTCTCTGAATGCTCCATTATTTTCAATATGTAACTTTACAAAGGTACTTTCTTGGGTTACTTGAGTGATTATTTATGCATTCAACTTGGCTACCTATTTTTCTTTTCATTTGAGGGTGGATTATCTCTTCAAAGTCATCTATTTTCTCCTCCTCTGTAGGTCAAGGTAGTTAGAGGACAATCCAAAGAAACATGTCTTTCAAGATTGATGAAAATTTTACTTGTAGAAGAAAGAATGTTAGAAGACCCATGCTAGGACTGAGCATATGGCAAACTATGAACCCCCAACAGAATAAAGCATTCAAACTTGCAACTTATATATCTAAGGTTTTTTTTTCCTTTCTCCTTTCTGGGAAAATTCTTATCATAGAAAAACTCATGTACCAGAAATCACACAATACCAAGCTATATTATGTTACTTTATTGTACCAAACAGACAATATTAACTAAGAGTACCAGAAGGCTTCACTTCAAAACTGAAAAACAGCAAGTACTTTATGTACACATCAGGAAGTCTGGAGGCAGGTAGTCTATGTTGCATTTGAAGATCAGCTATTAAACACCTTCTATTTACCTTCTCTGCCTTTGTTGATTTGTCTTCTTTGCCATTGTTGATAGGATGACTTTTGTCTTTCTTCTTGCTTCCATGGGGTGACTAGAGGCCATTTCCCATGTTAATATTGAAGGAATTGCCTCTCCCCTCTAGGCCCATTCTTTATATATATATATATAGATAGATTTTTTTTTTTTTTTTTTTTGGCCAGTCCTGGGCCTTGGACTCAGGGCCTGAGCACTGTCCCTGGCTTCTTCCCGCTCAAGGCTAGCACTCTGCCACTTGAGCCACAGCGCCGCTTCTGGCCTTTTTCTGTATATGTGGTGCTGGGGAATCGAACCTAGGGCCTCGTGTATCCGAGGCAGGCGCTCTTGCCACTAGGCTATATCCCCAGCCCTCTTTCTATATATTTTAAGATGGGATATGTTTTCCCAGGCCCATACAGGCACCAGATAAATCCTCAAGTATATGTGAACCTGTTTTGATATGCAGACAGGGCAATTCACCTAGGCTCAGCTATAAACAATCCTTTGTGGGCCAAATGGAAAAGTCCCAACTCCTAGACTTAATGGTTCTTTCAATAACCTCTGCCTCCTTGCTCAGATCCCATATAAGCCTGGTCCCAAATTCACCCTCTGGCAAACCTCCAAACCTGAGAGAAGGTCTGTGCCACTCTCTGTTCCTCATAACAAATATAGTCATAGAGACAGAAAGAGAAAGAAAAGGAGTGAGTTTAAAGCCAGGCATATCTAGTCATTTTAATCCCATGACAAAGCTTTTACTAGATTCCCCACATGTCTCTCATTTACCTACCTGTTGATCACATATGCACTGACCCCAGACCAAGTACTAGGAGAGGAAGGCAAATGAGTTAGAGCATACTGGGTTATTTCCTGAAATGTGTAGGAATCCTGCCACTCTGAGATCTGTAATTCTGTCTCCAGAATATATCCATATATTTTTTTCTGGAAGAGAAAAATTGGGGTGAGGAAGTTTAGACATTATTTAACAATAGGAATTACCCATCACATTATTTCTTTGAAAAGCAACATCTATTGGGAGCTTACTTTGTAACAGAGAGTAGTACAAACCTTACTTTAACCAATTTACTAAATGCTCCCAATGACTTTATGAAACAAGCAATTATAGTATTCCCATTTTACAGACCAAGACACTGAACAGTATAAAGGAGCCTGGACTTGAACCTCAGGCACTTACTGAGCCTCTCATATACTTACTTTACTCTTACTTTAGTCACCACTTGGTGACTAATCTTGTTCTAAAACATCATTTGCAGTTTAATAAAGCAGATAACATATCTTTGTATGTTTGTATCACATAATTTGGTATCACATAATTCTTAGAGAATGCAGTAATTAAAAGAAGACGGTACATGTGGCCACACTGGTTTTGATTTCTAAAGCTTTTATTTGTTCCAGTGTTGGAAAACCTCATGCCAATACATATCATCCATTGTTTACACAGAAGTTATGGGCTGACTTCAGAGTGACAGAAACCACAAAGTCAAACCTGGACAATAAAATTACTCTTGCCAGGCTATAGGCTCATAAATAAATAACTATAATTGTGATATGATAAATGTTATTGTAAAGAAATGTACAATTACATTGTGTCAGGCTGATACAATAGGATAAGCCCTGGAGGAGGTGATAATTGAATTGAGCTTTGCAAACATAAATACATGGAATGTACAGGACTCAATAGAAGTGATCAAGTACAGAAACAGAACCTTGAACAACTGGCATCTCTAAGAGGATTTGATAGTAACATTTAAAAAGCATGGGTATATTGAATTCATGATATTTTAGAAAACGTATCTGGATATAATTGGCAAGCTGGAAAGGAGTGCTTTACTTTATGGTGGAATTATCTAAATCAATCACTATCAGCAGGACAAAACATGGATTCTGAAGCCTATTTCCTTAGAAGTTTAAAATTCTTAGATTTGAGTATAAAATTGGCAGGTTGTCTTTGTCCATGTGGCTTATGAAAATAGTATGAAATACATGCATTATGAACTTATACAAATGTAACTAACTTTAGAAATACACTGGGTTTTGCAACCATCAACACCTTTGTGTGATCACCAAAACCAGATGTGATGGCTAGATAGCTAGATATCTGATTAAGTTCTTCTACCTTAAGCCTCCATTGTAGAGGCCACAAAGGTGGGTGCAGTGGTATTCTTATTCAATTCTTTGATATTGCTTATATTTGAAATATTTCATCATGAAATATTGGGTAATATTTCCTTCCTCCTCAGAAAAGCTGTGAATTATCAGTGCATGTACTTTCATCACGGCACAGAACTCTGGCACTTATACAATGATCATTGTTTTTATGTACCTAGAGCTATGGGTCAAAGCACAGGTTCAAGTTTAAGCTAATCAAAAAAATCAAATCTCTTAGCCACTAAGCAGGATCATCTCCATAGAGAGAAGCCGTTAAAATGTGAGTGAAGTTTGTGGATGCCTTTAGGTGAGGGAAATATCTGCCTGCTTTCTTAGTAGTACATATTCATTGCATATAGTAAGAGATTTTATTGCGACCTTTCCATAAATGTATACAATATACTGATCATATTCACCCCTCCTTGTCCTAATTCTTCTGAGTCTCTTTGTGTATGTGTGTGTGTGTGTGTTCATCTCTTTTAGCCCTTACTGTTTTTGAGGGTCTCTTTGTGTGTGTGTATATGTGTGTGTGTGTGTGTCCATGATGTGTATGCTTGTACTGGTGTTTGAAAGTGTCACCCAGATGCTGTCTCTTACCGATTTTACTTAAGACTAGCACTCAATCACTTGAGTCAAGTCTCCTTCCCACATTTTTGGTGATTATTTGGAGATGAGAATCTCACGGGTTTTTCCTTGAGCTAGTATTGAACCCCAGTTTTAGATTTCAGATAATCAGATCCTCAAATCTCACTCTCCTGGGTAGCTAGGCATAAGCCACCATTGCCCAGCCTTGACAGAGGCTCTTAAACCATATGATCTTCTGAGATTGTAGAAACCTATGCATATGAAATTTGTTGGGAGCCATTTTATGACAAGCATAGGCTGTTGTTGGTAGAAGGTCCTTATTGCTTTTAGTAGAGAGCTACTGAATCAAATCTTCTATGATTCTTATCTTTCTATTTAAATACAAATTTTCCTGTAATTTAATCCTGCATGCAATGAATATATACGTTTGCTGATTTCACACATATACAATAAGCACAGTGTAACACTCATATTAAGAGAATTATAAATAAAAATATTAAAATTTTACAAAGGAACATATAAATGCATGTGCCTTGTAACTCAAACAGAAAGGCAAGTTTTCAGGGAAATATCTACGCAGAATATGGTAAATCCAAGTGAGCATCAGAACCAAATAAGCTATCCCTAAACATTTTTTTAAACTTAAAGCATTGTGGTTCTTATTTGTTTGAATTTTTCCAGAAATAAGGGTTTGGATAGCTAACATTATTATTGAATGTTAGTTTCCAATGATTGTGTCATAACAAGGTTGCCTTCTCCACCTAAGAAGCTATGTTGAAATATTTACCTCGGGGCTCTCAAAACATAGCCTTGTTTGGAAATAGAGTCCTGGCAAATGTGATTAGTTTCCCTGAAATGAAATCATACTGGGAGGGATAGGTCTCTAATCTAATGTGAATGGAAAAGACAATAATATGAAAACAGTCACACAGAAAGAATGCCACGTAACGACAAAGGAAAGATGGCAGTTAAGTAGTTGCAATCCAAGGAATGTCAAAGATTTCTGGCAGAACCTCAGAAGTTAGGAAGAGGAAAGGAAAGGATCCATTTCTTTCAGAAGAAATTGGCCATGTTAACATCTTGTTTGGGGACTTCAAGCCTCCAGAAATAAAAGGCAGAAGATGTGCTGTTTTCAAATCATGCAACAAGTAATGTTTCATTATGCCAGCCTAGGAAACTCACACTGATTACTACCATCATTTGTTGTTATTGTCAAAAGAACAGTAGAAAGAAGCACCAAAGTATGATAGGTAATCACTTCATCCTACAGTGGTCAGATCTAACAAGAGAAGAATACATGATACTATCTAAATCTTAATTTTTAATACGGAATATTGCAACTTTTAAGACCTACACTAAGACTTACAAATTTTGGAAGAATATCACTACTTGGGACAACAAGTATGATCCTCAATGGGTTTCATTCATTAACAGATCAGAACTTCTTTAAAATAAAGGTTTGGAGAAGGAGAAAAAATTCATTTCCTTGATGGCACTTCTTATTTCATTTTACTGCAACATTCCAATGAGAGGTGTGAAAAGCTTTTTATTGTCATATCAGATTTACATGGTAAAATTTAATGTACTTCTTGTCAGCTTTAAACACTGGAAATATCAATAAAATGTCAAATTATATTTGACTTCAAACCCAAGTGGTTATAAAAATGCAATACAAATTTACAATCATTTAGTCGTCCCCCTTTCCCACAATAAAAACCCATTTTATTCTTTATGGGAAGCTAAAGTTATTTTGCTCAAAGCTGGTAATTTATTAGGGCTTACATCAGATCTGAGGAGCGTTTCTCTTAGAAATCAATGGTAGGCCTGGAACTTGGACCAAACTTTTTAATTATGGCCTTGAAGTAATGTAATTGTGGTTTTTAATGCCTCCTACATCTGCTTGAAGGATTATATGAGTTTATTCAAAGTTCTGGAAGCAATAAAATTAATTTTTTGGACAGTGAGCTAGCAAAAGGATATAGGTGATGCTAATTGGAGTATGCAGATAATATTTGTGAATGCTTTTTGTGATCTGTCTTACACAATGAACAAGATAGCAGTAGGAACAGGATCAAAGGAACTTTTCTCAGCTTTCTGTTCAAGTGCCATATTTCTCCCTTCCCTTTCCTGAGTTCCTGGTTTTGAAACAATTCCTTCTCTCTTGGATGAAAGTTTCCTCTGTAGTGGTATGCAGCTGATGTTAAACACCATACTATTTATGAGAATTCGAGGTCAAGTTTGTTCTTCCCATGTGGGTTTTTAGGCAACATCCTTTTCAGTGATCAAGAACTTCAGTCATTCCTTTCAAGCAAGCACCACTGAATGGACCATAGTCACCACTGAGACTGAAGAGAGAAGAGGAGAATTCAATAGCAGAGCAAGGAGCATGCTGGAGTGAGAAAATAAGGAGAGAGACCCTAGGAAGCTTTTATTCTGGGACCTTTTCTTAGACTCTCTTAGAAAGCATTTTCTATACTATCAGGATATTCATCTATCTGGATCATAAATTATTTGGAGTAAAAACTGAAAAATGAAACCAGGATTTTCCCCTTTCTGTTCTTTCTTTTTGCTTGTTTATGTTTCTTTCTGTTATTTATGAATTTTCTCACATGACTGCTTTTTAAGTGCCTCATTTTTTCTATTCTAAAGGGTCCAAAGAGGAATTGCAATTTCTTACAAAGGACCAAGTTTTGTCTGTTGGTTTCTTTTGATTGTTTCATTTTACAATTATGTGGCATCATTTATGTTTATTCCTTTCCCTGGGAAGGAAACTACCTAGGTATATCTGGAGATACTCATTGTTTAAATCTAATAACCCATTAAGTCTATGTTTTATCTAATATTCCTTCTTCAGCTACTGTGTGTGTGTGTGTGTGTGTGTGTGTGTGTGTGTGTGTGTTACTGGGATCTATAGTTAATTCTTTTACCAGCAATTCATGGTATTCACAGTCATCAGTTTGCTATAAACCACTACCGTTTCCCTCTGCACCATGGAAAAAGTTGTATTATTTTTGCCAAGGAACTACTTTGAAATGCAAACCTGACTATGGTCACCTTGTTCCCCAACATTGAATTAATTTTAGATCTAGGATGTAAGGAAAGTACATCCTTAACAAGTTTTATAATGTTGTCTGATTTAATATACTAGTCAGGCCTTACTTTCCATTGGCCTTTCAAATGCCACTCATCCTTTACAAAATGACAGACCTGTCTCAGGCAGATCTCTTCCCCACTGCCTTATGTTCATTTCTCACTCATGGGACTGTCATTCTTATCATTGGCCTCATTCATGCTGTCCTCTGTCACAGAGATGCATTGTTCTGACTAGTAAAGTCAGGAGAGGACCCTGCACCTCTGTAGTTCAATCAGTCTTTCTCCTTCTGTCTCTTTGGATTGTACTTCATTGCAAAATCTGTATATCTGCTCAGCTGTCTCCGTTGAAACACAGACTTAGAAATTATCACTGGGCCTGCAGCTTAATTTTTTGTTACTAAATTCTTCAAGAATCTTTTTTTTTTGCCAGTCCTGGGTCTTGGACTCAGGGCCTGAGCACTCTCCCTGGTTCCTTTTTGTGCTCAAGGCTAGCACTTTACCTCTTGAGCCATAGTGCCACTTCCAGTTTTTTCTGTTTTTGTGGTGCTGAGGAATTGAACCCAGGGTTTCATACATGCTAAGCAAGCACTCTACCACTAAGCCATAGTCCCAGAACTCTTTTTAAGAAATCTTCAATTTTTAATCTCAGGCATAAGGAATAAAGGCTTTTATTTTTGTTTACCATGTAAATATTGAACTCATTAGCTTAGTTAGGCCTCTGCAGTATATTTATTCTATTCCCCTAAAATTTTCCATATTGGCTCTGTTGTTGAGGACCTGGGCACTGTCTTCTTTTGCTCAAGGTGCAGTGCTCTTCGACCTTGAGCCACAACTCTACTTCTCATTTTTGAGTGGTTAATTGGAGATAAGAGTCTCTTGGTGGCTGTTCTTCCCAGGCTGGCTTTGAAGCATGATCCTCAAATCTCAGCCTCCTCAGTAGCTAGGATTGCAGGTGTGAGCCACTGGCACTTGGCTATGTTGGCATTTTGCAAAAGAATACTTACATTTTCAATCATGTATTACCTGTGAATGATACATTTCCACAAACAAAGCTTCAGTCTGTGAAGAAATAGCCGTGTCTTTTCTACTATGGTATCTCCTTGGCTTAGTTAGGAGCTTGGCACAAGATAGAAGTCCGAAAATAGTTTTGCATAGAGTACAGGAAATCACTACTCCTTCTGCAGAAATGGCCAAGAAAATCTCCAGGGAGCTTCCATCTAAGACAAGCAACATTTTTACAAACTTACTTTTATTGTCAAGGTAATGTATAGAGGGATTACAGTTACATACATAAGGTAGTGAATACATTTCTTGTCAAACTTGTTATCTCTTCTCTCATTTTTCTCCAGCCTTCCAAGGCACATTCTGATAGAAAACTCCTTGATGATCTGAGTTATGGAATGTAAGATCACTTGACTTTTTACTTTGAAAATAGGGTAAAGGTAATATTTTCTGGAATATAATAATTGGGTTGGACTTATAATGTGACAGAAGACAACCAAGTGTAAGAGAAAGGAAGAAGGCCAAGAAAAGTGAGCATGGGTATCTCAGACAGAATGTGGAAATCTTTAAATCCTAGTCTGGGTATTTCTCCCATCATCTATGTATCCTCATTGGACTTACTGATATAGTGGTTAGGGTACATGTGCTCAATCAGTGAACACACTTAAGTGCTTCTAATATATAATCAGTGCTGTGAATATTATCAAGGGTATAAGTCAGTTCAAATTTTAAGAGTTCACATGGACTTTATGGTGTTAGCTAACAGCTAATAGCAGGTAGTAGGCTGTAAATGCTCTGAGTGCTGCTGTTATAAATGTCTATTTCTCTTACAAAGTATTCTAGCTGAATTTTCCTAGGTTTTCTTAGCCTACATTCCTATAGTTTGATGTTTTGCCCCATTCCATTTAAAATAATCTGGGGTAACATATAAAAGAAATGATGTTATCCACTTGGGACACTAAGAATGCCATTAGAAATTGCCCCAATCTTCAAGAGAAGACAAGGAATCCTCTTAGAAAAACAATACCTACAGCAACAACAAAACACTAAGGGACAAGACTAAAGTTATTAACTACTATTTGATCTTGATAAGCCCCTAACTTGATAAGCCCTTCTAGCTATCTGCCTCTGCTTTACAGAGGTCAAAAGAGGCCAAAAAGGGTGATGAAGAATTTTTCTAGAATTAAAAAATATTTATTTATTTTAGAATAGCTGTTGATTTGCAGAAAAGTTGAGTAGATAGTTCCCATATACCTTAGAAAATTGATCCCTTAACATTAGCATCTAGGATGAAGATTACAATGTGTTCCAAACATTAATCATCACTAACAGCATTACATACTATTAGATATGTGTGTATTTGTATCTACCAGTATTAGCTAAAATATATACTATATTCAGAATATCATAATTTTCACTTAGTACTCATATTTTTTATGGCAGAATTTCATTCAGGTTATTTTCAGCTAATATTTCTCTGTCCTTTCCTATGTGTTTGTCTGCTTTGAGGGTTATGACAGATGGTATTGTCGGTCATCTCAATCTCCCTTCTTTCCTTCCCTTCAATACAAATTTAGTAATAATCTGGTAAATATGACAGACTTTCTTTTTTTTTAGTTTTTATTATAAAACTGATGTACAGAGAGGTTACAGTTTCATACGTTAGGCATTGGATACATTTCTTGTATTTTGTTACCTTGTCCCTCAAACCACACTCCCCCATCCCCCTTACCCTTTCCCCCCTGAGGTGTTCAGTTCACTTACACCAAACAGTTTTGCAAGTATTGCTTTTGTAGTTGTTTCTCTTTTTTTACCCTGTGTCTCTCAATTTTGGTATTCCCTTTCAATTTCCTAGTTCTAATACCAGTATACATGGTTTCCAATATACTCAGGTAAGATTACAGAGATAGTGTAGATACAATCACAAGAATGTGATACAAGAACATTATCAATAGTAGAAGCTACAGATACACATGGGATGTTGAAAGTAGTTACAACTGTGATATAACAATCATTTCCATAAAATGGAGTTCATTTCACTTAGCATCATCTTATGTGATCATAAGGGTATAGCTATTGGGCTCTTGTGATCCTCTGCTGTGACTTGCCTAAACCTGTGCTAATTATTCCCAATAAGGGAGACCATAGAGTCCATGTTTCTTTGGGTCTGGCTCACTTCACTTAGTATAATTTTTTCCAAATTCTTCCATTTCCTTACAAATGGGGCAATGTCATTCTTTCTGATAGAGGCATAAAATTCCATTGTGTATATGTACCACATTTTCCTGATCCATTCGTCTACTGAGGGGCATCTGGGTTGGTTCCAGATTCTCGATATGACAAATTGTGCTGCAATGAACGTTGTTGTGCTGGTGGCTTTACTGTGATTTTGTTTGTGGTTTTTCGGATAGATACCCAAAAGTGGGGTTGCTGGGTCATAGGGGAGTTCTACATGTAGCCTCCTGAGGAATCTCCATACTGCTTGCCAGAGTGGCTGAACCAGTTTACATTCCTACCAACAATGAAGTAGGGATCCCTTTTGGCCACATGCCCTCCAACAACTGTTATTGTTAGTTTTCTTGATATATGACATGCTTTCTGGGGTGAGATGGAATCTCAATGTTGTTTTGATTTGCATTTCTTTTATGGCCAGTGATGTAGAGCACTTTTTCATATGTCTCTTGGCCATTCTCATTTCCTCATCAGAGAAGTCTCTTTGTAAGTCTTTAGCCCAGTTGATGAGCGGGCTATTGGTTCTTTGAGGTTTTGTTTTGGAGGAAGGTACTATACAGGGATAATAATCAAGATCCCAACACAGACAGAGAAATGAACCCTAATTAGTAAACATCAGATCAAGAAATGGGAAGATACAGCTTTAAACAAGATAGTGATAATGAAAGGAACAAAAGATCATCTCTCAATCCTAACTCTCAACATTAATGGACTTAATTCTCCAGTCAAACGACATAGGCTCATAAGTTGGATCAAAAATCAAGATCCATCTTTCTGCTGCCTCCAAGAGACACATCTATCTAGTAAAAGTAAACATCTTCTAAAAGTGAAAGGCTGGAATCAAATCTATCAAGTAAATGGCCCCCATAAGCAGGCTGGAGTTACAATCCTAGTATCAGACAAAATTGACTTCAAATTAAAAAAGGTAAGAAGAGACAAAGAAGGTTACTACATACTAGTAAAGGGATCTCTCCTACAGGAAGAAATAACCATTCTATATATCTACACACCAAATGCAGGAGCACCCGACTTCATCAAACAAACACTACTGACTCTAAAAACACTCATAGACCCAAAAGAAATTGATAGTTGGGGACTTTAACACTCCACTGTCACCTCTGGACAGATCAACATGCCAAAAACTGAACAAAGAAACCACAGAACTAAACAATTGCATAGACCAACTAGACTTAATCGACATCTACAGAATATTCTACCCAGCAAGGACAGAAGACACATTCTTTACGGCAGCACATGGAACATTCTCCAAATTAGATCACATCTTAGGGCACAAAGAAAATCTGTACAAATTCAGAAGTATCAAAACCATTCCCTGTATTCTCTCAGACCACAATGGAATAAAATTAGAGCTTAACTCAAACAGCAACCACAGAAATTGCTACAATTCATGGAGACGAAACAACACACTGCTGAACCATCAGCGGGTCATTGAAGAAATTAAAACGGAAATTCAAATGTTTATGGAATTCAACCAAGTTGAGGACACAAAGTACCAGCTCCTTTGGGACACAGCAAAGGCAGTACTCAGAGGAAAATTTATATCTCTGAGTGCATACATCAAAAAACTGGAGAAACAGCAACTCAGTAATTTAAGGAAGCACCTTAATTTCCTTGAGAGAGAACAACAAGCCAAACCCCAAATCAATAGATGGAAGCAAATAATTAAAATCAAATCAGAATTAAATCAATTAGAGACGAAAAAAGCCATTGAAAGAATCAACAAAACAAAGAGTTGGTTCTTTGAGAAAATCAACAAGATAGACAGACCCCTGACAAACCTGACCAAAAAACGAAGGCAGCACACTCAAATAAACAAGATAAGAGATAAAACAGGTAACATCACCACAGAAATAACCGAAATTCAGAAAATAATAAGGGACTATTTTGCAAACCTTTAGGCCAACAAATTCGAGAACTTGGAAGAAATGGATGATTTCCTAGAAAAAATTCATATCCCCAAACTGAACCATGAAGATTTAAACCTCTTAAACCGACCCATATCCAGTATTGAAATAGAAACAGCAATAAATGATCTCCCATCCAGGAAAAGCCCAGGTCCACATGGATTCACTGCAAAATTCTACAAGGCCTTCAAAACAGAACTCACACCAATATTTCTCAAACTCTTCAATGAAATTGAAAGAGAACGTTCACTTCCAGACTCATTCTATGAAGCCAGTATAACCCTCATCCCAAAACCAGGCAGGGACTCATCACAGAAAGAGGACTATAGACCCATCTCCCTGATGAACATAGACACAAACATTCTCAACAAAATTCTGTCCAATCGACTTCAACAGGTCATCAAAAAAATCATACACCACGATCAAACTGGATTCATCCCAGGGATGCAAAGTTGGTTTAATATACGCAAGTCAATTAATGTATTCCACCACATCAACCGGAGCAAGGTAAAGAACCACATGGTTTTATCTCTGGATGCGGAAAAAGCGTTTGATAAAATCCAGCACCCATTTATGCTAAAAGCCTTGGAAAAACTGTCATTCCAGGGAACATTCCTGAATATAATCAAGGCAGTTTATGACAAACCAACAGCAAGCATAACTCTAAATGGTGAAAAGCTAAAGCCATTCCCTTTAAAATCAGGAACAAGGCAGGGATGTCCACTCTCTCCCCTGATCTTCAATATAGTACTAGAATTCCTAGCCAGAGCAATCAGGCAAGAAGAAAATATAAAGGGGATCCAAGTAGGTAAAGATGAAGTTAAACTTTCTCTCTTCGCAGATGACATGATCCTATACCTAAAGAACCCCCCAAGCTCTACCCCCAAGCTACTAGAGCTGATCCAAAACTTTGGCAAAGTTGCAGGGTATAAAGTAAACCTTCAAAAATCAATGGCCTTTCTCTATGCTAACGACCTGAAGACCGAGGCTGAAATCAGGAAAGCAACTCCTTTTGCAATAGCCCCCAAAAACATAAAATACCTAGGAATAACCTTAACCAAAGAAGTGAAAGGCCTCTTTAAGGAGAACTTTAAAACCTTGAAAAACGAAATTAAGTCAGAACTAAGGAAATGGAAAAACCTCCCATGCTCCTGGATTGGGAGGATTAATATAATCAAAATGGCAATATTGCCAAAGGCTATCTACAAATTCAATGCAATACCCATTAATATCCCAACACTATTTTTTGATGAAATAGAGGAAGCAATCCAGAAATTCATATGGAATAATAAAAGACATAGAATAGCAAAAACAATCCTAAGCAGAAAGAACAGTGCTGGAAGAATTACAATACCCAACTTAAAGTTGTATTATAAAGCTATAATAATAAAAACAGCTTGGTATTGGCACCGGAACAGGCCTGAAGACCAATGGAACAGTATTGAAGACTCGGGAATGAACCCACAGAACTACACCTACTTAATCTTTGATAAAGGGGCTAAAACAATAGTTTGGAAGAAAGATAGCCTCTTTAACAAATTGTGCTGGAAAAACTGGCTCAA
The DNA here is from genome assembly GCF_023159225.1 of Perognathus longimembris pacificus. NCBI lineage: Eukaryota > Metazoa > Chordata > Mammalia > Rodentia > Heteromyidae > Perognathus > Perognathus longimembris. The sequence continues at coordinate 18,553,891 of NC_063162.1, read as the reverse complement.
CACATGCAACAAACTAAAACTAGATCCTTATATATTACCCTGCACCAAAATCAATTCCAAATGGATTAAAGACCTCGAAATCAAAACAGACACCCTGAAAACACTAAAGGAAGGAGTAGGAGAAACACTTGGGCTCCTTGGTGCAGGACAGAACTTCCTTAATACAGACCCAGAAAGGCTACAAATCAAAGAAAGGTTGGACAAATGGGACTGCATCAAACTGCAGAGCTTCTGCACGGAAAAGGACATAGATCGCAAGATAAACAGAAAGCCCAAAGACTGGGAGAAGATCTTTACCGGCCATTCAAAGGACAAAGGCCTTATATCTAAAATATATGCAGAACTAAAAAAATTACCTTCTTCCAAAACAAAACCGCAAACAACCAATAGCCCGCTCATCAAGTGGGCTAAAGACTTACAAAGAGACTTCTCTGATGAGGAAATGAGAATGGCCAAGAGACATATGAAAAAGTGCTCTACATCACTGGCCATAAAAGAAATGCAAAACAACATTGAGATTCCATCTCACCCCAGTAAGCATGTCATATATCAAGAAAACAACAATAACAGTTGTTGGAAGGGATGTGGCCAAAAGGGATCCCTAATTCATTGTTCGTGGGAATGTAAACTGGTTCAGCCACTCTGGCAAGCAGTATGGAGACTCCTCAGAAGGCTAAATATAGAACTCCCCTATGACCCAGCAACCCCACTTTTGGGTATCTATCCGAAAAACCACAAACAAAATCACAGTAAAGCCACCAGCACAACAATGTTCATTGCAGTGCAATTTGTCATATCGAGAATCTGGAACCAACCCAGATGCCCCTCAGTAGACGAATGGATCAGAAAAATGTGGTACATATACACAATGGAATTTTATGCCTCTATCAGAAAGAATGGCATTGCCCCATTTGTAAGGAAATGGAAGGACTTGGAAAAAATTATACTAAGTGAAGTGAGCCAGACCCAAAGAAACATGGACTCTATGGTCTCCCTTATAGGGAATAATTGGCACAGGTTTAGGCAAGTCACAGCAGAGGATCACAAGAGCCCAATAGCTATACCCTTATGATCACATAAGATGATGCTAAGTGAAATGAACTCCATTTTATGGAAATGATTGTTATATCACAGTTGTAACTACTTTCAACATCCCATGTGTATCTGTAGCTTCTACTATTGATGATGTTCTTGTATCACCTTCTTGTGATTGTATCTACATTATTGATGTAATCTTATCTGAGTATATTGGAAACCGTGGGTAAAAAAGAGAACCAACTACAAAAGCAATACTTGCAAAACTGTTTGGTGTAAGTGAACTGAACACCTCAGGGTGGAAAGCGTAAGGGGGAGTGTTGGGGTCTGAACGACCCCTTTCTCCCCCCACGGGGAGAATGGTAATCACAAAATCTATGAAAGAGCACTCGGCCTGGCCCTCTGCCAGCGGAAGGCCAAAGGCGTGCTCACATGGGCAAGCGCTAAGTTGAGGAAAGGTTGCTGAAGCCTCCCCTCCCCCCAGTGCCCCCACGTGTTACCAAGGGCGGAGGCGAAAAGGAAGGCATCAGGGACATGCTGCGGTGGTGGGAAGAGTCTCAAAGACTTTAATATGGAAAGGCACTTATATAGAAGTAAGGGCGGGAAAGAAAGTGGGCTGGCCAAAGGGCCAGTCATAGGCTAAGGACCATGTCCATCAAGTGACATCACGAAACTTCCTTTGTGGCCAGGACAACCCCATCATGGTGGCACGCACGTGTTCACCTCCCAAGTGGCGGAGGTTTACTCTTCCTGTTGAGGCCGGAAGGTAGGAGGGGCTCCATCCCATTGTCCCAGGGCTGGGGGGGAAGGACAGCCCCCAACAGGGGAGGGAGGAGGGGGGTATGAGGGACAAGGTAACAAAAGTACAAGAAATGTATCCAATGCCTAACGTATGAAACTGTAACCTCTCTGTATATCAGTTTTATAATAAAAGCTTAAAAATAAAATAAAATATATGCAGAACTAAAAAAATTACCTTCCTCCATGACAGACTTTCTTGCAGCTAGTTGCTGTGTCTATATGGCTTCCTTCTAGACCATAAAGTTCTGGTCAAACACTCTGGGTGCACTTGTCAGAAAGAATTTTAAACGATCAACCTTCACTTAAGTGTATCTTACTCATTATTTAATTACCCCACTATTCTGTTGTAGGGAATATGAATAATGCTGATATTCCATGAATGTATTTTTAAAATCCTTAGGATGTATTTATTTAAATAATGAAAGTGAATTTTATACTTTAGATAAATACACAAATGAACATATAAATATATTTTACATAGAACCTTATGCTTTAATAACAGCTTGATTGCCGTATGAGCCACACATTACGTCACTTACCTTTTTTAACTATAAAATTTAGTGTTTTCAGTATGTTCATAGAGCTATGCAATCATCCCCATGAGAAACTTAAAGCACTTTTATTGCACCTTACAAAATATACCTTTCTTTTTCACCCAACTACCCCACATAAGTCCACTGAACATGGATTAATCTAGTTTTTGTCACTATAGATTAGTCTATTCTGCACATCCATAAAAAGAAATGATATAACATGTGTCTTTTCTGAGTAACTCTTTTCCTTTAGCATATTTCGAAGATTCATGTACATTGTTAGGATGGATCTAGACATCATTTCCTCTGATGACTAAATAATACTTCATTGGGTGGCTTGATATTTTATATACTCACTCATTAGTGTACCATTTTTTCCCCTTTTGGACTGTGATAAGTAAAGCTTCCCTGCACATGGGAACACAATGTTGTGTGGACAGATCCTCTTCCCTCTTTGTTAGAGATGTAGTAGCAGAAGCCGCCCAGGTTTTCAGAACATGAGAATGAAAGCTTCTTGTGAAAGATGGCAGAGCCAGAAGCATAGGAGTTGGGGTCGTGTTGATGCCTTCTGGTCCAGAGTTCCTCTGGACTTTGTAATTTGTGAGGATAAAAAGAAAACCCTTTCATGTCTAAAGAATATTTGAAAGGTTTTTCTGATGTGAAGCAGGAGGGGGTTGTTACTGATGCCGATATTGCAAAGGCTATGGTAGTCATTGCACCTCATGTCTGGCGCAGATCAAGCTCCACCTCACCCCAGGGCAGCCTCCTTGCACTCTTCTAGCTCATACTTAGCACTTCCTCCAACAGCACTAAGACCCATGTCTGTGCTTTGCTCTTTTGTACATCTATTCTAGGCTACTTATGTATTCTTGGCTTATCTATGGGCTCCTGGAGGGGGAAAAAAGCCATTTACAATGTCATTTTATCATACCCGTGGAGCACCTAGTGGAATGGTAGGCGATAGTAGCCCTCAGGAAATACGTGGAGTTGACTCTACTTTAGGCAAAATTCTGCTATTTTTTATTTTAGGAAAAAATTATTTTCTCTCAAAGTGACACTTATCAACACTTGGAGAAGGACAAATGCCTTCCAGGACCAAAGCAATAAATCTCTGGTAGCAATTTTAAAACTCTGGCTTCTTCTCTGCTGAAAACAGAGCCCAAATGTGACAAATGCTCCCTGACAGTCAACAACACATGTCTGATTGCTACCCCCAAACTCAGTTAACCATTCCTTTGTTTCCTCAAGGCTAACAAGGAAGATTAATTAGCAACAAAATTAACCACAAAGATGGATTAACAAGATGACAGTTAACTATGCTTGCCCACTTAGGATATACTAACAAGTATACAATACAGAAAAAGTTATGCAGTATGTTTGAAACCTTAGTAGAGTGGTTTATTGAAGATGATGGAACTGTTCTGTATCTTAATTATAGTGGAGGTCTTTATGCTTTTAGTGAAATCATAGCTTAATTGAAAAGGGTGGGTTTTGCTCCATGTAAAGCATACTTCAATTAAGTTTCCCATTTCCTCCCACACTCACAAAAAATAAAACAAAATAGAAATGCTCAGTCTACACTTGTAAATAGCATTTAAATTAATGAATAGTAATAATGCACAATAAGTATAATGCACAATAAGTCTAGTGCACAATAAGTCTAGTGCACAATGATCCATGGGATCATGTTAAAGATCAAAGAACAAATTAATCCAACTAGGATATTTTAAAATTAATTAGTAGACCATGAACATCATTTTACCAAAGAAAATGTTGACATTGAATTCATCCCATAAGAATTATTGCCTTATGAAGCTTATCTCAATTTTACATATGGCGACAGATGTAAAATGTGCTTTTAGAATGCATGTGTGTACACTAGGGAGTGGAATAAATCCAGGGTAAATAATCACATCATTTCAAGTTTCCCAAGACTGTCCAGATTATGTCACAAGAAATCCCACTTCTTTTCTCTACCCTCTTTTCTCCTCTCCTCTCCTCTCCTCCCCTCTCCCCTTCCTCCCCTCTCCCCTCCCCTCCTTCTCCTCCCCTCTCCTCCCCTCTCCTGCCCTCTCCTCTCCCCTCCTCTCCTCTGCTCTCCTCTCCTCTCCTCTCCTCTCCTCTCCTCTCCACTCCTCTCCTCTCCTCTCCTCTGCTCTCCCCTCCCCTCCTCTCCTCTCCTCTCCCCTCCCTTCCTCTCCTCTCCTCTCCCCTCCCCTCCCCTCCTTTCCTCTCCTCTCCCCTCCTCTCCTCTCCTCTCCTCTCCTCTCCTCTCCTCTCCTCTCCCCTCCCCTCCTCTCTCCTCCTCTCCCCTCCTCTCCTCTCCCCTCTTCTCCTGTCCTCTCCTCTCCTGTCCTCTCCTGTCCTCTCCTCTCTTCTTTTTCCTGTCAGTCCTGCGGCTTGAACTCTTTTCCTGACCATGATCCCTGAGCTCCTTTTTCTCAAGGGTCTCACTCTACCACTGAGCCACAGTGCCACTTCTGCCTTTCTTTGTGATCAATTGGAGATAAGAACCTTGTGGACTTTCCTGCCTGGGCTGGCTTCAAACAAACTGCAATCCTCAGATTTCAATCTTCTGAGTAGCGATTACAGGCATGAGCTACTGCCTAGCTAAGAAGCACCATTTCTCATACTCCTTATTTCCATTCAAACCAGAGCAGTTAATCATTCTAATTTTACTGAGATTTAAGAGTGTTCATTTTTAAGTGTGATGAAGAAATTGTGATTTTTTTTTCTGTTCACAGAGGGTGAGAAAACAAGCATGTAAGATGCCAAAACTGGTTTGGCCAGGATTAGTATCCCTCCAGCTCAGGCCAATCAATTTATACTATAAGCATTTATATGTTTACCCTCTCCTCCATTTGACAGCTTGAGAGTAGGGCCCATGTCATGACTTATGAATTCTTTAACTTAGTGCTTAATAAATATTCCATATATTCTTGCTCTGTGAGTGGATATCTGTCAATATAAGTAAGGCTTGAAGCTCATGAGAATTTTTTTTTTTAGATTCTCAGACCATGAGTCACAGCTGTCAGTTGCATAGCACAGAATGCAGTTGCAAAGCGAAGGAAAGACCATACCAGGCATTAGGTAAAAAACAAAAGCAAAGGCTTCAGTATTGATTCCAAATGCATTAAGGAAACATCCTCAAATATTTCAAGTTGGCATATGATTCATTTCCCATCTTCTTCTTCATTTTGCTATTTCAGTTTTATATTTTCTACCAGAAAGAATGACATCTCATTTCCTAAACTAATGTTGGATGATGGTTCTTGATGAGTCGAAACTTCTGCTGGCCCCAGTGGTCAGTGGCTAGAACCACAGCCACACCCCAGCTTACTAGGAGATAAAGTTAACAACAGGACTGTAAGAGGATTCAAGGAGTTACTGTTTCAAAAGCCTTCAAGACAATGCTTAGGACAGAGTGAGAGTGATATAGTTATGTCTCAAATAAATGAGAGCTTATTCTGAAGAATGTGAAGTATACATGATCAATAACTTGGATGCAGGTATGGCTGGGTGAAGAAGATAGTACTGGATCAAGTATATGAATGAAAAATATCTTAAGGAATTTGTAATATAGTTGTGGAGCTTTTGGGAGGGTGGTGATAAAGGAATCTATGTATCCATTCATTTTCTGATGCTGCCTAACAAATTGAGCAGCTTAACAACGCAAATATATTATCTCAGAATTACTGTGCGACAGTAGGTTAAGCACTACTAGATTTATGAGTTGAGTCTCACAGGCTTAAGTCTAGGGGCCAGCCAGAGCTATGACCTCATCTGAAATATAAAGTCCTTGTCCAGAATATTGGTTGTTGGTAGAATTAACTTTCCTAAAGTTGTATGAAGAGAAATCCTCAGCAATGAGGATCCACTATGATTTCTTGCCCCATGAACCTTCTCCAAACAAAATAGCTTATTTCCTCCAGCTGAGCAAGACAATCTTTCCCTCTTCAGAAAGGATGTCCAGTTCCATGTAAGGACTCACTTGATTAAATCAAGACTTTGATCATCTAACCTTACTGACATGTACAATGTCCCGTTATCTTTGTCATACACTGTAATTTAATCACAAGAGAGTGAAAGCCATTGTTTCTACTGTCTTATCCACTCTCAAAGGACAGAGAAAATATGAATAATGTAGAGCAGAGGAAAAGAATCTTGAGACATCTTTGAATTGTTCTTACTCTAGTATGCTTTTCAGAGCATGACTGCAGGTAGCATAAAGATTCCTTTGGGTGCAATAAGAAGGATTTCCTGAGGGATGATGGGAAATGAATAATGAGAGTAAGAGCAGCTGCTGGAAGGACAATGTCATGTTGATAGCTGAGGGTGGCAGTGGAAGCACAGAGAATTACAGGGTTCTGGACATAATTGGAAAAATAAACTGGCAGGTCTTGGTGATAGGGAGATTGTAGAGAGATGAGAAAGAATAACAACAGAGATCTTGTTATCTATTGCTATATATAAAATGACCCGAAATTTAGCAATCTAAGACAGTAAACATTTCTTGATTCACAGTTTTTATGAGTATAGCTTCATTGGGTTGTTGTTTACAAGATGGTAGCCTCACATGGCTACTGGATAAGCCTCATAGGCCTCCACACCTAACGCTACTAGAGTGGGGATACTCGAATGTCCTCATGGTATGGCATCCAGCTTTCCAAAACAATCCAGAGAAAGTTAGACGCCACAGTGCCTTGACAAACTGGTCCAGGAGTTGTGCTGTCACTCACACAGTATTTTTTCACTTTAGGAATGCTTTAGTTAGTCCAATTTCAACTCAAGAAGATGAGAGATTCAACATTTGAAGAGAGGATTACCAAAATATCATGTATTTAAAATGATACCACCGGGGGGATGGAGAAACTGTGGTACCTATATACAATGTAATTTTACGTAGCCATTAGAAAGAATGGTATTATATCATTTGCGGGGAAATGGATGGACCTAGAACAAATCATGTTAAGTCAGGCAAGCCAAGCTCAGAGAGACAAACAGATTATGTTTTCTCCCATATGTGCAAGTTAGATCTAAAATACACTGGGATATGATATATTGTATAGGATTCTGGACACACACACAGACCAAAAGACAAAATGCCAATGTACCTCTCTCTCTCTCTCGCTCTCTCTCTCTCTATATATATATATGTATGTATATATGTATATGTGTATATATGGAGGTACACACATATATTTGGAAACAAGAGATTTTTGTTGTTGTTTCTGTTTTTTACATTGTGTAGGGTTTATCATGTGTCTATCTTTGGGGAAGGAGCAAATAATTCAAGGGGAAAGGTGAACAAGTGCAGCAGTGGTGCTTACTGGATACTGTATTGAAAGTGAACTGTGCAACTCCTAGGTGGACACCAGAGGGAGGGACTGGGATAGAGGGAGGGAATGGAAAACGCTGTATGAAAGGAAATATTATAACCTGACCCGTGTAATTATAATCCCTTTGATTGCTGAATTTCAGGGTCATTTGATATATAGTAATATAATAACAAGTAATTTTAAAATATGTATCAGAAAGTTTTGTTCCATTAAACGAATATCAATAAAATTTCATGAGAGTTTGGAGGATTCAATGAATTTTAGCTGGAGTGCTCAAGAGAGATTTAAATTTTCACTGGGGTGTGAATGATGAGGAGGGTTCAGGATGCCGACAGACAATAGTAAACCAAGCACAGCACAGAGTACAACATAAGCCAGGCCATGGAGACAGGTCAGGAAAGATCTCAGTGAGGTGGAACATTTCATTGGAGGGTAATGGGACAGAAGTTGGTAACAGCCAATTTTTCGCAAAGGAACTTAAGTTAAACAGGTTATGTTTAATGCGGTAGTTGAGAATTTATGTCATTTCAGAGAGAAAGAGAATTGTTGACCCAAATCCGGCATAACACTAACTTGGCCAGGCCTAGTTGAATTTCTACTATTGACTAGTGTTTTAGATGCAAGGCTTCCTTCTCATATTTGGTGTTATCTATGAAGCTAAGTATTTTGTGCACTAAAGGGACTGATTGTGAATCAAATTATTCATCGGGTTTGGAAGGATTTATTGAGGAATCCTGAAGGAAAAAATCTCCTGTCACCAAAACAAGATTTAAACTGCTTAAGTGCACATAAGTCAAGCTGAAATTATGGTAATTGGACTTAAACCTGCTTCCCTCTCTGCATACTGTAAATAAAAGAAGACAGTTTAAACAAAGGAACAAGATGTAAATACAAGAGTGAGATCAAAGCAAATCTGGAATTTAATTCTACACAGAGAAAACAAAATCCAAGATATATGACCATCACTTTGTAATGCATTTTACAGCACTGAAAAATGGGAACTTAAAATATGATTTGCTCAACATGTCTGTACAGAGTTTGCAAAACAATTTAGATTCACCTTTCTTTTTGGTGTTTCCCAATTATCTTCCATTTAATGAAGTCATTTATTCATTCTTTCTAAAGTATGCACAATGACTAGCCTATTTGCATACAAATTGATGGCCTATATGGATTGCTTATATTCCTGAACTTTATCAATTAGACCACCATACTCATAGCATGTAAATGTTATGTTAGTAATATTATAATTATTTTTAGCAAGATGATGAACAGAATGAAGTGAATATTTTATGCACAATAGAGTGAGATTATTGTCACAAAATTTGTTGTAGAATCACTAAAGCATAAAATTTTATTATAATAAAGACGAATTTGAAAGCTAGTGTACAAGAAAATCTAAGGGCAAAATGAGACCATTTGAAAGAGTCAGGTGAGGAGACGCTGAAGGTACCAGAGAGATACAGAATCCACAGTCCCATTTCCATAGGTCAGGAAAACATTCAGTGACAGGGAACTAGCACAAACAGTACTAATTTATCACTTTTAATCAAGACAATGATGGATGTGAACAATTAGTAGTTGCGAGATCACCTCATATATAAGACCTATTCTGTTACTCCCAAATAGACATTTCTCTTTCTTCTTCTATTCTAAGTCCATATTTGCATAAGAAGCATTTATTCATAGTGCAAATGATATTGTTCTCAAAGGAGTAAAAACCAGTTTTTAGAAGTTCAAATGTCTTGTTTTGCTATAAACACCTACACTCACTTAAACATACACATAGAGTACCCATGCATACAGTACTTAACTGATGTATCATACTTCTGTGGTTTTAGAGTTTATGGAAGGCTTAACCAGGTAAAAATATCTAAAATGCTCCTTATATCTGTGTCTATGGATGCATGGAGAGAATGATAATGAAGATTAAAGAAATGACAAATGCCTTTTGTTTTCATTTCATACTCTCCTAATTCGTGTGTTGAAATCATATAGAATTTAAGTTCCTTGACTCACTCACAAGGATTATTTTTTCTTTTCTTTCACAGACATATCTTTGGTGCTGAGAACCTACATAGTAGGTACTTATTGACTACTGTAAGTTTTAAGTTTTATTTTTTCAGTTCATTTACACCATGGGGGGGAAGGGAAAGAGGAAGGGGGTAGGGAATGAGGGACGAGGTAACAAACAGTACAAGAAATGTATCCAATGCCTAATGCATAAAACTGTAACCTCTCTGTAATTCAGTTTGATAATAAAAATAAATATTAAAAGATTTATTTTTTCAACAGTGTCCTGCTATATAGTTGAATAATCTCAAATTTTCCATCCACTTACATCAGCCTCCTTAATGCTGGGATTACTGACTGGTATGTGCCACCATGTCTGGCTTTGTTAAATAAATTATTCCTTTCTCTTTACAGCCAAAACAGCCAGGATGATGGAAATAGCACCCTAGTATTTATTATACATGATGCCAAGGGAATCATCTAGCACCAAGTCACATACCTCTCGGATCTCCTTATTGCCTATGTCTCTAAACCTCATCTCATATCAACAAATGTCTCCAGTACCCTAAGCTTGGCAACTTTCAGGCTTCTGTCCTCACTTCTGATGCAGGACTTTTGTATATATGACTCTTTCTACTGTAAGCCTCTTCTCCTCTAGACTGGGCAATGCCAATTCAGCTCTCATTCTCATCCCTGTATGGCTCAAAGGTTTCCATAACCCCCTCTATTTCCTTTTCATGGCCTGAAATGGGGAGCTAGCATGACCATTCAGGAGACAGCAATGCCTCCTTCCCCACTAGATCTTAAAACATCATCATTTTTTGTTAGGTTCATTATTGCATCTTCTATACATAACACTTTGCCTAGTGTGATACTTGGTAAATATTTCCAAAGAGTGTAAACATTAATTGTGAAAATAATAGGATTACACCCATGCAAATACCCCCATGTGATCACCACAAAACAAGAATCATACTAACATCAGTTAATATAGGAACATACTACCAACATATTACCAACTAATCCCAGATGAGCCAGGGGTAAAAGAAAATGCATGAATCAACAAGCAGTCATTGAAGTTAGCCTGTGGTGATTACTGTAGAAGGGCCTATTTTTAATCAGCCTTTTAGTGTCAGTAGACATTCGATATACATACCAGAAACTGACCATTTGACATTTACTATAGTATGAAGTTCAGCTTAAGGGAAAACTATATGCAATTTTGAACTTTCTGCAAAGGGGCCATCATCTCTAGAAATGTCAGATGGATAAGGTTAGAGAAAATAAAAACTTCCTTGAGCATTTTTTTGCACTGAAACATGCACTCATATCTAGTTCTGGTTAAATATGTGAAATAGATATTTATTACAACTCTGATTTTAAAGCTGAGGCTTTGGTTCAGAGTTATACTATGGTCTATGTATGCCAGGTTTTGCAAGAGAAAAATCCCTTTAGATAGTCTGACTTTTCTACCACCCACTCCTGCCATAATGTTATATTGAAACCTAACCACTGGTGCTCTGGTAGTGATGGGTAGGGGACCACTGAAAAGGGATTAGGTCATGAGTGCAGACTCCTCATGGGTGGAATTTAGTTCTATGTTATTCAAATTTCTATTGTTGTAACAAAAATACCTGATATGAAGAATTTAGATTGAAAAAAATGATTTATTTGGACTCAGTTGCAGAATTTTCAGTCAGTGGTGGCCTGAATTCATTGCTTTCGACCTGAAGTAAGCCAGAACATCATGATGGGAAGTTGATGGTTCAGTAAAGTTGATCACTCTGTGGTGTGCAGGAAGAAGAGTGAGCAGAACGCTGATTGGTCTGCTCTGGTATGATTCCTTTTCTTTCTGGTTCTGTTCCATCTGCACCTCTGCCAAATGGATGTCACTGTCCATATTTTGAATGGGTCCTTCCCCACTGAGTGCTGTCATGTAGGCTGTTTGCCTCTGGAAGCACCCTCAGAGACAGTACCAATAACCTCTCAATCCAATCAAGTTGAAAATCAATGTCAACCTTCAGAAATGTCCTTACAAAGAATACCTCAGAGCTGCTTTGATTCTTCTATTTTGCAAAAACCTAAGGTGCTGCCTACGAACAAGAAGTGAGCCTTCACCAGATTCTATGCAAACCCCCAAGATTTTGGTTTTCTAGTTTCCAGAACTGTGGAAAATAAAATGCTATTCCCACTTTCTGGCATTTTGTTATAGAAGACCTAGTTGATCAAAACACATAAAACCCTTAGCTAAATCACTCAACAAAATAAATCACCATATCATTTTGTGTTGTCCTGTACTGACAAACAAGAGAGACATATGAAACAAAGCTTCTATATGATGAATCAGCAAGCTTTTCTAAAAAGGTCTCCATAGTAAACCTGCTAAACTTTTGCAAATCTCTAGTATCTGTGGCAACTCTAAGCTCTGCCCTTGGAGCTTAAAAGCACCCATAATGTATTTATTTGTAAAGCAAACAGAGGGACAATGTTGACATGAAGTCATTTGTGGATAGCAAGTTTGAATTTCATATAATGTTCACATGTCACAAAATGTTCTTTGCTATTTTTCCTTCCATTTACAAAATGTGCAAACCATCTTTAGCTCAAAAAAAAAAAGCAATGGGCAGTTTTATTCTGTCAGCTATTTGTTTGCTATAGTAATACGAGTATCCATAGTTATAACTTAGTTTTATGCCCTACATTCTCTCAAGCACTAAAATGAAGGTAAGAATACCATATTCAAAACTCCTAGCAGACTGAGGGTAGCACTATTTTCCCTACTTGCTTTGATACACACTTATAGAAGATGGGAGAATCGGGAGACAAACCCAGGTCCTTCATGTTCCGAAGTCCAAGTTCACAACACATTTGTGAATGAAAGCTTATTCATAGAGTCATAAATATGAATGGATATGAATTCTAAGAACACAGAATAGGAGTTTGGGGAAGAGTAATTCTAAGCTTCCCAGTTTATGGTATTTTCTTACAGAAGCCCCAGTGGTGAAGAAACATGGAGTGTCCATAAGTAAATCAGTCAATAAATAAAGCAATGTGTCATGTGTACTCTTTCATAGTGGTCAACAAGAGAGATATAAAAAAGGAGAACTTCAAGGCCCAAGATCAGCAAATAACAGAGTTAAATCTTAGTTTGATACTTCACAGGATTATGGAGGCCCTACGTGTTAAGTAGGAGGTAGTGGATGGGGTAGAGAGTAGAACAAATGAAAGGGGAAATAAGCACAACATTGCTTTTTGACAAAGTTCAAATATTTTATATGTAATCTCTCTTATATATTGCCTAGCACATGATCTGTACTTACTACTTTAAGTGATTTTGAATCATGGTGTTCTCTTAGCTTTGACCAATGTAGAATAAAAATATAAAACTAACCTTGGGGAAACAAGGCACAGGTGGCTCATGCCTGTAAGCCTAGCTACTGGGGAGGCTGAGGTTGGAGGATCTTGGTTCAAAGCCAGCCAGTAGAAAAGTCTGTAAAACCTCCAATTAACCAGCGAAAATCCAGAGAGTTGGAGGATTGCTGAAGTGGTAGAGTTCCAGCCTTGGGCCAAAAAAAAAAAAAAAAAAAAAGCTAAGGAAAAGAGCTCAAGGCTCTCAGTTCAAGCTCTACAACTGGTACTACTGGCAGATACACACACACACACACACACACACACACACACACACACACATTAAGGAGAACTAGAGGAGGGGTTTTGAGGTCATCTATTGTCGTTGTGACTTTTCTTTGGATCTAAAGTTGTTACTGAAGTAAAAAGCATATTACATAAACATTCTAGGATACCCAAGCAGTTTTCAAATGCAAAGCTGAGGAACCTACCAGTTCAAACTATCTCCCAGCTCAAACAATGTATTGTTTTCTCTGCCCATGGCCCAGGGTTAATCTGAGGATCTGAATTTCCTGTAGCTAGTCCTGATTCATTTCCACAGGTAGAAGCTTCAGAGAGGTTTAGAAATGAGCATACAAGATGTTATACTGCATTCACTCCTGCTGTCATTCTGAAACTTTTTGACATCAGATCCGTGCCATGGCAGCTTTTTGATGTTGGATCGATGATATAAACAAGAATTTTGAGTGACAGCTTAATCAAGTTAAACCTCCAACAACTGCACTTCAGAGGCACAGAAACATCTGCTGGAGATCTACTGAGAATCAAAGGATGAACCTGAAAGAACTTAATACTATAAAAGAGGCTTCCTGGAGGCCTTGTCTCCAAAGGGTTTCTTTTCCATTAGACAAGATTGATGACAAATCAGAGAAAGGAAAGCTTTGCTCTTTGAGCCAGGTAAGTTCAATTCCAGTGAGATATTAGAATACTACTTTGGAAATATCTCTGTCTACTGCCTTCATCACAGTTCCCTTGGCACCATAAAAAGTCAGTCATTATTATTTAATCACACCCCCAATAGGGTTATATGGTCAAAAGCATCTCAATGATCATTGGAAAGAAATCTATTTTCTGAAAACTCTTTGATGCAATTAAATAACACAATACATAAGCCATATTTTCATTGGCTATATGGAGTATGTTTCTCTAAGTTAATTTTTATAAAATTAGAATCTGTCTTAAAATAAACCATGCCATATTATCTACCTGAACAGATTTCTCAGGTAGCATTTGCACTGGCTGCTGTCAGAAAATGTGGGCAGTAACTCCTGACATTCTTTTAAATTAAATTAAAATATTCAGACTTCACTGATGGTCTGAATTTTGACTTTAAACTTGTAGGAGTTTGTGCATTATGATACAAATCATAGTGGAGCTTTTCATTCTTTGCTGTACTTTGAAACATGAATGATTCCTTGGGATTGCTTTGTGTCTGGTTTGTCTATTTCTAGCTTACCCTTTCAGGAAGCATAAAGTCCTTGAGTGTCTTAACTTTAAGCCCCACTTTGCCAGTAAAATCCTCATCTTAGGCAGATTTTGGTTTCTTCCTGAACGATGTAAAGTAATAGCACATCTTACATTAAATATATTCTCTTCAATAAAGCACAAAAAGCATGAGTAGCTATTTTGGCTGGACAACATGGTACTGCTTTACATACATTCTATCATCAAATTTTCTCAGCAGGACAGTAAGTGTCCTATCCTTTGCTTTGTCTGCCTCGTGTGTGACAGAACATTGTGTATTCATGCACATTTCCATTGTCATGTATGCCTGCTGTTCCGTAAGCAATAGCTTAGATATGGGTGGCTTCAATAGAATTCATACTCGAAGAGTAGAGTGAATGTGAGTCCTCTAACCAAGATGCTTTTAATTCCCAGGCAACTACTCCAGGCATTTTCATTATTCACATTTCAGTAAAATAAACAAATGCCTTTACTAATTAGCAGTTTCAGAAATGGATTTTATTGATGAAATTATATGTGTGTTAAGTAGCATAACACAGATTAGTAGTCTCCTAAAATGGTTAAAATCTATCATCCATCTACCTATCATGTATTTATCATAACAATTTAAAGAGTTTTTTCCATCTCTTTTTGAGGTCAGGCTGTATTCATGGGGCTGGCTGGCATCTGAGTCTCTGTCTTTAAACTTCAACCATTTATGTGGAAAATTTTTAGCTGTCTTATGCCAGTTATAAGAATAGCAGGGTTTTGCCTGTGCAATATTGTTTTATTTGTCATCCATGAATAGTTCCTGCAAGGTCTAGTTGAAGCATCTGAAAGGAGAAGAGGACCTTGATTTTACATAGTAGCTCATAATAAGTACAGAAATATAATATATATATATATATATTCCCTATATAAGTACATGACACTTTGTATTTACTAAGTGTTAAGACTATAATCCTCTATAAGACCAACATATTTACTTATATGTGCTCTTTTTTTTCTTTGTTTTTTTGTTTTGTTTTGTTTTGTTTTGCCAGTCCTGGGGCTTGGACTCAGGTCCTGAGCATTGGCCCTGGCTTCTTTTTGCTCAAGGCTTTCACTCTACTGCTTGAGCCACAGCACCTCTTCTGGCATTTTCTGTTTATATGGTACTGAGGTATCGAAACCAGGGCTTTGTGCATACTAGGCAAATACTCTACCACTAAGCCACATTCCCAGCCCTACATATATATATATATATATATATATATATATATATATATATATATATATATATATATATATATACTCTTATGGGCTTCAGACCAACAGTTCCTGTGCCAGACCCAGCCTATTCTCCAAGTGTTCTACTACAACCAGGGTTCCCAGAAAGTCCATTCAGCAGGAAATTTCTTTTCTAATCCATACAGATTGTTAGTTTAAATGGACGGAGGAGCTGACTCTCTGCTGTCAAGTTTCTTTTATCTCATCAAATGTTTATTTACAATGACAACAGAAGGTCTGCAGATGAGAAAACAGAAATGCAGTGGTTATCTTCTTATTTAACAGAAATGAATTAACAGTACTGGGAAAAGATTGCCCCAAACCATGTACCTTTGAATTCTAAAACTATACTTGTCTGTCTCATGAATCTGAGTCTGTGATCAGGTTCTAGTGAGAAACTGACACCAAACCATTATGAAAACTTTTAAGAGTGAAACCAGGTTATGTCCTGCTAAATTCTTCCATAATCATAGCTTTATTGATACGCGTGTATTTGGCATTTTTAAATGTCTCCCTTTATAAAGGATATGTATACATCTGTTTTCAGTAAGGTATATTTTGTTATATTTTCAAAACTATATTAGTCTCATTACCCAATAGGGTCAGGACTGAGAACCTTGAGAAGGTTCAATCACATAAGGAAGCTGCTCTGGGCTAGCAGCTGATTGAAAGTCATCTATAGGTTTGTTAAGAGATTCCATGAGCTTAAGAGATCCTACTAGATTTCCCCTATTTGTCAATTTTATTGATTTTTAATAAGAAACATGTATGTTTCCTATTATGAGATGACAATTACATGCAAAGGACATAGGAGTCTCAACTTCAGAGCAAATACTATTTAATGCAATGGCACTATTGGGTTCAGCTCAGAGCAACTAGGGCAGCTAAGCTTCAGAATCTGTACTTGCTACATCCTTGTAAGAAGTCCCTTAAGAAAACAATGGCTGGATGCCCTTAATCTCAGGTACTTGGAGAATTGTGGTTCAAGGCCAGTTTGGGCAAAACAATTCTCCAGACCTTTTATCAACACATAACTGAGCACAGAGCACCTATCCTGCACCTAAACTATATGGGAGGCAGGCTGCGACTTAAGCCAGCCTGGGCAGTGTGTGAGATCCAACGAAATGAAGCCAAGCTGAGTGTGTTAGTGCATCTCTCTCATCCCAGGAGTGGAAGAAAGTTCAAAAATAAACGTATTGTGATCCAGGCACATGTATAGGCCAAAAATGAGACTCATTTATTTATTTATTTATTTGTTTACTTATTTATTTATTGTGTTGGTCATAGGGTTTGAACTCAGGTTCTGGGTGCTGTCCCTGAGCATGTTTGTTCAAGACTAGCACTTTACTACTTGGGTCATAGTTCCACTTCTGGCTTTTTAGTGGTTAATTGAAGAGAAGAGTCTTAAGGACTTTGCTGCCAAGTCTGGCTTTCACCTGCCGTCCTCAGTGTAATATGGAGGTCAGATCTGGCCAGAGCCATCATTGGCCACATGGCGAGTTGTAGGATCTGGCATCTTGTCTTGATGGGTGTCGAGACTTTTTCTTAAAAATAACCAGCCCAAGACATTTAGTTCCCCTATGACCCAGCAGCCCAACTTTTGGCCATCTACCCAAAAGATTATAAGCAAGACCACACTAAAGCCAGCAGCACAACAATGTTCATTGCAGCACAATTTGTCATTGATAAAATATGGATACAACCCAGATGCCCCTCAGTAGATGAGTGGATCAGGAAAATGTGGTACATATACACATTGGAATTCTATGCTTCTATCAGAAAGAATGACATTGCCCCATTCATAAAGAAATGGAAGGACTTGGAAAAAATTATACTAAGTGAAGTAAGCCAGACCCAAAGAAACATGGACTCTATGGTGTCCCTCTTAAGGAATAATCAGTACATATTTAGGCTAGTCATAGCAGAAGATCACAAGAGCCCAATAGCTATGCCCTTATGAATACATAAGATGATGCTAAGCAAAATGAACTCCATGTTAGGGAAACAAGTGTTATGTCATTGTAGTTTTTTTCAACATGCCATGTGAAACTACCCTTTTGTTGTTTCTCAAGTATTCCCTTCCTCTGGTTGTACCCTGCCATCACTGAGTACCCTGGATTCTATATACATGTGTGTGTGTATTAGAACTAGGGAAGGGAAAGGGAACATCAGAATCGAGAGACAAAGGATAAAAAGACAAACATTTTCAAAAGCAATACTTACAAACCATTTGGTGTAAGCCAACTGTACAACTCATGCGTGGGGGGAGAGAAAAGGGGAGGGGGAGGGGGAAATGAGGGAGGAAGTAACATCTTGAACAAGAAATGTACTCACTGCATTACATATGAAACTGCAACCTCTCTACACTTCACTTTGACAATAAAGGGGGAAAAAATAACCAGTCCCAAAAAGGCTGAGGGCATGGCCCAGAAAATGAATGGTGTTTATGCATTCCAATGCAGGTATTTCACTAGAATCTGGTCCTTTTCTTCATCTTTTATCTTCGATCTTGTCTGATCCACACACTTAAGTTCCTTCCACCCTTCCTCCCTCCTTCCTTCCATCCCTCCCTCCCTCCCTCCCTCCTTTCCTCCATCCCTTCCTTCTTCTCTTCCTCCCTTCCTTCCTCTTCTGCTTCTTCCTTTCCACCCCTTCCTCTTTCTGTCCTTCCCTCCCCTTCCTCCTTGCTTTCTTCCTCTTTCCCTCTCTGTGTCCAACCTTCATTTCCATTCCCTCCCTTCTTCCCTTCCTCACCTTATTCTATTTCTTTCCTTTTATTTCTAGTGTATTGCTTACTACAGTGCACTAATTTATGAAAGGGAACATAACTTAAAGATACATTCTTCCTGTTAGAAATTGGGATGAATAAATAGCTAATGTTCTCAGATGCCTACTCTGCACACTAGGTGAAAGGTGCTCTTCTGAGCATTTTACATATCTTCACTTGTTTTCTCTTCAGTAGCTTATGAATCTAATATTATTTGCCTCTGATAAATTGAAAAGGCTAGGAGAAAAAACACATTATGCAATTTGCTCAAGACAACACAGCCATTAGATATCAGGTCTAACAAAGTTGAGAAGCCTATCTCTTTTTGCTTTTGATACAATATGCTGTTTTCTGTTTTTGATTTAAATTCCTTGATTTGTCTAAACAGACCTTATAGCGTCTCCCAAGAATGTTGCATTCTCTTGTCTGATCCACACACTTAACATAGAAGCTCCTAGGAGATACCTTCATAAAACCTGTATCATTCTTCCTAGCATCAGTTGGGCTATAGACAAGCGCCTGAGACACCCAAGCCAGCCTGATTTTCTTTCCTAAGAATTTACAAATAAGAATGAGAACATTCAAGCCATATCCAAGTTTCTGGACTTGTATATGCAGATTTAAGGCCCATGAGTAGTACTTTGTTTTTGGCTTCCAAGAAAATTGGAGATATGAGAAATGGATCTATATGGGATGTAGCATGCTAAAGATGTCAAGATTCTGATATTATATAAATCTTATTTTAAATTTGTCAATAGTATTCAATTCCTTGACCAAAATTCTAATTTCAAAGAAATAACTCTAATGCAAGCACTGTGACTAAATAGGCACATTCTAGACTGTGCCTAAGGCTTCTTCCAATATTCCTTGTGAAAGTACTCAACCATAGGTTCATTACTGTTTAAAACAGCAAGCATGGAGTCTGTAACACAAAAGTTATTTAATGCAATCTGAGGCAATCTATCAGTGGCTTTGGAGTATATATTACCAGCTTTGGAGAAAGATTGAGGAACATTGCCATTTAGAAGAATCATTGAAGTTTACAGTGTAGAGGTTTTCTAACAACTGTCATCTAATTTCTCATCTGTAGATACAGAGGCCGCCTCTATAGAACCTGGACAGTTACTTGTTGGGGTTCAGCTTTGGCCTTGAGAAGGAAGGGCAGAGGAGAGAACTCCCAAGATGCCATCCTTCCCTAGCCCTGGGAGAATGCAGAAGCAGGCCACAATTCTCTGGGTCCGGAACCAGAAGAACTGGCTTTGCAACCAGCCCCCCAACTTTCTCGCCAGCCCATGTGCTCCCCATTTTCGCGGGCTTTGCCCATGGGATGGTGCTATGCAGGTGACGTTAGCTCATGAGGGGGTCGCCAGCCTATCGCCAGCTCCTGGTCTATCACCCTTTTTCTCATCACCCCTACTATATCAACTGTTAGCCACTCCCTTATTAAATCAGATTTGCTCTTGAAGCTGTCTCTGAAACTCCATGTGCCTGGCTTCCTTCGTGGGTAAGGAGGGAGGAAAAGGGATCTTGTACAGCCGCGTGCACTTTAAGCTAGCCCTTGTCCCTTCACTCCACCTTGGCCGCCTGCTGGTCAGATGCCCAGGGGAGAGGGTGGAAAGGGGAGCACTGTTAAGGGAGTAAGCTTAGCATCCCCGCACCGGGGAAGGTAAATCTAGCCTGGCAGGTGCTCATCTTATATTTCACATAGCTGTCTTCATTCTGTGCTCGTATTTTATTTTTTTAATTTATTTCTTTATTGTCAAAGTGATGTACAGAGAGGTTATAGTTTTATATGTAAGGCAGTGCATACATTTCTTATCTAAATTGTTACCTCCTCTCTCATCCCCTCACCTTCCCCCTCCTCCTTTCCCTCCCCCCATGAGTTGTACAGTTGGTTTACACCATATAGTTTTATAAGAATTGCTGTTGCATTGATTCACCTTTTACCCTTTGTCTCTCCATTTTGATATTCCCCTTCCCTTCCTTAGTTCCAATACACGTATATATAACATCCACGGTACCAAATTAAGAAAGTTCATTCTTGAGCTTGTTGTCCACTTACTATACAACTCCTCATGTTTGCCCCATGTTAATATCTTATTAGAAAAGAATGAAATGAACATCTTCTCAGAAAAGATTACTATTTGGGAAGCCTTTTATTTTAGACATCTGCCCTTTTTATAACATGACATTGTATGCTGCTTTCATGGGCAGTTTCCAGAGAGTCAGCTAACACTACAAGGAGAAAATATGTGGGAACAGAATCAAACAACTCATCTGTGTGCAAACTTGTCCTAGTTTTATAGAGCTCGGGATAGGAGCAGAATCACAGTATATAGAATATGTAGCATAGCACCTCATACAAAGTCGATATTTAAAAATGCAATCTACTGTTATTTTTAATTTTTCACTTGCTATCCTACTTTTGGAGATAAATAACTTAATTCATGCCCTACATTTTGTATTTGAAAGAAGAAAAAAAAATCACATGCATTCTCTCATTTAATTTTGCAAATCAATTGAGAACTTTCAAGAGTAGAGAAGTATCATCTAGTTGTGTTTTAGTGGGAAAAATACTGTTCTCATACTTCTCTTAGTAAGCCTGGATGGAAACTTCCTTGGTGGAAAGTTCTCTGTTTTCTTCCTGTTGGGAAAGGCTTAACACACACACACACACACACACACACACACACACACGCACATGCACACGCACACACTTAATCATACAATGATGCATCACAAACACCACAATCACAAACACCACCTCCATGCTTCCTGACTCCATAGGAAGTTTAGCTTCCTGTGAACCAGCAGCAGAAGCTGACTAAAAAGCCACGTTTTCATGGCATTAAAGCAAACCTTAGCCAGTGCATTCAAAGGAGGACTGGCTTCTGTGTCTTGTTCTCCCCAAGTATCTCTTCACCGATGCCTCCTTCTCTAAATGGAACAAAAACTTCTCACCAGGTGTTACAAATAGGTTCTCGCCAGTAGATAATCTTGGTAATTTGGATATTTCATCAGTATGCATAGAAGAATTCAAAAACTCTAAGCTATTTATTTTCTTACCCTGGCGATCATCAGAGAAGGATAAGAACTTAAATAGGGATTTAATGGGAGGAAGGAATTTGATATGTGTCTGTGGAAGCCATATGTGATTCTTTTGGTAGGTGACTGGTGTGGGAACTTATATGTATAAGCCTGTGAGGGTGCTCATTTGTGTGTTTGTGTCTGTGCAAATGTCATGAATATAGCATAGCATGAATTGCTAGAGAGTGTATATTAGTGGGGGGGCAAGGTGAGAAAGGAGTATGAATGAAAAGACTTAGGCATCCAAGGATGTTTTCATGAGTGTCTCCTTTTATCATTATTCTCTTTAGCCACTAGTCTCTTACTTTAAATACTACAGTGTCCTACTCTATTCCTCTACCTTACTGAATGCTTTGTGGAAGAAGAAGAAAAAGAAGGAGGAGGAAGAGGAGGAGGAGGAGGAGGAGGAGGAGGAGGAGGAGGAGGAGGAGGAGGAGGAAGAGGAAGAGGAGGAGGAGGAGGAGGAGAAGAATCAACCTATAAACCTGTCTTGAGACTGAAGATCTGACTTTACACAGAAAATGACTTCACCAAGCTAAAGTGAATTACCAAAAAGTACATCACTGCTTTTGTTTGTGTGTTCATACACTTGTCACACAGACATTGCATGTGTATTCTACCGGTAGAACAAATCTTCCTGTTTAAATACCTGAGAACACAGCAAGACTCTCTGGTAGCCCGAGGAGAAAAACATTAGAGTTTTTAAAAGCCCACAATTATTAAAAGGGAGAAGAAATAAAGATTTGATGTAAGTAGAAATTATGGTACCATTCAAATATCCCCTTTGGTTTTTAAAGTTTGTTTTACCCTTGGTACTTACTTACTATACCTTGTGCTTACTTATAGCTGGCCAAAAGCTACTGGTGAAATCTATCCAAAGTAGAAAAATGAATCTGGAATTTGATGAGATTACTGATGATGGGAAATTACCAACCACGTCTTTAATTGCTGCTCTTTCACAACCATGACAGGATTGAAGGACTCCCACTCAGAGGAGATATGGCACACTGCATTTTCTGCCCTGCCTTTTATTACGGAGCTGAGAGACAATACCAAGGCCCAGCAGAATTACAATCAGCTGCGATGGATTTATTGCTATCCTTTAAATGTTTAGTCTAAGGCTGGTGCCCAGTGGCTTATACTTGTCATTTTAGCTACTCAGGAGGCTGAAATTTGAGGATTGTGTTTCAAAACTAGCCGGCCAGGAAAAGTCTATATGAGACACTTATCTACAATTAAATATATTAAAAAAGAAACTTGAAGTGCAGTTGTGGCTTAAATGACAGAGCACTTGTCTTAAACAAAAGCGTTCAGGGACAGCATCCAGGCTCTGAGTTCAACACACACACATATCCATTCTAGTCAAATTGCCTGGTTTCCAAAGATGGGGAAAACTGGTTAACTAGATATAATGCTCCTCCTATTTGTGACCAGAAGGTTCTAGAATGTGGTGATCTGGGTTCAATTAACTATGCCATAAATTCTTGGAATAATGCATTTGATAATGATTCTGCCCCATGTCTGGCACAGTATAATATTGTTTCATTATTGCAAACCTCTAGAGACATCATGGAAAACTTGAATCCCCATTACTAAGATTAATAAAAATGTTGTCCTGCAACACATTTTTAGTAAAGAAGAAAAGCTATCTATAGATTTACTCTACTCTTATAACTTATTATCATTCTCATGAATATGAAATAAAACTTGGGGAAAAAAAGTTTTGTTCCCTCTGTGCAGTTTTGGCATTTTAAAGAACACACTTTTTTCAAACATAATAAGGAAAAGATGAGATACGTGATAACCAAGGTTCCATTCAGCTCTCAAATTCTGTGATTCTGACATTCCTGCAATTCCAAGTAAGTCAAATACTTCTTCCATCTTTCAGTACATGAAGTCTATTTCCCTTCCTTCCCTCATAAATGCAATGAACAGCTTATTAAATATAATCCTTCAAAAGCCCAAAGGCAATACTGCCGCTTTAGAAGGTATTTTTCTCCCAAGAAAGCTGTTTAATTTGATGGTTATTATTTGTTTGTCAAAGCCCCACTGTTTATTCAGATTAATTAAAAACAATTCTTCCAGCTGCAGCATGCCACTGCTCCTTGTAATGAAAATATCTGCAATCCCAAATTCATCAGCCTACATTTGATCTCATTCAAAAGTCTTTAACCTTACTCTGAAAGGCAATAGAACTCAACTGGCCTCAGACTTGTGTCAGTAGATAGGAAAATTGAATCCTTAAGCGTACATCTTTTATTCTTGAGATCTCATGACATAAAGCTGTTAGGTAGGGATAACCCCCACCTCTGGAAATTATATTTCTAAGTTGGAGACTCTATATTTGGCTTAAATTAGACAACAGGAAATAAAACTGAGCTGCTAAATCTTTTTTAAAAAATTCATTTAAGACATCATCTGCAGGCAAATGACATTTCTAAAAGTGTTTTGGTGTTTTGATTATCAAGAGCCCTTATGTGTTATAGATTAGCAGATGTTATCATGTACCAATAAATAAAGACAGTTTATATGAAATAAATAGCTATTTGATGAAATAAATCTAATTTATTTTCGTTCATAAAATTTGTTCCATCCAACCACTTGCTACCTGTGGTCGAGCTTCTCTTATCCAAAATAATCTCCCTAGAATGGAAAATCCCACATTAAAAAGCTAAGCTGATTCACATCTGTAATATTAAAAATTGGTTTCCAGCATACACAGACCTGCTGAAGAGAAGAGGGTGGAGCAGAAAGTTATTTCCCATATATATTGAATTGAAAATGAACCTTTAAAATGTCTCTACAGCAGTTTGCTGCCTAGATGCACTCAAAATACTCTTAAAAAGCAGTGTACCTTCCTTAGGAAATCTCACCTCTGCTGTTCAGGAAAAATTATAATGAAAGGGCAAAAGTCTTCTTTAGTCCTGTCCTTAACTGAAACCAGAGTACTATTTGAAAAATGTTTATAATTTAAAACCAAATATTTGTTACAATATTGGTTTAGCCTTTTTTTAAGTTTAAAAAAAATTTTGTGTGATTTTTTTTAAATTTTTATTGTCAAACTGATGTACAGAGAGGTTACAGTTTCATACATTAGGCATTGGATACATTTCTTGTACTGTTTGTTACCTCCTCCCTCATTCCCCCCACCCCCTCCTGCTTTCCCTTCCCACCCCCCCATGAGTTGTTCAGTTCATTTACACCAAACAGTTTTGCAAGTATTGCTTTTGTAGTCATTTGTCTTTTTTACCCTGTGTCTCTCGATTTTGGTATTCCCTTTCAGTTTCCTAGTTCTAACACCAGTATACATGGTTTCCAGTGTATTTAGATAAGATACAGAGATAGTGCAGGTACAACCACAGGAAGGGGATACAAGAAGATCATCAATAATAGAAGCTATGGTTATACATAGCAAATTGAAAGTAGTTACAACAGTGATATAACAATCATTTCTATAACATGGAGTTCATTTTGCTTAGCATCATCTTATGTATTCATAAAGGTATAGCTATTGGGCTCTTGTGATCCTCTGCTGTGACTTCCCTAAACCTGAACTAATTATTCCCTATGAGGGAGACCATACAGTCCATGTTTCTTTGGGTCTGGCTCACTTCACTTAGTATAATTTTTTCCAAGTCCTTCCATTTCCTTATGAATGGGGCAATGTCATTCTTTCTAATAGAGGCATAAAGTCCCATTGTGTATATGTACCACATTTTCCTGATCCATTCATCTACT
Source organism: Perognathus longimembris pacificus (assembly GCF_023159225.1). Classification (NCBI taxonomy): domain Eukaryota; kingdom Metazoa; phylum Chordata; class Mammalia; order Rodentia; family Heteromyidae; genus Perognathus; species Perognathus longimembris. Next base: position 18,528,458 of record NC_063162.1, on the reverse strand, counting down.
GAGGGGCATCTGGGTTGGTTCCATATTGTAGCTATGACAAATTGTGCTGCGACGAACATTGTTGTGCTGGTGGCTTTAGTGTGTTCTTGTTTGTGGTCTTTTGTGTAGATGCCCAAAAGTGGGAAATGAAGACCCAGAAATGAACCCACAGAACTATGCCTACTTAATCTTTGATAAAGGAGCTAAAAAAAATAGTCTGGAAGAAAGATAGCCTCCTTAACAAATGGTGCTGGCAAAAATGGTTCAATATATGCAACAAACTAAAACTAGATCCTGCACCAAAATCAATTCCAAATGGATCAAATACCTCGAAATTAAAGCAAATACCTTGAAAACACTAAAGGAAGGTGTAGAAGAAACACTTGGGCTCCTTGGCACAGGACAGAACTTCCTTAACAAAGACCCAGAAATGCTACAAATCAAAGAAAGGATGGACAAATGGGACTGCATCAAACTGCAGAGCTTCTACAGGGCAAAGGACATAGCTCGAAAGATAAACAGAAAGCCCACAGATTGGGAAAAGGTCTTTACTGGCCATACAACAGACAAAGACCTCATATCTAAAATATATTCAGAACTAAAAAAATTACATTCCTCCAAAACAAAACCTCAAAGAACCAATAGCCCCCTCATCAAGTGGGCTAAAGCCTTAAAAAGAGACTTCTCTGATGAGGAAATGAGAATGGCCAAGAGACATATAAAAAAGTGCTCTACATCACTGGCCATAAAAGAAATGCAAATCAAAACAACATTGAGATTCTATCTCACCCCAGTAAGAATGTCTTATATCAAGAAAACTAACAATAACAAATGTTGGAGGGGATGTGGCCAAAAGGGAACCCTATTTCATTGTTGGTGGGAATGTAAACTGGTTCTGCCACTTTGGCAAGCAGTATGGAGATTCCTCAGAAGGCTAAACATAGAGCTCCCCTATGACCCAGCAGCCCTACTTTTGGGCATCTACCTAAAAATTGTTTTACTTGCCTCACTCGCTCTTGTTTTAAAATTCTTATTATCTTCTACTAGTTGAACAAGGGAGTTTCAGTTCAACATCAATTTATAAGTACAACACATCTCGATTAAATGTCACCACTTCCATCATTCTCCTATCGCTCCCAACTCCACCGGTCCCCTGAAGTTGCTTGGTTCCATATGTGCATTGAATAGTTTGCTTATTCTCCCCTCCCCTTCACCTTCCATTTGTCTGGCCCTCTCCACTGAACTCTGCATATTTCCAACCGCACAGGTTCCAGCTTCCTGGTGTTGGCTTTGTTAAAGTGTAAGTTACTTGTTCATAGGGGTTATATAATTGGATTCCCTCCCCTGCATATAACATACTTTGGTCAGTTTGTGTTGTGATCCTGTTTTCTTCTATGTTTCTAAATTAGATGTAATTCTACATATAAAAAATATGTGACCTTTGTCTCTCTGTGCTTGACTTCAGTTAAATTTTCTTTCCAAGTCTATCATCTCCTTGCAAATGACATAATATTGCTCTTCCTAAAAGGTGAGTAAATTTTCATTATATGTGTGTATATGTTATATAATACAATGTTGCACACACATATTCATATTTTCCTCATCCATTGCAAGGAATCTAGGCTGGCTCCATAACTTGGCTATGGTGCATAGCCCAGTAATGAACTTTGATGTATGACTGTCTTTACTTAGCATTCTACCACAGCATGTTTTTCCATTCCCTTGCTTCCATGTCTGAGTCGAATGAGTTGTTGGCTCAAAATGGTTCAGAGATAAAAATAATAAAACTGTGTCTATGCCTGTAAATATTTAAAGTAACGTTCCCACTGTACAGAAGAGACACTGATAAACAGACATGGGCCCAGGGAATATGCCATTATTTAATTCTGTGCCTTCTTCCTATATCTTATTTTCCAAATATGCCAGTTCACTAATTGTTCTTTAATTCCTGTCTAGGGCTTGCATTTCCATCTTTGGAAACCATTAGGAAACTAATATGTAAAAACTTGGGTAAAGAAGACACACACACACACACACACACACACACACACACACACACACTGTTAAAATGAGGTCCAGCATGCTCTGATGACTGTCTCCTCTTTTAGGGAGCACTCTGATAAACCATCTCTATCTCACTGTAAAGGTGAATTCATTCTAGGAGCTATAACCTTCCCATCAATAATTTTCCTAGGGCTACTTGATGGCATCAGCATTTTTGTGCCTTTTAGTGGCAAGTAACAAAGAAGTGGGGGATGCTCTTCCAGAATAGGTATGGACTTTCTTGCCCTGTGTGAACAGGGATGCTATGGTGAAGGAAGGATGGCAAGTCAAGGGCTCCTTGCAAAGCAGTACTTTAGGATAGAAAGGTGAAATGTGTGTGTTTCTTTTTATTTTATTTTTTTAGTTTAAGAGGACTCTTTTTAACTGAAGCTTCTATGTATCTGGCACGGGTCAACTTACTTCACGCAGCAGGGGAGAGTAGTAATAAGTATTTGTCCAGTTCAAGAGGCAACTAGTTCACGAGGCAGCTTCTCATGAGCAAACCATGAAAGTGCATCAATCCTGACAGTTGCACAGAAACCCGGAGGGCTCTGCTGCAGAAACCAAACTTCAATGTTTCTGCTGGTTTGCCAGGGGCCTGTGCAGCTGCTGCTTAGACGAGATGAGATTGGGGTGGTTACGGTTAATGAGGAGGAGGTAGGAAGAAGGATGGCAGCAGGAGAAATAAACAGCAACCTAAACCTTAAAGGGATTTGATGATGCTCTAGGGGTCATCTCAGAAAATGTGCAAATCTCAATCTAAAGCGACAAAAGCATAGCTTGTAGTACCGAACCCACTTAGAGAAATGAGCCAACATGTTTTCAGAAAGCTAGAATGGGACCTCACTACTAGATTCTGCTACAATTGTATTAGAGTCTGGTTGTGACATCATAAAGTCTCCTAATAACTGATGAGTAGCTCACTGCATCTGATTCAGGCTAGACTCAAAATCAAGAAGGGACCTATATTAATCAGGTTTTAGCCTACCTTAAATTCTATTCTTCCTTTTTCAAGAATGAATCATCCATACTCTTGTTGTGCCTTTGTGAGACTCCCTGAGGCCTACCATGAGAACAACTAGGTTGCTGTGGCTAATCAGCTTCTGATATCAGCAGGGGAGTTCGTTGGTCAGGGAACAGAATGCTTCCTAATGTTGACACCTCCTGAGAAGCTGGGCTATGCTTGCTCTTCACTGAGCAGCAGTCGATGAAATTCCAGAAGACACTGACTTATGGTAGGTTTCTACGTCTCTAGGAAAAGCATGAGAGTCACCAATTCCTTCATATCCTCATTCAAAAGCTTCCCTCCTAGCAATTGGGTGGCAGTAATTGTCACAATAGATGCCAATAGCTAATTTTACTGTTATAATAACAGATGCTGAAAAGGAAAAGGAAACCCTTATAAACAAATACTGGACAAGATGTGGGCAAAAGGAATGCTTATTGACTGTTCATGGGAATAGAAATTAGGGCAGCCACAATGGAAATCAGTATAGAAATTTTGCAAAATAAATGAAAATATCGTTAGCCTGTAGTAAACTCTTCTGGATTGTATTTACAAAGAAATCTATGTCAGTGTAAAATATAGTTATCAGAGGCTACATGTTGACTACAAAGCTATTCACAGTGGAATTAACTTAGGCACTTACCACCTATGATGGATAAATAAAATGTACATATGAATAAATACAAATATATATGTATATATATGTCATGATATATAATTGTATAATATATTATATGTGTGTGCACATGATGGGTTGTTGTTATATGGTCATAAGGAGGAATAAAATTATGTAGTATACAGAAAAATGCATAGAACTAGAAATCATCATACCAAGTGAAATAAGCCAGGCCCAGAAAGACAAATATCACATGTTCATGTTCTCTCTCATATATAATCCATACATATATGTATACATAATGTGTATGTACATATACATGTACATAGCTATGTATATCACATATATAAGAAGAATGAAAAAGAGACCATATAGGGGAAAGTACTTAGGGGGCAAGTTGAGGATAAACATCACTGAAACACATGTGTTCCTGTATGGAAAGATCACAACTAAACTTCTTTGTAAAATTAATTTATGTGAACAAAATGATGGCAAACATTACATTCTTGTTTTGATTATTATAACAATATGATACCAATAGTCATTTCATATAGACACAAGTCTGTTTTGTATGCATCATCTTAATTCTTTCATGGACTTAAAAAATAATAGTAGCATTTACTCTATTTCATAAATTAGGAGAAGGGTCAAAAAAGGATGGTATCGTTTTCTAATATCACATAGGTCAATATGGTATAAGATAATAAATTTTGTCACTCTATTGACTCACGTGAGAATTCTGGTTCTTTTGCATATGAACTATTATTAATCTTTTTCAAGTAGCTTAACTTCTCTGAGCCATATATGGATATTACATCTAATGGTAGGATTATTTAGAGACTAAATTATAATAATAGTTTTAATTTTAAATGCATTAAGGATTATACAAAGTGTATCAGAAGGTATGATATAGAAGAAACATTTAAAATGTTTCACGTAAAAGAATGAGCAAGTGGAATTATTTCAATTTAACTGATATCCACAGAAGTGAAAGTACATCTCCATTACTGAATAGGTAGACCTGGAGTGTTGAGTTCTCAGATGTCTATTCTACATTATCAAAAATTCACCTGACTTTAGGGAACAATAAGAGACATATTGTTAGTGGAATCCTTACCTAGTAAAGCACTTTTTTCAATTTATTTTCATAAACCAAGAATATTTAGAATTGCTTTTCATTTTTGGAAAAGAGCAAATGAGATTCTTTGGCTTCATAATGATAAAAGGCAACAGCACCTTTTATTTGAAGAATAGTAACTACTATGATTTCAGTATGACATTCTCTTCACAAAGGCTCATGTTGAAGACCTAGTCCCAAGTGGGTCAAACTGTAGAGAAATGATTGGATCTGGATGGCATTAACTTCTTTGGTTATCTATTGGGTGGTGTCCTTACTAGAGGAAGAAGGACATTTAAGACATGTCCTTGGCTACCTATTATGCAGAGTCCTCTTTGCCTTAGCTTCCTGGCTACCATGAAACAAGCAGCTCCCCTCTGTATCTCCATCATGATGGTCTGTCTTACAACAAGCCCAGAAACAAGAGAGCCATCTGACCATTGAGTAAAGCCCGAAAAGCACTTCTCAAGAGAACCTAGAGCATGGCAAGTCATACTATAGGTAGAATATCTTCTTTATCTTTCTCTGAAGTACTTACCTGAGCAGATAACTTGCCGGTGACAGATTGTTGCTCATTTACTTCCCTAGTTCTAGGAAATGTAGTAAGACAGTCATATTGTCCTATGTGAGTAAGAGATGTTAGAGTATTGCTTATGCAAACAAAAACAAAAATGATGAAAGAATGAAAAAGAAAGACCCAGAGTCTTTTCTGTACCTTCCTTTCCATGATCTGATGGGGTGGCCTCTGGGGTTGACTAGGTTGTGGTTTTGAATATTTTGTTAGATTTTTGACAAAGCATCCATCTCACTGTAGAAGGAAGCTAGATCTTAAATCATCTTAGACACAGTTGCTTTATAATTAGGCAGTCAATACACTACCAGTGGAGAGACGTGCATTATATGTAGCTTTTGAGATGGTCAAGATTATCGAGAAAGTGAACCTGGCCCAATTAATTCTTTCCATGGTTTATTATTCCTTTAGTCATATCAGAAAATTGAATACAGATGCAGTGCACTGGGATTAATTTTAGATGTCATACTAGCAAGGCACAGTTGAAATAGTATTGTTTTCAGGCTGAACCAAAAAAAGAATTCAGTTTTAAATGGAATTATACTGGAGTGTATGTATATAAATACATATGTATGTATATATATATGTACACACACACATACATAATACACATAAACACACTGCACAGTCAACAGGATTCATTCTTTCATTAAGACTCAAGTTTCCTGGTGCCACCAAGCTTCCTCAACTATTACTTCTGTCAGGATCATTATTAGATACCACTGGGCACTTGTCTATGACTCAGAATTCTAATTAAATTTGAGGTTTTTGCCTTGTGACCAATAGAGAATAGTTAACTACTGATTGTATGCTGTTTGATATGAAACATCTCATTTCATAATAGCTTGCAATTAAAAATTCAATATTCTTATCTTCTTCAACCAACAACTGGGATACAACAAGCAGACACTGTCCTGAAATATTTGGGTCATCAATGCATATCCCATACAATAGATTCAAAAAAGAATTTGGAGAGAGCTGGAACTTGGCATTTTTGAGAATAAAGCATGTGAGATCTTAGGTCTCAAAATTTAAAAAGGACTCAATAAACAAAAATCAACCTTATTAACTGAAGCAAGGCATATATTGAATTGTTTGAAAGAGGCCATTTACAAAAAGAAATATCTATACCAGCTTAACATCTCCTGTCCCATCAGAACAGAAGATGAAGGGAGTGTGCAAAGCCGAGGAGCAGAAATGATATCACCTTTCTCAACCACTGGGCACCAGGAGATTGTAAAGTTACATCTTCAAAATGTTGTTGGAATGATTGGAAACTGGACATTTCCCCACTCAGTAACCATCTCTATGGGCCAGAGTATAATTAATATATTCCCATAACTAAAAAGACCTAAAAAAAAGTGGGCTTTCAAGCATACTTCTTTGAGAGGCTATCAGTTTATACATTCAGCAAAAACAAGGAAAGGAATAATGTGATTTTGGACTCTGTGACCAAGAAATCCTAGACTGTTGAAAGATGGATGGGAAAAAGCAGCTCCATGGTAACTCACTGTAGCAGAATCAGTTTACATGGAAGCAAGGAACTGAAACACTTGAGACAAAATGCATACAGGCATTTGACCACTAAGCACAGTTAGGGGGGGAATAATGAGAAAATTAGGCACAAAACATGAAAAGTTAAGGAGGAAATATTGCTCCCCAAAGGGAAAAACATATATACATACTCATATATATTCACATACATATGAATTAAAATGTAATCAAATTTCTGATTCTAGCAGGACACACAGATACCAAAACAAAAGCCCAATAACTGGTTAATTCTCTCTCAATGGTGTCATGATTATGTTAATAGAATTCCAGTAGATGCGGTATAAAGAAACATGGCACAGATGGTACAGATGGCAGGGGTATGGGATAGAACAGCAGTTCTCTAACTATTGCAATCAGAAGTAAATAAATACTGTGAAATTGGGGGGGGGGAGCCCCAAACACCTATTTAACCTACTTATAAAGAAGCATATAGCAGAATTAACAGCGAAGAGAGATCATTTCACTGTAGATAGATGATTGCTTAACGTAACAATAAAAACTAACTTTAAAGAATTTAAATAATAGAAGATGTTTCCTTTTATTCACAGAGATCTTTAAGTGTTAACCAAAGAAAGGGTTGATGGCAGAGTAAGATTTCATTAAGGATTTCAAACTGCATGCCCCCGTGTCTGGTTATCATTTTTGTCTGCTGGATGGTATTCAAATGGCCTGCAAAGAAGATGTAGCATCTATATTCATGATAGAATGTGGATAGATGACTGCAATGTCCTGTTCTTCCCACAGTTGACCCCCATCATCATGGAAAGAATGAAACAGAAATGAAGCTTCTCTGCATTTTTTTTACCCTTTCACTGTCCTCTTGTTTAATGGATGCTTTGTTCCCATGGGAGAGAAATGAAGTCTTCCAAAAGGCAAAGAATATTCAAAGACTTTCTCGGGAAGGGTCAACTCATGTAAAAAAAAAAAAGTTTTCAATGTGAAAATTGAACACATTAAGTCTGATGGGCAAACTTCAAAAAGAAAGATATTCTTGTTTCACAAAATCCATTAGGTCCCTATTTGCAGCATTTTGTGTTAGAATAAAAGGCTGGGGGAAGTGTTGGTACCATGCATCTAGATTGGACTAAAATTTGTAGCACTGAAATAATAAGACACAGATATATTTTATAAGATGGAATGCAATATGGATTTCTCAGTTAAAAAAAATCTCAAGCTCACCAAGTTTTACAGGACAACATTTATGATATACCCATTCTGACATGAACTTATTCTGGAGGCACAATAGTGTTTGCTTTTGCCTGTGGTCTTAAGAACTTAAAGATGGATGATCAGACTTACTTTTAAACTGTTTGTATCATTATGAGCTCTTCAACTTTTGTCATATGTAAATAAGATTTTCTTAGAATGTTGAGATAATAAATTATGTTAACTATATTAATGCATGGGATCACTACTCTGTTTCTTAGATTGGGAATATTCATTCCAATTTCAATCCAGAAATTTGAAATTGGGAGTTTGCCTTTATGTCACTAAACATGGTTAAGAGCAAAGAATATGGGTTTCACGGCATTTCTAGTGTCATTTTCCTATATACATGCATACTGGGAACATTGCCTTTTAAAATTGGGTTCTCAGTTTTGTAAGTGTAAGGTTGGAGAAAGGAGATCCCCAAGAAGTTGCTCAGGCAGAAGAGAGTCTATTAGGTGAACCAAACCTCCACACAGTGCCAGATATTGGTGTGTGTGCAGAGAGAATTTATGGTGGTGAGAGAGATTATGATGGGGTGAAGGCAGAAAGGAGGCATGACCATATTATATGGGCAGTGACCTCAGAGCCTAGGGCCCTTCCCACTGCCCCCAGGTACACCAGTTACCTGGGCTACAGGTGCTGGCCAGAGACTCCTTGGAAGGGCTAGGTGCACAGAGAGAGAACAAAGGGAACAGAATATTTTTCCTGGGCAAACCTTACAGTGAGGTAATCTGGCACAGATTAGTGCAATGAACGGAAACATCAGATAAAAATTAAAATGGCGGGCTGGGAATGTGGCCTAGTGGTAAAGTGCTCACCTCCTACACATGATGCTCTGGGTTTGACTCCTCAGCACCACATATATAGAAGAAAAAAAAAAGGCTGGAAGTGGTGCTGTGGCTCAAGTGGTAGAGTGCTAGCCTTGAGAAAAAAAAGAAGCCAGGGACAGTGCTCAGGACCTGAGTTCAAGCCCCAGGACTGGCAAAAAAACAAAAAACAAAACCAAAAATAAAAATGGCTTTATGCATTAGGAAATGACTAAAATAGTTATTTTTATCTTTTGCAGAAAAATTTTCCCAGTTTCACTCCGTATTAACCATCACTAATTGTAATAACTAAAACAAATCACGAATTCCTTTGAACGTTTCTATTCTACAGGCTATTTGAAGGGCTTGAAAATATGAGCTCATTGCTCACAAAAGAAGATTGCAAGGTCTGGACAGGTTCTTAAACTTGCAGAAATCCACCCTGTAGTAACATAGTGCTAGGATCTACCAGCAGAGTCTGCCATCCCTTCTGCTAGATGGGAAGAAAATCATTAAATGAGTAGCTAAGACATTGACAGAGACCTTCTCCAAAACAAATTCGACTTTCTGAATTTTGTCAAGGCAGAATGTTCTGTTCATCCAATTGTCCATTCAGGTTTTGCTTTTTATTTATTTATTTATTTTCTGCTTTGCAAGTTTTTTTTTTCTAGTTTCTGCTCTAACCTCTGTTTCCAGATTATTTCTCCCCATCACCACCAATATACTTTATCACCCTTAGGAAATAAAGTGCAAAGTTATACACATATAAGAGAACAATTGACTCAAAAGCTGCCAATGTCTATTTTTGTTTTGCTTGAGCTCCACCAGATGGCTTTAGAATTGACTCCCATAAATTAACCTGATTCACACAATGCCAGAAATTTAAGGCTGGAAGGGGCTGTGTTCCTTTATAACTATTCAATCCTAGTGAAAAAAGGGGTAGAGTTGCATAGAGAGCAACATAAAAATAAATGAAGAATTAAAGAATTTTAAAGCAGGTGAGCATCCCCAGTAGGAATTCTAAGCCTGGAAGCAGTGCCTTAGGGATATTGAGATGTTTGAGTGGATGATAGGAAAACTTTTTTCTTTCTTCTTTCCTTTATGCATTTAATTTTCTTTATGGTCTTAGAAATGTCAATTAATTTCTCTGGCTTATACTTTTCATGCTAGCAAACATAAAATGAAATGAGTAGATGAGCTATAAAATCTTTTCTAATTTTGTTCATTTTTATAAATAGTACTCTTTCTAAATAATGTTCAATAAGTTGTATGGGGGTATGGGCGAGGGGTATTAGACATTGAAACAGCATTAATTGTTCGGAAGAAATGCTTTTATGTCTTCAGCTTGAAGTCTTACTGAGAAGACAGTTCCTACCCATTTCAGCTCCAGAGACAAAAACAGAGATATGCAAGCTCATCGCTCATTCTTGAAATGAATTCCACTTTGAATCCCCCTGACTTCATTTGTGTGGCATTTCATGTTTTTTTTTTTCTTACCACTTACAGGCATATGCACTTTAAAATGATGTTTTGGGATGCTTCAATGAATTCTAGTAGGAAAAAATGCAAATAAATGTGTATTTCCATTATTAACAGCTTCATCAAAGCAAACAGGCAGAAGCAAGAACATGATTAGAGTTTGATAAGAGTGTATATTTGAATGATTTCCCCAGAGGACTTGGGGGGAAAAGACTCATCTCATTCCATTTCCTACTGTAGAGAAGTAGCAATTGTTCCTTGTGGAGTTTCCTGCATAACTCACCCTGGGCCCCGACCCCCACCCTCACTTCTTTTTCCCCATAGGAGAGCTGCTCTCTAGATTTCTGAAACATAATTTCAGTAAGTGCTGGCCTTGAATGAAGACATTCAGGCATAAACAGGTAAGAGAAGGCATGGATAACTCATCAGAAAATTTAAAAAATTAAAAGTGAGTACAGAGGGCTGGGAATATGGCCTAGTGGCAACAGAGCTTGCCGAGTATACATGAAGCCCTGGGTTCGATTCCCCAGCACCACATATATAGAAAACGGTCAGAAGTGGTGCTGTGGCTCAAGTGGCAGAGTGCTTGCTAGCCTTGAGCAAAAGGAAGCCAGGGACAGTGCTCAGGCCCTGAGTTCAAAGTCCAGGACTGGCAAAAACAAACAAACAAACAACAACAACAAAAAAAAAAACGTGAGTACAGAAAATAACATGTGTATCATAGGAAAAACAAAAGCAAAAATGCAGGAACACTGGATTGCTAATTCTCCAATTAGAATGAAATGAAAATAGGGAATATTGAGACTTCTACTTGAAGTTTCAACAACATTGGTTGCTCTTAGTTTGGAGTATCTTGTAATTCTTGTAATACTTTTTCCTTAAGTGAAAGATTTCTCTGTAGATAAGGATCTTATGTTGCATTGAGTATACCCTGAAGCCTAGCATATTCCTGGGCAGACAGAATCTTTTAATAAATGAATGCTGATTGAGTGACTTCTTATCCAAAGCAGGGTCAAATTGGATTTAGACACTTGATATCAGGCCAGTAGCACGTAACCAGTCTTGTTCTAATAAGTCAGTCTAGAAAAATACATCCTTCACTGAGATGCAAAAAAAAAAAAAAAAAATCAATTAGATGAGAAAGCATGTCTCCAAAATTACCCCAAGACGATGGAATTCTTAAGTGCCTATTACTAAAGAACAATACAGCTAAAATGAAAAGAAAAGTCTAATTGACTCTCAAAACACAATGGGATTTCAGGAGCAATTCCATAACCAAATGGGAAGTTTCAGAATGATTTCCTTAATATTTCCTATTGACAATCTTGGGAAGTTTTGAAATAGCCCCATTTTAACACTAATTTGTATTCTGCTGGATTAAACTCCTCAAGCCATTGTTAAAAGTGCACTGGATAGCAATGGTGAATCTGAATTTCTGATTTTAGCCCTGTTCCTGGGCTACTTTGGGAATCTGGATGAGAATTGATAGGTTCCTAGCACAAAAAGTACAAGCCCACTGGTGGCTGAGTTCTTTCTAGGTTCTTTCAGAAGCCTGGGTCTGTGTCAGATTCTCCTGGAAGGGTTGCCAAAACTGATTGTTCAACTCTGCTCTCCAGTGTTCTGGATCTCATAGGTCTAGAATGAAAATAAAAATTTCCATTTCTAATGAGGGCCCCAGTGATGTGAAAGTGAATGCAGTGTATTTAGGAATTTGCCTTAGGGCAAATGACCCATTGAGGATCCATTAGTCTACACATTCTCTCAATCCCTCTTTTTTTCTGTTCCTTTGCATTGCCCAATTTGCACAGCTGGATTCTCTCTCTGGGGCTACTTCACTTGCAGGAGCCTTCTCCCCCCCACCCCCCCACCCCCAGTAACAAAAATAACCAGGAGCCTCTCTTTGTTTCAGTCCTTCTAATGAAGCCTCAAGTCTCTGGAGCCACCTTTGTGTGCTCTCAACTGCTGCAGAGTCAGTGCTGAAAGTAAACTGTGAAGCTTTGACAAAGACTGGGAATGTTAAGCAACCCCACAACTACTTTTATTTTTGCCTCTGGCACTTCACTTTTACCCTGGCCCCTGATTTTGGCCTCCTTGGGGAGGCTCTTTAGCTAGACTTTTCTGCCTGAGGGTCTGGGAGATAGTGGGGCTTATTCACTGGGTAACACATTCACTCTCAGGGGCAGTTTCACCAATTCACCCCTCTGGGCTTTGGAAAAGCACATTTTCTCAAGTTTTTTGGGAAGTCAACAACAGGTTTAAAGATATTAGACAACAGAAAGTGTAAACCTTTGCACAGGAAAAACTAGGAAAGTAATGAGCAATGTTTTTCTTCTGTTTTTCTTTCTTAGGGATGCAAGAAGAGACCTAGCTTGCCTCTTAAATAATTTAAGCTAATCGTTGAACCCATAAGTACTGTGGAGAACATCTTGCCAATGAATGCACTGGGGCTGCTTCCCTTTGGAGGTGAAACAGAATAATAAAGGGAGAGATCTACAGGCCGGTTCCCAGCATCCCTCAGGATCCAGTTTCTCCCTTTAGCATTCCATGAACCTTCTCTTCACTAAATACCTTCCAAGGCCCCAGCTGCTTTTCTTGTCTTTTTTTTCTTTTCTTTCCTCCTTCCCTCCCTCCCTTCCTCCCTCCCTCCCTTCCTCCCTCCCTCCCTTCCTTGCCTGCCTTCCTTGTTTCTTTCTTTCAAAATATTTTACTCCTTTGTATTTCCTTGTTCTTTTCTTAAAATATATTTTATTGTTATAGTAGAGGTGATGTACAGAGAGGTGACAGTTACACAAATCAGGTAATCAGTATACTACTTTTTTGAACCATGTTACTCCTTCCCTCACACTCTCCTAGATTTTCTCTCCTTCCCCACCCCCACAGGTTGTATAGTTCATTTTCCACTTTGTAGTGTCTTGCGAGCTCCATTGCTGTGTTTGTTTACCCTTGGTCCCAACTTTTCTGTCCCCACCTTGCCCTCCCAAAGACAGATAAACTAGCAAACAAGATGAAAGGAAAAGACAATGAAAAGAGCAACTCTAGTAGAAAGAAAAATTTGTTTCCATTGCTTGGAGTTCATTTTGTAGAATATTGTTTTATATGACCATATGCACATAGCTATGGAGCCTTTGTTATTTGCTCCTATGCACAATCTTCACTACGTTGAAAAAACTAACAAACTTGATTTATGTGACTCCTGACCATATATCCTTAAGGGTCATGTTCTAGAAACCTCTGTTGCTACAGAATTCATGTTATTAGTTTGACTGGGAAATTGCAACATCTGGATCAGGTTCTTTTGTCTTTGTGGTCTCCAAGAATGAATCCACACAGAGGGAGAAGTGAAAGGGCAAAGATTTGTTGAAGGAAAAGAAAAGCAAAACTGCAAAGCTCTCCCTAGGTGGGAGGGGCCCCAACTGAGGGCATCACCAGTTGGGGTGCATTGTGTGAGGAGAGGGTTACCTGACTCTTGAGAGAAGATCCTCTAGGCCATATCAGTCCTTAGTTGGGATCAGAGGCCCCACATAGTCTGCACGAGTTCTCAGTGCATTCATACTTGGTGCCTACTCGGGGCACACTTCCAGTCAGTGTCTGTTTCTGGTGCAATGCTTTGGGAACAATGTGATGCCCAAGGGCCCACTTCCATCAGTGCCGAAGGCCAAGGTAATGTGATGTCCAGGGTCCTGTTGATAGGACTTCTCAAGGCCATAGTGAAGGATGCAGAAGCTCTATAGGAGGGGCCTTTGCCCTGATTCTTTATCCAGACTCTTTTTCTGCTCTCATTTCGGACCAACCCGGGTTGTGAGGCTTTTTTCCAAACAGTGCTTCAAAAGGGCCTCCACTTTTGCCCATGTAACTTTTTCACTGAAGCTCTAAATGTGCTGCCATGTGCCTGACACTGCAATACTTAGGTTGTCCATTCTATCTGAAACACTGTTCTATACTGTCTTGCTCCAATTTTGTCCATCCCTCCTTCCTTGGATACCGGTGTGTGTGTGTGTGTGTGTGTGTGTGTGTGTGTGTGTGTGTGTGTTGTACATGAAATCTTGATCTATTGCTGCTGTTCAGTGGTTCAGGGGTGCTCTTTATTAGGTATTTTGTCAATGATACCAACAGTATTTGTTTCTAATTTTATTAATGAATGTATTAGACTTTTCTGCTAATTTTATAATGAAGCCTCAACCAAATTGTGTGAAGCATTTGCTTTTTGGTAAGTGTAGGATATATAATACAGTGAGTGGATTTCCTTATATCAGTATACCTGCATTATTTCAGTCAATGTATATGACATAATAAATATTGTAGTAATGGTTAACCTGTTGATGTTCATGTTATCTTACTAATAATCATTGGATAGCTAGTATCCTCTTATTCCATTTACCCACTTATCTAAACCTTATAGGAAAAGGTCCAGAAAAGTTAGATAAATGGAATATATAACACATGTATAATTGAGGGATAAGGAATTATATCCTGGGCCCACATGACTTCAAAAAAATTTTCCTCACCACTTCTACCTTAGTTACAATGTTAGAAATATTAGAAAGGCTATATAACTTGTCCAAAGCTATATTGGAAGCTACCTATTAACTAGTCTTCATTTATGATTATGTTATATATAGAAGAAAAAAAACCCCACCTTCTCCAGCATTTGAGTTGGTGTGTTTCAACGATATTAGAAAGTTCAGTTTCTCCTTTGGCTTTTGTTGCTTTCGCCTCATAGAGTCTTTCGTATGTGTCCTATGAGGTAATGGTACTTTGCAGCTTTTTGGGGGGTTGATATGAATCTATCTTAAATGAATAGGGAATTTTTTATTCCACTGCTTCCTGGGTCTGTATAGGAAAAAAATTGCCTAAAACATACTGCCCATATACTCTCCTGGGAGCCTGAGTCTTATGATTATGTATATTAGATTCCTACAACTGCTTTAACATTTTAATTTAATACATCATGCATCTCCATATTTATTGTTTTCTAATCATGTTTTATGAAGAGTGTGAACATGGAAATTCGATGTAGCTGATATTTAGTTTGCATGTATGGTGCACTTTCCTCTGAAGGTTCCCCCTGCTGAGCACAATTTAAAATAAATACAAATAAATTAAAGTCTTTAATAGATCCCCAGAGTGCCTAAGCCAGTTAATCAAGCTGTCCCCTTCCCTCTCCTCAAAGATTTCATTGAAGGAAAACAAACTGATTAGTCTGAAATTCCTTTGGAAAATAGAGTTAGTCCTAATCTGGCTCAGAGAGCCAACCCTCCAAACAGAACAGGAGGCATGAGGCCAGTTCTGTCGCTTTCAGTCCCAGGAAGAAACTTGGAAGGAAGAGGACACTGCAGAAAAATACTGCTGTTGTGCCCAATCTGTCTGTCATCAAACTGGCATGTGGAAGAGTGATTTGCAAAGAGGCTTTGCATCTTGCATTGAGTCCAGATGGGGGATTAGGGCAACTGAAAGGTGAAGGTAAATGATCTGAACAAAGCACTTAGATCAAGAGCTTTATGATCTCCAATGTCATTTCCTTAGCAACTCTCACCAATCTCTATTAACTAGTTCTATCTAAGGAGAGCAGAACATGACAGAAAGAAAACAGAAACTAGGAAACATAACCATGAGTCAAAAATTCTGTTAACTTGGTTTTTATTCCTCCTCAAATGGTCTCTACTTATCTGCTTGTATTGTATGGCTGAGGAACTAAGCCTATGAGAAATTAAGTAGCTAAGTTTGTAAGAGGCAGAGATATGACTTCTGTGTTCTCACAGCTTCACAGCAGAGCACCTATAACCACAATATCTCAAGGGAAGTAACAAAACCAAGAAGGGTACCCAAGAATTTCTTATTAGCGGCAAGAACTTTAATTAGATATGAGGGAAAAAACAGTGCTGAAGGTCAGGGAGTGCAACATAGTATGTTTGCAAATCCATATGTGTGTACAATTTTCCAGGAAAGTGAATAAACTTAAAAGGGAACATATGGTCAGAGAAACTAGAGACAAGATTCATTTATTCATAAAATCAAAATTTTATCCTTCCAGGTCTCTCTTTCTCTTTCCTTTTTTTCAATGTTGGTAACATCAATGAAAATGAAATGTGTGTCCAGACTGGCAAGGCAACTTTGGAAAAATCAGTATGAGAAACGAATGCAGTTTACACCAATGAATTCATAGAGAACAAAGGTTGGGATACTCAAAAGCATGGACTAGGACCACAAGGTCTAGAACACAGTGGGTTGGAGAGAATAATGACTTGGGAAGAGTGAAAAAGTAGGCAGGGCCTGGCTCATATGCAGCCCTACAGGCTATGGCAAAGAGTTCAATCTTATAAGAAAACTACAAGAAAGCAATTACAGGTATATGAACAAGGAGAAAATGATCTCTTTCATCTGTCTGGCAAAGAAAAGATTAAAAGTGAATGTGAAATTCTTGCTGGTCAATCTAGACTAGAGATGGTAGTATTCCAAACAAAGATGTTAGAAGCTGGAATGAAGAGAAACCCGAGGTTTGAGACATATCATAGACATAGGTTTGTTCTTAGTTGTTGAGGAACTGCATGTTGGCAATAAGGTAGAAGGAAATGTCAAGTTGGAAGTGGTTCTGCTAGAAATAACGCAGAAATCCTTTTTTCAATATATTACATAGCAGAAGAGTCCATGAGTCACTTAAAAGATGTCTTTGGACAAAAATTTCTCAGAATTAAACTTGTTTTGACCATTGACCTTGCCCTTAAAACAGAAATGACTGATAGAAAGCTATCATTATATTACCAGATAAAATATACACCATCCAGTTATATTTGAATTTCAGATAAACAATATATTATTGTGTATGCCTTCAAGATTGTTTGTTGTAAATTTAAGTGAATATCTTGTATTCAGGATGCAATTCTGAACATACGTTTCACTGGGTAGAATATGAATACATTTAGATGGGCTATATATTCATTCACTAAATCTAACAACCCTGCATGTAAGATTTGTTGTTTTATTACCTGCAAAAGTGAACTTAGCACTTCCTGAGCTCCTACCAAGGTGAGTTTCCAATTCTGCACTCAAGCCTTTCTTCTTTCCAGACAAAAACAAAGCTTCTATCCTTCACAGCAAGTCAGGTTCTCAGGATTCCATCTATTACAGGATGCTGTTGTCACTAATAGATTTTTCCCCTCACACTGAAGAATTTTACAATTACACATGTATGTATCCATGTTGACAAGCATGATTCTGTGTATTTGGGTCACCTTCTGCATTTGTGTGGGGTGGGGAGTTGTTTCCTGTGCTTTATAATGGGTGGTCTATAGTTTTAATTATTTTTGCCTATTTTCCACCAAAATAACTTTACCTATCTGTGATAAAGGAATACAAATATGTAAAAATATGTATACATATTGCAATATATATATTAACAAGTTTAAAGTGGCTGCCATATCGGAAAAATGTCACAAATGCAATAGAGAAAGGGTTAATATTAAAAGATAAATAATCCTACAAGTCAGTGAAGGAACAAATGAAACAACAATAGCAACAAAAAAATCCAGAAACACAATCTGACACTAAGTTGGGCAAGCCCAATAAGACAATAAACATGAAGGATGTCTAGTTTCCCAATAAGGGAAATGAGTGAATTTAATATCAAACATGACCAACACTGCCAAGAGATGGGATCCTCCTCTATGCTGGTGAATTAATGTACGCCCTCATTGTGATCAGCTTGTTTGTCATGAGATTTACAGTGTTTCTTGTGTATACTATGCAATCTAGCACTCTTACTCCAAGGGTCTGTGTATGTATCAGAAACATTTCACATATGTACAACGAGGTTGCTTACTTATCATAATGCTGACAGCAGCTTAAAATTCAAGGAAACTGAAGACATTTATTAATATTTATTAATGATAAGTCACACAAAAGACTCAGGTTAAAATGCAATTAAATCAGATATTCTGTGCACATCCCCAAGTAAGATAACTTCTACACCAAATGTTGACTGAAAAAAAGAGGAACAATGGAAATTTAGTAGCAAAGTTAGTAAAGAAAATTCTGCATTTCCATAGGTTCACAAGTTAAATAATTGCTATTACAAATAATTGCTATTACAGTAATGCAAAACACATACACCAAGTGATTTGGTGAAGATGACCAAGGAGAAATTTGGCTTTGGCTTTATTTTTAATATTAGATTTATTTTTAATAATGAAGAGTACCCTAGCCAGGTGCTGGTGGGTCTTGTCTGTAATCCTAGCTACTACAGAGGCTGAGATCTGAGGATTTCAGTTCAAAGCCAGCCTGGGCAGGGAAGTCCATGAGACTCATTGCCAATTAACCACCAGAAAACTGCAAGTGGCACTATGGCTCAAATAGTAGAACTGTATCTTTGAGCTGAAGGAGCTCAAAGACAGCTCACAGGCCCAGAGTTCAAGCCCCACAACCAACAAAAATAAATAAAATGAGGCATACCCATGCATGACATACATTTAATATAAAATATTTACAAAGTTATTCTTCATTTTAGAGTCATATCTTCTTCCTCAAAAATATTTGAAAAATTTCAAGTAGAGTTTTACAGTGTTTCCCTATACGTTTCTATTAACGTTTGTCTGATGCCTTTTACATCTATGCTATTTGGGGTGTAAAAACTCATTTTTCCATCATCTTTGGAGATTTCTGTTTTCATTAGGTAGAATCGCTTTGGTTTTCCTGTATTTTTATATAAAAGTCTACAGTGTTCAATATTATATATCCTTTCTATGTTTAACATTATATATCTTTCGTCTACAATCTTTTCTATCTTCTTTTTATTCAAATAGTAGTAATTAACCATTTTTATTTCTATTTTTTTTTTCATTTTCATTCATTGCTCCTTTTGAATCAGGATCCCTTTCAAGGTACAGAGTTACCTTTGTGAATCCTCTGCCCTTAGGTTGCTCCAGACAGTTCCTCAGACATTATTTTTGTTGACCTTGATAGTTGTGAGAGAATTAGGTCTTCGGTAGTTTGTTCCTCTATGTCGCGTCCACCTCGGCCAGCAAGGAAGACACAACACCAGATTCTTCTCTCAGCAGTTTATTCAGGACCTTGTAATCATCTTCTTCCCCGGGAGCTTTCCTGTTTAGCCAACCCCAGTGTGTCACGTGGCGATCACCGATAGGTCCAGGTACGCGGAAGAGAGCCAGACAGCAAGCTATACCCATTTAAGGAGTTGTTTACAACAGAGAGCACTCGCCGGCGGGAGGGCGGAAGGCGGAAGGCGGAGGCCAGCGCCATTTTAGGGCGTAGCCGTTCGCAGCTCTCTACACCTCTACTGCAATTTCTTCCAAGTTTTTGCAGTGGGAAAAAGTTACATGTTTGGAAAAAGATGACAAAGTTAAAGTGTTATATGTTTACCACAAAATGTGGAGAGTACATCCTGTTCACATGACATATGTTTATTCGTCCTTGATCGCCTGGATGCATCCTGGTTTCTACAAGATTATTATAGCCCACATTTAAGAAATGAGGTATCATGGCTCAATAGCCCTGCCTGAGGAGAAACTTATATAAATTGTTCTGGTTTCTTCAGAATAGAAAAATTTCTCCTTTCCATGATTTTTTTTTTTTTTTTGGTCAGTTGTGGGCTTGAACTCCTGGCCTGGGTGCTATCCCTGAGCACTTCAGCTCGAGGATAATGTTTTACCATGTGAACCACAGAATTACTTCTGATTTTCTGGTGGTTAATTGGAGGTAAGAGTCTCAGGGACTTTCCTTCCCAGGCTGGCTTTGAACGATGATCATCAGATCTCAGGCTCCTGAGTAGCTAGGATTACAGGAGTGAGCCACTAGCACCCAGGTTTTCCATGATTTTTATGGTTAACCAGTGATTTATTTGTATTGGTATGGGAAAATTTGGATATTTGTTCTATGCTATCGTAGTGTTTTGTTTCACTATTCAGAATATTCCTGCTTTTACAAGAAAAAAATAACAACTTAGATTGGATAATTTATGAACAATAGAATTTTATTTCCTCTAGTTCTAGAGGCTGAGAGGTTAAAGTTCAAGGATGGGAGATTCAACATTTGGTCAAAGCTCTCTCTCTTTTCAAAATAAGACTTTGTTGGATCCTAATATGGAAGACAATATGGAATTATCAGTGAGCATTCGAGGGTCTCATGAAGACAATATTCTCTTTGTGAAGGCAGAACCATTTGATGCAAACATTTTCTCTGAGCTTGGCCACTGTGATTGGCTGATTTAGATGCCTATCTATAAGAGGAAACTTTTTCATTTAAGTGGCAACCTACTTGCACATCACGTTAGGTTGTTGTGTATCTTTGGTTTAAACTCATCACTGAAGCTCAGAGTGCCAGGTGTGGTGCAGATCATTCCTACTGAACATGTGAAAGCAACATTCAGTGTCCAAATAGATTCAACCCTACTGATTCCTGTGCTTCAACCATTTGACTCTTCTTTCTCCTTCCCTCATACCTTGGCTACTGATTTTTTTTTCACCATTTCTATAGATCTGCCTTCTAAAGGATTCCATATATTTTGGAATCACAGAGTTACATACAAAGCCTTGTTGAATTGGCTTTGTCCATTTAATAATATTGATCTCATAGATTTCAACCTATGACCTTTTAAAATTGGTAGATCATTTTGTTAAATTGCTGCCCATTTTTTATTCCATGAATGTTCCATGTCTTACTTATGTGTCCAGCTGATATCTTCCAGTTTTGAAACTACAAACTGTGGGGTGTTTGGGTAGACATAAATATAAGTTGGGGAAATATCTCAAAGTGTAATTACTAAATAGCACAGGACGATTTTTCTTAGCTAGTAGTGGATAAAACTTCCAACAAAATCTCCCAAAGTGGTAGCCACGCTGCTTACATTCACAGTAACAATGATTCAGGGCTTCTGCAGCTCCAAGCCTCACAGCTAACATCATTTTATTTTTTCCATTTTAATAGACATGTACCTTTTTCTGATGAAAAATATTGGAAAGTACTTGGTAACAACTAATATTGAGATTAAGGTACTGGGGATTGAACTCATGGTCTCGTACCTGTGAGGCAGACACTCTACCACTTGAGCATACCTCCAGGCCCTTTTTATATTATAAATAATTTCTTACATTTTGCTCAAGGCTGACAACCTACAAGTCTTTGGGGACAATAGGCACATATGCCATTGTATCAGCCAATTTGCTTACCCAGTACTGGGATAATAGGCACTTGCCACTATGCCCAGGCATGGCTGAGCTGGAGTTCAATAAAACTTTTATGCCTGGGCTTGTTTCACACCTCCGTCCCATTCTCTCTCTTGCAAATAGCTAGGATTATAGGCTTGAGACATTGGACTGGCTTGAGATTCTTTTATTTCCCTATTTGTCATCTGCATATTTTCTGTACTAATGTGTTTACTCAGATCATTTGGCCACTTGTAAAATGGAGTATCATCCATATTAGTGGTTTTTAAAAGTTCTTTATGTGTCAGATAGAAGTCCTTTAATAGATATGTGTTTTACAAATATTTTCTTTCAGTCTTCCTCACTTATCTCCCTCC
Source organism: Perognathus longimembris pacificus (assembly GCF_023159225.1). NCBI lineage: Eukaryota > Metazoa > Chordata > Mammalia > Rodentia > Heteromyidae > Perognathus > Perognathus longimembris. Next base: position 18,506,548 of record NC_063162.1, on the reverse strand, counting down.
CTCGCTCTCCTTTTCCTCCCCTCCTTCTCCTCTTTCTCTGTCTTCCCTTTTGTTTCCCTTCATTCTTTCCTTCCTCCTTTTACATTCCCTCCTTTTAATCTGCTTATTTATTTATTTATTTATTTTTGAGATAGTGACTATTTAGTCCAGGGCTTGTTTCAAGCCTGAAATCCTTCTCCCTCTGACTCATTTACCAATTCATTTGTTTATGCTGTAATTTAAAATATTTTTTTCTCTCTGCATTCTTTGGGTTTAAATTACTTGTCATTCCATTGCTTCCAAAGGGAGCAACTTATTGACATTTTTTCTTCTTTGCTAGTACATGATGTTGATGCTATGAATCATCTTCTTTTTCCTGTTTTTGCCGCATTCCACCACTACAAATAATTTAATTCATTTTCATTTGAAATTTTTAAAATTTCTATTGAGATTGCTATTATTTTTAGAAATATACTATTTAATCTTCAAGTATTTTATAGTATCTTTCCACAGTTTATTCCCTTGTGATCTGAGACTACACATAATATTTCTGATCTTCTGAATTGTCTAAGGAGTATCATACAGCCTGCAATGTGAACTGTTTTAGTAAGTATTCTATGTGAACATGAGAAAAAAAAGTGCATTCTGTTGTATTTTAATTAAGTATTCTACAAATTCCATTTAGGTGAATTGGTTGATAATGATATTCTTACTGATTTCCTGCCTGTGAGATGTATTCCCAGAAGAGGGAAAAATGAATTGCCTGATTCTACAAATGTGCTCATCTATTCTCTTTGCTTTTCTATAGTTTCTGTCATGATTGGAAGCTCTATTGTTAGATACCTGGGATTGTTATGTCATCTGGATAATTGGCTTCTTTATTAAGTTGTTCTCTTCATTCCTAGGAGTTTTCCTTGTCCTGGTATATGCATTGTCAGAAGTACATATAGCTACTCCAGCTTTCCTTTCATTCACATTAGTATCATTGCTCATTTCTTTAGTTTTAATCTTTTAGAGTTCTTATATTTAAAATGAGGTTCTTGCAGATAATATTCGTTTTTACTTGGTGTTTTGGGTGCCTGCTTATAACTCCTATTTTTCATTTACTGTATTTCAACTATTAAAATTTGTATTGGGGGCTGAGATGTAGCTCAGTGGCAAAGCGCTTGCCTAGCAAGTGCAATGTCCTGGGTTCGATCCCCAGTACCAAAAAAAGAAAACACAAAAAATTACAGTTAAAAAAATTAAAATTTGTATTGGCCATTGTTATAGGTATTATGTTTGTAACTGACTTTATCCATTGAGCTTGTTTCTTTACTCTCCTCTTTTTCTTCTTTCCTTTTTGGTTTTATTTTATCCATGGTATGATGTCACTTTATCTCCTCCAACCTATTAATTATATTTTTTAATAAAAAGATGTTAGTGGTTTTCCTACAATTTGCTATGCAGATTTTGATCCACCTTCTAAAAATTATCTACCACTTCATGTATTACTCAGGTACCTTGTAATAGGATATTTCTAGTTACCTCCCTCTTTAACTTTTTATAACTTTTTGTCATACACTCCATCTGTCCATGCACTGTAATCACACAGTACACTATCATCATTACTTCAAACAGGAAGTTGCCTTTTAGATTACTTGCAAAAACAAAAGATAAATAAGACTTTTATTTAGCCCTTCCTTCTCTTAACTGCTCCTTTTCTTGGTGTAGGCACAGGTTTCTGACCTATGTCATTTTCTTTCCGTTTTTATTTTTTCCTTATATGTAGGATGGCTGCCAATGGATTTCATCAAGTTTTTTTTTTTCCTGAAAAAGTCTTTTGCTTTAATTTTTTAGAGTAGTATTTACTAGTTATAGCATTTGAGGTTGGTAGGGATTTTTCTTTTCAGTCTTTAGGTTTCTCTATTTATTCTCAGGTTTGAACTAAGGGACTCCAGTTGTGAAGCTATTGTAGCTTCAGCCCTTTTTTTGGTCTCATTAACTTTGAAATAGATCTTATTTCCTGGCAAAATGTACTACTAAGCCATGATCCTACTTTGAGACTTTCTTTTGTAGCTTGATGCCCAGCTGTTGGGATGGAGTTTTGAGCACTTTTCTGCCTCAACTTACTTAGAACAATGATCTTCTGGGTCTCAGCCATTCTCCTCTTCTTTTATTTATTTATTTATTTATTTTTGTAAGGAGTTCACTGTGGTTTTAAATCCTTTTCTCTCTTTTTCTTCTTTCAAGATGTTCTGTTTGTTTGTAGTTGTCTATATGGGACCCCTGAAACTGTGAAGGAATAAAGTTTTGTTGTTTTAGCCTCAGGAAGCTGAAGAAACGTCTCTAGATGATGAGGAAGTAGGTTGTTTCTAGACTCCATTGATTATTTTCTTCATCTACTTTTTTATTTTTTTGGCCAGTCCTGGGGCTTGAACTCAGGGCCTGAGCACTGTCCCTGGCTTCTTTTGCTCAAAGCTAGCCCTCTACCACTTGAGCCACAGCGTCACCTCTGGCTTTTTCTATATATGTGGTGCTGAGGAATCGAACCCAGAGCTTCCTATATATGAGGCAAGCACTCTACCACTACGCCACATTCCCAGCCCCATCTATTCTTTTTTATTTCCCCTTTTTCTTTATTCTTTTGTGCGAATACCAGAGTTTAAGTGAAGATTTTTGATGGTTATTCTGCTTGGTGTTTGTAAGCAGTTTGGAGCTGTCATTTGGTATCTGAAAATTTTAAATAATTCATATCCACTATTAATATGACTTCTGCTCTATTCTCTATTCTTGCCTGGTATAATTACGTGTAAGTTTCATTTAAAAAATAAAATTTATATCTGGGATACCCTTCCATTTGTGTTACTTTTCTTTTTATTCTTTGAATGTATTTTGGATAGTTCCTATTGATTTTGTTGTTGTTGTTGTTACTCGATTTAATCTAGTGATTGTTATATCAATGACAGGCATACAACACTATGCCTGAGTCTACAATGTGTCTGTTGGATATCTTACTAGAATTTCCATCTCTCTGCATGTATTGCCTGAATGTTCTTTCTCTTGTCTATTTCATCATTAGAGACCTTAACATGTTACTGTCTCTGCCCAAGATTATAAAATCTAAGTCCTATCAGAATATGGTGCTGCAAGCTTATTTGACATTTTCCCTTATCTTTTGATGTGAATTGTAATTCTTTTTGCTTAAAGCCAAACAGGATGTATGACATACCAAAAGCTCAAATTTGTTGGCGTTTAATGTGCAGTTTCATGTTAATCTAGCTAGAGGTGTGCTGTTTTTTATGTTTATTATAGCAGGGAAAGATAAAGCCTCCATATTTCTCTAATATCCCTAATTTTTTCTCTTTTCTTATCTTCAAGCCTCCCTAAACATCATTGTCAGACAGAATTTACATCATGCAGCTCTATCTGCTTGGGGCCTTTGTTGTTATCCTGGAGCCCTGGTAGCAGGGTTGGAGAAAGTATTCTGTAACCTGAGGATGAAATCCCAGGGTTAATGGCCCTGTGTCCCAGGGCCCAGACCTTCACTTGGGTCTCTTAGCATTTTTCTCCCCACTTAGATCAGACAGGAAGTATAGATGTCTCTAAAGCAGAAGAACTGTGTTCTCAGATGGATAAGGTTTTGGTCAAGTAGCTTCCCTGGAAAGTATGAAGAAATGGCTCCTTTTCCTACCCTTGTCAAAACTAGGAGAGGATTTTTCTCAGCATATCAAATTGAGAATGTGATGGGATTTCTTAAAGTTAAAAAAAATTAACTATAGGAGCTTCCTAAAATTACACTTCCCCTGAAAGTTTCTTACTCAGTCTCATGGGTCGTCAGTCTCCAGCTTTTAATTTATCAAAATCACAATTTACTTCTCCCAGCTAGGGATGGATTTTTGCTCCAGGTTTGTCAACCTTGGAAGTGACATTCTAGAAATCCTACTTCTCCAGATTTGAGGGTGGTAATCTTTCTTGTAATATCCCTCCTCTGGTAAGTTAAAGAATCGTTGCGGGGCTGGGGATATAGCCTAGTGGCAAGAGTGCCTGCCTCGGATACACGAGGCCCTAGGTTCGATTTCCCCAGCACCACATATACAGAAAACGGCCAGAAGCGGCGCTGTGGCTCAAGTGGCAGAGTGCTAGCCTTGAGCGGGAAGAAGCCAGGGACAGTGCTCAGGCCCTGAGTCCAAGGCCCACGACTGGCCAAAAAAAAAAAAAAAAAAAAAAAAGAATCGTTGCTTTATTTATTAATTTTTATTTAATTTTTTTCTTGTGATAAATACAGAAACGATTACTTTCAAAGTTTACATTTGAGAGCTGAAATTGCAGGTCATAGGATGCCGTTTTAAGTGCTTGTGAAAGTCTGGGTACTTTTTAGTAGATGCAAATGTAATGCCATCTAGAACATTGAAGATTCCATACAAATGATAAGAAAAAGCAAAGTAAAATGTAGTTTTGGTTTTCTTGAGAGCTGATTATTTCATTTTGTGGGTGGTTACCCTCTTTTGAGTTATTGCTTCTTTTCAATTATTTGGTGATAGTGGTGATTAGAATGCTAGTGTGGACCACAGAGGGGTTTCTCAATGCCTTTGAAAAGATATGTTACTGATGCTTCTGCTGGATACACAGCTGAGGAGATGGTGTCTACAACATTTCCATTTTCCCTGAAGCAGCCTGATCCTTTTTTCCCCAATAATAAAGTCCATAAATAGCAAAGGCACAAATAAGAAAAGATTTTACCCAGTCTGTTATTCTAAAATAACCTTCTCAGATAAGGTCTGGGTAGTTGGGTGCCAGTGGCTCTGGCCTGAAATGCTAGCTATTTTCCAGGCAGAAATTTTTCAAGACCCCTAACTCAGCAGAAAGATCAGGGAAGGGTGGTATGTGTGTAACAGCCCAGCTGCAGTGGAAGATGTCAATAGAAAGACTGGGGTCTAGATAGCCCAAGCAAAAAGTGAGATTCCCCAGTATCAAAAATTACCAGAGCAAGCTGGGGGCTGGTGGCTTACCCTTGTAAATCCTAGCTACTCAGGGAGCTGAGGGCTGAGGATCACCATTCAAAGCCAGCCCAGGCAGCTAAATCTTACCTCTAGTAAACTACTCAGAAAAAGCTGAGTGTGGCACTGTGGCTCAAGGAGTAGAGCAGTAGACTTGCCAAAACGAATCTCATGGACAGTGCCCAGGCTCTGAGGTCAAGCCCCAGGACCTGAAAAACATAAACAACAGCAAAAAATGTAACAAAAAGAAATGCAGAATCAGCAGAGAAATTGATGGTAGGTGTCACATAAGTATGGAGTTTCTTCCTAGAAATCATGATGCTCTGGAGTTCAAAACCCCCAGTATTGCCAATAGCAACAACATCAACCAAAATGAGCTTGATGATTTTTCCCAGAGAGCTTTCATTGTCCCTGACAACAACAAATGTGAGGATCAACAGACTGAAATTATGCCTTCTCCTAATTCCCTTTATTTTTTGCTCTATATTTTGCTCTGTGTTCTCCTATCATCCAATTTATCCTGTTCCTTGGGAACCCTTCAACAGTTTTAGTTTGCTAATTATTTTCTAACTTCAACAAATTACACATGAAATTTATTGTCATTTGGGATCCACCGGGGTCATCTTTCCTGAACCATTCAGTCACATTACAAACACATGTTTATTAAAATGCTTTCCTAATTAAAGTTCCAACTTCAAGAGATTAAAAATAGTAACCTGTCTCTATCCTTATAAAGCACAGCCTATGCCTAACATATATTTCTTATACTGAATGCCAGTTAATAGAGGTATTATGCCTAATGGGTCTTTCTTATACTAAATACCAATTAACAAATATGTGTATAAATGAAACACAAATAACAGCTATCCTGCATTCTATTTTAGGGGAATGATTAATCTGGTTTTATACCTACAGAAATAATGAAAATATTTTTTAGAGGAGGAAAAGGAGGAGGAGGAGGAGGAGGACAATGACAACACAGGACCCAGTGAAAGAAAGAGGTTGATGATCTGAAGACAACTGCACAGAAAAGAAGCTCTTTCTATGTCTTCTGAGGTGTCCGTGCTTTGCTCATGACACTACTGCTGTATCACGGGCCTCATTGGCTGTGCTCTGGGATACTAGGGCACAGCATTTCCTTTTGTTTTGTTTTGGCTTCCTTCCTTTATGAAGGGCTTCAGTTTAATTTGAGACCAAGGCAGGAGTTTCAGTCTAACTACTTCATTAAATACAGGACCGATACAGAGAACGCAAAAGTATATGCAAGGTCTTTGTCCAGTTGTGTTCTGTTCTGGATTCCAGTCTGTGGTTTGTGCCCTGTGGTCTGTGGTAACATAATGGTAAACCTTGTAAGAACACAGCATCTCTGTGTGTGTGTGTGTGTGTGTGTGTGTGTGTGTGTGTGTGTGTGTGTGTGTGTGTGTGTGTGGTGGAGGAGATCAAATCTAGACCTCATGCATTCTAGGTAATTTTCTCAAATGTGTTTTCATCCCTTCCTATGTATCTTCTAGTGATATGTCTATATCTGTTCTTCCTTCTAAATGTAGCTTTTCTAAAGGGACTCTCAAACCTTTCTTTGAATAATCCAAATGATTGAGTGTTTTTCCTTCCTGTTGGCTGGTCTTTGCGAATTCAAGCAATCTTCATCCCCAACTATTACTTTATTATAGGCTAAAAATGGTCCAAATATGTTGTAACATATAGTCAGAAGTTTCAAACATTTGACACATTTTTTTTGACTGCTTAAACGATTTTATAAGGGAAGCCAAGGAAGATTTGTTGACTATAGATCTTATCCAAGACTTTTGATTTTTTTTTGTCTTTGTGTTTTTTTTATTCAAATTTTTATTATCAAACTGATGTACAGAGAGGTTACAGTTTCATAAGTTAGGCATTGGATACATTTCTTGTACTGTTTGTTACCTTGTCCCTCATGCCCCCCTCCCTCCCCCCCTATCCCTCCCCCCCCCCCCCGGAGGTGTTCAGTTCACTTACACCAAACAGTTTTGCAAGTATTGCTTTTGTAGTTGTTTCTCTTTTTTTACCCTGTGTCTCTTAAATTTGGTATTCCCTTTGAATTTCCTACTTCCAATACCAGTAAACACGGTTTCCAATATACTCAGATAAGATTACAGAGATAGTGTAGGTACAACCACAGGAAGGTGATACAAGAACATCATCAATAATAGAAACTACACATACACATAGGACGTTGAAAGTAGTTACAACTGTGATATAACAATTATTTCCATAACATGGAGTTTTAACACTAATGTTTTAAGTGCTTTACAATCAGGTAACCCAGAACTTGAAATTATTATTTCACGCACAAAGATTTGTAAATTAACTTCTAAAGTAAAAATGTTTGGGAATTGAAAATTAAATTGTATTTCTGGCTCGGCCGAGTCATTTTAGTAAAATTAAATAATTTCTTTCACCCTGTCTTTTCATGTTTAAATTATTACACTATATATTTTACAAAGTCCATATTTGCTTTAAAATTATTTCACCCCTTACACGACATTACTATGTTCCACATATTTAGGGCATTGAAGGTTTAAGATGCATTTATATGGCTAAATATGGGCCTTTTATTAAATTTTTGTAATGAAACCAGTTGTTACATTTGGAGCAAGAAGAGGGTGGATATCAGACTCAAGGAAAACATTGACATTGAATTATACAGCAAATTCCCTATTTCATTAGTTGGTCAATTCAAGAAATCTCTTCAAGGCAAATGAAAAGGTCATTGCAAAAAGCCCTCACATTTTGGCTATTCTATTATAAGGAAACCACTGAAAATATTTGGAAATAACCACTTCCTCTGTGGAAAATTTACAGAATAAAGTTGCAATATGTCTCCACTGGCAAAAGGCATCCCATGAACCTGCAAAAACCTATCCATCATCTTTGTGCATTTTATTTTAGTTAGGCGTAGCCTGGGAAGATTATATTTTTAAAGTATGAATAATAACACTGAAGTTGATTGGATTTTTTTTTTTTTTTGGCTTTGAGCTGCTGCCACTGAAATTACCAGAACTTTTAAATTCTGTCCTTCAGTGGTAGATGGTTGGGCATTTAGGCAAGCTCCTTCGGGAACCATTGCAGCAGTCCAATTAGAGCCCTTTAGCCAGTCTCTGTTCCGACACCTTCTGGTCATTGGCAGTATTGCATCTCAAGCCCCTCCAACAGGTGTGCGGTGTCTAAGTGTCCAGAGACTACTCATTCTAGAATCTGTGACTTTGCTACTCTTCCAAAGATAAGGAAGGGACATTCACCCATCACTGCTACCTAATAGTGACTTTTCTATGGGCCACAATTTTGTTTTGATTTTCTATATCTTTGGGCTACTAGGATTAATGACAGCACTTCCTAATACTAGATTTTTTCGAAATTGAGATACATGTTAGCGAGCACTCAACTACTCCAATCCCAAGAATCTCATTGTAGAGTAAATCAGATCTTTCTCAGTGAAAATCAAATTTATCAACAATCCCACATGACCCAAGGAAACTGATTCACTGTGATAATTTTTTATCTTCCTATAAGACTTCAGAATTTTTCAAGCTTTTGGCAAAGTGGAATAAAGACTTCTTTTTAGGTTTTCCATTTTCTCTCCCACGTCAGTTCCTAGACTTTAGTATGATATTTATTCTTCAAACACACTAATGCTGCTGATTCAGATGTCTAATTATTATACTATAGTGATTTTAAAATAGGCATAAGTGGATGAGTAAAAACACTGGAATGCACATGATACATAGCTATATTCTATATATCTCACAGGGATATGAAACTATGTAAAATTTAAGATTGCCCCATTTGCATAGTGTGGCAGGTAGCACTCTTAAGCCTATAGCCCCCTCTGCTGGGTGGAGTTGATTTTCCCAGATTTATTATGCACACCTTGAGTAAGAGGTCTTATTCAGCCTTCTTTGAGTGCTCTTGATCATGCCCTAATTAGTTCAAAATCCCATCTCTGTTCTGGCTTATAGTATGCTACATGGATTCAAGACTCAAACACATGGGTTTCTTGTTTCTCAATAAACTTCTATAACTACTGAAATTTGGGTTACGTGTATAAATCAAACTTTATTTTTAGCTATACTTTTCTCTTTTCACACATCTAGCGTATCTAAACCATGTGAGTTTTTTAGGGTTCAAGCTTCATTATTTTATTATTAAACATAATAGTATTTACACCAATCATGAATACTATGCAAAGACCTAGAAATCACAGGGACATCTGTAAGATATTTTGTTTGATTTTTTTCCTTATAGGAATTTGCATATGCTTTTTATGTAAAAAACAAAACTTAACATATACCTAAGTGACATCATAATTTTTGTGAAACTATTACATTATCATAAATATTCCTTTTTTCTTAAACATTAAGAGGCCATTTTCCCTAAGAGAAAAGTCAACACAACCTGACTCAGGCAAAGCAGTGAGAATGTTGATCTCGGAATGTGCTCCTGTTCATGAAAGCAATTGCCATTGTGCCATTGGGTTGCAGGAGGCCTCTGAGTTATGAAGCTGGGGAAACACTACCTGTAATGAGTAGTTATTTCTTCATCAATTAAGGAGAAATTAAAGCTAAATGGTAATGTTAGTCCCCTTGAGGAACCTTATATGGTGCACGTAAAATGTATATCCCAATACAACTGTGAAATGACTTTTAAAACAAAGTAGGCAAAAGGCATGCACGTATACTAAAATTAGCCTATTTACACAATCTCAATAATGGCTTTATTCTAGTCTTAGTAAAACTGTGGACTATAATCATTATCAATCGCCATCATCATCATCTTCCTTGTTAGCGATGCGATGCTGTGCTCATTTATTCAGTTTAACTTTTTCTCTCATTATTGTTCTTGTACAGGCAATGAACATGTTGGACATCAGTCCTGGATATTGATTGGAGGCCTTAGCAAGACAAAACCCAACTATTCTAGGTATTAGGAAGTCCATTGTAGTTGTATGTTGTGCTAATGACATTGCATAAGAACGAAATAAGCTCTCGATAAACATAGAGAGCAAAAAAGAGCTGATATTGTTTGATGTGCTTGGAAATAATAAACGGGGAAAAGCTAGTGTGCAGAATGAGTAAGTGTTTTATAGATAAATTTTTCTTCCTTCTCCTGCTCTTTCTACATTTTCTTTTCTTCTATTGTTCCTCACTATCTTCTTCTTTCTTTCTACTTCTGAGACCCAGCACTTCAAGACACTAGATCTTCTCTTTGATTTCTGGTTGACTCTTTGTTTGGTTTTGAGGTTAGGCGTGCATTACACCTGGATGGCATGAATTTTCTGGCTCTTGAATTGTTAAAAACATGATCCATACCTGAAGGCATGAAATTATTTTCTTAACTGCCCTTACAATGTATATGAAGGGTAAAAATAATAAATCACTATAAGCTGGCCATGTGGGCATCATTAAACAGATGGTATAAATATCTTTCTAGGAGTTGGGGATTAGTATTGAAATTTATACTAAATTAAAACATACATGTTTTACTCGTTATTATTTTAAAATTGTTTTTCAAACCAGATTTTTTTAAGCTATTGCCATTTCTTTGAGAACATGTGAAAGACATACGTTATATACCAGCAGGACCAAAATAGTAAAGTAGCTCCCTGACTCCCTTCTAAACCTTGGCTCTTTGTATGGGACACTGGGTCCTTCTGGTACATTGCTGGGGTTTCTTTTCTTTCTCTTTCCTTCATTCAATCCTTCCTTTGTTCATTTCTTCCTTCTTTCTCCTTTCTTCCTTCCTTTCTTTATCTTTCTTTCTTCCCTTTCTCTATTTCTTTCCTTCTTCCCTGATTTCTTCTTCCCTTCCCTCCTCCCTAGTCATTCCTTCCCCCTCTCCCTCTCCCTCTTCCTCTTTTCTTTTTTCTTCTTGCTGATTGCCTGTCAAGGGAAACTTTTGGGAAGAGATTCAAAGTAACTCATAAATATGACAGTAACAAAGCACTGATAATTTTTCTTAACCTTCTTTAAGTTCAATTTTAGTGAGAGTAATGTTTTAAGCAAAAGCTTGGGATTCCTATCCCAGAATCTCAAGTTTTTGTGGAGAGTTTGTGGGGAATATGTTTAGAGGAGTACATGGATTCTTTCTGGTTTCCTTTTCTTGACCATCCCATTTTCCAAATGATTTCCTACTATATAGACATGTATCAGCCACTGTCTAGCCACCAATCGGTAATACTGAGCCCTGAAATATTAAATCCTAGCTCAGACTGTAGCTAGAAATACTTTTGTGAGCACTTTGCTTAATTAATCTCTAAATTTTACTTCACTCACCTGGACAAGTAAGAATAAATAAAGTCATATATAAGATGCTATACCTGGTCCATGATGCTTGGCAAGTATTTGCTTTCCAGAGATGAGAAGCTATTCTCCTCTTTTTTACACTTAGAATAAGCCTGTGCTACGACCATACATTTCATTCTTCCATCCCCAAGGCCCAACTACTTGCAAGGTATCATATACAAAAATACTTCAGAAAAAGACAAAGTGAGTCACAGGTGAGAGGGTAGCCATAGTTTTAAATAATAATAACTAAAGAGCCAATCATTATCATTCAAAGATCTTAAATGATTATGTTATACTTTTAAGTAATACATTATTTAGAGTGCTATTATAATAATAGAAAAGGATATGTGGATAAAATAAGAAAGCTACAAAGACAGCAATAGGCAGGATTCAGTGGGAGGGTAAGATGTGAAAGGAGAGCTAAGTTCTATGTAGCATCCTAAAATCAGGTCTGGGCTTAAAGGAACAGAAATAGGGCTTGCTATTAAAGGCAATAACTTCCTCAAATAAGGAGACCTTAAGGAAAGAGAAAGGCTGGACACAGATTTTCTACTTGCTCAGCTTGTTCCAAAGATTGGTTTTTCAGGCACTTTTTATTGGTATGTGCAAATGCAAAACAAAGTGACAGTGATGGTAACACATTTCAGTCTGGGAGCGCATTTCTGTCACAGAACACCCAATTGTTTTGATCTAGTATTTTTTTCCTTCCTCATCTTCTATTTCTTCCCTGAGCAATGCAGTCAGCTCAAAACAATGAGAGCTTCCTGTTTGAGAAAGCCAGGAGGTAAGAAATTCTACAGGCTTGCTCTTTCAATCGAACTTTGATAGCAATGATTTGACATTCTCTTCCTTCTCAAGTACCATCTTACGTCTAGGCATCTCATCAGGGCATCGTCATAATCATGTCATTTTATATTTCTTGTGCTACACATAGAGATGGTAGATACTAGTGACAAGACACTCACTTCTAGTTACCATACTATCTTCTTTCAATAAATTATAATCAATATGTTATCATCTATTATTAGGATAGCTAATTAAATCACTAATTTTTGAGATGCTAAGGGAAAGAGAATATAAAACAAGTTCCTTCATTACTGTAGGATTTGCATTGCTTACAAAGTATAGTTCAGATGATAGCTCCTTCAGTATGTGGTTGCAAGGTTGGACTAGGAGATATTTTGGAATGATATTCTGATATTCTGTGTACTTTGCTCTGAGTGGACATTGGAGAGCGAAATGATTAGTTGTCTTAGAATTGGATTTATTAATTAATGTTTTCTCTTTTTCTTTGGCAATGATATCCATGGTGTAAGTGCAAAATTATTCCAAGTGGCTATGTAATATGTGTAACAAACTGTAGCTTGAAAGAAAATATTGGTAGAGTTCATAGCCTGTCCTAGAGACCAGGGTTTCAATTTCCACCCCCACTTTCAGACAGAGAGAGCTTTCTCATGAATATAGAACCTATGGAATGTGGAGGCAGAATACTAATGAATTCCACAATATTAATTCTAGAAGTATTGAGTGACATCCAAAGAAGAATAAGTCTCAGAGGTGTATACCAAGATATTGCATAGGACTAGATCATTGCTTGCAGTATTAACCTCAAAGTGGGACAAAAATTGAGGTTTTGTTGGGCTAGATTCACACACACACACACACACACACACACACACACACACACACACACCGAAATTTAGAATAGGGATATGAGGAAAATAAATGGAAGTATGTTTTGTATTCTGAGTATTGTGTCTTTTTAATTAATCCTTTCCTGGAGTCATGGGTGATCATAGGATTTGGTAATTCAAAGCCTAGTCATACTCTCTCCCTTATGGCATTATTCTACATTGTCTTTTAATTTCACAGTTATGGCTTAGATTATATCCATTTATGTTTGCCAGCACCTGGATCTTCCTGCATCTCCTACAGGATTCTAGGTCTTGGAGAATAGATGTCTCAGGATCTATGGCGTCATTAATATATCTATTAATGATGTAATAAATTTCTATAAAATGAGCAGATGAATATCTGAATGAATTCCAGTTCAGATTTCTACTTATGAATTCCATTGCTGCGCATTTGTCCCAAAGATTACAACCCAGAATATAGTGAAGCCACCAGTACAACCGTGTTCATGGCAGCACTATTCACCGGAGGGAAGGTGTGGAATAAACCCAGATGCCCCTCAAAGGATGAAGAAAATATGGTATATATACAAAAGGGGGATTTGACTCATCCATCAGAAAGGATGATACTGTACCATTTTTAAAGAAATAGAAAACCCAGAAACTATTAGTTAAGTGAAATAAGTCAGGCCCAGGGAGGCAAAGGATGCATGTTTTTCCTTATATGTGGTAGCTAGATTTAGTATATGACCTTACAAGCAAATGTACTGGGTAGTATGCAAGTGTACCCAAATGCATTATCTGAACTATGTTAGACTTAAGGGAGAACTCAAATAGCATAATTTCTTAAAATGACAAAGTCAAAGTTCAAAAAACAAACACCAGGAAGTGGGTAATTGCAAAGGATAGTGTGTGGTCAAGGGGGAAGAGGTAGACAAAACAAAGAGGAATAGTTAAGAATTCAATGCAGTGGGTGCCAGTTTCTCATGCCTGTGATCTTCACACTCAAGAGGCTGAGATCTGAGGATTGTGGTTCAAAGTCAGCCAGGCAGAAAAAATCCATGAGACTTTTATCTTCAATAAACTACTCAGAAAATGCCAGAAGTGGAACGTGGGTCAAGGGGTAGAGTGCTAGTCTCGAGCACAAAGTGGCTCAGGGACAGCTTCCAGGCCCTGCATTCAAATCTCAGAACTGAAAAAAAAATCTAAGCATCCAACTAATTTATGAAAATAATTCAGTGTATATCTTACAAAATTAAGAAGAGTGAGGGAATGACTGGGGAGGGGAAGGAGAACAGAGAATATTGAAGGTTGACATTGAACATGATTCATAAACTGCTTTGGTGAATGGCAACTTCTTTGTACAGGTACTTAAAGATAACATAAAATAAGGCAATAAAAAGAAATAGAGAAAAATGTCAGCTGACTTTTAGGGAATCAACAAAGATTGCCTGCCTTATTGATTTATTTATTTAACCAATATATCTTAGATGATAGCAAGAATGAGAAAGTAAATTAACAGAGGATGATTGCCTTGCAACATGAAAGCCATATTTGAAAAGGACTTCAGATTAAATTCAATGAAGTATACAGCATGTTGCCTATTCTAAGGTAACAGTAAGCAATGAATTGAAATATAGAATGAAGTAGAGCTAATAAATTGTGCTAATTACTCTAACAAAAGTATGTCCTTGGTTTACTGTTGAGAATTCATGCTGCCATTTCCCCAGCCCTGGGGCAGTGTAAAAGCTAGCCACGCCCATCTTCCAGGTTCTACAGGAAGAGAAGCAAAGAAGCCCCACCTTTCGGCCTGGCCATGTGGGTAATGGTGGAGGCCCGGTCTTTGGGGGACTGTGGTCTCCCCCCATAGACGAGGTTCTGTGACATCACCTGAGGGACAGTCCATCTAGCCAATCGTTAATATTCAATTAGTCCCTCCCCTTCCTGCCCGCCATTACCTTTATAAAACCTGTTCCTGATTAAAGTTTTTTGAGACTGGTGGAACATCCAAACCGGCTCCCCAAGATCTCTGTCTTGCATCTACTCCGGACATGTGAGGCAGTACGGGGGAGGTCTCGGCATCTTTTCTCGACTCAGCATAGCCCATAAATACATGCTTTGTTCCTTCTGTGGGCGGGAGGGGGGTAAAGCTGAGTGTTTCTTCACAATTTGGGATTTATCATCTCCCTGGGTGAAGCGGGGAGAGAGGGTCTTGAGCCCCGACAGTTTTCTGTAAGAAGAGATGAGCCAGTCAGAGGGGTTTGGAAAAGTACTATGTGGGATTTGAAGAGAAACTCTCTTGTCAGAGACAAGGATTTGGACAGGGAATCAAAAATGGACAGTAGGCCCCAAAAGGTATGATATTCATTTCAACATCTTACACCAAACCTAGCTAAACGGAAGAATGAATGAATGAACATCCGTGTTGCATAGCCCATTAACTTCCAAATGTTCCTCTGCTGCATGTATATAATCATTAGAGGATTCTTTTCAGGGTGTTTCCTTATTATCGTCATTTGGGGATGTGAGAAATTACATTCAACAGCCCAGAAAACTACCCTCAAGAGATTCCATTAACATCTGCTTATCAAATATCAAGTCCTTGCACTGGTAAATATCTCCATTCACATCTCCAGTTACTCTGCCTCGTTTTAGTGCTAGCTAATAAAACCTAAGCATGCATCCGAAAATAAAATATTTGCCCAGCAAAAAATATTTGCCCATAAACAAACCTATGGGCGTGGGGTACCTCTTTAATAACCATTATGTACATGAATTTACTGTGATAGCTGCTGATGTATTTTATACAGAGAATAAACATGGACTGTGGTGATCAAGGAAATAGGAAAAAAATCTTCTTCAACAAGAGATTCTCTGGGAGGAAGACTTCCTCACCACTGTATGGTGAGTGGGATCTGCTGATATATTTAATTTTTCCTGTCTTACTATATATAGCTTTGTCTATTTTTAGATAATTAGTCACCAAATATGTCAGTGTATGAAGTAGCCCAAACTAAACAGTAGAATGATTGAACCAGAGTAAAAGGAACTGTGGGTCCTTTTTATGTTTAATTTGGCTTTTACTAGGGTTTGCACTCAGGACTTCACAGGCACTAAACTTTTCTTATTCAGTTGGTGCTCTGCCATTTGGCCCATGACTCCAGAATAGCTTTTGTGCTGGTTATTTTTGGAGGTAAATTCTCATGAGCACATTTGTCCAGGCCAACATTAAACCAGATCTCAGCCATCTGAGTATCTGAGTAGCTAGGATTGAAAATATGAGGCAGAGGGCTGGGGATATAGCCTAGTGGCAAGAGTGCCTGCCTCGGATACACGAGGCCCTAGGTTCGATTCCCCAGCACCACATATACAGAAAACGGCCAGAAGCGGCGCTGTGGCTCAAGTGGGGGAGTGCTAGCCTTGAGCGGGAAGAAGCCAGGGACAGTGCTCAGGCCCGGAGTCCAAGGCCCAGGACTGGCCAAAAAAAAGAAAAGAAAATATGAGGCAGAGTTGCCTGAGTCTTATGTGTGCATATATATTATACTGTCAATTGTTTCTGAGGCATGAGTCGATATTGAACAAGATTATTTCTAGCTCATTTTGGGCTTTTATCCAAAGCCAAAGAGAAAGCTACAGTAAATATACGTCCATTCCATTAGTGAAATTTTGAGACTTCTCATGAAGACTATCCTGAGTATGAAAGCTTTACTTTCTGCCTTTTAACCTCAGTTTACCTTTTCCCTAATAAGCCAAAGGATTTTGAAATGTCATAATTTTGTGCATTCTGAGCAAATTCTCAGCAAATTCCTACTCATCCTGAAAAACAATCTGCAACCTGTGTCTCAGAGTAAGAGAACAAATTGAGACTTCTCCCTTCCCCAAGGATTTCAGTTGTGACTGATATGCAAGATATATGTGAGCACAGAAAGTGGTTCCTGAAAAGCTGGGTCTTCACTCAATTGGAAAAAAAGTGAATTCTAATACACTATTGGTGGAAATGTAAACTTGTTCAACCACTTTAGAAAGCAGATCTTCAAAACCCTAAACATATAACTATCATATGATCCAGCAATTTCACTCCTGGTCATTATCCAAATGATTACAATCCAGGATACAGTAAAGCCACCAGCACAACCATGTTCATTGTAATACTATTCACTATAATAAAGGTGGAATCAGTCTAGCTGCTCTTCAATGGATAAATGGATCAGGAAAATGTGACACATACAAATACACACACACATACACACAGTATATATAAAATTATGTTAAGTAAAGTAAGTCAGGCCCAGAAGGACAAATATTGCATGCTTTCCCTTAAATATGGAAGCTAGAAATTAGCATATAAAAAGTAAATATATTGTATGGTATGCAAGTATATACAAATGTATTAACAGATGCATGGCAGATTCAGTGGATAAGTCAAATAGTTTAATTTTATCTCTATTCCAGGGGCAATCTCAATATGTCTGACTGCAAAATTCTCTTGAGGACCTATTTTTTTGTTTATATTGTGAGAATAAAAATCTTTCCATATAATTGTGAAGCCATGCTCCTTCACTGTCTTGAAGGTGTCAACATTCCATCTTACTAATAGTGTATAAAGTTAAACATGTGGGGAAGGCCCAAGAAAGCAGTGGTAACAGGAGATGTCTTAATCCTGGACCTCAGCAGAGCTGGGCAGCAGAGATCAGCTATTTGAGTGAGTGCACTAATAAATAAATCAGGAAGTGTTTGCAAACATTTCTGTAGGTGATCTACCCCTAGCCAAGAAAGGTAGTCCAGTTTTTCCACAAACACAAACTTAACTCTTCCTTAATTTAGATAAAGTCTAGAACTATTGCTCATCAATTCACATTTATTGAGCATCTATTCCATGTCAAGGGCTGTTCCAGTTGCCAGTATCTGTTATTATGTTTTTTGTTTTTTGTTTTTTTAATAATTGCCATTTCAACTGTTATGTCATTCTAACTGGGATGAGTTGGAAGCTCAATGTTGTTTTGATTTACATTTCCTTTACTGTCAGATATGTTGAACATTTCTCCATGTACTGTTGGCCATCTTTACTGCTGACAAGTGTTAAGCTCAGTTTGGATGGAAGGAGATAGATTTTATTAATTTTAAAGTTATTGGTAGGAAAATAAATTGCTGGTTCTACGCAGAAATCCTGAGCTGACATGGGCCTGTAGGCTGATTCACAGTGAAGCTGAGAAGTTCATATTTTAAGCATGTTTTTTTCAAATCTGTTTTGCTGTGTGAAATATCATTAAGCATGTAATATTACCTTCGTAGATCACTGTGATGGTTTAACTATCAGAGAATTTCACAGCATATATAATATTATCAAAATGAATCAATATCTTAACCTCCAGGCTGATTCCTCAATTACTGTAACTACCAGTTGCTAATTGGAATGCTTTTTTACACTCTGCTCTCCTTCTTGACTGTCCACGCTTGTCCTGTGAATGCAACCAAGGAGCGCAAATAAATTGAGCGTGAACAATTAGACTATTCAGCTTTGGGTGATGTAAAGAGAGATGTGAAATACCATTACATGGCATAGTGATTTTGAGTTTGGGGGCTGAGGCATGACTCCATCCATCTTACTGAATCTCTCAGTCCTGCCTAGAGTGGAAGATGAGATGTTAAAAGACCTGAAGCAGTTCTAAAGCTTCTGATATTTTCAAATGATAATGAAGAGTTTAGCTGGAGTTGCTTTACATAGCATCTAACAGAGCTATTATCAGCCTGTGATGTTACTCAGTGGGGCAGCCATTTAAAGCTACTTTCTTTAAGGCAGAGCGGATCTAGCTTTGAATTGCTACTGAAGATGCTAAGCTTCTGTCACTACAGGTCTTGCTTTACATGGTAATGTAGGCAAGTGAATCTAGACAGAGGACCTATGGGATTAAATGTGGTTGGAGGAAGAGGAAAACTGTACTCCTCCTGAAATTCACTTTGGCTTTACCTGGAAACTTGATTTCCCTTTGGGAAGAGTATAAAATCAGGCTGGTAAAAATAATTGAACTCCAAAGAACAAAGAAATAAATCTGGCAATTTTCAATGATCCTCAGAAGCAAAACAAATCAGGGATATTTCACTGACTAATAACTAAATGTGTCAATGGCTTTTTCTCACTCACTATTACTGAGTCAACATTTCCTGTCAGGTCACAAAGCAATTCAGTGCTTACAAAATAATCCAAGTGAGGGGGGAAAATTGCATCAATTATGATTGATACACTGAAGATAAAAGCCATTGTTTTTGTTTATGCTCTTCTTAGATTCCTTAGGAACAGAAAGCTCAGGAAAATGAAAACGTTCATTAGGTTCAGTTTAGTTATACACACCTGAAAATGAACCAATAATGAACCAAAGTTAGGCTGATGAATAAATTAGTGAGGTTCATTTTTTTTATGTTTTTCTCAGTTTCCCAAACTCTAATATACATATGAATTTCCTGAAAAATCTTGTTAAAATTCACATGGTTGGTCTTTGGCTTTTCTTTGTTTTTTCTTGGAATTCTGATTGGATGTTTGGAGTAGGGCCAGTGACTATGGGGTGATGATGTTAGTATGTCCTCTGTGAGGGACACTGTGGGTAAAAATGGAAGGTGTTCCATATTGAGAGGGCATCGCACTGAGAGGTCATCTACACTGAAAGCAAGTGGAAATTACTTATTCCAGGCAGTGTGGGTGTGAGGGGATGAAGTCTGCTGTGGCTGAATCATGCGGATTTAGGTGAATTCGTTGGTCACCAACAGCAGATTCTTCTGAAGATTCTCCTCCTGTGAAATAAAATTCACATAATGAGCAGCTAAGTTCTGCAGGACGGTGGTTTGAGATCTTTGGTCATTTTATATAAAGTTCAAGAGGAAAAGGAGTAATATTTAGGGGGTAGAACAGATTTAAAAATAAGACACCCCTCCCCCCGCCAGGCCAAGAGGCTGAGATTTGAGGACCTCTGTTCAAAGTTAACCTGGGCAGAAAATTTAGTAAGATTTAATGAAATAGCAAACATGTCAAAAGTAGAGGTGTGGCTTAGGTGGTAGAGTCCTAGCCTTGTGAAAAAAGAAAAGAAAAAAGGCCTAGCAAAAGCACAACGATTTGAGGTCAAGACCCTGTATCTGCACAAAAAGAAAAGGAAGGAAAAGAAAAAGCCAAGCTTACTAAATTCTCAATATATGGAGAAACGATACAAGTAAATCTGCAGCACCCACTGTTTATATTTTGGAACTCTCAGTGAATCTTTCCAAACCTTAAGTGTGACAAAAAAAAGCACAACAAAACACAAAATTCTTTCTTTTGGGGGGAAAACATAGCCATTTATTTGATTTGTGAACAAGGAAATTGTTCACCAGACATTTCCTGAGTTTATCCCAATTCACTCTCCTGAACCTGAGACCTAGGCTTTGAATGGGCATAGTTGTCTCCAGAGGGGATGCAAAAAAACAATGTTTTCCTAATTTATGTATTCATTCGTTCGCTTATTTTCTGGTGACAGCAAGACCAATTAGTGCATCTAGGCTGGCTGAAGAAAACAGGAGCTGAAATGAGAGTGACATTTAGAAAAGATTTCTTTTCAAGCTCTGTGTCTTTAGGAAGGCTCAGTGCAGTGACCTTATGCTAGGAATTCAGCTTTCAGCTGGTGTGTCCAGCATTAAAGGTGACAGGGAAAATAAAAGTCTTCCTTCCAAAGATTGTATGTGCCTTGGGCAAAGGTTATAGATGTGATGTCTTTGAACATTCTTCTTCATGATGGCTCTGTTGCTGGAAATGGGCATCGAAGAGAAGAAATCTGCAGGGAGCTGAAGCTGCTTTCAGGGTAATGATTGTCAAATCCTTTGCCACTTGAATGCAGAACAAGGGAGGGATTCGTATTTACATCTAAATAACCAGTTTGCTTGCCATTTTTCTCCTTTCGTTTCTGACACTGTCTTATCTTTGTAGACTTGAAATAAAGAGGACATGTGGTGGTTCAAAAACGTTAGCCTCAATTTAAAGGAAGGCTATCCTTCTTGCAATCCAGCAACTTTTGAGATGAGAGGCCGGTTTGGAGACTTTCCCTGGTTTAGCTTGGCATTGGGGTAGGGTAATCAAGCAAGAGTATAAAGTAGAATCTTTCCAGTTCTCTGCCTCTGCCTGGGAGGAACAAGATATTCTAAACAGAGTAGGTTATGTATTATTTTCTTTATTCACTGGCAAGGGTGGGCTAGGAAGTAGATATACTGGGACAATAAACATTAAAAGAAGTAGATTCAGATTAACTTTCCTTTCAATTCATTTGAAATGTAGGAGCATAGCAGTGATTTTATCTTTCCATCAGAACCCTGTAGACTAAATTATACCTTCCCCTGGAAGTTTACATAATTATCTACCCTGAAACTCTCACATGTATAAGTCACCTAGAAGAGCACAAATGAGAAGAGCAGAGGATCTATTTTTGGTATGAAGTATATTGAAGTACATGTCCTGGGAAAAATTTTCATCATTGACTCATTTGTTACTGTATTTATGATTTCTGGTCACCAACGTGGCATCCTTATCAGCCCCTTCTATACTGTTCTTTTCATGGCAGAGGAAAAGTTCAGAGCAACATACCTGTGAGTCATTCATCTAGATGGTTCGAAGTGAAACCTCACTATGCTCATGAGACTCGAAGCTTGAATGGGAAGAGAAGCATTATTTTCTAGTGCCAGGAAACTCACAGGCAGAGAACACAGGTAGACGCCATTATCACAGATGTATCTTTAGCTGTCAGGAGGCACACCCACCGACATGACATGTGCAGTAGACATTTTGGGTATCCTCCACGCCCCCAAGACTGCACATGTCTGCAGCTCCTCTTGGTGACCCCATTGAATCTCCTGCCATGGTGCCTCAGGTGCTGGGATCCCATGAAAAGTTTTCTGACTTTGGAATTCCACTAGCAACTTTCCTGATTTCCAACTCCCTCCTCCACAACTATGCCCCCAAAGCTGTGAAAACTTGAAGTATTTCTTGATGTCTGTGTGTTGTTTGCCCTTGATGAACTTTTTTTTCCTAAGCCATATAGTGTCTGATGAGCAATCTTGTATTTCTCCTATTATTCAAAATAAGATAGAAGCTTAAACACTGAAGTCAGACTGCCTTGGTTCAAATGCCGTCTTTATCAGTTAGTAGCTGTATGACGTTGGGCAAACAACTTAACTCGTCTGTGTCTGGGTTTTCTTACCTGAACAAAAAGAAAATGTTAAGATAATTAGCCATAATTGAATCTAAGAGCTTCTGGAAGAACATAGAAGATACTTATATAAAAGCTTTAACAGCATCTTCTACATAATAAGCCCTCTAAAAAGTGTTACCTTTACTATCATATTAGGCAATGCATATATAAAACAGTTTATCTTTGCAAGGAACACTCACCTTATACTAGTCCTGTATCTTTGGTAATCATGTAAGAAAGTTAAATTTTAGTAAGCTGTGGTGCTCCCTCCGTTTTTTAGGAGGCTCACATCCAGCATAGAGGGTATGACCCATATGTTAATACTCAAACTACAAGACCTGAAAATGTCACCTGCTTGAGATTGCAGGAGAGAGATTTGAATTTGGGTAGAGATTAGGGAGACATGGAGGCAACATTAACAGAGGACCTGGAAGGAGATTGGAAACTTCCAGTGAAGAAAATGCTATGGATGACACAAAATATTGTAGCACACAGAGTTAAACAAATAAATGGAGCGTCGATGAAAGAGAGGAGGCCAAGGAAGGCCTAGCTTGTCTATGCAATAAGTGCTGACTTTAATCGCCAGATCTGAATTAGGGAGACTGGTCACCATGACTCTTTGGAAAATTACAAGGACCTTTCTGCTGCAGGGGACCTTGTTACCTGTAACTTAATGGTTGAGCTAAATAAGCTAATAGATTTGAGTTCCTGTTTTCTCTGCATGATTTCCAATGGGTAATTGCTTTTTTCCTTGTTCTGGAATAAATTCTATTCTAATAATAAATAAAATAGAATAGCAAAGGTATATAAAAACTATCATGAGCAAATAACCAGGATCTGGTAAACCTTCCATGACCCAAGACCTGGCAGAATGGTAAAACGGAGAGGAGAGGCAAGGAGAAGACAGGGGAGGACAAGACAGAGGAGGGGAGAAGAAGGGTGGGAGAGGCATAGGATGAAGGAGAGGAAATGAATTCCATTCAAGAATTTGATTTTAGGGCTGGGGATATAGCCTAGTGGCAAGAGTGCCTGCCTCGGATACACGAGGCCCTAGGTTCGATACCCCAGCACCACATATACAGAAAACGGCCAGAAGCGGCGCTGTGGCTCAAGTGGCAGAGTGCTAGCCTTGAGCGGGAAGAAGCCAGGGACAGTGCTCAGGCCCTGAGTACAAGGCCCACGACTGGCCAAAAAAAAAAAAAAAAAAAAAAAAAAAAGAAATTTGATTTTAAATCATTGAAAATACATGAGTGGAAAATATTGAGGTTGCAAAACTCAGTCTTCATTCATTGAAAATGGAAAGCCAGCCATGTGGCTTATGTAATTGGGAGGCAAAGCTACAAGGATCATGGTTTAAGGTCATGAAAGAGTTATTAGAATGTATCTCAAATAATAAGCTATTTGTACTGGTGGCAACTATAATCCCAGCTACACAAGAGGCAGAGTTAAGAGGATGTCCCAGAGTAAACTTGAAATAACTGAAACAAAAAAGATGGGTGCATGGTTTTCAAGTGTTAGAGTGCCTGCCTATCAAGTTCAAGGCAATTAGGCAATCTGGACAAACCAGGCACAAAGCAGGTACTCAATGGGAGATAGTTACTTCTTCAGTATTTCCATTAATTATTTTACACACATTAGTTCATTTATGTTCTCATGCTTGCCCTATTAATACTACAGCTATCTGCACCATAGATGCAGAGATGAAAGCTTAAGAGCTAATAGTTTGCCAACATGACACAGCTAGAAAACCACAGAGACGGGTTTTAAGCCTGGATAATTGGAAGCCATGCTCAGAATTACTATTACACTCTCTTATATTGGTGTCCTCTAATCTCTATGCTTTAGGGGACTGTAGATAAGACAGAAGCACCGAATATGTTCTGTGTATATGATAATAGGCACAATAAAAAGTGTATTGATAGAGCTTTCAGAGAAGAAATGAATAAAATGGACAAATTTCTGAAATCCATGGAGAAAACTTCCCAGATGTCATAGCGCTATGGCTAAACCATGAGATGAACAGTTTGGCAGAGCTATGGGTGTCAAACAGGAATACCATGCTAAAAGAAAGCAGAAAAGATCAAGAGAGTTTGGTTGTGTATCCTTGGTATCAAAATCAAAATGGGCCATGCCCCACAATTTCACTATTAATCACCCAAGAGTGAATGAGAAATGCACAGGAATGCTTGTGTGAAGTATTGGCTTGAAGTAGAGAAAAATACAAAGTAAGTGTACAACAATAATAAAACTTACAGGAAGTCATACTATCTAGTTAATAGTGAGGATGGAGAAACAGATCATTGAACAGTGAAGACAGCTGAAGATAATTACAAACAATATCACACAAATATGCTGTTGACATAGAGGAAAATCCGAAAGGATTTACAAAATGTTGAGAGTGGTCACCATCAGATGGAATGTTTTAATTTCTCTCCACCCTTATTTTTTGCATGGTTTAAATTTTTACACAATAGATGGATACTCTCCAAGAGTCAGGCATAAATTGAACAGCAAAGCAATAAAATTAGGAAACTTACTTATCAATAGAATTACAGACTAGGTCTATATGAGGTATAAGAAGTAGGAACAAAAAGTTCCTAGCATTTTTCTTTACACTGATGACTTCCGTGAACAAAATGGCCTAAGGAAATAGAATGCTTCAAAGCTGAGACACGACATCTGTTCAGGAGATTGCCAAACTGCAATCCTATCAACTTTTAATTCTTCAAGGTGTTGCTAGCCAATGTGTGACAAGTTACACTACATAATCACAGTACATTGTATGTGTGTAGATATCCCTTTGCCTTTGGAATGGACGTTACAGAAGGCAGCAGAGTCTACCAACCAAGAGACACTGATTCAGGACAGCAGGAGCAGTTCATGTCGACATTCAAAGACAGGACTAGAGCTGGGAATATGGCTTAGCGGTAGAGTGCTTGCCTAGCATGCATGAAGCCCTGGGTTCGATTCCTCAGCACCACATAAAACAGAAAAAAAAAAAAAAGAAAAAAGCTGGAAGTGGTGCTGTGGCTGAAGAGGTAGAGTGCTACCTTTGAGCAAGGAAATATCCAGGGATATTGCTCAGGCCCCGAGTCCAAGCTCCAGGACTGGAAAAAAAAAAAAAAAGATGGGACTAGTGATTGGGGAGCTTTGTCTATAGACTTTATCTTATGTGCCATGTTTTTGTGAAAAGGGTAACTGGGACCAAGAGAAAAGTGCTATATCTCCTTAGAGAAGTCAGCCACTGCACATACTGTGGTAAAATCTGAATATTTACAAATAATTTAAATAAAACCACTGAATTCCAAAACATCACACACATAATACTTGACATTCAGACAAGGTAGCCCAACAAGCTAAATCTCCACTGTGTTTTCAAGGCACCTGTATGTATGTCTGTTGCAATCTGACACTGACGATTGGCAATTAAATCATCACATGAAATGAATAGTTGTTGAATCAGAATGTTATTAAGTTCACACTGTATGGTAGTATTGGCTTATTTTCATCACCTAGTCTTCAACTCCCCCTTTCTTTTTTTTTATAAAACAGTCTCTATATAAGCAATTTTAACCTTCACAGTATTGTCTTGTGTAGCTAAATTCAATTTCGACTATAGATTAGTTTTGTTATTTATGTCTGTGTTTGTCTTCAAGACAGAGGGGAGACATTTGTCTCATGATGGCCTTCCTTGGGGCCTAACTTCCAGTCGCTAGCACAGATTAAACCACTCTGAGGTGGTATGATTTAAAAGACCAAGTGCTCACTTGTAACAGATGCTGTGTTGTGCTGTCCAGCCTTCATTTTCCACTTTTCTACTTTCTTCTACATTTGCATCTCTCAAATCCAGGCTCCTCAAAGTCTTTTTTTTTTCTTCTTCTTCAAATTTTTATTATCAAACTGATGTACAGAGAGGTTACAGTTTCATACGTTAGGCATTGGATACATTACTTGTACTGTTTGTTACCTCTCCTCAAAATCTTAAAAGTTAGAATATACCTAGATCTTATCCTGCCCTCCTTTCCCCAATTTACATGTCAGTTTTCATTCTTCTATCTTGGGTTGCTGGACTGTAAGATTATCCACTGTTCCTTTGACCACACAAGTGAATGCACAGACTAATGGTTTGCCAAGATGTATGCCTCCTACCTTCTGGAGCCAATGGCAGGTGTGATTAAACTACACATCTGGACACAGATTCTTATGGGTGAACTGAGTGGACTCCCAACTTCCTCACTAAAGGGGGCAGAAGGAAATTTGCTCATAGAAGAGGAAGTAGAAGATAGTGATGGAGCAAGTACGTTGGAGTGACCAGGGTAGGGAAGTGAAGGGAGTCACAACCAAGGAAGGCAGGCAGCCTTCAGAAGTGAGAAAAGGCAAGCCTGCCAAGAAGCTACCCTCTACAGCCCCTTCTCAGTAGAACAGTTGCCAGACTTCTGACTTACTCAACTCTAAGAGAATATAATTGTCAGGTTTTAACGTGTTTGGTGGGTAGTAACTTTTCTAGAAGCAATGGGAGAAAGATTGGTCCTTTGTGAAAATGCCCTTCCCATTCTCTCTCCATGAACCTCCAAGCTGCTTATTTCTATAAGCTGCTGATATTGCCTTTCAATTTTGCTCCATGTTTTTAGCTTCTGTTTTACAGATGAGGAAACAGAGCCTTAGAAAGCAATGGAATATTCTCAAGGAGGCATCATTACACATCCATGGTGGATCTGTTGGAATACTCGTTTCCACAGTGGTATTTCTGATACATTAAGCATTAGATAATTCTAATCCATTAAGCATCATTTCAGTATTTCTAATACATTAAATCTCTTCTCTCAGTTTGAGCTTCCCCTTTTCCCTCTGCAGTAAAGGCAACATAGAGAGTCCCTTCCATTTGGAGTGTGTATTTTATTATATAAAATGTCAATATGCCCCTCTAATAATGATGAGCTGTTGACTTAGAAATACTTGGAGAGGAGACTTCCTGGAACCTTTTAGTGCTTCACTCCCTATTGATTCTTTTGGATGGAAATAGAATCAGAGAGGCAGAAATATCATCTTAAAATTATTTTGCTATGTGACCTCTAAGGTCCCTGGGAGCTGGATGAGTAAAAGAATCTTTCAAGAGGTTTGGTTCAGTGCCACACTTTTGATTGTCTTTATGGGGTCACTCTCATATTGTTTAAATGGACTTATTCTTTTTCTTTTGAGGCTTTTCATCTCCATTACAGATAGGATAGTGTTTTCTATTCTCCCTCCTTCCTGTCTAGCCACAGTGCAATATTGCCACACATTTATTATTGTAATAGTGACGATACAGCTATGTCTGGCATTTGGTAAGTGCCTACTGTGTGCATTCTGCATGCTGTATACATATCCAGTACTTGTTATTTTTGCATGAACACACTGGCTTTAATTATCACAATAACTCTATGATTTAGGTACTTTTCATTACTAATGCTGAAACTCCGATTAAATAACTCCCCCGTCCCCTGCCAAGGTCACAATGCTAGTAAGTGGCAGGACCAGTAGTTGGTCAAAGTCTATCTCATTTGCAAACTCATACCCTTGCTTTGAGACTTCCTCCCCCTTCCATCTTTCTCCAGGAAGTCTTGTCTCTCAGCCATGTTCTTGGTGCTCAAACTCAAAAACACTCTGGCTACATATAATCATTACCTCAGCCATCCCAATCTGGGCCAAGCCTTTAGAAAAAGCTAGGTACGTCCTCCCTCATTCTTCCAGTACCCTTGCATCCTTCCAATTACTCCACCTAGTGCAGCCTTTCTCAAGAAAAGTGCCTTGATTTACCTCCATCTCATTTGTGTGTCAACTACAGAGCCAGACTTTACTGCAGTTGGGAGAGGGGATGATTATCACACATATAGTGACTAATGACATTTCCACATGTGTACATTTTTAAAAATTGCTTCAATTTTATATTTTCTCAAAGCCTTCTAAACAGTCTGATCTTTCACAAGCTGTTGTACTCTCTCCCTTCTTCTCCACCCAAATTGAGACTTAACCAGACTTACCATGTTATTGTTGAAAACCATAACTTCACCATGGATGCTTAGAAATGATATCCTATTTCCCTCAAAATTTTTAGCATATTCTTAGTGGTTCCCAGAGTGTGATATGAAAAAATGCAAAACCACCACAGTGAGGATGTGTGTGTGTGTGTGTGTGTGTGTGTGTGTGTGTGTGTGATGAAGGGGAAGGTCACTGCTACTCTTGCTTGTTCACTTAGGGTGTTCTGAAAGTCCCATTGTCCTCTCAGACACATAAATATGTTCTTTTAATTGAGCCCCATGTTCACCACCAAGGAGAGAGAATGAAAGATGAGACATAAAATGCCTCCATTCTTTTCCACCGGCTATTACCCCAGTAATGGCACTAATAAATGTGGCATTAGAAAGAACTGGGGGAAAAATCACCATTACTCTTGCTGCCATAAGAAATGAAGATTCAAAAGGTTATTATAGGTAATAGATTCACATTCTTACATGTGAAATGATTCTGCGCTTAGATTGGATGCATTTGGCTTGATGATGGTTTTCCGATAGGATTCCTGTGTCGGTTTAATAGACATAGATGCTCAGGACCCGGCAGGGAAACTGGGATCTTCGTTCACACAACAGTGTCTCACTGCAAACAATAATTCTGCAAACAACAATCTGCTCTGAAAAGTCCAGCTAAATTCAGTTTCTGTGTTTTGCCATAATCTCAGAGAATGGGAAGGAAGATGGTGTTAGATGAAGACAAGGTGAACAAATGAAATATGTTCAGCTTGAATGAGCATACCACCCAAAAATGATTTTGAGAATCTGAAAGCAGTAGCAATCTGGATTGTGGTATACACATAACCTGACTATAGCTGATGCATTATATTTCTGCTAAAACCCAAGTTTACCAAGGCAGCATTTTAAATAAGACAATTGCTACCTTCCCTACCCTAGATTGGAAGGGATTTTAAATGTCTACCACAGCAGAGCCCAAAGCATGAATCCCAAGACTTTCAATGTATAACAGAAATAGTTACTGCTCCAAAACTTTTAATTCACAATTACCTTTATACTGGATCTTAAGGGGAGGGAACTGAGGAATTAGGGAAATATTGCTTTTCCTGCTCATTACTTACAATTTGAAACTGAAAGCAGGAAAATTGTGAACTGTGAATTTTTTCATAACTATTTTTCTCTTGGATTACCTGATCACAGTTTTTCAAGGCCTTCACCACTACCTCTGGATGAAGTGTCAAAGGTCTCTTGGTGGCTTTTCAAGTTCTCACTCATGCCTGGAACGTCAGTGCTTTTGTTCATGCCTCTCTAATATTTGCATCTCTTCTAACAACAAATCCAGCCTCTTTTTTCTGCCTCTACCAAAGTCCATGGTATTATTACCTTTCACCTAGTACCTGTGTCTCAATGGTACTGGTTATGGATCTAGTCTTGTCCTGTCTGAGGCACCATCTTATCATGTCTCTGTAGATGTACAGGTAACCTACCTGGTACCTATTTGGATCATTGGAGTTCCCTGCTTCTTCTCTTATCTCAAGTATTTTTCCATAGAGGAGAATGCATGTAGATAGGTGCTACAAACAAATTGTAATCTCATATAGACACATATATTTTTATTCCATTTTTCCTATGGCACCTTCCATCACAGATTTTGTAATAGCCTAACTCTGGCACTTCTGCCATTGTCTAATACCTTATCACTTAACAATTCCCTACTGAAGTTCCTAGATCACACTGTCTTCGCTCTGAACTCCTTTCTGATGACTAAGTTGGGTTTTCCATATCCTTATTTAGACTTCATTTCTGATTATTAGATCAATCTCAGACCATTGCTTATGCAGTGTTGTGAATTACATTGTGGCTATTTAACTTCCAGATTCACCACCATGAAATTTCTGAGTTTTGTACCTTATTGTAACAACTTATGTTTCCTTTTGAAAGAACAAGTCCCATTATAATGATATTGGACTCTTCAGTGTCCAAATCACAAATGACTTAGGCAGATTCGTACATGTCATTCAGTGTGTGTGTGTGTGTGTGTGTGTGTGTGCATGTGTGTGTATGCGCATGTATGTGTGTGTGTGCGTCTGTGTGTGTGTGTGTGTTTATAAAAGCACCATGGAAGAAAGACAGAGCAATATGGTTTAAGTGGCTTAAGTAATAAAGGTTTATTTCTCAAAGTTGTAGAGGCTGGATAATTCAAAATCAAGTTATAAGCAGAGGCACTGTCTTATGAAGATCCCCTTCTTTTTTTGTATGGATGTTTTCTTATTTTATCCTTTCATAGAAAGGAAAGGGAGAGAGGGAAGAAGGAAAAGAGGAAGGAGGGAGGGAGGGGAAGAGAGAGGGAAAGAGTAAGAGAGAGATTTCATGTTTCCATGTATGAATTCCGTTCTTGAGGATCCAACCCAGATTACTTAATATAATCCTATTAATTTCCCAATGACCTTATCTTCAAATATTATCACATATGTGTTAGGATTTCAACATAGCAATTTTAGCAACAAGGAAACCCTGTTCGTAGTAGGTGACAAACAAAATTCCAAGAGACTGTTTTACCTAGCTCAGGTTCTTTGATGTCCAAATAGTTCAAAATTTGGGGTAAGTTTGCTGGCTGTGAAGAATTATCCTCATTCTGAAAATGCTGTCAGAGACAAAAGATGTTTGTTCTCTTTCTATATTTTTCCAGCTAGGCCTCAATTTTTTCTGGCAGGTACATCTTTGACAAAGGACCATATAGTCCTAAGGGCCAGCGCCTCTTCCCCACCTGCCAATTACTGTCAGCTCCTGTGTGGATGTATGTGAAAGCTGTTTTTGATGCCAACACACACAGACATCCCACAGAGGCCTCCAGTTTTAAACCTGGAATTTACCCTAGGGACAAAGACGAGCCTGTTTAATTTGGAGACAACAAAAGATGCCCAGGGAACTATAGAATGCTAATGAAAAATGCACACTTATTAATATTTAATTTTCTTAAGCCATGGCTCTGTATAAGAGTTCCCTTGTGCCAAATATACTGGTATTATTTAGACATAGCAAAGCCTCCTTGGATGCTTCATTTTTGTAAATCAAGTATGCTTGCTGTTGTGACTCATCTGTATTGTTTGTGGTTTTAAAATTAATCAATTAATTTTATTTATTTCTGTGGCACTGGAGATTGGCAAGCTAATGGCACCTGGAATTATCCACATTATTCAACCTCACAGACACTTGCTGTGACTGAGCTTGCCCAAATCATTCATGGCATTTTCCTTGTGAATTTAGTTACCTTGCATTAACCATGACTCTGCAAAAATTTGCATTGTCTTCTTGCCTAGTTTCTGTTTAGGATATACTTAGAAATATATATTGTAAATTAGGCATTATAATTGACAAAGAATTGGATATAGTCTCAAACTAGAGGTCAAACAATCTGAATATCTTATACATTTGATCTTGCTCAAAATGGCACCTTTTTTAGCTTTCACTTTAACCCAGAGAACTGAATGATAATTTACTGTTTTCTATATTTTCTAAATATAGAAAAAAAAATATCTGTTCTGTTCAAATACTTTTCTAGGTGTATGGCATATAGCAGGAAATAAGAGGCAAGTTCTCTTCTTTTTAGAGATCAATTCTAATTTAAAAGAGATAAATTATATAATGAAAACTATTGAACAAATTTTAAATAGTTATGGGTATGATGCAGAAAATAAGACACACACATGCAGAGAGAGATAGGGAGAGAGAAACCGAGATAGAGAGAGAGAGAGAGAGAGAGAGAGAGAGAGAGAGAGAGAGAGAGAGAGAGAGAGAGAGAGAGAGAGAGAAAGGGAGAGCGGATATAGGGAACAAGTAAGGCAGATGACCTCTGATGAAAGCAAGGTTAAGTGTTTGATGCAGACAGAAAAGAGGGATCGGTTGGGAAGCAGATGTAGTCTGTCACTTGACAGACTAGGTGGTAGAGACATTAGGGAGTTTGGAGGTCGTTTCTATTTTTCAAGTGATGTTTGAGGGTGAATCATCATCTGAAGTTGAGGAAAAGCAAAGGGCAGAAAAAAGTTAAAAGAGTTAGAAAATGAGAAATAGTCATTTTGAAAGTTGAAATCTGAGGGAAGTTGTTGATGACATTTTCAGATTTGGCATCCTAGACTAATATTGGGGCCATTAAGATATTAGTAATAATTGCTGATATTACTGGGGCCTAACATGGGAGACCTGTCTGAAGAGCTGTGGTGGCTTTGCAAGAATGGCTACAATAATTACAATAGAATTTATGTTGTATGATAAGAAAGATGAAGCAATGTGGAGTTTGGTAGAAAGAGTGAATGGTGGACAGATAGATCTGCTTTAAGAACTGTTGCACTAGGCACTTTAGACACACAGAACTTCTCCCATGCAACATCCTCCACTAATTTTCTTGAATTGATCTTATTGCCATTGCACTTGGGATATTGTACCATCTGTCAAATGTCTCAAAATTGAATACTTAATGTTTCCCCTCTCCAGTATCTAATTCATCTACCTTTGGCAATACACCTAAATGGCACAGTGAGGGCTTCATCTTGTTCTCTCAAACCCCCAAGGAATCTTTCCTTTCATTCTGTATCACACTCTTTCCCCTAGAGCTTTTCACATTTCTAACAGATAGTTTGTGCGTAGTGGTGGCTACACCTGATGATGTCAGATGATTAACATAACACCCTTGACCTCCAGTTAGTAGAAGTCACTAGCAGCTCCTCTAGCTATCTCTTCACTATGACAACCAATATCATTCCTAAATTGCCATGCTGTGTTTGAGGGGGAAGCAAAATCACCTCTGACTTTATTGTAATTACACTAGTCACCTCTATGTACTCTCCATCCACTCATTCCATTAATTCCTGCATTCATTCCAAAATCATACTCATTGCTTGTTATAAACATGTTGTTGGTGTTGTCCCCTGTTGGTGGCACTACTGAGAAATGATTACATTCTTAGTGAGTGAACCTTATCAGAGAAACTGGGCCTAACTAGAGGTATTTAGTTCTCTGGGATATACCTCAGAAGAATGTATCTATCCCCTCCTCTCTCTCCTTCCTGGCCAACAATAAATGAGCAGTCCACTCTACCAAACACTTACTCTGCCTTGATATGCAGCTTTCCTTAGGCCCAACATGATGGAGCCAGATGACCTTGGACTGGACACTCTATAATATGAGCTGTAAGCTATTCCCCTCAGGTATTTTGTCATTGTGATAAAGACATGGTCAGTGATAGATGACTATCAGGAGGTAAGAATATTTAACTATAAATTAATGCCTGTTTTGTGTGTGTGTGTACCTGTATCATAATTTTGAAAAAAATGTAATGACCTCATATCATTGTGTTGCAGCAAAATTCCTCAACTTCTATTCCAAACCAGGATGAGCTTATTTCATCAAATAAAATTTAACATAATGACATCAGAAAATGACCCTTATATCCATGGAGTAGAAAAATTCTCTCATACTTCTAAGATTCCTCCTCCCTAGTAATAACTCCTCTATTTGTTACCAAGATCTTACCAGGAGCAATCTAGATTGGCTTTTTGGAGAATCTCAATTATATTTGTGCTTCTCTGTGTTTCCAGATGATAGGCACATATCACCCATCCTTTGGTCAAGATGGTGTCTCCCCAACTTCTTTTCCTTTTATGGCCTTGAGCTAAATTACCCAGGTTTCTGCCTCCCATGTAACTACTATTAAAGCCTTGAAGCACCATGCCTGATTCTCCCCTATTATTTTTTATTATATAAAATGCTAGCAAGTGAAAGTTAACATATGACCAAGGTTAAAATTAAAATTCATAATCAATCATTTAGCAGATATTTATTTTCTGGTTACTATATGCTTGACTCTCTGATCTTCTGAGATTTAAGAAAGGGTGCAGTATTAGAGAAAACGTGTGCAGAAAATACAGAGATACAGTGCTATGATAAAGGAAGTTGAGCCATAAGTAAAGATCAGACTTACAGCTTAGAAATCTCAAAGGAAGTATCTTTTGGGAGACTTGAAGTATGAGATTCAAATGAAGATTAGAAAGGAAAAAATTTCAAGAAAACACCAGTAAGTGCCAAGCCAACGTATTTGTACAACTATGTTCATAGCTGAAACATTTGTTTTGTGAATTTATGAAGAAGCTTGGAAGGTAGCATGGGACCAAGAAATATTCCAGGATTGATAAATGGTAGGTTGTTAACCCTTAATATTTAGCAAGTGGATTGTGAACATTTTTGTGCTGTCATTTTAACTTGGTTTCTGTAGGAACAACAAACAAATGGCAGCCACTGCCAGGGTGACCATTTGTATGATATCTTATCAGAGTTTTCCAAAGTAGCTCAATGGTTCAAATAAATGAAGAGAGAAATGGGATATTCTTATTTTTAAGGGACAAAATCACAGTAGAAAATCCAATGAGTATGGCAAACTTTAGTTGAGACTATCATGATAGAGAAGGGAGGCCATACCTCAGTGTGAACTCAGCTGAAATAAGAAATTGGTGAGTGTAAGTGGTAGATTTGGGAGAATCATAAGACATTAATATTTGCTAATTAGCCTTACCCAAAGGAAAGTAAACTTTCTTTTCTCTTTAAGATAGCAGTCAGTTTTACAGTTCTGAGCAAGATGTCCACATTTTTAGGATGTAGACTTCTGCAAAGGAATTGGGAGACAGGAACACTATTTTCCATGATGATTGCAATTAAAGTTATCGGCCCCTAAGTCCTTAAGAAAGACATTTCTGGGTTGGTAAACTGACAAGACAAGGAAAAGATTTACATCTCAAGGGACAAATGAAGAATTTGTAATGATAAGTTTTCTACAGTAAATAATCTGAGGAAAGAGAGTGCTTAGGGACTTAGAGGTAAGGAAGAATCCATCTAAAGCTTGGCCAAGCTCAGGGAAATGCTAAAGGGATCTGAAAAAAAAAAAAAGCACAAATGTGCCAAAAAATAATACAAGTGTTAAAAATAGTACCATGGTTTGCAATCCACTAACAGCCCAATATTAAGTTGATATGGGTAGTTTCTTTGGGAAATAATTCCAAAAGGCAGTATTAAGGGTAGAGAGTGAGATGGGGAAGGAGAAAATTTAATAATGCTTATTGAGAAGATGTGAGATTGAGTTGGTAGTGTTGGCAGTAAGAGCTACACTTGGCAGAGAACTCTGAGAGGAATTTTTAAAAGGAAAAGCATAAAAAATAAGTTAATGGAATGTGATACTAAGCTTTCTTGCCTGAATTGGTTCTGAGAAGGCAATGGATATTTATTCAGTTCCTCCATTACTCCCTGTTCTTGATGTCCTTCACCTTCAGAAGGCATTCAGCATTGCTCAAGTGGTGATCCATCCCTTTACCCTTGAAGGAAAAATAATCACTTGATTTTCTTGATACTGTATTAGTTGGCTTTTTATCACCCTGAAACTACCCAAGAAAAATTAACTTAATGTTGGTAAGGTACATTTTTGTTTCACAGTTGGTTTCAGAGTTTTGAGCCCAAAGTCAGTTGGCTCCAATGCATCAGACCTGACTTGAGGCTGAATATTATGGTGGAGGAAATGTGCAATGTGAAAGAAGCAGCTCACTCCATGGAGGCCAGGAAGTAGAGAGAGGAAAGGTCCAGGGAAAAGAAATAACTCTGGTTACTGACTTCCTCTTGCTGGGCTTGATCTAATAGCTCATTCTGCTATGAGCTCATCCATGGACAAACCATTGGTAAATTTAGTACCCTCATAATACAACCACCTATCGATAGTGATACCAGCTCAGGATTATATATTCAACACATGAACCTGTGGGGACATTTTGCCTCTAGAGCATAACAGATACACTTCAGCAAATTTCAAAATTTAGTTGCCCTTGTCTTTATGATGGAGCAGCAGCCTCAGTTTCTCATGATATACAGCATTGATAGCCCTGGTTTGGGCAATGTGGCAGTTATGACCGAAACCATAGACTACTGGCTTAGATGATGTTTGCCTTTCACATTTTGTAGGCTAAAATGTTCAGGCTCAAGATTCCATCTGATTTATTTCCCAGAAAGTTCCCTTTATCTGGCTTTCAGAGTGTCTGTCTTCTCACTGTATCCTCAGAGGACAAAGTAAAAGGAAGATAGATGATCAATGGTGTACCACTTTCATTACAAAGACTCCACTTTTAGGAGCTAATATCCTCTTTAAAGCACCCATTTTCAAAAGCCATCATATCAGGAATTAGAGCTTCAGAACACAAACATTGTGTCTGAAACAACCCTATACATCCTTTGCCCATCAGCTTGCTTGCATACAGAGCCCAAAGTAAAAAAAAAAAAAAAAAAAAAAAGGCATCACTGGGTTTCATGGACTTCTCATTGTGTCTGAAAAGAAATTTTTCTTTTTGGAAAAAACAAAATGTTTAATACAGTAAGGTTGAAAGTTGTGGGATCAGAAAAGTACAAAAGTTGCATTTGGCTGCTGGGAATAAGAAAAAGATGGGCCATTCATGTCATTTACAATAAGCCCAATATTTTGTCCATAAATACAGATTTATTTTAAAATCGTGTTATATTTGTATTACATTGAAAGTTATATGTGTTTCTGCAATGCAAAGATGACAACTTCATCTTTGATGTAGCCTAGGTCCTGCTTCTGCCATTGGATTAGTGCAGACACAGCAACCCTGGGAACAACTACCCAACTCATAGAGTATCAGCCTCAAGCTGGTGCCTTTGATGAGCCTTTTAATAATTTATTACAAGTACATCAGTACATCTGCTTTGGGGCAATAAAGTATATGGCAAAGAGAGTTAATACTCCAGTCATGAATCCATTGTCACATCTCACTTTGTTTAAAATGATTCTCTTGTTCCAAAGCAAGAGTACATGCCATCTACATTGTTAAAGTGGGTTAATCATAATCTTTAGTCTCTTAGACTTTATAAGCTGGTCAAGTATAGTAATAAAGGATGCCAAACTCATATTTGAAGAAGCCATGCTTGGTAATAACCTCTGTGTCTTCAGGGTGTAAAGAATCTACTGTGTTCAACATGTGCCAAGTGGCTGTCTTGTCTTCCGTAGGAGTACCAGTTTGTGCATTCAGCTCTGTAACCACTACTGGCTGGTTAGACATTGATTGGCATCAGTTGCTTCCGCCTTGAGCTGAGAGAGCCCACTCAGAGCTTCCACTTTGCCACCCACTGTGACTGCTCCTTTCAAACCACATTTCCCAAGCCTTGAAATCACTGAGGACAGAAGTTGACTCACACATATGCTAACTGACACCAATCCACCTGATTCTTTAGTACATTATCCATAGTTGAAACTCTTTCTTGAGTACTGAAGTAAGATCTAATGATCTTCATACTTACTATAATCTTTGGGACATTTCTACACATATTTCCACTAGATTGTCCCCCCTTTTTTCCCTCTCTCTTCTAGAGTTGCTCATTCCAGGACCCTGAATAAGCCAGAAGGTAGAGTCTATGGATGCTATACCTAACACATCTTTTTCTCCTTACCAGTTAATAATCAGTAGTATATGAGCCAGGAAAAATGTTCATTTGATTGGTTAGATCACCTTGGAGCCCCTTGAAAATCTAAGCAGACTTCTCTTATCATCTGGCATGATTTTTCTATAGATAATCTTGTAGTTTCAGGAAACAGTCTTCTTAACTGTTGCCAAAAAACCTTCTTGCTTCTCACAATGTGCCAAGGGTACAGTTGTCTGATGGAATCTTTGTACTGTTTTATGCAGTGTCTAGAGACACATGGTACAGATGACAGTATAGAGCATTGTCTGCTGCAGCTTTTAGGGAATGACCATATTTTGAATGGTGTGATCTTTGAAGGAAATAATAGAGTATGAGTTCCCACAATGTCAAGGTCTTGCCAAGGAGAACACAGAGAGACCAAAGGAGAACCTATGGGAGAAAAAAAATGCACAAAGACAAAACTGTGATTTTTCTCTAATTACTCAGTGCTGAGTTTGATATTTTTTTTTCTTAAAATAGAACAGAACTGCTCTTTTAAATTTATTTGTTCCCCAAGGGCTGGGCTTAGGTTTTTAAACTTGAAAGTCCAGGTGGGCTTTCAAGTTCTAGCATGGTGGGTCTCCCTGTTACCAACAACAAAATTTCTTTCATCAGAATTCCGCATTCAAAGGGAAGAAAAGCTTCAAATGCATATGTTTTCAAAGGAACTAAAGGGACTGATCATCTATAGAGCCATAGCACCTGTGAGCTCATGCCAGCGAGTCTGTCTACAAACACACTTGGAAAATAGAAAAATGTCTCTGAAAGGGCAAACACTCTGTTTCTCTGGTTTCATTTTGATGCCTTGCAGGCACTCGGCTCCAAGGTGTTGATGAGAAGCAAGATCACAGACCTTTGTTTTCTTTATCCTTTTGCCTTCCACATTTATT
This sequence comes from Perognathus longimembris pacificus, assembly GCF_023159225.1. NCBI lineage: Eukaryota > Metazoa > Chordata > Mammalia > Rodentia > Heteromyidae > Perognathus > Perognathus longimembris. The sequence continues at coordinate 18,468,034 of NC_063162.1, read as the reverse complement.
ATTGATATTATCATTATTTGAGGTGAGTGGAGGAAGGGAAGGAGTGGCACACAGGAGGAACAAATAGTTTCCTCCTCTAATTAGAGCTGGTGTAGCTATTGAAAAACTCATTTCTGGATTTGGCCCAGTGAACAAACTTTCCTGTCAATGCAGTGGATTGAACACATGGCATCTCACACTGGACTTCATCCCAGAATCAGCCATCAGAAAGCAGGAAGCCCACTGGGCCCTGGCCTTATGGATAGCAAAGTATCCTCATTAAGATTTTTTCCAATAGGTCTATATTGTTAATCTAATAGAGGACAGGTACATTCAAAGAGATTACTGGAGTTGGTTTAAGCTCTGCAGTCCCACTTTCCAGCTTTCTTTTTGTTTCTTTTTATTGCCTTGTAGAGCAACATGGAAGATTCCTCTGAGAACTATAACTCCAGGAGTAAATGATGGAAATGTTCTGAGGAAATAGAATGATTGTATTCACTCAGCAACTAATATAGAGGGTACTAAGTTTTGGAGCTTTCTGCTGATGAGGTTGAAGAGGGCCCTAGCATGCATACTGACTCCAGTAGAGGTTGACAGTTATTGCAGTATAGAACTTAGCAAAATTTTAAGGTGAATTTATACACAAATATGTAAGTTGATTAATCAGAACTTCTGCCATATCTAATTTAAAGTGAGTTCCTTATTGTCAGTCTTACATTAACTTACATTAACTATGCTGTCATAAAAAATAAAAAGTACTTCTAACCAATCTTTTAAGATATCAACTTGCTCATGTTGCATATAACTATATAGATAGAGTTGATTTTATTTTGACTTTGTGTATCTAGCTTCTTTTTACGATGCAGCTAGGTTTTCTATCTTATTTAAGAAACGCACCAGCTAGTTTGTTTACCACTAACATTCAGCTAAAAATTTGGCTATAGCAATAATAATAGTAATAATAATACTTGTTTGAACAAGCTGCATTCCAAGTGCTATTTTATATGAGCTTTGCAACACACTATTCCATATGATAACCAGAACAAATGAGCAAACCGAAGAAATCACACTTCGAGTGTGGCAAAGACAAATGAACTCTGATGTTTTGACTTCAAAATCCATGTTCTTATTTATCCTATGTTGCTGCCTTTGGTTGAGTTCTTTAAGAAGGTGGCCTGAGGCAAATACTTGTATGAAAAATTTATTAGGAAGGTGATTTCATTCAAGAAGCATCAGTGAAATTGGGAGAAGGGACAGAAAAGCAAAAGTCAGTAGAGACATGATATATTCATTAATTAGCCATTGCTGTGATGAGGCACAACCTTGCTGGAACCTTTCTGGGGATGGTATGGGACATACCAGGAGTTGTATCACTTCATTAACAAGGAAGCTGGATGCAGTCATGGGCTGCCAACTCTACAGCATAGTGTAGCCTACCTTAAATGTGGACTGATTGAGCAGAATCCTGTGGCTAGAGGAAGGCTTCACCAGTGAGTCATGGGTAATTACTGCCAAGAAGGATTGGTGGAAGAGTCAGTGCCAAAGAATCATAAATGGGATCAGGATGGCGATTTCTGCTTTGGCATGAACAGACATTTCTGGAGAGAAAAGAATGGCTAGGAGGGATGTGTTCATCAATTCTGGTTGTGGGTTTTTTTTTTTTAACATAATAGTCCAAGTTCCTAATGAGGATCTCTAGTTGCTCCCAGATAACTATGCCAGCTTTTGTGGGTATCAGTCCTGTTAGGTTTAAATGAAGTTTTTTCTGTGTGTCTTTTTTTTTTTTTTTTTTTTTTTTTTAGTGACATATCAAAGCTTTGAGACAATTACTGCATGTGCATTTTCCCTTGTCAGAGACAGTGGGCCCAGCCTTCTTTGGCACCAATTAAGTAAAGAAAAATAAATAAATAAAAGGAAAATTTAGAGGTTCCTGTACTGCTTCATTGCTTTGCTTAATTGACTTGTTTGAATGTGTGCCAGAACTGAATGTATCTTGTTAGAGTGGTAAAGTTTAAAAAATCAACTTACATTTCAATCCCATGCAGTTTTCAAGGCAGGGTGGTTTATGGCTGCTGTTGATTGGGGGTGGTAACAATGTGCTGAGCAAGAGAATGTATGTTTAGAAAAAGGAAACAAATTAGTAGCTTCATGCAATGAAGTCTTTAATAATATGGTAATCTAGAGCTGACATTATGAATTCTGAATAAGCGTTGTCTGCTGTTTAAAATTTCCCATGGCTTACTGTCAAATATATTAAAATGGATTTGGAAAGTCTGTAAGCCTTCTAATCATGGATAAAATATATTCTTTTATAGGACTCTAAATTTGTGGTAATTATGTGCCATTTAGTTAATCTCCCTATATTATTTACCAAGCATATTTTGTAGTCAAATACTTGAAGAGATGACAGGGTAATGTTCAACAGCAACTCTGAACAAAAATGCAAAAGAGAAAAAAATCATCTGAATGCAAGAAAATGATTTGTTTTTGTGATGCTTATTTATGGATTAAAACAGTGAGATCATTATGAACAGTCACCTATATCATTAAAATATGCATGTGAACATATGTTTATGAAGATATACTCTAACCTTGGATTACTGGGACGATAGAAAAAGGTTGGATAATGGGTACTAAACAACAGTGATAGCAACTAAGTCCTATGTCCCACACTACAGTGGTGTGATTACAGTGAACAATAACTTATTACTTGTTCTATGAAGAATGAGAAGAGAGAAGCTTGAAGTCAGCAATCACAAAAGAAATATGATGAAGAGCTAGAAATGATAATTGGTCCAACTTAACACATCCATTCTGTATGCATGTCTCAAAATGTCACATCAAACTCCATAAATGTGGACAAGTCTTGTATTAATCACAATCTTAAAAGACAGAATCTCATCAACACCCTCCAAATTAAAAAAAAAAGCTGATTTATGTGACTATGAACTATATGTCCCCATGTCATACACACTGGCCCGGAGCTGAGGTAGATGAGGACAATGTGTCTGTCAAGATATTCTGAAGCCTGAGAATAATTGGTTGCAGTAAATAGCTTTTCTAAAGCTTCACAGAATAGGAAGGGATTTTTTTCCCCCAAATAGTGATTAACAGAGATGAAGAATGATGCAGTATTTGTAGTTGGCTATCTAAATTTGTTTCAGTTCTTTCTGCTCAGATATGGTAGCTGAAAATACTTCAGTATCTATAAACTGTTCTGCTGATGAACAAATGGCGAGGCACTCAGATGAGCCTGTAAGTGGGGGGGGGGGGGGGGGAAGTTACGGGATCAGAAAGAAATCCACAAGCAATGGCCGATGCCTCCAATCCTAAATACTTAGTAGGCTGAGTTTTAAGGTCCAAAGCCATCCTGGACAGACAAATTCACTCATGAAACTCTTATCTCCAACAAATCTGCAAGTAGCTGGAAGTCCAGGTATGGCTCAAGTGATAGAGTGAAAAAACAATTTAAACAAGCACAAGAGGCCCTGAGTTCAAGCTTTATTATTAGCACAAAAGAAAAAGAATCATCATTGACGAACCTGGAGGAGTTTATGTTAAGTGAGATAAACCAGACAAACTCATGATATTTTTAATGTGCAGATTCTCAAACAGTTGATCTTATAGAAATGGAGAGCAAATGGAGTAGGCAATGGGGAAGATGCTGTGAACGAACTCAGATTTTAGGTAGGTAGCAGGAAGTAGTGATACCTTCTGGTGGCTGTGGCATATTGTATGTTGCATTTAGTGCTCCTCAGTGATAGTTATCATTTAACAGAATGACTACATGCTGTAATGTGTTCATGAGCTAAATTTAACCACGTGGATGTGATTCAAAACTTCATGGTGTGCATCATAAATACATATTTTATGTGCATCAGGAACACATTTTAATAAAAGAACACCAAATACTGGAGAAGACTGGTCCTGTAACATCAAGGTAATCTCAAGAATAGATATGAGATTGCAACTTAGAAGAAGAAAAGATTTTAATTTTTCTTTATGTCTGTGTGCTGGTACTGGGGCTTGAGCTCAAGCCTCTTGCTCTCACTCAACTGAAGCTTTACCCCTTGAGCTACACATCCAGAATCTTTCAGATTTGTCTGCTCAAGCTGGCTGGAATCTGCTTTTCGGTCTCCTGAACAAGGATTACTGGTACGAACCTGAAGCCCACATCACCCTGAGTCATATCCTTATAACACGTGTCTTATTCTTTTCTTTTCTACAATACAATCCTGTTGACTATAGTCACAATATTATATGGCAGATCTCCAGAATTTACTCTTGCATACTGAAGCCATATCACTTAATTAGCAAGCTCTTCCACCTCTCCTCACCCATGGCAACCAAAAATTTTTAACTGATCATTTTTATTACTAAGAATTAGTTGTACAAAGAGGTTTAATTGTGGTATTTTCGTACATAATGTACTTTGATTAAACTAGCTCCTTTATTAAAACTTAAAAAAAATCTTCCTTCCTCCCATCTTTTAAAACAGTGCTTAGTGGGTTTTATTATGCTAAATGCAATTCCATCATATTTTTTAACACTCCATGATAAGTAGAAGCCAGTCTTTCTGTGACTGAAGTTGAAACCTTTATATACTGTGCATGGGAATGCAAGATGGTTCTATATAGCCATTCTGGAAAGCAACATGGTGGTTCCCCAAAAAGTTAAGTGAAGATCTGTCACTGTGTTCAGAAATCCACGTCTAAGTATTTATCCAGAGGGTTGAAATCAGGATCTCAGAGGGATAGTAACATTTCAGTGCTGATTGTGATGTTTCACACACAAGCTAAGGTACTGAAACAATCTAAGTTTGTCGATGGTTGAATGGATAAGCTAATTGTGTGGTTCTGTACAAGGATTCTGCCACTTTCTACTTACAACTATGGAACATATAGCAAGGATAAATATGGAAGGCAGGTCATCTGAGTTGTTAGATTCCAAAAGTTTACTTTGTGTTTGCTTGTCATACAAGGCTTGATATTTCAGAGAAAGAACTCTATATGTACTTAGTAGGAAATTTTTCTACCAAATGAATATGTTGAAGAAATTTGATATGCAGCAGCTCACTTTAAAATAGACAATTTATACAGTCCCTCCCCTCTTAAATACTCCAGTACAAAAATTACGATCCTCCTACTTTCAATCAATCAATTAAAGACAGATTAATATGTATTATTTGTAAATTTTTCATTATTGGTAGGACTTACCTTCATCACTAATGTAAGTCTATTTGCTTACATCTGATTGATATATCCTGTGCATTGACTTAGAAAAAAGTTCGACAACTCATTCTGAATACTTAGGTTTCTCTATTCATCTGGTATCACAACATCCTTATGTTTTCTTATGAAGATTAACATGTGTCATGATAATGAGAACCCTCATTCTCTTCTTGGTTCCCATGTGAGATTTCTGCATGACTGTGCTGAGGATATTTTTTGTGTGGAGGCCAATAGTAAGATTAACTTCCACAGACAAGAAGCTCTTAGAGGATATAGTGTTATTAAAATTGTATATTTCCTAGCCCAGTACAAGAATTTGTTAAGGCTCATGACAGTCAAATATTCATTGGAAGGCATAGATCTATAATGCATAGACTTGTGGTTTGTCTTTATTTTGATTCTTAAACATCCTAAGCTCTAACCCCAACAATGAAACTTGAAACATGAAGTCACAACTTAACTCATCTCTAGATCAAATGAACTCATCTTGAACAGGAAATATAAAGCGAGTCTGAAAATGTACATTTCATTTTATTTGGTTTATATGGTAGGCAAATAAAAAGGCACTTTTTAATGATTGTGTATGCTGACTTATACATGCCTATAAACCTGCCTTGTAAGTAGTGACACCTTTACCATCATGTATAGAGCTCTTCATACAGATGGGAAGGAATCCAGGAGATTGTTTATGTATGTCTATAATTGTAGGTGTGCTGTTTTATTTATTTATTTTTACTAGTTCACTTATTCACTCTTTCCAGAATAAATCCTAGGCAGGAGGCAATCCATTGGTCTTTTATATTTATTTAAATATAACATAAGCTACCTCATGTAAAAATGGCCACTTCACTGACTCTTAATACATACAAACTCTAAGAATCACATGATTTCCTCTTACCAGAACATTTATTATGATTTTATAAAACTCTTATTCAGATGTAAACTCTACATGGAAGGAATTGCCAACACAATATTTAAAGAATCCTGAAATGTTAGTAAGGTTAATCTTGTAATAACGAAGAAAGTTGCAATACATTCTAAAACATGAGAATGTTTTAGATAACATTCCTTAGTCAAAAATGACATATCTAGATTCAAATGTCGAATATGAGTACCACAGTTAATAGCATTATACAGGATTAGCCTTTTGGCAAATGAGTAGATTTTAGTTGATTGTGTCATGAAAATGAGTATTTGTAGGTACGTTAATTTGCTTCCTAAGGAACCATTTTCCTCTATATACCACATAACATTCTATTATATACTCTAAAAATATACACTAGAATTTATTAAGGATTAGTGAAACTACAAAAACAAAAAAAACAAAGTGTTAGAGAAAAAGTGAAAAAGAAAGCAGAGTATTAATGAAAATAAGATTTAAAAAGTATACATTCTGACTTATGATATACTGCCACAGCAAGGCAAAAATGTAAACATTCTTAACCAATAAATAGGAAAAATAATTTAAACAACCATAACATTAACTTAGCATGACGAACAGTGACAATAAACAAGTGGCATTATAACTAACTGAAATGTTTTTGCATACCAAAGAAAATATCAGTGGGGGTGAAAAACCTAGAGAGTGTGAGGAAATACTTGCAAAACATATATTGGGAAAGTCTAAACAATATCCAAAGTATATTAGGAAATCAGACAATTCAGTAACAGACATTCCAAATAATCTCTTATACAACTACTTAAAGATAAGAAAAAGGAATTTAATGTGAACATAAAAATTCCTGTCAATTACTACGGAAAATTAAATTCACCAAGTCGAAGAGAATAAAAATTAGAAGATGGTGAAAACAACAACAACAAACAAGCATCAGAATAGAAATTCCCACAAAGTATCCATACAAGTGGCCAACAGCTGTGTGAGAATGTGGTCAACTTCTCTCATAACCAGAAAAATTATGTCACACTTGCTGAGATGGTCATTATTAAAAAAAAACAACAGAGCTTAGTGATGATAATAACCCTTTTTGATTGTGTAGAGAAAAAGGACATAATTGTCCTTATACATAACTGGTTGGAATTTAAAACATTATAGACACTGGAGAAGTAGTATGTAACTTTCAGAAAATTAAAAAAAATGTATGATCCAGTACTTTTAAATGTATTTTTAAGAGTACAAATAAGCATCTTGAAGAAATTTTTGAACTTCCATGTTCACTGCAGAGCTCTTCACAAGACACACGATTTGGAAGCAACTCAAGTGCAAGACAGGTGAAGGGATACAAAAAATATAGCCTGCACATATATGCATAGATAGGAGGCGATATTTGTCATCCTTAACAAAGAAGAAAATTACCAGTCACCAGTGGCTCATGCCTGCAATCCTAGGTACTCAGAAGGCTGAAATTTGGCTCAAATTCAGCCTGTGCAGGAAAGTTTATGATACTCTTATCTGGAATTAACCCCAGAAAGCCAGAAGTGGTGCTGTGACTCAAATAGTAAAGTGAATGAGCTAAGGGACCACCGTGGCCCAGGCCCTGAGTTCAAGCCCTACAACCCACAGGAAGGAAGGAAGGAAGGAAGGAAGGAAGGAAGGAAGGAAGGAAGGAAGGAAGGAAGGAAGGAAGGAAGGAAGGAAGGAAGGAAGGAAGGAAGGAAGGAAGGAAGGAAGGAAGGAAGGAAGATCCTGCCACCTGGAACAATGAAGAACATTCTACCAAGTGAAATAAGTCAGAAAAAGAAAGATATCCTATATGATCTTCCTTATACATGGGATATAAAGAGTCTAAAATAATGGAACAGAGAAACCGGGCTGGAGGGAGGGGTAGAAGAGGTTAGTCAAAGAGTATAAACTTTCACATTTGTTCATTGAATACATTCTGGGGAATAATGGATAGCAAACGAATAAAAATTATATTATAGAGTAAGTCAATATAAATACATAACTAATTATAATTAATAAAATAAATTTTATATTAAAAATGAAGTTTGACATGATCTAATTAGAATGATTTAATTTAAGAAAATTGTTTTAAACCAAGGCTAGCCAGGTGCCAGTGCTTAATGTCTGTAATCCTAGCTACTCAGACTGCTGAGATCTGAGCATCTCATTTCTAAGCAATCCTGTGAAGGAAAATCTGTAAGAATCTTCTCTGCAATTAACCACAAAAATGCCAGGAATGAAGCCGTGGTTTAAATGATGGCATAACAGCCTTGAGTACAAAAGCACATGGATGGTGCCTAGGCCCGAATTTAAGCCCAGGAACAACACAATTAGCAAAAAACAAACTTGAGCTAGGATTCAATTGGTAGAGCCCTTGCCTTGCAAGAACAAGGCACGGAGTTCTATGTCCAGTACAGCCAAAAGAAAAAAATGGAAAAGAAACAATAATATAATCTAATACTTAAGTGTCAATACAAAACTTGCAAATAAATAAATTCAGCAATATGTCAAAATAACTATTGGCACTTAAGTGTGTCCTAAAACAAGAATGCAATAATCCTTCAAGCTCAGACCCATTAATATATTCCATCATTAACATTCACAAAAAGAAAAACTTTTGCATAAGTGTTTAAAAGACATTAAAATTTAACCAGCATTACATTTCAAGATCAGTTCCTGACTCAATGCATTTTTTATAGTTTAACTACCTATTTATTTCAAAAATATAGATTTTTGCCTGTTTTAAATATTTTATACAAATGACATTAAACTATGTGTCTTTCAGTAACATCTTTTTAAAGTCCATTTTTTTCTGCAGCTTAACTATATTACTATTCAGCTTAAGCCTGTCTATTTCAAATAGAAATTTGGCACTATTGACTTATCTGTTCTTCTGTTGATGGACATTTAAATTGGTTAAATATTTTTCTTTAAAACCATACTTTCAAAAACATGCATTTACAAGTCTTCTCATAAGCAAATGTAAAAGGTTGTTTTAAGCTAACTTCCTGAAATGGAACTGATTGCTTGTAGGGTATGTGCATCTCAATATTTTCCAAAATTTACCAGACTACTTCCCCATCTGATGTTAGTTAATTGTACTCTTTCTGGTAGGGTGCTCTCTCCATATCTTTTTCTTTGTGTGGAAGTGACAGTTTTTAACTTTTGTTTTCATCTGACAGGTGTGAAATATCTGACATGTTTTACTATTGCATTCTTCTGGTTCCCTGATCCACACAGATAAAAAGAAGAGCTTCGTAATTCTTTTTGTTGAAACCTATAGAATGCGAACACTATAAAATATATTACAAAAGACAGAAACAAGGACCTTTCCCCCTCAAATGAATAGAAGGAATACTAAACACAAAACTATTAAAATAATTCAGAATCATATTAAAAGAAAATATTTAAATGAACATATGTGCATTTTTAACCAATACAATTAAAAACTACCTTATAAATTATGGATTGAATAATAGCCCCACAAATCAGTTAAAATTATTTAAGCTATGCATGGCAAAACAACAATGAGAAACTCACAACACAATCAACTGATCAGATCAATATTATTATGAGATCTTGTTTGCTGGAATTAGGTTTCTATTCTAAGTTACTACATTAAAAGAGAACAACTGGGTGATGTCTATCTACCCGTGACAGTCCTGGAATGCTGATTTAAACGGCTAGCACCAACAGAATCTTTTTGAGTTGCATGCAACAGTGAAAAGTAGCAATTGGTGGATGGAGAATGAGAGAAGAGAGTGTGATCTTTCTTGGCCCACCCTCTCCTATCTTGCTTGTATAAATGTTATTCATGGACATATACGTCCATTGAAGGACAAGTTCTTGGCTGCAGCCAGACTACAACTGAGTTCCCTTGAGCAGACCTGGCTTCCTCAGAGGTGGAAATGGTATTCATACCTTGCTATTGTAACTTGCCACTTACTTTAGAACTTTCCATTGTTTCCTCTTAATACTTCCTTTTGATGTGTGTTTCTGTTCAGAATTTCCAATGTGTACTATAAAATCCTGGACATATACAAAGTTTTTTTTTAATTGGGATACAACCAGAAGGAACATTGGAATTTTTGAAGAAAGTGTGTGATTGTGAAAATTGAGAGCACTGGAAACCTAGGAACACTGCCTAGCCAATAGACATGATCCTAAATATGATGTAGAAGAACTGGTCCTTGAGCATTATTGTACCACAGTTGCTACAGAAACTATAGGTGGAAACCATCACTGCTGCATGCTGGCCACTGCCTGTAAAGGGGGCACACGGGCTGGCAGCCAATGCTGGGCACTGCCCACTGTCTGTCTACTGACAGCCATCTGTGAGACTGACTACCATGGCTACTCACATATTTGTTTTATATAATCTACAAGGAGTACCCCTTCTTCTTTACAAGTATGAAAATATTCTCTGTGCTAAAACATTTCTGGTCAGTAGAGATGCTTATTCCATTACTGATAAGACCAGTTCACTATCCTTTCCCATAATTAGGATAAGATTTTCCAAAATGGACAAATCAGGTATGATCACTATTTCCAGATTTTCTACTTTTAAAAAGAAACATAAAGGGATACAGCTTTTACCCAGATAAATGTCCCATTCCTCAAACCACACTCTTAATCTCTCATCAAAAAATTCTCAGCCTGGAATGGCAGCGATTTCATTGAGCTCCTGGCCCAGAATCTGCACAGATTGATTCTTTTACTTATGCAAGATTTTCTTTTTTTCCATTGTAAAGAAGTGGGCTTCATGAATGTTCCTCATGTATTAAAACACCCAAGGCTTAAATACACAAAGGGTTGCCCTGGAAACTCCTACACAAGAAGTGCAGAGGAAGCTGGGAGAGGTTGGCAGGAGTATGAGAGGTTAATGGAGGTCCCCCTTGAGGAAGAAGAGTGGGAAGGAGTGTAGGTGGAAGTATACTGAATCATTTGAGTGTGTATCAAGTTTGCCAAGGTTCTAGAATCCCAGAGATGAAGCAATCAATGCATTAGAAAAAAATGTATGAACTCAAGTTTCCCTGAAAAGCAACTTCTTTTAGCATCACTGCCATGCTCAGTCATAGGCTTGAAGCAGTCAGTAGAAATGCAGTTTGGGATTTCAGAGACCAGAAACTAGGGCCATGTAATTATGAAACTGTGGTAATCCTATGGCAACAACAATAGCGCTGTATTAATTCTGAATTATACAGTTAGTCATAGATATATAATGTATGTCAATAAATGGGGCAAAGGATGACTGAAGAGGAAATCTGGCTGGAAAGGATGACTCTATGAAGTAATGATCACCTACAGATGTCTTACATGACAATCAAATCAGTGATTTCTCAGTTTTTTCTGCTGTAACTGACCAAAAGACAGTTACAGTTACAGTTACAGTTGCCAGTCTTTGTGGTAGTTATGTAATTGATAGCTATGACAACTCTTTTCTGTACTCAGCAATGCAGCCAAATGATTCTTAACAATCACATCAACTGTAGGTTTTCTTGAGGGATGTGGGATTTTCATGGCCCTGCATATAGGACATCATAGTCCTCCTTTAAAATTTACTTTTGAATAAAGCAGCACAGACCTCAGAGGAGGAGAGCCTTTCAAACCCCTATGTACCTTCCTTGCTGCCCTGGCCTAAAACTAAACCTTTAACCCTGTGCTAATGGGGACCTATTATCCTGGGTAGCACTGTAAACCCACCCACTCCATTTTCACTGTTTTCCTTCTGACTGGTCAGTATCCTATTTATTTTAAAGCAATGGATGGTTTGTGTGTTTATGGTGGAAGAGTTCTCCCTGGCTCTGGAATTTTTTTAAGCCATCAGTCCAGTGAAAGAAGAGTAGTAGGATTTCTTGAAATATTGTACCTATGTCTTTATCTAGAGTATTGAGAGCTACATGTTTTCTCTTCTACCTCCATGTTTATGTCACTGAGAGAAATAGTAACAGAGGCTTTGCATCCTTTACTTTGTGCCAGTTCCTACTTTACAAGCTTACAATGTAGTATTATATTACTTCACAGTGAGTAAGGAACCTTGTAACCATGTGGGATGGAACACTGAAATAAGCATGGCAGGTAGGAAAGTGACATCCACTGAGAAAGAAATATATGTTGTATAGTACATAAATGACACATTTCTCCAAAATGGAAAGAGTCCAATAAAATCACTCCTTCCTCTATAGTTCATGGCAGTAGTGCAATTTGATAATCTGATGTTGCTTCCTGCTGCTATTGAAAAGTCAGGGAAGTTAGCAGTGACATTAATTTGGGTCATCAAAAACATTTAAGGTGCTGTTATTATGTCAAAGCAGTCCAATTATTGGACTTTAGGATAATGAAAACCAGAAAGTGATGGATGATCTTCAGGTTCTTTGGTTCTTGGGAGATGAAGGAACTCATGTAGTGGTTAAATATTTTGTTGATGGAGATTGATTTTAAAATTCTTCCTCTTTGGTCAGCTGCATGGTCTTGGTATATTATCCTTTCAAACAATATCACTTTTCTTATTATAAATGGAAAAAGCCAACTTCTTATCTCATATGATTGTTATATCTGATACCATTTGTATGAAGTACTTAGCCCTATACACATCCTGATACATCTTAAAGATTTAACAATAGGAGTTCTCAGCTTTAGGAAATGAAAAGTAGGTTTTTCATAATGTAATTGGGAACCACTTCACACAAAGTAGATGAGATATGTGCTACCCAGCAAAAATCCCCAAAGTTACATACTCTCTACTTTTCAAGTGTGGATGAGATTCTACATGTTCAAACTTTCCTGGTGACTACACATATATATTCCATTATTCGACAAACTTGTTCACTATGCTTTTCCATAGTTAGGATACATTTTCCTAAGTTAGAAAAAGGATTTTCTTCATCCCAAGCAATATTCTATAGACCCACAAATTTAAATTTGAAATATTGATGTCTCTCCTTCCCTCCCTCCCTCCCTCCCTCTATACTTCTCTTCCTTCCTTCTTTCTTTCTTTAGTTAAAATTTTGTAGAAAATTCATTTGATTGTAACATCTGAACTGTATTTGGGTAAAGCTCTCATTGGTCATTATTTGTTCCCACTTCCATCCTTACCACAGGGTTCAGAAGGGGTGGTTGGTAACATTCATAAAAATCTATATTCACCATTTTGAAATCCAAAAAATTCTGAGTTCTAAAATCTAACTTACAGCAAAGGATTTGGACAATAGGATATAAACCTTAAACAAACTATTTTCAGGTGTCTTGGCATTAAAAAGAGACTCTTGGACAGTAAATAGAGATTTATTTTAAGACATGGGAAAAGCAATACAGTTCTGCTTAACTGAAAAATTCCAAGTTCTATCTAACTAATAGCCTTCTCTGTAGATTGAACTACTTTCCCCAAGTCATTCTTATATGAGTGGAGCTCCATTCTCTCATAAGTCTTAAGTCTACTTTGTAATCCCCTGAGAAATTCTGCTTACCATTCTCTATCCCCACCAACAGCAAGACTACACCAGCAGCATGGGGATTTTGAAGTACCTGACTGATTGATGCTCCATATGAGATACTATTTCTGATAGTCTAGCATTTCACCTGCTATCAAATGACCTTAGTTTCCAACACTGGCCTATTGGAAAACCAAACTATTTTCCCAGGTAGGACTTCCAGAATCCCCAATATAACATTATAAACTCATATCCTCATATGTATTGTAAAGTAAATTTAAAATTCATAAAAGTGCTCACATATGTCTTAGCCCAAAAGAAGGTTAATACAGTTTAATATTAATTAAAGAGGTTATGATTAGAAAAATAGTAAAATTAATATTTCAGGTCTTATATTTAGATCTTTGATGCAGTTTTACTTATCTATCTGGAATAGTGATTTTTCACATCACTTGTGGAGAAATAGAATTACTTGAAAAGCAAAACAAAACATGTTAAATAAAATATGCCAGATGCAGAGAGACAGAATACACATGCTTTCTCTCATATGTAGACATTAGATATAATTTACAAATATACATATCTTCATACATATGCAAACATGCATGCATATGTACATAAAAATATTAACTAATATATGGTGCACTCAGGGAGAAATTTCAGTGCTATTGTTTTTTGAAGAACTACCCAAGAAGTTGAAACTTGAGGTCTGTCATGTGAGTGAGGTCAGTAGAGGAGGGTGCAGAGGAATAGAGAAAGGAAGAGTGGGAGAATGAATCTCAGTATTCAAAGTATATATGTAAAAACAGAATTAGAAAAGTTGAATGGATGGGTTGGGTTGGGAGAGATGGGGAAGAATGACAAAAGGAGTGACAATAATCAAGACACATTTTACTCATAAGCTGGCATTTCTGTAAATAATTCTTCATCATCATCATCATCATCATCATCACGAAAAAAGGGTAGCACAATTAAAATAGCAATTGGAATGGCAGTAATGATGGTGATTGTCATTGGAGCAACAGTAGGGATATTAATTTCAATCTTCTTCACTGCTGTGGCCTTGATTTTTCTGTTTACCTCAGTGTCCTGTAATGCTCAAGGTTTTGCAGAGTTTATTATTGATTGGGTTAACGAACATATATTTGGCCCATTTTACATAGGGGAAGATAATTGGAAGGATATATGTAAATTTCTCAAGTTCCTGGAGCCTCTGGATAACAAAAGCGTGTTTTGAACTGTTATATTGGAATAAAACAAATATTGATATTGCCATTTCATTTTGTTTATTTTGCTTTGGCTTGTCTTATGTAATTTTTCTCTTTGTTATGTGACTTTGAAAGTTGTTGTCCCTGCCTGTCTATCTTGAAGTCCCACCTGTAGGGTAAACCTCTCAGTTTCTCTTTGAATCACTTCCTCATCCTCTGAGCTGCTGAACACAGGATTCAGAACACAGCAGTCATCCAATAAATATTTGTTAACTAACTTTCTTTTTTCTATTCATGTGAAACAATTCCTCCTGTGTTCACGACTTCACCAATTACCTTGTTTCAAATCTCAAGTCATTTCATAAATAAAGAGCTTAACACAAAGCTGACAGAATCTACAAAAGCTCTGTTCCTTTTCCAAACTAAAAACATTAAAAAAAAACCACTGAAATTTTTAAAATTAAAAAAGAAAAGATTTTGGACCAAGTAAGTAAACAGAAAGCTCAAAGTTTTCAAAAGTCTATGTTAAAATTGAGGGTGGGGAAGCAAAAACAAATATATAAATGACTTGTAAATTAAAATATGAAATGAGGCATTGAAAAAGTTAGACATTTCTCAATGTAAAATTCTTGTTGGTCAATTATACCAAAAGAAGATGATAAATATTCATTTTCCTCAACTTCAGCTCATAGTAAATGCTGAGAGAAATTTGCTGAAGAATTCAGAGGCTGCTACTAGTATTTTCATTTGGGTTCAAAATCCAAAACCAAACCAAAATAAAAGGAAACGTCTTCAAAAAGAAGAGATATTTACCTGCAAAAAGACTCTTCGTAGGAAATGATAGCTTTCAAAAAAAGGAAGTTTAACAAGTGCTTTTAGTGTTTGAAATAACATTTTCAAGTTATGTAATCTCTAAAAGTTTCTTGGCTGAAAATTCCCACTCAGGATAAATACTTTGGAGAAACCTTCATAAGACAAGTAACTAATGGTACTCTGTAACTGTCAATGTTGATCATAAAGGAATGAGAAAGAAAAGAAACTCTGCTTTGGCTTGTCTGGTGCCCAGAAGCTGGGACATGAATGTCAGGCCTAGGTTGACAGTTGCTTCATCAATCCCGATCTCTTAAAAAATTAAGGTCACTTGCTTAATAAATCCTCCTCTTCCCCTGTCACCGTTCAACTCTTTTCCAATCAACACAAGTCCAGTTAACGGAGCCACCTCCTAACAGTGAGAAGATGAAAGAGTTGTGATTTCCTTCTTTGTTTTAAGTTTCTAAACAAACCATAGCCAGTGGAAACAAGTCTTTCATACTTAATTCTAGGTCTTCATTTGAACACCCCAAAAACATTATTTATCAACACTATTAACTTGTCTTCCTTTATGTGCAGAAGTAACCAATGTTTATACAGAAGTTCATTCTTTGGGCGTTACAGCACTATGTAAATTGACTATCAGCTGGAATTGACCCTGTGAAAATCTTCTGAAAATTGGAAGTTGTGTCTGCTTCAGTGGCACATATACTGAAAATTAAGTGCTGTGATTAGATGTTGAGTATTTGCACATAGGTGTGAACAGTTAATAAAATAAGCCTTCTGAATTCGACACAATGAATAAATAAAAAGGTATATACTAAGGAGAGAGGATGGTGGGCACCGGTGGCTAATGCCTGTAATCCTAGCTATGCAAGGAGGCTGAGATGTGAGGATTGCTGTTAGAAGCCAGCCAGTGCAGGAAAGTATATGAGATTCTTATCTAATTAACCACAAAACCCCAGAAGTAGAGCTATGGCTCAAGTGGTACTATGATAACCTTGAGCACAAAAACTCAGGGACAGCACCCAGGCCCAGAGTTCAAGCCCCAGGATCAGTTTTAAAGCAAAAGAAAAACAGAAGTAAGAGATGAGGAACAAGCATACCTTCCTCAGTATATTCTGCATCTTCCATGTGTTGTGCCAAGTCGCGAAACCACCACCAAGAAGACCACCGAGACTCAGACATTCCGAAATGCAAAAGCAAGGCACGGCTTTATTTGAGTGAGCTGCAACTCGGGCCTCGTCCTACCCACCAACACAGCGGAGGTTAGGAGGGTGCCCCGAGCTGTGATTACACAGGGCTTATAAAGGCAAAGAACAAGGTTACAACAATCAGATGTTCAAGCAAGCAAGATTAGGAAACAGGTACAAATCTGATTGGCTCAGGGTTCGATTCTAAAATGGGGTTCACGTGGTAAAATGGGGTTCACGTGGTAAAATGGGGCCTGACTTCAAAGTCTGGCACTTCATTTCCCCCTTTTTCTTTTTGGTACCTTGGGAGCCAATCATGGCTCCATTCTGTCCATTTCAATGGCTTGCATGTCTAGGGGATGATATAGAGGTAAGGCATGGGCCAGTAGGGCCCAATGTAGTAACCAAAGGGCCTGTCACCATTTCTTACAAGTATAGTCTCTGTACCTCTGTTTTGCATGCCTCTAGTTTATCCTGCCTCATCTTCCCCAAAACAACTCTGTTTCCTCAGTTTTAAAGGGGGGCTGATGGGTGAAGATCATCCATCTTCTGTAACTTCTTCAGGCTGACTCAGGGGCGTTGACCTTACCTAGCCAGGAACCTATAACCTTAGTCTACTTTACCAAGGGACTGCAGGATTACTGCAAACTGAAAATTAACTTTCAGCTATAGAGACTTACCATTAGCTGTATAGTGTTTAGTATCCAAATGTAAGCAACAAAATAATACATAAACTTCTCAGCTGTGCTCTAAGGGTCAGGTGGCTATACCCGTATTCCTGAGCAAGCCCAAAACTACCTAAAATAAGGGGGTCACCTCACTTTGGAGTGAGCTGCCAAAATAACATCAACACTAGCCAGGGTAGTAAGGAAAGAAGGCAAAAAGAAAATTATAACAATATTCAGTCTAACTTTCTTTTCTTGAGGTGAAGGCGAAGCGGCTGAGTTGGGTGGTGCTTGGAGACCTCCCATGTTCCACCACGGTAGTCATTGTCCAGGGAAAAGGGGTCAGCTGGCCTGGCATGGAAGCAATGAACCCAAGTGGCGATGCCGTCTAGGGTTCCTTCCACTGTGGTTCTAAGGATTTCAGTCCCCTGGTCTGAATAAATGGGGGGTAGGGACAGAAGCAGAATCATATAATGCCTTAAGTTGGGGTCACATTCTTGTGCACGAGCTGCAAATAATCGAGTTTACACAAAAATTCAGCATCATCCAAATCAGCAAGCAATTCAGTCTGAAGGCTAGGGATAATGGGCAGGGGGTACCCGTACATTATTTCAAAAGGAGTAAAGCCAAGCTGATAGGGAGAATTTCTTACTCTAAGCAGAGCAAAAGGAAGGAGTGACACCTAGTCTGCGCCAGTCTCTAAGGCCGGTTTAGTTAAGGTCTCTTTTAGAGTCCTATTCATTTTCTCTACCTGTCCTGAACTCTGGGGTCTATAAGCACAATGCAATTTCCAATCCATCCCCAGTGCTGCGGCTATTCCCTGACTTACTTTTGAGACGAAAGCCTGTCCGTTGTCTGACCCAATGGTGGATGGGAAGCCATACCTGGGTAGGATTTCTTCCAGGATCTTCTTAGCCACTACATTCGCAGTCTCATGCTTTGTTGGATAGGCTTCAACCCATCCTGAAAAGGTGTCTACAAAAACTAGCAACTATTTGTAATTTCTGTGAAATCTACTTCCCAACACACGCCTGGCCTATTCCCACAGAGGCGAGCTCCTTTAGTAATCTGTTGATTGGGGGCATTGGCAAGCTGACAGGCCTTGCAATTTTTAACAATATCTTCAATAAGTTGATCTCCTTGTCTAATTTTTACTTTGGAGTGTTGGAGCAAGTCCTGCATTTTTCGAGTTCCCATGTGAGAAACTCAGTGGATTCTCTTAAGGATCCCCTTACCCAGCCCTTGTGGCAGGATAAGTTTCCCTTCACAAGTTTTCCACCAGTCATTGTTTCCTTCTCTGTCCAGGGGTTTGTGGGCCATGGGAATTTTCTTTATCCACTTCAACTCTTCTTGGGAATACTGGGGCACAGGAGGCAAAGCTCGTGGCCCTGGGTCTACTAAAGTCTGTTCCCAGGAACTCTGACGTGTCTGGCTGATTTAGGCACAGGGATTTTCAGGACAGTCTCTTTACGTGCATCTGACAGCCAACGCTTGCCCTCTCTTAATATGAAGCCCAGATAGGTGACTTCAGGTTTATAAATTTGTGCCTTTTAACATTCTAGTTTGTAAAAGCTTTTTCCTGACTGGCTGGGGAACTGATCTCTGATGATCTAAAAAAATTACCTTTGCAGGCCTTTAACAGATCTCAATAAGGACACAATCTCAGGTCTACAAGCTTTCTTTCCTAAACAGATGTATCAGCTTAAAATTCTCACTGCTAGTCAGAGATTTGAGTAAATGTGGGTGGGGGGGGGTGAGATTTTAATCTATCCTCTCATTTGACAAACTTACCCTTACTAACCACTATCACAGATGACTGGCAAGTTCCTGCCCAGTAGACAGACATGGGCATTGGAAAGGCATGCTTATGAACTATTCTTCTAGGACTTCCCGGCTTTGATTAACTTTTGAAAGGCCAAACAGGAGTGACTCTAGGATCTGACACCATCTCTGCCATCCAAGCAGTGGCTTACTGCCTCTGGATGCTCCATCACTTTTGTCCCAGGAGGAGTGACTTTCCACTGGACTTGGACTCAGGGCCTGAGCGCTGTCCCCCAGCTATCCAGCTAAAGACTAGCACCCTACCACTTTGAGCTCCACACAACTCCGTTCCCAGCACTCTGCTGGCTGATTAGAGACAAGTCTCTCACAGGGACCTTTCTTTGCCAAGGCTGGCTTCGAACCGCAGATTCAGATCAGGGAGTCTTATAAGGGGCCACTTTACTCCAATTATAAGCAACAAGGTGGTCCACACAGAAGTAGTTTTTAAGCATGCTCTCTTACCTGGAACTTATTAAGGGTCAGTATTAGATCTCGACAAACTTGTAGGAATCACCTGTGCTTCTTTGTGGGCCTGCTGGAAACAGTTACAAAAAACCTACAAAGAAGCTGGAATGGCAATTAAACATTTTGGTAGACATAATTCTCCTTTTCTCACTTTGCAATAATTATTTAGGACAATTTTACTTCCAAATTTCTTATCTAGAAATGTATTCTTGATTTCCAAAGCCTTTTTAACACTAACACAACATTTTAGCTTTTATCTGCCACGGAAAAACTGAAGCTCACAGGCATTCTGAAACCAGGTGCCGCCCTTTGCCTACTGGCTGCTTGTTTCAAAAGAGCCTCTTTTTTTTTTTTTTTGCAGTCCCAGTTACTGCATGGCATGAAGACCTTTGGATTTTTCCTTAATGCAAGAATTACAATTAGAAATACTTATCCATTCAGCTTTCCAATATATTAGTGAGAAACATTGGCCCATTTTGCCATTTCTTCTTACATACATAGAGTTAATGAGAGTTTACTTCTATCCCCATTAGTTTAGTATGTATATATCCTTTTAAATCCAAATTTCTGACACTTAGCTCTGATTTTTTTAATTTTAATTAAAGAACCCTGAGAAATCCTTTAAAGCATTTGGTAATGCCCAAACTTGATGACCTTTTGACTTTAAACAAACTTAGTTTTGCATCATACTGCAGTCTTGAACATGTTCACACTCACACATGCACACACACATATATTTTCAAAAGATATAAAAGTGCACAGAATAAGCATCAGCCATACATCTTAAGACAAAAACCTTTAACAAATGATTTTAGCATTCTCCAGCCTCATTTTTCAGGGCTTAATAGTTTTAATAAAACATTTTTAGTCTTAGTAAAACATTTTAGCACACCAAACAATTTTCTGCTTAAGAAGGCTGGGTGGGGGTCCCCCTAGAGTTCTTTTTTGCAGACACTCTCACTGATTGACTGATTGTGGGCTGCCACCTCTACATCTTTCCAGTGAGCTAAAGTCAAGTCCAGGGGAATGGAAGGAACGTTCCCCATCATCCGTTTGTCAGTCAGGCACAGCGCAAGAAAGAAACACACAAAAATAATCACAGGCACAAAGACCAGACAACACTTACAGACAGACTTAGGGAGCCGCGGCTTACAGGTTCGACTGTGTCTCTCCTGCCCCTGTGAGGGGGCAGACCACACAGTCTTGAGGCTCTCTCTCTCCCGTTCCAGTGTAGGAGCGGACCAGACAACCCCCAATATAGAGTGGACTGGACGGGCGCCCATTAGAAGGTCCTCCCGGTCCAGTCCTTCAGGTTCAGGGTGGTAGTGGGAAGCCTGAGCCCCCTGTGGAAGGCTTGAGATGTCCCCCAAGTCCTCCAGGACTGCCCATACGAGCGTGTCCACTCCGGCTGGTCCTTCACTACCTACAGGTTCAGATTCAGGCAGCTGGCCAAAACAAAACTGTAAAACACACAGACACACAGAATGAACAGCGCTATTTTCTTACCTTTGGAGTCTGGGGTCTCGGGGATCTCTGGGGCCATCCTGGACAAGCCCCCAAATGTTGTGCCAAGTCGCGAAACCACCACCAAGAAGACCACCGAAACTCAGACATTCCGAAATGCAAAAGCAAGGCAAGGCTTTATTTAAGTGAGCTGCAACTCGGGCCTCGTCCTACCCACCAACACAGCGGAGGTTAGGAGGGAGCCCCGAGCTGTGATTACACAGGGCTTATAAAGGCAAAGAACAAGGTTACAACAATCAGGTGTTCAAGCAAGCAAGATTAGGAAACAGGTACAAATCTGATTGGCTCAGGGTTCGATTCTAAAATGGGGTTCACGTGGTAAAATGGGGTTCACGTGGTAAAATGGGGCCTGACTTCAAAGTCTGGCACTTCACATGGAGTCTTGAAGTGATTCACGGAAGAAAACCTGAGGCAATATTGTGTTATTCCTTTTTTAATGTCTACTTGTTAAGTGAAATAAATAATATATTTAACCAAGCTTGGTCTCTTCTTCCATTTTCCTTCACTCAAGAGAAAGAGAAGACAGCTGAGTTAAGATAGGTACAAATTCAATGTAATGACAGTATTGAAAGAGATGGAGAAGAAGAGATTAGGACTTGGTGTTGGTTAAGCCACTCTCTTCTGTTTTTTTGACCTTAGGCAACTTACTTCTCTTAACTAACACTAAGCATTATGGTTTACAAACCAAGCACGTACAAGCTATTAGGACTCATGGATGAGGGCTTTAATCATGTTTAAATTTTAAAGTAGCTGTGAGGTAAAGAAACAAAGGCTGAGAGAATATGGCTGGGACGGATATGCTGGCTCCTGAGATGATACTAATAATAACTTAGGAAAGCACTTTATAGTTGGCAAAAGACAAAATAATATTTCATGATTTCCCTCCAGCCTACATTTTCCTTTCCAAACTAGATTTTACAGCAAAAGTTGGATCTGAACTAGGATTTAAGAGACATTTTCCATCCATTGCAGATTCTAGTTAGGACAAAAATGGATGTATACAGGAGATTTTGTCATAAGGACAGTCATCCCGGTAACGCAAATATGACACTCTGCTGGTAGCCTAATGTCCCAACAGAGAAGGATGGTAGTAACATAGGGAAAGTTTCTAAATCTAGAGATCTAAGTTCTTATCCCACACTGAAAGAACTTGAGGAATGGTCAGGGGCAAGATTTTCCTTTCCTTCTGTTTTTTAGACCATCTGCTTTTCTATCATCAAATAAACAAATAAACACCTACACGCATAAAATCCTGTGTAGGTGACAAATGGTCTGACCCATAAGAAACTTGTCAATAAAAATAGATAACGTGCTTTAAATGGATCCTTCACAATAAAGACATTTTGGTTGTCAATATTGTGTATGGTGATCTTGTTTGCTACTTGTATCTTAGTTTGTAGTGGCAAGGGATGTTGTGAAAAATGTTAATAATATGTGGAAAAGATCCAAGACACTCCCCAAACAGAATTGCCCAGTCTAAATTTAAAGTGTGATGAGATGGGGGAGTGCTAGTTTAGAAAGAAATACAAATAGGCTGAAAAATAAGGAACAATAAAGAATTTTTGTGGGTAGAATTCTCTCAACCCTTTCAACTCTCTAGCTCCTTTCTAAGATTTAGAAGAAAATCATGTCAATCTTTCAGAATTCACAAACATATTCAGATTAAAAAATTCATAGCCTATGGTTCCCAAAAAGAATTCAAGACATGTGTAGTTCAACTCGGATAAACCTTTCCTAATGAGGCAGGGAGTTAGGAAGTATACAGAAATACCTTTCCCGGAAGCTCTGAAATCCTCTAATCTCTAACTTCTAGGCTTCTATAGAAAATAGAAGCTTTCTTAAACCCTTTAGACTGTGTGATTTATTGGCTCATTTGGTTAATTATCCTCAGGTCCAAGCTCAAGGATGCCTTCTCTCAGATGAAAATATATGAGATAGTTTATCTTGGTTGTCTACTAGATCGGATTTGGAAGTGCCTAGAGATTCGTGGACTACACCTCTGGGTTTATTTGATAGGCTGTTTCCAAAGTATATTAATTGAAAAGGTAGACATGTCATGAATGTGGGCTGCACCATCCCATAGGCTGGGGGTCTGGCTGGAGTAAAAGCTGACAATCTCTTTTTCTTGCCCCTCCATCTTTATTTCTCCCTTCTCTCTCTTCCTCTCTTTCCCTATCACTTTTTTCCTCCCTCCTTCCTTCCCTCCCTCCTTCCCTTTCCATTTCTCTCTGTGTGTCTCTCTCTTCCCACTCCTTTTCTGCTCCTTCTCTCATAAGGTGATTAGCCTTTACCACATGTTGTCTCCACAGGCCCAGAATCAATGGAATCAAGGAAGAAGAACTGAAATCTCTGAAACTGTGAGTCAATTTATATCCTTTTCCCCTTACATTGTTTCTTTCAGGTATCCTGTTAGTGATGAAAGATCTGACTAACACAGTATGTAAGGACAATCATTCAAATACCATCCATGTTGAATGTTTCCTCCGCCCCAGACCCACTGAGTGGGGATGATAAGAAGCAGTAAGGAGCTATGCTGGAGAAAGCCCGAGAACAGTGAGTGCTGTTTATCCAGTGGAAGGTTAGTTGTCTTGTGGTGATGTGCTTTCTCCAGCTGAGTCCCTGCACTGTAAGGAGCCATTGTTTCCAGCAGAAACAGTACAGTTGCCAATTAATTCAGCTGAATTTCTAACTAGTGGTACCCCTGTAGTACAGAAGCAATGAGCTGACTCTCTTTGTGGTTGGATGGATAGGAACATTTTCGGTGGGAAGTATCACACCATGCATATCACAGGAAGTATCCTTCATGTCCTTGCCTGATCTCTGTCAGATCTGACACTGACTTTGCAAAATGTTCATCTCTCCAATGCAAAAGGTAACAATGAATGAGGGAGAGATGGAAACAGAGATTGAAGCTATTTCCTCTTTCAGGAGAGAGAGAAGGTATTTCCTTTTACAGGGGACGCCCATCCTTTCCACAGCCTATTGCACAAGACACAACGTGGAGTTTTCTAGATTTGAGATGAGAGAAGACACTTATTAGAGAAAATTCTGGAAGAATTAAGATCTAAAGTTTAGAAACATGGTGAGACCTTTTCTTGGGGGCACCAGGTGAGAAGGGGCTCAAATAGTTGGAGTAATATAATTCTACAGGTGGACATGCTCTCTACCTCTTCTAGATGTTAACACTAGTTCCAAAAGCTTTGCAAAAAAGCAATTTCCAGAACCAGCCTTGACAAATATGTCCTCAGTGGCATGAGGTGAGGTACCAGTCATCAGTGCTTTTCCAATTGTTCTCCAGGCCATTCTAACATGAATACCAGAATAATGTGGAACCAGACCGGGAGAGTAATAAGCACCTGGGAACTTATTAGAAAAGAAAATGTTGAGGTCCACTCTAGAGACAGGAGGGTTTGGACCCAGTGATTTGTGTTTCAACAGACTCATTATTTTATCCTGATGTGTGCTGAAGTGTTCAAACCTCTTCTCTGAATTTCAGTGTTTCTTTCCACTGTCAAATCTTAAAAGTACTGGTATTAGTACAGTCTTCCTTCTCCTTGTAGAGAGCTGAAATGCAGTGACTCCTGCTTTACAACTGAAAGTTGGTGAACTCCACCTGTATGTGAATCCTCCTCTTCTAGTTGAGTCAATTCTATCCCTACTTCCTGCTTAAAATGAGTAAAATTATGATGCATTGCTCCTAAATATTAATTGCAAGGGCTCATCTCTGCATGATCACTCAACCACAATCATGTACAAAAGTTTCATCACACTTCATTTATGACTTACCTATATTGAAAGAGAATTCTCTTGTGGGGAGGAGTTGAAAAGGAGGCACATCTATTTGTGAAGGATCAGGTTTCCTTACTTGGAGGCAACTGGAATTTAGAGTTGACTGCTTGTTTTTTGATTTGCAGATAAAAAAAAAATACAGATCAAAGTTAATTTTTAATACTCTGGCCTGGATGGAAGAAAAATGATGTGAGATCTTAAAGTTGAGAGAATTATCCACACAGTGATAATAGCATATATTAAAAGCTGAATTAAAAAATGTTTCCCTTTTGTACCCAATGTAAAGAATTATTAAAGCCAGAAGTTGTTGGCACTAGACTCACCACAAGAGCTGCACATGCAAGGACCAGAGAGACTATGTTTCCTCTTGTGGGCTGGGAACCAATGCAGGGCTTATATTGGAACCACTAGCCCCCTGGGCTCAACTTTTGAAAGAGAAGTGTTGCCAGACCCACGTGTTTTGTTTTGTTTGAGTGAAAAGAACTGATCTCTTTAAGGAGTGGATTTGAGTGGAGTAGATGTCAAGCTCCAGGATATCTGGGTATTTCTAGCAAGATTCCAAGTTACTACTGGTTTGCAGACTCAGTGCACTTGTGAATGGGTCTTTGGGGAAGGGAGAGTGAATTGCAGAGTGAATTTGTTACAATGCATCTGTGTCCAGATTGCCAAAGCCTGATTTTTTTTTAAATAACAAATTATATAAAAATTAAGTTAGAACAAAACAATATGTGAACTTGCTGTCTGACATTAAGCTTTTATGAAAACAGATGGGTGAGCATAATCTCTCTGAGGAACACATCTGAATGGAGGCACTACCTTCATGCTGTAGGTATAGATATTTCAATATTTCAAGCCCTTTTCTCCCCCCAACCCCTCCCCAGTCCCTCTGCCTTGGGTTTCCTGAGAAGGAGAAAGAGCAAAATCAACAATCTAACGAAGAATTGCACCAGTGGTCCTTTCCTGCCCCCTTCTGTTTTGGAAAACATTATAATGATGAATAGAACCATATGTTTTCATAATACAGATTCAAATGTCTATGCATCTATTTGAATCATTCATTCTCCAGATCAAACAATTGGAGGTTTTACCATCTTTTAACTGTGGAAGGTAATAGGAGCCAAACTCATGGAGGTTGGGCTTGGAGGAGCAATAATAACTTTTCTTTTTAAGAAGGGAATGTCCTACTTCTTTCTGATGGATTTAACGGATAGCTCCAGGGCCAATGTCAGTAATTCTACCAAGGTTCTAAAGTATTATGGTGTACAGACTCAGGGGTTTGTGGATGGTCCTAGCTAACAATCTTATAAGTCATTTGGGAATGCCATAAATTATAAAGATTTATCATATTAAGAAAAGAATTGTTGAGAATTGGGTATGGTTTTATGCATTATTGATTCTGCAAATAGGAAAACCTCTGTTTGAATCCTGGTTCTGTAATGAGTTCTGCTTTCTTGGAAAATGTGCAAAGTTACAAGTTGTCTCAGTTTCCTCATTTAAAAAGTTAAGCTATTTGGGCAACTAAGTAGGAAAACCCAATCAGCCTTGTATCTATTAGAAAAACATATATAAATGTTGATGTCATTGAAATGTTGGGGCTAACAGTTGGGAGTTTGGACCAGAGCCCTCAAATTATTAACCATCTATCAGGATTTAGGATCATAATCTCTTTTATTAACATTAGTACGAATAGTAACTGCCTACTGATTATACAATAATGTAAGTCAATATAACTGCCTTTAAATAACTGTGATACTTTCTAGGACTTTGATATGTGGCTGGTAGAGATATATTATCTGAAAATTGTTTAATTTATGCATCTAAGTACTGACAGAATGTCGCCAATCTGGTGTACATGGATAGAGAATAATTTGTAAAGGAAAAAAGAAAGAAGCCCATTTTTGGAATAATAGTTCTCCCTGCTTCTGACATATGTTAAGCTATGAAGATCTATTTTTAATTTATCACTCTGATTTTCTTGTTGATACATGTATTAGCTAATGTGTTAATTCCTAGATATTTATAACCTGTCAAAAAGGAGCATATATTAACTATTCCACTAAACTGTGTACATCAGTCAACCTTGCCTCAGGGAAACTATTGGTACCAATTAACTCATTGCAAATTTGTTGTGCTCTTTAAAAAATGTGCAATGTACAATACAGTAAGAGAAATAAGAGGGATTCAAATGGGAAAATAGAGAGTCAAGTTATTTGTGTTTGCAGATAATATGATTCTATTCTTAAAAGTTCCTACAGATACCACAAAAATACTCTTAGATCTGCTAAACAATTTTGATAATGCTAACAGAGTATAAAATCATCACACACCAATCAGTAGTGGTCTATATACCAACAACAGAATCATGCTGAGGCAAAAAAAAAGAAACAATAACCTCATAAAAGTACATAGAAATGAACTTAACTAAGAAGGCACAATATCTCAACTATAAACCACTGAAGAAATGGCTGTAGAAGTTACTAGTAAATAGAAAGACTTCCTATGTTCATGGATTAGCAGACATAATATTTTGGAAATGCCTGGCCTACCAAAAGAAGTCTACAGAGTCAATATAATCCTTATCAAAATCACCATGTCATTCTTCACTGAAATAGAAAAATGAATTCCTAACCTGTCTTTAAAAAACAAACAAACCATCAAAGACCTTGAGTAGTCAAAGCAACTCTGAGTAAGAAGAGCAATGTGGGAAGCCATAATACCTCACTTTATACTATACTACAGAGCCCAAGTAGTAAATAAATAAAAAAAAAAGTATAGTACTTGCACTCAAACAGACTAGTCAATCAAGGGAACAGAATACAAGTCCTAAAAATGAGCCCATACATTCCTGAAATCCTGATTATCAACAAAGATTACAAAAACATACATTGGAAAAAAGCCTTTTCAATAAATGATGGTGGGGAAATTGGATGACCACGTGCAAAAGATGGAACCAAGATCTTCTATTAGTGGATAAAATACCTTAATGGAAGACATGAACTTTAAAATTGAAATAGGAAAACAGAGTAAAAACACCTAATAGTATAGGCACAGACTGAATAAGATAGTAGTTGTTTGGGAAATAAGAACAAAGAATGGAAAATGAGATTGCATTGAATTACACAGATTCTGACCATCAAAAGAAACAATTATCACATAGAGAAAGAAAATTCTCAGAATGGGTAAAAAGTCATTGTAGGCTATTCCCTGGATAAACAACACAATATACACAACAACACAATATACAAATAGCTGAAAACACTAAATATCCTAAGAATAAATAACCTAATTAATAAGAAGGCAAATGAAGTGTACAAACAGTTCTCATAGTACAAATGGCAAACAAATACATCAAGAAAATCAAAAGTCAACATTTTTAGTCCTAGGGCAAATGTGAACCATAACAATGTTGAGATTCTAATGTACTTCAGCCTAACTAACCTCAAAATGGCAGTCATCAAATAGTCACTGAAAACAACAAAGGCCTTACACGTTGTTATTGGCAGCCACTCTGGAAATCAATGTGGAGGTCTTTCAAGAACCAAAAATAGAATTATAATGAGATCCTGCTAGTCTATACATTGGAGAAAAGCCCTTTCAATAAATGGACCCGAATATTGGATATCATGTGAAGAAGACTGACATAAGACCCTTCTGGACATATATCAAAAGGAATGTAATTTACAATGCAGTGGAGACTCTGTGTACTGTGCTTATTGTAGCACTATTCACAACAGCCAAGAGACACAATCAGTACCCTCAAACCAATGAATAGAGAAGATAATGTAGTCCAGTTGTCTCCTTACCTTACATGTTAAGGTATACTTGTTCTTCAACTAGGAAAGTAAATTTTCAACATTTCAATACATACGAGTGTCCACACACCTCTCAGGTAACTGTAAATACAATGGAACTTTAATTATCCTGAGCTCACGTACCCAAGACCTTCATCTAAATAGGACTTTTCCCTTTTGGAATAAAGTCTTGGTGAGAAACAAACACACATTCAACCATTTTCAGATTTTCATTTTCTTAATACCTTCTACAGGTTAATAGAAAACAGCTGTATCTGTTGTGCTCACCTTCAATTATTTTGATGAAAAGGCATGCTCAAAATGAGAAATTGGAAGTTTCTCAAATGTAAGTGTATTTGTCTTTATTTGCACCTGGTGAATAAAACAAGGTCTTTGTGCATGCTAATCAAGTGCTTAGAGGCATCACTGGGATAGTCTCTAGTCCCCATACATATAAGTTGGAAAGGCCATCCCTGAGTCACTGCTAAATAGCTCATCTCACACCCACTACAAGCCAACTTCTTACTCCAGGTCAGGGACTGTCCATGAGATATTTGTGTACTCTTCATCTTCCTTTTGGTGTCTCTTGGCATTTATTTCTAAGTTGGTTAGTCTCACAAGGCCATTTCACTACTACTTTGGCAAAGAGATAATTTCTTTCTACTCCTGTTCTTTGTCTGTTTAACATGTTTGCCTTGTATTTCCTCCAAGGAAAGCAAAAAAGTGGCCGGATCAATGTTCTGTGTATCACAGGCCTCTCATAGAACATGTAACTTCCTATTTTCTGTCATGAGTTGAACACTTTGTGGTACAATCAAGAGGAATGGGGCCTTTGCAGAGTCATCCTTTCTTTTTGAATTCTCATTTAGCCAGTTACTGGCACCAGTCTTTAGACAAAAATATTTTTACTTGATTAACCCTCACTAATTATGTAAAATGTGGATAACAATTACAATGCCTTCACAGATTTGTTACAGACACCAAATGGAATGAAGTATAAAATCTGATGTATAGTAGAAGCCCAGTAAATAGTAGCTTTTCAAGAACATTGGTGAAACACTGAACCTCTTATTTCTTGTGCCAGTGTTGTGAGGCTTCATGTCAGTGCCTTCATTCAGCTAAGGGACATTGTTGTTAGTGTTATTGCTTAGAGTGGAACCCTATGACTTGAGCCAAAACTCTACTTCTGGATTTTTAGTGGTTAATTAGGGATCAGAGTCTCACAAACTTTCTTGCTTTGAACTACAATATGTAGATCTTAGCTTTGGTTTATTTCTTTGTTGTTGTTCTTGTTGTTTTTTGTTGATCATGGGAGTTGAACTCAGGATCTGGGTGCTGTCCCTGAACTTTTTTTCTTGAGGCTAACACTCTACTGACTTGGAGCCACATCTCCACCTCTGGTTTTCTGGTGGTTAATTGGAGATTAGAGTTTCTTGGACTTTGGTTCCCAGGCTGGCTTTGAATCATGATCCTTAGATCTCAGCCTCTTTAGCAGCTAAGATTATAGGTGTGAGCTACTAGTGCCCCACAGATCTCTTTTCTGAGTAGCTAGTGTTGCAGCTGTGAACCCTGACCTCTGAATGATCCTCTTCGTTATACATCCTTCTAGCTCACACCGATGTAGCAGGTCCTAGTCATGCTGGTCAGGAGTATAACCACTATAATAGCTCTGTGGATATGTTCCTGGTGCCAAAGAGGACATTTAACACTTGAAAATATTACTTGGTTTCTCCCAAACAAATTGCTGACATGTGGTTGACACTATGCAATGTGGAGTAATAAACTCACATCATATCCTTCTATATTCTAAATGATAAGATACTTTTTTCCAAAGTAATTTAAAAGTCTTAATTGCATCTTCTCACACAGAAAAAAGGAGGAATTTACTTGAATCTCCTACCTAAGAAATATATTTCTCTATAATAATATAACTATACAAAACATCCAGAAGAGGGAATTATTAGTATTTAAATAGTTCCTGTCATCCAAGACTATCAGAGTTTACTGCAATTCCTCAAGAGTTCTTATTATCTATAAGTTATGACAATATTTTATTGCTTAAAATGAAATTTTTGAAGACTAGCTTCTCCCAATAGAATCAAGAAGTGATACAATCAAGAAGGAAAAGAAAAAACTTAGATTTGATTTTCTCCATTTTCCACACAGGAAAGTGGCAGGTATGGTGAAGTTATCCAATCTATAAAAGATCACAACTTTTCATAGCCTCTCAATACACCCTTAAAATTAGAAACCACTATTTATAAATATAAAGGGAGAAAGAAATGAATTTGAATGAAAAATCCTATAAAAATTTCCTTGAAGGACATTACTACTGAATAAAATGCTATTTGGAGAAATAGTTTTGGAAAATAATAACAGCAGCATTGTATAATAATATTTAATTAATATAAAGCATGCAATCTCATATAAAGGCTTGGTTCTGAGAAAAGATGAAAATTTAGCATTGCTTGTAATAATAAATTACTTAGCCTTCATTCTCTGGATGAAACTAACTAGAATCTTGTGGTCAGCAGTCTCAAAAATAAACACACACCAGTGGTAAAAGTTTTACTTATTTCCTATCTATACATGAGATTAATTTGGAGTGCTGATCTGATCAAAGACTATTCACTTAATTTATTGGAAAATAAAGATATAAAATAAGTTAATAAATATATTGTTATTTTTTAATAATTATTTATTGTTAAAATGATGTACAGAGGGGTTACAGTTTCATAATAAGGCAGTGGGTACATTTGATATCATTGTGGGTTTTTTGTTGTTTTTTTGTCGGGCAGGTGGCTTGAACTGAGGGCCTGGGTACTATCCCTGAGAAATTTTACTCAAAAGGCTACAACCCTATTTCTGATTTTTAATTGGTTTGTTGGAGATAAGAGTCTCACAAGGACTTTTCTGCTTCAAACTGCTATGCTCAGATCTCAACCTCCTGAGTAGCTAGGATTATATGCTAGGATTATAGCCACCAGTGCCCAGCTTATTCTGTATTTTCGCTAGATTGGAAGAGGCAAGTGGTCTTTGTTTATAAGAACCCAAATTACATATGCTCGTTTACAGTCCTAGATAAACATAACTTTAAGACTTCGGGCAACTTTATTTTATATCCCTCTTGTTTAAGTTCAAGTGATCCACAAAGGAATTTATCTAGGCTTTCATTTTTTACAGCTTGAAAGGTGGAAAGGGCTTTTAAAAAGTAGTTGATTTTGTTGAGTCACTTTCTCAATGGCATGCCACCTCAAATTAACAAACTAATTCCTATGTTTGCCTTCTGCAGTTGAACTAACCTAGAATAAGAAGAAAACTAAAATGTTTTATCTTTAAATATCAGGACCACAGGCTAATTTCATGAGGACCAACTAATGTAGCAACCATATCACTAATATTAAATGCACCATGTTCATTATCTGATGAAATTTTTGATTTACTTAATTTTGGTTGTTATGATTATAGTTGACATTTCCTACATGATAACAGTTTGTTTTCATTGTCTCTCTATAGAAGAATGAATCACTCCAACCTCTAGAGATCTAAGAACTCAAGCCTGTGAATTTATACATTCCCTCCAGCAGATAACAGCAGAAATTGGGGTTTTATAATCTAATACCACTGTACTAGATTCCCCATTCCAATTTCCTTTATTTAGTTCTCATCTCACTCTATAAGGGCAAGTTTTCTATGTGAACTTACACATCTCAAGTTATAAAAGAATAAAAACAATGTTGATTTTTAACAATCAATGTATTACTGAACCAGGAGCAGGTGCCCCAATACATAAACAGAAAAATAAGGTTCCTAAAATTAAGTCATACATGAGCCAAAGCTGATTTTTAAGCCTTAGGTTCAGGACAAAGTAGAGTATTGGAAAATTCAATGGATTCTAAATTTATCCTAAATCTGTCTAATTTTGCTTCATTTCTGACTAGCTATGATCCTTGGATAAAATCCCTTAATTCTTCAAAATTCCAGTTTTTAACACTGAAGAAGTGACAGTAGTATTCCCATCCGTGGGTGTGTGTGTGTGTGTGTGTGTGTGTGTGTGTGTGTGTGTGTATAGTCCTTTGCGATAATTATACTTCTTTAAGCACTTAAAAATGCGAAATACTTTTAAAGTATTATGACCATAATCTTAACATCATTCTGCTAGTAAATGCAAGAAAAAGAGAAAGATTTCATAGTTTTCAGGAGTTCATCACCTCTGGTTTAAAAAGATATACATAGAAAGATAAAAGAGGTATATGTTATAAAAATGAAAGCATGCATTGAGGAGTCAAGTTTAAAATGGTGGTAGATTTAGTCCCTGGCAGGAGGGGCACATTGCAGCTAGACAAAAGGAAATGAACAAAGGGAGTGAGGTTGACAGAGGACATAAAAATGGAGGCACGACAAGGAGTCAGTAGAGATTAGGGTACAAACGGTTCATAGCAAGTCATGAAGAAATCAAAGTCAGCCAGGTGAACAGTATGGAAAGGTCATGGGAATTGTGATGTCTGGGAGTGGTTCTTGTACTTGTAAAGAACCAGGGGTCTACTATTCTGTGATAGTTTTGACAGGAAAGCAGCACTTGTGTGTGAGGGGTTATAACTCCAGGTCAGAAGATAACCGTTGCTCCCCAGGATACCTTCATCTACCACATAGGTTCTTTCTAGGAAGGAATGGGTCCTATTGAGCTTTAGAATGGCTGTGTCCCCTGAATAACTCATAAGTTACTCAGTGTCCACTCAACG
The DNA here is from genome assembly GCF_023159225.1 of Perognathus longimembris pacificus. Taxonomy (NCBI): domain Eukaryota; kingdom Metazoa; phylum Chordata; class Mammalia; order Rodentia; family Heteromyidae; genus Perognathus; species Perognathus longimembris. The sequence goes on along the minus strand of NC_063162.1, from coordinate 18,434,485 downwards.
TGAAGGGCGTCCTGCTAATGAAACTTAATGAAATACATGTTCACCAATTTTGTTCCTACCATTTTATAGGTCCTGGTGGTGGTGGGTTTTTCTCTTGCATTTATGAGTGATATTCCATAAAATAACAAGTCAAACTGTCAAAAATGGGCATGTGAACTCACAGATAAGGAAAAAAAAATGTGTGTTTTTAAGAAGTAACAGAGGAAGGGCCAGAGGTCAAAGTAACTTCAAGTTTTAATACATAGTTATAGCTGATTATTTTCTCATTATTTTTATTATTATTATTATTATTTTGGCCAGTCCTGGGGCTTGGACTCTGGGCCTGAGCACTGTCCCTGGCTTCTTTTTGCTCAAGGCTAGCACTCTGCCCCTTGAGCCACAGCGCCACTTCTGGCCATTTTCTGTATATGTGGTGCTGGGGAATCGAACCCAGGGCCTCATGTATTTGAGGCAGGCACTCTTGCCACTAGGCCATATCCCCAGCCCTATTTTCTCATTATTTCTTCTTCTTCCTCCTCCCCTGCTTCTTCTTAATGGATTTTCTAGGAGACACTCCCTAATTATTTGACTATGAATTTTAATATCAGCATTTGCTTTTTGGACATCTACTCTAAACCAACCACCAATTAGCCTCCTTATGAGGCAATTTCCAATTGCACACCAACAAGAAATGGTATAACCAGCTACTACGTCCAAGAAGACAATCAAACAGTAATGACAGCAACAGAATTATCAGTCTGTGTCGTATTAATTCCACTTGAAAGCTCAGTGTTGCTCATTCCTTTCTAGAATGAATCTATGTGGTAGGTGAAGTTATCCTGGGAGTAACAGTTATCTTCTGACTGGGAGTTATAACCCCTCACACCCAAGTGCTGCTTTCCTGTCAAAACTATAACAGAAGAATAGTAGACCCCTGGTTCTTTACAAGTACAAGAACCACTCCCAGACATCACAATTCCCATGACCTTTCCACACCTTGTGCCTGACTGACTTTGATTTCTACATGGCTCGCTATGAACTCTTTATACCCCAATTTATACTGGCCCCTTATCGTGCCTCCATTTTTCTGTCCTTTGCTAACCTCACTCCCTTTGTTCATTTCCTTTTGTCTAGCTGCAATGTGCCCCTCCTGCCAGGGACTAAATCTACCACCATTTAAACTTGACTCCCCAATGCATACTTTCATTTTTATAACATATACCTCTTTTATCTTTCTATGTATATCTTTTTAAACCAGAGGTGATGAACTCCTGAAAACTATGAAATCTTTCTCTTTTTCTTACATTTACTAGCAGAATGATGTTAACATTATAGTCATAATACTTTAATAAAAGCATTTTGCATTTGTAAGGGCATAAAAAAGTATATTTAGCCCAAAGGACCATGTTTATAAGGATGGAGAAATTACCCCAAACTAGTATGGCAAAGGGCCTTCAGATAGTTCCTTGAAGAAGAGGAAGAGATAGGCCTCAAAAGAAACCAGAGCAAGAATATCATGAACAGAAATAATGTGGGAAATTGAATGATTACCAAGAGTAAACCCTTCTTTAGGGCACTGGTTTATAAGAGCATTATTTCTTGTCCTGTTCTTGATGTAGCCTAAACTTGGCTTTTGCTTCCCCACACTGCTATGGACTCCCACCAGAGAATCTGAAGCATGGGGTTTTTAGCTCCTGGCGTTTCAGGAATCCACTCCCTCTCTTCTCCTCCTGTAAGAATTACTCAGATTTAATCCTGCATCACAGAAAATAATTAGGTCTTTAAAGGCTATAAATTACATTTGTCAGCCACAGAGAAAACAAATGGAGTTTCAGGTCCTCTGGTGGCGATGATGAATGGCAACATTGAGCTTTTGCTGTGAGAATCTTGCGTGGGCCCAGGAGCTCGTTTATTGACTCTTAACAAAAGACTATTAATCCAAACCATTTTAGTTGGTTGTGGTCAACTCTGTATTAGGGATAAAGAAGGTTCTTACAGGTTTGGGAAGTTCTATGTGGATCGCACCCTTTGAATAACAAAAGAAAATGCAGTAAGTGCCCTAGCTTAGAGTAGGATATGTAGCAAAGAGTTACAAGCTAGACAACCCATTAACTAAGATTTATGTATTGCTCAGTTTTATTCATAGAACTGATAGTATCTGTATAGTCATCAATTCTTTGCTATCATCATGATGTAAATCCCTTAGCTTCTGACTCCACACTGTAGTTTAGCAGAAAAATCTGAAGATTTAAGGTAAAATGTAATCCATTTCAAAATGTTTATAGAGTGTGTACACTGAGAAGCAAAGGCAGATTTGTGCTAATAACCACATCTGGGGTACTAAAACCAATCTGTGCTCTGTTTGCAGTCCTTGAGGAATGCAGTGCTTAGAACAGCCCTGGCCTGCTCAGGGAGGTGGGAAGCCCAGGGATTCAGTTAAAACAGATCGTTACACTGTGTATTTGGAAGTTGCTGAAAATAGAACTTCTCTCCACTCTAATCCCACTCCCACAGCTGTCATTAACTGTGCTGTTGAAACAGGAAGACACCCAAGTTAGGTTTAATCAGGACTTATTTTCCCACATCTCTTTGGTTCTCAAGAAGGAATTGACTATGACCCTGTTTAGGCAAATACAAGTTTGAAAGAATTTCCAATCAAAGCTAATTTTGCATCTCATTCTTAGGAAGAATCATATTTCTAATGTGCTAATGAAACACAGCATTAGACAATACAGTACAATACAATAAACAGAAAGGAAGAACAGAACAAAAGAAGCAAAGCAGAAGGAAGAGCTCTGGCAGCATCTCAGCTAGCATTTAAACAATACATACAAGCTATCAGCAGAATAAACTCAATTCTAATGAAAGACGTTGTCTTGACTTTATGCTCATAGAAACAGGAAATCCATCCAAGGTCCTTGTTCAATAGGATTCAGGGAAGGAGCATTTTTGGATTCAAGTTTCTGTACAATGCAGTTACTGTGTCATATCTAGAGACATACATTTGTATTCATGAGTTAGAAATAGTACAGTAAAATACCCTGAAATTTCTCTAGATTCTATGAGCTCTGTGAGGGAAAAACGATTCACAACCCTTTGAATCAATAAAGGGAATTGAAAGAGGTTCTAAAATGCATTTCAAGGGGCCACATGATTCTTCATCACTTTTGTTCACTTGCTGGAGAGAGCAGCACTTATGAGTCAGACATGTAGGATACTTGTCTTCCTTCTCTAGGGTTGTTTCTTCAGGTTGGGGATACAGCCAGGTACAGAAATAATTTCTAGAACCATCCTCCTTGCTAACACTGACATCACAATTGGAAGAGATGCTTTTTATTTAGGAATTGAGGACCCGAGAGAGACAGCCTTAGTTAAGAGGTACTGAAAGCATGGTGTAACCTATATTAACAAGCCTGGTGGTCTCAGATAAACCAATGATGGAGTTTCTTTACAAATTAATATTCCTTGCATATGTATTCAGTATTTCAAGTAAGGTTGAGAGGTGATTGTTAGTAAGGAAATTATCAATAAAATACTGTAAGTGGAAACAAATTCATTCTTACTATAACACAACCAGTGGTCAAAGTAACCTCAAACAACTTAACAAACTAACATCTACTTTCATGTAAGTTTTATTATTTTATTTCACTTTTTGTCTTTTCTTTTTTGGTACTGGGGATTGAACCCAAGATGTTGCACTTCCTAGGCAAGCACTTTGCCACTGAGCTACATCCCAGCCCACTTTTATTTTAACCTTAATTTAATTTTTAGGAACTGAACTTTTAAGATCCATAATAAAATGATGATATGCCATGTTTATTGAATGTCTGTTGTGAACCAGGTTCTATGCTGTTAATTAAATTATCTTTTTTCGTTTTGAAATACTTTTATATTGTCAATTAGAACCTCATAACATTAGCAACAAAACAAAAAAAGCCCCAAAGTTGTAAGCCAACATCTATAAGCTACCTTTACAGAAAGACTCCAAAGCTAACAGATAGTAAAATAATTACTGATCGCTGGAAAAGGAACATTAAGCCATGCATAAATATCACATAGACCCCCCGCTATAACAAATTCAGAAAAAAAGGCTCTTGACAGACATGCATTTTTTTCCTAGTAAGTCATGTTTTCTTGTGTGGGTGAAATCCACATTATTGGAAGATTGATCAAGTTAGTTCAACACTCATCATACACAAGTGATTTGACCAGTCATCTGATTTAGTGCTCTATAAAGATCCCACAAAATAAAAGTTTAGTATTAGTTTCAAAAACTAGGTACTGGAGATGAAATTCAAGTGATAGAGTACCTTCCAAGCAAGTATGAGTCCCTGAATTCAAACCTTGTACCACACATAAAAAATAAAGGATAAGAAAAAAATCAGCGAGATTGATGTTTCAGTATTTCAGTATTAGTTCTTTTCCCTTAGTTATAACTTCACTGACAGCTATAATAATCTTGAATTCCTAAAGACAGAAATATTTTTGCAATAATTTGAACCTCAGGTTGTTATAAAGAGAGGCACATTTGAAAATGTTCTGCACATAAATCATCAACTACATTCTACCTTATCAAGAACTGACACTGACGTTTTAACATCACCTTACATATTTTGTAAAGAAGTTTCACTGTCTCTAAGAGATTGGGTAATAAGAAAACACACTTTTAAGAATATAAACTCCTCTCTTCCAATTTTTCCACTCTTATATAATCCTGCTGCCCCTCTTTGAGGTAGTAATACTTGTTTATATATATATATATATATATTATTTTATTATTATTATTATTATTTTTTTTTTTTTTTGCCAGTCATGGGCCATGAACTCAGGGCCCGAGCACTGTCCCTGGCTTCTTTTTGCTCAAGGCTAGCACTCTACTTCTTGAGCCAAAGCGCCACTTCTGGCCATTTTCTATATATGTGGTGCTGAGGAATCAAACGCAGGGCTTCATGTATACGAGGCAAGCACTCTTGTCACTAGGCCATATTCCCAGCCCTTTTTATCATATTTATGAGCAAGTATTAGTTGTACAAAGGGATTTCATTCTCATATTTCCATAGTTGTGTATAATTTGCCTTTATCAAGCTCACCACCTTTATAATTTTCTGTTATCCCTCCTCCTTGCTTAAAACAATTTCAACAGGTTTCTATTTCCATACACGTATCTAAAGTACTCCAGCAATGTTCTTCTTCACCTTTGTTCATCTTCTCCTCTCCCATTGGTACTTATCAGCTAACAAAATTTGTTTCATATTTCTGTCACTCATATTTTAGTGTCTGATGTTGTACAAAGAGGTTTCTACATGAAATATATATATATTCCCCCATGGTAGGACTTGAACTCAGGACACAGGCACTGTGCCTGAGCTGTTTTTGGCTCAAGGCTGTTGCTCTACCACTTTGAGCCACAGTACCACTTCCAGTTTTGGTGATTAATTGGAGATACAAGTGTCATGAACCTTTCTTCCCTGGACTGGCTTTGAACCATTGCAGTCCTCATTATCCAGCCTCCCAAGTATGCAGAATTAGAGGTATAAGCCAATAGTGCCAGGCTATATCATATTTTAATAAACTCTATTGATTTCTCTTTCTCCTCATCATTATCCCTCTATTTTTAATGGAGAGTTTCCATATTTCATCTTCATATATAGGCACAAGGCATTGCATTTGGTGTTGTTCATCCTTCGCTTTCTCTTCCCACTCATTTCTCCAAAACAGTCTTACAATTACAACCTTTTGGTTTTGATTTGCATATAAGAAAAAACATGTGCCCTTTGTCCTTATGACCCTGAACTATGATAAATAGCAGTACCACCCATTTTCTGGCATGATATGCTTTTATTTTTTATAGTCAGATAATACTTCATTTTAAATGTATAGGTATAAATGTATCTATAGATATAGGTAGACAGACAGATGGATAAATAGATAGATACAATGAGAGAGAGAGAGAGAGAGCCTATTTCTTAATCTATTCATCAGTGGGAGGGCACTTAGGCTGCTTCCATAGTGTGGCTGTTATGAATAGTGTTTCAATAACTATGGATATGTAAGGATCCTTTTATATCCTGACACGTTCCTTGAACATATGCACAAGAGTTGATCTTATTGGATCATATAATAGTGTTTGCCATAATGGTTACACTAATTTTCATTCTTATCAACAGAATCCATTTTCCCCTGCATTGTCACCAGTTTGTTGTTTGTGTTCTTCATGGCCTTCTGATGGGGTGAGATGGAATCTCAATGTTCTTTTTGATCTTCATTTCCTTTATGGCCTAGGATGTTGCACATTTCTTCAGTTGCTTATTGTCCATTTGTGCTTTTCTCTTAAACATTGTTAAGTTAATTTGCCTATTCATAAATTGGGTTCTTGATTCTTTGGGAATCTAGCATTATCAGCTCCCTGCATGTTCTGGCAGTTAATTCCTTGTCAGGTGTGTTTAGCTGGCAAAGATTTTCTTCTGTTCTGAAGGCTGCCTCTTCAATCTAGTCGGCATTTCCTTTGCCTTGCTGGAGCTTTTTAGTTTAACATAGTCCCATTTGTCAGTACTTGTTCTCACATGGCGAGCTACTGGATTTCTATTCTGGAAGTTAATACTTTTGCTTTTATGTTCCCATGTTTTCCCACATCATTTTCCAAGTTCCAGTCTTACACTAAGGAATTTCATCTACTTTGAATTGGTATCAGTACTAGTGAGAGAGAAAGGATGGTTTCAGTATTCTACTTTGGGATATCCAGTTTTTCCAACATCATATTTTGAAGAGTTATCTTTTCTCCAGCTTACGTTTCTGGCACCTTTGTCAGAAATCAGTTGGCTATAATTATGTAGGATTATTTCTGCATCTTCTATTGTGCTATGTTGTACTGTATTGGTCTAGCTGTATGTTTTGTGCCAGTTCTATGTTGTATTTTTTTTATTCAGTCTTGATAGTACAATTTGAAGTCAGGTATTATAATACCACCAGTTTTACTCTTTTTGCTCAAGACTGCTTTGATGATTTGAGGTCTTTTCTACTTCCAAATACCATTCAGGATTGATATTTTTTCTCCCTTTTGTGAAGAATATCATTGGAATTTTGATGAGGATTGCATAAAATATATAGAATGCTTTCGATAGTATTGCCATTTTCACAATATAGATTCATGAGCATAGGAGATTTTTTTGATCTTCTGGTATCTACTTTAATAATTACTTTCATCAGTGATTTATAGTTTTCAGTGTAAAGGTCTTTCATTTTGTTAGTTAATTATTTCCTAGATATTTTATTTTAAAATGTTATTGTAAATGGGATTGCTACTTACTTATTTATCAATATTTTCATTGTCAATGCTGAAATTTGCATGTGAATTTTACAACTTGCTAATATGCTAAAATTAATTTCAAAATATAACAAAGTTTTTGGTGGAGTTTTTAGAGTCTTTTAGATTAAGATCATACCATTTACAAGTAGAGTTAATTTGACTTTTTTCTTTCCTATTTGAATCCATTTTCTTTCTTTCTCATATCTTATTACTCTGGTTAGGAATTTCAGTATAATATTGAGTAGGAATGATTCATTTCTGACTTAAGATGAAACAATTTCAGTTTTTTTTCCCATTTTCATATATTGTTGGTGATAAACTTGTTATACAAAGCTTTTGTTATATTCAGATGTATTCTTTCCATTCATTGTTTCTTCAGGGCTTTTATCAGACAACAGTTTGAATTTTTCAATGGCTTTTTTGAATCTATTGAGATTATCATTACTTTTCAAACTTGATTCTTTCTATACATAATATTAATCAGTTGTCTAATATTGAACCATTCTTGCATTTCTGAAGTTAAACCAACTTAATCATAGGGTATTACCCTTTAAATCTATTATTGGATTCAGTTTGTTGGTATGTATTCAGAATTTTGCATCTATTTTTATCAAGGAAATTGATCCATAAATCTATAAATGTTAGGGCAATCTTAGATTCACATATTAATTTTCACTGATATTTTAGATTAGCAGTTTTTGGAAAAGTAAGATTATTGTTAGCTCTTCTTTAGTCTGATAGAGTTCAGATGTGTGATCATGGGCTTTTCTTTGTTGAAGGAGTCTCTATTGCTGATTCAAGCTTTTAACTGATTGTAGACTTTGCTGTTAATGTCATCCTGGTTCAATTTTGATGTGTCATCTATGCAAAACAAATTTGTGCATTTCCTCTGATTTTTCAGTTTGATGGAGTATGAGGTTTCAAAACATTTAGTTATTATGAACTTAATTAGTGTTTGTTGTAATCTCCCTGGTTTTGTTTCTGACTTCATTAATTTGAGCTTTCACCCTTCTTGTTTTCTTTAATGTGGGTAAATATCTGTTCCTCTTATTTATCTTTTTAAAGAAACAGTTACACCATGAAAGCAAGGAGAGCCTGGAATGAGGTATGCCAAACACTAAATAAAAATAACTACCAACCAAGAATACTGTACCCAACTAAACTCACATTCATAGCTGAAGGTCAAATAAAAGTCTTCCACAGTAAGGAAAAACTGAAACAATATATCTCCACCAAACCAGCTTTACAGAAAATCCTCAAAGATGTACTATACAGGGAAAATAATCAAGATCCCAATACAGACAGAGAAATGAACCCTAAATATTAAACCAGAATATCAGATCAAGAAATGGGAAGACACAGCTTTTAACAAGATAGTGATAATGAAAGGAACAAATGATCAACTCTCAATCCTAACTCTCAACATTAATGGACTTAATTCCCCAATCAAACGACATAGGCTCAAAAGTTGGATCAAAAATCAAGATCCATCTTTCTGCTGTCTCCAAGAGACACATCTATCTAGCAAAAGGAAACCTCTTCTAAAAGTGAAAGGCTGGAAACAAATCTATCAAGCAAATGGCCCCCATAAGCAGGTCAGAGTTGCAATCCTAGTATCAGACAAAATTGACTTCAAATTAAAAAAGGTAAGACGAGACAAAGAAGGTTACTACATACTAGTAAAGGGATCTCTCCCTCAGGAAGATATAACCATCCTAAATATCTACACACCAAATACAGGAGCACCCAACTTCATCAAACAAACACTACTGACTCTAAAAACACTCATAGACCCAAACACATTGATAGTTGGGGACTTTAAAACTCCACTATCACCTCTGGACAGATCAACACACCAAAAAATGAACAAAGAAACCACAGAACTAAACAATTGCATAGACCAACTAGACTTAACCGACATCTACAGAATATTCCACCCAGCAACGACAGAATACACATTCTTTTCGGCAGCACATGGAACATTCTCCAAAATAGATCACATCTTAGGGCAGAAAGAAAATCTGTTCAAATTCAGAAGTATCAAAACCATTTTCTGCATTCTATCAGACCACATTGGAAAATTATTAGAGCTCAACTCAAACAGCCACCACAGAAAATCCTACAATTTATGGAGACTAAACAACACACTGCTGAACCATCAGTCATTGAAAAAATTAAAACAGAAATTCAAATGTTTATGGAATTCAATTAAGATGAGGACACAAAGTATTAGCTCCTTTGGGAAACATCAAAGGCAGTACTCAGAGGAAAAGTTATATCTCTGAGTGCATACACTAACAAACTGGAGAAACAGAAACTTAATAAGTTAAGGAAGCACCTTAATTTCCTTGAAAGAGAACAAGAAGCCAAACCCCAAGTCAATAGATGGAAGCAAATAATTAAAATCAAATCAGAATTAAATCAATTAGAGATGAAAAAAAAATCGAAAGAATCAACAAAACAAAGAGTTGGTTCTTTGAAAAAATCAACAAGATAAACAGACCCCTAGCAAACCGGACCAAAAACCGAAGGCAACACACTAAAATAAACAAGATAAGAAATGAAACACGTAACATCACCACAGAAACAACCAAAATTCAGAACACAATAAGGGAATATTTTGCAAATCTTTATGCCAACAAATTCGAGAACTTGGAAGAAATGGATGATTTCCTAGAAAAAATTCATATCACCAAACTCAACCATGAATATTTAAACCTTCTAAAAAGATCCATATTCAGTATTGAAATAGAAACGGCAATAAGTGATCTCCCATTCAAGAAAAGCCCAGGTCCAGACGGATTCACAGCAGAATTCTACAAGGCCTTCAAAACAGATCTCACACCAATATTTCTCAAACTCTTCAATGAAATTTAAAGAGAACGTTCACTACCAGACACATTCTATGAAGCCAGTATAACCTTCATCCCAAAAACAGGCAGGGACTCATCACAGAAAGAGAACTATAGACCGATTTCCCTGATGAACATAGACGCAAAAATTCTCAACAAAATTCTGACCAATCGACTTCAACAGGTCATCAAAAATAACATACACCACGACCAAACTGGATTCATCCCAGGGATGCAAAGTTGGTTCAATATACGCAAGTCAATTAATGTAATCCACCACATCAACTGGATCAAGGTAAAGAACCACATGGTTATATCACTGGATGCAGAAAAGCTTATGATAAAATCCAGCACCCATTTATGCTAAAAGCCCTGGAAAAACTGGCATTCCAGGGAACATTCCTGAATATAATCAAGGCAGTTTATGACAAACCAACAGCAAGCATAACTCTAAATAGTGAAAAACTAAAGCCATTCCCTTTAAAATCAGGAACAGGACAGGGATGTCCACTCTCTCCCCTGCTCTTCAACATAGTACTAGAATTCCTAGCCAGTGCAATTAGGCAAGAAGAAAATATAAAAGGGATCCAAATAGGAAAAGATGAATTTAAACTTTCTCTCTTCACAGATGACATGATCCTATACCTAAAGAACCCCCCAAGCTCTACCCCCAAGCTACTAGAGCTGATCCAAAACTTTGGCAAAGTTGCAGGATATAAAATAAACCCTCAAAAATCAATGGCCTTTCTCTATGCTAATGACTCGAAGACCGAGGCTGAAATCAGGAAAGCAACTCCTTTTGCAATCGCCTCAAAAAACATAAAATACCTAGGAATAACCTTAACCAAAGAAGTGAAAGACCTCTATGATGAGAACTTTAAAAACATGAAAAATGAAATTAAGGCAGAACTAAGGAAATGGAAAAACCTCCCCTGCTCCTGGATTGGGAGGATTAATATAATCAAAATGGCCATATTGCCAAAGGCTATCTACAAGTTCAATGCAATACCCATAAATATCCCAACCCCATTTTTAATAAAATAGAGGAAGCAATCCAGAAAATAATATGGAACAATAAAAGACCCAGAATAGCAAAAATAATCCTAAGCAGAAAGAACAGTTCTGGAGCAATTACAATTCCCAACTTCAAGCTGTATTATAAAGCTATAGTAATAAAAACAGCTTGGTATTGGCACCGGAACAGGCCTAAAGACCAATGGAACAGAATTGAAGACCCAGAAATGAACTCACAGAACTACGCATACTTAATCTTTGATGAAGTAGCTAAAAAATTAGTCTGGAAGAAAAATAGCCTCTTTAACAAATGTTGCTGGCAAAACTGGTTCAACACATGCAACAAACTAAAACTAGATCTTTATATATCACTCTACACCAAAATCAATTCCAAATGGATCAAAGACCTCAAAATAAAAGCAGACACCTTGAAACACTGAAAGAAGGAGCAGGAGAAACACTTGGGCCCCTTGGCACAGGATGGAACTTCCTTAGCAAAGGCCCAGAAAGGCTACAAATCAAAGAAAGGTTGGACAAATGGGACTGCATCAAACTGCAGAGCTACTGCAGGGCATAGGACATAGATCGCAAGATAAACAGAAAGCCCACAGATTGGGAGAATATCTTTACCAGCCATTCAACAGATAAAGGCCTCATATCTAAAATATATGCAGAACTAAAAAAATTACCTTCCTCCAAAACAAAACTGCAAAGAACCAATAGCCCCCTCATCAAGTGGACTAGAGACTTAAAAAGAGACTTCTCTGATGAGGAAATGAGAATGGCCAAGCGACATATGAAAAAGTGCTCTACATCACTAGCCATAAAAGAAATGCAAATCGGGGCTGGGAATATGGCCTAGTGGCAAGAGTGCTTGCTTCGTATACATGAGGCCCTGGGTTCGATTCCTCAGTACCACATATACAGAAAATGGCCAGAAGTGGCGCTGTGGCTAAAGTGGCAGAGTGCTAGCCTTGAGCAAAATAGAAGCCAGGGACAGTGCTCAGGCCCTGAGTTCACTGCCTAGGACTGGCCAAAAAAAAAAAAAAATGCAAATCAAAACATTGAGATTCCATCTCACCCCAGTAAGAATGTCCTATATCAAGAAAACTAACAATAACAATTGTTGGAGGGGATGTGGCCAAAAGGGAACCCTACTTCATTGTTGGTGGCAATGTAAACTGGTTCAACCACTCTGGAAAGCATATGGAGATTTCTCAGAAGGCTAAACATAGAACTCCCCTATGAACCAGCAGCCCCACTTTTGGGTATCTATCCAAAAGATCACAAACAAAATCACACTTAAGCCACCAGCACCACAATGATCATCCCAGCACAATTTGTCATAGCTAGAACCTGGAACCAACCCAGATGCCCCTCAGTAGACGCATGGATCAGGAAAATGTGATACATGTACACAATGGAATTTTATGCCTCTATCAGAAAGAATGACATTGCCCCATTTGTATGGAAATAGAAGGACTTGGAAAAAGTTATACTAAGTGGAGTGAGCCAGACCCAAAGAAACATGGACTCTATGCTCTCCCTTATTGGTAATAATTAGCACAGGTTTAGGCAAGTCACAGCAGAGGATCACAAGAGCCCAATAGCTATATCCTTATGAACACATAAGATGATGCTTAGTGAAATGAACTCCATGTTATGGAAACGATTGTTATATCACTGTTGTAACTACTTTCAATGTGCTATGTATAACCATAGCTTCTATTATTGATGATCTTGTATCACCTTCCTGTGGTTGTACCTTCACTATCTCTGTATCTTATCTGAGTATATTGGAAACTATTTGTACTGGTAGTAGAAATAGGAAATTGAAAGGGAATACCAAAATCGAGAGACACAGGGTAAAAACAGACAAACAACTACAAAAGCAATACTTGCAAAACTGTTTGGTGAAAATGAACCGAACAACTCATGAGGAGGGAAGGGAACGGGGGAGGGGGGAGGGATCTTGAGGGAGGAGGTAACAGTTCAAGAAATGTATCCAATGCCTAATGTATGAAACTGTAACCTCTCTGTAATTCAGTTTGATAATAAAAACTTAAAATAAAAAAGAAACAGTTACAATTTATTTGTCTTTCTCTCAATAATTTATGCCTTAAACTTTTTTGGCATTTCATTTACTGTCCTATGGATTGATTTGTTCTTGATTATTTAAGAGCTTAAGTTGCATAACTAGGTTCTTTATGTGGGGTATCTCTGGTTTTCTGATGTAGACATTCAAAGCTGTTATCTTTCCCCTTAGCACTGTTTTCACTTGTTTCAAATGTTCTGGAAGGCTCTATTTTCATTTTTATTTGGATATGTAGGAATCTTCAAATTTCTGCAGTGACTCAAAAATGCATTGCTCAATCTGCACCTTTTTTTTTTTTTTTTGGCCAGTCCTGGGCCTTGGACTCAGGGCCTGAGCACGTCCCTGGCTTCTTCCCGCTCAAGGCTAGCACTCTGCCACTTGAGCCACAGCTCCGCGTCTGGCCATTTTCTGTATATGTGGTGCTGGGGAATCGAACCTAGGGCCTCGTGTATCCGAGGCAGGCACTCTTGCCACTAGGCTATATCCCCAGCCCACAATCTGCACCTTTTAAATACCTTTTGTATTTTCTTTTTTATTTTTTTTTTGCCAGTCTTGGGTCTTGAAATCAGGGCTTGAGCATTGTCCCTGGATTCTTTCTGCTCAAGGCTGGCACTCTGCCAATTTGGCCACAGTGTCATGTCTGGCCATTTTCTGTATATGTGATACTGAGAAATGGAACCCAGGGCTTCAAGTGTATGAGGCAAGCACTTTTGCTACTAGGCCATCTTCCTAGCCCTTCCTTTTCTTTTATAGATATTGTAGAGATGTTATACAGTTGGGTTACAGTTACATGAGTCATGTAATGAGTATAAATCTTTTTGAACTATGTCTCCCCTTCCCTTCCTCTCTCCCAGGATTTCCCTCTTGCCCCCATCCACAGAATGTACTGATCATTTTCAATATAATACTGTTGTATTTGTTCACCCTTTGTCCCACATTTCTGTGCCCTCCCTCCTCTATCTTTTGCATTTTTTCTTGTGTTTGGTTCCTAATTTTATTTCAGATGATGAGATTTCTTATCAAACTTGATACACCCTCCTTTGTTTCACCTCTATTTGTAAAGGTATATTTTTGTGTTAATTACCTAACAGTTTGGCAGACTTACTATTTGGGGAGCAATTGTGAGGCTTTGGAGGCATGATACTGTCTTGGTTATTCTTATTTAAGGTATTCAAGTCATGATGTTTTCATCTCTTGGGGTGAATAACAAGGTAAAGAATTCAACAATAAACTGGATATTTGAACAAAGTAAGATTCTATTGGAAGTCACATCATCATCCCTAATAATGTAGAGCATTGGAACTCAGGCTCTTAAAGGACGAAGTGGACATTTAACTATGATTAAAATTATAGATACTGAAATTAAATAATAAAAGGGATGTTTGAGGGGGAAGGAAGGAAGGAAAGAGGGTAGGCAGGCAGGAAGGAAAGAAAGTAGGGAGGGAGGGAAAGCAGGAATGAAGGAAGAAAGGAAGGAAAAGAAAGGGGGAGTAGAAGGTAAGAAGAGAGGAAATAGGGATATTTATTGTACATTTATTCCTATGTTGACTCCTACTTCTCCAGCCACTGTTCTCTAGAATTAAGACTTGTTAATTAACTTGTCTACAGTGTTTATCACCACTTTACTCCAGCATCAAGAACAGTGTGTGGAGCAAAATAGATTACTTATAAGATGATATGTGTGATTGAACCAAAGAGGATTGGAGTGGATCTCAAGGACTCTGTGTGTTATGAAATCTCTCTTTTATTTCCAGGAAGCTATGGTTTCCCTCATCAGCACACTTCTAAGTGACTAATCATTGACATCCATTTCCATGATAGGTTCTGGCTTTTGCTAAGTTTGCAATCTTGTCTTTCATTTCCATTCATGAATTGTGGTACCTATATTTATTAATGTTGTGATCACAATTAGTTATTTAAGGGGTTCATCTTGACAAGTCCATTTATGTATATAATGCTTCTTTGTCATAGTCACACAGAGGTGACTTTTCTTCTTCTCAAATTGCCTTGTTTGGTTTACACACACACACACACACACACACACACTCGCATATACTCACACACAGTATTTTTTCTATATGTGATCTCCCTTCCACTGCTACAATATGTTTAGATTATACTCTAGAAGTTATTATTTTTGCTTTATTTTCTTTTCTCATCAAACAAATATTTATCTAGATATATAGAAACTTGAGACTAAGTATGAAAATTGAAATTCATCATTACCAGGCAAGAAAAAATATACTCAATAGGGCATAAGTTCTGTCTTTGAGATACTAAGATGTCAACTAAGCGGAGAAAAGATGGGATAGATTTGGTTCTTTCTTTATTTAATTTTTGGTGATTGGCTATTTCTCCTTTTGGGATGGAAGTGCAGATTCATTGCTGACTCTCAGCCTCCAGGCAGCCTATCAGCACAAAGCTCTGCTAGTGAGGAAGCAGATCAATGATTATTCTGCTTTTCCCTTTGATGGCGCATTTGTTTCCATTGCCTTCTGAAATTGTTAAAGCTTCTATAAAGCAATTGGTTTGCTGGGTTGCTAGCACCATCATAGGTCCATCTTTCCATCAGGCAACTCTTGTCTGAGCTGCCAGAACTGGTTTACTAAAACACTAAGAATAATCACTCTCTGAGTTCCTTACTTCCCTGGAAAACTTAAAACATAGATATCAGGGCTTATTTAGACAAGGATCCTGAAAAAAATCTTATAATGTTATTATTTTTATTATTACAGATAAACAGTAGCATGGAAGTAGATTTTCACCCCTGTTTTCACCTGTCCAGTATGTGCATGATAAAGCTCAGAATATTATTTGTTTTTCAAGATTATTCATGGCAAGATATTTTTTTACAAGTGGAGTGACTGAGCTCTCAAACACTCCTTGGTCTATTCTGCATGTAGGGAAGGCAGAGGTATTATTATGAGACCTTCATTCCCATTAGATATGCCTCTACCATGTACTTAGCAAGTTCAGCTCAAATTCATATGAGAAAAGCACATTATTGCTACCATAGGTACCATGAATGAAATAGTATTTGCTTAAAAACATCTCCCTATCCATCAACACATCACAGTATCAAAATTCCATATAGCATGTTACTGGTATTGTTTTCAAGTCCAGGAGACAGGTTCGTAGTATTAAGGTTCTGCACATAAGGTCCTAGTGGACTTTAGTGGTGTCATTTCATCTGTAGAGAAGGTAGAAATAATTGGCTTGTATCACATAACTTTGCCAACATTGATACTTTTCTTATCCTATTAAACTATGATTCATCTTGACAGAGAACAATTACATTTTAAGGAAGCCAGTTAGATATAAATTAAATATCTCAGGAGACTCAAGTGTCTCCACACTCTTCAGTGTACAAAGTGCTTTCACACACATTAACTTACCTGAGCTTTGTAAGAGCTTCTTGGAAAAGGTGAAGAGATCTTTTCGTTTATAATGCAAAGACTTTGCCAGCAAAGTTTACATTACCATGTCAAAATACCCGAGAAAGTTAACCTAAGGTACCAAGAAAGTCTAATTAAGGAAGGATGGTGCTAGAAATTTTGGTCCATGGTCAATTGGATTCAATCCTTTTAGGCCTATCATGGGACACAACATTATGGGTGTGAGGTGAAGGGAGACTAAAGCTGATTACCTCACCTCATGAAATAATAATAAGAGAGAGAGAGAGAGAGACAGAGACAGAGACAGAGACAGAGACACAGAGAAACAGAGAGACAGAGATGTTTCCCCTAAATTAATCATCTCCAATGAGGATATGATCACATTTCCTTTAGTGAATATTGTTAATAAGAGCCAAAAACTGAAAATAAGCAATAGAGTATATTAGCATGGATGCCCAAATAATTCTTAAAGAATATTTATTCCTTGATTAAAGGAATCTATTTAGGGATGCATCTATGTTTTATAGGTTAATAATAATTACTGTTTACTGTTTATTTATCAAGTGTTCACTTTGTTCCAGACACTTTTGTAATGTTTTACATGCATCAATTCATGTTATCCTCATAAGAAATAAGATTTGGAGAAACCAAATAGTGAAAGAATTGAAAGGGTAGGCTCCATAAGAGAATTATGGTCTTTTATCCTTTATATCTTGGTTGACTAAATCTCAATAAACACATGAAGTTTATGTTACCTGTGCAGAAATACACACACACATCTATATCTATCTATATTACACACACACACACGCCAAAAAGGATAAGGGACTGGAGGAAGAAAGACTAGGTAAAAGGGATCAATCTGAATCAAGTATGATATATGCATGTATACAATAACATGGCCAACTACCTTTGAATAAATAACACGCACTTTGACAAAAGTGAATTTTAAGATGGTGCTACATGTCGTGTTTAAGTATTGGTGCTAGTGGGAGAGGAGAAAGTAAATGGAGAGAGTGAAGAAGGGCAAATGTGGTAAAAAAAAAATACTTCAAGAACATAGTGAAAATGTAATAGAGTTGAGATTGGTGTGGGTGGCAAGTAAGGGATAAGGGAGTAACAGGTAAAGTAAGTCTGATCAATGTACCATAATGAATCTCCTTTGCATAATTAATTGATACTAACCAAAGTTAAATAACAATGAAAGAAATTTTTTCTTACTCATCAGCTCAGTAAATATTTAATAAAAGGGAGAGTTGGGAAATGAGGGCCAATATTATTCAACATCATTCTGGGGGGCTGGGAATATGGCCTAGTGGCAAGAGAGCTTGCCTCCTACACATGAAGCTCTCGGTTCGATTCCCCAGCACCACATATATGGAAAATGGCCAGAAGGGGCACTGTGGCTCAGGTGGCAGAGTGCTAGCCTTGAGCGGGAAGAAGCCAGGGACAGTGCTCAGGCCCTGAGTCCAAGGCCCAGGACTAGCCAAAAAAAAAAAAAAATCATTCTGGGGGTTCCATGTTAGAAACTATGATGCAGGATAATCAGTCTCATTACTCATTAAGCACTCTTCATTTAAGTCAAGGGATAGTATTATTTAGCTTCATGAACCAGCTCAATCATGACAGCTCCCACTGACCTTTGAATGATTTCACAAAATCAATCAAAATTCTCTCTGTTGGACATTAGTGCAAATTAGAATTTCTCAGCCTTGGCACTATTGACATTTTGGAGGGGAGTGCATAATTTTTGTTGGCTTGTGGGAGGAGAGGTGAGAGAGGAGGAAGTGGTTTCTTGAGAATTGTAAGACTTTTAGTTCTATCTCTGGCCTCTGCTCAGGATATGTTAATATTATTATCACCCACCTCCACTCTTTTAGTGGTGACAACCAATAAACCAGATGTGTCTCCAGTCATTGAGAAATCTCAAAGGAAATGGGAACTAGGACAAAATTAACGCTGGTTGAGTAAGTCATTAACAAGCATTAACAAGTTTGGTTTTTGTTTTAATGAGATACAAACATTTTTTTTTTCCTGAAAATTATCCAAGATGTCAAGAAACTATCTAAGAAACAAGAGAATCTTTTGAAATAAGTAACACCTTCATACAAATACTATTTCAAAGGCAACAACAATCATTTTGAAGTTTAATTCTTTCACTAGTTATTTAAGGGAAGAAGCAAATAGAGACTTCTTTCATCACCATGGGCATAATTTTCTGTATCTGGGCAAGCAATGCTCTTTAATGAAACTTTCCATTGATTAGATGAGAAAGGAGTTTAGGGAACATCTGGTGATTTGGCCAGGTGGACTGAACACAAGTCCACGTATTGGGCCTGAGAAGACAGCCCCCTTCCTGTGATTCACGCCTTTCTTATCATTTGTTAATGACTTCTTCTTCTGTCCCAGTCTCTTCACCTCTATGACGTTGCTTAGCCTCTAAGGACCACCCTCCAGAACCATGCCAGCTTCACAGTTCACCTCAGATGCCTTGGTACCTTTCAGAAAGGATAAGAATTTCTCCATAAGAGTGGCAGACACTGGGCTTCTCATTGCCACAGCCCTACAATCACTGGTAAACACACTGACCATGCACTGTTGTGGGAATGATGGGCTGGTCATGGCAGATTGACTGAAATGCCACAGTAAACACTCTTCTTCCTTGGCCTTGAAGCCCCAAATGAAAAGAGCAGACGGCTGAGCAGCTCATGGCCCTTAGCTATCAATTTGATTTAGCAACTGCGCTGCCACTCCGACAGCTCAGCAGCCAATTAGTAGCCCCAAGTCATCAGCATTAATTTGTTCACATTTCCCCTTGCAAATTGCTAATTGGTTGAACTGAGCAGTGGTTGGCTGGGCAGCTGCGGTGGAAGGAGAGGTCGGAGCTGTATCATTTTCTTGCTGAGTGTATTTAGATTAGAGAGGATGCTAAAGGACACACGGCTCTGAACTCTTTACAACTCAGAACGCTAGTTTGGTGTAGCAAGATGTTATTAGATTTGTAAATTATGGATGGTGTTCTGTGTCGCTTAGGTTAGCTAGTGTACCAATTAGTGGAATTGATTAGAGGATGAATAGACCAAAGCATGGTTCTATCAGTCCTCTGTCCAGTGTTTCTAGATAGGTTTTTTTTTTTTGGTTCTCATCAATGAATATCACTGTCCATATTGGCTTAATGTTTAGAGTATGTTGACTATTGTGC
Source organism: Perognathus longimembris pacificus (assembly GCF_023159225.1). Lineage (NCBI taxonomy): Eukaryota > Metazoa > Chordata > Mammalia > Rodentia > Heteromyidae > Perognathus > Perognathus longimembris. Next base: position 18,414,642 of record NC_063162.1, on the reverse strand, counting down.
ATAGCCAAGATCTTCTTTACCTCCAAAATCTTTACTCTTTTTCTGTTTCCTTTGGTACTCTAGGTAACTGATTCCTATGAAGTACAATGCTTATTCTTGTCTTTTGAATGACCATTATCTTTGGCCAGGGAGATAAACCAGGAGATTGGACAAGAGGAGGAGACAGGCAGCTCTCTGTGCCTCACTTCCTCCTGGCTTTTGTGCACACGTCTGGCATCAATCCTTAGTAAATGTATTTCCTTGGACATGAAGACTGCTCTGTGATTTTTGAAAATCAGATTCTATTCCCTTTATTTTTCTATGTTCATAACCTAAAGACACAGAACACCATCCATAATTACAAATCAAATAACATCTGGCCACACCAAACTATCATTCCCTTTTCTTTTGTTGACCCTTGATATAGCAATGGCTACCTGTAACTACTGGTTTCTAGGTTCCTTTATGTATTTGGTGGTCCTTTGAAAACCATTCACATCTATGCTGGCTGTCTTTATTATTTATTTTAAGTGCTTGGAGTTTTTAATAAAATTTTACTCAAAAGATTTCAACTTCCTACTTGATTCAAGGATCTGGGGGTTACTGATAGATGGACCAGAAGAGGAAAATAAAACAGTGATGCAAAGACTGTAACAGTCTTTACAGATTCTGCAACTAACAGTTCAGTGTTGAGGAAGTTCCAAGTCCACATGTGACTGCAAAAGGATGAGGAGGTGTAGTTCTCCATGTATCCAGAAGTGACAAAACCAGAAATATATGATAAACATAACTAATGACTGTTGAAATATTAGTATCTGTATTTCACAGACAGTGAAATTTAGAGAAATAGGTCATACTGTCTAGCATTATGGAGCATGTAAATGATAGAACAGGGTCAATCTCAGGTCCTCTTATTCCAAAGCTAATTAATTGAACCATTACACAGTGCCTGGTTTAGCCCAGTAACACAACTTAATTGATGCTTTTAAAAATGTATTTTGATAAGCTTCAAATAAAACAGTTAAATAATTTTATTTTATGATATCATAAGGACACTGCTAGCTTTCATTGAAGCAAAAGAAAATGATTTATGCACAATGAACATTCTCTTTCTCCTTTCTTTGATCTTCTCCCTAGCCCCATCTTTCTATTTGCTTTGGTTTTGCTCTTTCCATTGATATTGTGAAAACCCAGTCCACTATAACCTGGAGGATCCTGAAAGACCATGCATTGAGTAAGCCTGTTATAGATTTCTGATGGTGAGATGCAGCATGCCAAAGACAGATGGATCCTTTTACATGAATTCAGAAAAACACTTTGTTAATCTAGCCTGTCAAGGCCAAGCACAAGAATAGTGCTAAGCAGTATTGTACTGCTCACAAGGAGAAGGAGAACATCTTTGCTTTCTTTGACATCTCTTCAAGATTGCAGAAAAAGAACTAGACCCAAGAAACAGCAGACATAGTGCCCAGTACCTTTACTAACTCTGAAAGCTTTGGGTCTGGTTCCTGTGGGAAGATGCATAAAAAGCCTTTTTTTTTTTGTAGTGATAAGCATAATAGTAAAACCTTCCATTGCTATATCTATCTGAAAAAATGGCAGGGGCGGCGCTCTCAGCTGAGCTCTTCTGCCTTCTGGATATAAAAACATGAGGTGGAGAAGGTGATCACTCATCTTTCTTCACTTATAATGATTGTCCTTTTCTTAATTTTTTCCTTAGTTGAAGTATCTCCCAAGGGAATAGTATCTGGTAAGCTTTCCATCTGTTACAATTCTTACAGTTGGATAATAAAATCTTGCTAATGACATAATGATGGAATTCAATATGTTTGCATCACACTGTGAGGTCCTGTCAAATCCTCAAGTGGCATAGAAAACATGCCACTGTACTGAAGCATTTTAAGTCTTAAAGAAACAAACTAGCACAGGGGACATTGAGGATGAATGACAAGATAGGAGGGTGGGCAGTGAGCAGCAACCTGGAAGATCTCTGATGCTGACGAGGTATTCTCTGAGAACTTGGATCTCATTCTTAGGTCTCTGTTACATAAAGATGGGTAGAATAAAGATCAATGATCGTGTGGTTCATTAAACACATAAGTTATTCATATTTCCCATTCAGGATATCAAACCTTTCTCACACTCTCCTAAAGTACCTCAGTGCTGCTATAAATCCCTGTCTCTAAATCCAAGCTTTATATCACTCAACTGAACATATCACACGAACTCCACTCTTTGACGCACTGTACATGTTTTAGGTCATCACCTAAAGAGCCTAAGAGACATTTCAGACTTAATATGTTGTAATGTGTATTCCTTGAGCCTCCTCTGTTATCCTATTCCTTTGATGTTTATAAATGGAAATACCATTTGTCTGGTCAAAAACCTCAAGAATATTGCTGAGTTTTTTCTTTGTCCTACACCCCACACCATAATGAATCTTGTCATTGTCAGCTTCAGAACCTATCATAATTCTACCACCTTTTCACTCCTTCCATCCTACCATGTTATTGAATGCTAGCATCCTTGTTCATTTAATTTATTATGATAACTTCATTTGGCTTCTTTGTTCTTCCCTTTAGTCCATTTTCAACACAGTAATAAAAGTAAATCCATGGAAAGATAAAATGCATCCTTTATACCTTACTTCAAATTTCTCCATGTTGTTGTTCAGAGCAAATTCCAAAGTTCTATGAACAAAAATGAAGGAATCAGGGATAATGCTTTTTAACTTATAGTACACAGATTGTAGGTAGATTGTGCTCACATCTGTTACAAAACCTCCCAAAAGACTCTGATAACAATCGAAGTCAGTATTTTCCTGAGAGTTAACATCTCTCAATTAAGAGAACTCAAATTAACTATCCAATCAAACAGAGTCTTTGATTTAGGCTTTCTAGCCTGCCAATAAACTGCCTCTGAAAACAATTCCCCAGACAAAATTCTCATGTGCAAGTGTTCCTTACAGAATCCTATTCAGAGCTGCCCTGATTTACTGCAACTGAATTGTAATTCTTCTCAAATAAATGTTATCTCATTTCACTTCCATATCAATCTTTTTTTTAAGTTAATGATTCATATAGTGGCTCATCAATTGTAATATTGCAATTATTTGAATTGTCTTGGCCATGGCTCTGTCTTCTTCCTTCCTCTTTTTCCCCTCAAACACATGAAAAAGGGCTTCATCTCCAGAATTTTGCTATTCCTCTAACATTTACCCAAACTTCTTTCCTTCAGAGAGCTGAATGGCTTGTTTCCTTTCAGGTTCTCTTGGACCTGTTGAAATTCCTCTCCATTGAGAACTTTTTTGCTTCTTTTATAGATAGCATATACCCTTTTGCTTTCCCTTCCTCTGTTTTATATTTAAGCTTACTATCTCTGTATTTCCATCGGAATATAAATTGTTGAAGGCAGGGACTTTTGTTTACTAGGACTATAATTTGTGTTGACAAAATTGCTCAAGATAATATAAGAGAAATTTACAGAGATGTGTTACTTAAATGGAATAATGAATAAATGAATGAATATAATTGTGCATATTTTGAACTCTAAAATCTATGCAAATGTTCACTGCACTGTACATAAGGCAGAAAGAACACAGTAGAATATAGAACTATGGAATACGGTTTCCTTTAGTTTCTTGGGCATCTTCTGTGTTGTCTATTTTCCTTTCCTACTTCCAGTGAATTATTTATTCAGCTTTTGTTTCAATCAAGACTTGGGGAGCATTCTTCTCCAATTTCCAGGATAAAAAATATAAGGAAAATATCCCCAGGAGACCATAGAGTTCCAATGTCCTAACAAGGTTACTGTAGAGGCAAAGGATACTCTCTGTAACAAAGAATTAGCACAGAACAGAATTTCATGGGAGAGAATGAACAATACAAGTCAAACAATCTATGTGAAGCAACCTATGATGACTGACAGACTTGGCTATTACCCACAGATCTACCACCAACTCAGTTACCAAGGAATAAATATCTGAGGCTGTTATTCAATTGAACAGGCATGGATAGGATCTTGAATGCGGCAGAAATTTAGTGTCCAATTCTACAGTGGCAGGGTGAGCAAGCAGTGGGGCTCACTAAAGAGACTAATGATCATGGAAGTTCTTGTTGCTGAAAAATAGGAAGATGTGTCAGCCAGGAAAGCAGGACCTTTTGATGGAGGGCTTTATATGTCACACAAAAGTACTTTGGCTTGATTCAGTAGGCCGTAAACAAGGAGTCATTGTGTTTCTTGAGATGGGATGGAGGTGGGTGACGTGGTGAAAGCATTGTTTAGAGTGATTGAGAAACCCAGCTGTAAACTGTGTTAGAGTGCAGGCTTTGCACAGGCTGGATCAGAGCCATACCAGAATGCAAGCTGTAGTTGATGTGCAGAAGACCTAGTGGATTCTACAATACAATAGCGTCTATGTAGTCTCATAGAGAGATTTTTGCACTTTCAAATCAGCAAGCCAATCTTGTGTGCACTAGTTTATGATTTGCACTTAAACTAATTTTTTTTGTGCTATGAACCAAATCCAATTAATTATAATGAATCTAATTGAATGCATTGGACAACACAAGTAAGTGCATAATGGGTGATTCCATTTATTTAGGGTTCATAAACAGATACAACTCATCTGTGATTAAAAAGTCCAAAATAATAGCTGACAGAGTCTAGGAGAGGGCTGAAAGTAAAGTATACAAGGAAAATTTTGGAGTGTTGGAAATATTCTATATCTCGGTTCAGTTTTGGTCACTGTATAAACTAAACCAATAACACACTGAAAATCCATAGCTTTTTCTGTCAATCAGTCATTAATAGTTACAAAAGAAGGAAAAGCACATGGAAAATTTGAGGCTATTAGCTAAATTAAGGGTAAAATATATGAATACTGGCTCAAGATTCACCAAAAAAAGGTTTATAATTATTTATTGCTTTGTATTTTATATGTGTTTCAAACTGTGATGGTGGAGAAACATTAGTACCTAAGGGATCACTTATATTTACTCTGCTTCCTTTTTGCTACCTGTGCATCAATACTTTGATATCTTGACAATATTTGTTAACAATATTCCTAGTATATTTTGTACTTATAATGCTATATAAATTTGTTATCAGCTTTCTTATGAAGAATGGTATATGATTTGAATACCTACAGATGTCCAAGTTAGCTGTGTCATTAGACAAATCTACAAAAACCTTGGTCATAATTTTTCAATAGAACAATTGATTGCTCCTGAATGCTTTGCTTAAATAGGTTACAGGTTTACAGACAATCTATGCTTACTTCCAATAGACATTGCATTTTAAAAGTATTAATGTCCAGAGATGTTGAATAGTTCTCCATGTGTCTACTGGCATTGTTATTTCCTCTTCAGAGAAGTCTCTCTTTAAATCTTTAGCCCACTTATTAACGAGGTGGTTGTAGAATTTGTTTCTGGGGGCTTAATTTTTTTGAGCTCTAAGTATATTTTAGATATGAGGCCCTTGTCTGTTGTATAGCTAGTGAAGATTTTTTCCCACTGTGTGGGTTTTCTATTTACCTTACTACCTATGTCCTTTGACATGTAGAAACTCCTCAATTTAATACAATCCCATATATCCAACCTTTGTTGATTTGTGCTGTTTCTGGATCAACATTGATTCCACCTCACTCCAATTAGCATGGCCATTATCAAGAAAAATAATAATACCAGATACTGGAAGGGATGTGGCCAAAGGGAAAGCTACTATGCTGATGGTAGGCATGAAAACTTGTTCAATCGCTCTGGAAAGCAGTGTGGAGTTTCCTCAAAAAGCTAAATGTAGAGTTCCCCTATTACCCAGCAATCCCGCTCCTAGGCATTTACCCAAATGACCACAAACAAGGCCACAGTAAATCGACAAGCACAACTATGTTCATTGCAGCATTATTTACCATGGTTAAAATATGGAATCAGACCAGATGTCCCTTAGTAGATGAATGGAATGTGTATATATGTATATATATATATATATATATATATTTAAATATACACAGTGGAATTCTATCACCCTATCAGAAAGAATGACATCACCCCCTTCATAGGAAATGGAGAAACTTGGAGAAAATCATATTAAGTGAAGTAAGCCAGATCCAAAGTAACATAGGCTCCATGGCTTCCCTCATTAGTAATTGTTAGTATATGTCTAGGATAGTTCTAGCAGAGGATCACAATAACCCAATAGCTATGCACATATGAGCACATAAAATAATCATAATTGAAATGAATTCCAAGATATGAGAAAAAACAAGAGTTTTTTAAATGTAATATTTGTAGTTATTTCATTTTTTCTTTGGTTTATCCTCTGTTGTCATTATTTTTTATTTTAGTACCCTTTGTCTTATATGTAAGTTTATATGCTTTGGGGATGGGAAGGGAAATCATAGAAATGGTGAGACAAAGGATGAAGTGTGAAGCAATGCAACAGTGATACTCACATGTTGGAAATGAACTTTACAAGTTGGAGAGTTGGGGGAGGGACAGTGGTAGGAAAAGGGGAGGAGGGTAACAATCTTTGACAAGAATTGTACTAATTTCTTTACTTATGTAATTGTAAACCCTCTGTACATCATCTTTTTAATAAAAATAATTAATGAATTTACTCTATTCAAAGGGAGGTATTTGGCAACATTTGTTTCCTGGTCGCATAATAAGAATTCATGGCAACACTGACAACCTGAAGAATCATTTAAATAATTTATGTTCACTCCTGTTTTCTGGTTAACAGAGATATCTAAATGAAACTTGTCTCTTATTTAGAGTATTAAAGTAGATTACTATGAACAAAATGTACACTTATCCATGATTTGGGATAATGCTTATTTTGAAAGTAAATTTTATTGTAAAGTAAGAATTAAATGTGTGTCATTCTGGATATAACTATGTGCTGGAGAGAGAGAGAGATAGAGAAAGAGAGAGAGAGAGAGAGAGAGAGACTGAATTTGAATGGGACATGCTAAGTACCAATCTTAGAAGATGGAAGATAGTGTTCTTGTTAAAGCCTGCCTTTCTCTTTAGTTGAAAACTCTTTTGAGATATGGTATCTATAACTTTCCACATTTCCATGAGGTGCAACTGTAATGCTGTGCTTTCTTTATATACAATTTTCTTTGGAGGTTTTGTAGAACACTGGTCCAGACTTTTCATGTGGATATAATCAGAAGGTGTTACTATTGATGTAGGTAGACTACTTTCCTCTAAGACAGCTTGTATGACCAGATCAATCCACTAGTGTTCTAGTACAATCAATAGTCATAGGAATACTGGAGGTGTCTATTGGAAGACACCATTTTCTCTCTTTTTTGTTTTTCTTATTAATACCTTATGTGGGAAATATGGGATGTGGGGTGATGATGACATGAGGCAAGTTGATGAAGGTGACTGATTTAAGGAGTGGTAGGGTTAGAGAAGGAGAAAAGGAGAACTGGACTGAGGCCATTACCTTGCCAACTTGTGCTAAGAGGAATTACAGGGACAACAACAATTTCCCTTAGTCTTCATAAGAGAAACTGAATTGTCATAAAATTTCAATAACTCCTTTATAAAGATAAGTAAGAATTAACTGGTAGTCTTCATTGTATAACAAAATTTACCTTTCTGACCTTGGTGAACATTAGGAATAAGCTATAATGAGTTAATAACAAATGGAGCCAGTTACCTCATGAGGTGAAATGCACTTTCTCTTCTACAACCCAACTTCCCAGAATCCTCCAGTGCTTCCCCCAAGGGTAACTTATGGGAGGGTCAGTTACTCACTTGAGTGTGTTCTGTTTTTCTTTCTTCAAGTATGAAGGAATGTTCTTTCTGAAAATCAGAGTCCTGATGTTGCCACGCCAGTCCATGGATTCTCAGAATCCATTGCCTGGAGCATTAAGCATCCACCTAAACACAAGTATTCACTGCTCCTATGATGGTGGTTTATGGAGGCCTCCATTCTTTCCCTTCCTCTTTCCTCTGACACTCAGCACCTGATCCTCCCTAGGGCTTTTTTGCTCCTCCTCTGAAATATACTCCTCCTCTGAAATATGCTCCCTCTTCCAGACCCCTTAGAGGAGAGTTCATACTCCTTCCCTACCTCTTTCTTATCCAGTTGTTTGTGAGCACAATGGCAGAGCACTCATGTACAGAAATACTTGATTTGACATGTAGGAACACAACACAGAGTCTTCTGAGCATTTCAGTAGCTCTGTTTTTCTAGCACTGCAGAGAAAAGAACTAAAAGATAGTTCCTGGGTTTTTTTTTCTTTACTGCTACCATGGGAATAAAAATCAAAGTCTTTATCTGTGATTATACATCAGACAAATGTGATAAAATGTCCAATTGGAAGTCAAGGCTAACTGTGCTGTCTTTTAGAACACATTCACCTCCTAATCTAGAAAATCTTCTTTCCCAAGACACAGAAGGGCCCATGAGGTGAAGCCATTAACAACATCAGAATCTATGGATTTAAAAAATAATCCCTACTCTTGGGGCAGGAACCTAGTTTTGTCCTGCCATGTGCTAAGATTTAATAAATGCTCAGAGAGCATAGGCATGTGTAGAGGTATGCAGGCAGGCACTCTGGTAAAAAGAAGGGTAGAGGACCCACTAACATTTTGTGCTCCTTTAGCATAGTGCTCTGAGGTTAGTGCTCAGAACAAGTAGGTAAGTGGATCACAGATATTGGATTCAGTGCTTCAGCAAGGCAGGTAAAGTAAAGGAAATGCCCCTCCCCCCCAACACGCCCGTTTGGAGACTGTGGCTGAACTATGAGATTTGGGTCTTATAGGTGTTGGGATTCTCACTGCCCTTCAACCAGCCCTGGGGCAGTGTGGGAGGGAGCCCCTCCCACCTTCCAGCCTCAACCGGAAGAGAAGCAAGCCAGGCTTGGCCTCCAGGCTTGGCCACATGTCTAATGGTGGGGGCCGGCCCATGGGAGGCTGTAGTCCCGCCCACAGAGGAAGGTTCATGACATCACCTGCTGGGCATCCCAGCTCATCCAATCAGTGAATCACCCCAAGTACCTCCCCTTTTGCCTTTGACACTGTAATAAATTCTTCTGCCTGCCCACTGGGCGGGGGAGACCCTTTCAACCATCAACCATCTCCCCTGGATTCTCTTCCTGCGTCAGACATGTGAGGGGGGCTGGCGGGGAAGGGGATTTTGGCATTTATCCTCAACTCAGCAAAGTCCACAAAGATAGGCCTTATTCCTTCTGCCGGTGGGAGGGGTAGGGCTGAGTCTCTTCCATAGTTTTGGGGTTCAGGCACTTTCCCCGGGAGGTAGGGGAAAAGGGGTCCTCAGAGGCCCCGACATATAGACACTCTTAACAATATGCCTTCTAAATGGGCTCCGGTGTGGACAGCCTCAGAAATGAGCCAGGGAAACAGCCTACTATACACAGAAGATGAAGATTGAGAGAGTTGTCTGTTGAGGAGGAGGACAAAGTTTGCTGCTGAGAACAAAGAGCAAAGAGTAAAGAGCAAAGGTCAGAAGTTGTTTGCTTTAGCAAGGAATGCTTCTGTTCAATTCTTCCTTCAAGTCCACCTACTTTCCTTTTAACCCAATGTGGGGTCTTGAGTAAATATCGACCTTAATAGGACTGAGTCTGTGAGGTATTAATAAAAGGTTGCCAGAACCACTTTGATATTCCCAGATCAGATAGGTCATCTCCCTTGTGGGCCCTTCACTCTTTGGCCCTTTTGCCTTCTTGGGTCTCCCACTAGCAGATACAGTTTTCTTTGCACAATTTACAAAGCAAATCAAACAGAATTTGCTTGGTCAGGGCTGAAAAGTTGCAATGTGCTCACTTTCTGTCTTTGTCCCACTGTTTCTGTCTCGAATACTTTTATATTTAGGTGTGTGTGTGTGTGTGTGTGTGTGTGCAAGCCCTTGTGTGAACACAAGCACATGTGTCCTAGGCCTTGAACTCAGGGGTAGGGGCCAGGGCACTATCTCTGACCTTTTTCTTCTTTCTCTCCCTCCCTCCTTCCCCTCCCTCCCTCCCTCCCTCCCTTCCTTCCTCCTTCCCTTTTCTTTTCTTTGTTTGTTTGTTTGTTTCTTTCTTTCTTTCTTTCTTTATCTCTTTCTTTCTTTCTTTCTCTCACTGTCTCTCTGTCTCTGTCTCTGTCTCTGTCTCTCTCTCTCTCTCTCTCTCTCTCTCTCTCTCTCTTCGTCTTTCCCTCAAAGCTAACACTACCACTTGAGCCACAGCTCTACTTTTGGTCTTTTTTTTGTTAGTGGTAAATTGGACATTAGAAAATGGGTACTTGAAGGGGGTAGGGTGTAGTTAATGCAAACAGGGTAGACAAATGAAGAGGGGAAGGGGGTAAAATGTAGTCAAGAATCCAATGTGTATCTTACAAAGTTGAGAATAGGGAAGAGGTGGGTAGGGGAGTGATGGGTGAAATTGTTGAAAGGGGTGACATTGATCAAGATATATTTTATTCATAGACTGTTTTGCTCTGTGCCAATTCTACTTAAAGATAATAAAAAATAGAAAAATTAAATTAAAAAAATCTCAAGACAAAACTAAAAATGGAAAAGTGGGCCTCTTATGAATTTTTCTGCCCAATCTGGGCTCCAATGACAGTCCCCAGATCTTGGCCTCCGGAGTATCCAGATGACAATCTTGAGCTACTGGTGCCCAGTTCCTCTTTTACTTTTTAAAGAGCCTTGTTTTTAGTTTGATTGTCATGAAAACTGTACACATTCAATGTATACCCTTTGATAAGCCTTGGCATCTTGTATTCTTTGTGGTTTAGTGTGAATATCTCTAGTTTTGAAAACATGGGAATGAGAGAGAATAAGAAAAAAAATCCTATTTTGTGTTGCTGCTCTTTTAGTTCTAGATTTCCTACCTGTCATTACTGTTATTTAACATCTAGGCTTTACTCAATCTAGATTATTCAGGGAGTTAGGAAGGCTTTCTGAGTCCTCTGATCTGGTTTTCATAGAATCATTAGTTGAATGAGACACTTGACATCTTTTCCATGTATTGTAGACTGGGTAGTGGATGCTTTCACTACCTCCCAACTTCTGTGGCTGTCAGATGGGATCAGTATATTATGCTAAGGATTCTGACAATAAGTTAGTGTAAAGTTGAGCCAAATAAATACATTGAAATGTATATATTTTATTATTGTGAACTTTACATAGTATGTGCATAGTTCACTAACAGATACATGGCATAGTGTTTATAACTTTCAGTTATCTCTAGAAATGTTTATCTTCTGAATTCTGTCCCATTGAACAATTTTTTTCCAATCTCCTTACCATTTTCCCCTCATCCCTGTCCAGTTGCCATTCCATTTTCAGACTCTATGAGTAGGAACAAGAACTACAAATAACTATAAGAAAATCATAAAGCATAATACCTTCAAGGTTCATTTATGCATTTATATCTATCTGTCCATCTCTCTGTCTATCTTATCATATTTTGTTTATCCATTAATCTCTCAGTGAGCAAGGAAAGTAAAATAAATCTTTAAAATTCCCATTCTTTCTCTTTGTTTTTTGGTCCCAGAATCCTATTTATATCTATTTTTTCAGTGTAACTATTAACAACATGACCTCCCCCTGCCCCACAGACTCCCATACACACCATCTATTATGGACCATGAATTGTGTAGTTTTCCCTTCAAGATCACTATTCTTCAATCATTATATTTTCAGCAACTGACCTCATCTACAAAAGAGGTTTTAGGCTCATTTACAAACATTCTCACTCATTGAACCAAGCATCAAATTAAGCATACATCAGTGGAGTATAAATGGAAAGTGTCGGTGGGTGGTGTTTTCCTGAATGAGGGGTGCAGAGATGATTGCTGATTTTCAGAGAGCTGGATGAATATCTTACATACATTGCAATTTAAGAGACAAGACTACCTCAGGGCTTGAATAGGAGAGCAGGCTTAACAAGTCTCAGAGGTGGCCAGAAATGGTAGTTGTCAGTATTGGCTCTCTAAATGCTAGAAGAAATGAATGGAAAACCATAAAGGAAATATGCACATGTCCATACTGGTCAGTAGCATCTTTTAAAAGCTGTTAAAGGGGGAAAGGAATATGAATTTTGATGCACAGAAATCTTTACCATAGAGAATGTACATCTTTTGTTGACTCCATAAATATGAAAAAGCATCTGATCATATAACTGTGGGGGGTTTATTTCAGTGTGGTAGATGAGACTTGATATGTGGAATCTATAATAGAGCTATGGGGGAACCTCTGAACTTTCTAGAACCTAGGTTAAAGTTTCAGTGCCCCTGTTGGAAGGGAGAGATGTGTGGCATTATTTGCAGGGTCATTATGGATTTTCTAATAAACCAGGGAATACATTTTCTGATCAGTTAGGGAATAGCCATTATTATTCCCATCATTCAGTTACTTGAAAATCCAGTTACTTCATCAATGCTATAGTCCGTGCAATTATTTTATAATTATGCTATTTAATTTCCAATCTTTCTCTATACAAAACTGTCTGAGTGCCTATAGGAAAGAAGGAACCAGGTGAATGAAGACCAAAAGCATTCTGAGGCAAAAGAAGAGAAGCATGGAGAATGCAATCAAAAATTCAAAATATATCCTAGAAAAATAAAGCAAAGTAAGGGAAAGGGTAAATTGGAAAGAATGGAGGAGAATGAGATTTGAGAGTTTTGACATTGATGAAGATTTGTTATATTTATAAACTGCTTTATTGAACACAGCTAAGTAAAATATTGTCTTAATATTTAAAATTAGAATAACTCTAAGGGATACGTTTCTGTTTAACAGTTCAGAAGAAAAACCACAATTCTAACAACCTATAGTTATATTTGGTTTAAAATTTCAAATAGCAGTTTTACAAATCATGGCAAGAATGCTAACTGTTCACATAATCCTGTTTCCTCCCTTCTTTTTCTTGATCAGTTTTATCTCCCTTCCATCTGAATCCAGTCTGGAGAGGAGCTCTCTAACCATGTTTAATAAGTGTTATCGTTCAGAATCCTTTCAATATCATCATAAGGAATCTTTTTCCTGTTTTTTTCCCTCCCTCTATTTTCCTACATTTTGTTTTGTCTTCTGTCTTGGTTTTTTACCTCATATTGATAAAATGTATTTTTCAAAAGCTTCCCTAGACAAGGTGCAGGATGTGAGTTATTTTTGGCATGACTAAAAATATCATAAAAATCTGTCATGCATATTACAATATAATTGTATGTTAAAGAATCCCACAAACTTTGAAGACATTTCCCTATTGCCCTCTCACTTCTGGGATTGCTATTTTATAGAAAAAAACGTAAGCAATTAGTATTCTAATTCTTTACTAGAGTCTCTTTTTGTATTTCCCTTATTTGATAGCATCTGATAACTTCTTTTTCTTTTAAGCACACATGACTTCATTTTGAAAGTCACATAATTTTATAAAGGTTTGTTCTCATTCAACATGATGGCCACATATGAAAGACTGTTTCATTAGGAAATCCTTCATGTCTTTACCTTTAGACCAGTAACGTTCAATTGGTCATATACAATAGGACAGTTGCTTTTATATACTACTTAGATGACATAAACTGGCTGGCAAAATTCTGGACTACATGTAGTTGAAACCAAAAATGGGAGAAATATCATATTCATTGTGAAATTCTTACTTTGTCTCTCTTTTTTTCTATCTCTCTATCTTTCTGTCTCCATCCCCCCATCCACACATTAAAAACTCTCCTCAGCAAATGTAGCATGATTCTCAACATAGGTATTATGTAGCTTACCTCATAGAATGAAGTCCTAATCATCAACCCAGGTTCAGGAGAGTCATCTATGGGGCTGTACACAGACAGGTAGAGTATTTGGGTACTTGGGGACAGGGGGCATTCTACTCCTTCCTATCGAGATTTCTGGAAACATGCTCAGTACCATATGTTCTACTCCCTCATTTTCCTTCATGCCCAAGGACTTCCAGGCAGGGTATCTTTTTGGCCTTCTCTTTGTGAGCATAGAATTCAGCTTTCTTGGTTCTGCAGAGTCAGTTTTCACTTGCTCGTTTGCTATCAGTTTCTCAAATCCTGTTTATGGCTCATCTCTTATTCTTCTGTTCCTTAATGTTTGGTGACTCAGCATATTTTTGCTGTCTGTGAGGATTGAGGAAGAATTAAGTAAAAATATATGTATTCAGTGTGCAATTTTTAACTATCAGATGAATGCAACTTAGTTTTATTCAGTAATGCATTGAATCATAGACTTCTAATGTAAAAACATTTTTTTTGGATGATATGATCTGTAACGTTTCACCAAGTCCAGAAACTTCTCCTGATTGACAAGCAAGCTATATGGGAGGTGAATTTGTAAACATTAAGAGGCCATTATGAATGCATTCAGCATTTATTCAATAATTCTTCAATCCCCATGAGATATATTTGCAGATGTGGAAATACCACATTGAACAACACAGAGTTCCATTTTCTGGAATTGCTCAGGTTGATAAAGAATGCAAGAAGGAAATACAAATAACACATAAAATTCTTCAGTGTAATTGTTCACAGGAAACTTGAAAAGTGGGGTATGTACCACGGCAGATTAGGAGTTAACATTTCCAAGAGATAAAAAGGGAAAATTTTGGCCAGAGTAAATGGGCATAATGCGAGTCTAGAGATATGGGGGAAAGAGGTAAATTTAGGAAACTAAGTGTAATATGAGAAGGAGGTCACAAAAATAGACCAGAAATAAAAGAGTAGACAGAAAGTTGGACACAAGTCAGATAATTAGGACTGCAAGTGTCATGTTATGGGTGTCAGATATTAACTTATGGACAATTGTCATCCATAAAAAAGCCTTTATCCTGTATATGAAAGATAAGTGGAACCATGGAAGGAAAAATAGAAAAGGATCCACTAATATCCATTAATGATACTGCACAGTAGTTTATCTCCTTCTGTCCTTCACAGGCCAACTTATTTCCTTGCCTGTATGTAATTACTTTCACTAATAAAACTGAGTTTTTCTGATTCCACTCAGTTTTCCTAGTAATAGCAGACCATGTTTACTGATGCATTGTAAACTAGCAACTGGTAGAAACCTGACTCAAAATTATGGGGTCTACATTTGTTCACAAAAGATGGGCATCACTGTAAAGTAAAGTGTTGGTCCTGGTCCTTCTCTTGATAATAGGATGAGCTTGTTCCAATCCTGTGCTCCGTCAGCAGAACATGGAGCTCATAAATTCCTTTTCACCTATGTTCACTCTCTTCTCTTTCAGATCTATGGCATGCAGAGCATACTTTAAATCCCTTCCAGTCTTCTAACATGAACAACTTGGACCTATTAGACCCTTAGACCATCTCTGAATGTCATTCAGCATTTGCTTCTTAGGAGGATTTTTATTATCCCTGTATTATCATTATTATTGTTTCTCTAAAATAGGATTACACTACCTAAGAGGGTCAGGGAAGATAGATCATAACCATATGCTCTCCAAGGAATACAAGGCTAACTTGGTAATAGGAAAAATAGACTGAGACTGAAAACCTAGCTGTTATATGATTATGGGGAGTTGAATATCACATTCATTTCTATGAAATGGTAGGATTTGTCCATGCCCATAGGGTGATTCTTAAAATAAAAAGAACTTAAGTAAGGCAATGTAGTTAGAAGGAGGCACTAAATTTTTAAATATCATTATAGACTTTAAAAATGTGAATTTCTTCACAGCCAAATGTGTACTTTGCTAATTTTTAGTTTTCTAGCAGCTTAGTTCCTGGTAGGCCTTATACAAAAATCAAATTGAATAAAAGCTTTCTCTAGTGAAGAGTTAGCTAGGTTGAAGGCAGCTCATGAAGAAACTGTGAATTTGGTGAAGTTTTCTTTGAGCTCTGCTGGTCTCTGCTTTCAGTGACCTTTCGTCTTTTCCTGTCCTCTTTTCTGTCATCTTGAGCCTACACTTTTACTTCCTCTTTCTTGGGGTTAAAATCCAATTTCAGGAAATAAGAAATGACTTTTTATTATTCAAGTACTATTTCTTTCCCAATTTAAGAAGATTTTGGCAACAAACCTCAGAAAAGCCTTCTCAATCTGCCTAAAATTTATGAAGTGAATCTTGAAATAATTTGAGCATATCAATTGTTCAGCTCAGTGGTGCTACCTTGCAAGGGCCTTTCTCTCTGTTCTGCCAATTAGAGCACTGGTTCATGCTCAGGCGCATTGTACATAGGGAAAGATGATTTCCTCTCACAATTTGGCCTACCTACTTCTTCAATCACATCAAGTCATCTACAGTTAGAAATCTAAAAATATCCCCACAATTATGGGTTGATTGATCTTCCCATCAGCTGTATTGGTCCAAGAAAAAAAAATTGTTCAACCCTAGATCAAGGGCTGTTTTAAAGCATGTTACCTTCTCAATTCTCAACTGTCAGTCAGCTCACTGCTTGGAACTCTAAATGAGATCATCTCCCTCCAGGCTCAAAGCCTGCCTGAAGGGCTTTGTTAGGAAGTAAGAATGGAGGAAATGGTGATATTTAGATAACTCTTCTAAAAACACTTCTTCCTCTAAAATACTGACTTGCTACTTTCAAAGGTCTCTGTATCCACTGAGCAGGTAATAGGGTTAATTGGGTGGCTGACAGAGTCCCCTGCTGTACAGAGATGTACGAATGAGCATGCTGCTTGAGGTCTCACCCAGCAGAGAACTTAGGGCTTTTGTGGCTACAGCCAAGAATATCTGTTTTCTTTGGGTTTAAATAGTTGAGAACATAGAAAATGTATTTGTATCTTCGGCTTGTCCTCCAGCCCAAATCACCATAAATATTTTAATCAGTCCAGACACACCACCTATAATAGGTCAGTGGCATTTTAGGAAAGAAAATAGGCAAGAGCAAACAAGTTGGCTTACTTTAAGGAAACTGTTTCTCAGAATTCTTCTAGAATCAGAATGACCCCCCACCCCTAGAATATAAAAGATCCATTTTCCCTACATCTTTTTGAAAACAAAGCTGGGATTTGAAGATAGTGTCTGGGGTTGGTATTAATACTCACTTGTCTAATCACTCAGTTTCCTTGCAAACCTGCAGTCCAGTATTTAGTCCTCTGAGCTGACCATTGTCACTAATATTGCCTTGCCATTGAGTTAAAAGCCCTTTCAAAGCAGGAGCCACAAAAATAAGGATTTTATCAAATATTACTATCATTTGGCTACTATTGTAAGGGTTTTATCTATTTTAACTTGTTTAATCATACAATGACTCTCCATCTGGGTATATTGGTAGATTACCACAAAAACCATTTTCTTATATTTTAAGAGTCTGTGGGTTAGGAATCGGGCAGAATATGACTCTGCCTGTCTCCTACACTGCTTGGCTTCACTTGGCTTTGGAATTTCACCAATGCTGAGCAGGTTTGGAACTCCCACACTGGTCCTATGTCACCTTGATGGGAATGGCTGAAGACTGGAATAAATTGGGTCCTTAAAACTCTTTGGTAGTTTAAACACTTGTGTCGCCTGTCTAACATGATTTAAACTGGCTTAGGAATATTCTAAGTCAGAGATCATAGAAGCTGACAGGTTTGTTAGGAACTGACCAGAAAGTAGAGGTTTCCTGTGTTCTTAAGAATCCACATCATTTTTCCATATTTATGAGGAGGAAAAATAAATTCCAGATCTCTGTAGAATCAGTAATAGAGAATGTGAGGCCATCTTTACTCTATCAGAGCCCTATGATCCCATTAAACATTGTTAGCTTCATTTCTACTGAGAGTGATGCAGAGATATAGAAAATACTTATAGGTCTTAGGAATGTGGCCTAGTTGTAGAGTACTTGCCTGGCATACATGAAGCCCTTGGTTTGATTCCTCAGCACCACATATATAGAGAAAGCCAGAAGTAGTTCTGTGGCTCAAGAGGTAGAGTGCTAGCCTTGAGCAAAAAGAAGCCAGGGACAGTGCTCAGACCCTGAGTCAAAATCCCAGGATTTGCAAAAGAAAAATAGAAAAGAAAAAATACATCTAACTTTTTCAGACTCTCCCAGATAGTAAAATCTATAGCTTTGAATAAAAGAAATATGGTCTCAAGGTTTAGGCAAGTCACAGCAGAGGAACACAAGAGCCCAATAGCTATACCCTAATGATCACATAAGATGTTGCTAAGTGAAATGAACTCCATTTTATGGAAATGATTGTTATATCACAGTTGTAACTATTTTCAACATCCCATGTGTATCTGTAGCTTCTACTATTGATGATGTTCTTGTATCACCTTCTTGTGATTGTATCTACACTATTGATGTAATCTTATCTGAGTATATTGGAAACCGTGTATACGGGTATTAGAACTAGAAAATTGAAAGGGAATACTAAATTGAGAGACACAGGGTAAAAAAAGAGAAACAACAACAAAAGCAATACTTGCAAAACTGTTTGGTGTAAGTGAACTGAACACCTCAGGGAGGGAAAGGGTAAGGGGGAGGGGGGAGGGGGGTATGAAGGACAAGGTAACAAACAGTACAAGAAATGTATCCAATGCCTAACGTATGAAACTGTAAACTGTAACCTCTCTGTATATCAATTTTATAATAAAAACTTTAAAAAAAAGAAAAAAAAAGAAAAATGGTCTCAAGTCCTGAATTTCTTTTAAATGTTTGATATTTTTAATATGATTTTATTATCAAGGAGATATACAGAGGAGTTACAGCAAAAACTTGTGTTTTTAATCATTTCACTGCACTAAATCATTCATAGACACAGACATTTCCCTGTACTAAGGCTCTTTCTGCATGAAGAGTCTGACTTGAAGTTCTCCTGTCTTTTTTGGCCACTGGTGGCTTGGATCTGAGAGAAAAATCTGATTTCCAATTTAAAAGTCTTAGCAAATACTTCAACTGAGACATTGTAGGACATGAGACAGACTATTTATCCTGAATCAATAAATGTGGTCAAAGGATAAATATATTCCACTTGGCTTTGCCTAGTTTCTAGTCAACTTCTCTCAGCAAATAGTTGGTCCATTTACTCCAAAAACTGAGGAAGGGCTGTAGGGAAGACTCACACTCTTAAAGCCCTACAATCTTACCCAGCACTTCAGCTTAACATTTGAATCAATACTCACTCTGTATTCTGATAAAACATTTAAACAATTTAGTTTTCCAAGGAACTTGGTATCTCCCAAAGATATTCATTACTTCTCTAAGAATTTCAAGCTTCAGAGAGCAGATGAGAGAAGGGCTTTTGAGAGCACAGACCATTCCCAGTCACTGTGATAGAATTGTACCACAAGGCCCTATCAAAAGAGCCTCTGGTTCACTTATACCTTTGTATGTTAAATCCACAATGTCTACGGAGTCTTGCACGATTGGATGGATGGGTGAACAAACCCAGTTCAATCCAATTTAACAAGCATTTATTGAGCCATCAGGTTGATAGATTATCTCCCCCACAAAGGCTGATAATTTGGCATCCAGGGTAATAACTGTCTTAGGAGTTGTGAGAGTCCTTAGAGGGCACTGACTCCCTGAGTCAACAATGTCTATGCAAACTCACTAAAGCAAGGAAATTCTTATCCCAAGCAAAAACCACTGAACCTCTGTGACGAATCTACAAAACAAGAATCATACCAGTTTCCGTGAAGTTGAGGGAGCCTGCACTATTATGAAAAGTGCTTCTTCAAGTGGGAAGTAGGTCTCTGAAGAGCTAATGTGGTAGAATTTTAACTACATGATCAATAAAGCCTCAGAAGACTGTCTATGAGTTATAATTTCAGGGCTGCAAAGGACCTTTTCCTGGAATGTTGCACACACACACACACATATACACACACACATGCATAACTATATGTATACATTTTTGGGGAAAACTGAGTGATACTGTAAATGTTGTTAATGTAATGCAATTTCAAGGAAGTCGATCATGAAAACCACAAAGTGAAGAATTATATTCTACGATCTGTGTATTATTCACCATTTGTGTAAAGCCAAATTTTCTCAGATCACATTTCCCTCAGCAGCAGCAGCAGTTCTCCATTTCTAGCAGACTGAGCCTCTATTGGATTCTAAGTGGCAACACAAGAAACGATGAGGAAGCTGTTGGCTGCTGGCCTAACAACCGGAACTCCATCAGGTGGTGTTCAGATAAGCTAAGGAAACCCATTTCCACGCAGCAGCAGATGGGTTCAGATCCAACACAAAAGGAAGTCTGCTGGTGTTCAAAACGTCTGTACACATGGGATGATCTGGATGATATATTTCAAATACAATGAGGCTGGGCACTGTCACAAACAGGAAGAGGTATACAAAGACATTACAGCCATTTTCCATTTTGGGCAACAGGACACCCCCAATTACTGTGGCTTTACACAAAGGGTACTGAAGCTCTAGGGTCTGATGATAGAATTGCAGATTTACTTCTCTTTCCTCTTTCCACAAAGAGAAGAACGATTCATAGAGCTTGAGAATATTAATAACTATAATTGTAGAAGTTAATGAATACATGTGTATGAATAGGTATGTTCAAATATATGTATATACATTTATACATTCACACAAACATAAGATATAAATATCCATAGCAACATATTGTCCCAAGAAAATAAAACAGAACCACAGT
The DNA here is from genome assembly GCF_023159225.1 of Perognathus longimembris pacificus. NCBI lineage: Eukaryota > Metazoa > Chordata > Mammalia > Rodentia > Heteromyidae > Perognathus > Perognathus longimembris. Next base: position 18,394,107 of record NC_063162.1, on the reverse strand, counting down.
AAAAACAAAATAAAATACATCCCATATCATTGTCATGGATCATGATACAAATCAAGTTAGATATACTAGTCCTTTTCTCATACAATAGTTAGGAAGGTATGGAGAGTAAGAAGAAAAACCAATTACGTATTGAAGAAAATGATATATCTGCTTGCAAACAAAAATTGGGGGAGGGCTGAATTTTTTAACTTGTAAATTACAGCACTTTATTAAGCATCTATGATGTCAGGCAAGCAAAAGTGGAAGGCCAGAATAATGTGCTTCAAAACCCTCTAGTTGTACATTCATGTATATCTATATAGGAAAGAACAAGTGTGCTGGCATCACAGAAGTGTTTCTTTTTTTTTTTTCTCTCAAATTTTTATTATCAAACTGATGTACAGAGAGGTTACAGTTTCATACGTTGGGCATTGGATACATTTCTTGTACTGTTTGTTACCTTGTCCCTCATGCCCTCCTCCCTCCCCCCCTTTCCCTCCCCCCCCCCCAGGTGTTCAGTTCACTTACACCAAACAGTTTTGCAAGTATTGCTTTTGTAGTTATTTCTCTTTTTTTACCCTGTGTCTCTCAAATTTGGTATTCCCTTTGAATTTCCTACTTCCAATACCAGTAAACACGGTTTCCAATATACTCAGATAAGATTACAGAGATAGTGTAGGTACAACCATAGGAAGGTGATACAAGAACATCATCAATAATAGAAACTACACATACACATAGGACGTTGAAAGTAGTTACAACTGTGATATATCAATTGTTTCCATAACATGGGGTTCATTTCACTTAGCATCATCTTATGTGTTCATAAGGGTATAGCTATTGGGCCTTGTGATGCTCTGCTATGGTTTGCCTAAACCTGTACTAATTATTCCCAATAAGGGAGGCCATAGAGTCCATGTTTCTTTGGGTCTGGCTCACTTCACTTAGTATAACTTTTTCCAAGTCCTTCCATAGTGGCACATTTCAGGCCTATGTGACCCCTAGGTTGTTGTAGAGGGCTGTTCAATGTTTTGAAGTATAAATAGCAGCTTCCCTCAGAGCTCTAAGAACGAAATGTAAGTAGTAACATTCTCCTACCTCTATTTGTCACAACCAAAATGTTTTCCAGACACTGTGGAATCACTTCTGTTGGGCAAAATTAGTACAAGTTAAGAATTGTTGTTCTAAGATAAGAAAACTTATTATTCTGCCAGTGACCATGGATATATTTATAACAAGTTTGAACACTACAAAAGTATTAATCTAGGCAGGACTGAGGGCAGCAGATAGGAAGTATACAGTATACAGTATAGAACTATGCATGTCTGTGTAATTTGGTACCAAATAATTTCATGATTTTTATATGGCTTGTGGGCTGGATTTCCCCCCATTCCTGTATAAACAAAAGAAAAATGAGGAAAGCACAGAAATTACTAGGACTGAGATGAGGTTACCTCTTGTCTGATCCCTTGGGACTTGGCACGTTGATAAATGGAATTTGTTCTGCTTTTTTTTTACAAGACAACTGGTCAATTATTATCTAATACATTCTGAAGACAGAGCTAAAAATAAGCCACATTGAACTGAACCAACATCTGCTACAATATTTCTTTGGGAAAAACTGGATGAGCTTGATTGAGTTAATGTATTTCATTGAGATTTGACTATGGTTATGAAAATGGAAATATACAAGAATGACCACTATTATCTGGTGAGGCACAAAACCCATCCACTTAAATTACTCTTTTTTTTCTAAAAAGATGTTTTAATAGAAAATAAATTAATGACATATCTAAGTACCCTTTGAATATGACTGTGCCTTTAAGCATATATTCACAAAACATCTTTTAATTTGGTAATTTTATGCACAGTGGGAATATATAGTAGTATATATTTGGAATGACAACATTCCAATATCCAATGTACCATTTAGGTTTGTTTCTTGTGCTATTTTTCTTGAGGTGATTGAAATGGTTTATTATGCTTTGTTATTTTATTATCTTTAGGTAGTTATTAAAAGGGCTTTCAATTTAACCATCCATTAATGAGTACGATACATCTTGATTAATGTCATCTCTTCCATCCTTTTCCCGCCACCTCTCCCAACCACATCTATCTCTCCATTATCTGGTTCCAGGTTTATATATTTACATTTGAACATTATTACTGTTTTTATCCACCTTTCCTCTCTCCTTTTGTTTAACCATCTTAGATGTGGAAATAAGATCTAAATTATAAGTAAAATGAAATCACATAAAGGATCATATGCAGATATACACAATCAAATTGACTCAAATATGGTACCCACAGTAAAGGTTTCAAATTCAGGGCCTGAGCACTGTCTCTGAGCTTCTTTGTGCTCAAGGCTAGCTCTCTACCACTTGAAACACAGTGCCACTTTCAGTTTTTTTCTAAGTATTATTTGAGGCAAGAGTGTCATGGACTTTTCTGTCTGGGCTGGCTTTGAATTGCCATCCTCATATTTTAGCTCATATTTTAGCCTGTTGAGTGGCTAGTATTATAAGTGTGAGCCTCTGGTGCCTGGCTTCAGTAGAGGTTTTTGATGATATAACTTCTTTTTTTTTTTTTTTTTTTGGCCAGTCCTGGGCCTTGGACTTAGGGCCTAAGCACTGTCCCTGGCTTCTTCCCGCTCAAGGCTAGCACTCTGCCACTTGAGCCACAGCGCCGCTTCTGGCCGTTTTCTGTATATGTGGTGCTGGGGAATCGAACCTAGGGCCTCGTGTATCCGAGGCAGGCATTCTTGCCACTAGGCTATATCCTCAGCCCGATATAACTTCTTTGAACAACTAATTTATACTTTCACAGAATGTTCCAGGAAGCTGGAACATGTGTTGTCTAATGCTCTTCACTCATTTTTTTGTGTTTAGAAAAAATGAAAATAAAAACATGAATAGTGAACAGGGTAAAATCATCTTAAATGAAAATGAGTAGTTTGGTGCCCAAAAAAATTACAATGAAGCTGGGTGCTGGTGGCTTGTATCTGCAATCCTAGCTACTCAGGAGGTTGAAGGCTGATGATTATAGTTTGAAGTCAGCCTGGGCAAGAATGTCTATGAGATACTTATCACTAATAAACTATCAAAAAATACTGAAGTGGAGTGTTAGACTTGAGCAAAAATAAAATAAAATAATATACACATATGCAAATACCTTTCCAATTATCTTATTTCAATATATTCTGACCATGCATACATATCTGCACACACACCCCCTTGATACACACAAAGATGTACTTATATAAACTTTAAAAACACTTAACCAATATCTTTCTTTGAAAAAACTTAATAATCTATTTAATTTTATGCAAGTTTTAAATATATCAACTATTTTGTATCTGTTGATAATTTAGTGAAGTCTATATCAGCAATATAAAACTTATAGTGAGGCACAATAGTCTTTATTTGGAAGTGGTAATACTCATAGCAGAGGCATTTAGATTGCATACATAAAAGTCCATTACAAACTCTGTTAATTATTGCCATGGGACAGCTTACTTTTCAAAGTTTACACTCTAGTTGGCTAGGAAGAATAAACAAATAGAAGTGGAAAACAATTAATTCCAGGTCATAAGTAGTTCACAGATGGCAGTTTCAGGAATTACTATAAAGAATTCTGGAGAGGCTGGGGATACTGCCTAGTGGCAAGAGTGCTTGCCTCGTATACGTGTGGCCCTGGGTTCAGTTCCCCAGCACCACATATACAGAAAATGGACAGAAGTGGTGCTGTGGCTCAAGTAGCAGAGTGCTAGCCTTGAGCAAAAAGAAGCCAGGGACAGTGCTCAGGCCCTGAGTCCAAGCCCCAGGACTGGCCAAAAAAAAAAAAAAAAAGAATTCTGGAGAGAGAGAAATGCTATTCTGTTGAGAAAACATTGACACAATAGAGAAAGTGGTTTTAAAATTTGATTGTGGCCAGTGATGAAGCCACATTGTCCCATTTGTAAGGAAATGAAAGGACTTGGAAAAAATTATACTAAGTGAAGTGAGCCAGACCGAAAGAAACATGAACTCTATGGTCTCCCTCATAGGGAATCATTAGCCCAGGTTTAGACAAGTCACAGCAGAGAATCACAAGAGCTTAATAGGTGTGCCCCTATGAATGTATAAGATAATGCTAAGTGAAATGAACTCAATGTTATGGAAACTGTTGTAATTACTTTCAACATGCCATGTGAAACTGTAGCTTCTATTGTTGATGATCCTCTTGTATTCCCTTCCTGTGGTTGTATCTGCACTATCACTGTATCTTGTCTGAGTACATTGGAAACTGTATATAGTGGTATTAGAACTGGAAAGTGAAAGGGAATACCAAAGTCGAGAGACACAGGATAAGACGACAAACGACTACAAAAACAATACTTACAAAACTGTTTGGTGTAAACCAACTGAACAACTCATGGGGAGAGAGGAAAAGGGGGAGGGGAAGGGGGAATGAGGGAGGAGGTAACAAATAGTACAAGAAATGTATCCAATGCCTAACATATGAAACTATACATCTCTGAACATCACTTTGACAATAAATAAGAAAAAATGGAAACTAAAAAAAATAAAATTTGATTGTGATTTCAAGCTATCTCTATAAGGTACCTCATCTATTTTCATGTGAAGATCTAAATTTTATTCTGTCTTCCATCCATCTATCCATCATCTATCTATCTATATAAATATTTGTGTTGGTGATGCTGAGTTTGAACTCACGACTTTGTGCTTGTTAAAAATGGCCTTCACCACTTTGGACATGCCCCTCCGACCCAAAGTTTGTTTCTGTCATTCTAATTTTACCTAGGAAATTTGGCTTTCTAAGATAACTCAAAGGCAACAAATACTATGGGTGGTTCCTTGAAATGTATAATTGTTTCTATTTAAGAAACTATATAATCTTGCCTAAAATATTCAAAAAGTTTAATAAATTTAAGACAATCCCAAACCCTAATAATTAGTGAAAAACATTACTCCATTTTGATATATGAAAATTATTTTAATTTTAGTGTTTGTGACATACAATTCCTCTTCACAACCACAGTCCATCAACAACTTTGGAATTTAGAGTTTATCTTATATTGGGTACTTCAGCATGTACTCACCAACTGAAACCATCCACCATATTGAACACCTTTATCACAGAGGGCTTGCTCATCCCTGAGGAAACCAAGATTACTTCCAGAGACTTGATGTAGCTTTAAAATGCTTTAAAAAAGAGGCATATTCAGAAATAAGGTAAGAGCATTAATAATATCAACATCATCTCAAATAAAAGTGTAGTTTAGTTTGAGAGTAGCAAAAATATGAGAAAGAAAGATATTGCATGCTAAAAGCCAATGCAAATAACTTTTCTTTATTTGTTAAAGAATAGTCCTTCCATTGGAGAAAGTCAGTTACTCTATATTGTACAGGTAGATTGGAATAGTGTTCTGTGGTGAGAGTGTAACTAATAACTAATAATTGTTATACAGCAAGAATAACAATTTTCTTTTCATTATTTACTTGTCTCCTGTCTATACGCCCCCACCCCCAACAGCCTTGACAATATCTCCAAGCTTTTTGTTCAGTGTCTAACAGGAAATAATTTTTGTGTCAGTTGGTAGCTGTCTTATGAGAGAAAGGATAGCTTCTAACAGAAAAACTGAAATTCCAAACACTGGCGCTGTAATGATGTTCTTTATTTCTTAAAGCATCTATGTTGCTGAATTATGGTTAGATGCTATGAATTATGGTTAGATGTTTTTGGGAACCCTTCTTTGAATTTATGCATCTCCCTGTTATGTCAGTGGCCATCAAGAGTAGGCGGTGCTTCAGTGTGAGAAACACAGAAGCAAGAAGTTCATCTGGTCCTGAGGATCTTAGACTAAGGCTAATAGTAAAATTCGGTTGAAATGTAATGATAAGTTGTGTGAGGTCTAGATGATGGAGATGGCCCTGAGTCTGGTATACTCCAATCCTTACCTATGGGTCACAAATTGAAATGTCTATGGAGTCCAGGTAAATATGAATAATAAGGTGCAGGTGAGGTAGATGCTCTCAAATTGGTCTGTGGGCCATTTTAACTCTGCACAAAATAATGCTTGTTCTGTGAGAGTTTTGCCCTACCACTGTTGACATATCTGCTGGTGGTTTTTAAAAGTCATCTCTAAATCCTTAATTTTTTGTCCATACTACTGGTAGTACATTTTGTTCTGTGAGCTGAATTGAAACAATTATGACACCTGAGGTTTGTGTGTCAGTGACTTATGCATATAATCTTAGCTACTCAAGGGGCTGAGATCTGAAATCATGGTTCAGAGCCAGCCTTTGCAGGCAAATCCTCAAGACTCTCTCTGATTGAGTACCAAAAAGCCAGAAAGTGGAGCTATGGCTCAAGTGGTTGAGTACTAGCCTTGAGTAAGAACAAAACAAAACAAACTCTCAGGCATAGTCCCTGGGCCCTGAGTTTAATATCTCTTGATGTCCACAAGTCAATCTGATAAGATACACAATTCACACGAGCTAGCAAAAAATCACAGCACTCCTTGAGTAAGTTTGGTATTTGTGGAAAGGAATGGGAACTTCTCAAATGAAGCAAATACTGAAGGCAGAAAAGTGGGAACAGATGTTAATGTGGGATGTCTGACCCAAAATGGAAAGGGAAAAGGAACTGAAGTGACGGTGTTTTCACGGAGGTCCTATGTAGACAATTAGTGGAAAACTTCAAAACCATTACAGATAGAGAGGAAGTGGGAGAACTGGAGAACAGGAAGACAGAGTGACACAAACGACATTTAATAGAAGTGCTCAGGGTAGGAATGCATCCACAAAATTAAGCAAGTCACTCTGGAGAAGGGGACTTCTTCTGATGAATCCAGTGAGATAGCTTCAGCTTAAGGAGGATCGGGGAAAACCTTACCTGGGTGAAAGATGAAAAACAGATGGAATTTAGTTTACTATGGTTATTATATTATGCTCTGAAGCATGCATCCAAAGATAAAAATGGAAGTGATGAATGCGATGATGTTTGCATTGAGAGATGAGGCATGTGAGAGAATACATGGTGCTGTGGCAGTATAGAAGAGTGGCCACTGACTGGCCTGTGCCTGAGAATGAGGTGTTATGTAAATGCACCCTGAAGCAACATCTACACAGCCACGTGGGCAATCTTTAGTGTTCAGACAACCCTCACACAGAGAGCAAGGATACACTTGAGATTCTTGGAAAAATGTAACAGGATGGAGCTGACTAAAAGCCAATTGCATTCAAATAATGTCTGGAATGTCAAAGGAAAGACACTCACTGGTGAAAAACGCGTCTAGGAAACTACATATTTTGTGGTATGAAGGCCTTTTAGAAGAGTTCAGACTGCTTTCCAAAGCAACAAGCATGAAAAAAATAAGGTACATATTCTATTCTTAAACATTATTTGGCAAACATACACCTAAAAGAAAGGGGTTAATTAAAACCATTTACTCAGATAATTCACTCAAACAACTCCACAAGCCTTCTTGGTATTTGTACATAGAAGGAAAGAAATTCAAGTTTCTTGAGATGATAAATCCCTAGCATGTGACTAAACAACCAAAGAAGAGCCTTAATATCCAGATATCATAACTCTGGATTGTCCAAGGTAGATAAGAGCTGAGAAACCAGTGAGCACTGGCTCTCATTCTTCATTCCATAAAGGAAACTATGATAAGATGTGCCTGGGATGGCACAGCACATCAGTAATAGGACAAAGCAACACTTAGATCTCAAATATTGCCTTTTCACTTAATACAAGGGTAAAAGAATCTAGTCATTTAGACAGGGGATCAGGAATAGTAACCTTCAAAGTTCCCAGAATTAATTGTAGGATTACATACCCATGAAAAAAGCATAAACCTGTCCCATCAGTCCACAGAGTGAACTGTAAGCATTGCATTTACAAAGCAAAAAATGGTGGTCATTTAGCACTCTAAATTAATGTTACTTTTGACTCTGTCCTTTTCCCAGGCAAGTTGACTCAAAAAAGGAGATTTCATTATATTTGGATACAGAAGGTATATTTTTCTTCTTTGCTAAAAGCAGTAGTTGAGCAGTTTGGAGAGAAAATAATCCTTTCTCATCTGTTGGAACTTCTGTTTGAAGATGTTGTATCTGTTCTCAGGATGTTGGCTTCCAGTCCTTTATCCTTTATATGCAGAGTGTCAGGGGTAAACTTGAGGTCCCAAAGAGCTGTTCTACTCCAGAGATCCATTGAACAGTGATAAAAAAAACACACTACCTCTCATCCTTTTTTTAGTATACCTAAGTTTGCGTGCAAACAAGTTATTTGCAAAAAATAAATTTTTTATATATATCCGGGAGTAGGATTGAATATTAATCATTTTAGTAAATAGATTTAAGTTTACTCCCCAAACACAGACCTGAAGCAGCATGCAAATTATTTATAAATGATCCAAGAGAGACAAGTAAGGAACTCCATGAAACTGCTGGCTGTTGAAATAGTTCACGAATTGATTTTGAATTAGTCCTTTTCAGTTCGGGTGAGATTCTACCTATGGATCCTCTACAAAAGTCATGTGAACAGAATGTGTTCCAACTAAAGGTATGCCCATAACCAAGAGAGCTGGTTTCCCATCAGATCAAAATTGAGCGAGAAATAATCTCTCAAGAAATATTAGTTGAGTAAGCTAATCATCCTCTCAAAGCGATCAGTGGCCATGTGTTGTTTTCCTTCTGATCAGCGATTTTTGATAGACTGAGGCTTTACAAGACAGTAGTCTTTTAGGTAGCTGCTTGTTCAAAACTTAGGAACTGCAGGTTCATTCTAGTGCTGTTTGAAGAGTCCACTAATTTTAAAAAGATGATACAACAAAACAAAGCTCTGCATCTTTTAGTAACTTCAGAGATTTTTATCCTCAAGACAGTTTCTTCTTTCCTCCAGAAAGAACATTCTAGAGGACTATGTTTTGGAGAAGAACTTACGATACATATGTAAAACATTCACAAAACAGATACCTAAGATGAACAGATAATACTCAGAGATTCATCTTTTCCATATGCCCTCTACCCCCAAATTCTAATTGCTTGTCAATTTTACAAAAGTGTAATAATGGTTCGACACCATATATACATGCATTATGTAATATATGTTACATATATTTGTAAATTAAATAATATGAATAAATACTACTATTAAAGTGTTTTTTTGCCATCTGATATACGTTTCTCTTGTTTTATAGGGACTTGGTTCTAGCATGTTTATGGTTACCAAAATATAAGAATGGTCAAACATATAAAAGTCCCTTATATAATATGAATTACATAGTATGCATTTTCCTTTAATCTACATATGTTCTCTCATAAACTTTAAATCATCTCCAGATTATGGTAGGAATAAATGCAAATTCCATGTAAGTAGTTCTTATGCTGTATTATTTAAGGGATAATGGCAAGAAAAGAAATTCTGCAATATTTGTCTTATATATTAGATCCACCAATGGTTGAATTTATAGCTGCTGAACACAAGGATGCACAGGGATAACTGAGTATTTGTAAGGGTAAGCTTTGAATTTTGCCAGCATATTAAGAAATCTTGAAGAAATTCATTCTGTTACACAGAAGTAATACTCCAGTTTGTAAAGGTAGGTGCCCAAGTGTGAATTATGTTGACACAAAAATACAATTATCTGTATAAGACTGAAATGTAATTACTCCCCTCAATTGAGACAGAATAGCACATTACACAGAGTCATCACTACAGATTTTTTAAATAATTTACATCACGATGTATCTGGCAAACATCCAGCCAAACTGACATTCTTCCAGTTTTAATAAAATATTCTACCTGGAGCAACTCTGCTGACAAGACTAGAAGCAAGACATGGGAATATGCAGAGACAGAAAAATTATACTTGTAGTCACTTCCTATCACTTGGAAGATGCCCAGCCTGGCTATCTACTTTACTTAACACCTGTTGAACGATTTTTACTGGCAAGGAGTGATGCAAACATGTCTAGAGAATGTGATAGGAATTATTAGATTTGAAACATGCCTCTTTCTAACACATTCTACTGTGTAGCATAGTGGCAGTGACAGTCAATTGATTAAGAGTTAAAAATATCTCAATATTTGCCTGCCTACAGGATAATAAAATGCTTACACAGAGCTACTTTTAAACCTTAAGTTGCAGAAAACTATATCATAACCCAGGGGAATAGTACACCATTCATTTTCTCAGTCTCTGGAAGAATCTCAGCTGGCTGGAACCTGACCGACCAGTAATGGGAATAGATGTGATTCAAAAAGTCCAGGTCAAAGAATGGCAAGAATTTTGCAAGTCAACCAGTCCAATCATGACTTGACATCCCTTTGGTTCTTCCATTAGACAAGGATTTCTGGATTGAGATCAAATTAGAAAACTCTCCTCTGCAGATCTGAGAATATATTACAAATGGACTGCACAGAGATCCATCAACCACTGGCCCTACTTCAGCTGAGGCTCAGAGGAAGAACCAATGAGGCTTCTACTGTGGGTTTCATAGAAGCTCAAAATGGCACTTAAAAAATAGCCCAAATAATAGTTCTGCAAATTGATACTTAATGTCTATAAAGTATTGGTGTTTACTACACAAACTCTAACACATTTGGTAAATAAAATTAGTTAATAAAATTAAAATTATTATTTTTTAAATTCTTCCACTGATTCTACAATGTTGGTAGTAACAATGCTCTATTTCATAGAGGTAGAAATAGGAAAATTGAAAGCCTATGTAAGGTGGCAACGGCCACATGGAGCAAATCAACCTTAGCAGTGGGATCTTAGCATGTCTGATCTCTAATGTTCCCTAAGACCTGTCCACTTTCCCTTTCTTTGCTCACCTTTCCTGTATTTTTCATAGAAAGTTTGGAAACTGGATTTGTTTTACATTTATGATTGATTTCAGAAATTATTTACAGAACAACAACAACAACAAAAAACAATATCAAAACTTTCCCTGATATAGTAAGTCATCAACAAAAGTAAGTATTAAATTGCATGAGAATAAGAGGTATACAGTTTTTTTTGTTCACTCATTGAAGCAGATTTTATTGACTTCCTTCATCTTCTTCCTCACTTTAACCACTCTTTTATTTAAGTTTCCTAGGATTATTTCTCAAATAGATGACAGTAAGTCATTGTTTCAGGGAATTATTTGAGAATCCAAGAAGATACTTCAGCTAAGTTATCTTAAAACAAATCCCTCTATTCTGATATTCTATCATAATAAACTCATGGCATGGATTCATGCTCTCCAACATTATGATAAGTTTCTAGTTAGAACTAAGAAGTGTTATATAGTAAGCCTCAATTTAGAACTTTGCAAGGGATTCAAAGTAAGAGTCTTATTTCCGATTTCTGAGAGTTCCCAAGAACTACAGGTGATTTAAAGCACATTTCCTTCATAAGAATCCAAAATTTTGAATTAACATAGGACCTTTAGAAAATAATTTGATATATGTTGTCATATATTTGCTTCTGATCCATTAGGTCTTCTGGGAATTTGTTCAAAGTTTAGTTCACATCACTAAAGCCATATATTCTAAGGCATAAAAAGTTATGTTTTAGGACTGCTTAGAATAGCTAATAAAAAGACCTTGAAATTAATGTAAAAGTCCAATAACATGTAATGGGAAATTATACTACAGTACATCAATGAGTGAAATTATGTATCTAGAAGAGAAGGAACTAACAAACATGGTTTTGATATCATGGCTAAAAAAAATCTCTAAAAAAAGTTATATTTGTCCTATGATTGCACATGGACAAACGCTAGAACAGAAGTGGGTAAGGTCACTTGTCAAAATAGAAGTTTTTAGTATATATCTGGCACTATCATCTGATGTGATAAGTGAAGAGTTTGCTATACCTATAAGTATATTTCCTTAATTTCTGAAAACATGCCCACAAATCTGACACTAGTTTTAAAAATAACTGAAAATGTATGTTGAATGGTTTTACCTGGACATTTTGGATGGGAGTAGAGAGTAATGAAATGTTTAGATTTCTTTTTTTACTGAATGTGTTGTTATTGAACATGTTACCATTGGATAATAACATCAGGTTTGAGAGGAGAAAAATAAACCTCATGGAGATCTTTTCTTTTACTTCTCTCCCTTAATAGATACAGAAGTATAGTTAACAGCACCAACCTATACTATTGACTTAGAAACCTTAGATTCAACTGTTAGTATAAAATTGCACAGAAACTTAAGAAATGAACTCTAAAGGTAAAAGGTTATTTACTAAAGCTTTTTGAGGGTAAAGCCAGAAACGACTCCATTATTCTTATCTTCAGTGTAGAGCTTAACCAATTTCCTTTATCTGTAAATGGATTAGGAACTCTCATCTGAGTCTTGGTCCTTAGCCTTGGAATGAAATTCATGAAGGAGCTTTAGAATTCAAATCCAAGTTCACAATGAATTCTTGAAGAAGTTAAAGTCAAGTGATATATGATCAACAATCTACACAAGTCTAAGGCACAAACTCCCAGAGACAGGGTTGTTACCTCATACAGGAATCCCAAATCCCAGTCCATTGGCTCTCCTCAGATTCATTCTGAGAGTTAGTGTTCTGAGACCTATGAGCTAGATGCCGCTGATGTATGGCTATCTCTCCTGAGGTATCGGGCCCATCCTTTGTTCTTGCTCTTTCTGGTAGTCACAGACAGGAAAGCAGTAAAGCTGCCAACCTGAGGTCTATCTTCTCTTATCCTCATTTGTCAGCCACACTATACATTGTCTTCTTGACTGTTTTTTAATTGTGTCCAACTCAGTCTGTCTGGTGGGAACCACTAGAACAGTTCAAACCAGGGTTTTAGAAGAATTGGTGCTGAGCTTAATTGTCTAGAGGGTCCTCAGGCACCATCAGTCCCTTCAGAGCTGTTTGAAAACAGGAAAGAATTTCCTATGCAACAGCAGATGGCAAAAAGAACTTTAACAAACTTATTTGTGTGTGCATCCATGTGATGTTTCAACAGTAAGACAAAGCTGATGACATATCACTTCAAACTTAGTTCTCACAGGGCACGTATGCATCAGCACACATTTCAATAAATGCGTTTGGAATCTGGCTAGAGAAAAGCAAAGAACACAATGAGGAAAATATTTGGATCGACATTTTTCTTTAGAGTAGCAATTTTTACTCTCCCTCTTTGTTTTTTCCTCTTCTCTATGAAGTAGTATGGATTTTATGAGCAGTCAGGCCTAGTAGGTTTAGAGCCAAGGTCTGATTCTATCTTGTTTATCATCTTAGAAGATTATTTAATTTCTCCAAGTCTCATGATAAGTAATTATTGATCTGGTCCATTAAGTGATATTGGATGTAATGTTAGAACAAAGGAATGGATTACTCCATTTTAGCTCTTGAGTGAGCAGATACAACATATTGCAATATCCATTTACTCTTTTCACATTGGGTATCACATTTACACAAAAATATAAATGAATTTTATGTGGAGCACTGTGGAAAGTGATATAGCTTCAGGACACCAATGTAGCAATGCTGGTTAACAGTTTGCAAATATCAGCTATAGTACAGGAAGTGATCTATGACAAAGGCCTATATTAATGAAGATACTCAAATAAGTTTCACACTTAGAAATGGCTTCAATTACCCAGTTAACCAAAGTTGTGTTGTGCAAAGAAGAGAGGTTGAAAAACAGGATTTCTGCCTACTTTTCCCCCAAGTGTTTTAGAACTGTAAAAAATAAAAGCTTCATATATTAAACATATACAATATAGTTTTCTGGTTAAAATGTGTGTTGTATAAGAAAGTCTGGCATCAATGTGTAGCATATCACTCATTTTATATGCTCATTTTACTTTTTGCTTCTTTGTGGTCAGACCTTGCAACCTATACTTTTACCTTATTTCCAACATATAGTATTATCCATTACAATAGTTATCCCTGAGTATTATATCTGTAAACATTTTCATTCTAATTGAAAGTTTGGCTGTCTTCCAATTTCTCAATTCCACAGCCCTGGCTTCTCTGTTCTTTTCTTTTCCTTCCTTTCTTTTTCCTTCCTTCCTTCCTTTCTTCATTCTCCTTTTTTCATTCTTCTTCTTCATCTTTTTGTTGTTGTTGTTGTAGATTCCACAGCTCGGTGAGCTCTAGGACAGGAAGAGTAGACGATACAGAGAAAGAAATGCCTAATATACTAGAAAAAGGAAGGGAGAGAATGGTTCCATATGCTCACTGTGTCCAAAAGAAGGCACACTATAAAGAATCACGTCACATAAATCACAGGTAAAGGCAGAAAAAAAGCATTACATCTGACAATCCAAGGATTAAGGCTAACTCCTGAGAAAGTAGTTTTGGAGAGATGAAGAAAGAAGAAAATAAATTTCAGTTGACCAACAAATAAATGGGAGGCAAAAATTATTACTGTAACAATATCTTACCAGGTTAATGGAGATTAGAACCAGATTAGAGCTGAGAAGAAAAACATTGTAATTTTCAATGGTAAGTATCAAGGAAGTCCATGAATTTATAGGTTATAGTTGAATATTTTATACATTTTGTATTACATAAGTTTCTCAAACATGATGTGGAATCAAGATTTCACTACAAAATCATTTAAAATGATTGTGATATAATACAGAATTTCAAGGAATTAGCACTAAAATAGCTACTTAGGAAATAACAGAATCATGGTGTTTTTAGCTTGTTGCTATGGGATCAAGTCTGTAATACCCAAACAGTCACAAGTTAGATGGAAAAACTTAATCTGTCTATTTTTTTTGTCTGCATGGTACTATGTAACTGCTTTGAAAACTTTTCTCACTAAAATGACTCATTTGAACATTCGTCATGCCATCATTTAGAAAATATCCCCAGTATTTGAATAAGGGCATTGCTTACCTCAATAACACCATACGATGAGACATTAATCATCCAAAATGCAATGAATGTATGTATATGTCCATATGAGCTCACATCATGCACACACACACACACACACACACACAAACACACACATACAACCAATAGGTATGTACCAATAGTCTTGTAATGTTTAATCAACTGGATGATTTTTTCTAGATGTTTAAATCTTTTCTTGAAAACTAGCATTCCTAGGGGAATACCTTTCTATTGTTTCTAGGTTATTTCCTTGCTTATTTGTTATTTATATGATTTATATTTTTCAATCCTTTTAAAACAATAGAAAGTGAGATAGATGAAAAAAGTTGGAAAAGTACAGAAGAGTTAGCTTGTCAACAGGGAAGAAAAATAGAGACAGGAAAGAGAGGAAAACACGGCTACTGAAAATCAGGTGAAATCCTTGTTGAGGGATTTAGTTTTTATCCTACATATCTTTAGCAACTATCCAGGCAAAACATTTTGAGAAAGATTTCTGTGGTCATAGCTAAAAACTTGGAATCAGGATTACTTCCAATCTCTAGATCCGTGAGTCACAACTTCCTAAAGACAGTATAAAAATTTCCCTCAGAAGATTTAAAGCAAATTAATCCAGTAGAATGTTTGCTGTAGCTCCCAAGAAAAAACATTTTATTCCTCTATTTAAACCAAAGGCTAGGCTAAATTTAGCTCTAACAGACCTCTGAATTGTCCAATAAATGTCACTGTAACTGCTTTCAGATAAAATAGCCTATGCTGAATAGGAAAGGGCTAAAGAACACAGCACGCATACCATTATTTTAAATGACTAGTTCAATTTACGTCACCATTTTAGATTATGTCAGCACAAAGAAATCATAATGCTTATTGAGTACTTGTTACTGCACATATTTTTCAATTGAAATCATCCTTTCAAAACAGATTTGGATTATAGATGCACATACATACACATCTGTTAATGTTTGACTAGGAGCTGTCATGGAAAAATTCAACTGCTAATGAATTTCTAAGAATGGAAACCTAGGTTTAGAAGCATGAGAGGGCATTGATACACACATGTGAATGGGCATTTGTATTTTCTTCTCTTCCAGAGCCGCCAAATCCATATATGCCTTTCTTAAAAGAGAGAAGTGCCCTATTTTGTATTCACTCAAACGAGCATGAAATAAAAGAACTCTACAAACACAATTTTTAAGGATACTAAATTTGACCTACATATTCTTTCTCCTCTTTTCTGATACTCATCCCTCTACTACAATTAGGTACTTATCCTGGGTTTTGGTCTTTAGAGATTTTATTCTAAACCAGAATTCAATAAAGCTGCAAACTTACTACTAACAT
Organism: Perognathus longimembris pacificus; assembly: GCF_023159225.1. Classification (NCBI taxonomy): domain Eukaryota; kingdom Metazoa; phylum Chordata; class Mammalia; order Rodentia; family Heteromyidae; genus Perognathus; species Perognathus longimembris. The sequence goes on along the minus strand of NC_063162.1, from coordinate 18,377,918 downwards.
TTAATCTAACTCAGATTTTGTCTTTGGAGGGTATCTGTGTTTGAAATAATTCATCAACAAATACTCAGTGAATGTATCTCATGTGTGCAGCATTGTTGAGTTTCAGAAGACTAAGGTCAAAATATGTTCTTAGTTGGGTTGATAATAATTGGGTTGATAAATCATAGCATAGAGCACACTAAAGCTGCATATTCACTAAATGCTGTTGATGGACTCTGTTCCATATAGATAGTTAATTCTCAAAATGTTAACTTTATAGAAGAAAGTATAGTACTTAAAATCAGTCACAAAATCTGCAACCAGGCTCCTGGGGCTCAAATCTCAGTTCAGTTATCTATTAGCTGCATAACCCTAGGCAAGTTCTCTAAATTTCATGTGCTTCTGATTTCATATAATTAAAATGAAGGCAGTTTGTAGTACTTTCATCTTAGAATCACGATCAATAAATTTGTATTATATATTAAATTATTATTATTCCATGCATTTTCTGTTACTGGAAATAGTTGTTGCCAACAATTAATAATATCCTTTTACTCCTGGGATCATAGGAAAATTGCTTTTAGATACTAAACATAACATTGGCCTTCAAAATTGATCTTTATCAAAATGAATTCCAAGAAATGGATACAAGAGGAGTTTTGAAAATTATTTTGCTTTTTTCTCTCTCCTTTGGCACTGTTTATGATTTCTGTAACTTATGTCTTCTATGTAAGTTTATCTGTTTGGGGGAGGTTAAAGGGAAGTACAGAAATGGAACAAAGGTGAACAGGTGCATTGGGGATACACTTTAGACACTAATTTTAAGATGAACTATACAATTTGTGGGGAGTTGGTTTGGGAAGGAAAAACTGGGAGAAAATGAGGGAAAAGGGGGAACTGTTCAAAAACAAATATACTCATTAACTAATGTACACTACTGTAACCCCTCTGTATATCATCTTTAGAATAAAAATAAATACATAAATAAAATAAGGCACAGTGTTGGCTGAGGAGTGACTTTCTGCTGAGTTCAGTAGGAAGATATATAAGTGTGATCCTTAAAAAGTCTTCGTTATTGGAGTGTCTATTTCACAGTTGGGAATAAAGACATACATTGTCTGATAATGTGAAAACACAGTGATTTCTCCACTAGAAAAGGTGTAATGAGGATTGAAGTTACAGCTAAATGGTGTCATACATGCCTTGCATATACAAGGCATTGAGTCTGGTCCCTGGCACTGCAAAACCTGAGAAGTTTAAACTTAAGTTTAAACTTAAACTTAGGAGTTTAAGTCCTACAGGAGCATGTGAGACCAACAGTAGAACACAAGTAACAACTTTCCTGAATTCAAGTATAAAACTGAAGTCATAATTTTGTAAATAAGAAGGCTAAAGATGAGATTTGATGCATGTGCACATACACATATACCTATTGATACATCTCTATATTACATATCTCTATATATGCTTACAGACAGATATTACAGATGTCTCCCAGAAATCATTTGTATATTACTTACATGCAATTTGAACCACATTTTATAGGGTGAAATAAATTGTGAGAAAATAAACTACACACAAATGACTGTGATATTAGTAATGAACTGTTATTAACCATTACCCAGGACTAACTCCACACCTGAGAATGAGTTCTATGACAGTCTGAGGGAGCTGATACATCCTGGGAAGGCTACATTGAATAGGTAGAATTTGAACTGGTCTTTCATGTGTGAATCTGACATGGGAGGATAAAGGCATTCCGTGAATGGTCAGATACTGAATATGAAAATCATTCTAGCTCATAACACTAATAATATAAAGTATGAGGAAATGCAGCGAACTATTTGGGAGAAGTAATTCCAGGTTGTTTTTCCTTTTAAATCAGAAGCTACCCCCTCACAGAAAACACACACACACACACACACACACACACACACACACACACACCTTTATCTACTTGACTCTTCAAAGCAAGCATGCAAGAAATATGTTTATTTGTTTGTTCTATTTTTGTATGTGCTACTAGAGATTTAACCCAGGGCTTAATATATGCTATTCAAGTGTTGTAATACTGAGCCATATCCTTTATCAAAAGGAAATATCTTGATAATAAAAGAGGAGCTGGGCATGGGGTCATATCTGTACTCTAAGCTATTTATGAAGTTAACACAGGAGTTTGAGGCTAGCCCAGGGAATGTTAGCATGCTGCTGTCTTTTGTAAAGCAATCTAAAAAACCAACAGAACTGGGGACATTGTTCAGCGACAAATTAATTACAAAACAAGTGTGAGACTATGATTTTAATTTTCATTACTGGAAACAAAAGAAAAAAAAGAAGGAAGGAAAAAAGAAGGATAAAATGCATATTTCTGAGCAAGTACATGTTATTCTTCACTCTATGAGAGATAACATCAGTAACATAACCTGACAAATATGTCTCTCCAGCAATCTTTTTAGGTTTTAGCAGGTAGATGTGGATGAAAAAGGATTTATTACATCTAATTAACTTTATTGCACTGTTAGATAGGTCTACATCTGCCTCTTTATGAAGTGACACTAAATGAATTCTCTTCTTCATTGAAGTCCAGATGGCTATAGAGGAAATGATAGAAACCTCATGAAAAGTCTGATGGTAGCATACCAGAGATGCTCAAAAATCCCCTAAGCATCAACTACAAGGCAGTAGTAGTCATTTAGCTCAGTGACACCAGCAGATAAGGACACGGATCAGTGCATATGAGTAGGAAGTGGGCAGAATGTTGGCCTGGCTTTGCTCCCTGGTCTATGCTCTAGTCTATGGTTTTCTTACCGCTTCTGTATCCCTCTCCACCTTCTCCATCTGCTGAAATTTTACTTGCTGTTCAGAATTATAGAAACAAAAACCATACTTTGCTTCCCTCAAATTAATATGTATGTATATACATATACACATACACATATACATATACATCATATACATATGTATATATATATATATATATTCAACACAAAGCCCTAGGCTTAAAATACATATGGACTTAAATACTTAAAATGCAGGGGAGCATCCAGAGAAGGAGGCTTAGCTGAAATTACAACTGGCTTCATTGTTTAAGCATTGCATGTAGACAGGTGATACAAGACAGAGCCCACATGAAGTGGCCTTGCAGTAGAAAGACAAAGCCTCTTGATATAGAAGAGGAAAACAGTTTTCTTGTTGGGTTGAAGACAGAACTGTCTTATTATTTTGATTGGTTTGTTGTGGCCTAAACACTATGGTAAGAGACATGGTCTCTGTTGAATAGATAAATCTTGCAGGTATTTACATATCACCAAATGGAATTGGCAACTCTGGAGCACAAAGCCTGAGGGAGAGAGAGGACCCATAATGAAATAAAAATTTAGGATTCCATTCAGAAGGTAAGACAAGTAGTTGGGAGACAGAGCCAATTAACCAAATACTTCAAAGGCTTACTTATGAGCTGTGCCCATATTTCAATTCTTTTGGAAATGTTTGTCCCAGGTAGAAGCAAACACTTCCTTCATATTGTGTTGAATATTTCTGTTGTTTGTCTTGTTCTGTCCTTATATGTCTCCATTCTCTGCCTTTGTCATTTTGATGCAATGTGCTCTGTTCTCATGGCATCTGAGTTGAACACCAATGATAGCACAATATGTTATACACAACAACTGTTATTAACCCAAAATGTCATGTTTACAGATCAATAAATTTTTGAATTTAAAAGAAAGGTATCATTTTTTCTCAAAAAATAATGACAAATGTGAAGAGATTAAATAACTGTGGGACTCATAAGTAAACAAGTCTGAGAGATATCTTATACTATAAATGAGATTATTTACTCTTCTTATTTATTTTCATAGATCTTTATTCACAGTTGTTTCACTTGGTAACAAAACTGTAATTTTTGCTAAGTGCCTATTATGCATAGAAAAATGCCTTTTATATACCATGGATATATCACCTCAATTTTACAAAAATAAATATGGCAATATTATATCCTTTTCACAGAGTTTAGAGTGGTTAAAAGTCTCAGGCAACATGGGGAGGGAGGGACAGGAAGAGATTGTACTTGAATTCAGATCCCTCTGATTTGAAAACATGAATGCTTTCATAAACCATTTATATCTTCAATTTTAATGTTTGTATTTATTGGATTTCATTGTGTGAAAGTGAACTGATGCTTTTTCTCTGGCAGGTATTGGAATATGAAGGTGTATTTTATAACTATATTTTTCTTTCACCTCTTCTTTCTCTCTTCTGCATCTTTCTCCTCTTTTCTAGTCCTCTTCTCTTTCTCCTCCTCTTCCTTGCTCTCATTTTCCTCCTCTTTTTTTTTCCTTTCTCTTATTTTTACCCAATACCAGGCAATAGTATTTTTGTTCTTTCATTCCCTCTTTCCTTTTCCCTTTCTTTGACTTCCTTTCTTCTTTTTATGTTACTGTTTTAGAAGGATAAGTTGTATAGCCTTTACCATGTAATGAAAGAGTAGCTTTGAGGGCTAGCAGCTTGTTTTCTTGGAGTAGATAGATTTAGGCTCAAACATTACTTTCATCGGAGAAGTTACTATAATCTTCAACATGACAGTAAAATTTAGCTTTCTTTCCCAAAAAGTGGCAAGAAATAATGTAGTTCTTTATAGACATGGTGTGAGAATAAAGTGGGAAACTTTATGAAAGCAAATATCTCTCAGTAAACACATGATAAAAAATTGGTCTTATTGGACACTGTTTATTTTAGGAAATAAACTTGGTCTTCCAGATTTGGCAAAATTTGAATTTTTATGAAAGTTTCTTATCTATTTCAAATGAGAAAGCTGAACTTTTAGAAATTACCAAGAGATATCAGTCACATAAAGGTTAACAGGAATTATTTATGTATATATAGCATTCAATGTATAAAACAATAATAACAGAATCCTGTGGTAGCAAGCTCCCAAGGGACTCAAATGCTCACAAAACAGACTAAAAATTCATAGGAGCAAATTTTAATAAGTTCAAACCCGATTTATAAGCATCAGATTAGATCTAAAACATTACTGCAAAAGTATATATGTAAAATAAAAAATTAGCTATTGCAACTGGTGAAATATTTTCACCTGAAAACTCCAAGAAAGATCAGAAATATAACATTCAAATGGGACATTGTTATTTTTAACTTTTTTATTCTGTTCGATGAAAGATTCCTTTTCTTTAGCTGGGTCAGATCATTGGTTTTGAGGGTACAGGATGGTATAGTAACTCCTGCATTCCTGGTGGCATTAGGGCTTGCCATTTGAAATGACCGATAGGTAACACAAAAGAAAAGAAGACAGAGGATGGATCATATTTAACATCTGCAGAATTAATGATAGTTCATTCTTTCTGCAACCTGCTCTAACATTACCCTTTCTCCAATGTCCTGTGGTTGCTAAGCAACCTCTCATAGAAGTAGTGGAGTGAGAAAGATCTGTCAAATTCATTATTTTTGCCTTAAAGAGGCAGTGACTATGATAAAAGTAAAAGTACTACACTTTTTCCTATATTTATAATAGGGCTGACTGGAGAAAAGGAAACTTCTTTCTTCTCTATCTTCTTTTCACTTCCTGCTTTTAAATGCAAAAATGTCTTGAGAACTAGAAAGTAATGAAGGTAAAAACATGACCAATATAGAGAATGAAGCAAAGTAAAGGAGAGAGAGTAAAAAGAGAAGGAGGACATGGAGAAGGAATAAAGGAGATAGAGACCAAGTTGAAAGCATGATTTTCCCCCCTTAATTTCCATTTTCTTTTACTGTGGGAGCAAGTTACAGAATTTCACCCTATCTTGATATCTAGGAATTCACTAGAAGAAGAGCAGGAGAAAAATTAATGGGAGCTCTGTGCAAAGGGACAGCTTTTTTGAGGGGGGAAGAAATCATAGCTTTTCTTACTCATCTATAACTTATTCCTGAGAAGATTGGGTACATTTGGTATGTGTGAAATATGAGTCTAAGATAGTATTTGAGCCAGGAAGGGAAGGCAGGAAAGGACTGTGAAAATGAAGGTGGCTATTAAACACAGCCTCTATTTCTGCATATAACTTTCTTCTAAATATTCCATTGAGGCTTGAATATTTTATGTTTGATTTATTTCACTGGAATTATTATTTTTTGGTTGCTAGATTTATTTGTACTTCCTTACAACATGGAAATCTCATGGATCTCCTGAGAATAAATTGTCAGATAGGACAAAATACCATGATTTTTAGAACTACAGAGACATAAACTTATGACTTAATTGCAATGAACTCATTGAGTGATGTCTTGAATGAATCACTTAAAGCCTTGCTAACTCTTGTTTTCTAGTCTGAAAAACAAGGGTAGTAAAAAAAAATAGCATCCCTGGAGCTATTATGGAGATTAAATGAGGTATTCATATGAAAAGCTTTGGAGCAGTGAAATGTGCATGTCAAATAAGTAATTCTGGGTATCATTTTTGCCTCTGTTTTTCCCAGAGAGGTTTCACTGTTGAATGCTTTACTGTGAATTAAGTATTGCTTCCATAACAATGCTAACTCTAATGATAAAACAAGGAAATCAAAGTAAATATCATTATTCAAAGCCCAGCATTATCTGAACCCCATCTTCTTGGGACAAATTCATTTTTTCTTTGTCTTTTAGTGTTGTTCACAGAGTTAATATTTTAAAATGCCATTTATAATTCCACTGAATGTCAGACTGTCTTGCTGAGAAGAATCTAGGATTTTTGCGCTGTTGGAAATCTATCCAAGTATGATTAATCAGGGATAGTGACCCAACACTCCTCCCCTTTAGCACACTCTAGCCCTCTAGTGGAGCTAAACTGCAAAGCAGCAAAGTACCTTATATTTTAACAATATGGCCAAGGAAATAATTTGACTGGAGAATTGATTTTGGGGAGATTTCCAAAATGAGAGGTAGAATTTCAAGTTTGTTGGGGAATGCATTGGACTTTAAACACAACTGGATCAGGTTGGGTAACTCCAAGGGCTGGACAGTACTTAGTACTTCTACTCCTACAAATACAAATATCTTATCTCCATTCTATGGGTTTATATCAAATTATCAATGTGGAATCTGCAGCCACATGTTACTCAACACCTTCGTTTAATAAATGCAAGTTAATGTAGATGAGCTGGTAACTTTTGGAATGGTTGAAATCTAAACTAAAATGAGTTTAAAATAGCTAAGAGTGTACATGTGGTATACATAATTCTTTGTGAAAATATATTTAAGGTAGGAACTAAATGTGGATTCGAGTAATTCAATTATAGATCTCATCAGGGAACTTAATCACAGCTTTCTTTTTCAATTTTCTCACTTAATAAGTAAGACCAATAATGTACCATCTTCTGGGGATTTTTAAGGAAACTGATTGATAAATAAGAAAGTCTTGAACTCTTTGGGAGAAAGAGTAGAATGAAAAGGATTTCTGAGGACATTTCCAATGATCATCTGAGTGAGGTAAGGATAATTTTTCTGATTGTTCTTTTGAGTGGTGTTATTTTGTGACAGTTAAAGCATATGCTTTAAGACTTGAGTAGCTCTTAAATGTTATTCCCAACTCTTTTCAGAACTGCCATTGCTGAAGTTGAAAAACTAAATAATCACTTTTCTCATAGTTAAAAGGAGACAGGGACTGCATTCTGGCTTTTGAGAAAAGAGTAGGATCTTTCTGGGGCTTTTCTTTCTTTTTTTTTTTTTTTTTTTTGGCCAGTCCTGGGCCTTGGACTCAGGGCCTGAGCACTGTCCCTGGCTTCTTCCCGCTCAAGGCTAGCACTCTGCCACTTGAGCCACAGCGCCGCTTCTGGCCGTTTTCTGTATATGTGGTGCTGGGGAATCGAATTTCTGGGGCTTTTCTAAGAAAGGCTTTGAAGTTTGCCTAAAGGACACACATTTAGTAGGCATATTGCTTCCTTCTTGTCTTGATTTCATGTCATTACTTGGACATGCTGTTGATTCTATCAGCAACACAATGAAGTTCTGAGCTGTCTTCCTTGGGAATCACCAAGGAAAAGTCTTTTCCTTGAATTTCCCAGTGCAGCTTCTAGAAGCCAGTGCATTACTTACTTTATGGCCCCCACATCCATCTTATAATTTGACCTGAAATTTTCAAGTGCCACCTTCTTTTTCACACTCACTCTATCTCACTTTCAAGGCTCTATGTGACAATCACAGCCCGCAGGAATAGTCCAGGATCGTCTTCCACCAGATAGTTAGCTGATCTGCAGACTTCCATGCCCTCTCTATGTGAAGTATCTTAGCAGGTCCTAAGGATCACAATGGGATTCTTTGTGAACCACTACTGTGCTTGTGTCAGACCATGGGATATGTGCTACAGCACCATAGTGGCCTGTGAATCAAAGTTAACAAGCACATACCTACAAACTTTACTTTATATTTCATGAGAAAAATAAACAACCATGAGTGTGAAAAAAATACGACATATGCTTTGGATCAGTCAGACTCAGATTTAGCTCTGGATTGTGGTAGTGTACCTACATAATATTTCTTTACCTTCCACCCATTTGTAAAGGAGAGTAACAATAAAAGTTGTGATGAAAATGCCTTTATTACAATGACTACACCATAGGTGAACTATTATAGCCATTGCCATCTTCTTGTTAATATTCTCTTCATTCATATACAAACAGCAAAGCCTGTGTGAACGCTTGATAAATGGACAAGAATTCTAAAATAATCATGAACTCCAGGAAGTTAGCTGCCTCTAGGTAACCATAACACTCCAGTTTTAGAGGAAAGTCTTAGCTTCTACATGAGATGGGAACCCACAAATTCAATTTAACTTGAGAAAAGTACATAGCAACAGATCAAGAATGACTAGGGGATGTTGGTAGCTCTGCCTTTCAGAAGAAATTTTCCCTCCAGCCCTGAAGATGCTTTCCACTCTTAATTTTTTTCAGGTCTTGGAGGGACATACAAAGGTACTCTGAAAGGTGATTCAAAGAAAACAGATTTTTTATGAAGGGTTAGTTTGGTGTTAGACATGATGCAATTATTTTAGATTAACTAAATCACAAGATTTCATGTAGTCCTAACATTAGATACTTTAGAGATATGTTTCCTTTCTCACTAGCCTAGATATAAGAAGTAAAAAATAAAAAAGTTCCATCAGAGTATCAACCATTATTATGAAGTTTCTATTGAGATACTTGTATACTATTTCATAAAATGCAGTGGTGCTGCTGGAATCACAGTCATGGCAGTTCTCTGAGATTGTGACATTAAAGGCTCTTCACATTAAGAAAATCATGTGGCATCCAGTTTTTGAGTGCATCAGTGTTGTGCATTGCACCATAGTGATCTTCTATGATACATATGCAGTAAGCAGCCACTGATTTTTAATTTGAGAGAAAGGAGTGCAATTATTAAAATTCCTTCTCTCACAGTGTTTTTTCACCCACTCCTCAGTCTGTGTTCTCTAATCTGTTATGTCTGTCAGAATTAGGAAACAATTCATTGGGAACACTCCTTTATAACACTTTATGAGCTTTCCAGAACATTCTTCAGACATCATTTAGGAAAAATCAGTGCAAATGCTACACTTCTAATATAATTACACCATACATACATATATATGTGTATATATATATATATATATATATACATATATATATTTGTTTCATCCATCCATGAGTCACTTGGTGCCTGTTACATGCCTTGATTAGTACTTTTCCTAAAATCAATTCTAGAATGAGTCATTTGGAGCAATCTTTGCTTCTGAGGTCTCCACACCCATAGTGTTGAGTTAAAACCATCAACAGATGTTAGCTTGAGCTCTCCTCAAAGGTAATAGCTGCTTGTTCTTGGAAAGAAAGTTATCTTGCCATCCCAGGAGCAGACTTTCTTTTAGCCTACTTGGTTAAAAGTGTATCCATTCGGACATGCACAGCCACAAACTTCATTTTTTTGTAGGGATTAATTCTATCCCATAGTAGAGAAAGGCTCTCTCTCCTTCTCTTTCTTCTGTCTCCATGTCATCCCTTACTCTCTCTCCAATATATTATATGCTATAGTTTTTACGTGTTTCTATCATAATTATGCAGCTTTAACTTTTACATATGTGTGAGTTGCTGTGTGATAGCAGGAAGAACAACCTAAAAGCAATGCTGTTGCTGAACCAGAGTGGGGGAAACACAACAGCAGAATGATTTCAAAACCTGGGCTGGGAATGTGGTTTAGTGGTAGAGTGTTTGCCTAGCATGCATGATGCCCTGGGTTCTATTCCCCAATAGCTCATAAACAAAAATAAATAAATAAAACTTTATATTCTCTTAAGAGGTATTCTGTTGAGGTTACATTAGACCGAGAGCTCATTAAGGTTACAAAGATGTTTGCATTCCTTCCCTCCATAGAGAAACCACAGGTTCCCCAATATTACCTAAGAGGGTTTATATACAAGAGTGTCTGCTTTTCCAAACCAATTATTTGGAAGATACTGAAACAAATTGCATTTATATTTCTGACCAGTGAGCATGCTTCTTTCTGTTTGAATGTAAAAAATAAAGATGTTATTTCTTTGTGTTTGGGATACTGAGGTTTTAAAAAAAAGCAAAAAGTCATATTTGGTCCTTTTGTGCATTTTAAAGAGGTTTAGGAATATGTCAAGTTGTGTGTGTGTGTGTGTGCACGCACGTGTGCACATTTTTATACTACGGGAGGGATAGATGGAGGAATGGATGGAGTTAGAAAGTCAGTATAAGGAAACTAACACATCTTACTTCTATATGTGTCTTTTTCATTGATATCCTTGTCAGGGATCTTGTTTCCATAAAGTAGCTAAAGTGTTGTTTTGAAAATATACTTTGTTTCATGTTTTTATGCCAGAAAGCTCTTACAAGCAATGCAATTACAGAGACTATAGCCTGACAGTATGTAAGAGATAGATATGCATGGAATTTAGAGAATTTATAGATTCCTTTTATTTCAGAAACTTTATTGAAACCAAGATGTTCCACTGAAGGTAGCAGGGCATGTCATTAAAGAGAGAGAGAGAGAGAGAGAGAGAGAGAGAGAGAGAGAGAGAGAGAGAGAGAGAGAGAGAGAGAGAGAGAGAGGATTAGGGTATAGGTTGAGGAAGACACCTGTAATAGAAAAGAGATAGGAGCAAGCATATCTGTCAATGCAGTCAACTTATTTAAGTGAATTGTGTGCTTTATTAGAAGTGGAACTTGCATCAATTCCTACTTATAAATTTAAAAGTTATTTGTTTACTAATGATTACTAGTGAGCATGGATGGCTATAACTAGGTTAAAAGAATTTACAAGAATATATGTATGGCCTTTCTCAGTGGGCTGACAACTGGGTACTGTTCATCCTATACATGAACTCTCAATCTTCTTAGCTAAAATTCATGTTTCTTATGGCTTACTAATTTTTAATATAAGTCAAATACAGCAATCTGCAATTGAGCTAAAATTATAGGGATCTACTCTTCATTTGATGAAGTAAAAGTGTATGAAATGTGAAGTACCGTGACTCTGTAGGAATGGATTTTTAAATCAGGTATATGTAAGAAAGGATACAACACATAACCCTAAAGAGATATCATTTTTTATCTCTGTGTTTTGATTGTCACATTATTGCTTTGTAATGTTTATCCTCTCCTGTTTGGTTGGCAGCTAGTAATTTCTGTCTAATTTTTATGATGTCCTCTTCCTGTTGACGGCAACCTGAGATTTGTGTTTCAGTGGGAATCCATGTATAAAATTAAGCTGCTTCTCAAAGATCTTACAGTCTCAGGGTTAATTGGAGTGTTAGTTATACATGCAGTCACAACAGATCAGTCTCATGTTCCCGCTATCAGAAATAAGGCTTTGTAGCATGCTTATTAAATTCTTGCAGCAACCAAAGCCATTATTTAAGAAACAAAGGCAAGCAAGTTTATAGAAAATGGCCCTGGAGGCATGAAAGATAAGAAAAATAAGTTGTCCTCAGTCTGGAGGTAGCAGACTCTGGAAATGCACAGCTTATTTTTTTTCTCAGACATGGATTTTGAATTTTAAAACATCTTTTAGATCAAGAAAGAAGCCACTGCTATCCTAATCAACCAATACCAATGGGAATTCTCCTTCTGAAATGAGGAATCCTGATTTATGGTTCAACTTGAATGTGCTCTGGAGCTCTCTGGTCACTCTGTACAATAAAGACATAGTGATGTGGCAAACACCATTCATTGATAAAACTCTATTAAAAGAAAGGGTAGAAAGGGGATGGTACCCAAGAGATATTAAGTAGTCTTGTGATAATGCACATATCCTCTTTACTACCTGTCAAATAATCAGATAATCTATAAATTGGTAAGGAGTCATTTTCATCCAATCATAATGTGTTCTGAGAGAGGACAGGAATTTCAATAGTATCTGGCACTTACCAATGACTCAGGAAGGGAGGAATAGGACCAGGTGGTAAACTGCTATGAATGCTTGCCAAGGACCCAATCCCTGCCTCTGCACCCAGTCAGCCTCAGCCTACATTAATTAAGCACCCACCTACTTGCTGTTTCTGTGCTTTGAGCCTGATGGCACCTTCCCCATTTTTCTCATTTTCGGATTCTGTGAACAGAGAATTTGTTGTTTTTGTTTCATGAAAGTGCTTACTTGGCAAGCAGGCGCTCCTCTCCTCCTCCTTCTCATAAGCCCCATAATCATAAGCACCACCAAAAGAGGCTAATTTTGCCAGACTTGGATTCCATCAGCCAGCGAGTCCCAAAGATTGCCATGTTATTGCAAAATTAGACTTTTTATTACTGGAATAAATACTGTGCAGTCTTTGTAGCCAGCACTTAATGGATTCCTTTGCTAATTCCACCGAATAACAAGGATTCCTTGTGAAAATAAAAGGCAGAGAAGGTAGAGTAAACCAGCAATTACATATAATGTGCTGCTGTTAGGCTGCCAAAGCGGTTCATAAACACGGCAGGGAAAGACTGGAGTATTTTTCAGGGCTTCCACCCCAATTGCCTTGCTGAACGCCTCCCCCCTTGGTGGGCTGTTTACATGGAGGCGAATAGATTCTGCAGCTGCCTCTTTCTGTGGCTTAGTAGGAAAGCTTTATTACCTTCCGCCCTTGTTCCCTTCCCTGGGAGAATTCAGTTCCCAGCCTTATACCTTGTTTGCTTATGAGCCAGCACTCTGAAAAAGCCAGGAGTATGAAGAGAACTGTATCAAGGAGGGGTAATTTATCAAATTGCATCAGAGCCTGGGCATTGATGGTGAGAGAGGGACAAGTGTGCAAAGGGCATGTGTATGATGGTGAACCCAGAGGAGTTTACATTTCCTTATTCTTGTTGCCTTATTCTTATTCTTATGTTTTTCCTCTTTCAGACAGACCTAATGCAGGGCTGCACAAATATTGAGATGTGTCCCAATCACCTGCAGAGGTAGCATCAGTGCATTCAGCAACAACTGCTCTTGTCCCAGCTTCTCAATAGAAATTCGGAGGTGGGGACTGGGAATTTGGATCTCTCATGACACATGAACACATCATGGTAATCATGCTCATCTGGGGATTGCATTGTCAACTACAGCAAAGTGCCTGTGTGAGGATTACACAAGAGGATGTGGTACAAACACCACTTCATTGAGAGCCAATACAGTGGTTATCCGCCTATCTCTTTTCATAACATGTTTTGTTCTGTTTGTATGTCTGTCTGTCTCTCCTCTCACTCTTTTCTTTCTTTTTCTTTTTTCCCATCCTGGGGCTTAAACTCAGGGCTTGGGCTCTGTCCCTGACCCTCTCCTGTTCAAGAATAGTGCCTACCACTTGAGCCACAGCGTCATTTCGGGCTTGTTCTGAGTAGTTTATTGGAAACAAGAGTTTCAAGGACTTTTCTGCTCTTGACTAGCTTCAAACCGTTATCTGTAACCCCTCTGTACCACAGTTTGACAGTAAAGAAAAAAGTAATAATAATAACAAAAAAACGTGATCCTCAGATCTCAGCTTCCTGAGTCGCTAGGATTAGAGGTGTGAGCTAAGGGCTCCCAGCTTTCTTTCACTCTTTTTTTTTTTTAAAGGTCTTGCTCTATAGCTCAGAGTAGCAGACGCAGTCTTCCTGCTCTCTCCTCACCAGCTCCACCAGAGATTCGAATTTGTATTCTTAGTTCCTTCTAATTTCTTTTGTTTTAAACTTTTAACCTTTTAATTAAAAGTGTTATTGTAAAGGTGATATACAGTTACATATGTCAAGTAATGTGTACATTGCATTTTGATCAGTGTCACCACCCCTCTTCCTCTCCCCATTTCCCCTGTGTTGCAAAGTTCATTTCAAACACAGTGTCTAGTGAGTTTCACTGCTGGATTGGTTCATACTTTGTCCCACCATTTCTGTGCTTCCCCTTTCCCTCTCCAAATCAGATAAACTTATTATTTACAAGATAAAGAGTACTGAAATATAAAACATTTATGGAAGGGAATAAACCAAAGAAAAAGGAAATAAAAATGAACAGAAAACTGTACAATAAAAAACCCTCTCACTTCTGTTTCTTGGAGTTCATTTCAATATATATTATTTTATATAACCATATACACAAAGCTTCTGAGCCCTTCTGATCTCCTAAGAATGTCCTCCTTTGTTCTCACTCTGTAAATTTCGACTGCTGTTTAATTAATCATGTCCAGGTGTAATTATTATCTTTGGACTCTGCTCTTGTTGATTATTATTTACCTGTTTGGTTGGCTAGAAAAGTATGAACCTGAGTAGAAATCCCTTCCCACTTTTTCCACTTTTAATGTGATTAATGTTATTGTGAACCAGAATTTACTTCCATATATGTTTTTTATCAGTTCAAAAGCCTAATCTGATTTCTTCTACTCTAGCTCTTGAAGATCCATTCTTTTTAAATAGGTTTTTGTTCATTGTCCTAATAAAAGGCCAACGTTTTTTCCTTGTCAGTCACAATTCATTCTATAGGTCATAGTTTACACTCATACAGACAAGCAGTAGGCTTTCTGTTATTTGTGGAAAAGAGGGCAGAAGATGGGAGTGGATACTCATAATTTGAGATAAAAGCAATAAAATAAAATTATCCCTCAAAATGTATTTTTAGAAATGATATCCTAAGAAATCCTAACAAATATTCCATTCTTGCTCTTTCTCATTTCCAGTGTTTAGTGGAACCCTTGATCTCCTTTGAGTCTCCCTTTTGAAATCCACAGTTTGCCAGCACATCAAAGAATAAAAAATGCTACCCCCCCCCCAAGAAACCCTCTGTATTTGTTCAACTCCTTCTTACTTTGATTTGTATGAGGATGAAGTATACATTTGTAGCACGTAACACACACACACACACACACACACACACACACACACACACACACACACCTTTTCATTATCAATTAACATTTTCTTGAATGTCATCCCAGACGACAAATAGTTTGGAGACACTGGTCTGAAACAGTTCTGCACAATGTGGTTAGATTTACCTAAATTTCAGGAATTCAGAAAAGAGTTGTTCACTGAAATGCCTGGAGAAACCAGAATTCCATGAAGAGTAGATAGAGTTGGGCTCTGGCCCCTGTGTTGTGCCTCACAAGGCTGGGCCCATCTCCTGTTTGTGTGATGAGAACTAAAACCTCACTTCAAAAGCAATTTATCCTAATCCATGAAATTGCATATGCGGTGGTCAGGCACACATTGCAAGACTAGGAATCTTTGAAAATGCTGGGGGACTTCTAGCTAGCTTCAGAATGTCCCTAGAGCAGGAAAATCCGTGTATTTGTCCAGTATCTGTCAGACAAAATGTTTTCTTCTGGATTTCAACATACTGTAGGATATCATGCACATAAAAAGAGGCAAAAATAATCTATGACAAGTAAATGGGGATTCTGGTTGGGCAGAGAGAGTAGTACAACATCAAAGGAAAGAATGAAGTGGTGATTTCTAGACTGCTGGCAATTTGTATTTCTTGTCCTGTGTTCATGTTGAAGAGAAGCATTTCCTTTAAAATTATATTTAGCTGTAAACTTGGTTTTCTTTCAGATAAATGTATAACTTCTAAAACTACCACAAAGACAAACTCTTCTATTTAATAATAATAATAATGATGATGATGATGATATTACTGTCAGTGTTTTTACTTGGTACCAGTTCTGTGGTTTGAACTCAGGGCCTCACACTCTTGCTTGGCTTTTTCACTCAAGGCTGGTGCTCTACAATTTCACTCTCACTTCTGCTTCTGGATTTTGCTGGTTGATTGGAGATCGAAGTCTAAAATTTTTCTGCCTGGGCTTGCTTCAAATTGCAATCCTCAGACCTCAGCCTCCTGAGTAGCTAGGAATACAGGCATGAACCAACAGTACCCAGGAATGCTATTATTTTTATTTCAATAATACTTGCAAAATATTCCATATAATTAATCCTTTGTTATGGTGAGAGCCTGTGTTTGCTTTGTATGGTACTGCTTGTGTTTATTTTAAGATTTAAAGCTCTGGGCATAAGGATTGATTTTGAGAGGACAGATGCTTTATTTGCAAATGCTTACCCTCTTGTGCAGCATTAACAAGGCTGCTAAACAGGCTGCACGCAGAAGAGTGTGAAATTTACAGCTGAGTTTTATGCACTCGTGAAAATGATGAAAAATATGGATCTCATCAATAATTGCATTCAGTTAGGTACCTTAAAGGTATTCAATATCCAAAGAAAACAGGAGAGTAACTCAGATGTCCTTGGCATTGGGCCTTGGAGAGAAGTAATTTCAGAACTTTATTTCGTGACCTCTTTACTCCTATCAGCAGGCTTGAAGGTTGAGGCAGATTTCCAAATCCTCCTCTCAAAAAAAAATAAATATTAAATTCCTTTCAAGGGATCATTTCTGGAGGCACTGTATAATATAAGAGAAGAAGACACAACTGATAAGGTAGAAATAGCCTCTGACCTTGGGGGACTCATAAGATAATCTTCTTGGTTTTGAAAGACCAGGAAGTTTCTGGTTTCCACTAAATTAAACTCAAGCTTTGAATTTGATAGAAAAAAATGTCATACCGAAATTACACTCATTTTAGGCATACAAAAGAGTCTCAAGATATGTGTGCTAGTCTTGCCCTTCACCCTTCAGGAGTATGTGCTGTGAATTATACAGAGGGAATTCATCTTAACACAGTTGCCCTATCTTTCCCTCTAGTTTTGAGGTACTCTGATATGGTACAACAGACTTTTGTTCTCAGAATCAACTATCATAAACATATACAACATTAAGTTTAAGACCATTCAGTTTCCATTGTCTTCTGCTTTGGTGATAATGTGCAGGTATGTCTGGGGATGCCATCAATCATGAAAGGCAATGCCTAACTCTGACACACAGCCTGAAGACCTCACCTCCTAATTCTCTGAGTATATGTTTCAGAAAGAAAATTCACTATCCAATTAAACCAGCTATCATTTGCTGTGCTGGGGCTTGGAGAGTGAAACTGGGGCAAGTGAGAGTCATCGATGTGGTAAATTATATGAAGAAATCCAGAGTTCCTGAGTCTGGGAGCTTTAGCTGCAGGCTATATGATCCATACATACTCCAGATGTTATTAGTCCCACATACTGCATATACCCTAGAAATATGTTATGGAACAATGAGGATCATGCAGTGCAAACAGAACTTAAGAGAGCATATTCACACATTTGAAGAGAAGCTGACATAGTGTCACCAACAAACAGTTGGTCCTAGAGCTTTCTTCTGTTATCTCTTTGTCACAACACACACACACACACACACACACACACACACACACACACACACACACACACACACACACACCAGGAAGCTGTAATTTGGTCCATGAAATACGAGACTCTGGATGAACCTAAAAGATTCTATATTGGAAAACTATATTGCCAGTGCATAAGATGTCTTCAAAAGAAAAGAGACTAAGGAATTAGGACAAGGAGAGATATATTTAACCAAGTAGGCTGCAATGAATTTATATCAGCAAGATTAAAAAGAAGAGAAAGTTGAACATCCCTCCCCAAATCAGAAAATTAAATTAACTCAGTTGTGTTAGTTTTGCTCCATCGCCATGTACACATTCTAATCCAGAACAAAAATCATTGCAAATTCAACCATTCCCAACTTTCAAGACCCAATTCTGCCTGTGTGCTTTTGTTTTTGTTTTATTTTTTTTTTTTATTTTTTGGCCAGTCCTGGGGCTTGGACTCAGGGCCTGAGCACTGTCCCTGGCTTCTTTTTGCTCAAGGCTAGCACTCTGCCCCTTGAGACACAGCGCCACTTCTGGCCATTTTCTGTATATGTGGTGCTGGGGAATTGAACCCAGGGCCTCATGTATATGAGGCAGGCACTCTTGCCACTAGGCCATATCCCCAGCCCCTGCCTGTGTGCTTTTGTAAAGTTTGGTTATGCTAGTAATGTGAAACTCTCTTAGAGATTAAAGGCCCACATTTCTTGTAATTTTGACTCCTATTTTTTTTTTTTTGAGGGAGACTCTTAAGACAAATGTCGAAGGATCTGAAGAGAAAAGACCTTGGGTAATAATGTGGATAATAATAAAAACTTGGAGAATGCTACTCAAATTAGCAATGACTAAAAGAATTTGCCATTGTTTAGTATTTACTAAAATGCATTCAAGAATTGGAATATAAGAAAATGAAATCCAGTTAAAAATAATTGTAAGAGCCTTATTCTGAGAGAAATTAGCAGATGTCTTCATTTTTTCTATAGCTCTATTGTATAACACCTCCTAACAAAAACATCTTAGATGAATTTATATGTGTGTTTTGTTTTCAGTTGCCAAGTGATTTTACAAATGCTGTTTAATTTGTTAACTCATAGAGCAAAAATTAATAGCTAAAGTTTATTGTGCATTTATGCACCCCCACATACCATGTTTCACGTTTGCATGCATAACCATGCTCAATTCTTACAGTAACCCAGTAAATCAACACAGTCAATGTCCCTGTGTTAGATCAGCAGAGTCAACCACTGAGGATTAGACGGAGTGAAACAATTGTACAAGCTGAAAGAATTTGCCAGTGAAAATGTCACATATTCAGCTCAGAGAATCATACCATAAGCTTCAGGTCTGATCATTACAACTTATGTATCCCACATTCTTCAGCCAGGGACCTTATACAGTAGTTTGGGACCAATCAGAGCAATAATAATGCAAGCAAGATTACTTGGCTTTCATTTCCTGGCTCACTAATCTTGTTGAAATATGGTTATGTAAAACCACTGTGCTTTTCTGAGTTCCATAATTTAAAATGTACATTTCACTGCAAGTATCTACTCTTGCAACATGGGTGAAATGAAACCCAAATCACTCTTCAGAAATATATCAAAGCAGGGTCTATCCGGTGTTTATTTACATCTTTACAGAAAGGACAAAGGTTTATGTACATACATAGTATTTCAGAGAATGAAGGCTTATGGTTATCCAAATATGGTTCAATATTTACTAACAAGGAATGAAGCTACTCACTAATGTAATAAGAGCCTCAATTTGCAAATAATTCTGTTGTAAAAGGAGGCCAAGTGGCAGTACCATTACCTGTGAGTCTTTTGCAACAATAATTGATACTTGCCTAAGCTGTCTGGAATTTTCTGACATACTCACCATTCCCATCTCCCTGTTCTCCCCTCCCCGCCACCAAACTTTTTGATTAATTGAAATATTCTCTTATGTTCCTAGGAGAAAAGGAAAGACGTCTTTTATTCTGATTAGATAAGCAATGCAAAGGGTAGGAGCTAGATATTGTATTTGATCTCATAGATTGTCTACACACTAATTCCTGTTCCTGTTGATAGGTCCATATGATATTCTTTTCAGTGTAGGCTTTTTTTTTTTAAAGAGTTCTCCTTTCATAGAAATGGCTACAAAATGCAGAAAACACAGCATGTTAGTAGACACCAAGCAAAAACAAAACAAAACAAAAAAACATGAAGTCCATGAGCTATTAAAGTAACAGTCATTGGATGCTTTGTCTTTTGCTAAGTCCTGACTATTATAAGAACTGTGATTGAAAATATGTTTTAGAGTAAATTACACTTTGCCAGAAAACCATGCTGACATCCTGGTACAAAGAACAAAAAAAACCCACCTTTATTGCCAGCAAAGGGACTGGCAAGGCCCCCTTCTCACAAGAGGGAAGATGTGCCAGTTGCCCTTTTATAACCAAGAGGTTTGGGAGATCTTGCTGCCTTATATGGTTTTAGCTGCCCCAAAGGAGTGCCATCTCAAAAAAAAGGGAGGGGGTGGAGGCTATTTACTACCATTACTAAATGGGCCTAGTGTTACCTATGGAAAGAGCATGCTAAACTATGAGAGGGGAGGCTATTGAGCTAACAATATATTTCAATCTCATGATCATCCTGAATATTATGCCATAGTTACCCCATTGCACAGAGAGGAAACAAATAAAGAATGTGTTAGCAGCTAACCCCAGGGCTAAACTAAGCCTCATGTAGAAGCAGGCTTCTTACCTACTTTATACTTCTCATCATCTCAAATGGGGACTGTACTTCAACTCCCTTTACCAGGCAGCTAGCTTCAAAGGTTTAAATATACTGAGCCATGACTAAGAGGACTAGTCTCTGCCAAGTTCTGTTTGTAAGGAGTTTTCAGGCTACTTCAAAGTGAAGTAGATTAACACAAGTAGAGACATGAAGGATGTGTAATCAATATCTACCAACTTCACATTTGAATCCAGAATAGATAATAGAGAAAGAAAAACTTGTTATTGAGAGGAAAAACACCCATTCATTACTAATGCTCTGATTTGCCTGTACCAATCACCATTGTTTAACTTATTTGAAGTTAGTTGAGCTACATAAAAGTAATGGTATTCTTGAGAATGACCACAGAGTCAACTCAATAAATGCCTAGCCAAAAAAAAAAAAAAATCACGATTCCTCAATTAAACCAAAGTGGAGTATTTTAATTTCTATTTTATTGGAAACAATTATCAAATGGAAGTCCTTCTAATGTTACTGATAGTCTGATTACACTGAAAGGGTGCTGAAATCTCAATTCTGATTTTGCTTCTGGAAACGTGTGTGTTGTGGAGGAACAGAAAGCCTGCAAGGCCGGCATGGGGCAAAACTACTGTGCCTAATACCTCCAGGTTTATGAAGATAACAAATTTCATACATACCAGGACATCAGCAAATGAGACACATTTTATCTACAAATCATGATTCTAGTCATTCCTAGCTATCTTTGACCTTTGATCAAAGGTATGATACAGTACCATCATGATACAACATTACATCTATACACTCTTCCATTTAGTGAGAACTAATTCTTCATGGTTTTGGAGCAGAACTCATTGTTTGATCAGTTCAGTGTGAAGGTTACCAAAAGATAATCAACATGATCTGGTTTGGCGTTTTCTTTTGTCTTGGACCTTCTGACCAAAGTTGAACTTTATGTACCTTCCTACAGTGTTTCTGTTAACAATACATTGAGCATTAATCATATGCCAGACACTTGTGTCAATCACTTAAGATTGAAGTACCTTAGGGAAATAGTCAAAAAAAAAAGAAATGGAATGACTTCTAAGTGCTCAAGGTGATATGGATGTCTAGAAGTGGAGGATCCTCAGGAAGCTGATTTGGAAAGTTCAAAGAACCAAGGAAACAAGATTGTTGACCTTGGAGATAGAGAAAGGTACATAGAGAGACTCTGGTTGAGTACACATAACTGACCTTTCCTTCAGTAGAAATGAACAGCCTTATGCTTTAAGATGAATTCATTTTGTCTCCTTAGATTTTAATCAAAACTTTAATTTTGGTTTGTGGGCTACCTCAAAATTACACAGAAGTTTAAAAAAATCAAATTAAAAACCTATATAAACTTGTGAAATCTCAGAATCCAGTGCACTATTTATTTTAGTGAACATAATCCTTATTTCCCATGTATACGTATATGCATATATTTGGTGTGTGTGTATGTGTGTGTGTGTGTGTGTGTGTATGTGGTATGTATATACATGCATGGTGGACTGCAAATGAACTTTTTAATAAAATACAGAATTAGTTGCCATAAATTTTCTTTTATAACAGCTTTTCAAAATACTGCTGTTCTAGTTTTCTATTTCTGCTATGAAATAATTACCCCCAATTCTTTGGCTGAAGATAACACACATATATATTATTTAAAGTTAGGTAGATTAGAAGTTTGAAATCCATGTTACAGGATAAATTCAATATCAAAACAAGAGGTTTTCATTGTTATTTTTGATGTACTATGCGATATTATTTTTGTTTCTTTCATTTTTCCTCCCTATGGGTTTACCTCCTATTGTTACTGTATTTGATTTGGTGTCCTGGGTATTGTGTATATGTTTATCTAAATTAAGGAAGGGAAAAGGAACCGTAAAATGATGAAACAAAGGATACAAGGCAAACCAATGCAACAGTGATACTCACAAGACAATATTTTGGAAATTAACTATTCAACTTGGGGGAGGGGGCTGGGGAGGAGGGAATGTGTGAGAAAAATGAAGGAGGAGGTAGCAAGTTTGATAAGAAATGTACTCACTAGCTTATGTATGTAACTTTAACCCCTCCCTCTGTACATCACCCTGACAATAAAATTAAATTAAAAATATATTGCCAAAACCATTCCATGCATTTTCCTAGAAGAATTGAGAAGAAGACTGCTGTTTTGTCCCTTCTATATTCCAACTACCACCTACTTTCTCTCACTCTGCTTCCATCATCACTCCTAGATAATGCATGTGCATTCTCCCAGATAATGATCCTGAACTAAACCATAGCTACAGATTCCTCTTTTCCACAAAAGGTAAGGTACCCCCATGGATTGGGGATTAGATCTTAAATATTTTCTCAGGTGATCATTTTCCTTTCTACCATCAGAACAGTATACATTTATGCATTGGGTACCATTCTAAACACACCTATTTCTATCTACTATGTGATGCTGGGACCAGTGATCTTAAGATAAAAGAATAAACCCCAAATGACTGATAGAACAGGAGTGGAGACAACAGCAACTGAGCAATTTAAGATATGTGTGTATCTAGGAAGCAGATGGAATAGTTAAAAGTGATTTCAGAAGAGGAAAAAGTTAAAGTGTAAGTACCTGAAGTGGAAGAATGCTAACAAAAGTGAAGCTTAATCATAACCAGGAATGAACAGAGGTCTTAGGCACAGCAGCATTCGGAAACCCTTAAAGTGTATGTTGGGAATATACTCAAAACAGAAAGGCTGTAAAAGGAGCTCTTAAATAGTTAGCTATAGCCTTTTCCACTTCAACCAAGGCAACAAAAGTATTCTGTATTCAGTTAGGATTCCTTGGAGAATAATAATGGATAGTGTTTGGATAGCTAGCAACTGTGTGTGTATGTGTGTACATGTATACACACACAAATACACACACACAGTTTTAGAAGACAGACATTGGAGAGCAGGAAGGTAGAACACTGGCAATCTGAAATGGGATGGTGTTCTACACATCTACCAGGATTATCTTCATTCAACTTTTTTTGTTTATACTCAGAACACTGCTACTGAAATACATACTCCTAGGCAAAAAGTAAATTTTATTCTGGTGAATCTGCTAAGTTCCTTCAAAATTATTCTGTGTGAAAATAGTCTCACCCAGCTCTCAGACTTAAAGTCAACACGTATGGAGCTGCCTACTAGCTCTGCTCATTACTATAATGGAAGACCTTAGTACTACAATAAGATAAAACTAAAATAAAATGTCCAAGTACTGAGAAGAAAAAGCTATAATTTTTTCCTCTTATTGGTTGTAAAAATTTCCCATGTATTGGCAAAAATAATCTGTGACTTATACTGAAGCATGGCAAAATCACGGGATTCAAGGCTAAGACCCCAAGCTAAATGCTTTCCTAAACATGAACGTTATACACATAGAATCTTAATTTCAAAAGAAGTATAGAACTTGCAGAGGCACCCTTCTAATATATTTTAGAATTGCAAAAGCAGAACAATGTACTGTTTCATGCAGATCTCATAACTTATAGAACATTGATGATCTAATCCATCTTTATCTGATAGTTAAACAAGCATTTCCAGAAGCATGCTCTACAAAGCACATCAGGTGTCAGTAGATATTTTATAAAGAAAGCATTTCATGGCCAAATTAATTTGGAAAATGATGGGTGAAATGAAGGTAAGCTTTTGCTATGCCTCCCTGCTTCGTAATTCTCCAAAGGGAAAAATCAATGCAGTGTTTCTCAGGCATATGGGGGAATGGAGCCAGGATTTCACAGAGCCTTTTGGGGGCATATCCTGGCACTTGAGAAAATGCTTTCTATTCTAAGTAGTGAGCACTAGCTAGCCAAAATACATATTTCTAAATATCATTTCTAATGTAAGTAATTAGACAGTGAGTGCTAGGCAGCAGAAAATACATGTTTTCTAACATAATTTGAGTATAAATAAAAAAACTTGATAATTACTCAAGGAAGGGTAATATTTCTAGGTATTGCTTAAGAGGTAACAAAGCAAAATATTCCAAAATTGGTTGCAAGACAAATGAAGGAAGAAGAGATAGGTGAGAATAAATAGAGCTCACTCATATCAAGCTCTCTTTTATTAGACTATTCTAGTCATTTCATTCATATGTTTCACTTTCTCTGGAGTCCTTGCTATATTCAGTGAATCGAAGCTGAGTAGAGAACTTGTAGCCATGCATTGTAACATACACCTGTCCATTCACCTTTCAGAAATCTTTGTACAGAACTCATGATTTAACTGTGAAAGCTGAAACTTAATTGTAATCAGACATTCTTGCACAAGAAACAAATATGAATCAAAAATCTTGATTATAGTCCAAGGTTCCTTCAGTATCTGTAATCCTGTTTATCTTAAACATGGAATTCCATACTATACATTTTACTTTTGTCAGATAAGATTGATTCAATTGAGAACTCTGGGTGTAGTTTGAGTTTCATTTGTCTTGGTTTTGTAGTTGTTGTTGGTTTGCTTTGTTTTATATTTTAATATATGTATGAGATACATTTGTCATGTACCAACTTGATGTTTTCCTTTTGTAAAGGGTTTGATCCAGAAAGGTTTTTAATTTAAACAACACACGCCTACATAAAACGCACACAAAGACTTTGTAAAATATTAACACTCAAGAATTATCTTTATTTTCTTATCTTTAAAAAATTCTTGTGGATAAAACTTAGGTTACATTTTATGTTAATGTTGATGTTATGTTAATGTTAATCATTTTGGGTTTGAATGTTTTCTAGCAAGTATCTCTAGATCGACAATCCAAAATCCTGCCGTAAAGCTCATAGTCCTCAATGGAGAATAAATATCTTCCAAAATCTGCATTGATCTTACAGATATTGAAGAAAAGAAAATCCTTTCAATACCCAACAACCCAAACTCCTTAGAAAATCTTTAAAAATCTTTTTTTTTAATCTTTTATTTAAAATTTTTTATTGCCAAGGTGATGTACACAGGCATTACAGTTTCATTTATAAGGCAGTGAGCACATTTGTTGTCAAACTTATTACCTCCTTCCTCATTTTTCTTCCACCGTCCCTCCCCCCAAGTTGTACAGTTAGTTTACAGCATATTGTCTTGTAAGCATTGCTGTTGCATTGGTTTGCCCTTTACCGTTTGTCTTATTTTTCCAAATATGATTGCCTTAAACCATGGGTTGCATTGTAATCAACCATTAATTACCAAGACGTTCTGGTGTATTATATTCAGAATGAGGACTAGACATTTTTTTTAACTACTAAGATATTACCTTACTGCTTCCAGGTGGGCTCACTACTCTGTAGAGACAGATAATTGCACACATCTCACTAGTCTTGAAACTTAGGTCACATTCTCTTATAAGCCACACAAAAGTCATTCTGTCCAGCAAGACAAGAGCAATCATAGGACTGTTTGTGTGGTAAAGGGAGTAATAAACCAGAAACTTTTACCCAAGCTGTTTTACAGTCGTGCATGAGGTCTTCACTGAAATTAGTTGGACGGCTTTGTTTCATTCTTTGTTTCATATTCCTTGACAAGCCCATGAATCCCCATGTAGGACAATTTAGGAGAGGAGAATACGAGTTGAGTTAGCAAAGCTGGCAGGCAGTCTTTCTGAATCACATATCAGAACTGTATTTATGTTTCCTATAATCCTTTCATAGAAATAGACTCGGGTGTGAAAATGGGAAAATGGAGACCCATCAGTATTTTGTATTTTGGAAAGGATGACAGGAGGAAGGTGTTGTGGAAAGGTAGCTAAGAAATCCACAAAGACTCCATTACAAAAACAATGAGCATCCCTCAATGAACAGTATTTCTCTAACAGTTTATGTTGATGATTGTTTGATAGTGAATCAGGGTCAATTATCACAATTCTTCTCTTACTGTGCTGATGAAAGTGGTATTAACTTAGGACACATCCAACTGCTTTGCCGATTTATTTTCTGAGAATCTATTACATTTTTGTTACCCAATCTGAGAATATAGAATCTTTCTTTCTTTTGACGTGTATCTGGGGTACTTTGCTGTTGAACATATGGCCCGGGAGCAGCAATATATCATAAGGGAATTTGATACACAAGTCCTATTTCATTTCCCATTCCAGAACAATGGAATTAGAGTCTGTTTTACCACACTCCCCTGATTCATCACAGCAGAATATTGTCTACTGGTTTTATCTAGAAGATGTAAGTGCTTAGATGCTTAGGTAAATAAATCAGGAATTTCATATAAAAACATTCAACTGTATATTACCCCGGAATCAATGTTTATTTCTTAATTTTGAAAACATGATTCGTTGATAATTGATTGTTCTGGAAATGGTAGACTCCTTGCTTATGCTAATCATATTACAGCCTAGAAAATTCAACCTTCATGTGAACATCGAATTCTCTTCTTTTCACACTTCTTACAAAAATTTTCAGTATCTCTACAATGACTTCTTGCTCAAATGTAGTGGATCTTCGTGGTTGAACTCGGTCAATGTCACTAAAGTGTTTTCTGAATTACAGCACTGGCTTCATTGTGCTAAGGTTATCTGTTCATCGATCCTTCTTAGCAGTCCATAAATTCCTTCATGATACAGTTTTGGCAGATATTATCGTCGTGCAGGGCATTGACAGTTAACACAGTGCTCTGGACTCTTGGCGTACAGAGTGCTCTTAATGAATACTACTGTAAGTGAAGGTAGATTGTGTGAATGGCTGATATACAATTGGGTAGGTTTTCTGGCAAGGGGAAAATAACATTCTGGGCATCCTTAACAACAATAGAAAAGTGGTATCTGGGCAAAGGAAAACACTCTAGTAAGCCTACTGTACTTATATCTTATTTATTATGCTCATTTCTGACTTTTTAATAAATATAAGTGAGTGCTTATAAAGACTTACATCTAAAGATATTTTTTCAGACACTTGGATAACTACTCTACCCCAGACCAAGTGAGAGAAGAAGCTTGGAAATGTCTACTACTACTCTACCCCAGACCAAATGAGAGAAGAAGCTTGGAAATGTCTACTAAGGACATGTCATTTTGAATCTTCCTAGAGATGTTCACAGTTCATTCTTTTACAAGAATTCTCTGAAACTGGCATGCAGGCAAAAGGGACACATGCTTAAAGCTTTGGGAATCAAGAAATAGGATTATGAGCTAGATTATTATGTCCATGTTCATTCTAAAAAAGACAGAACTCTAAAAATGCATTAAGGTGAGTTTTTCAATTTTTATTGGGCTGTCATGTGAAAAGATTTTTTAATGACTCCAGAAGGTACAATAAAGCGCAATAAAGAAAAATTTAAGGGAGGTCAATTTAATTCAATATATAGCAAGCGGAACATTTTTCAAGACATGCTAAGATGTACAAAGAAAAAAAAAGATGTCTAAAATCTCACCATCTTCCTGAAATTGACTTTACTTCTGACTAACCAATCTATTTTTTTCTGCTTTATTGTCAAAGTGAAGTACAGAGGGGTTACAGTTTCATATGTAAGGCAAGTACCAATCTATTGAACACCCAGATTTGATGTCAACATATTTCAATTTGATTCCAGAATACATAGTTATTAGATACTGTAGGTAAGTTTGGATACATCTATATATTTCTGGAATTTGAGCATAAAGTTTAGTGAAATCAGAAATTTCTCCCCCTTTTATTTATTTTTTTTCCTTAAGCTTACAGCCATATTCTGTGTACTTTTCGGTACAGTCCTGGCCAGGTGGGGTAACATCCCTGTTTCTCTACTGGAGGCAGATAGATAGATTTGTCCTCAGTGGGTTTTGGTCACTCTGGGTGTGCCTGAGAATGGGCTGAATTTCCACTGAACGCTCAGTCTTGTGATCCAGGTAGCTTTTAGGCTGTGGTATAACCCCACCAGGACACATTTCTCTACCTCAACCCTTCTTAGGTTTATGGAGACCTTAAAGTCTGAGCAATTCTGACACTAGGGAGCTTTCAGATTGCCTTTCCTGCCTTTGGTACTAAAAGTTGTGAGTCTATTGCTTCCTTTCAGATGCAAACTCAAAATAGTCAAACTCAAAACAGTCTCGTTTTCCCCCAACATAGCCACAGGTAAAAACCACCATACAATTCTTTCTAAGTATTATCCAATTACATAAAGGTAGATCTTTTGCTATGGCTCACCTAAAATAAATTGTGTTAGATCAAAGATTACTTTTCTTCTATCACAGGAAATTTGAACTGTATTCCAGATGGCCTCTTCTAAGAATGTGGTCAAGGATATTCAGGATGGTACTGGCTTCCAAATGTATTCACAGATTAGAATTTAGTAAAGAGATTTTACAACTTAAATTCAAGATCTGGTCTATTTTTGTTACTCAGAAATTTGGATGAGAAAAGGCCCTTTATCTTTTTGGTGTAGTCTCCATGACTAGCATTAAGAGCAGAGTGGTGTACTTATATTTTTCATCCAGAGGAGATTCTCCCTCCCTCTTGAGTAATCTCACAGTTCTATTAGTGCTGTTCTAAGGAAACAAATCAAAGGAGGCTAAGACCATCCCATGGTCCTTAGAACTACACATGGATTGGTCCTTGGTGTCATCCTCTCAAGTGTACTTTCAGAGGGAAATTCCTGAGCAAGGTAGGGCAGGGTTACAAAGTATATTGAAGAAGCTAGTGGACAGTCCGTGGAACTTTGCTGCATTCTGCTTTCAGAGAAGAGTCATTCATAAAACAAACCCAGCTCTTTTTCTGGTGAAATACTTCCCTCCTCAAAGGGGAACAGGAAGAGAAATTTGAGGATCAAAGTCACCCCATTTCTCTCAAAGTGATAGCCATATAACACAGTTTAGATCTACCTATGGGTTGACTTACATAATCAAATAAGGTGGAAAAGGCCAATATATACCTATTTCCTGGCCTCTCTCTCTAAACATAGACCAAGTTTTTCATGCAACTATTTTTTCCTTGTGGCAAAGATTCTTTGAATAATAACGAAATAGATGCATTTTGATATATGAAGTACACCAGCAAGCCAAGTAATACATAGCCAGGTTTATTTTTTAAAAGAGAAATTATTAAATGTTTTCATTTAAACCAGAGTAATTACACTTTTCCTTATTGATGCTTTCACTGCTGACTAAATAGGTTTTCTTTGTGGTTTGTTTGTTAGACTAGAAAAGTCTAAAGCTTATTTATAAATCCAGAGAAAAGAATAATTATAAGGAAAAGACTGAACTGTGAAAGATGGAGATGATAATCATTCTAGTCTAGGAAAGAACAAATTAGTCCCAAATATAAAGCCAGATCATCTATTCCTAAGAGATTCGTCTGGCCAAGACAGAGGCAGTATACATTAGCTTTTAGCAAATTAAAATCCAGAGAAAATATAGCTCACCTCCCAGATTCTGAATTTGTGAGTTATGAAAGTCTGAACATTTCTAAAAAAGATCCTCTTCCCTCAGACCATTCTACAACCCCACACCATTGGAGTCATTTCATTCTCTCCCTACCCTTGGAACATAAAGGGCTTGAAGTCCCACTCAGGCCAGATGGATGTTACATTGTGGTCCATTCCTACAATGTACATCTTTATAAGAATGAAGTTGAGAGTGGTACCATCTGTTCGGGAGATGAAAATTACTCCTCTTTGTTTTCAACTGTGGACATCTCAATAGGGGTAAGTGAGATAGAAGAAATCCCTGCCATTATGTCAGCAGAGTTACTATGTTTTAGTTAGAAGAGAAGCTCCAAACAAAGAGAAACACAGCCAGAAAGAGGAAGATAATAGAAAATCAATATGAATCACCTTCCTTCTGTAAGAACCTAACTCTGCTTTAGCCACTGCATGCTCATGGCCAGAATTAAGTCACTGTTACTAGCAAAGAGGGGAGCTTTTATAGAGAGAAAGAAAAAGAAGAAAGGAAGGAAGGAAGGAAGGAAGGAAAGAAGGAAGGAAGAAAAGGAGGGAGGGAGGGAGGGAGGTAGGAAGGGAGGAAGGGAGGAAGGAAGGAAGGAAGGAAGGAAGGAAGGAAGGAAGGAAGGAAGCAGGGGCTCACATCATGTAAGCCTCACTGCTTGGGAGGCTGAGATGAGGAAGATCATGGTTTGAGGCCATCCTGGGCAAAAAATTATGTGAAAGCCCTTCTCAACCAATAGCTGGATGTGGTAGCATTCTGGGGGCACCCTTCATCTTAGCTAAGTGGAAGTCTGAAATACAGAGGATTGTAGTTCAAGCCATTATTGGAGAAGGAAGATTGCAGATCTAAGCATGTGCTGCCTTTAAAGCTTTCACACAAGACATTTCCTTTAGTGAAAGGACTCTTCAAGTCTCTTTGTATAAATATAGAGAAACCAGAATCTCTATGACAGCCCTAAACAATGATATAACGACTACATTAAAGGCCCACATGTCAGGAATGACAGCATATTATTTTATGCACTACTCCATCTCCCTGCAGATTCTCAGAAGAGAATGTTGCACCTCCAATCTATAAATTAAGAGGCTGAAGCTTGGAAGCCTAACTCAAGACCTAAGTATTACCAAATACTACTCAAGCCTGTTAAGGTTAGTAACAGAATCAAGGTTTGAATCCAACACTGCTTCCCTATCTACCCACACACTCGTTTCATTTTAATGTCTTTGCCTTCCTTGTTCAGAGGAAATCACATGTTAAATGTGATGTTATAGCTTAAAGACCAAAACATGGATAGTGTTTAATGGCAACATGGAAATGAAAGTGTCTCTAGGGTTATGATTGCATGAAGACATGTCTAGCTAATAATGTACTTTGCTTCCCCTAGTCCCAATTGAGTTTTCATGACAATTTTTAAACCAAATTTTAAGCCAAACACTTGGTAATTTTTGCTACTCAGGAGCTTGTGATCTGAAGATCATAGTTCTAAGCGAGCCTGGGCAGAAAAGTTGGGAGACTCTTATCTCCAATTAACCAGAAAAAAGCAAGAAGTTAAGCTGTGGGTTACAAAGTAGAGCACCAGCCTTAAATGAAAAAGCCAAGTGAGAGTTCAAGACACTTATTTCAATCTCTAGTACAAGCACCAGGCATGTGCACACACACACACACACACACACACACACAAATAAACATATGTACACACACAGAGTAAAAAAAATGACAAGAAATCTAAAAATGTTTTGGCACAACTGCACACACACACACACACACACACACACACTTAAAGTAGAGTTCTGTGGCAAAGAAAGAGATTTTTCACCAGTGATAAAATAGCTTTAGAACTACGAACAAATTTCTTTCATTTGTGTGGTCACTGTTTGAGCCATAACTAATTTTCCTATATTAGTAATAGTACACGATTTTCTTGTTTCCTTCAAGACAAACATTTATTTGGGAGTAAAAGAAACATAAATTTTGGGCTGGGGATATGGCCTAGTGGCAAGAGTGCCTGGCTCAAATACATGAGGCCCTGGGTTCGATTCCCCAGCACCACATATACAGAAAATGGCCAGAAGTGGCGCTGTGGCTCAAGTGGCAGAGTGCTAGCCTTGAGCAAAAAGAAGCCAGGGACAGTGCTCAGGCCCTGAGTCCAAGCCCCAGGACTGGCCAAAAAAAAAAAAAAAAAGAAACATAAATTTCTTACTCACCTTGGCCTCTTAAATATGAAATTTCCATTTCTGGAGGTTTTATTATGCCAATTCAGACTTACTCAATTTATCAATAATCCAAGGAGTAAACTAGGCAAAAATACAATCAGTCTTGCTCAGAAGCCAGTCTATATGAGTAATAAAATGAGAACACAGCATAAACTGGTGATGAGCAATGCCTACAGTACTCTAATATATGATGTCCAAGCCAAAAGAAAGAAGACATGAAAATGATCAAACTAGATGAGCAATGTTGGCGACTAAGCTTTGTCGCCTGGTTTAGGGTTCTCAAAGCATAACCAACCCAAACACATGCAAACACTGACTGGGCTCAAGTTGCCATTCTACTCCACATCCACCCCAACCCCATGGATTTACATGGCTCCATGGCACTCATTTTCATCCAATATGGAGTTGTCCCCTTATGTTCTGTATTCTATGCTCCGCCCTGGGACACAAGCGTCTCCAGAGCTGGGCTTTGCTTGCTTTGTCCTTGTTCTAGTCACACTTCTTTATAAACTATTATCAAACACTCATTAAAAAAGGAAGAGATAGTGAGAAGTGGAAAAAGAAAATGGACTCTTGAAAACACAACCATTTTGACAGAAGATAGGACACTTATAGCACCTGGTGATTTTTATCAATGGACTCTCTCCAGCCATGAAAATCTATTATGTTGTTATTTTGAAATACTACTTGGTAGCTATGTTATGCCATCTTGAGCAAATTGTCTTCACAAAACCTTGATAATATTATTTCACAAGATCACCTGAAGATTACAGTGGTGAATCTATGTTATGGTGCCCAGCAGAACTGGCACTATGAAGATTATTCTTTATTAAAATGTCATTTTCCTCCTTCTAAATATTAAAGGAAATACCCACCTTTTCTTCAAATGTTCAGGTTAATCTTGCAAGTTTTAAAGCATACACAGACAGGAACTGAAGGAGGAGTTAGGAATGAAAATCACAAGGGAATATAGAGAAGTGAATGCTCATTTTTTTCTCCGTGTATAAATAAGGCCAGTCTTCATCAAACATATTAAAAGGAAAACAGTTGGGGGATACTATAATGGACTGTTTGCCCCTCCATTACCCCATTTACATGCTAAAATCTAACTCCCTCTGCCATCATGTTTGTTGGTGATACTTTTCAGGGAGATTAGGGCATAAGGGTGGAACCTTTAAGAAAAATATTGATAACCTTTATTAGAGAGGCTTGAGAGAGTCCCAATATATCTACTGCAAGGACAAAACAAAAATGATGGTAGGTTGGGAATTGGGAAGCAATGCCTCACTGGACACTGAAACTTTCACTTGGACTTCTTGCCATACAAAGTAAAATTACATTGTTTATAAGCTTCCTAGTGGGGCTGGGAATATGGCTTGCCTCCTATAAGCTTCTGAGTTTATTATGCTTTGGGTTTGGGGGTTTTATTTATTTTTATTTTTATTTTTTGCCAGTCTTGGGGCTTGAACTCAGGGCCTGAGCACTGTCCCTGGCTACTTTTTGCTCAAGGCTAGCACTCTACCGCTTGAGCCACAGCACCACTTCTGTTTTTTTTCTGTATATGTGGTGCTGAGGAATCGAACCCAGGGTTTCTTCATGCGCGCTAGGCAAGCACTCTACCACTAGACCACATCCCAGCCCTACTTTGTGGTTTTGTGAAAGCATCCAGAATAGACTGGAACCATTTTCTTTCTGGCTTCTTTGCCTCTTGTACTTCCTTCCTCCCAGTGTCTTTATTTCTTTTGCTTTGAGAGTCATCTGACAATTCCCTGGGTATACTTTGATATGGCCACCATCAGTAGAAGGCTCTCAGACATGGAGACTGATATGTTTCCAAATTCCAAGTTAGAGAGACTGTGAAGGAGCCATGTTGCTTTGCATTATACACTTGGATTTCCCATCATGCAAGAGCTAAGCTATATGCCCTATTCCCTTCAATTTTTTTTTTCATGAAGATACCTACCTGTGTGTGTGTGGGGGGGGAAGCCTATTCTCATTTAAACAAGAAGATTAATTCCTATTATGCTGAAAAGTTCACTCTAGAAGATGAGTGGGCAGACTGAGTTGGAGCTTGGTCACATTTGCTTCCCCTAGCTAATTTGCTATACGATATTTGAAACCTGTCCATGTATACCTTTCTTTATATATTTTCTGAAGTAAGGCATTTAGAATTTCTCAGCTTGATCTTATTTAATGTTTTTCGTACATAAAAGCCTTAAGCATATTTGTGAAGATACTCCGCATAACTAACGTGGATGAAGTCCCATTTCTGTGTGTGTGGATCCCCAAAAAGCTAGTGATCAAGAATACCACTGAATGTCTTCAGATTTAATAGTGCATTTTTTACTTTGGATCAGGTTTTTTTTTTTACTATTATGATTACTATTTGGGAATGTAGGTAAGTTTCCTTTTGAATAAAGGAAAGAAAGAAAGCCAAATCAAATCAAACACAAACCTCTGGACTCTGTTATGACATTAGGTTTTATGTCCCTGAGCAGGTCAGAGCATACTTTTGATATATGAAGATTTGTCATTCTTGGGTACATTTACTTTACAGAAATGCTGTTTTCAAGCAACTTTATTAAAGATGCAAGACAATGGTACAATGCTCCTTTATTTTGTGTCACTGCTTTCATATAAAACCTTCTCCCCAAACACTTTGGAGAATTAAATAATACAAGACAGGAGAGAGCATTTTGTATAAATTATACAATACTGTGGCATAAAATATAATTTTAAAGGATCACTTAGAAAGCCAATAGCTAAGACTAAGAGAAATAGAAGAAAGTTTATAGAATTCTTTTGTTCTAGGTTTGTGTACAGTGGTTGAAGTATAGAAGGAAAAAGAAATTGCCAGCAAAATATGTTGTCAGTATTTTATTATTCAAAACTTCAACTATTTCATGACTTCAGCTTTAAGAATAACAGCATGTAGATTACTGCTGGTGATTTTAGTGTGAAGAATATGTGTGAAGTACTAATCGATATTAGCTATTTATTATAATTTACATTAATTACGAGTACTAACGTTTAGTGTTATCATTCACCTATGAAAGTTTAAGTTCCAAAGGTAAAATTACCCAGTTTTATAACTTCCAAAAGTTGCCAAAGAGGAAGTCCATGAGGCAAACCCAAGTTTAACTAAACCTAAAGTCTGGTGGGTACTATGGTTCAAATGAATTTAGCAGGAACCAGAACAAATGAGGTGACATCTCTCCTTGAGCATACACGCATAGTTGTATAAAACTATGTTATTCAATCAAGTGCTCTTGCTCTTCATTCTAACAGTTCAAGCTCTTCCATATATAAAAACAAAAGGAGCTAAAATTGGAGTGGCCATTAGGAAAGGGTCTATAAATAGACAAATTTAATTTTCTTAAATTGCATTCTATTTCAACACTTCCACTGGCCAGTGTGTGGGGGGGAGGGGCTATGCATTGTAGCATTAATCAGTTATTCAAGGACAGTACAATCTTTCACGTCAGGAATCAGGTTTAACTTGAACAGATGATGGTAAATGTTATATGTGTGTTCTTCTTCTTTATGCTAACAAAACTATAATTTGTTGTGGCTAGAGAGTATGCTCACTTTCAAGCAATTTAATGGTCTAAACACCATCATGAATTTCTAGTGTCTTTTACCTTGAAGAGGTCTCATAAGTCACTGCTTTGGCCACTATGAATAGAGTGCACTCAGCAAAAGCCTCATCCTATCCTGTCTTCCTTCTTTCTGCCTTCAGTGGGATGACTGGAGCTGGTGCATACTTTGGACAACTAAAGAATAAGGACAGCATGCTCATAGATGAAGAGAAAAAAAAAGAATATAGACTTCAGAGACATACTACAGCCAAATATTTGAACACTTGGTTGAAGACAGTTTGGTTGATCAGTGAAATTAATTTGACTGGTATTTGTTGACAATGAACACAATCTGAATAGAATGCTGTGCAATTCCACTAGAACCACGACTTGAAGGAGAGTGAGGATTGTAGTGTAGGAAGTTCAGTACAAACCCAAAGAGCAGCAGAAGAATACCATCTGTGATTAAAGTTTTCGATAAGTTTCCCTTTCACCATGACATTTAAACAATAGATGTTGTTGCTGAGATCATGCATGATTTCTAAAGGTTACCTGACTAAGCATCTATCAATACTACTTATCAGGAAAGCACAATTACCATCTTATTTCCTTGACTACCTGAGATTAGGAACATGCACAGGCAGGTATTATAGCACGTATCTTTCTATCGTAGGCAGAAAAGTCAATGTAAAAATCAGGAAAATTTTGATTATTCTCCTGGACATTCCATTAGGCAGAATAGGCTAGATTGAGCTATAATAGAAACAAATAATAGAAAATAGGGTGAGGGTTTTTTCTAGTTTTTTTGGCTTAAAGAATGGAAAGTTTATTATTGACTACCACTAGCTGTTCATAACCAGTCAGAAAGAAAACTTTAGTCTATGTCATCCTCATTCAAAAACTTGGAGAGAAGGAAGCTATATTTCTTTCTTTTTTTAAATTTTTTTTTATTTTTATTTTTTGGCCAGTCCTGGGCCTTGGACTCAGGGCCTGAGCACTGTCCCTGGCTTCTTCCCGCTCAAGGCTAGCACTCTGCCACTTGAGCCACAGTGCCGCTTCTGGCCATTTTCTGTATATGTGGTGCTGGGGAATCGAACCTATGGCCTCGTGTATCCGAGGCAGGCACTCTTGCTGCTAGGCTATATCCCCAGCCCTTGCTATATTTCTTAATTTTGAAATTATCCCTGGTAGGAGAATGGATTTATCAAAAGGGATATGTAACTTTAAAGTTAATTGTACAGAATGATTGGTTTCATTATGAAATTTTCAGATATGCATAATATGCATTTTGGTCCTCCTCAGCCCCCATCACCCTCACTTTCTCTGTCAACCTGTTCCCACTGGACTTATCCTTTCCTGTAATAGTCTCCTTTCTACTTTTTATATCTTTTAGAAAATAATCTTGATTCTGCATATGAGAAAGAGCCTTTCTGAGTCTACCTTATTTCATTTAATGTGATGATCTCATTTCTTCCCTGCTAATGATAATTTTATGTTTCCTTCTGGCTGAGTAATGCTTCATTGCATGCATGTTATACATACACCCATACATATATACAGACATATACATTAATATATAATGAACATATATTGATAGGCACACGATATGATTCTATGACTTACCAATGGTGAATAGTGCCATGATAAGCTCAAGTGTGCAACTATCTTTATTGTATGCTGTGTTTGATTCCTTTGAATTTCCACTCAGCAGTGGTCTAGCAAAATCATATAGTCATTCAATTCTAAGATTTTCTGTGGAATATTTGTGCTGATTTCCATAGTAGCTCCAGTAATTCACATCTCTATGCACAGGTGTGAAGCACATCTCCATGAAGCCCATCTTGACCAGCATTTGTTCTGTGGTTCCTTGATGATAACCACTCTGACTTGGCTGAGATGAAATTTCAGTGTGGACTTGCATTTCTTCATGTATTCATTGACCACTGGTAATTCTTTTGAGAACTGTCTATTCCATTAATTTGCACATTTTGATGGGATGATTTGCTTTTCTGGTGTTTAATTTTGGGAGTTTTTATATATTCTGAATACTAAAGCTTAAATGAAGAGTGACATTTATTACATTTATTAAATTTTCATTGGTTAAAAACAAGTCTCATGACTGTACTTACCATACTAAAAAAACAAACCCAAAAACAAAAAACAAACAGACAAACACTATTCTAACATGAACATTTGGAGGAAAACAAAATATTTGCCTAAAGGCATGAAGTATGTCCTAAATATGTCATTTCCCTTATCTTTAGGCTCATTCTTTTCCCTTTTAGCAAAATATTATTTAAATCCTTCCTTGACTACTCTAAACAAATCAGATGTTTAGAATGGCCCTGTGTGAGAGTCCAATCCCCCCAAATCCACTTCTCACACTAAATCTAGTTAGCTTTGGGGCTAAACTAAATAGCTGTTTGAGGTCAAAGAGATAAAGCCTAAGAAACTGTCTTTCCCCTTAAACTCTTGGAAATGTGAAGGTTTGGTAGTTTTTACCTTTACTGTTACAATAAAATAGTGAAATACAGTACACTGCCTAAACCCAAATCTCTGTTTTCCTATCATATGAAATGCAACAAGAAGAATCTGGTGTTTTGTTTGTTTTTAATTTCTTTTAGACTTTTGGCAAGGCATGTTGGCAAAATGTAATCTTTACGCAGACGGAACTAAGTTTACTTGGAAGTAACAACAAAAAAAGATTTTCTTCTTAGTTAGATATGAAGACCTAAATTATTTTTTTTCTCTTGTATACACAGAATTCATGGAGATTTTCCTGTAATACCCATTAGGGATATTGTCTATCATAAAGTAGTTTCCTTTTTGAAAACTAAATGAAAGATGATTATCATCCTTGTAGCTTGTACTACAATTTGGCAAGGAAGAAAAATCCATGCCTTGTGTCATAGTTTGCTAATATTAATCACAGGATTAAGTAATAACTTTCAGCTTTTCTATATGTTTGTGCAATTATTCAGCAGCTTTTAAGGATTTCTCACACAAAATCCATCTCCTCTCTTCCAGCACATAAGCCAAGTACTTAATTTGAATTTATAAGTCCCTTTGTTGCTATAGCTTCCTGTTGAGGAGGTGTAGCTGCAGACCAATTTCAAAATTGTTAGAAGTAATGCAAGAATTCTGAAGTAGCAATTGCAAGTAGGCCAACCTTTCTCACTATCATGACTTGGTACTTTCTGTCTTTTGCCACAGGGAAAATAAAATCACCACCCACATGTTTACAGGATGTGAGATAACATGCCATTGACATTGACATTTTTAGGGCAGGGTTACTCACTATTCTTTATTTTTATTTTTAATCTGTGAGTTTATGCAAAGTCACCCAAGATGTTTCCATTTCCACACCTTTATGTTAAGAGCCAGCTCCTGTTTTTTTTCCTCTGTTAAAACACAAAGGATGATTCAAAATGTGACTGACAAAGCTGACAAAATGGTGATGAATATTTCCTTCAAAGCTGATAAAACAAACTCTCAATAGCATCAAGCCAACGAATCACCGAGCACCTTGAATGCAATTTGTGTTATGTGGGGTTTTATTTGTGGCAATTTGCAATGAATTGAATTTTTCAAATAGAAAATGAAAGCAAGAATCGGTTTATTATAAGAGCACCCTGCTGGGAACAGGGAGAACAAGTCTCACTAATCTTGGCCTTTGCTGTAGGCTCACTGAAGGATGCCAGATCTTCCCTTCACATGCTGCAGAGATTACAAATAGGAGGAATGAACTCTTGATGGATGAGGCATCATGAGAGCAAGCCCATTCATAAGCTGCCTAAATGAATTAGACCTATTTCCTACATAATCTTAGTCCATAACTGCTTTTTCACTGTTCTTATGTGGAATGTAACTGAATGGCTCCCCTTTGATGTTACCTCTCCACTCTCCTTGCCACTTGTCTTCTTATTCCTCTTTAGTTCTTCAAATACCTCTGTGGCATACACTTCCTGGTAATATTAATACTGCAGTTAATAATGAGGGTAATGTAGGTAAAGAATTCAAGTTTAGTGTTTAGAACGGACTGTGTCCTACTGTTTATATTCTTGCTCTCTTTCCAGATACAGAAATGTTACTCTTAACTTTTCAAAATTCCAAGGCAGAAATGTATTTGATCAACTATGAATAGTGAAGGAAAGAACAGATCCCGCATCTAAATCCAAATGTTTTGATATTGATTTTTTTCTCTTCCTCCCTCCTACATTTTTTATTTCACTGATTGCTGAAATAACCTCTATTATTTCCATGCCTATCTGCATTCTTCACCATCTAATAAAAATTAGAGTCTGCAACACACAGGTGAACATTAGAAAGAAATTCTTTTTCTATCACTTCGTATATGAAGTGTCCACTGTCTTTCAGCACTTTTAGTTTAATGCATTAGTTTTATTCTCTATGAGCAGTCTGTAGTAAATAAAACATGGCACTCGTAGTCCTGCATTGGCAGGAGAATTCATGACAGGGGTGGGAAACAGAAACAATTCAACATGTACATTCCAGTGTGCTGAGAGGTTGGTAGCTTGCATTTGTGCTCTTGCTGCAGAAAAAACTAGTAGATCTAACAGAAGTTAGGAGGAAAATCCTGGGGAAAGTCATGCTTTAGGGAAAATTTTTAAATAACTGATGGAAACCACTTAGACTGGGAATAGTAAGAGCATATAATATTTGTTATATGGTTGATATTTGATAAAAAAAGAAGTACAACTAGGTTAAAATATGTATGGATAGATATATGCATGCATGAATAATTTTACACTGTTTCATGAACATTGACCTATACTGATTAGCTCACCCAATAAACAGAAAGGGTGAGGGCTGCTGCTTTCAGCTTTGAAAGTTAGCTAGTTTCTATAATCTATGCCACTGGAACGTTAGAATCTCCAAGAGAGTAAATATTAACACAAGGACCAGAGATTTGTTTGCAGAGAGAGCTGGCTAAAAACAAAACATGAATAATTGAATAATCCATAACAATTCTAATCATATAATTGAGCAATGGACATCTAGGGTCATTATTACAAACCAGAGTTTTCCATCCTGTCTGACACAGCGTTGGTCTGTCAATCTCCTGTTCAATTGTTTTAGGATACTTCATAGTTCTTATAGCAGATAGGTATTACCTATGACATTCCAAATATTTGACTCCACAACCAGATGCCAAGGACTGTGAAAGATTTTTTTAAAATATATTTATTATTTCCCAGCGTTAAAAGTTGATTTTGGGATAAAGTATGAAATATGGAGCACAGGTAATGTTTCTTTCACTATCTATATCTGCTTGCATAGCCCTCACATGAGGCAGCCTGATCATTGTCTTTGAAAGCAAACTACAATAAGAGGAACTCATAACATGCTAGGCAGAAAGAATTGGTTGTAAATTCCATAAATCTTAGACAAAAGTAAAGCCACATTTGATTGTTTATTTTATGTTCCTTATCTATCTTTTTGGCTAGAGATATGGCAATCAAAATTTCCCAAGTGGTGTGGCTGGGACTGTGGTTTACTGGTAGAGTGCTTGCCTTCCATGCAAGAAGCCCTGAGTTTGATTCCTCAGCACCACATAAACAGAAAAGCCAGAGTGGCACTGTGGCTCAAGAGGTAGAGTGCTAGCCTTGGGCAGAAAGAAGCCAGGGACAGTGCTCAGGCACTGAGTCCAGTCCTCAGGACTGGCAAAAAAAATAAAAATCCCAGTGGAAAAATAGAGTGTATTCTATTACTGTTAAATGCAAGTCATCCTGGTCAATAATGCCATGGGATCAGGTTGTTCAAAAAGGAGTCAGTTATGCAAGGTTCAGTTTAATCTCTTTCAGAAAGGTCAACTTGTTTTGTTTGTAATATGTCTACCGCATTCTAGGGGTCTCAGAACAGTGATGAGATAGTGTCCTTAGCTCTAGTCTTTTCCACAAAGGTGGACTACCCATATATGATATTTAATTCAGGTACTGTCTATGTGTTCATCTGTCCTATCTGGATTTATCTCTGCACCTGGAAAGTTTTCTCCATACCTAGGAAGCATACAAA
The DNA here is from genome assembly GCF_023159225.1 of Perognathus longimembris pacificus. Taxonomy (NCBI): domain Eukaryota; kingdom Metazoa; phylum Chordata; class Mammalia; order Rodentia; family Heteromyidae; genus Perognathus; species Perognathus longimembris. Next base: position 18,336,288 of record NC_063162.1, on the reverse strand, counting down.
GTCTCTCTCTCTCTCTCTCTCTCTCTCTCTCTCTCTCTCTCTCCCTCCCTCCCTCCCTCCCTCCCTCCCTCCCTCCCCTCTCTCTCTCTCTCTCTCTCTCTCTCTCTCTGCCCTATGACCCTTAATGGTCTCTTGATTTTTCAATTTACATGTCAAGAAAAGAATTTTATGACCCAAACCTTTTTCTCCAGAGAACAATAAAATCTGACTAAACGGCATTTGTCTAAAGCCCTGTGGACCTAAAATGTAAGAAAAGAGTAAAGCTTAATATAAAGATTTTGTTTAAGAAATGTAGAAACAAAGAGAAAATCCATTGTATGTTTGTTCATGACAGCCATAAATTAAAGTGGGTAATATTTCTTAGTCATGAATCCTTTTTCTCCCAAAGGAAATCACAGAACATCAAAATGGATCATAAGAACATCAAAATGGATACTTTGTGTATGGAAGTGGAAGAAATGCAGTAAATTGGCTTTGTCATTCTTCTCTTTTTATAACACAAGAAAATGTCGTTTTTCATTAAAATGCTGTATTTGTTTTGGGTAGTAAAAACGAGTTTTGCACACTAATTCTTTCCAGTATTTTTTAATATGTAAAGTTAATTGAATTTAAGACTGACTGCCAACTTGCTTTGCATTTTCAATCATTTTAGATATTTGCCTAAGGTTCTTTATCATGTTTAGAAGTTTATACTACCTTCCAAGCTAAAGAAGTTCCATCAGCCTCTATGGAAGTGTTGACATAGATCCCAAATCAGTGCTACACATTCCTTTTCCTTCCTATTTAATATTCTTGTCATTCATGGGACTGTCAGTTTTATAAAGTGGAAGGCTGAACACTTAGTTTTTGTAATGAGATTAAGGTCATTTCTGGCCTACAGTAGGAAGGAGCACAAGTAGAATAGTAGAAGAAGGAAGGGAAGTTTCTGCTTATGGACAAGTCTCTTACTCACATGAAGAGTTCAACTCTTAATGCTCTCTTTCAGAATTACACATGTTCTGACGCTTCTTATATGTACAATACTGCTGGCTTTGGGGGCTCTTTTATATTGCCCAATTGTGCTGATCACATGTGTTCCTCAAAATTTAGTTCATATTCTACAACCTCCTCATAATTCTTTTCTCCCAGGTAACAACAAGACTCACTCCTGTGTTGGGATCTGGACGATCCCTTTCTCCCCAAATTCTCGGGGAGAATGGTCCGAACCTCAAAAAACTACGAGAGAGCACTCCACCTTATCTTCTGCCCGCAGAAGGTGAGGGCGTGCTCTCGCTGGGCTGCGTTTAGCCGAGGAGAGTGAACTACTGAAGTCCCCTGTCCCTGCCCCTCCTCACGTGTCAGCGATCGGCGCAGAGAAAGAAAGACTCCAGGGAGACGGTCTGAGGTTATGAACCAAACTCACCGCCCACGGGGCGGGGGAAGGTTTTTATTATGGTGGGGAAGGCGGGAAGGTAGGCTTCGCTAATTGGCTGAGCCTGGCTGTCATGGCCAGAGTGGCATCTTGGGACTCCCCCCATGGGCTGAAGTCACGCCCCAATAGGACCACCCCTGGGCACCGGAGGCGCCATCTTGGAGGCATCCACATGGACCTGAGATCGAGACGGGAGACAGGCCAAGCCAGAACTACTTCTTCCGGTTCCGGACCCTGGAGGCGTAGGAGTGGCTTCCGGCCATTCGGTCCCAGGGCAGGAGGAAGGGTGGTCGATCGGGGACCGCCCCTCTACGTATCCGGCCAGCATCCCCACACTCCTGTACTTTCATTGAGGATTTTGTTCAAGAGTTACCTTCTCAGTTGGATGTGTCCTGGCCAACCTAGCTAAAATATCATGGTATCTCTGAAAACCAGAAAGTCCTACTGAATGTAGCTACTTAATTTCCTTCTTAACATATGTTGGCCTCGGGTGTATATTTACTTGTGTTTTTGGTGCATTGCTTGTCTCACTCATCAGAGCATGAGGTGGATGACTGAGTTTACTTTTGTGTTTAGTTCTCTGCTCTGATTCTGCACCTACAACAAAATCTGACACACATTTTATGCTCAGTAAAAATTCGATGAGTAAATGAATTTTAAATTATTAAATAAAGCTCTGTGATTGAATATATAAAATACATAAAATTTATATAGTTTAATGACAAGTAAACAAATAATTCAATATAAATAGGCAAAGGACCTGACAAAGCAATACAAATGATCAACTGGCATATAAAAATTGTCAATATTAGGGAGTAATTAGCACAGGTTTAGGCTAGTCACAGCAGAGGATCACAAGAGCCTAATAGCTATGCCCCTACGAATGCATAAGATAATGCTTAGTAAAATGAACTCCATGTTATGGAAACGAGTGATATATCACTGTTGTAATTACTTTCAACATGCCATGTGAAATTATAGCTTCTATTGTTGATGATCCTCTTGTATCCCCTTCCTGTAGTTGTACCTGCACTATCACTGTATCTTATCTCAGTACATTGGAAACTGTATATACTGGTATTAGAACTAGGAAAGTGAAAGGGAATACCAAAAGCGAGAGACACAGGATAAAAAGACAAAAGACTACAAAAGCCATACTTGCACAACTGTTTGATGTAATCCAACTGAACAACTCATGGGGGAAGAGAGAAAGGGGGAGGGGAAGGGGGGAATGAAGGAGGAGGTAACAAACAGTACAAGAAATGTATCCAATGCCTAACGTATGAAACTGTAACCTCTGTGTACATCACTTTGACAATAAATAAGAAAAAAATAAGGAGCTGAACCTCCACACACAATAAAAAAAAAAAAGAAAAGAAAAGAAAAGAAAGAAAAAAATAGTCAATAGTAAGGTCATTAATGATAAGCAAACTAAAAAGAAGAAAACTATCAGAGCTGATAGGATGACAATTACCAAAAAAAATCACATATGAAATGTTGACAAAGGACCATGTGAACAGAGAAAATAGAAGGCTGTTGGTAAGAATAGAAACTGGTATCTTCATTTTGGAAAACAGCATGAAGATTCCTCGAGAAGATTTAAAAGAAGTTATGGGACAATATTTAAAAAGAAGTTAAAAGCAAGTAAAACTATGATGTCTCCATTAAAAAAAATAAATGAATAAAACAGAAGGCCCCAAATTTAGAACATAGAAATGCTGTCCTGATGATATAATACCAAGAAAATAACATGATAATGTAATTTTCCGCTTACCTAGTCATCAAAATTCTTGGTATGGATTTGTAGAAATAGAACATTGATCTTGAAGGCACATTTTTACTCCAGTGTTCTTTGCGGCAATAGGGGACTTAGGCTAAGTGTTCATCAATAGATTTTTAAAAAATTATTTTTCACATTCACACACACTTGAATACTTTGAACTATATAAATGAGAAAAAAAATTCTCGGTTTTCCGAAATATGGATCAAACTGTACAGTGTTGCTTCCTGCAATCTGAAACAGCAAGCCAGGATACTGGAGCTGAAAAAAAAATGAGAAAAAACACAGAGAGAGCAGAGCAAGAGGAAACCAAGGGATTTAGTGCTCATTGGCTCCCAAACTCTGAGTTCCCATAAGCAAGGCTATTTATTGAGCTTAATAGAGGGAAGGATACCATAGATGCCTCTAGAAAACAAGGTATCTGTGCTGCTATTACAATCACAGAGACAAAACAGTTTGTGTGAAAAACTGGCTGCAACCCAGACATAATTTAAGCATCTATTTTACTTTATCTGTCTTTCAAGGTCCAGCTCTCAGCCCTTCCAGCACTATTTAAGGAGGTGGCATTCCAGCCTCTTCACCCTCTTGGGAGCCCTATGCTTTAACCTTTGCTGGACCCAGTTTTCAGCCTTTGGAGTACTGAAGAGGCAGCCTTCCAACTGCTTGATGGTTTTCAGGTCTCACAGCTCAGCCTCAGAGTTCCTACAGTAGTACATTGTGTTAAGTGAAACAAGCCAGGCATAGAAAGATCAATACTGTATGCTGTCATGTACAGAATCAATAAAAATTTTGAACTCTAAAAGTGATGAGTAGGATAGTTTCGATGGGGAAAATGGAGAGATGAACAAAGGGCAGAGCTTTCAGATCTATGATCAGTAAAGTCTGGTTATCTAATGTATAGCAGGATGGCTCTAACTAAACATACTCCAGGACTTCCGGGAAGATGGCTGAGGAGCAGCAGAGCCCTAGCTGAGCTCCCTCCAACATCACAGTTTTCCCACCCCAGAGAAACTTTTACTCCTAGAAAGACAGCCAGAGTAAGTTCTAACAGTACAGGGATTCTGGCCAGGAAGGAAAAATCGACTTTGCTCATCTGAAAACATAGATTTGAGCTCCAGGCAGCTTTCAGCCGCCACGCCAGTGCCAGCACAGGCACAGTGTCTCACACTCCCCACAGCTAAAGCACACAGCGGCAACCAGGAAGAAATCCTCCAGATGGCAGCAGGCAGACACAGATCGCAGGCTGAGCATGACGGGCCAAAATTGCAGAGAAAGCGTGAGTACCCCATGAAAAACATTCTCACTTGTGCCCATAGAGCAGCTTCTGGGAGGTAGCCCTTCCCCCACCGCCAGAGCAAAGCGCCATCTTTGACACTGGCATAGGGTCAGACCAGACTGGAACTAAAGCAGGCCTGGGAAAAGTAAGGACAAAGCAGCCATCTTTGAGAAGGGCAAGAGGGACCAACCAGTGAGAGCCAGCTCCGATCAGGAGAAAGACCTCTGCCCAGGCGGGGGATTCGTCCTGGGCCGCAGTTCAGCTGAAGGTACCCTGCTCTGCCTGCCAGAATTCCTAAATTAAAAGAGAAAGCAGCGAGCAGTTACCGGTGGCATGGAACAGCCAGATGGGAGAACAAACGGTTCCCGAGACAGATAAACCATCCCGTCACAGAGGAAGCCCAATTCCCAGCCCGAAATGGAGCTGAATTCCATTCCCAGCTCTGCCCAGGAGGACGCCCTGCCCAGGAGGGAGGAGCCTCCCACAGGCAAGCAAATCTCATCCAGGTAAACCAGGCCAGAGGCACCCCGCCCTGCTGAGTCGACATCCTATTCAAAATCAGGCGTTAAAGGCAGCCACCCCAGAGCATGGTTCCCGAGAGCCATGGTTCCCGAGACTGTTCATGTCCTCCATCTACAGAGGATACCCAAGTCTTACCTGCAAGCTGTGGGAACCACAGAGACACAGGATTTCACTAACAGGGGAAGAGGGTCAGTGCAGATCCACCCCCTGTGAACTGAAAGCAAGTCAAACCAGCCAAATGGCAAAATAGACTGCAGACCATCGCAAGGAAACCAGGGACTGTAGAAAGCCCACCCAAACAAGGAAGTCTCCATTTTTTTTCTCAAACATTTTCTAAGCTTTCTTTTTTTATTTTTATTTTTTTAATTTTTTTTCATTTCTGAAACGTCGTTGTTTTTTTTTGTTTTCTATTTTTACCTGCTTGCTCTATCAAGTTTTTATTTTTTTTTGGTTGTTTGTTTTTCTTTTTTCCTTTTTTTTTTTTAAATAATTTTTCTCCATTTTGTGCATCTGTCTTCCAGTATTTTTTTATTTCTGTCTTTGCATTCTCTTTCTTTAAAAATTACTTTCCTATGAATAGCACCTCCACTCTTTACTGCTAATTCTCCATTGTCTATCATTTTAACCTTTTTCTTTCTACTGATTCTACTCTCCTCCACATTTCCACATCACTGAAACTAAACCAAAATCAGCACCACCACCCCCATACATTTTACTTTATTCTCTTTACTACCTTTCACTTATCCTCCTGACTTACTTCCAGGACCTCCTGATTCCATTGACTCCTGGTTATTGGATAGAGGGTATCCCTGCTTAATCTGAGTGAATCAAAGGGGTTAATAGAGAAAGCCAGTCCAAAAATAACTTAATGTAAGAACAAGAATTGCTCATAGGGTTGTAACATTAAATAAGTAATTACTGAATACAGGGCTCACGATTGGTAGTTATATTGAAATTGTATTCTTTAGGAACACCAAATCTAATTTTATAAACAGGTATACAAGGTATCTGTATATAATTGTGAACTTCTAAGATTTACACAACAGTACTTGGTAAGGTCCACTTTGGGTCTTAAACGGTGCTCACAGGTGCTTGTAGATTGCCATTCCCAAACCAAATGGGCAGAGGAAACACAAAAAAGATGGCAAATAATGGAGTCTTAACTCCTACTCAAAACAAGCAGGAAGCAGAGCAGTCAATCAAAGACGTAGAAGAGAACCCTCAAAATGCTCTACAAAGTCAACTGATAAACATGATAAATGAAAAGCTTGAATCAATACAGCAATCCTTCCAAAAAGTAATAGATGATTTCATTGTCTCAGCAAATAGAAAGATAAATGAAATTTAAGAGTCTAATGAAAAGATTGCTACCCAGCTAAAATATTTAGAGATAGCACTCAAAACCAAATTAATGAAGTTAATCAAGTAAAGATGTCCATGCAGGAACTAAGAGATGACATGGAAATCATCAGGAAAGACCAGTCAAAAGGAAAAGAGATTCAAAATCAAGTAGCTGCCTACAGTCCCGACTAACTGAAGCAGAGGATCGAATCTCAGGAGCTGAAAATTCCCTAAACTCTTTGGGGAAAGATAAAAAATCAACACAAAACCAATCCAATTGACAAAACAGATCACTCCAGGAGCTCCAAGACACAATCAGGAAGCCCAATTAAAGGCTAATAGGTATTGAGGAAAACCTGGAGAAAGAACTTAATGGAATAGGCAACCTATTTAACAGAGTATTAGCTGAGAACTTCCCAAATATACAGAAGGATAGGCCTATACTGATACAAGAAGCATTTAGAACCCCAAATTGACCAGACCAGAATAGGACATCCCACCAACCCATTGTGTCCAAAACAGAATCAATAGAGTCCAAGAAAGGAATCCTTAAAGCTGTTAGGGAGAAGAAAACAATCACATAAAAAGGAAAAGCAATCAGAATGACCCCATACTACTCAGCAGAGACCATGAAAGCAAGGAGAGCCTGGAATGAGGTATGCCAAACCCTAAATAAATATAACTACCAACCAATAATACTGTACCCAACTAAACTCTCATTCATAGCGAAGGTCAAATAAAAGTCTCCCACAGTAAGGAAAAACTGAAACAATATATCTCCACCAAACCAGCTTTACAGAAAATCCTCAAACATGTACTATACAGGGAAAATAATCAAGATCCAAATACAGACAGACAAATGAACCCTAACTAGTAAACCAGAATATCAGATCAAGAAATGGGAAGACACAGCTTTTAACAAAATAGTGGCAATGAAAGAAACAAACGATCATCTCTCAATCCTAACACTCAATGTTAATGGACTTAATTCTCCAATCAAATGACATAGGCTCATAAGTTGGATCAAAACTCAAGGTCCATCTTTCTGCTGCCTCCAAGAGACACATCTATCCAGCAAAAGGAAACATCTTCTAAAAGTGAAAGGCTGGAATCAAATCTACCAAGAAAATGGCCCCCATAAGCAGGTCAGAGTTGCAATCCTAGTATCAGACAAAATTGACTTCAAATTAAAAAAGGTAGGAAGAGACAAAGAAGGTTACTATATACTAATAAAGGGATCTCTCCTACAGGAAGATATAACCATCCTAAATATCTACACGCCAAATACAGGAGCATCCAACTTCATCAAACAAACACTACTGACTCTACAAACACTCATAGATCCAAACACATTGATAGTTGGGGACTTTAAGACTCCACTGTCACCTAGGGACAGATCGACACGCCAAAAACTGAACAAAGAAACCAAAGAGCTAAACAATTGTATAGACAAACAAGACTGAACCGACATGAACAGAATATTTCACCCAACAACAACAGAATACACATTCTTCTCAGCAGCACATGGAACATTCTCCAAAATAGATCACATCTTAGGGCACAAAGAAAATCTGTACAAATTCAGAAGTATCAAAACCATGCCCTGCATTTTCTCAGACTACAATGGAAAAAAATTAGAGCTCAACTCAAATAGCCACCACAGAAAATCCTACAAATCATGGAGAGTAAACAACACACTGCTGAACCGTCAGTGGGTCATTGAAGAAATTAAAACAGAAATTCAAATGTTTATGGAATTCAACCAAGATGAGGACACAAAGTACCAGCTCTTTGGGACACTGCAAAGGCAGTACTCAGAGGAAAATTTATATCTCTGAGTGCATACACCAACAAACTGGAGAAACAGAAACTCAATAATTTAAGGAAGCACCTTAATTTCCTTAAGAGAGAACAACAAGCCAAACCCCAAATCAATAGACGGAAGCAAATAATTAAAATCAAATCAGAATTAAATCAATTAGAGATGAAAAAAACCATTGAAAAAATCAACAAAACAAAGAGTTGGTTCTTTGAAAAAATCAACAAGATAGACAGACCCCTGGCAAACCTGACCAAAAAAACGAAGGCAGCACGCTCAAATAAACAAGAAAAGAAGAAAAACATGCCAAACCCCAAGTCAATAGACAGAAGCAAATAATTAAAATCAAATCAGAATTAAATCAATTAGAGACGAAAAAACCATTGAAAGAATCCACAAAACAAAGAATTGTTTCTTTGAAAAAATCAACAAGATAGACAAACCCCTAGCAAACCTGACCAAAAAACGAAGGCAGCACACTCAAATAAACAAGATCAGAGATGAAATAGGTAACATCACCACAGAAACAACCAAAATTCAGAACACAATAAGGGACTATTTTGCAAACCTTTATGCCAACAAATTCAAGAACTTGGAAGAAATGGATGATTTCCTATAAAAAATTGATATCCCCGAACTCAACTATGAAGATTTAAATCTTCTAAACAGACCCATATCCAGTATTGAAATAGAAACGGCAATAAGTTATCTCCCATCCAAGAAAAGCCCAGGTCCAGACGGATTCAAAGCAGAATTCTACAAGGCCTTCAAAACAGAACTCACACCAATATTTCTCAAACTCTTCAATGAAATTGAAAGAGAATGTTCACTACCAGACACATTCTATGAAGCCAGTATAACCCTCATCCCAAAAACAGGCAGGGACTCATCACAGAAAGAGAACTATAGACCGATTTCCCTGATGAACATAGACGCAAAAATTCTCAACAAAATTCTGACCAATCGACTGCAACAGGTCATCAAAAATAACACACTAAAGCCACCAACAAAACAATGTTCATTGCAGCACAATTTGTCATAGCGAGAATCTGGTACCAACCCAGATGCCCCTCAGTAGATGTGGGAAAATGTGGGACATATACACAATGGAATTTTATGCCTCTGTCAGAAAGATTGACATTGCCCCATTTGTAAGGAAATGGAAGGACTTGGAAAAAATTATACTAAGTGAAGTGAGCCAGACCCAAAGAAACATGGACTCTATGGACTCCCTTATAGGGAATAATTAGCACAGGTTTAGGCAAGTCACAGCAGAGGATCACAAGAGCCCAATAGTTATACCCTTATGAACACATAAGATGATGCTAAGTGAAATGAACTCCATGTTATGGAAACAATTGTTATATCACTGTTGTAACTACTTTCAGTGTGCTAAGTGTAACTGTAGCCTCTATTATTGATGATCTTCTTGTATCCCCTTCCTGTGGTTGTACCTACACTACCTCTGTATCTTATCTGAGTATATTGGAAACCGTGTATAGTGGTATTAGAACTAGGAAATTGAAAGGGAATACCAGAATCGAGAGACACAGGGTAAAAATAGACAAACAACTACAAAAGCAATACTTGCAAACTGGTGTAAGTGAACTGAACAATTCATGGGGGGGAAAGGGAGAGGGGGAGGGGGGATGGAGGAGGGGGGAATGAGGGACGAGGTAACAAACAGTACAAGAAATGTATCGAATGCCTAAGTTATGAAACTGTCACCTGTCTGTACATCAGTTTGATAATAAAAATTAAAAAAAACCATACTCCACTGTTTACAGGCTAGATATAAAGTTTTTTCCCTCTCAATATGAAGTACACATGGATAATGAATGCCTTCATTTATTTGACATTGGTCATTATTTCACAAGCTGTACAAACACTAAATCATCATATTGTACGTAATGTTATAGAAATGTTATCTGCCAATTTTTTTTCTCACTAAATCCAGAAAAAAAGCATTTTTAAGGAAAGGTTATTTTTTTAAATGCAGTGGAGTCAAAATATAGTTGATGGACTACTGTTTTTACCTTGTTTTAGTTTTTACATTTATACAACATGAACGATGATGCTTTCTGGGTTTTTTTTGCCAGTCCTGGGTCTTGAACTCAGGGCCTTAGCACTGTCCCTGGCTTCTTTTTGCTCAAGACTAGCACTCTACCACTTAAGCCATAGCACTACTTCTGGCTTTTTCTGTTTATGTGGTGCTGAGGAATCGAACCCAGGGCTTCATGCATCCTAGGCAAGTACTCTACTGCTAAGCCACATTCCTAGACCCTACTTTCTGATTTTTTTTAAACCAGCCTGTTGTATGGACGAGATTTAGCATTGAAACTCAGTAGTTGATTAGGTACATTGTCCTGTTCAGACAGAGCTCAATGAATATTCATTATAAATGTTACAGAGCAGACAGTTTTTTCTTTGATAATGGAATTTGGTACAAAAACTCTTTCCAGTGTTACCCATTTTTCTTTTCTGTACTCTAATTCATCAATGATAACAATAATTTTATTGTATCATCTTTTATTTTTAGAGTACTTTATTGCTCTCCATCCCAGTCCCTTTATTTTCATGGAATGATTTAACAAAATACAATTGGAAAATCTTCTTTAGAGTGATATATCTGATATATATATATATATGAAAATATACATTTTTGATCATTTGAACCTCATTGAAATGATAGAAAATGTACTGTGCTTGTCATGGTAGCAGACACTTGTTAGCCAAAGATACTCAGGAGATGAAGGTAGGGAGGACTGTAGATCAAGGGTTGCCCAGGAGAAAAAAATGAAGGTAGAGATACTCCACTTAACAGTGGAGGTGTGGTGATGTTCATCTGAAATCCAAGCTATGCAAGAGAAAAGAAAGATTCTGCCTGAAAAGTAACTAAAACGGGATGTGAGTATATCTCAACTGGTATCTTCCCAATAAGTCAGCAAGTGAGAGGATAAAGAGAAAAAAAGAAAAACTATACAAAACTTATTGTCCATAAGTAGCTGTTTTATGTTTCCTTCCAGACAGTATCACAAGTAGACTAGACTAGTACAATCAGAGCCTGCATTATCATCTGCTTTCCTTCTTGCCTAGCTAAAATCTGTCTTCACATATAAGTCATGTATCAACAATGTAGACTTGAGACCTGTTTTAGAGGCAGCAAACAATTGTCTATGGAATTTAGAATAGAAGCAATGCCTGAATATTGAGCCCTTGACCTGTCCTCCATTTCCTTCTGTAACCTCTTCCTCCATCACCTCATCTCCTATAAGGCTCTTTGGTCTTTCAGACCTTCAGCACAAAATATCAGTCTAATCTAAAGGTCTTTACAGTCCCTTTGCGTGAAGGACTCTGCTCCTAGAATTTTACTTGGTGCTCTTTTACAACATTCTGATTTCAGCTTAAACACAGCACTTTGGAAGCCATTCTATTTCACAACTCTCAGCAGGTCGCTCTACCTTGCTTTCCATAAGTGCATACTACTTAATAGTCAATTCTTAACCAATGCTTGATATTCCTCTCAGACAAATAAGAAAAATACTATCCAAGCCAGGTACGTGAATATGATCCCAGTCCTAGGTTGCTCAGGCAAAAAGCTAGACTGAAAACTAACCTACAGCAACAAAGACTGGAGGTGTGCCAAACACAAGGCAGCTGCATTCAAAACCCAGGGCTGACAAGAGAAAAAAATTAGGAAAAGAAAAAATAGCACAGAGATATTAAATGACTTGACTAACCTTTTGAACAGTGTTCTTGTATACAGCCCTCATTCTAAACCAAGATTTCTTTAAAAATAATAAATCTAATTAAATAATATAGATAGCTTAGATAACTGTAAATATTATATAAGATACTAAATTATGTAATTTAAAACAGTGAATAAATCTTCTGGTGTATTGTTATATATCAATAAAGTTATTAAAGATAATCATAAAATATATCAGTTTTATACCTATGCTTTAAATTATATGACATGAATTATTCAAATTAATTTAGTTGGTGCTGCAGACCTATTAGCTTCTTTTTCTTTTCTAGAAAATTGGCTCCATTAATTAGATCTCATAGCTCCAGCTTTGTGGTAGTGATTATTTATAGGAAGATCTTCTTAGATTTCCTCATTATGAGCTGCTATCATCATATTCTATCCTTTGGGAAAATTTTTTACATAGCTTGCATATAGTGTATATTGTTGTATTATTCTTCTAAGCCATTGAAGAAACAAAATTACAAATTTTAAATCTCTATGGGGAGAAGACACCCCTTTACCAGGCAATAATGATGCACCAGGGACCACACGAAGATGGAAGTCATTAACCATCTTAAAAAAACAACTGATTCTTGCCTTGGTTTCTCCATCCCCGAGTGACATCCAGATTTTGGGTGGTGATCCTCACACTGGTCCTCTCCTGATCTGGGAGTCTGTGCATCACTCCTGCCCAGTGTGCATGGAAGAGTTGAGACCCTGTTGAGTGCAAAAGTTGTCTGGGAACATCTAGTGACCAGCAGTTACCTGTGAACCAGCCCTAGCTCAAATGAGAAGTGTGTAGCCACCAGATGTTCATTTCCTGCAAGATCCTCGCTCTGGCCACACTTGTCTTGTGGTGAACAGCTTTTTCTTTATACACACCAGCTGGGAAGTGGTCGGCCCATGTATTTGCCAGAGACTGGAAACATTTTCTTTCTAGAAAGAACAGTCTCACTCAGCAGCATTAATCCCTTCTTAAACAACAGCCAGACTAGAACTCAAGGCATCCTTTCAAGTGAGATTTGGGTTGCATAGAGAAAGCTAAACAATATTGGCTACATCAGTGACATTTCTCAACACTAAGAAAATGTTTTTCTGCCTGGGTTTTGCATTAAATACACACACACACACACACACACACACACACAATTTTCTAAAGACTTCAAATATTTCATCATGGTCTTGATTATAATTTCTAACTTGGGCAAGCTAAAATCTTTGTTGCCTCTCAAATGTAAGACGTAAAACATAGCACAAAAAAATGCCATGATTTTTATGTGTGAATGTGTTGACATAAATATGGGCGCTGCCTTTCAAGCAGCCACTGAAATACAGCATTTTTTTTCATTTTTCTGCCTTTTGTTTTGCAAGCCATATAACATACTGTCTTTATGTTCTACAGTATTCTCTTCAGGGTAGGATGGATTAGAGGGTTCTAAGGTGGTAGTTCTCATTTATGTCTCCAAAGTTGACCCCATTTTGACTTTAGAACCACATTATATTCCAATCAGAGGCCTATAAAACTGATTCCCAATTTTCTGAATGTGAAATGGAGAGCTTTAGAAATAACTACTGAACTATACCAATACTTCCAAGAAGAAAAAATATTCCATACCTAAGTTTCTCCAGAAGTTGCCTTCTTACGCAATGATCTTATTTCTTTAAGCACATACAAATTAGTCCAGAGTAAAGGTCGATTTAGAAAGGGGTGTGGGGGGTGGGGGTGAGTTAATTGCAGTAATCTTGTGACAAAACCAGAGAGGCACTGTTCTCTGCTACAGAAAATCTCTTCGGTGGAACTCACTGGCTGAACAGTGATTTATTTCTGGGTTCCCATGTGATCCTTTGAAGCTTCTCAATTCACATATCAACAAATTTCTCTAATCTCACTGATTTCCTTTCTTGCAAAACTTACATTTCCTATTTAAGCATCTCCTTAATGTTCTCAGGCCACCTGTAGAGTCTAAAATAACCTTCACCATTTTAACTCCTCTCTGCAGAAATTTTGATAACAGACACCTGTGCTGTCTAAGCAGATCTTGACTTCTTTCAGTGCTTGTTAATAATTGTGGTCACATTTATTTGCCTCCAGATGTGAATTAAAAATACCACCAGGGCCAATTGCAGTGAAAATTTGGAAGCAGATTGAGCTGCCCCCTTTCTGTCCCTCTCCCCTGTGCATCATTTCACCATCTTTCAAGGGTTGGGGAGAGCACGCCCATCAATCAGAGAACTGCTGGGCCACCTAGGAGCGCATGGCAGGTGCTGAGTTTCACTGCACACACCTTAAGGTGCAGACTCACTGCACAGCTCTGTAACACACACTATTCTGTTTGTAAACAGCAACCACAATTGCACACAAAGAGAACAATGTCAATTGGATTCAAGTAATCAAATGGATTTCAAAATTAGGTGTCATGAGATCCTAAGGCAGGACTATAATCCACTCAGTTATTTTCTTTCTGTGGAAACATGTTTTTGTAATCAACATTTTCAGTCATGCAAGACTTTCTTTTCCAGGTAAACATTTTAAATTGCTAGTCCATTTGTGAGACATTGAAGATGTGTTTTTTAAAAAAAAAGTTACTCTTTGGCCTTTCAAAACCTCTAACGTGGCCCACTGCAACTACTAGGGCTGGCCCAATATTAAACATTTCTTTTAAGGGTAGATTTTTTTTATTTCTTGCAAGTAGCTTTGTACACTTTTTATCCACAGGAGACCAGATCTCCTTTTGAGCCTTAGCTCACAGCCAGAGTTGCAATCGATTTTGAAAGCTCATAAGAGAAGAAATCCTGAGAAACAGCTGGTAGTTAAATCACTTTCTTTGCAGTTTGTTCAACCAACTTAAAGAACCACCTTCCAATTTTATAACTTTAATTCATCCATTTACTTATATAATCATGTTATAGCACATCTGTGCCTCATTTCCACATATAAAGTATCCTATGAACAACGGCATAGTAAGCCGACGAATAGTTTTAGTCACTGGAAGGTCACTTAAACACAGCAATAATAAGGGATTAAGAGAATAGGTGAGAATAGAAGAGAATAGGTGGCTACCCCTTTTTGCAAGTCTCAGCCTCTTCTAGAACAGCTGGGTTCCATTGAGCAAATCACCTCTCAAGAAAGGAAGGAAAATAACAACCAAGGCCCAGAAGAATAAATTATTTTGTTTGCCATGGAAATGCCAAGAACTCTATTTGGGTAGTTCCCCAGTTCCTGCAGTCCTCTTATTGTTATGATCATATAGTGGATGATATAACTGCTCTTCCTTTCTCACCTGAGAGAGTTCTGAGCTCTAGAAGGGAACTTTTGGGTCTTTCTAGAGGAATTTCATTACTATAACAAGGGGTGTTATATTTTTCTGGCTTTCTCTGCAGTTGCGGACTAAGAGACAATACATAGGGAGGTAGAGTTGAATCTGTTTTCTGACAAATTGTTCAGTGATGCTGCATATGGAGTAAACAGTATGATTGGTTAAATTTTGGAAACACTTGTACTCATACTGTAAAGGTCTGTGCTCTCAGTTAGTTGTTATGGTATTTGTGGTAGTGTTAAGGATTGAACTCAAGTCTTTATGCATGACAGGCTCATATCCAACACTAGCTCAGCCAATCAGAAACAGGGCAGTTTCTCTTAGACAATAAGCATGATGAGTCACACTGAAGTCTCCTCTGTGGACCCCTTTGATCAATCCCATTTGCACAATGCAGAGACAACCGACTTCCACAACACCCAAGCTAGTATACTCACTCTTCTATTACAAACTAGGACCCAATATTGGGGGCATGCTGGCACACACTGACAACAAAATAAAGCAAAACAAAAATTCAAGAGATGGAGCTGGGGATATGGCCTAGTGGCAAAAGTGCTTGCCTCGTATACATGAGGCCCTGGGTTCGATTCCCCAGCACCACATATACAGAAAACGGCCAGAAGTGGCGCTGTGGCTCAAGTGGCAGAGTGCTAGCCTTGAACAAAAAGAAGCCAGGGACAGTGCTCAGGCCCTGAGTCCAAGTGCCAGGACTGGCAAAAAAAAAAAAAAAAAAAAAAAAAAAAAATCAAGAGGAAAATGAATCAAAACATGAAGAAGAGGAAAGAACAAAAAAAATCCTTCCAAGATGCACTGGGACTAGATTCTTTAGAAGATTTTCCCTGTCACTTCCTAACCACTTTTTCTAGTCTCCCCCAAAAGACTGAATATTGAGGATCAAAAACAAATGCCGGGAATCTACCCAGATTATCACCAGCTGGGACACCATAAAGACACATTTACATCCATGATCATTGCCATACTCTTCACAACAGCCAAGTTACGGAAACAGCCCAGATGCCTTACAATAGATGAATAGATTTTTTTTAAAAAAAAAGTGATATCTCTATGCAATGGAATTTTACACAGTCATTAGAAATAAAAGTATGTTATTTACAGGAAAATATGTGTACCCAGAACATATGATGTTAAATGAAGTAAGTCAAGTTCAGAGAGACAAATGGTACATTTTTCTTTCATGTGTGGAAGCTAGATCTAAAATACAATGGGACATGAGAAGTATGCTCAGTGGCTGGAACAAAGATGATGACTGACTGAATGAATGAATCAACAAGCAAAAGAAATTAAATTCTAGGCTTACACCAACTGCGAATGAGTATGTAGAGCTACACAATATCTTTCAAAAAAGAGTTTTTCCCAAAATGAAGCAAATGTGAGTCTGGGCTAGGCATCTCCCCCATGTGCATGGCCTTCTGCCTTGTTTTCCCCACCGTGAATACAGTGAATGCAGTTCCCACAAGCTTTCTGGGATATGAAATCTTACATTTAGATTCATTGCTGGATTTAAGGCTTTGTCTCCTGTGAAATACCCATGGAAAGCTGTACTGAACATGCTATAAATATACCCACACATTCTTGGAAGCAGTTCCCAGAAATCCTGGAGAATTATTTTACCTTTCATTGGAGACCAGTGAGGAGATGGTGGGGTGTTGAGGTGGGGGGCAGGGCGAATACTACTTTTCCTGAGCCATAAATGAAAGTGCAAGACAAGGCAAATTAGCTCAAACTCTGTAAAAGAATGTTTCCATTTTTGCATGGCAAATTAAAAAGAAATATCAATGCTGGAAGAGCAGACAGGTCATATTCTTTTCATGGGTTCCTTTTCTTCATCATCTTCCACTATTTCAAGATTAAATTTTCATTCCCATGTAAAGAAATCTCAAGAAACCTCTATCAATTGCTCAATTTTACCCTCTATTTCATGATCTGAAAAGTCCCAACGTCTCGGTATTTATTTAATTCATTCTTTCAAAAAATGTATTTAGGACTTGGGAATATGTGAGACATGGATTAGGCTGGAAAGTGAATAATAATTAATTTTATTCCTTTCTCAACTTCATGAAGCTTATGTTGCTAAAACAATTCTTCCCAGAGTTAAAGTTGCAGCTAGTTTGAAGTATGCTGTAAAGGTACCTCAATACATGACTGAATGAATAAACCAATATTATTAGGAAACAAATATTTGAATGCTCTTACATCTCCTTTTGAATTTCCACAGAATCTGCACCATATAGCAGTCAAGAATTTGGACCATGAGTCATATAGACCTGGGCCAAGCTCTAATATCCCATGTACTAACTTGGGCATATTTTAATACTACATAAAATTATAATTAAACAGTAATTATGCAGTAGAACATTGCTTTCTACACTATATATAACATATATATATATATATGTTGCTAGATACAACCTCCATTATACTAAAGACAGCCCCAACCAGATCACATTACATTACTTACCATATTGATGGAACATGTTTCTTGGTCCTAAAGATGAGTTATGGTTTGGAATCTCAATATGTATCCAGAGTAAGGATGGATTTTGTGTGATTTGCTTTTGTGAGTTTCTCCCTCTCACTCTCTCCCTCTCTCTCTTGCTCTGCTCTCTTCTCTTCTTTCTTTGTTTGGCCTTTGTGTCTGTCTTTCAACTGCCTTCTACTATGACTTCTTTGTTTGCAGAAAAAAAAAAAACAACTATTGTCTGTCACTGCTGATGTGTGACCTTTAGACTTACACAACTAGAATTTATTTTTGCATTTCATTGTAACTACATTTCTTGTTCATCTTGAATTCTGTCAAGTACACACATATGTGTGTGTGTGTACAGGAATTTACTAAATTCATTTCAGGATTATTTAAACATACCATGCAACTCTTCAGGAAAGAGTGAGAAGAAATGATGTGAAACTGCAAATGATACGTAGCCTTATAAAGTACAATTATATCAGACCTACTCACTAATAAGGGGATTTTTATTTTAGACTTGCAAAATATTCCTACACGTCATGATTAATATCATACTAGCATCCCTGAAATATGGAGGGACATGAAAGTCTTGGACAAGGTTTCCAGGAGATTGTGAAAATGAGCGGAACTTGCAGCAAAGAAGGCAAATGGCGAATTGCATATTTGTAAGGGGGTGGGTAGAGCGCTGTGAGTGATGGAAAACTAGGTTTCACCTCGGCTCTAGTTTCAGGTAGACATATTTTCAGGAAGGAAGGGAGAAAACAATGTTTTGGTAGGGGTAACTCAAATTCCCAAATTAATATTTTTCTAGTTTTTTCCAGTTTATTTGAGTGGTTGTGGATATAGTATTATAAGCTTGCTGCAAGACAAAGGGGAAGATTTTTCACAAGTTGGCAAAGTTCTCAGGTTTCTATAGTGCATTTGTTAAATCCCTGGGAAAGAATGGACACCACTATAAACTGTCAGCAAGAACACAGGAAAAACACAGGCCTGGGTATGTTGTCAATTTCTCTTACAGGTAAATAAGTGATGTCTTCACCTCTTCATCTTTTCTCTTTACCTATGAGACTTGTGGGACCATAGTTCATTTGATCTAACTGAGAAAAGAAATACTGTTAGTGAATATAATGGCATTTCATGTTCCTTAAATGCAAATGGGCTGTCTATGCCCGTGGCACCAGGCATCATGTAAAACATTTGATCTGAAAATGTTATCCCAAACTGGTCTCTGCTGATTTTGTCTCTGTCTTGATTGAGACATATTATGCACACATGGTACAAGGCAGACATCTGTCTTTATGGGCAACTATGTGTCTTTTATATGTGAATAGATATTTAATATCTCATACCCTTGCATTTTAATTTAATAATTGAGTTGATTATGATTGTCTCTGTGTCAGTGACAACTATGTAAGTAGCAACAAATTCTGTTATTAGACTACCAATCAAGAAAATATACTAAGATTAAGCCATCTCCCCACCTTCCACCCCAAGTCTACTGGGTTTGATCTCAGGATCTTGCACTTGCTCAGTTTGATTGCTCAGTTGGCATTCCACCATATGAACCACACCTCAATCTGGCTTTCTTTAGAGGCTCAGGCATGCACACTTTTCTGCCTGGGCTGGCTTTGAACCATGATCCTCCAGTCATTATCCTCCTAAGTAGTCAGGATTACAGGTGTGATCCACTAACACCTAGAATGAACCATTCTTTTAATGAGACCCAACTTCAGTATGTCTCTTCTTTTGACAAGGCATTTTGTGAGAATCACCTAAATCTTTCTCTACCATAGGTTAATGAGATATGAATGAAGGGCATGGACATTGGCAGGTTGTGAGGCAGTGTAACTGAGATGTTTAAGGAATCATAAAGTTCAAAGAGTGTTAGGTCAAGTGTATTGAGGCTCTGCAGAGAAACAGGATCAATAAGGTATAACATAGATATGAATATAAGGAGAGAGGGAGTTAATAGAAGACCTGTTATGATTATGGAGACTAGAAAGCCACATAAAAGTCCCACTGAGCACTATACTGTGCTCAATGTGGCAACCAGTACCATCTGTAGCATTTCTCTTTATACATGAAGTATTCACAACCAGAGAAATTGATGCATTAGGCCATAGTTGAAGGTAAAAGGCTTAACAATTCTGGGGGCTGCTAATGCAATTATAAGTATGAAAGCTGGAAAAATGGGAGTTTTGGTATACAGGGGCAAAAAAAATAACCCCACAAACAAACAAACAAATGAAAAAAAGGAACGGAAGTATGGCTCAGTTCTAATAAGCAAGAATTAAATTTATGTTTTCTCTGACTTTTTTTTCAGTATGGGGCTTGAACTCAGGGCCCAAGTACTGTCCATGAACATTTTTTGTTTAAATCTAGAACTCTATTGCATCCAGCCCCAGTGTCACTTTTGAGTTTCTGGTAATCAATTGGCGCTAAAAGTCTTATGGACTTTCCTGCTGGGGCTGGCTTTGAACTGGGATTCTCAGATCTTAGCCTATTGAGTAGCTAGGATTACAGGCTTGTGCTACCAGTGCCGAGCTTCTGCCTTCTTATTTTATCAAGAGGCCCAGTTTACAGCATGGCACCCACTCTATCCATGCATTCAAATAGCAATCTTCTAAAGGAGCACCGTCATATGGGACATCTAGAAATAACTGTGCAGCTATCTAGGGGCTAGATAGCTACAGACATTTTATTTTTTAATTTTTTTATTAATTAAATTTTGTGGACAAGGTGTTGTGCAAAAGGTACAGTTACATAATAAGGCAGTGAGTACATATCTTGTGATATCTTACACCCTCATTTTTCTTTCCCTTCCCAAATCAGGTAGGGTATACAATACCCAGTGTACCAAAATCATATAGAGTAACCATGTGGCGTACACCAAAGGAAATTCACCTAGAACTTTAAATGTAACATAAAAAATAGAGTCCTCAGGGCTGGGGATATGGCCTAGCGGCAAGAGTGCTTGCCTCCTATACATGAGGCCCTGGGTTCAATTCCCCAGCACCACATATACAGAAAATGACCAGAAGTGGCACTGTGGCTCAAGTGGCAGAGTGCTAGCCTTGAGCAAAGAGAAACCAGGGACAGTGCTCAGGCCCTGAGTCCAAGCCCCAGAACTGGCCAAAAAAAAAAAAAAAAAAAAAATAGAGTCCTCCTGTGTCCTTCTGTTGGAGTTGTTTTTGCTTATCCTTGTCTTATATGATCATAGGTACATAGCTGTTGAGCTATTGTGATCCAGTGATAGGTCTATTCTAGACCCTTTTATGTTTAGTAGTTGTTTGGTTTTAGATATATAACATAAGGTCGCTGACCCAAACCTGTGGAAATACCATTTGACAAGGCGTTTTTTGTTTCGCAGACCTGGTCTCTACTGCCCTCCCCTCTCCCACCATAGCAGTCATATATCAAGGAAACCATGCCCCTTTGTTCTCTGTGTTCTAGGCTTGTCTTGCTCAACATTATTTGTTCAAGTTCTGACCATTTCCCTGCGAATACCAATATTTTATCATTTTACAGACATTTTAAATCACTATCATATTAACTCACTTAAGACAAATCTAAAATTAATTCACTTTACTATTTTTTAAAATATTTTGTGTTGTCTTTAAGTAGTTGTACAAAGGAGGAGACATTTGACAAAGCAGTGTATGAATACAATACATTTTGATCAGTGTTACCCCCTCAGCATTCCCACCCCCTCCTTCTACTTACCCCTTCTTTTACTGTTCTTAATTTTTTGGTATGTAAAATGAATTATTGACTGCATTCTCCCCTTCCTTTGTTTATCCGATTCTTTCCCCTTGTCTTCTCCTCCCCTCCCTGCCTTCTCCCCCACTGTCCCCCATGTGCCTGTTTCCTGGTGCTGATTTTGTTCAACTTTCACCTGGTCTTTCTGAAGGATTATACTAGTTGAGTTCTCTATAGTGTCTATTATACTTCAGTTCATTGAAGTAACTACTTGCATACCATTCCATGAGTTTACTTCCAGATTCCTAGGTGCATTCTGTCTGTCACCAAAGAGGGGCACCAGGAAACCCTGTCACTGTAATGGTTGAAATCCTTGAAATCCTTGAAATCCTGTCTTTTTCAAGTTAGCATCTAAAGTTGTTGACACAAGGCAGCGAGCATGAGGAAGGGGATTTAAGAAACAGCATGCTAGTTATAGGACCCTAAGCAACAGCAGTTCTTTTGGGACTGGCTAAGAATATGATTTCTGAACTTGACCTCTCCTCTGAGAACATCTGTAAGCTCCAACCTTCACTACAGTTTAAGAGAGAAGTATAGGGCTTGGGTATATCCATGTGGTAAAGGGCTTGTCTGGCAGCACATGCAAGGGTCTGGGTTTGATATCTAGCACTGCATTTTTTTTCACTTTTTAAAAGGAAGATATAAATAGATATCTATAACAAGGACCCCTTGTAAACATGGATAAGTCAGGCCTGTATTTAAGTTGGTTTTATAGGAATAAACAACACTGGGGCTGTTGTGACTTTGGGTTTCTATATCATAATCTCCTTTAGTCTTACACCTTTTCGTTATCTTCTCACCTTGGAAGCCAGTTGTTAAGGTAAAGTTTAAGTTACTAGAGGAGGCAAGGGTGTAAGGGAGCAAAGACTGTGTCTGTGCACTCTAAGGGTTCACTAAGTTCAAGAAGTAAAGAGATAGCAGGCTAATTACCAAAAGAAAATACATGCAAATGCATGAAGATAGAAGAAAAATTCTGAGATGTCCTAAGTTAATCATAAAGGCCAGAAGGTAGTGGGGGAAAATAAAGGAATCACTTAGCTAACAGCGATGGGTCTCATGTAATAAAAGGTCAGTGTGATTCTTGAATGTATGCTCAAACCTTAACTTGTAGCAACTCAGCAAAGGAGAGTTTCAAAAGTTGTGATCTCAAAAGTTGTGGCTTTACAATTTCACGCATAGGAACATCCTAGAAAGAAAAGCAAATACCCCCAAACTCATTGAATATTAGAAGTTTAGCTAGTCACTTTATAGGGGAGTAAAGAAGGAACATTAGGTAATTCAGGGACTTTGGGGAAAGATAAAATAGATGATGTCCAGAATATTGAATAGCTTGTGACAAAGTCAGCCTGAGAAAGGTGTTCACCTCCAGGATCACATTCTTTGATGGAGTTTCATAAGCCTTGGTTCAGGAGATTCCTAGAGAAAGACCACATGATAATTGAGTTCTTTTTGGAGGATCTGTTTTTGGGCAGATAAAACCTAAAAGATAAATTTAGTGCAAACCCTTCCCTATTACTTGCTGTCCTCTGACAATTCTTCTTTGTAAGCATACCAAAAAGCAAAGCATTTGGGTGTGAACAGTCCTGAACTCATTTAGGGGCAGCCAAGGTCTGGATCTCTGAGATCCTTGCTGCACTGCACACAATCACAGTTTTACCCTCTGTTTTGTGTTTCAGCATTCTATGAAAGGAGAGCATGGAACTTTGTCTGGAGTGAAAGTTCCTACTGTCACAAATCATGACATTTGATATAAAATATACATGATCATTATGCAATAGTGTGTTACCAAGAATATACCTTGTTTCATGAAATACCCTTAGTAAGGTCTCACAATCAATTCAGCTATCAGACAATCAATCAGAGTAGAAGCATAGTTGTTTTACAATAAATCTCCTTTTCTCTTTGTCACTAAAGAAACTATAGCTTTACTAGCTCTTTGTCAACTGACAACCACTAAGATATTAAGGTTACCCAGCTGGGCAATGTATTATTAGCTTTGGATAGCACCTCTGTTTTACAATAACAGTTGCCTAGGTTAATATTAAGGTGCTTGATGGCTGCTTTGCTGAAACACTGACTCTCACTTAAGCACACAGATGTCTGATGCATTACTGGACAGAGATGAAAGTTTGGCGTTTGTTCTCATCTTATGTGTCTTCTTAACCTCTGGGCCAGATACTACTCATTCCTGCAAGTTGAGCATTGGAAAAATGTACTGTAGAGTATTTGAATGCAGAAATAAGGTGACTGGTTTGTCTACTCTCTTTCTCTAATCTTCACCCTTCAATTCACCGCTGAAGATACATATCATCCACCATGATCAGAACACTAGACTATGAAAGCAGTAACAAGAGGTGGTACCCAAATTCCTTGAAGAACTTCAGCTATTCCCCCCAAAGACATATATTCCTCTATATTAGCCTCTTCCCCTTCTTATTTCTACCATTTATCTGTGTATCCTCAAGCCCCTCTGGAGGGCAGAAGCCCATTTGTATGGCCAGCTCTCTCTCTCCTCCATTCCTAGACAACTGAATAAAAACTTGAGTTATCCTTTACTTTGGACTTTCAAATACTGGTCATTTCACAGATCAGTTTCCAGGTCTGGGTTCAGGAACATATTGTACATATCTCATATGTAATGAATTATGACATAGACTAGATGGTATAGTGCCTCATTATTTCAGGTTTTGCATATGTCTATCAGCTCTTCGGATCCTTAAGTTACTGAATCTGTAGGTTCATTTTTATTTCTTGAAAATTGAAAAACTGTAGCTGAACATACACAGCATTATTTTTGTCATTATTCCTTAAACAATATGGCAAAACTATTACCGTAGCTTTTTATATTAGGAGTTATAAATGATGTAGAGATGACTGAAAGCATGGGAGGATGTGTGGAGGTTATATGCGGATTCTGAATCACTATATCCAAGGGACTTCACTTCAACAGCTACGGAATTTTCTACCAATGTTTTAGGGGGGCCACAGGATCATTGAACCACTTCACCAAAGATTTCAAGAAATAATTTTTTTTCTCTGAATATTTTCAATATTCACTTGGCCAAATCTTCACATGCTGAATCTATGAATGCAGAAGAAAAATATTTAAATACATAGATACATAATGAGAAACATATACAAATCAATATATGTTCATTAGAGGCATACTAGTGACGTATGACTAATTTTTTCAATCTAAGCAGTAACAGGAAAAAATTACACTTAAAAGGAACTCAGTGTAACACAGTGAGTTGGGGCAAAGACGTATGTCATCAATAAAGCAAAAGTCATATGCAATATTTGTAAGATAGGACAATTAATAGCTTTATCTCTCCTGAATCTTACTTGAATTTGTGCAAGTTTAATATAGTTCACTCACTGGACCAATTAGTCTTATTTAATGGTGTCTAATTGACTATTAGTGCTTAATTTATATTTTCTCATGTTGTCTATTGATTACTTTCCCTGTAAGAAATTAACATGTTTAGCATTTTATTGCAGTATAATAAAAGAATATGTAGCATGTGTTGTCCATTGATATTTGTATTATTGTTTTATACATGTATTAATATATAAGTAGCTATTTTCCAGTCTTTTACCTTTATTATATTTGTTATAGAACTAATACTTTCAATTTATAGAGTAGTAGGAAGAGTTTTGAACATTTACAGTATCATTGTCTAAGTGTTTATGAGAAAGTACTTGAAAGATAAAAGCATTAAAAAACATTCACAACGTTATGATAGAAAGATATACTCTAAATTCATGACAAACACAGAAATACCAACAATCAGTGATTTCTAATAATAGATAGTATGGTTGATTCCTAAATTGTACAGAAATGTTAAATTGAAAATTATCTCAAACTTTTTAATGGTATGCTGCTACTATTCTTTTCTTGAGTATATCATATATCATAAAGGGATAAGTTTAACACTTTAGATTTTTAGACCTTTAATTTGACAGTATCTTTCATTTTTTAAATGAATGCAATTATCTTTGACTATGAAGTGTGATAATTCACTCAAACTCTACTTTGAAATTAAAGGCATTTCAACACGTTTGGGGCAGCTCATTGGTTATAGTGAGATGCTGATATGAAAAGTAACTTAATTTAATCATTATTGTTTGAATTAATGTGCATAGATTGTATTATTCTTCTGTGAAAAGAGCTATGAAATGCTTTTGGTTTTTTAAGGAAGTTCTGACAGAAACATGAAAAGCACATTTTCAGGCTACAAGAAAAATTTCCCATGTTTAGAAATGATCCATGATTTTAGTGAGTTCGGCATTTATAACCAATATTAATGACCAACGATTTTTAGGACTTTGAAACTATCTACCATTCTCTCGTTCTGGCCACAATATTAGTTGTTATGAAGTTTGACATAAGCATTTTGGGTGTCAAATCTCCAAAGTGAAATGGGAAAGTAGCATGTCAATTTCATTTTAAGATTCTAATCATTTGAGAAATCATTTTTTGGTGTTTGCATGCTTTTATATATACGTTAATACTATTTGTAGCTAAAATAATCCAAACTTAAACGCATTGTCTCATATTGACATTTTATTCATATTTTCATTCAGTGCCGTCATAAATTGGTCCTTTACTATCTCTCAGCTGTCTTTTTCTTTATGTTGGGCTCAATTTTAGTAGGTAAGGCATAATTCTTATTAGGTAAGGCATCATTCTTAGTAGGTAAGGCATCTGTAATAGCATTGAGCTTGTATCTCTCCTGCTCAGCATTCAGGTAGAAACAGAGTCGCTCATGTGCGAATGTCCAGGAAAACATTCCAGGAAAGACTGAGACACATGTCTCACAATATACTTACAATGGTCAAATAGATATAGTACTTAATTGACCAAATCTGAAGTCTTAAAATGATGTCATGTGAAGAAAGAAGAGAAAAGTTCTCTAAGATAAGATTGGAGTAACGTTAAGAATCAATATGGGGTAAGCAGAAGCAGAACCTGATCTTAGGGTCATCAGGTACCATGCACTTCTGTTTTCTTCTCACAAGTTCACCAGGAAATTCTCTGAAATACGAATACAATATGTATTTTGATGAGCTCAGAGGCTAGCTAACTTACTCTTTTGTGAAAATCTCATGAGATAATGATTCAGATAAACTCAAAAACGCTTCCTTAGTAGGGTTGAGAAACCACGTCATGAATGACTATCTAGTGCAGAAATTATGGCCTCCAAAGTGTCAGGTAAAAAATGGAATAGAAAGTCTTGTTGATAATTTTTTCCACAATTAGAATGTCTAGTCTGAAAACTGCATTAGATGAAGACTGATGTCCCAGTCTAGGCTTAGAAGGAAAAGATTGTAGAGATGTTATTGCATAGAATGATCATTTGGGAAGCATACTACTTAACTTATAAAAGTTGCCTGATAAAATGTTTACCTTGGCCTTTTAAGTTTCATAAAATATTACTTCAACCTTAAATGAATTCTAAATATTAAATTTCTATGTGGCTTGTGGCATGCTGACTTATTTTCCCTCTGTGTCAGTCTACTCCAAAGTTATTCCAGTGTAGGAATGAGTTTCTGAGCAATTTTCCTGCAAATCATTGATTCTGGGCCTATCTGTTCATTTCAGCTAATCTCAAATACTATATACAATCAGCATGTCTTTTCACATTATGTATTACACAGCCCAGCTAATTTCATGAACTCTCAAGTGAATAAGGGATTAACTTCTTCATATTTTCTACTTTTGCTTCAGATGAAAACTCCTGAGCAGAGAGTCTTGTATTCTTAGTAATCCCATAAAGTACCTTTGACTTCTACAAGTAGTCTTCTCAGGGTAGAGTGGACACATTGTACTTAGTTTAGGGACTGTTATATAGAGCCTAACATAACCCCAAACTGGTCAGCGTCTGAGCAAATTGACATTGAAATTTGTTCTCAGAGCAGCCAAGGCAAATTAATTCTTCATTATGCGCCATGTTATTATTTTTAATTGCCACTTAAAGAACTGTTTTCTTGCATATTTTCCCAAGAAACGTTTGGATTATATCTGTTTATTTTTTTCTTATGATATAAAACTTTAAGTGAAGAGTAAATATTTCTCTTCCCATAATGAGGCCCACAGATTTCTAGAATCTAAACTATCCAGGGAAAAATCAATCATTCCAATTTAATTTTAACAAGGACCATCTTTATTGCCTATTGATTTTCATCTTCACAATCAACTATACATAGAAAATGGAGATTGGACTCCAACATGTTGTCTTATCACTGCTGGTTCATGAGCTTTTAGAAAAATCTATATAGGTCAATTTTTTAAAAAAAATTACCTAATGTGCCTGATATTCAATACTCTTCAATCTGACCCTGGCATTCTCTTCAGTAGCTTGACTTAAACCTAATCTACATGGACTCCTTTCTTCAACCATTCTAATCATATAATGCAACACAAGAATACTGTCATTATTTCTCAGAGCAGACATTTCTGCCAGTAGAAAAGTAACTTTTTAATTTAGACTTGAAAGATGGATTGAATTTCAATGACAAAATTTAATTTTCCCCCCTAAAATCCCATGTAGCTTAACTGTCTTGCATTAGAGATTTTAAACCACAGGAAAACTAATGAACATCAATGAAATAACATTCCCAAATAACATTCCCAAATAACATCACTCATAGATCACAACATTCTTTCTGATAAGCTCAAATATATTTGCTTTTAATAGCTTATGATAGTTTATCTGGTTATTGTCTATCTTTTTTCCTCTAAAATGAAAGTATGTCTTTGAACTTTTTCTATCCTCAGTGTTTTGAATGGCCTCACAGAGAGGTACTCAAAGGATTTTTTTGAGCCTAGTATAGTGGTTTCTATCTGCAATCTAAGATTTGCAGGAGGCCCAGAAGAGAAGATTGCAAATTTGAGACCACCCAGGTAAAATTAGCACAAGGCTGTATCCCAAAAACAAAATACAGACAAAAGGGGCAAAAGTAAGGCTCAAGTGGCAAAGTACATACACACAACCCTTGATCCATTGTGCAGTACCACAAAGAAATGTTTAATAAATTCAACATAAAATTCTTCTCAGCCTAGAACTATTCAAGCATTCCTAAAAATTAATATTGGAAATCAAGATGAAATCTATACTTACTTGCATTTGCCACATAGTAGAGGCTCTTGTTTTATTTTTTATCATGTATATAATATAACAACTCCTCTACTACTAGACATCTGAGCTCCATAGCTAAAAATATTAACTGTGATAAAAATTTTATGATATTCATCATAAATCACACACTTGTGTGTGCATACATACATACATACTTACATACATGCAAATACTTTCTAGTAAATGGGTTTGCACAGAGATGGCTCATTGCTCTGACAACTACTCAAGACTGACCTAACTTCTCAGGTTCCTTTTTTATGTAAGTTTCTGGTTTGTTTGATCAAAAGCAAATTGTTTTTGTTCTGTGCAATTGGAGCAAAGTAAAGCAGCAACAATTTAGTGGCTCACATGCATTGTGGCATATCTATTTCCTTTTTCATTGGGGTGAGGCAGATACTGAAAGCATGAGTAGTTCCACCTTTCCCTGGATGTTCCTTTAACTTATTTTGCATGTAGACCAAATGTCTGAGACAGAGGGTGTTAGATTTTACAGGACATCCATTGAAGCAGTCAATGAGATCTGGCACAGACATTCATTTCTTTTTCTGACTTAGAACTCTTCATTCAAGTGTTTGCTTGTTGTTTTTATAATATTCCCTTTCTGGTCATTTCCTTCGATGTTATTTGTTCAATTACTAGGAATAATGTTAGAGGCAACGGTTGCACAGAGATTGTCCAACTAGTCCTTAGATGTGTGTGTGTGTGTGTGTGTGTGTGACAGAGAGAGAGATAGTGAGCGAGCGAGAGAGAGATAGTGAGCGAGAGAGAGAGAGATAGTGAGCTTCAGATCTCAGCCTTCTGAGTTGCTAATGTTATAGATGAGAACCACCCTCCCTACCCTCTCTCCCAAAGGGCAAAAGCGTATACGAATATTTGTCTATCGGTCAATCTCTCTGTTACACTCAGCAGCAGCAGCAGTAGCCATAGCACTGCCTGTTTCTCTTGCTGGAGCAGGAGCATTTCATTCCATGCATTCAGTTAAACTATCTTCAGTTTTTGCAAACATGCTACATGCTACAATTATCCCCATGTTTCAGAAGACTTTATACCACATCTGCTTTCCCAAATCTGTTTGCTCTTCCCTACTCCAGTGTTCTGAATTGAGTATTCTTTCCCCACCATATTTACAAAATAGAGAATTTTTCATCAAAATTATATTAACATGATTCCACTCGCTCCTGCCAAAGGATTTCACATATTGGAACACGCACACACACACACACACACACACACACACGCACAAAAAGTTGAAGGCAAACAAAATACAAACAGCAGAATGTTTTTCCTCTTTGAGGTCCATCCAGGAACCTTTACAATGTGTGCTTTGAAAACTTGGATGGATTTTGATTGAATCACCAATTTTAACACCGGTCTGGGTTCTTAAATCTCAAAGTCTGGGCTATGAGATCTTCTTGGATTATGTTCAACAAATAAAACTCCCAACTGGTTAAGTCCATTATTGATATGTATACCATCTCCATGACTTTTAACCTGGCAGGCCCCCTAGTTCATTTTTAGAATATATTTATTTCTCAGTTTGTACTTCAAATTTAAAATAAAATTATTTTAGAAGGTAATGGCCTAAATCTGGAGCCAAGTTGAACATATTAATTTTCTGTCACATTACTAGACACTGGCTCCTACCTCAAGCAGGCTTCCTCCAATCTACCCCTGCACTGTAGTAATGTGCCTACTTCCATGGGAAAATGCATGTAACACTTTCCTTAGAAGATCATTGAAACATATATTAGTCAATAATACCCTGCATGTTAATTATTGCATTCTGCCATTACTATGTTGCAATTAGTAAGAGATTCTTTATTATGTAATTAATTAATTCGTTTATCGTCAAAGTGATGTACAGCGTGGTTAGAGTTTCATAGGTAAGGAGTGAGTACATTTCTTATCAAACTTGTTACCTCTGCCCTCATTTGCTCTAGAATCCCAAAGGCCTGTTGTGATTTCCAGATTTTTACCATTGGAATTGATAGTCGGTGGTGTAAACCACGTGGCCAGCAGAGGGAGCAAAGAGTTGTTAAACGAAGTAATTTTCTACTTCAACTTGAAGGTAATGTTCGTGATCTTTGGGTCAGGTTAATATCACGATGAGAAGCTACACCTAGGACCAATGTTTTTACTTTCAACTATGGTGTGTGTGTGTGTGTGTGTGTGTGTGTGTGTGTGTGTGTGTGTGTGTGTGTTAACAATTTCATCTTTTATTGCATTTTTACAGGCCAAAGTTTCTTCTGCATGGACATTATTGAAAAAACTCAATTCACCATGAATAATCACTGCTTCCATAGCAAACTCATCTGTTTACAGTTTGCAGCTAAACTATTCACACATTCCTTCATTCATTCACACAGATAAATCTTCAGCTTGTAAGATCCTAACTGTGTAAGTGAAAACAAGGCATGTCTGCAGGAGTGAAAAGGAAGGCTTGGGGGAAAAATACAATAAATGTCAAGAAATTAGAGAGGTTTTGATATATATCTTTGAAACGCCGCTTTAAAGTTAGCTCTCCAAAATGATACCAGCAAGCCATTTAATTATCTGACTTCTCATTAGTGATAATTCATTAACAAGCCGATATTATGCACGTCTGCTAATCACCTCTTGGAGATAACTCCCTCTGGAAGACCACAAATGAGATTTTTAATTTTTCAAAACAGCATTTACTCATTCCTTAGCGTTTCTTTAGCTTCTTATGCTTCCCAAAGTGGGTTGACACACAGAGCTATGTTCGATCCTTATCAAGGTCCCAAAAGGCCAGTTTATTAATGTTTCCCCCACTTTCCACATAGAAGAGGGGGAGGTCAAGAACTTTGAGTAAACTGAAGCCAGGATGGAGGCATGTGACCCCCAATGCTATGGCTTGTATGTGTTTTTCAAAAATTCTTATGTTCCAAACCTTAATCCCCAGATTCATGTATGTGGGACTTTTGAGAAGTCTTTAGATTAGAAGAGGTCAGAAGGGCATGGCCCCTATGAACATATTAGAGGCTCTAGAAGAAAAGGTAAGGAGATTGAAACTACCTTCCTCCTGCCCTTTCACCATACCCTGCCTTCTTCTCTGTTTTAACAAATCAGGAAGGCTATCATCAGGTGTCTGGCAATTTCATATTGGGTTCCTCAAGATTCAGAGCTGTAAGAAGTTAATTTATTTCCTTTATCAATAACCCAGTCTGTGCTATTTTCTAGATGAAGTTATCCCATCTATTTGGTGTTCACATAGAACTTTGCATAATAGATTTTCAGAGAGGACTTGCTGGTTGAATATCTAACTAACACTGCTTGGCCTCATTTGTTTCTTTGGTAGTTTCTCATACTCTCAGTTAAACATCTAAAGGAAGAAATATTCCTGAGAAGAGTCTGGCTTTTGAAATGAGTGGGGTGATGAGAAAGTTGTACAATGAGATGGTGATGATGGCTTCATACTATTATAAATGCTTTGAATCTCACTGATTCAACACTTTAAAGTGGCTACAACGGTAAAATGTGTGTGACATGTATTTTGAGCAGTGTCCACAGAAAGTCATTTGCTTTCTGGCCACAGAAGAGACCAAAGGAAGGAGAGTCTGCAGAAATCCTGGACCCTTATATAATATTACTAGCTTGATAAAAAGGTAGAATATTAGGAGACATTTACATTTTCTTCCAACACTATCATTCTGTATTTTTGATATTGCAGTTCAGTGGCCTTTAGGATTGAACTGAACTGATAAGAAATTTATTTTTATTTTGCTCAATCAATTTTTATAAAGACAGGGATTTTTTTTTCTTTGAAAAAAAATCACAGTATTTGGGATTGAACTGAGAATGGATTCGTATGTAATATGTGTTTAAGTGAAAACAAAAATAACCCATGGGATTGGAAGGCTTTAAACAATTCTCCATAAACCAACTACTAATTTTAGACAAAGGAAAGTTTATGCATCCAAAACATGTCTGGCAACTATATTAAGGGTGCTTAAACTCCTGTTGATTTAATCATCATTCATTAGCTCAAAACATTTAAAAGCCATTCTCTGCTGTTGGTTAGGGAGAATGGTTCTTCCCTTCATTACAGTTTAATCATAAACTTTTATTTGCCTTCATGTATTTCAGGAGACCCAGTTTTCCATCTAAAATTAACTGTATTTAAAACATGGTGTAAAATAAAATATTCATGCTGCAGGTGAGGAATTACATATTTACTACTATATTTAACTTTTCCTTCTCTCTTAGGTCCTCTACCATAATAATGTGAAGGCCTTGCAGACTGTTGTTTGTAAAGTGTTTGAGATGTTTGGTGTTTAGGTATGTGACCATCTGCACACTGCTATGGGGAAGAGCTAAAATACTTTCCTGAAGTCCACTGTTATCAAAGCCAAGAGAATTCTTTCTATCTCTTGCAATCACCTCTAAAGGCTAAACTGTGAGAGGGGAGACAGAAAGAAATAGAAATTGATTGATTCACTTTTATTTCCTAATGTACAATGATAAGAAAAGGACAAACACAAAAAATATGATTACTTTGCTTGTTTTGCTTTATTACTTCTTGTGATAACAAGTCATTTTTTATTCTAAGCATTTGGAGAACATTACGAATTTGATCCTGTATAATATTAAACTCCCTGTGTTGCTCCAATGAGGGCAGTCATTTTGTTGGCCTACTATTTAAAAAATGAACATATAAATAGAAGAGAAGATGCTCATACTTTCTCTTTGTCTTGTCACTTTTTTTTTTATCATTCCTGGGACTTGAACTCGGGGCTTGGGCACTGCCCCTCAAGGCTAGCACTCTAACACTTGAGGAACAATGCCACATCCATCTTTTTCTGGGTAGCGTATTGGAGATCATAGTCTCACAGACGTTTTAGCCCAGGGCTGGCTTTGAAAAATGAGCCTCAGATCTCAGCTTCCTGAGTAGCTACGATTACAGACATGAGCCATTGGCACTTGGTTATTTCTTCACATTTTGTGTGATTAGGTTTATTCCCCTAGATGCATAGGTATTGAGTTACTCAATATCAGATGCTATCCAGTGGCCTGCTGGGTTTTTCATGACGTCTCCACAAACTTATGGGTTACTCTCCTGTCCTTTAGCAGTGGGCCTCTTAAAATTTAAGCCTAGGCCAAGCATCACTAGGTACATGCATTTGTTTGCCATTTAGTTCCAGTCTTTACATTTGATTCATGACAGAATGAGAGAGGAGCAAGGAGAAATACAGATTCCTCCTCTAGGGGTGACTCATGTTCAGCCATCAATTCTTGGAATAGGCCTGCTAGTGTCAGGCACTTTGTTAGGTGCTGAGAAATTAACAGTGAGCAAATGCATCCATGAACCTGACTTTAACTGATTTTAGAAGCTAGTAGGAAGACTGAGTCTCTGAAAAATAGCCTGTGCATTGAGGTCAACTGCATTCAACCTGTTTCATACTGATCCCTTACAATCACATGTCATGTTTTTCTGGGGAAACTCAATATGGCTTGTGGAATAAGGTTCTACACAAGCAACTGCAATAAAATACTTGCTTGTGCTGGGAACATGTCTTAGTGGTAGAATGCTTGCCCAGCATGCATGAGGCCCTAGGTTCGATTTCTCAGCACCACATAAACAGAAAAAGCCAGAACCACTTCTGTGGTTCAAGAGCTAGAGTGTTAGCCTTGAGCAAAAAGAAGCCAGGGACAGTGCTTGGGCTTTGAGTCCCAAGTCCCAGGACTGGCAAAAAAAAAAAAAAGGGCAAAATACTTGCTTGTTTTCATCTGGCAAAGAAACTTTCCTACCTAGGAAGTTTCATTACATTTTGTTCTCACGGGAAGAATCACCTATTAGCTCTATAAGCTGGTAATTGTGTTATGCCTCCAAGTAAGGGAAATAAGCTGTACACATTCATGACTTGCCAGTTTATTAACATTTGAGCTCTGGTTAATTTGACAATTTCTTTAGTATTTAGAGCAAGGGAAAGAACAAGAGAAAGAGATCCCTGTGTTTGTGACAAGACAACTAGGCAGAGAGGGAAGGGAGATGAATTGGATCTAGTATTTTTACATCATCAGGAGTTAGCATTGGCAAAAATGTCTCTTCTCACCAGAGTTGAGGAGTCACCATGGTTCCTTCAGGCCATGGCCGCTAATCTCCTGTATTTACTCTCACAATTGTCAGGAATACATTCGTTGGTTAGCTGGATGTTACTGTATTTCCCCCTGTGCCTTCTGTATAACAGCTCTCCTATTGCAAGAAAATGACCAAGATCAGTTGTTTCTCCTCATTCCTGATATTTCACTGGAATGAGGGACCCAAAATACTCTGGAAGCAACCATGACTTTCAACTTATTAGGAGAGTTTTCTCCATTCCCTAGTGGAAGTTTTTCTTTTTGGGAGCTAGGATCCCTAAATCTGAAAGACCAGAGTTCTGTTTATGGGAAGCATATAATCTTCAATAGTCACCTGCAAAGATGACAAAAAGTACCACCAAAATTCCACTTCTCAATTCCAAGACCAATATATGTGAACTATTGACAATAAAGAAGTCTCAAACAGCTACTGATTTTGTGTGTGATATGCATCTCTGGTGTTGATGCTTTATACCAAATGTGCCTTTTGAAGGCAATCATTCCAGCAGTTTTCCAGTGGTGTACTGTGTGATGGAACCAGTGAATTCCTTCATCCAGAACCAATGTCTTATTTCTCATGCTGTAAAGTATGATTGTTGCTGTACAGCATCTTGCACAATAAATAAGAGCCTCTGTAATCTCTAGGATTATCGTCCTTGCTGAAGCCTTGGGAAAATGCATATCCAGTTTATATGATGGGCATGAATGAAACCTTGTTAAGAGAAATGCTTCTCTCTAGACTGGAAATTATACAGCATACTTTGTCAAAAAGTAGATAGTTGGTCTGAATTTTGTGTGGTTAAGAGGAGAGAGTTATTAATTCAGACCAACTACCAACTTTTTGACAAGTTATGGAATGATGAACCATTTCTGCCCCCCAAATTTTCAGAGGTCTGAAACCTCAAAGCTTATTGAGGGAATAGACCAAGAGATCCCAGTGCTAGGTCTGAGGATTTCACACTTCCCTAAGTAAGCTCATTATTTTGATAGATTAGGTTAAGGGTGAGAATTCAACTTTCTGTGGAGTCCTACTGCTCTTAAAATTAAGCTTGAAATGTAACTCAACTTTTTCTGCCTTCAGGCTCAGAAGATAAGTGTCTTCACTTAGGGATGCCAATGGGGGGGGGGGGGGCTTTGATTTCCACCCTTCATTGTAATTGCCTCACATTGTCTTTCTCTTTTTTTTTTTTTTTTTTTGGCCAGTCCTGGGCCTTGGACTCAGGGCCTGAGCACTGTCCCTGGCTTCTTCCCGCTCAAGGCTAGCACTCTGCCACTTGAGCCACAGCGCCGCTTCTGGCCGTTTTCTGCATATGTGGTGCTGGGGAATTGAACCTAGGGCCTCGTGTATCCGAGGCAGGCACTCTTGCCACTAGGCTATATCCCCAGCCCCCTCACATTGTCTTTCTCAAATGCATCATTGTTATTAAGTAATAGACATTTGATTACTTTCTCTTTACAACTTGTATTTATCCAGACTTCTTATATTGTGGCTACTGGCACACCCTACCATCTCTTTCAGCTCCCTTTGTAAACTTTTAAGAGTTGTGTCCTACTAAGGTTGATCACTGGTCTAACTTACACCAGGAGCTTCAGTTGCTTCCTAACAAATAATTCAATTATTAGTCAATTTTTGGACTATTTCTGGAAATAACTCTTTCAGATGAATTTATCAGAAATAGATTTTAGGAAGAAAACTGGAGTGAAAGAAGCTTAGTAGGACATACTTTGAGGAGCAGTACTTAATAGAGTGTGAAAATGGTAGGGCTGAACATAATGAGGAGGTGTCTCATACTCCATTTACAAACAAGGCTTTAGCTAAATTCACAGAGAGCTCTGTGAATTTGGATGGATCTTTTCAACTGCATTTCTTGAGGTAGAAGTCTAGACTTACATAGACCTTGTTTCTTTAAATAATTCTCTCTGCTACATAGATGAATCTCTACATCAATAGCAATAACCTAAGTGAGGACCACCAGGAAAAATGTCTTTTTATAAAACATGTTGGTACCATCTTGCCACATCACCTAGTAGGAATTTAGAGTGGCATAAACCTGCTACTCAATGGCCTAGTATTGTTGTTCCACAGTGATTATCAATCTTGGGGTTATATGAGAATTCCTCTTATGACTTCTAATGGAAAACAAAGAAAATAGAAGAACTAAATCAACGAGATTAGTACGAGGAGTTATGGGCAACTGAATAGACATTATTGAACAAATATTTATTGACTTACATTTTAGTATATGGAAGTAAAGCATAGATGACTTTGGGGGTCAGATTAATCTGTTAGTAGGAATCCTAATCCTCTTCCTTAGGTGTAGAAATTGTTTCCATTGATCTAAATTCACTAATTGAAGCAATGTTTTTTTTTGTTAAGTAGTTGTACAAAGGAGTGTCATATAACCCATAAATACAGTCCAGCCTTGGTCAGTATCACCCCTTCAATATTATCACTACCCCCTTTTTGATCCACCGTTTCCCTTACTTTTCTTAACTTTGCGGTACATACAATAAATTCTTAACTGCATTCTCCCTGCCTTTTCCATATCATTCTTCTACCCCTCTCCCCTTAGCCCCAGCCTACCTCTTGGATGTACCTAATTTCCTCATGTTGAATTTCTTGTGCTTTGATTTAATCTTTCTAAAAGACTATACTTTTTGATCTCTCCATAAAGTCAAGATAGAATGTACCTATAAATCTATAAACAAACACATTGGTCAGTGGTTACTCAAGTGGTTACAAATGAGTTAACCCAAGTGTAACAGACTCCTATGGATTTATTTTAAGGTCATGAAAAATTGGTTTTATTTGATAATTCTACTGTGAGACCTAAATAAGACAAAATATTTATAGTGCTCAGTGCAATGCATGGTGTGTAATGAATATAATTATTGCCTGTTAGAAATATTACTATGTATCTGTGAGGCAGAAGAATGGGGAAAGTATTGGTGATGATGAGATAGTAAGTAGTGGAGTATACAGATGAGAATCACTTAATCTAACTTTTGTTCTCAAAGATTTAATTGAGGGCTGGGGATATGGCCTAGTGGCAAGAGTGCTTGCCTCCTATACATGAGCCCTGGGTTCAATTCCCCAGAACCACATATATAGAAAACGGCCAGAAGCGGCGCTGTGGCTCAAGTGGCAGAGTGCTAGCCTTGAGCAAAAAGAAGCCAGGGACAGTGCTCAGGCCCTGAGTCCAAGCCCCAGGACTGGCCAAAAAAAAAAAAAAAGATTTACTTGGATAGAATTCATTTCTTAAAACCTTCCATGGAGTTACCTTGATAAAAACATACAGAAAAGTGCTATACTCAAAAGCTACGAGAAATGAGAAATAAGGTTCATTGGTTTTCCTTCTGACCAATCCTTTCTAACAACTATGTGTGTGTTTCCTTTAGGAAAGTGTGAAAGTTCTTTTCTTTTAAAGACAAACAGTAAAAAGGCATTGCATTTCTGCAGGATCTGCTAAGATTTGTTGACATTCAGCTGGAATTGGATAAGCCATTCAATATTTATAGACCTGTTAACATAATGGAAGATGTTGCTTTTCCTTTGTCTTAAAAAAAGGCCACCACACAATAAAAATGTTTAATTAATGGCATGTTCAACACTTAAGCAAAGGTTTACTTGTTTTATGGGTTTAGCAAATCTTCCAGCCACTTCCTCACAGATGATGATGAGCCTGTTTGTTTATATGCACTGGCTACTTCTTGAAACCAACAATGTATTAGTATTATTTTGGAACTAGTTCAAGTAATCTCTAAGCTGGAGCACCTCCGCTCCTGATGCACGCCATATAGGTCTTTGTGGGAGAAACTCCAGGGTCCTTAAAAGAAACGTTTAGATCATCCATGAGACCAAACATGCTGGAATATAAAATATAATTCTCCATAGAATGCTTCATTACTTGCATACACAGTCCAATTCTCTTTACATTTTCATTCTAGTGATTACATCTCTTACAAAAATAGTATTTCCTCTAGTGTTGATTGAAAGCAAAGCCTGCCATTAATTTAAAATATCTGTTCACAGTGTTCAAGTTATATGCTTACCAGACATTGTTATTATTTAGCAGAACATAAGGAACCACGCCTCTGTGATGTTCATCATATAGTTATTTAGTGTCAATGAGCCTCTTAAACATTTTGTATTGCATGAGTAAGAGATTTGACATCATCGAGGAAAACTAAACCTGGAGAGCCTTCTCTTCATGTGGCCATTATTGCCAAGTTCTTGCTGAATTTAGGTTGGGATGTTTTCACAGGGCCCTCTTGTTTACCAGCATTCCCTGAATCTAGTTCATTTCCAACTGAACATTCTAGCAGCTGATTTAAATTTATAGGCTATATGTATCAGCCTTAGTATCTTAGTATAAAGGACAGCCAGAAGATAATTTTAACCATCACCTTTCTCCTTACAATGGATTGCCAATAGAAATCATGAACTAAAATGATTTGCCAGTAACCATAGTAATAGTTGAGGGTAGTGAGGAAAATGATTTAATTTTCCTTTTATTGCAATTTACAGACATACACATCTACAAACATATACATGTCTTGAAAAGTTCAACATAGCACAGTATTGAAAAATGCTAATGATTCTCAATTTTAAGAATTTTTTTGTACTTTTAAAAGAAGATGGAAAAAAGCTCCATACAAATCAGGCACTGTAATAAAGACATGCCACTTTTTGGCTTTTACATTTTACCTGCTACAAATTTGTAAATGGCCTCATCAGAATGGATTATTTTCATGTATCTTGATTTGTAAACAACATAGTAAGATTTGTGAATTTTAATCTTCTCTCATGAGATCATTTCATTAATTTCAATATTGAAAATTCTTTTCGTATGAAACAACAGCCATGCAAGCAATTAGGAAGTCTTAAACTTCATGATAAGCACACCAAAGTCATGTAAAATGCTTTTGTGCCACAAATTCAGCAAATTGCTGCAATTTCAATGTCTTTTATCCTTAAGTCAATTCTGCCAGCCTCTAAATGTTACTGCTGTTGAGAAAACTTGAAAATAGAAATGCTGGATGCTCAATAGAAAGGTAGAATCAAATAAGTCAATTATCTTAGTCTCTGCTATCATTATTTTTTTTCCAAATTTTTATTATCAAATTGATGTACAGAGAGGTTACAGTTTCATACGTTAGGCATTGGATACATTTCTTGTACTGTTTGTTACCTTGTCCCTCATACCCCCTTTCTCCTCCCCCTTTCCCTTTTCCCACCTGAGGTGCTCAGTTCACTTACACCAAGTATTGCTTTTGTAGTTGTTTGTCTTTTTTTTACCCTGTGTCTCTCAATTTTGGTATTCCCTTTCAATTTCCTACTTCTAATACCAGTATACACAGTTTCCAATATACTCAGATAAGATTACAGAGATAGTGTAGGTACAACCACAGGAAGGTGATAAAAGAACTACATCAATAATAGAAGCTACAGATACAGATGGGACGTTGAAAGTAGTTACAACTGTGATATAACAATTGTTTCCATAACATGGAGTTCATTTCACTTAGCATCATCTTATGTGTTCATAAGGGTATAGCTATTGGGCTCTTGTGATGCTCTGCTATGACTTGCCTAAACCTGTACTAATTATTCCAATACTATTTTTAATGCACTGTTAATATTTTTAATTTTTTTTTCAAATTTTTATTATCAAACTGATGTACAGAGAGGTTACAGTTTCATACGTTAGGCATTGGATACAGTTCTTGTACTGTTACCTTGTCCCTCATACCCCCCTCCCTCCTCCCCCTTTCCCTCCCCCCCCCAGGTGTTCAGTTCACTTACACCAAACAGTTTTGCAAGTATTGCTTTTGTAGTTGTTTGTCTTTTTTTAACCTGTGTCTCTCAAATTTGGTATTCCCTTTCAATTTCCTGCATCCAATACCAGTATAATATTTTTTAATTTTTAACTTTTATATTTTATGGTGCTGGGAATCAAACCCAGAGCCTGGCACATGCTAGGAGAATACTCTCTTCACCAAGCTACACACCAGCCCCGAATCTACTTTGTAAATGGAGGAATTTGTAAGAATGATAGCATTAGAAATGAACCCTTTCGTACTGTCTAAAGCAAGATGGAGGAATTCTAATGAATTATAAACACAGAGTAATGTGTGTGATTTATTACAGCTACCATCCACATAGTGTTGTGCCAAGTCGCAAGACCACCACCAAGAAGACCACCGAGACTCAGACATTCCGAAATGCAAAAGCAAGGCAAGACTTTATTTAAGCGAGCTGCAACTCAGGCCTCGTCCTACCCACCGACACAGCGGAGTTTAGGAGGGAGCCCCGAGCTGTGATTACACAGGGCTTATAAAGGCAAAGAACAAGGTTACAACATTCAGCTGTTCAAGCAAGCAAGATTAGGACACAGGTTCAAATCTGATTGGCTCAGGGTTCGATTCTAAAATGGGGCTCACGTGGTAAAATGGGGCCTGACTTCAAAGTCTGGCACTTCAATAGGACACATTGTTTATTAATAAATCAATACTAGAAGTATGCTAATTTAGATCTTATACATACATATAACACAGGTATGTGTATATTTACATAATTTTGGGTACAGAGGCTCACCATTTGAATGTTTGTCTCAAAATTGACTGTGCCTTGGCCTTCCCAGCTGGACTACAACTGAATGCATATATTTTTATCTATAGGTATATATCTATGTGTGCCTGTGCACATATACCCATATGCAAGAACTGGAGGAAATGCTCAGAATTAGAACCAACAAAAGATTATTTTTGTGGGGGATGGGAATATTACATTGGGACCCAGTTTAAAATCACTGATTTAGAGTGAAAATAAAAGAAAGAATGACATTATTTGATTTTTTTTTGTTGGTCATTTTTGATTTTACAGAAGTAAGAGAATCCCTCATTTCCATTATTGTCTGCCCAGAAATGGACCAGCCCATTTGCCCTCATGCTCCATTCCTGCTGGACTATCATCTCTCACCATCTCCTACCATAGTCACTTGATTTTCTTGTATCTCAAATACAGCAGGACTAATAGGATCTAGTCTAAGCCAGTCACTACATCCTCTGATCAATTTGTCAGACCAAGTAAACATGGAGAAGATGGTGGGGAGTTTTAGTGTTTTTAAGTAAATGAAAGGGGAAAGAAATACATGCCTAAAAGCAATGGAAAGTGATGCAACACACCAGTGAATCAGAGAGACTGAACTGCCTTCGCTAATTCTGTCAGAACGAAGTAAAGAATGGCAGAGGCTGACTCAGACTATTTCCTTTAATGCGTCCGGGGAAAGAGACACAAAAGAAAAAAGGATGAGATGGCACTTTAAATTTTCCTTTTTACACTTTGTCACTAGGCGCAGATTCCACAATGCTCCTATCATCCTGTACTGACATACCAGAACAAAGGGGAGAGGCAGACACGATGGCATGGATAGGTAGGATAGGCAGGGAGAGAGGGAACAATAACCCAGATATCCAGAGAGCAGGTACAGCACAGTATGTAGGTAGATTCTGCCCCACCATTGCTGTAAGGTAAGCGTTGACCTTGGCTAGGATACTTCCCAGTTCAGTGGCCAATAGTCTTCCAGCAGGGAATTTCCTCACTGGAAAGGCTAGCAGGAAAGTCCA
Organism: Perognathus longimembris pacificus; assembly: GCF_023159225.1. Taxonomy (NCBI): domain Eukaryota; kingdom Metazoa; phylum Chordata; class Mammalia; order Rodentia; family Heteromyidae; genus Perognathus; species Perognathus longimembris. Next base: position 18,293,960 of record NC_063162.1, on the reverse strand, counting down.
TCTGTATCCCATTATTTTGCTGTTTCATGCATACATCTCTCCTTAAATTGCCATCTTGGCTCTGAAGACACTTTATTAGGTAAATCATTCTCTGTCCCTTATTTCTTGGAAAGGCCCTCCCACTTTCTCAGAAAAGCTCTACATTTAGGTATATATCACAAGCATAATCATTAAACTCTGTGTGTGGAAAGACCTGGGAGTTCGGGGCATTTGCTTGATCAAACTGCAATCCCTTGGTCCTCAATGAGGATGGAGTGTCACATCTACTGCAGTAAGTTTCCCTCTCTTAACTCCTTTTTGTGTCTACCTTTGAGCCCCGCCCCCCTCCGGGGGGGCGAGACCAAGAGCCTGACATTCATCTCTGGTGGCAGCAGGTAAGATGGAATTTCTTTTTGGAGAAATTAATTGTATAAGGCATGAATAAGTACCCTCATCTAAAAGAGAAATTCAAAAGCATATTATAGAAAAGGACTTCCAGTAAGAGGGACTGCAGAAAGGCAAGCACTTGGTGGGAAAAAATGAGAATTTCAAGTTCTTAAACCAATTCATATGGATTCAAATGAATCTATAAATTCAGTGCTTATGTCTATTCAAACCTTAAAGCATATGTCATGTCATACATTGGTTCCTGTTATGAAAAACACAATAGCAATCTAAGCCATGATCCTTAGTCTGACCCAATGGTGAATCTAATTTCTAGTTTTACACAACACCAAATATCAATATTCAGTAACTATATTTCAACTAGTAGGTGGCCTGTTATTTTCTAGAATATCATCTTTTCTGCTTTTCCCTTTAGGGCCATTTTTGGGTAGAATGTTCATAGTAACTTGTCTGCCATTTTGAAGCTTGTATACTTAATGGTTTTGTCAATAATTAGATAATATATACCTTTCTTGCCAAACAAAAGCATCTAACCTTCTTCCCAGGAATAATTCAAATAATTGTAGTCAATTTTACGGGCTTAAAACTGATGTAATGGGTTGAGGGATATGTTAACATACTTTCTCTGAAATATATAAATGTGAGTTTGTTTGATTTTTGTAAAATGTCATTAAGGTAAGGAACTTAGAAATCAGTTTTACCTAGATTATCTCGGTGGAATCAACTTTAATGAAAATAGTGGCTTGTAAAGAACAAGAAAGAGAACAAACTTCCAGTTACAAAGTGAATACATTCTAAGGGTCTAACGTATAGCCTAATCACTATATTCAAGAATATCATTTTATATACTTGTCACTTATTAAGAGAAAAGACTAGGCTTTATATACTCTCACAATAAACAAAATAATAGCAACTGTGTGAAATAGTAGGTGTGTTCATTACCTGGAGTGTAGTAACCATTTTACTATGCATTGGTATGTCATGTATAAAATTATATACCACTGTATTGGTTAATTATACCTTGGTAAGGCTGATGACAAAAAAGACAGAACCACACAGTTAATGTGATGATGTGACAGAGAGACAGGGTTAGCAAGTATGGCAAATTCAAATCCAGAGAAAATGAGTCTCTCTTAGAGCCCCAGAACTCGAAGACCTAAAGGGAGTGGAGCATTCTTCCTTCCTCTTTTTTTTTTCCAGTCCTGGGGCTTGGACTCAGGGCCTGGACACTGTCCCTGGCTTGCCACAAAGCCACTTTTGGCTTTTTTGGTTTATGTGGTGCTGAGGAATTGAACCCAGGGCTTCATGCATGGTAGGCAAGCCTTGTACCACTAAGCCACATTCCTAGCCCCAAGTGGAGCATTCTGACACTTTAATTTCAAACTTCTGGCCTCCAAATTATGAGCAAATATATTTCTGTTGCACTGTCATCACATCACGATAACTTGTTATAGGAGCCATTACAAGTGAAACTTATTACAAATGGTAATAGCATCAGGGCTGGGTTGTGTATTGGGGTAGAACTTGAGAAAGGATGGAAGAATCCATTAATGCAGGTCATATCTATAAGAATATAAACTAAATTCTCACTAGATGGTAGGACTCGATGTTGCACCAATTTTGCTGTTTATATTTTCTGTTTTATTAGTGGTATAACAATATTGGTATATTATTGTAATAATGCTAAGCATATAAAACTAAACGAACTAAGATAAAAAGAAACTAGTATAAAAATACCCTGTATTTGTTTTCCTACCATCTTTCTATCAATCATTAAATTTTTATTTGTTTATTTAAGTATCTTCATATATGTGTCAATCTATCAATCAACCTACCTATCTAACAAAACTTTTCTGAATATTCACTATGTACTAGATCCTACAGGCCACTGAGATCTAGAGGTAAATCAGGAAGAAGAAGAAAAAAAATCATGGATCTTACATGAAAGTAGAAGAAAATCATAGAAGGATTTTAGTAGAGGCATAGCTGAGTTAATATTTAAAGGATAGGTCTCCATGCTGAGAACAGAGTAAAATCATTGGGAATGATTAGATATCTGTCATCCGGTTGATACGGCAGTGTCTTGGGCTGCAGTGCAGAGTACAGGGCTAGAGTTCCTCATGACTGACTTTAATAAAGAAGACCAAGTAGATAGATTTAGGGTTGTTGAGCTATATAGTCATGGGGGAGATTTTAAGTATATGTGAGAGGCTTATGTGGAATTTGTCAAGGTCCGGATCTGAGAGCCAGCTCTCCATTGCTATGAAGATGATACAAGCAATCATAGTGTGAGCATTTTCTTCTTATCTATTGATGGACTTCCAGGTAACTCCAAACAATGTGTTGAGCATATGTCAGAACAAGGTAGACATTTTTCATCTCTGTGGATATTGTTCACTCCTTAAATCTATTTCTGAAGGTTGTTTCAGACACGTATCTGACAAGAAAGAGTCCTATTGGGTGATATACTTTTTCACCTATAAATGTGCTGTTGCAAATTAAATGGTTAAGAGAAGTAATTTCTTCTGTGTAGTGTTAAGGTCAGGGACTGACTTCAATTGTTCCCTAACAAAATGACCACTAGAGAGTCACTGATGATATTTTTGTGGCTAATTATCAGGATATATTTGGGAAATAACCTTAATTACTGGGAACTGTCCAGCCAGCTAACAGAGTCACTGAGTCAACTAATGAAAATCAATTGCCCTCTTTTCTCAAAGACAGCCATATAATTGTGAGGCTGACTGGTTCTATCCAATCTTTTCCTTGAAGAATGCATTTTAATTATCCCAACTATGTTCCAAAAAAGACTTTGCATTGACTATAATTTGCTGTATTTCTTACAATAGTGTAAAAAATGAAAAACATATGTAGAATGCCAAAAATGAGGCTAAGACTGCCCTTTAAAAAAATCTTGGGAACTGGGAACTGATATAACTGACCAAATAGTTAATGTGAATGCTTTAAGCAACAAGGACAGAAATTTGGCTTTAGCCCATGACATACGGGCATATTTGTTAAATATTATAATATTCTCAACATCTAGAAAATACTAATTCATTAACCACATAATTCCATTTGCATAAACACATATTTTCATCACAATTTGTTTCCAAACCATCTTGAATATCACAAATAACTAAGAGTCTTTTCAAAGTCCAGCTCCCTTGAATATGCAATCACATATTTTCTTGGGATGATCTCTTGTGTTTTCTATTCCTGTCTCTTTAGGGATTCTAGATAATCTTGAACTGAAAAGGGACTCCAATTATTTCCTAGTTTCTTTATCTAGGATTGCATACTTTAATTCTCAGGAAGAAGCAATTAAATTTTTTGTTTCTTAGGGAAGAAAGTCCATATAATTAGATGGTCTTACAAATAAAGAAGTAGAGGAGACACCCTAAAAAGATAGCATAAAACAATAGAGAATCTGCATCCACTGAAAAACAACAAAGAAAACAAGTTAAACTTAGAGCTATAGGTCAGGCAAAACAAGGAATAAATCAGGTTTTAATATAGATACATACTCCAGAAATGTGGTTTGAAGGATTAGAGTATAACAGGCTGTGTTCTGAAGAAGTCAGCTGAGGGTTTTGTGTATGTATATGAGGGTTCTCAATCACTGGGATAAATTTTAGGGAGGAGGATGTACATGTAATAAACAGTTTACTCTTGCTGAATCTTTGACCTAGCTGGTTCTTCCACTAATTATAGAGTCCACATAGCAATTCCAATATTAATTTAACTATTCTATATAGAGCTAGACACAAATTGTACATGCAAAACACAGAGATTTAAGAAGGAAAAGCATGTTACAGTAAAGGTGGCATGCAGTATGGAAGTTCTCTTTCTCAGTAATTCAAAATAAGGGCAACAGCACCAAAGCCCTATTTGATTTGTCCTGCAGCCCTCTGCCCAGTATATAGCAGCTCAATTTCTATTTCTGTTTAGGATAGTCTGATAATCCAGATATGATTATATGTGTCTAATATCACTTCTGTGACAGATGGATGATCTAGTCCAATCATTCTACCTTTTTGTGCAGATGCTCATAAGTGATTTTATTCTTCTTAATTATCTGGCCTCCAAAGCCTACACCTGTGTGGGGAAGCAATCCACAATTCTATAATGTGTAAAAAGAACTACATTTCCTTGGGGTCTTCTCCCCACATGTTAAAGAAACATAACTGATTATTTTAACAAGTGGAATTTCTTCCCCCTCAAGTCATGACATGGTTATATCAGATAAATTCAAAGACTCTGGGCAAGCACCTTAAGGCCATATTCATTTTTTTCACCTCTTATACGTGTTTGTCTGCTTGCCTTCAAACTGAAAGCTGGCAGAGTTCATACTTTAAATGCTTAATAGGTTGAGAACCCACCAGGTACCAGGCATCCCTCTAGTTTTCAACCATCGAATTTGAGGATGGATGGAGTAGAAATCTACTGCACTTGCCCTTGTCACCTCTTGTCCATCACCCAAGCTTCCTGCTATCCCTACTCAAATCCTCACTGAAGCCAGAAAGTGTAAAGGAATTTTGCCAACAAACATCTCTAGAATTGCTACTGCACGTCTCATGGGTGATTGGGCTACCAGGGTCAAAGGTCTTCAAATTACACTAGCAGTAGCTGACTGACAATCACCTGGGGATTTGTTACAAACACTATTACCAGGTGCCACTGCAGACCTCTATAAATCAGGAAGAAGGGCCTAGTGGCAACATGTGTTTGAACAAGCCTTCCATGTGATTCTAAGGCTCCTTAAATTGTGAGAGCCACTGTGATAGATAATTGAATGGCTCTGAGTATTCAGCTGTAAACCAGGAAATAACCTATAGCACCAAGTAGCAAGTCAATTAACCAGGTCCCAAAAGTAGTGAGATTCTGCTACTTCATTTCAAAGGGTAGTAGTCAGTTTTACTGTGCTGGTGGATGGATGTATGCATTGGCAAATACTCAGTGCTCTCTTTCCACATGGTCGGAGGAAGTTGAAGAAGGTCATAAGTTTCTGAACTTGCATTAGTCACACCTGGGGACCAGCAATGGAAAGAACAGTGATTTCAGAAGTGATCTTCCTTTTACATTTAACTTCCCTACTCAGCTGGTATTTTCCAGGTTCATTTTATGATATAGGTTTTGCTTTTCAGTATTTCTCCTATCAGGAATGCTACTTAAGTATGGATTGATAAGGTACTATTGTGTATGTGGTACATAGAAAAATGGCTACCTAGGGGCAGGGAATGTGGCCTAGTGGCAAGAGTGCTTGCCTCGCATACATGAAGCCCTGGGTTCAATTCCTCAGCACCACATACATAGAAAATGGCCAGAAGTGGCACTGTGGCTCAAGTGACAGAGTGCTAGCCTTGAGCAAAAAGAAGTCAGGGACAGTGCTCAGGCCCTGAGTTCAAGGCCCAGGACTGACAAAAAAAACAAAAACAAACAAACAAACAAACAAAAAACAGAAAAAAGAAAAATGGCCATCTAAAAGACAACAAATAAACAAAAACCAGTAGACCTACCTACAAAGAATTTACCTATTGTGTGGTAAGTTTATTAATAACACAGAAATTTCCTTTGGAATTCAACCTACTTTGCCAGAAAAAAATATCTTCAGGTACCCCCATTCCTCTTGCAACAAGTACATAGTCCTCATATAAGATCTTTCATAATTCAAAGCTTACTTACTTAGAATACTGTAATCTGTATTAGTAGGTTAAAAAAAAACATTAAAACCCATTACAGGAACTATCTAAATATTTTTTTTTAATTTTTTCAGTTAGTGTTTGAAAGTGACTGGATAGTATATATTTTATTTGGACAATTCTAAGTGTTTACACAACCACATTAACATGCAGTGGGATTTACTCAAGTAAACATTGGGGAGTGAAGAGATAAAGTAGACCATAGATAAATACATAGTATGCAGTTTGCTGAAACATTTTCTGGGACGCTACTGTTTGAGATGTCAGAACATTGAATTTCCTGAAGACACAGGTGAAAGCCAAGTCTACCCTCACTTTTGTACCAGGAAGCAGAAGATTAAAGGATATAATCACAAGAACAACAATCTGAGAAAGGAGAGTAACTTTGAAATGACTAGTTCACCTTTTGTTCTGTGTCTTTCTTCAACCTCATTCTGTTTGCAAAAGCAAGATCATGGTGGTGCTTGCCTAGGAGCACTGTCAAGGCTAAGGCTGGAAGTCTTTAGAGTTCAAGACCAGACTGTAATATTCACAAAAATCATTTGTAATAATAATAATGAGAGCCTAATAATTAGGAAGTCATTATTTCAAACCTCAGGAAATGAAAGTAAATAAAGCCAATTCAAACTAAAGGAAAAGAAATAAAATAAAGCCAGTAAAATAAAAAGAATATATATATATACATGTATGTGTAAATGTTGCAATAGTTAAACATGTATATATATATATATATATATATATATATATATACATTTCCTCCTCAGAGATTCCCCCTACCAATTAAATAGGAATGTCATTCTATATCAAACTCAGTTGATAGGATGATGTCACCACAACAAAGTACTTCATTACTGCCAAAGAAGGATGGCAGGAAGGAAGAGTAAAACTGGAAGAAATCTTCCTTAAATCGTTAATACACACTGTCTTTTTGGATGACGCAATATGACTAATTTTCTCACCATGCTTTTCTTGCTCTCATGCTGAGAAGAGATGTAATGTCCCACAGTTAAGAGGATGGGTATGTGACTCACATTGTTTTACTGCCAGCTCATAGCTACCTCTTTTGTTTAGCATCTCAATGTACCAGTGTGGTTGTTTTTATGTGTGCATGTGGGAAGAGGGCTGAGGAGTAGATTAAACTAAGGTACAACCTAATCTACTGAATGCACTTCTAAACAAGAAATATTATACCCTGGTTGGAGAAAGCGGCTAGTAAAATTGCTTCGTCTGTGAAGTGCTTTGTTATACTCACAGAATATGCACTTGATTTTTTTGCACTTGAACCCGAAGTGCACATTCCCCCAATGGGAGACTGAAATTGACCTTATCATTGGCTAGTCAAATTTGAAGAACATTGAGTTGTAAGTCTTTCTCCTTACTTTCCTCTCTCTAAGCTCAAGGCGAAAGTCCAGAAGCCTTTTAATTTTTCTCAAAGTAAACATTCCCCAAGCATATTCTGTAGTCTCTTTTACTGACGCTTATGTGCAGTGTTATTCTTGGGTTCACCAGAGATAGATAGGCTCAGGGTCAAACAAAGCACCAACTCCTGGGTGTGGCCCCTGAAGCTGGCATATCTTGGGCCACACCAAGGGAAGAAATGATTGATACATTTCATTGTGGAAACTGTAGAGTCTGAGGGGCACAGTGTGTGTGTGTGTGTGTGTGTGTGTGTGTGTGTGTGTGTGTGTGTATTGTGTATGTGCTCATGTGTGTATATGTGTGTGTATCTGTGTGTGCAGGTGTGCTTGTGTAGGAACTGGCTCTGCTGCCACAGGATGGTATCCCAGCTGTTTTCCATTCACAGTCTGGTCCCTAGCAGACTCAGGAAAACACAGGATGAGGCTGCTCTCAGGCTCAATTATACATTCAAATTGCCTGTATTTAAAAACCCCTAAAATCTGTAATGGCTTAATTAAACTGGCAACTTTATGACATGCTTCCCCTCACAGCTTAACTCCAAGCCCTTTCTTTCACTGGGAAGTCGGGGTGACAATTCTGTCTTGCTGGGATGGTTGCCAGAAGGAAGTGGGACTCCAAGATGGGGAAATGAAGAAAGTGGGTTTGGGCAGGAGCTAAGTTCCCCTGGTGACAGACGGTCTACAAAGCTCAGTCCTTCAGAGTACATAAAACAGACTCCAGAGAAGGAGCTAACATTGATTTAGGGTTTGGAAGAGCAAGGTTGGTTTTGACATGATAAAGCTCTCCTTTGAATCACCCCCACCCCAATCAAAACTGCTACTTTTTTCAAAGAGGAGAAAATAAGATGAACCCTTCTATGTTACCAGAAAACAAAACCAGTCAACTCCACCGAGGTGCCTGTCTACAAAACACATTTTGACTTTCCACGTCTTCATGATTTGTAACCATAGAGGAATATTTGATGGGCTTGAATGGACTTTCTGTCTCCATGGAGACATGGCTGGACTGAGGCAGGAATCCCAACTACCTTGTGATGTACAGAAACAATATTATTACAACAAGTTCTTAGCAGGCAACTCATGTCTCTTAAAATTCCCATTAGATGCTATATTGAGGTCTTGGTCTCATGTAAGAATTACTTTTTTTAAGAAATTAGTTTTTTTTTTTAGAAATTACTGATTGCTTTTATTAAAGTATAAAACTGACATGAATTGAAAACCCTTTGTTCATTTCATAAAAATAATAAAAATGCATAAGATAAAACTACTAAGTTGTGAGCTAAAAGCTCAAAGCATTTTTCCATATTTCCCGCATTATGCACGAGTACAACCTATGCCACTTAACTTTTCCTCTCTTTAAAAAGAAATCATACAAATTCCTATATTACAGGTTCAGCAAGCTTTAATGATAGAATATATATGAGACATAAAGAACAGTGCTTGGTTCTTAAACAGTCAAAAATGTTACCTAATGATAATAATAGCTATTTTTTTTTACCAAGCTTTAACATCTTCCAGAATCTACACATAGCATAACATTCAAAAATCGCATACATAATTTTGTATCAAACTAAAACATATTGGCCATCCTGGTTTCTTAGGAGGATTAGAGACAGGTTTTCAGTGACCCAATTTCACTGTTTCATTTATTTCATATTCTGATGTCTGTTTTATTTTTTCAGTTTTCTTCCAATGGTTATTTACATTAGCCTTTTTTTGGAATTGAGTAAAACGATCTTTCATCTTTCTGAAGCCACAAGCCACAAGTCCTGTATCTTTAAATCAAAGGTGAAATGCAGTGTTCCATGGCAATAATCCAAAATTTGGAGGCCACATGGACTTTCTGGTTTAAACTCATTTTCTCTGAAGTCAAAACTCATCTTTGGCTTTTGAAAGCACTAAATGTGATTACCTGAGACATGAGCGAACAGGAATGAGGAGGAGGCCTCTGGTGGCCAAAATGAGGCTTTCCCCTCTTCGTCCTCTAATGGCATGTGAAAGGCATTAATCCACACTTTCGTTTCCTATTAGGCAAATAGAAATGTCTTGAGGTAATAATGTGGATACTCCATGTTGTAAATGACTTTCTAAAGAATCTTTTCGGATTTCCCTATCTGGGTAAGTTAGGCAGCATTGTGATTCTGACAGCCAGAAGGATACTTCTTAAAACTGACAATGGGGATCAGCTCACACAAAGTGAGCCAAATGTCATAGGGTAACTTCAGAGGGACATGACAGAATGCCTTCTCTAATCTTCCTCTCATGTCACATACAGGTGATTTCCTTGGTGGTAGCTTTAAACAAAGATGATATCAGATTTCCCAAATGCCTCTGGAGAATCATCAGGGCAAATCAGCCAGTTACAGGAGATGTTGGAATGTTGCTGAACAAGAGGAATACACTCTCCTGGTAAGAACACAGTAGGCTTTTGAGAGTGATACTTGCATGTTTTGATAACGAATAGTCTTCTAGCCTATCAAGATAGCATCGCTGATTTAAATGAAGGAAGGAGCAAAGTTCATCACTGTTGGGGAAAGTTTTAAAACATTCAAACACACAAGCTGACAGAAAGCCTCTTCCCTGTGGTATTTCTGTGTCTCTATAATGGAGCACTGTTTGGTTGATGAAATCAGCTTACCTGAGGGTAGGTGGGGAGGAGGGGGAGACAGGGATTGTCTAAACTCCGAGCTCTGTGTCTTTGCACTTCATTTGCCAGGCTCAGCCCTCGGGGACTGCACCCCATCAAGCCTTACATTAAACCTCTCACTATTCTGCTCAGATTTACTTGATATAAAGAGTCATTTTCTGGATTTTCCTGAGAGACTGCTAGAAACCAAAAGTATCCATCACCTGCACTGTTTCCCTTCCTTTGTTTTCTAAATTTTTTCTTACAGACTGTTGCCCAGAAAAAAAAAATATATATATATATATTTGGCAATATGAACATATACAATTTCCTTTGAAGATGGACTCAGCCAACCCACACAGATTCACTGACCTCTATTGTAAAGATCAGTGCACTACCATCATAAAGACAAACTTTAGCCATTTAAGGCTTTCTTGCAGGTTTTTTTTATAAGCATCTGAGTTATGATTCAAGCTGCTTTCTTAAAGTGCAAATACCATTTGATTTTTTAAATGCTGACCATTTATCTTGCTACATAAATCAATTCTTTTCTATTCTTCTTCTCATCAATGCAGTTGCTTCTCAATACATGCATTGTATTTCATATAATTGGTTAAAACAGCATGGACACAGAGTTGTATAAGATGTCTCCTGCTGAGACAAAAAAACGATAAACAAAATAAATGCATAAATGATAGGCCAACGCTGAGGTCAATATTTACCTTCATGCTATAATATATCCTGATAACTGAAAAATGAATGAGACATGCCGTCAATAATCAGTCCCTCCCTCTGGAACAGTTTCATTAGAAACTACAGAAATTTCAGGAATAAAGATTATAATAATTTTGGTTATAAATTTGGTTCAAAAGAAAAATCACCTTTTCTATTAAGATAGAAAGGATAAAAACTCATTGGCTTCATGCTCTTATATGCACAATACTTATGCAGGTTATGTTCAGGTAAACAAAACTTGTATCTACAGAGAGTCTGACCAAGTGGAGATCTTATGTCTGCTATTATTTAAAAAACAGACAAAAAAAGACTTTATACAGGCAAACTGAAGGCCACTTTAAGGAACACTGATTTAAATTCTACTGTTATCCATCATATCTGAGAGGTAAGCACATATGTAATTAAGTAGTCTTTGACAAGATGACACTATATAGCAATAACTTTCTTCGAAACAAAATGTGCGTATGGCTGGCATGAGATATTTATTTGCTTGTACTTTCTCCTCTATTCCTGTTGGCCTGAATTGTAAAATGGTAATTTGGGGTTCTTAAATGTGGCATTGCATAAGGTAAGCACATCTTATTAGTGTAATATGCCAATCAAAATTATGACAAAACTCTCTCCTCTCTCTCATATACACAAATACACACACACACACACACACACACACATACACACACATTCTCCCTGTTAATCTAGCAGTACATACCTAGGGACATTTTTAGCAACACATCTTGGTACACTTTTAAGGGATCATCATGAGTTCTCAGGATCTACTTGTTTGTTGGTTGATTCTCAAACCTCTATCTCCACTAGATTTCCACACAGATTATATGGAAGAACATCAAGCACATCAAATGTCTACTCTGATTCATTACACTTCTAATTAACTCATTCCATTGTATAGAGTTACAGAAGTTTGTGTTGAGATAAGGCCATAGTCCTATGGCTTAGTATATGTCAAGAAAACTCACATACAATCTATCAACAGAAATCTTCCTAGAAAGAAACACTTGGGCCAGGTGTGTGGTGATTTCCTGTAATTATAGTATTTCAGAGGCAGAGGTAGGAGAATCATGAGTTCAAGGCTAGCTTATGCTACATAGTAACACTGGAGAAGCAGAGGCAGGAGGATCATGAGTTTGAGCTTGGCTATATATAGAAAAGTGCTTTGTCAAATGTAAAAGTAAATCAATAAAATTTTTAAAAATCTAGTGACTTTGATCAGAACTTACATCTCTTACTTCAAGCATGTGATCACATGGAAATAAGCACAATTCTGACTGGTCCAGAGTATTGATACTTTGGCATGGAATAAGGTATGAAATGACAAGTTAAATGGTGCTTCCATTCTGGATGAGATACTAGAAGAAAGATAGAGATTACTTGAGGTAGCTGTATATCACATCCTTTGTTTCTGCCCAAATCCTGCCAGTATGTTGAGTGTGATTTAAAGGAAACCTGATGAAAATGGAAAACACTTTCTAATCAGCGCTATTCATTATGAAGGATCAGATTTGAAGAGATTCCTTAATTAAATTTTCAAAGTATCCAAGATGTAATGCAGACTTGACTGATGTAGCAACACAAGGGATTTCTTAGCTAGCCTATGAGACATCAAATCAGATTTCCCAGCGTAAAGTAGCTCTATCTTAAAAAAAAATGAACTGAGAGGGATCTCCTAGTTCTAAATCAAGCTGGGAACATTTATCTGTGACATATGAAAGTGATAATGCCTCCTTGTGCTGTGTTTAGGCACAAACATAATCTAGTAGAACATGGCAACTTTTCACCAGATCCAAGAATATTTATCAGAAGATAGTAGCTGAGCTGAATGGTTGTGCTCATTTAATAAGCATTCACTTCATGACCTGTACATGTCTACTCACTTGCCATAATCATAAACATAATGAAAGAAGATTTCTGCCATTGTGAAACTCATAAGCAGGTAGAAATAGACAATAAATGGTGTGACAAACACATAGGAACATGGTATTATAGATGAGATGATGAGACAAGAGGAGAGCAGGGAGACAGAGTGTCGTTTATGAGGCTGGATGGTAGTTAACTAACTTTTGCTATTAATTAGACTATCAGAGTATCTCATGGAGCAGAGGAATTTGAACCAGGACTTTGAATAGATGAGAAAATGCGTCCTGTGGTTCTTTTGGAGATGAGGTTTCTTTCTTCCTATGAAAAGCCCTAATGTGGAGTGCACCTGACACATTCAGTGTATTTGTCTGAAATAATGTGCCTAGTAGGTTGTCAATAGGGAATCATGAAGGAAGTGAGCTCAGTAAAACACAAGAGGCCAATGTCATGTAGCTCACTGTAGTCCACCAGAAGCATATGGGCTATCTGACATGAAGTCAAATTTTGACAACATTTTTTGTCCTATCCAGAAATGTTGTCTTTTCCTTCCACATTTCCTACCATTCTTTTTACTATGACTTACAATTTTTATTTTTTATGTTTCTTACTTTGACTTTTATTCCTACGGTGAGTGCCCATATCTGACTTAATGTCTCTTTTATTATAATTCATAGTAATGGTTGGGTCATAAGTGTTTCCCTAGGAGCCTTTTCCATATTTTTATAAAAAGCATTATCTAACTCTTTTATTGTTTCTCAAAATAATTCAACCTCCTCTTTTTTTTGGCCAGTCCTAGGCCGTGAACTCAGGGCCTGAGCACTGTCCCTGGCTTCTTTTTTGCTCAAGGCTAGCACTCTGCCACTTGAGCCACAGCGCCACTTCTGGCCATTTTCTGTATATGTGGTGCTAGGAATCAAACCCAGGGCCTCATGTATAGGAGGCAAGCACTCTTGCGACTAGGCCATATTCCCAGCCCCTCAACCTCCTCTTTATCTTGAAGAACTTGGCTTCTGTAGTCTCTGCAAATGAACTTGTTCTGTGCACTTTCTAATATTTTCTTCAACTTTCTTCATTTGCTCATTCCATTGTATAAATCTGACTTGGGTCTCATTGCCTCTTGTCAACATCTTATCCATTACCCAGAGCTCTCTAAATATCTTAGTCAAACCTGATTCCAGCAACCAACAAGTTGTCTCTCATTTTCCAAAACTCCCAGAACTTTATTTTAGATTCTCTTACAACAGATCCTGTGTTCTCAAGTATTAATTATAAGTGAACTCAGATACATTTGGGAGAAATCAGTGTCTGACTTAGGGTTTAATTTCCCTAAAGATGTTTGTAATATCAGTGTAGTGAAAAGACATGTTTATAGAGTAATTTTCAGTCCTAGAACTTTTAGCATAGAGCTTTTGAGTTATTCACACAAATCCATTCCAGGTCTAATGTTCAATCTTTTCTTTATCATGATTCATGGGCATTTAACTTTTTGATTATAGATCCCCCTGTACTACCGGTGACTACCCATGCATCAAACCCAAAGCAAGGGATACTGGATTCACTTAGAAATCCATCATATTTTTTAAAGCCATGACAACTAGCTGTATCATAAATACAGCAGATCACCCAGCAACATAAATAATGGAAACCCTTCCTCCAGGACAATAAAAGTGATTGATGTTGTGAATTGCTGTTATACCTGTTTATCTTTGTTCTATGTGGGTCTTCGTGGCTTGCCTTTGTGCCTGAGATTGACATGCAAAGCTGCATTGGTTAAAAAAGTAAAAAAAAAAACACAAAAAACAGACACTGGACAGTAATTGTGCTTTCCTACCTGCACTTACCTGTGAAGAAGAAAAAAATATGATCAAAGGCAAACAAGAGTTAAATGTACAGATGCATTCTTATCCTATCTGTATTAATTATTGGGGATATTGAAAATTATTGAAACTCCAGGTAAGGCTCAGACCATGTTAGTTTACTTTTATAGTAAATAATAAAAACATTCCATTGACTTGCATTTTACCTTGATGTGCCATATCTGTCTTAGAGTGGGATAATCTGAATGCTTCTACTTGGGGCACCGCGCAGGCTGATATATGATACTTAAGCTGGTTCTAGTTCATCTCATTCCTATTCCTTTGCATATGTAATGATGGTAAGAACAAATAAGACTATTATCCATCAAATGACTATTTTATGAAAAATGTTCTATTCATCTTGTCTTGTACTTGGCTTTAAGTGCTGTATTATTTTGTCACTTTATCTTTTTTTGTAGTACTGGAATTTGAACTCTGAGCCTCATTCATTCTTGTTGGACTGGCACTTTACCACTTGAAACATGTCCCAGGCCTTTTGTGCTTTAAGTTTTGCTCATTTTCACTTTTATTGTCTCTAAGTAGTTGTACAAGGGGCTTATCATTCGACATATCAGTTTATGAGTACACTGTGTCTCTTGATCGATTAATTATCACATCTTTCTGGGTGTTTTAGTATTAGATTTCTGTTTCTATCCCATGTTTTGCCTAGACCATGACCTTCCTGTCTTTGCCTCCACTGTAGCTGGAATCACATAAATGTACCATGATATTCAGATTATTTGTTGAGATGGAATCTCATTCATTTTTGGCCAGGGCTGAATTTGAACCGCAAACATCCTTATTTCTGTCTCCTAAGTGGGCAGGATCAGAAGCATACACCACTGCAACCAGCTATATTTAACAATTTTATAGATGGGAACATTTGAGGATCACAGAAGCCATGAAGGTTTTCCACAATGACATAAAAGGTCAGGAATCCAATCTTTCTCAACCTGAATGCCAAGGTTATACTATGGAAATTTTATCCATGAAAGTTTAAACACCAGGTGATTTTCAAGGGTTCTCCTCTTTTACACTGAGTGATTCTTCCATTCTGCTTTATGTAGTTTCTATGCAGTAGCACGTGTTAGGACTGGCTGAACGGTTTTGTCAACACCTAATCCCCATTCAATCCCTACTTCCTTAGTGGAACAGGGTAACTATGCTGCTAAACTGTTTTCCAAGTCAAGCCACAGAAGAATACATAATTTTTGGCAAACGGAGCTAAGAGACTGCTTCCTTGGGTTAAAATAGTAAGACTCATTCTGGAATAATATTCAGGTTCCTCAAAGTGGATACATTTACTGAAGATATCTGGGAATTGAAATGCAAATTTTCAGAAACTTCTGTTTCTAGCCCATCAGGGGTCTTCAACCTTCCTTTCTTGGTGATTTTAAGAAATAGACAATTTCATACACACACCCATATTGCAGCAGCAACAGTGCAAATATTGTTTTTAGGGCTCTGTTCATTTGATCAGTTTTAAGTATCATGGCACTTCTATACCCAAAGTATTTATTCTCCCTGAAGCCTGTTTTGTCTGTCTAGGCTCCAATCACTTTTGATTTGCACTGAAGTTACTTATGCATCCATCCTTTAAGAAATAAATCATTGTATTCCCCAAAGGGATAAATACAATGAAAAACATACATTAGGTAGTCAGAGGAGACAATAATTCAAATCTCTAAAACAGCAGATTTTCAATGTTATTCAATCTTCCATACCATTCTGTTTTTTTTTTTTTTTTTTTTTTTTTTGGCCAGTCCTGGGCCTTGGACTCAGGGCCTGAGCACTGTCCCTGGCTTCTTCCCGCTCAAGGCTAGCACTCTACCACTTGAGCCACAGCGCCGCTTCTGGCCGTTTTCTGTATATGTGGTGCTGGGGAATCGAACCTAGGGCCTTGTGTATCCGAGGCAGGCACTCTTGCCACTAGGCTGTATCCCCAGCCCTCTTCCATACCATTCTAAGCAAGGTCAAGATAGAAAATTGACATACAGTGAGTGTTTGCTCCATCTTGACAAGTGCTCTGAAATAGCTACTACTTGTTTCTACCCGCATAAAACTTATATATTTAAACAACTTGTGGACTTTCAGTTTGAAAAAAATTCTACATTTTTGACTCTACAATCTATTCTTTCTCTTAAATGAGCCAGATAACAAATTATTTGAATATGTAGGCAATAGAGCCTCTCTCTACAAATAACTTCTTATTTTACAGGGGAAAAGGGAATGTGTAGCAAATAGGCCACAGCTAGGTTCCAATAAAACTATTTACAAAATCAGGAGTTGAACTAGATTTGGCCCAGAGGTTTTAGGTTGTGAATTTGTGTCCTAAGTCAAGAATTATTTGAGTAATATATTCTTTCTTTTGGCCCTTGGAAAATATTTAACATTTTCTGAAAGTTCTAAGTGTAGTACTCATACTGAAAAGGATTTTAATTTCTAATGAGAAGAGATTTTTCTTTTCCTTTTTAAATTAAATAAATTATCTCAGCAAAATATTGCTGTATTTGGCTGAACAAGCCCAGCAAAAATGGAGTTGAGCCGAGGTTAAACTCTACCTTCTGCAACCCTTCTCTGCTGTGATTTCTAGTGAACCTCTTCCAGTCTTCTTTCTCAGTCACATAGAATGTGGCTCATGAATTTACCTGGGTAGGATGATCGGACTTGATTAAAACAGGCACATTAGAATTGTCAAGGAACTGTTACCTAACTGGACAGTCTTCTGGGTGCCCATAGACTTGATTACAATAATCAGGTCATCCATGTTGACTGGGATACCAGTCTATTGCTCAGATGCCTAGGAAACATTGTTTTCTAAAAAAAAAAAAAAATGTCCACTCACCAGAAGAGGTGAAGGAAATCCTCTCCTTGCTGTAGGAACAAAAGAATGTCATTGCAGGTGGTGGCAATCCAAACCAGTTTGTACCTAATCAGAACTTCACGGCTGCATTCTGCTGCCTGGCACATGACATATCCTGCTCAGCCTTTGATCTTGACAAAGAGGCGTGTTACCACAAAGGAACACACAGAGACAGAAAATGATTCTTTGATGTGAAAGTAGGAACAAGAAAAGTGGCTCAAGTATTAGAGGAAGTTCAGTCCTTATGGTCTCAGCTTTGATGGGCCTCATACACAGTCTCGTATACCTAGTCACATTTTCTTCCAGTAATTGCTCAGAATGAGTAGGATCCTCTACCATTTTCAATTAAACCATATGGAGGAAAAAGCAAGTGAATACTTTTTAAAGATTCATTGGTTGGATGATTTTTTATTCATATATCTCAATCATAATAGTTTTATAGCAGCTGTATGCTTGAGAATATCATACACAGTCTTGACCAAAATCTTTGGCTTCAGGCACATACTCTGGAATACTCCTTCCTAACACTGAGGAATACTTTCTTTCTTTCTGATGGGAGACATTTCTATTTCGACTTGGCACTCTGTAGGGCATCAATCCAGAGACCCAACACATCCAATTCAATGCTGTTACAACCAAGAAACCAGTAAATAAGTGTTGTTTTTATACAGAAGGATTCTTCTTCATCACTCTTCTTTCTTCTCCCCATGAACAGTAAGAACTACAATTTTCCCAGAGTGTCACTCAGATATTCAGAATAGCAAGCAGGCCTTTGAAGCAATAACAATGCAGAATTGTTGGGCTGAATAAAACCCTAGTGTTGGCTGAGTGACTTGGCCTTGCATTCCAGTCAGTCTGCCATCCTTTTGGTCATAAAGGAGTCTACATGGTTCTTTAAACAAAGACACTAAGGAACAGAGTCCTTTATTCTTTGTACCTACAATATTTTACTATAGGGAAAGCCTGTCATGCATAGGTGTCCCAATATGTCCATTTTATTGTATACCAGCTGGGCTACGATTGCACAATGACCTCAAATTTGTGATATTTGTTTCTTTTTCTCTATTTTTTTCTAGTACTAGAAATACCTTATTTTGTTAGGATGTTGCTACTTAGTTCTCAACACAGCAGTAGACCACAATTACCAGTATTATACCTTCCAGCTAGTCCAGGTTTTCTGGCTCTTCCAATTTGTAAGGTCTAATTGGAAGCAATAGCCTTTTTCTGCAAAGGGATTTTCTCTATACACTGGAGACTAAGTAGGAACAACTTACTTGACCAGCTTTGTAACTTTACAAGAGTCTAGAGAGTTAAATCTCCCCGAACATGGTGAATTTCTGTGCAATTAGTAAGTATTTCCCAACTTGCTTACACACAAAAGTAGCAACAGGAATAGGTGCTCACTTTCCTCTCTGGCCTTGTGCCCAAATCCATCTCTATTGTTACAATGTGGAGGAAAATTCCACACTCCTTTATGAAAAGATTTAAAAGGAGTCCTTGCAATGTAGATATATTGGCTTCCGCAAAGCATTCCTTGCTTTAAGATTATGTATGAGCTTCAATTCACCATTGACAGGGCAGAGGAACATGTAGGCCCTTAGAGAAACAAAAGCACAGATTAAGAAACAAACTGAGTTTATTGCAACTGATCAGTGTTTGGAGTCCATGCAATTCAAATAGGCTAAGATATTTTCTTGGGGGGAATCTTATATATGTCATCTATGTTTCAAAGGCAAAAATAAATATCACAAGTGGGAAAAGGCAGTTGTTGGTCAAGAATTTAAATTTATGCAGGCAGGGTAGCAAACTAACCTCATGGGAAATGGACTGGGTAGCTTTAAAAATATGCATAAAATAGATTTCAGCAAGGAATGGAAGAAAGGTTAAGAATAAAGGAATTCCTGGGAAAAGGAAGTCAGCAGCAAGAAGATCCTGAGGACTGTAGACTCAGAATGTTTTCTTCTGATGAAAACTCTACCTCTTAGCATGCAGTTGCTGGGTTGTAACACATTGCCCAGGCCTACAATTTCATTTGGATGTAGATGTAACTGAAGCCTGACCTATGTCCTTTGGGCCTAGCCTTTTGGGAGTATCTTGGTTTGTCTTTATCTGTTTATTTTCCCCCCAACAAAATGCACATATAGATACATTGATTATAAACAAAGTAATTGATGAGACTATCCGTGTGGAAGAAGAACAAGTGGAAATAGAAGGGATTCCCTCTGATGTGTTTGTGGACATTCTTGTATATGTGGACATTCTTGTATATGTGGACATTCTTGTATGATAGCGGGAGACCTTTGAGAGATGAACAACTTAGTTCCTCTAAAGAACAAGAGGCTGCAAACATTTTCTTTTGTCTTCATTTGCTCTTGAGAGTGTTGCACTATAGCATTCTGACGGCTTGCTCATATAGTCTCTGATCTGCTCTTCCTTCTATGACCTTAAGAATTTACATCTCCTTTACATCTCCATAGACATTAGGTTAAACCAAATTAATTAATAGATTTCTGTATGCCAGTGTGGCTTAAAATGACCTCATTATTAAATTTTATTATTTTTCCATAGACGCATATGCTACAGACTTCATATACCTAATTATTCATCTTTAAACTACTTCACTTGGAAATCGATTTCAAACATTGCTTGAAAACTGGTGAAAACTGATATTGATGAGTAGTCTTGACATTTAAAGAAGCCATACTTCAATAGGTAGTTTTAAAATTCCATTCATTTTTTTTCCTCCAGTTATCTCTTGGGACACATTAATCTGACTCATAGCAATTAAAACCCAAAGCAACCTATTCTATTGTCCCAATGCTAATTTGTATATGTTTTAAAATATTATTTTCCATTGTATTTTAAAGGCAAAACTGCAGTGTTTTATTGGAATCCACAGAAGAGATGTCATGTTTAATTGAAAACTTGCTTCACCCAGTGGACCAAGAATATGTAGCTGTGAACACTGGCTCTCCATGGGAAGGTTAGATTTATGATCTCTATACCATCCAACAGTAGTGAATAAGCCAAACTTCTCCTCTCCCTCTCATCACTTAGGTAGGCAGACTTCAAAGAAAAACTAATAACTTTCCACTCTGGATTGAAAAATACTAAAAACATGTGATACAACACATTGAAGTCATACTACTAGAAGGAAACAAGAGATAAAATAATGCATTAATAACAAGGGACATATAGTGAAATTCTTTCCTGAACCATTGCTTCAGTAGAGCTCCTGAGATACTATAATAAATCCTCTGCCTGGAAGGGTCCATCTATAATTATGATAATTATGATAATTAAAGCCAATTACTTCAAGATCAAAACAAACACAATCTACTATGCTCACATATTTCGATTTCCATAAATCTAACATGGTTTAAAACTGCAAAATGAATCCACATATTCACAGTTACTCCATGCACTAGATGAAGGAAATTAAAACTTGTGAAAGGGATAGGTGCTGGGAGGGTAGTGGAGGCTGGACAAGGACATAGATGTCATGCCTCAAGTGATAGAGAGGCTGCCTAGCAAGTGTGAGGCCATGATTTCAAACCCCAGTGCTGCCCAAACCCCTAAATCCAACCCCAAACCCTTGTATCCAAAGGCTATGTGGCTTTCTTCCTCAAACTGTGAACTGTAGCGCTGAAGAAAATCTTGTACCTGAGAATAATTGGGTCATCATTTTTTCTGATGTGTGGTAGTTTCTCAGGATAAAAAGAAATAACTCTGAAAGAAGTTGAGTTACTGGGGAATCTATGATGATGGTGTGGTGGTGGTGGTGATGGTGATGATTATAAAATGATCAGCAAATGTATTCGTTTGCAGATTCAGAATCTTTCTGTGTAGTTCAAAGTTGCCTCAATATCTCAAATATTACTGGTTTAGGTCTGTACCACAGGCAGGTGACACTATTTTTTTTTTAACTAAGAGACTTACTTAAACTGGGTATGTTAGAATAACCTGTTTATATGAGGTTTCATGTGATTTTTTGAAATTCCTGATTTTAGCAAAGGTGATAAATATCTAAAACTCACATCCAAAAGTTAATTTAGATTAAACCTTCTTTAATTTCCTATATCAAAGCAAGAGATCAGCTTATTACAGCCTTGACATGGATTGCTTGAGGCAAATGGATAGACAAAAATCACATTTATGACTACTAATTATCCAGGAAGGAACAAACAGATGATTGATAGAGGGTTCTTCTAAGCTGTATCAAACTTCTTGAACTGTGGTCACATTTCTCTGAGCAGAGGCTCTTGCCCTTCCAAAATACAACGAACATTTCTGCAGATATTGAAGTTTCAAAATTATGATTCAATGAATATGTGTAGATAACTATAACATGTGGACGTTTTCATTGGTAGGATCTTTATGCAGCAATTGCAGTGATAAATGATCTTAATGTTCAGCTCTAGAAGGGACGTGAGAGAACACTTGAAGAAATGAGGACTTGAGAGAACATATGAGGAAGTAGAAGTCTTCAGAGTTTTGGAAAACGACTTGAGTTCTCTTAGACAGAATAGGAGAACTAGAGTCCACACATTCTGACTAACAATTTTCATTTTAGAGTCGAATACTTGTGTTTTACTTTGACTTCAGACTGATTTACAGAAACAGAAAACTCAATGCAACAGCAGGTACACTCAGGACTCTAACTGGGAGAACAAGTGACTTGCTCCCTGAGGAATTTCACTGACTGACTTCCCTAGAATATACTTAGAGAAAGATAGCCACTCCCATCTGTAGAAAAAGTCAGATGTAGATGTTTGAATGTGGTGGATCGTGACATTACTAATAACACACATATGGAAAAGCAGCTTGTGTGGTTATTAGTCATTTAGAGAGAAACACACATATCTAACAAGCACATAATCACCTTTCCTCTCCCTGTGGCATTCTAACCAATCTAAAATCTAGTTGTTGATTGATTGGCAAAAATGACTTAGAGCATCAAATTAGAATATCTATCTATCTATCTATCTATCTATCTATCTATCTATCTATCTATCTGTCTATCTATCTATCATCTATTTATCTATCTACTTTCTCCAATGCTGGGATTGAACCCAGGGCCCCACTTATGCTATGCAACTGCTGTACCACTGAACTACATCCCTAGCCCTTGCTAGCAATTTTTATACAATTGCATAGATGCTCATTCAGGGTTCAAGAATTTCTCATCACATCCACAGAATAGGGAACAATCTGAATGAGGAAGTTCCCACATAATAAATCAAGATGCATTCTTGCTTTGTTATCCCTTTCCACTAGGAAAGCTCTGCTGAAATACACTCTTAAAAAAGTGTTTCCTCTTGGTTTGTGTTTACTTTGGCCTGTATTCATCAGAAGCAGGTCCACATAGGTTACTGAGAGATTTCTTTTCTATCCCAGTAATGTAAGCTACAAGAATCATTGCTTTCTTTCCCTCATCAAAGTTTACTTATGATGATAACTCAGTAAGCAGAAGAAAAGTAATCCAGGTAAATCCCACATTATGTGTGGCTTGAAACCTGTACTTCAGCATGAAGATTTTATGTGATAAATGTACTTTTGAAGAATGAAGCTATCAGCAAGATGCCCTGGAGTATTACAAAACCTCAGGGGACAGGAGAGTGTATATATGAGTTGATGGATCTGTGACCTGCAAAGCAGACTGGAAATTTTGGCCATCAACACCACTGTGGGAACAGTTCTCCTTCCTAAATGAGCTTGGTGCCCTCTAATGAAATGGCTGGTCCTGCCAGTCCATCAAGTAGCATGTGGTACCTGAAAAAATATAGCTCACACAATGGAAGTAACTCACCCATGAGGCAGAAAGGCCTACTGGGAAAGGATGAAAGGACACAGTTGAGCTAAAAAGTCTCAAAAGAACATTAAATACAAGGAAGAGGGAGCTATAACTGGGGACTGTGAAAGTAAAGCATGGCAGACTCAGTAGGGCTCTGTAAAGAATTATATGCCTGGTGATTAGAAGTGTTTGTTGACGTGATTCTAGCAATTATATAATGCATGCACATATTAAGCCAACACACTGTGTACCTTGGATATATTCAGTACTAAGATATTTTAAAGTAAAAATGGGTTGTTGTAAATAAGTTGAAGCACACAGTAAGTAGAGTTGATGTTTGTAGATGTTTCTTCCTCCCTAACTACTGCTATACCAGATGAATGCTTACATTCAATATTTTCTTTGATGTCACATTGAATAATTATTAGAAACATAATTACAAAGAACTCTATAAATGACTTTTAGATTTCTTTTGAAGAAATAAGTGGATTAGATATAATAAATAAGGTCCTCATATGACTTACATATTTTAAATTATACTTTTAAGAAAATGCTTAAGGATAGAAGATGCACATATCGAAATGATGAAAAATAAGCCTCTATACCATTCTATCAAGGCAAATCGACATTATCAAGACATTGAAGTTTTTTGTGCTCTTTTCCCTGTTTTTTCTTAACCAGTTTCCCTGTGAAAATCTTAAACTTATTATTTTCTCAAGCTTATGTATCAATCTATGCATCTGATATCACATAGGCATCTCACTATATTTATTCTCCTTATGAAAGTTGTGTATGTGTTACTTTATGTATTACTTCAGGTATTCATAAGAAAAAGATTCTTTGGCTTTCCAAGTTTTGAACTATCTAGAGAAGCATGCTGCTTTACCACTGTTGTAGTTGGTGTTGGGTTTGTGAATTATCTCCATGGAGCGGTAGGAGAGGCATTTTCATGTCCTGAAGAGAAATGGATAAATTCTGCACAGTCAATGTATCCATTTTCACATTCTTTTGTGATAAATATCAAACTGATTTCAGTACTTTTGTTTTGCTTATGTTTATATTTACCTTTATGTGTATGTGTGTATATACATGTTTTTTAAAAATGTTACTGGAGGTATGTGTCATAAGTTTCCTTAGGACAAATAGCCAGGGAGGTAAGTTTGTTTTTCCAGAATGTTGAAGAACTTGGCACACTCAGTACCTATGTGTAAAAAAATTTTCCTCTGTTCATCTTTGCCAAATCTGATACTTCATTTATCATTTGCTGTCAGATTGATGAATGCAAATTGCTATTTTTGTTTTTGTAGTTCACTGTTTCTCTTGCTGCTACTGAGTTTGATCAGTTTGCTGTGGGATTTACTCAGTTTATACATTATTTGTGTTTATGAGTTTATAACATTCCTATTTGTGTGGAGTTGACTGTGGCTATTTGATGAGAAGATTGTACTTCTCTTCCCTTGATCTTGGGCTGGGTGATTTTTGTTTTGGCCAGTGTGAAATGTGCAGAATAGATTCAAGTGGTGACTTGTGCTGTACTTCTATGTTACTTAATATGTATTGATTATTATAAATCTGTAATAAGATATGTTTGTAGAAAGTTAGAAGTACTAAGTTCCTATTCATCTGTATTTTCTTTGCTATTTCTGTCTGTTTCTAACATGCACCTCAATTTTTTTTCATTTTTCATTTATGTACCATGCTACTTGGACAGAAACACCATTTTAATTTATAGCCAGTTTGAACACAAGTAGCAAAATCAAACAATTCAGGATTCTTTTGTTTCAGATGTCTTGTCAGGACTCAAGGATTCCTTGAGACGAATTCCATTATCTTAAGAGGTTCACAGTCCACTAGTTGTTGATGAATAAATAATTGATTTCATAGTGAGAGACTCTGCAAGGAATTGAGCTTGTTTTATTTCTATTGTTTTAAATTTTTTTCCTATATTAAGATTATTACCAGAAATTTGCCTTGGTCAGCTGAGAAACCAGAACGTCCATTTGTAACTATGAGTGGTTGCTTTGATTCTACAAGGCTATTGGAAAGCAGAGAAAGTCACAGAAGTATAGGCAAACATCACTGCAGTCAGGAAAACAGAGTTTCATTATCACATTCATGTTGAGATTTAATAAGTGAAATCACTGGGGGAATGGATGCATTGTTCAAGTGGGAAGGCACCTGTATAACAGTGGTGAGGCCCTGAGTTTAAGCCCCAGTACCACCAAGAATGGGGAAGTGAAGACAGTAAATTACTTGCTGATATTACTTTAAAATTCAAAAAGAGGAAATTTTTGTTCTCAGAAAAGTGAGAGATAAGGTAGTTATTTATTTTGATATTATATAGAAATATTACTGCCTGATTTATGATGTCTCTTTCCAATGTTACCATAAATTGGTTTAAGGATAGGGAATAGAATATTTTTTGTTGTTGTTGTTTTCTTTTTGTAAATAGATACCCTGAGGGCAGGAGAAGAAATAGATAACATCAGACAACCTCAGTGGGCGAGCCCTGTTAAACATCTATATTTGAAATAATAATTTCTCCTGTGGTCTCAGAAAATTCTCTCAGGCATTGTTGAGAACACTTGTTCTTTATGTTTTGTCTACAGCTTGCTTGAACCAGCTGTGTTGACTCAACATTCACGACTTCTCACACTGGACACTAAGGAGAGCCACTGATTATTTATTGGTCTTGAACAGCACGGATACAGCTCCCAGGATGGATCATGGCCTAAAAGCAAAGAGCCCTCCTTAGGAGAGCTAGAGAAACAATATAATGAATCCAAGAAGAAGTAGACGTTTTCAAGATGTCCAAGACAGGCACAAATTCTTGGCATCTATGCAGATGGAAATATGGAGAAACAGCTTATCAAACCTGGTAGAATATGAAAGTAGGGAGGTAAACCAATGACACTGTATGCCATGCATTCAGTTGTTGAAGACTTTTGCATGCAGTCATGAGTGTTCATGTGTGCACTTGAGAAAGTCCATTTGGCTAATGGGTTGCAAAATGGACAAGAAAGATGGATAGTTTGGTAGGTAGAATAATAGCTCTTTATATGCCCTGAATCGCCTGAGCATGTGAATATGTTCATTTTAATGGCAAAATAGGATGAGCATTCAAAGGTTGGAAAGGACCTTAAAATGGGGGAAATAATCCTAGATTAACCACATGGTCATATGGCTACAAACAGATATTAAAGTGAAGCAACTTGGGAAGCTGTCAACCTATTCTTTATGGAATTGAAGATGATAGAGAAACTTTTAAAGCCACAGGATATGGTCAACCAGGAGGAGGTGGTCAAGTCAAGAGAAGAGATTCAAACCCACATACCCTCCCAGAGGGAACCATTCATCATCAGGCCTTAAGTTGGACTTTTAAGCTACAGAACTGTAAGAAAATAGATTTCTACTGTTTTGAGCCAGTGAGCTTGTGTAATTTGTTACACAAGCTGTCATAGACAACTAATACAGATGGTTAAACTGCTGGGAGAGAGATAAATGAGAAAGAGTATAATCCATATCAAAGAAAATATTCTGTGCAAAGTGGTCACTCATTTTGACAAATGTATAGTTTCCTTAGAAAGAGTAAATACAGGCAGAATTTGGCCTAATGATTAAATTTTCCAGAAGGACGTGAAACATAATTTGCTCTGAACAAAGATAAATTACCCATTTACAGTCAATATCTTTCAATGAAGAGCAATGTCCCTTTTATACCCAGCATGAGTGAGCATCTGGGAAAGATTGACACACTTTTTAGGCCTTTGAGCCTAGCACAAAATTATTTTTAATTAAATTAGTGATCAATTTACCTGACATTTAAAGTATATGCATCTTTTAATTAGCTGTTAGGCAACGTCATGTCACTGTTAGTTAACTATCAGTCTCTAAAGAATAATGTTTTCACATGGCTTGACTTTAATGAAGTCACATACATCTTCTTGAGTCATGAGTCAGGATAATGGGTCATAGGCTGCCATTTACTTCTCTCAAAGACTATGTTAATAGTTGAATTTATAAATTATAAGGAAAGAGCTGTCATTTAGGAATTCTGAAAGGTGGATTTAGATCCTTTCCTTATTAGGCAACCCTGGTGTATTACTGAGTTAGTAGCTGGCCCTCAATGCATATTTCCTCATCTATAAAGTAAGAAAATCATTTGAACCCATCTGTGGATTTCTTGTAAGGATTCCATGAGATGATGACGTAAAATATGTGACATGATGTGTATGCATATTACACCCAACCACATGAAGCAATACCCCGGGATGGATGGAGCATGGGAGAAGCAGGTATGATATCCCGAGTTGGTATTAACTTTATGTGAGACATGGCTACCCTGCCTACTAAATTTTATGTTCCTTTGAAGCTGTCCAAGGTGTCCAAGGGCACCAAATAATGTGCTAGGATATCCCAGAAAAGCAATTCTCAATCCACTGACACAAAATGTGAAACAAAAAGGGAAAGACTCCCCACAAAGGGTCTAGATTTTTTTTTTTTTTGTCCCAGTGTTGGGGCTTGGGACTCAGGTTCTGATGACTGTCCCTGGCTTGTTTTTGCTCAAGGCTAGCACTCTACCGTTTGAGGCACAGAACCACTTTGGGCTTTTTCTGTATATGTGGTGCTGAGGATTCGAACCCAGGGCTTCAAGCTTGCTAGGCAAACACTGTACCATTAATCCACATTCCTAGCCCCTAAAGGGACTAGATTTTGAACTTTAAGTTGAAAGTAATAGGTTCTAAGAGTTTTCAAGATAAAAAGGAGAATTGGGGAGGAAAATCATGTTGTTAAATGTGGGAATAGAGTCCAGTTTAATTAAAATACAGAAAAATATACTATTTAAAATTTAATGAAATATCTCACTGTGTAACCCAAGCTGAAATCACCCAAATGCTTGGATTATAGACATGGACCTCAATGGGCTGGCATGAAAAAAAATACACAATGTTCTTATGAGAGAAAGGGAAGGAACATAAAAGTGATAGTGTGCAGAAAGAATTGAATTTTATTTTAAATGTACATTTTTCGTGTTGAGTAAGGAACCATTGGTTATTCAGGTGCTCTAATATGACATTCTTGGTGGCCATGCTCTGGTAGGATGGGTGCAAATTGTGGGAGGTTAGTGATTACACAAAAAATAAAATAAATACAGTCCACAAAGGAGAAAATAATTTCTTCTTGAAATAATGTTTTCCTGAGCTAAGAGAATAAATGGAAAACTAAGTATTGAGATATTTATATGTACAAAATTTTACCAATGAGAACTGTGTAAAGAATACTATTATATGAACAGGAAAGTAGCTACTATCAGAGAAAGATACACTATACGGCCATTCATAATAAAGGGAAATTCTTTCTATATGCACTGACAATATAAAGAAATCATGTAAGAAGCAAAATTACATGTATCTTATGGTATCATTAGCATAAAGTCAATTATGTAAACATTTTAATAAAGATTACCCCAGGGACTAGAGAGGAGGAGATTGCTGCTATTTTTAATTTTATAATAATGTGTAATTTGATTTTTTTAAACAAGAAACATTATTTTAAGCACAACATTTAAATGTGAAACAATAATGAGGTTTGTAAATTAGACTACCAGTAAGATCATAAATACCCAACTCCCCTGCAAGGCTAAGTAATTTACACCTAGCAAAGCCTCAATAATTACTTGCTTAAGTAAATGAATGACTGAAATATGCCACATAATTCTGAAATAATGGAGACAAATATCAAATCATTCTGGGTCATGAAAACTGAAAAATGATCTAACTAACAATTGTTGTTGATTACCAGAGAGATTATAGCCAGAATCTCAGTTGTTTTATCTGTAAAATGGAAATGATCCTTATTACATTCAAGAGCTGTGTGAAACACATGCTATTTATTTGAAGAGTGTATGATATTTCCATTTTTACCTACTCTTAAGGCTTCTGCTTGTAAATGTTTATCTTATAGGGTTTGTGATGTGGTGTCTCCTGTATTCTGTATTCTGCTCTAAATTAAGTCATAAAGATCAAGGCCCACTACAGCAAAAGTACTGGGGCACCATAACAGTTTTCAGCTATGGACTTAGACTACATGAGACCCAAGGACTTACGGATACAATGGCAAGACTACAACCACAATACCTTTTTGCTTTGCACTCATCCCTGTTATATAAGCAGTCGGGCTGTAATTATAATTCTTTCACGTTCAAAAAAATCTTATTGGATACCATTCTCTAAGAAGTTACATCTATAATAATAAGTTGTACAATAATTATAGGCACTGTTTTATGGTGTCTATTGCCTTACAAATCTGTGCAAATATAAGTAGACTTACCTATTTCTATGTTGATTCACTTCTGTACACACACTGCTGACATCAGACTCTGGGAATATACATTCTACCCTAAATATGACCTTTAACATCAGTCCCTGGCCACTTTCTCTAAGATTTGCTAAGTATTGGTTAGTTTTTGTCAAGATGCAGAATGAAAGGTTTTCCCAATTCTTATTCAGTCTCCCACAATGCCTAGGGGGAAATTCTACTGTACCTAAAACCAAGTTTCAAAAAGCAAATTTGAAAAAACACTCCAGAATGAATCCATCAAAGAAATATAAAAGAAAACCAATTTGTAACCTCAAGAAAAAAGAGAAAAACAAAAACTCCATGAAAAGGGAATCAGAAGCAACCAGCTAAATTAAATGTAGTGTTTTCTCCCATCTGTCCTCTCTGGGAAAAAATGAAATGGCCTCATGCAGAAGGCAGTTTGCTGGTTTTCATCTGCAGTAACACACAAGCAGCTGCGAGTTACTGCAGGTCATTCATTTGTGGGTAAGCGCAGGAACTAAGAGCCGTGTGCTTATGAAGGTTACAATGAATCAGGACAGGAGGCCCAGGCTCAGGGATCATTAAAATGCAGTCAGAGCTCTGAGGACTTCCTTAGAGAGTCCAAAGGAAATGATCGCTCTTTCTTTTTCTTCCACCTGAAAAGAAAAGGCTCTTAATTCTCTCCCTCTTTGTCACCGCTTCTGCCTTGGAACCTGTGTTTTAAGAATTATACTATTTATGGAGTTGTCAGTTATCTAAGTGTACTTGATCCGTATGGGTCAACTGGACCAGACAAATCATTTTAGTTATGCCCCTAGTTGAGATGCCACATGGTACCAGCTGGAAGTAAGGTGTGACACATACGATACAAAGCAAATTTGCTTCTCAATTGAATCAGAGCTTTAAAGCAACATGTGTGATAATAATATTACTATAATAAATATTACTGTAGTGACACTGAAAGGGAAAGATGATGTTGAGAGTTTCTCTAGTATCTCCCGCAAGGAACAATTGCAAAGATCTTACAATACCTCTTTCCAGCTTTCTTCTTTGCTTTATAGAAATGTTATAGCAGTGAATTTCCTGTACTCTCGATTTTGTTACTTCTTTTTACTGTATGTAATAATGTAAGCAATTACCATTTTTTTTAGTATCCTTCTAGCCGCACAAGTTTCTGGCAGAACACACACACACAAAAAAAACTTGTAAATGAATGTATTATTTTTATACAAATGATCTCTTGCTGCAGCTATTTAGCTCACGGCCAATTTATCATTGAAAGGCTGCAATGAATGACCATTTTAATAGATAGATGCTGCAAAAATGCATATTGTAATCCAGAGTATAGGAAAATGCTTTCAACCTACTTGCCTGTAATCTCAGTACATGCTTCAAGCAAGTGAACATCCTGAAAGGCAGCTATTGTTGATTTGGGTCTGTAAAAAAGTATGGTGCCAAGGTCAGGAAGCCAGTGAATGGCAGAATCTGGTTCTATGCTTTCTCCTGAGTCATAATGATGATGTTGTTCCTCCTTCTGCTCTCCATGAAACACGTCATCTCTTCTCTGAGGACCTAAAACCCAGCAATACTAAAATTTGTGACTCTAATTTCTGGATTTTTAAGAATAGAATTTATTGGAGATAAGCGTCTCAGATTTTCCTGCTTGGCTAGCTTTGAACTGTGATCCCCAGATCTCAGCCTTCTGAGATGCTGAATTTACAGGAGTGAGCCACCACACTGGGCTGCACACAAATGCTTTGTTAGCTCTCTAATCTTTTCCTTTCACTAAAAATTCCACTTTTCTTCCCATCTCAGCTATCACTTACTCCTAATTTCTGAATTGTCTCATGCAGAGACACAATTTCTACATGCTGATAGAACAGGTGTACATCTGCCCATTAAACTATGTTAGCTTGTAGGAGAGTGGTACATTTAACATACTAAACCACGAATCGGAATCACTTTCTAACCCTGATTGATAAGTCATCTCTGTGTGCTGTTTGCTTCCATGATAGGGCCTATTTCTCTGATATGTACAAGCATAGAAAGAAGGCTCAGGTCAACTGACACAGATAGTGAGCTTAATTATCTTTTATCTTTCTGTACCTCCACCATTTGAAGAATAATCCACTAGGAAGTAGATCCCATGATGGAGGCCTAATCGTCACAATGATGCATGGTATGGACAACTTTTCAAGGAAAGCTCAGCAATGCTCAGAATCCAGAATTAAGGTTATATCTAGTGTGAGCTGAATACATAATTTGGGCTATGGAGAAAATGGGAACAGATGTCAATGCTTGTGAAACCACCAACTCAGCACCTTTATATATGATTTTCTTCTATTTGCATTTTTCTTGTGACAGCTATGTGAAATACATTGCAAGGTATATTCTTTTCAAGTGCTGCTTGTCTTATATCCCTTAATATATTTATGTGAAATTCAGTAAGAAGCGTGTAACTCAAAATAAGAAAGTTTCAGGTTATTTGTTGATAGTTTATTTTTTAAAAAATCTATTTAAGCCTTAATTTGCAGGTTTTGATATCTTCACTTAATAATTGGAAGGAAGAAATGAGAGACTATGGGTTAGTTTTACATTTACATAGTTTCCTAATTGAGTTCAAGATAAGATCCTACATATAGCTATTAACCATACTAATTACTGAGACAATAGCTAATACAGAAAGACTTCGGAATTCATTTACATTTCAATGCAATAATGTCCATAATCATCCATATTGTGATAATGAAGCTTCTAGCTATAACATAAATGGCTAAAGTAAAAATATATTTACAAGGTTGGAACTGGAAGAACAAAGGGTGAACACATGCAACAGTGGTATTCACTAGACTCTATGCTGAAAATGAATGATACAACTTGAGGCAGGAGATGGGAGGGTAAGACTGAGAGGGAGAAACAGAAGGGGTGACACTGTCCAAAAAAATTAATGTACTCATTACTTTACTTATGTAACTGTAACCCCATTCTGCATCACCTTTATAACAATAAATAATAGAATATTTACACAAAATTTAAAGACTTTGGAGGGAGCAATATTATTGTACATATATAAATTCTTCTTTACTTTTTGTTTATTTAGAAGAGATTTCTGCCAAAGAAATTGATTGACTTTCACTTTGCAAAAAGAAGACCAAAAGCTCATGCTTTCTGCTATATAATTTATTTTCAAAAAATGAGATAAACAAAATTGTAAAAAAGAAATGATGTAAAGTGCTCTCTAAAGCTTTGTTGTAATACTGGAGTGTCTCCAACACTGCTTTTCTGAGAACAGCTCATCACTTTCTATCAAAGGTTAAGAAATAATTGTTTGGGCATTGAATAAACGGATTAGAAACACAAGTAAGGGAGAAAGAAACAAGATTGAAATGTCTAAGTCCTATGTTATTTCTAAAGGTTAGAAAAGAATGCATATTTTCTTTCTAAATGTCAATTTAATCTGAATGGCAGTGAACCTCGAATAACATTTGGATTTAATGTAGAACTTTTGAAAATGAAGCAATTGCCTAGTTAACTGCCTGTTTTGTTTTTGGGTGAATTTCATGTCTGGCTTTCAGCTGATGGATAGCTGAAGTATCATTCCTGTTTGGAAGTATAAACCTAATAGTTGATACTTATCAAGAGGGAAGACGGGAGCTGTAGTTGTTGGCCAGGAATCAAGCCAGAATTGTTGAGCTCAAGGGACAGGAAAACAAATGTGCCTGGCATCACATCTGTTTCAAAAGAACCCATCAGTGAGTATTATTCTAAATAGAACTTCCAAAGGCCAGTTTTATATGTTATCTCCACACAGAAATTTCTCTTTCAAGTCAAATGTCTTACAGGAGCTAAACATATTGCTGTAGTCTTCACAGTGCACCTATAAATAAAGAGTTTGGTTAGCCTTGGCAGAAGCCAATTGGCTACACAAGAGTAGCAGTCTGTGAATGGCTTGGTTTTAATTTGCACCTTCACTATATTGTCACCTGTAAGAAATCTCGGCTCTGATTTGATAGATTGGATAGTGGATCTAAATGTCCCTGCTTAGGACAGCAGAATTTTCCTTGCATGGTTGTGAAAGGAATTATCCAAGTAAAGTTATTCAAAGAACCCTAATCTGGTCCTGACAGAGTGAAAGTTGTGTGTTTTGATTCCTTGACTCCAAGAAATAGTGAATTGTGCCTGTATTCTACCTTTTTCTCAATCTCACTCCTGGCGTTGTTTGTTAGTACTATCAAAGAAGAATTCATATATATATATATATAATATATATAATAGATTATTATATATTTATATAATAGATCACTCAGATCTATTTATTTGCTTATGTTGGGATTCAACTCTAGGTTTTAATTTCTTGTCCAACTAGCAAGATTTTTGGGCCACATTCACCAGCATATTCTCCTGCTAGGATGACATCATCCTAAATCAATGGTCAGCACCTGCTAAATGTAAGCTCAATGGCTCAGGTGTTATCTTCAGGGTCTGGTATTGATGAAACTGATCTGTCAGTCTTTCAAGATGAACACATCATTACATATCCCCTCATTCTCAGTCTTTTCTCAGTAAAGAATATTTTACATATATATCATCCATCCACATGAATGTTTAAGAAGGAAATTATTTCTAATATAATAGATAATCTTGAACTATGTGTTTTGATTCACTCCTGTAATCTCAGTATTGGGGAGACAGAGACAGAAGAATCCAGACGAATCTAAATTTAGTAGCTCTGTTTGGCCCACATAGTAAGATCCTGTCTCAAAACAGGCATAAGCCAGAAACCAAACCAAAACAAACAAACAAACAAAAACCTATGAAGTTTATACTGGGATGTAGAAAAAAAAGACTGCATGGAATTTCAAGACAGCTGAATTTTCAAGTGAAACAATTAGTTTCACAAAAGTCCATCAAGACTAGAGATTTAAAGCCTGCCCTACTGCCTTGAGCATTGATCTCTTCCCTCCCAAATCAGGTAAGTAGAATTCATATATAAAATTAGCAAGATGATCTAGACAGAATACAAGGCCAAATGATCATCTCCATCTTCTAATAGCGTCTGTTCTGTTAGTAGGTCCATATCCCCTTCATGCTAAATCAAATCCTTCGCCTAGGGTCTTAGGCAATATCTACAATGGCAGAGCTACCACACTGTCTTCAATTTTCATATTGTCAGATCTCCTAGAGTCTAAGTCTCACTCAGGTTCTGGTGTATAATATTGCCTGCATCCTTTGGCTCTCTCCTCCATTGTCTTTCTGATGCTTTTAGTCCATGTTGCTGCCTCAATGCTCCTTCACTGAACCCATGGCATTCTCTGAACTTCTTTGCATCTTAGGAACTGGAAGTCATCAACATACATTCTTTAAGAGAGCACTAGCCATAACAATGCCAAGTGGAACCATGATGTCAGACATCCAGCCAAGGAATTATTGAAACTAAAGTTTTATTGTTTTTTAACACCTTGCTTTGATAATGGCATTTTGTGCAGCAGATCCAACTAAGACAGATTCTTGGGGGAGCGCTGTAGAACTGCAAGTAACTATATCACTGTACATTATTGGAACTTAAGGACTCATAGCTTACAGATGTTGTGATGATGTTATTATTTTTGTTAGATCTACATGTGGTTATTTTAACTAAAATGAGTATTTTCAATGTACTTAGCTATGAAATGTGGTTTGTTGGGTCTAAAGAAATAAAACTGTCTTCTAACCATTGTCCTTTGAAAGCTAAGTCCAAAGCACTGTCCATGATATTTTTAGCCAAGTAAAATCATTTGCCTACCTTACATGTTTGAGAATATTTACTTGTAGATTACTTGACCTTGAAGAAACAATTTAATTCATGTGTATGTTCAGTGTAGAAAAAGCCTAATTAAAATCTGTCACCTGTGGAGAGAAATGTAGACTTTGTGTCAGAAAACTACCAACATGAACAGATGTTGCTTGAGTAAGCAGTATCTAATAAATTTTCCCTGAGAATTGAAGGGTTTAAGTGTCAGTATTTAAGTTGGGTGCTAAATCAGGATCACACTATGATAAAGTACATATTTTGGAGTGATTAGGATAGAGTGTCCTACAGACCGCTCAACCTCCAGAAAACAGCTAGAATTTGGTAACAATAGGAGGGCTATTCTAGCATAAGAAGCAGAAGGCAGTATAAACCTAGGCATAGGTTTCTGAAAGGATTGTCACAGCTTGGAGTCTGGAATAATTTTGAATTTCACACTACTGTAATTTTAGGAAGCAACATTGTAGAAGACTTGAAAGCACTTCTCTTTCTTCATTGAATGTGAGTAGACAGCCAAACTTTGCACCAGCATGATAGAGAATTACAAAGGTATTCAGCACAGAAAAGTCGCTTCTCCAAATTTTCTTTTTGTTTTTGTTTTTTTGGCCAGTCCTGGGGCTTGGACTCAGGGCCCAAGCACTGCCCCTGGCTTCTTCTTGCTCAAGGCTAGCACTCTGCCACTGAGCCACAGCGCCACTTCTGGCCATTTTCTGTATATGTGGTGCTTGGGAATTGAACCCAGAGCTTCATGTGTATGAGATAAGTACTCTTGCCACTAGGCCATATCCCCGGATCTTCTCCAAATTTTGTTATCCTGCTTTCCTAGCTTTGTGACTGGGGCAGTTCATCCATACTCCCTAAGCACCACTGCCCTTTGTGAAAACAAGAATCTAATTCTAACTGCTGTATGTAGAATAGAGTGACAACAATGACAGGTCCTGAGGATTTCAGAAATAGAAATAATCTATGCCTCTGAGATTCAAGTAATTACATCAGTTGTAAGGGCAGATGATACTTTATTTTCCATGAGTAGGATATGCACATTCTTTTTCTGTAATCTGTCAAATAGTGGTGAATGAAGACTACTTACCCCATAGGATTCTATAAAAAGGAAATCTTAGTAAGAGAACTACTTGAGTCAGTGCCTGGCTTATATCCACAATAAGTAGTAAATCCTATGGTTTCAGTGTTTCATAGTAGATATAGTCAAAAATGAACTGTCTTAAGCACAGTCCCAGAAAAAAGACCATGTGATAATAAATTGGCTGAAGATATCATCATACTGAGAGAATGATGGTATCAATTACAAGCAGAGTAGATTATCAATGGAGAGATAAATATAGACCCCAGTGGCAAGGCAAAGTACTAGCTTTGGATATGCACACTGGCCCATAGGAGAGAAGGCCCTATTGGAGTGACATTAATATCTAGCCTGCCTGACAGGCCCTCAGAACCCAATGTCATTAACTATTCAGAATTATCTGATTCTGATTAGCAAGCACACTTCTGGTATTCAGGCTCAAGGAGACGATCCTAGGAAGGTAAGACATGGCTGTTGATTCATCCAGAATGTTAAATGATTCCTGTGAAATTAGCAAATTGTCATTTTAGTTTCACATATTGATTTTGAATTTGTGTCATGCTAGCACAAGCCAGCATCTTTAAATCTAACAAACTCTAGGGCTCTGGTGAGGCTGTCATTGAGAATGGCTAGATTTCCAAATGGCCAACCTGAGTTACTTAAGTTCTGTCACCTAGTTACTACCAATTATTTACTGGATTAATATAAATCTCAGCACTGATTGCTATAAAAATCCTATGCTTCAAAATCCACTTTTAGTGCCTTGTTGTTGTTGCTAATGATAATATGATTTATATTATAAACTATACAATATTTGTTGATGATCAACACAATTATAATAAAATACCCATATTTTATAAAATAAAGATTTACCTGGGTTTGGAATCAGAGAATAATAAGTCTCATAACTATCATTTACATATTTTAATGTTATGAATTCTCTGAAAATCTAAACTCAGGGACACTGCCAAATATTAAGCTTTTCCTCCTCAAGTATAAACAGAACTATGTGGTTCTCATTATAATTCATTTCTAAATCAACTAATTACTTCTAGTAAAATTCATTGTTTTATTTTTCTATCAGCCCATCTAATGAATCCATATCAAATGAAATATGATATGCCAGCACACTGAGAGCACAAAAATATATTCCCCTTTGTTTATATAATGGCAGTCATATTGAAGATTTAGACCTCACCATCACTACTCCTTAAGCAACTCAGACTAGGCAAGCTTGTATTTACATATGTACATTAATGATGATTGCTATTTATTACTCAGAATCTTAAGATTGAATGTCAATTAAATTTTTGTTCCATACATGATGAAACAAATTTACAGTAAAGGACTATGAAAAAGCTAGGAAAAGCTAATTGAATTTGTATAGTCAATAGAGTGGTGTCACGCAGACCTACACAAAATAAACAGATTAGATATAAATTAAATGAACCATTTAACTACTGGGCAAAGCACTTGACACAATCTTTATATATTTTAACATTTACACCCACATTAGAAAATTAAGTAACCAAAATGATTCTACCTGTATAGCAATCTATTATACAACTTCAGATAGCCCTCAGAAGATTCTGCAAGGATATCTTTCTCACCATCTTTTCAAAAGCTACAGTCACCACTGCCATCATTAATCTTGGCTTTCCACACTTCAGCACAAGAGATAAATAGACTATGTGGAGTCAGAAGCAATGATTGATTTGAGTACACCACTGACAGGAAGACCTTGAATTGTGGTCATGTTCAGAACACCTTTCTTCTTCTATAATTTCTAAATTATCTCCATACATTGTTCTTCCTGATTGATTTCTCTTACCACGCAATGAACAAGCTACTCATGTATGTGATTTAGAAGACATCAAAAATCCTCCAGGGAATTGCCTGTCCCATTAACTGTTCAGGTAATTAACCACTCTCTGGTGGAGTGGAATTCAATAACGTAAAGTGGTTATCCAATTAAAATTTAAGAATAATGTCCATGATACAGAAAAGTTGCTTTATAGTGATGATATATCAGAAATGATAGGAAATTGGAAATCAAATGCTGGCTGTCAACAACAATATAGAGAAGGAAAATTGTGTTTTGTGTTGTTTTTTTTTTTTTTCTCATGGTTAGTATCTCTGTATTAGTGAACTTTTGTTGTTTTTTTTGCCAGTCCTGAGGCTTGAATTCTGGGCCTGAGCACTCTCCCTGGATTCGTTTGCGTAAGGCTAATGCTAGCTAGCACTCTACCACTTGAGCCACAGCGCCACCTCTGGCTTTTTCTATATATGTGGTGCTGAGGAATCAAACCCAGGGCTCCGTGTATGTGAGGGAAGGATTCTCAGCACTAGGCCATAATCCCAGCCCAGTAGTGAACAATTTTACACAAGGTTATTTCCAAAAATCTTAAAATATCTGTGAATAGTTATCTGAAAAAATATGAAATAAAAAATGGAACCACTTACCAATGAAAAACTTTAACTCCTTTCATCAAAGCACAAGAAAACATACTGAGCCCAGGAATTCTATCATAAGGCCATTTGAAGTTTCCTAACATTAAGAGATGCAAGGAAGAATAAATTTACTTACACAAGACTCACTACAGTCACACAGAGGAATATGTACAGAAATTTGAGAGCACCCTGATTCCAGGAATCAATCAATCTATCTATCTATCTATCTATCTATCTATCTATCTATCTATCTATCTATCTATCTATCCTATTTGCTTACAAGACCTTTGAGATAAAAATGATGTAATTTTTATGTTGTTTACTCAATGAGCAATGGTGGTTAATTCCTTGACTTCATTTTCTTTTTGGCTTTGAGTTTCTTTAGGTTGAATATGGATACATAGTTGTTTTATTGTTTTGTATGTGTGTGTATGTTCATTGTTGTCAGAGGGTGCTGGAACAGTAGTTTGATCTCAATCTTAATTTTGGAAAATTCTTCTTTTCTTTCACCTCAAAGAGTTCAAAGAATGCTTCAGCTTCTTTCTTCTCTTTAAGATATTCCAATTATGTGCACATTGCTCTCTGCTTCATAGGCCTATAGTTATTGGATATTTCTATTCAGTTTTAAAGAATTCTCTTTTTCTTTGCTCATCGATTCTTTTCTCAGTCAGAGAATTAAATGTGTAATTATGCATCAGAAGTACTTTTGAGTTATGCATTTTGATTCCATTTGAGAAATGAAACTGAAATTCTGCTTTTCTAGCAAGCTCTATGTTTTTGTTATACAGACCACACATTGTATATATGCTCTTGTTCTGTTTGAGGTTCTTGACTTGACCTCTTCAGTAGAAACTAAGATTCATCTAATGTTAGGAAGCTGCACTGAGTGAGGAAGCAAGAAATAGCATCTTCAGTTCCTAACTCCTGATAAAATGTGCTTAAGATAGGGAATAATAAAATGTAGGGGAAAACCTCAATGTTCTGGTTGTATAGGCCTTTGAACTGGAGGATTTGAAAATAGTAAACAAGCATGCTACACTTGAGACACACCTCCACCTTCTTTTTGCTTTAGTTATCTTCAAACTAATCTCACCATGAACTTCCTATCTCTGTCTTCAGGTTCCTGGAATTACAGATATGAACCACCACATCTAGCTCTAATTTTAAGATTTTAGAATCTCTGAAATACTTATAAATATTTTTAAAAGATAAATAAGCCTTAGGACTTGGGACTATCTTTCAAAAATGATTAAAGAAGATAGTGATCCTATCTCCTAGCTTAATGTAAGCAAGGCAGGTGCCTTGCTCCAAAGCTCATTCTTCTCATGAGAACAAGAATGTATTTCTTGTGTTCAAAGCCTGTTAGCTAGCTTGAACGACCTCCCCAATTACCAAATGGATCTTAGATACACTATGTATAACCAATGGAGCTACCAGTCTCTCTTTGTTGAGGACTAGCTTCTGCTTATCTTGTATGTAAGTGCATTAAATTTGCTTGGATAAGATTTTTTTGTTTTAATTTGTTTAATGGTTTATTTGCTATGCATTGCAATTTACAGTAATACTTATTCAGTTTCTTTTGAGTGGTAAAATTTGTCAGTGGAGAGATTATCTAAATTAGAAGGTTTTGTGTTCAATTACATTTCCCCCGAAACTGACCACATTCACCAGCAGAAACATGCTTATTTGTAATTTCCTGCAGAGCAGAGGGTAGGGGAGGGTGATGTGAGGGTGGCGGGCGGTGAGAGAGGTTAGATATCTGTCTCAATGTTCTGAAGCGGAAGCAGAGATGCTGCACCCTGCAACAGTAAATGCACACTAATTTCAAAGATCCCATTTAGGGAAGCAGGTGTATTTTCTTAAAAATTTCTCAGAGTACTTGTGTCTTGTGTTTTTCTCCTCACTATGTTACCTAGGAAGCTTTCCTGAAGATCTGGCTAATGCACTTTGCAATCGGGAAGTAAAGTCTTTGGCTATTGTATTTTGAAATATGGCTTAGATTGTGTCTTATGAAAGAATGTCAGTAAAAAGCTAATAAAGTATGGTGGACAATGTCTTCTCAACATAGCCCATTTCACACACAAAGAGTCAGTACAAATGGCAGAAGGATTCAGCTCCCGAAAAAAATCCTCAAAATAAAAGGGTGTCTCAAAAAGTAAAAAAAAAAAAAAAAAAACTTTCTTTTTTACCTCAAAGACAGAAATATGATATTATTTCTTTTTAAAGTTAACCCACTAAGAAAACTATTGGCAGAATACCTTGAATTTTTACCAAAGTAAAAAGCAAAGACTTACAGCAAGGCTACATTCTTCCCCAAGATGTAATGAAGTCAACATACAAAGGGCAATTTATTAAAGAAAGATTATCCATCCATCTGAACTATTTAGAACACAAATTAATTAGGACTGCATCTGCAGCACCGAATTTCTCCCAATGCCACGTGAGTGCATACTGGCTTTCTGCAAATCCTTCCACAACCTCACCTCTTTCTCCAACAGTTATATTCTCTCCTTCAGAGCTCCTCATACATGAACAGGGTAGGGACCACAAGGAGGGCACACTAAAACACAGGTTTCTGAGGCTCATCTGTAGAACGGAGGAGTCAATTATTAGGTCTTGGAAGGACCAAATAATACTCATTCCTCTCAAGGGTCTTAAGTGATGCACTTGCTTCTGGTTTGGGGGACTGACTCCAGTGCACTGCTGTAACTACATTCCAGTGCATCTCTTCCATCCATCACTCCCGTGGTGTTTTGACATTGGTGTTTCTGTGCCTCTTCCACCCATTTCTTTTATCTCAGTAATATTCTTTCTATTCCCCCTAGAATATTCCTCCAGATCCAGCCTTATCCTCTCTTCATGCTATTATTCTTACTAAGACTTAAATATGTGCTAGGTACAATAATTGTCTGTTAAAAGTAGCTTCGCTCCCAATCTGAAAAGGACTATACACCCTCACATAATTTCTTAATGTATTCCTTTTTCATTTCTTTATTGTCAAAGTGATATAGAGAGGGGTTACAGTTTCATAAGTAAGGCAGTGAGTACATTTCTTATCCAACTTGTTACCTCCTTCTTAAACTGAATCAGCACTTTCTTCCAGATTTTTCATGTGGAAATCCCAGTACACTTTAGTTTGATATTTTTATTCTCTTAGTTCATAGTCTAAATAGTAATTAGGCAGATTCTACAAGGAATAATGATCATTATTTAGAATAGTAGGGTATTGCAGTGGGATTATGCATGGCATAACAAACCATATTCAAAGATGTTGAGGCCCAGACAAGTTTTAGAAACAGACCACATAAAATATTTTAAAATTATGATCATGGCCACAGGATTAATCACAAAATTTATGCCATGTCATGTTAAATAGGCAATTGAAGTATATAAGTTCCTGTATGAGGCTGGAGTATTGATGGGCTCTTTTTTAAGAAGTATTGTCAGGCCACCGTACATGAGACTCCTTCTTTCATAAGTTCATGAATTTATTTATTTTTACTTGTAAAAAAATGACACAAGCGACTTGATTTTTATTCTGATGACACTAATGGTGTGTAAGATCTGTTCAAGTTTTATGGATATGTCTTTAAAGATGGTATCTATTCCTAGTGAGCACTAGAATGTGCCTAGGTCTGAGAAACTTGGAAGCTGGGGGTAGGATTTTACATTTGAGGCCAGCTTGGGTATAAAACTAACAAGAGCTAATCTCAAAAACAAAACAAAGCAACTGAAGGCTGGGTGCTGGTGGCTCATGTCTGTAATCCTAACTACTCTGGGGGCAGAGAATGGGAAGGTTGTGTGTCTTCCATCCAAGTTATGACAAGAAGCTTAAATAAGAAGGTAGTAGAGGCTGGGAATGTGGCTTAGTGGTAGAGTGCTTGCCTAGCATGCATACAGCTCTGGGTTCAATTCCTCAGTACCACATAATCGGAAAAAGCCAGAAGCGGTGCTGTGGCTCATGTGGTAGGGTGCTAGCCTTGAGTAAAAGAAGCGCAGGACAGTGCTCAGTGCCTGAGTGCTTGAACTCAGGGCCTGAGTTCAAGACCTAGGATTAAAAAAAAATCCTCAAATGTGAAAGATAGTGGTCCAAACTGGCTTAGACATAAAACAGGACTGTATTTCAAAACTAAACAGAGCAAAAAGGGGTGGTGGAGTGGCTCCAGTAGTAGAGCACCTGCCCACAAAGTATGAAATCCTGAGCTCAAGCCCTAGTACCACTAAATAAAACAAAATGAAAACCAAAGAGCTGGATGTAACTCAAGTCCTACAGATGTGTGTAGCCACCATGAAATCCATGGTTCACTGCAACACTGCAAAGAAAAATAAAAGTATTGAGAGGCTAGTATCCCAATAATATTCTTTTTTTTTTTTTTTTTTGCCTGTTCTGGGGCTTGGACTCAGGGCCTGAGCACTGTCCCTGGCTTCTTTTTGCTCAAGGCTAGCACTCTGCCACTTGAGCCACAGCACCACTTCTGGCCGTTTTCTATATATATGGTGCTGGGGAATCGAACCCTGGGCTTCATGTATACAAGGCAAGCACTCTTGCCACTAGGCCATATTCCCAGCCCCCCAATAATATTCTTGTGAAGAAAATATTGCCCAAACCTGAATGGTTGAGGGATTTTTTTTGGTTGAAAAGTACTGAATGTCCCCGTATATACAGAGTTTCAGAAATCTAAGGAAAGTCCAAATATGTTGCTAACATGTCTGTAGCTGGCATCTGAAAACCCAGAAGGATAATCTATTAGGAAATTGTGAAGTCAAGATTTGGCCCCAAAACTTGATGAATTTAGGGAAATATTCCGAATCCACTCAACAAATTTACCAAAGGCCTTGGGAAGTGTTGTTGTATGAGTTGGAAATACAACAGTAAATAAAAGCAGAAGCTCTCTAGTATCATGTAAGACATAATTTACAAATAGCTAGATTAAAACCTTTCTCAACCTAGTTCTGCAAATTTGAACATTTTGAGGAGCCAGTTAGGCTGTCATCCTTCCATTCTCTCCCCCCAAAATACTCTGTGAAAATAGAGTCTGAAGCATTGATACTCGTTCTTAATTAGTAAATATATTGTACTAGTACTTCTGCTGTTCTGTTTGTTTCATTTCTTTGGAGGGGTCCATCAGCCTTTAATGCTAGTAATATGGATGGTCTGTCAAACAGCAAAGAGAAGATGGCAGTCTCCTTCTCTTGGAATTTCCTCCCTTGATTCAGCAGCAATCATTTGAACAAGAGACAAGAAGTGTTACATGCACTCCTCATGTAATTACATTGACATCATTAAGTCAGGGGGTGATAAGAGAAGTCACCAGTGCCTCTGATCTCAGCTCACATACCAGATAAACTCATGTCAATTTGTAATATACAGGCATATTCCTGCAGTCTAATTCATTTCACAAGTACCTCCCCTGGTTTACCAAAGAATCAAAAACTAGATAAATGTTTGCCAAACCTTCATGCAACTTACCTTTGGATTTGTGAAAATACTGATTCTGGCTCAATAATTCCTAGTTGACACCAAAGTTTCTGAATTTTGATATTCTATGCTTTTGATATGCAGGCCACACTTAGAGTCGCATGTTCTTTAACAAGGTTATGTTTTATGTGTAAATTCAGTTTCTTTCATTTGTTTGTTGCATCTATCATTATACCTTAGCTAATAGGAGGATATCCCATAGACAAAGCTATGGGAAATAGGCGGATCTTCAACTCCATTTGTTTTAATACCTTTTGTGCTTCTTTCTTACCTAGCCTTTGGGGAAAATGGAGTTTAAACACTAACATTCTGCCTCATCTTCTTTTGCCCATTGCTGTTTTTCTCCCTAGAAATCAGTGACAACACGTGTTTTAATAGGTACAGCTGATAAACAGCCTTATTTCAGTGT
Organism: Perognathus longimembris pacificus; assembly: GCF_023159225.1. Taxonomy (NCBI): domain Eukaryota; kingdom Metazoa; phylum Chordata; class Mammalia; order Rodentia; family Heteromyidae; genus Perognathus; species Perognathus longimembris. The sequence goes on along the minus strand of NC_063162.1, from coordinate 18,249,181 downwards.
ATAGTGTTTGTTGCACACTGAGTCTTTCCCAGAATTCCTACAATACAATTTAAGTGATTTTTTTTCTTTATTAGTTTCTTATTTATTTATTTATTTATTTATTTATTTATTTATTTTTGCCAGTCCTGGGCCGTGGACTCAGGGTCTGAGCACTGTCCCTGGCTTCTTTTTGCTCAAGGCTAGCACTCTGCCACTTGAACCACAGTGCCACTTCTGGCCGTTTACTATATATGTGGTGTTGGGGAATCGAACCCAGGGCTTCATGTATACGAGGCAAGCACTCTTGCCATTAGGCCATATTCCCAGTCCCTCTTTATTAGTTTCTTCTATGAAATTCTACTAATTCTAGTTTAGGATGTCCTCTATTTGTTCCTTCAATCGACTCTCCAAGAAGTTTAATATGAAAGAACCAAAGAGGAAGAAATAAAAGAATAAAGAAATGAACAAAACTATTGTGGAAAAGGAAAAATTGTATACTAATAGAATGCTGTAAAAGCAGACCAGGATGTAATCTCAGCGCAATCATTTGTTAGGCCCAAGATGTGCTATGAAAAGTAATGGATCATTTTATGCATTTCTCCTATTACCCGCTCGACACTCTATTTTACCTCAACCTATACAATCTTCTTTTCCTTGGTTGGAGCTATTATATAATATGTTCCACAGAAATGTATAGGGATAGACCATATTTAGTCTGATTTCAAACCACTTAGACACATACTTTGGAGAGTAAAAACGTTCTCCCAATAGCTGGTAATTTTTCATTTCACCCATTCCCACCTTTGAAGTCATCAAAAAGGAAGGCATTTGGTTGTCAACGTTAAAACTTTACTAAACGTCATTTGGCTATCACTTAAGTAAATGTGGCACTGTGATTCTTGTGCCATCATGTTTACTACCGCACACTGATTTTTGTGACTAAGCTGAGCCTGGAATGAATGACATATGCACAATAGCACACAACTGCTGTTCTGTGACAACAAATTGCCATTGGAAATTCTCTTTATGTTTATCCCCCTCATTTTGGTTCCAGTCAGTGGGTCCTGGTTTTGCATGTTTTTTGATCATTGTAGGCAACAGAACCCCAAGGGAGAATTCTGAAAAGCTTTGTAAGGAGAAGAAAGTTTTCTCAGAATATGGAAATTGGAGCTATATGTCAGAAATGGTGGGGTTTCTGGATAGACCTGCAGTAAGTAGAAGCTTCCTATTTGTCATCAGTGCATCTTTAATGCAGATAGATCATGGAAACAGGCAGAATCTTTTGGAAGACTTCATATATTTATTTACAGATTTTGTGTCTTCATTTTGTCTCTCTCCTCCTCCTTCTTGGGAAATCTGTTTATAGGTAATTTTGAAGAACTAGAGTTAGTCTCAGGGTTTCAACTGACAAGTACTGGAATATTCTTGCTTTCATTTGCCTTTATTTACACAAATATATAACATGATTAATGGCAAGGTTTACTGCTCAAAGGCACGCACAGGGCCCATCAGTTTGCCCAATGTCAAAGATGGTATTATACAAGAGAGAAGTCTACTATAAGAAGTCTATGCCAACCTCAGTGAAATTTCACTTCGTTTCCCAAGAGACAAATCTAGAGAATGTGTGATTTCTCCTTGAATTTTAGGAAGACTGCATTCCAATTTAGAGACTTCGTAGGCTACAGGAAGGAAACATCTAATTTTAGCTTCAAGTTTGATGTGTTTGCCCAGTCCAGTATGATTGCATCTTCAGACATCCCATGGTAAAGATAACAAATCCCTTGTCAAGGACTCTAGATTTTCCTTCTTTTTTTCATATTCTACTCATTTTCCCCATTCATTTAGCATACTTTTCTCCCAATGCAGCAGGAATTTTACTTGCTACTTTATTTTTGCCCTTCCTAGTCTATCTTAGAAAAAGATGAATGTTTTGCTTTTTGCCTGCCTTATTTCCATCTGACAAACATGTACACTATCCTTAATACCAACTGTAGTATTATTTCCTGATTTTCTTCTGCCCTCATCTTCAGGTAAACTTGGTTCATAATGTAATGGGATTTCCAGGAATTTATTATTTATCTCCATTACAATTTTATTTGTATTACAGGAATTTGCATCCTTCTGATTTCGCTCATTATATTGTGAATTCTATAAGGATAAGGGTGATCTCTGACTCATGGAACAAAGCACAGTTCTTGCAGAGAATATATTAAACGCAGGATTACTGAATTAAATCAAACTCCACAACAATAATTTCATATTAAATAAGGATGCATGGACAAATGAATAACCACTTCTGAAATACAAGGATTTTTTTTTTAAATCACAAGTGGGTCGGTCACTCACAGAGACTACTCGACAACGTACTATATCAATCAGGGACCTATTTCCAATTGCATAGTGACAGGTTTACTTTCTGGCTATCAGGATATGAAATATGTTATATGTATAATTTTTATTGTATTTCAAAACAACATGAAGCCCAAATTTTTGACAACAAAAGTACATCCACTGAGCATCAAATAAGCTAATATGATGTATGCTTACAATGAAATATTTCTAATGCAGGTTATGTTTCTAGAAAGTGCCTCTTGGTTGAGAAATTCTGAAACTAGCATAAATTCATCCTTAGGTTTGCCTAACATTTTTAGAGAATAACAAATGTGCCATTCACCTAGGAAATACATCAATCTCCCAGGGGCACACTCAAAATATCAAGATTTCCACCTTGCCCATGGGATAATATAGTATTCCTTCTTTTTGCCAGTCCTGGAGTTTGGGACTCAGAGCCTGAGCCCTGTCCCTGGTTTCCTTTTGCTCAAGGCTAGCACTTTACCTCTTGAGCCACAGCACCACTTTCGGCTTTTTCTGTTTATGTGGTGCTGAGGAATCGAAGCTAGGGCTTCGACCATGCTAGGCAAGCACTCTACTGCGGAACCACATTCCCAGCTGATATTTCTTTTTAAAAAAAAAAGATGGTGTGATAGTGTGATGGTCAACTTTCTGTCATGATAATGGAGTACCATAGATCATATATATATATATACACATATATACGTATATACATATACGTATATATATGTATATGATTGGAGAGACCCATTGCTTGACCATCTATGGATACCACAAGAAGACAATTAGTCATTTAGATCAGAAGAAAGAGCAAGGCCAGGTTGTTGTGTTGGCCTTGCTCCCTCTTCTGAACCCCACTGACACCAATCAAGTACTGAATTCAGAGTATATATGCTTGTGCCATCCAGAAGATATTTAACCTTTCTACCCATTAGATACACAAATAATAAACATACTTCATATTATTTGTTAGTAAACTTGAAAATTATATTATGAGAGGATTTCTTCTAGCCTACCACATGTAGCAAACACTTCTAAGGTTTAAAACACACGTACAAGAAAGCGAAAGAGAAATTGCCCACCCCCCACCACTGTGGTAGCATGTATTCTGAGACATCATTAACAAAATCCACCTGGTACAGCTAGAAAGCAGGGACTGAGAGTAGGAGAGAGGTTTACTTATCAGTCCTCAGACTAACATTGTTTCAGAAGAACACTTAATCAGCAAAATCCATTTGTAGAAACTGAAAGGATCACCAGTCAATGCCATGATGGGAAACTCCTAACGTATCAAACACTTTCTAGAAACCATTTCAGATCATCTCTTCATCCCATGTCATTCTAGCCATTGTTTCTCAATCAGTTTTGCATAGGTGGGTGCAAGCACAACCTGGACTGTCTCACCTGGGGTCTGCTCTGTGCCTTGTGTACCTTGAGCACTCAGACTCATGTCATTCACACTTGCTTGAAAGATAATGATTGTGCATACACTCTTGGCCAATAGGGGATAAGCACCATTGGATGAATATTTCCCATTTTGCTCCTCAAGTGAACATTTTCAAGGACTATATTATAAACCTGTTAAAATGTTTCAGAGGGCTGGAAATGTGGCTTAGCAGTAGAGTGCTTGCCTAGCATGCATGAAGCCCTGGGTTTGATTTCTCAGCACCACTTAATCAGAAAAAGCCCCAAGTGGCACTGTGGCTCAACTGGCAGATTGCTAGCCTTGAGCAAAAAGAAGCCACAGATGGTGCTCAGGCCCAGAGTTCAAGCCCCAGGACTGGCAAAACAAACAAACAAACAAACAAACAAACAAACATGTTTTAGAGGAGCAAGCACAAGTTTCCCATAATTCCTTGGTGCCAACTCAGCAACATAATCCTAAATTAAAGTTTCATCTTCCCAATAAAATTGCTTCTGTCTCTTGCCCCTGTTCCCTGTCCTCAACGCTTCCTGTAAGGGGAAGAAAATCAAGGTAATACACATTTTGCAATTTGGCAGTATTTTCTTTCTTCCACCTTCCCAGCCCTGCAGTATTTTTTTTAATAAAGCATTTCTCCTTTACATTTATCAAGTCCTTTTCTTTAGGAACCTGTTTGGAAAGATCTTTCCTTCCTTCCTTCTTTCCTTCTTTCCTTCCTTCCTTCCTTCCTTCCTTCCTTCCTTCCTTCCTTCCTTCCTTCCTTCCTTTCCTTTCCTTTTTTCTTCCTCTTTTTCCTTCTTTTCCTCCTCTTGCTTCTCTTCTTCCTCCTATTGTTATTATCAAGTTTGAGCCCAAGTTTCTTAAATTGTTAGGGTGATGGTCCATGCTAGCTCTTTTTGCTCTGCTTATTTTGAGGATAGTTTCACCTTTTAATTTGCTCTTTCTTCCCATAAGTTGGATCTTTTTTAGGCTGCCATAGGGCTGTAAGTAATTGCGGTATAATTATAATTCTATTTCAGGAAGAACAATAGGGGGAGGCTTCAATTTATTTAGGAAACATCCTCAAGTTCTTCCCAATAACTGAGCAACAATTGCTTTCTCTTGGATGATCTTTAAAATAGTTTACATGAAAAAAAATCCCTACCACCCACGTTGCCAGGTACATATAAAGTATACAGACAAGTTAAACCCAAGCTAAAATACAAAGTCACCACAAGAGATGCTTTAAATATCCCTTCCTAAACTGCCTGTAAGGATAGTCAAATCATTTTGTAGAAAGTCCTGAATTTTTAACTTGGTGTTGATATGGTGGCACTTGCTTTTGTTGTTGTTGTTACCATAGTTATGTGAAGCAGTTAACACAAAATAGTAGAGAAGGGCCACTTCTCCTTCTTGAACATCTGGAATGTATACTTTTTTTTCTCTTAGGTTGGCAGAGATAGGCATAGCAGTTTAAAGACTATCATCCTAACTTGAAAAAACAACAAAGATAATAATCAAGTGCTAGTCTTCTGGTTTCTGATCCATATGGATGAACATTAACCAAAGAGATGAGTAAAAAATATAAAATGTATGCATCTATTTAATCAGAAATACCTAAGCTATAAAACACTAGTAAATGAAGTTAAAAGAAATTTAAGAAAATGAAATGAAATGCAAGATTGCGGATAATAAAGCAATAAGGGTATGGGTTCTTTTCTTCTCTTAGTTGATTCATAGTTTTAAGATAATATAATTTATAATTAGAACTGGTCTCTTGTCTTGAATTGATAAAATGTTCATTCAACATTCATAGAAAAGTATAAGAGGTAGCCAAAACAATTTTGAAAATAAAAAACAAATTTAGAGGAAGTACTCTATATATTCCATGGCCCATCATAAAGCTACAATAATAAAAATTGAACAGCATTGAAATAAGGAATCTGGAAATAGACCTAGGTATATACACTCAAAGAAATTCAATAGGGAAACATAAAATTTTAACAAATAGTCTGAAACTACTGCATACTCATACTAAAAAGAAAAAAGAAGCGTATGAACCTTGACTTCTAACTCACACTATATATTAGAAAGACATGAAATGCATCATAAGCTTAAATGTAACTAATAAAACTAGAAAATATCTAGAAGAACATAGAAGAAAATCTTTGCAATAAAATAAAATGATGCCTTTTCAATGTAGAGGGTTTTTTCCTTTATTTTAGTATTCAATAAGAAAATGTTTCATATAATACAACTTCTAAGTAAAACCTCAAAAGTTGCCTATCCTGTGCTAAGATAATTCAGTCACTACAAAGAGGAAAATGGGTAGTTTTGCACTAGAATGGCCTGTGATTCTTGGTTAAGAATGTAGAATATTCTATTCACATCCTAATAGCTCCATTTAACTATGACTTGGAATAAATCACTGAACTCTCCCCGGTTTCATTGCTTAAAATGGGTATACCATTATTGTCTAATTCTTTATGAGATTTGGACAAGATAATATAGGAAGGCCTTATGGAAGAGTTCCTTGGCTTATTGACTCAGAATCTACACCCAGTACAACTGCTGCTGCTGCTTTACTAGTGATGATATGATAATCTTGGTCATCATTTCTCTATTTCATTACAGGACTCTTGCATTAATGCAGGCACAAGGCTACCTTCTCTGGAGCCAGAGTAGCTGTAGTCAAGTCTCAATATTGCCTCTTGCTTTGCAGCATACCTATGGACAAGTTATTTTGTTTAGTTATCTCAGTTTCCCTGTGGTGTAAGATGGGAAGTATGGTGGTGAGCTTACAAGGACTATAAGAGGTATAAGTAGTTTAATATTCATAAAATATTAGAAAATATATATGACAAATATGGCACTTGCCATCACTGTTATTATTTATAACATCAGCTCTATAGCTGGAGACTGATTCTGAAAATCAAAGTTATTCTACTTTCAGCTCTCCCTCCTTGTGTGCTGCTTTGGGGGCTCTTGTGTTTAGATCCTTATCTAACTAAGCTAACTAATTTCCAAAGCATTTATCCTAATTAGTCAAGGAAGAACCAAAGGAATTTCATAACTTATTAAAGTAAGCAATTTGTTGAACACTAACTCAAGGGATGATGGCTTTATATTCAACACTTTGTCCAATTGCTTCTAAGCTGTATTCTTATGGTCAGTGCCTCAGGAACAGATCCTGAAGGCAGTGTTTGCCAAAAGCAAGCACTGAGAGAGGAAGAGAAAAAATACAAACGGAAAGATAAAACTAGGAAAGCTGTGATCTAGGGCCGAAAGTCCCGCTCTAGGATTTCATCCTCTATTATGTATCCTAGAAGAATGGTAAGCCATATGAGGACAGAGTATATACGAGTCCTTTCCACTTCATATCCTTTGCCAAGCCCATTTTCTGCTTAATGAATATTGCTTGGCTAGACACAAAAAGAGATTTCTCTTGTAAAATATTAGCAATGCTTACATTAGTTAGAGACTCAGGATTTTCTGCCGATTTGATAAGACCACGGTCAAGTCATTAAGCACGAGATTCTGTAGCAGACAACGGTGTAAACCCGTCTTCAGTAAGCTCAAGTTATGGATAAATATTTGAAGGATACAAATACTTACCTATATCACATATCCATAAAGAGGAAAAATTTTCTGGAAATAAACATGACATTTTTTAAAATTAAGTAAGGAGTTAAAAACAGTGGTGAGACTGTAAGGGAAAGAACAAAAGAGGAAAAATAACCTATGTCTATAATCACAAGCATCAACATAATAATTAAAACTTACTGAGCACTTGCCCTCTGCCACGTATTTTCGAATTAAATTGGAGACTATATTGAATCTACTTCATGAGGTTTCAGGATAGGGGCTATTGTCACTTCTACTATAAGCACGTGAAAAAAAGTTTACTCCAATTATATTGTTTACTGCTGGGTCTCGTGCAATTAACCACTACACTTTCCTGTCATTTAAACTATGTATTCCTTGTCCCTCATGGCATGAGGGACAAGGCAACAAACAGTACAAGAAATGTATCCAATGCCCAACGTATGATACTGTAACCTCTCTGTACGTCAGTTTGATAATAAAAATTTGAGGAAAAAAAAAACTATGTATTCCTTTACAAAGAGTTTTCATGTACATTGCTAAGCTTTATAGTTACAAAAACCAAAGCTAAATTTATTAGCCCCAAATCACGAACCTTGTGAAATATAATCCTATAAACTTTATATTCAACCCTGAATATAAATCAATATGCCTGTACTCCACCACTCCATTTTTTTTTTCCATTTCAGAATCTGGAAATTAGGAGGAAAATGTCTCTTGTTCCCCTTGAATTCAAATGTGAAAGCATCTGTCATTGTGTGTTCCATAGAAGCCATTGCTTTTTCCCTGAAGGGATTAGACATAGGCTCCAGTGCAGCTTCTTCATGGAGCCACTAATATCCATTTGTATTATTTGTGCTTGAAAGAGTCTCTCGGTTTCTCTTTTAGTAACTATTATGATGGCTTTAAAGGAGAAAGAAGTTAGAAATATAAAGATTTAACAGGGTCTCATAAACCCTGAATACAGTTATTGCTGTTTGTACTGTATTTAGGGGGGGGCAGTAGAAATACATTTGTGGAACATTTAAATATGCTTTTAAAATTATTAATCTTGGTATTGTTATTATTATTATATTTAAGTAGTTGTACAAAGGAGTTGCTATTCAACCAAGCAGTTTATGAATACAACGTGTCATGAGCCTCATGGCTGACTTTCATCCTTCTCACCATCCCTCTCTACTCACCCCTTCCTTCACTTTTCTTAATTTTGGACACTACATTGAATTCTTGACGGCATTTTCTCCCTTTTTTTCTGTGTTTCATCTATCACTAAATCGGGTGATGATTGTGCTAGTCGTGAATCCCAGTTACTCTTCAGTCTTCTTTGATAGAAATCCAGGGAGATGTAATTTTTAAGTACCATGTCATTTCTCCATAAATACAGTAAAATGAAATGCATCAGAATTCTTCTCAATTTGGGTTAAAAAAAGGATGAAAATATTGTTAATATTTAAATTTTTATGTTCATCTCCATGAGAGTTAGATCATTTTGTGCTGTTTTTTAACCCTGTGGTTAGTGTTTCCCACCAGTTGCTTAACAGTTACCTACCAGCATCAGTCATAGCCCCTAAAATGATGTTATACATGCTAGATCTCCAACAACTTCCATGTCAGCTATACATTTCTGAAAGGAAGCCAGGAGTCAGTGAATTGCTCACACCTGTACCTAGCTACTCAGGATCCTAAGATGGGAGGATCCCACTTTGAAGCCAACCCAGGCAGGAAAGTCCATAAGACCCTTATTTCCAATTAACCATCAAAGAGCCAGAGAAGAAGCTGTGGCTCAAGTAGTAGAACGCAAGCCATGAGCAAAAAGCACAATGACAGCATTCAGAAAACTGAGTTCAAGACCTAAGACCAGCAAAAAAATCTGAAAGTACATTTAACATAACATCCATAGGAAATGAAGCTCAGTGTAAACTCTTTGTGTCATTGCGAGTCACAGGAACTCATATACACACAGTTCTAACGGGCTTCCCTTTCCTCTCTAGGGGCAAGCCAGCATTTATAAATGAAACCACAGTTTAGCTGGATTTCAACAGCAGCATTTTCCTCTACAGTTAAATCCCATTTTCATAATGCTTTTGAACGCAGAGGAGAATATCTGATCAAGCGCTCAGATTTCCGGGCTCGCTAGTCGATGTTCACAGGTACACAGAAGTTTCCATGAATACTCAATTTATTCCTGACAAGAGATTTATTCAGTGTCATCAACTAAAACCGAACACATTTTGCCAGCTTTACCCAATTACATCGGTAATACTCCACTCCATGCACTGAACAAATCTATTTTCTGATTTCTCAGAAAGGCATATGTCACTTAGAGACAAAAATTCATAAAACACTCAACTTTCCAAATCCAATTCACTGTCTTTCTAAATTGCATTTTGGTCAATCTCATGGAAGATACATAAGGGGAAAAAACAGACCTTGAAAATAGGTAGGCTTTTAAATGGACCCTTTCTTTTGTTATGTTCTTTTGTGATTATTTTCTTGGATTTCCCCCTATTCTTTTCTCTGCAGAATAGCTTCCATTTTTTAAACTCTGTGTGAATATGCACACATAGTCAGTGAGTCTCAAAAGAGCCTTCTGTTAAACAAAGACAGGACACAGATTTTTGGATTTACAAGGGTCAGGGTCATACTTGAGCCAACTCAGACCTTTATTAGTGGGGTAAACAGTTGTGTAGAGGACTAGAGAGACTCATCTTACCAGTATTGCAGTGAAAAAAGCAGTGCTGTTATAAAAAACAGAATAGCTCCCTAATAAATGCAATGATGTTAATTGTAATATTTGTCAGCAACTGTATTAACATTATTAATTATACAATCATTAAGTGCTATAATCTGATTTGTTAGCATTGTTATATCTTAAAAAAATACTATAATCATTTGAAATACTTGCTGTCGATGTACCAAGTATATGCTAAAATGTAAAATCATGAAACTTAAAACCATTATGAAAGGTGATTGCAGCCATGAAAGTAGAGGATCAAGAGTAGGAGGATGTTGGCACAAACAAGCCACATTCTTCTGGTCTGAGTGCTTCATTACCTCTGCTCTTATTTCTTTTTGCTTTATTTTTCTGTCCTTCTGTTCTCCATTAAGTTCTAAAAAGTGTTCACCAAAATCTATTCCTTAGCAGTTTCAAAACCAAGGTTGATGGTACTCCCTCCTTTTAACTGTTTCCCAGTCTTTGCTTTCCTCCTGTCTTGTGTGGCATTTCAAAATACAAACTATTTTCTGAATAAACTTCACAGTTAGTGACCAAGTTATTGTCAAGTGAGAACATCTCTTAGCTTCTTCTAAGGAGCTCATAATATGGCTTCTTTACCAGCTCATCCACAAATCCCTGTATGGTCAGTTCCTAGTGCCACAGCAAATATGGATAAACCAGAGCCAGGACAGCACCACGGCATACTTACCCATGCCTGGGGAACAAGTATTGGTATTTGAAGATTACCGGGAGAGATACCATCTTGCCTGCAACCCAGGACACCTTACGTCATCTCTTGTTGTCTTCCTGCTCTTGCCTAATTCATACTTCCTGAGGACAGAAGAGGCATTTGAATGCAGAAACAAATGCAACATTTTTCTGTTGGTTCAAGTAATTGGAATAATGGGACTTCGTTTGATTTACATTTTGAGATATTGGAAGCATAAAAGGTAGCTCTATGTATTCACCGCATATATATATATATATATATATATAGCTCATGAGTGAAAAATGAATGTTTCTCATTTCTAAATTAAAGAATATGTGTGAGATTGCAATGCCTACCTTTGTCTAGATTTGTTCTGTTAAAATATAGACTATTTCTTTAAAAGTTTTATATTAAATTGTAATCTCAGCAGTCTGGTTATAGAAGCAAGATATTTGAGAGTTCAAGGCCCTCTGAGGCTGTATTGTAAGTTCTAAGGCAGCCATGAGCTACATAGCAAGATGATCACAGAACAATAATAACAAATAAAAAATTAAGTAAAAATAGAATGATAACTTTATTTTTCAAGATTTTTCTTCTCCTGACAGACTGTAAAGAAATACACATTTTTCCCCTTTCAAATTGCAGGGGATAATCTCCTCCCTGTCAGTGTGAATCATGCCAAAGCTCCGTGCTATTTTCTTAGAAGTAATTAATCTTTGACATCATCTTTTCAAAATTCACAATATTTCAGATTTATGTTTCCACACGGGTCTCTCTATGGTAGGTTACAGGAACAAAACCCTATTTTTATGTTTGACATAAAAAATTTATCTGTCCAACAAATGCTAACTTCTATAATATTGTGATGTTGCTGAATGTGCTAATTCCTGTCCTAGGAGACTCTCAGCCCTAGAGTGTTGAATCAAATGGCTCACAATAGCTTCAGATGGAGTGTTCAAACTTGAATCAACCTCCCCAAACTCCCAGGGTCTTTCCATCACTAGTGTGAAAGCACCCATCACTTCTAATGAGCTGGGTTCATACAAAGGCTAAATGCATTTGTTATCTTGCAAGCTTTGCCCGATGAAGTCAGAGGGGAGTTTTACTTCAAATATGTGTGGAGGCACTACATTTTCAATGATTATTATATGAACCATAAAAGCAGTATAATATGCAGGACCCACAGATATGCTATATTCATGGCCTCTGTTTTATTTTTAATTTTCTTTATTTGTAGTACCTGTTTCCCTAGATGACTTCAGCTTCCTCTGCCTTACGTAGGAATCAATGAGCTTCATCAAATGTGGTTTAAAACTGCCTTTGAAAACTTTATTTTTATGTCTCTTTAAATGAGGTTTGATCCAAGTGTTAATGCTAAAGTCATTTAGACACTGACAAATCCCTTCTCAGCTTAAAGCTAATCATCTCATGTAAGAGTCCTAGACTGCAAAGTAAATGTGGTTCTGCTACTGCAGTCTTCATCATGACCCAACCAACCCTTTGATGACTTACCTGGGTATTTTCCAAGTAAACAGAAAAACTCTAAGCTATAAATCATGATTCTGGTTAAAAAAAAAACCCAGATGCCCTTCTACAGATGAATGGATCCAAAAAAATGTGGTACACAATGAAATACTACATAGTGATTAGAAATGATAAAATATTGGTATTCGCAGGGAAATGGTCAGAACTTGAACAAATAATGTTGAGCGAGACAAGCCTCAAACACAGAAAACAAAGGGGCATGATCTCCTTGATATATGACTGTTAAGGTGGGGGGTGGTGGACAGTAGACACCAGGTCTGTGAAACAAAAAAACTTCTTGTCAAATGGTATTTCCCACAGGTTTGGGTCAGCGACCTTACATTATGTAACTAAAACCAAACAACTACTAAACATAAAAAGGTCTAAAATAGACCTCTCAGTGGATCAGAATAGCTCAAAAGCTATATATGTATGATCATATAAGACAAGGATCAGCAAGCTCTATTGTTGACATTATATTTAAAGTTCTAGGTGAATTTCCTTTGGCATATGCCACGTGGCTACTGTATATGTTTTTGGTACACTGGGTATTGTATATATGCCTACCTGATCTAGGGAAGGGAAAAAAAATGAGGGTGTAAGATATCAACAAGAAATGTACTTACTGCCCTATTATGTAACTGTACCCCTTTTGCACAACACCTTGTCAACAAAATTTTCTCATTAATAAATTAAAAAAGACAAAAAGAAAACAGTTAATTCATAGAGACCAGTTATGTCTCTACTAACTTAAAGAGAACTTATCATGAAAGGTGAAATCAAATGAGAAAGAAATTATATGGTGTGGTGCTCTTATCTTTGCTTTGATATGGAAGGCAGAAGTAGCAAGCCTTACTCTCCTTATTTCCTAGAAGTGCTCCATGCCTCTATGATTTCTCCTCAGAGTCCTGTACATACATTTTTCCCAAGGGCCCTCCCATCATACCACAATGACAAGCACACTCATCTGTCTTTCCAAATAGAGTTTATGCCACTCTGGTTCTACAGAGTATAACATAGTGCTTAATACAAACTTTGCAAATATTGGGAGGAAAGATGGAGGAAAAATGAAAAAAGAAAAAAAAAAGATTGAAGTGAAAAGGAATCGGAAGGGGGAAAAAACAAACGGAAAAAGTATATATACTATTTGTGGATTATTTAGCTAGAAAAATGGAGATTTTTATTTTAACAAGAACATTTAAAAAGATCAAAATACTCTGTGGTATTAAAATGACTTGAGAAAGATAACTTAATAGATAAACACATCATTATTATAGAATGAATGTTTCAGGCTGATTCTGGTTTTCAGTCAGTATAAAACGATTTCTGCAGGATGCGAATATGGCTAATGGTAGAGTGCTTTCTTAGCATGCATGAAGCCCTGGGTTTGATTCTTCAGCACCACATAAACAGAAAAGGCTGAAAGTGGTTCTGTGACTTAAGAGGTAGAGTGTTAGCCTTGAGCAAAAAGAACCCAGAGACAGTGCTCAGGCCCTGAGTTCAAGCCCCAGGACTGGGGATTTCTGGCAGGCACCATTGGCTCATCCCTGTAATCTTAACTACTGAGGAGGCTGAGATCTTAGAATCAAGGTTCAAAGCCAGGCCTAGCAGGAAAGTCTGTGAGACTCTTAACTCCCTTAAACTACTGAAAAAAGCCAGAAGTGGCACTGTGGCTCAAGTGGTAAAGCACTGGCCTTAAGCAGAAGCAGCTCAAGGATAACACCCAGTCCCAGAGAACAAGAAAGAAGAATGAAGAAAGGAAGAGGAGGAAAAGGAAGAGAGGAGAAAGAGGAGGACAAGGAGGTTGACAAAGAGGAGGATGAGGAACAGGAGGATGAGGATGAGGAGGAGGAGAAGGAGGAGGAGGAGTTGTTTTAAATTAAGGTGCAAGTTTTACAGTGGGAAGTAAACATGTCAGTGCTGTATTTCTTGTGATTTTTCCTGCTTATCCTATATTTCATTCCAAAATACACAATATTTTGTGACAATGTAAGAAAACAGTAAAGATGATGAGTGAATCTCTGTTCACTCACTTAAAATCAAGTTCATCACCTAAACATACCCACTCTCAAATATCTTTCTCCATAAAGGGTAGGAAGATGGTGAAATGTAGACTAGCCAAACATTTGTCTATCTCCACGAGCCAGGAATAAATGCTCAGATACACAACTGCAAAGACAAGTTGACATGTTAATAAACTACGAAAGGACACCAATAAAAGTCTAGAATGATTGTGATCAGAGAAAAACACCTAACCTTTGACCTATAAAGGATCAAAGCAATAACAAAGCCATTCCGTGCCTGAGCCTCCTGCAGAATCTGGGAGGGAGAATTTGGGAGGCTGTATTCTTTGCCCATCCTGGCAACAGGGCAAGACCTGGTCTCCAAATGAAATTATCTATATATTCAAACATCACACGGCAATCCACAAATATCCACAACTTCATGTTCATTTATAATGCAAAATCATGAATTAAAGACAAGTAGACATTCTCACCTAGCCTGGGTATCTATTTCATTAACCAACTTTTTCTTTAGGTTTGACAGGATTGTCCTTTCAAAACAAAAATATTAAATTTACTTCTCTTCCTTTTGCTCTATGGTCCTTAAAATGACATATTTTTTTCTTCCTTTTGGAAATCCATTGCAAGTGACACAACTTAAAGACGCCTTCCTGTTTTTTGCTCCTGCACGTGTGCCACCTGCACTCAGTAGCATGGTTAGGATGCTGGAACTGGGTGTCCGCGGCATCCCCGCCAACTTGCACATGTCATCGTCCTCTCTCTCTTCCTTCTACTCATAGCTTCCAGGTGCATTTCTTTTTGTGGGTTCTGGGGCCTGGGCACTGTCTCTGATCTCTTCAGCTCAAGGCTAGTGCTCTATCACTTGAGCCACAGCTCAGCTCCACTTCCAGTTTTCTGGTGGTTCATTGGAGATAAGAGTCTCACAGACTGACCTACCTGGGTGGGCTCTGAACTGCAATCCTCAGATCTCAGCCTCCTGCATAGCTAGGATTCCAGATACATTTTTAATTAATGCACAAACAAATGAGAGACAGGCAGCTTTCTGAAGATGTAGAAACTCAGCATCTTCCACTGCTTAGAATTTTGGAGCTAACTAATTGTAAAATGAAGTCTTCTTTTAATCCACCACAGCCTACTTGACTTGGCCCCAATACCTCCCCCAGTGAATTTGAGTATTTTTGTTTGTTTGTTTTTTGCTTACATTCCCTTATAGTACTGTGGTAACTGGAAGTCATTACTTGGATATTTATCAAATCTCAGAAAAGACTGTTTTAGCTTTCTATGAGATCATTCTTTGACACCTCTTAACTATACTATTATGAGAGAACTATTAACAATAATTCACTATATGAGGACAGTTTTAGGATGACAGTGTGAATAGTGGGTACACGGTGAAGAGGCTTAAAATGAAAAGCAAAGGTTTGAATAAGATGGAATTGACTGGGGAAATATTCACTAAAAGCTATTTACAACAAAGCTTTCACTGAATTTTGCGGAAGCAAATTGAATATCATGGTTACAAAAAATGGATATGGTGTTAGTAAAACAAGGAAAGAGAAAGAAGAATAAGAGAAGAAAAGATAAGTCAGCACAGATAATTAAACTTGTCACATATAGTTTCAAATTTTGGTTTCTTCCTTGGAAAAATGAGTAAACTGAATATCTTTCTTTAATTTACAAGTTTACTTCAAGGATAAGCAGGACAAGACCTTGATTTATATGTGTCACGTTCATTGAAGCATTGTTTATCATAGCAAAGATACGAAATCAACCTATATGCCCCTCAGTAGATGAGTTGATCAAGAAAATGTGATATATATATATATGCAATGGAATTCTACTCATCCATCAGAAAGAATGATATTGTACCATTCATAAGGAAATGGAAAGGCTTGGAAAAAATATATTAAGCCAAGTAAGCCAGAGCCAGAGAAACATAGGCTGCAAGGTTTCCCTTATTTGTGGTAACTAGAATGTGTCTATAAATCTACAAGTAAACATGCTGAATGATTAATAAATATGTGTGTGTGTGCAAATGTGTGTGCACACTGGGACATGATAAATTATATAGGACCCTAGTCGTTAACATACTGAGGCCAAAGGAGGAGTAGTGGACAAAGGCTCAATAGCTTATGTGCATATGATCATATAAAATAATATTCTGTGAAATGAACTCTGAGTAAAGGAAACAAGAGACAAATTTTAGCTGCCATTGTTGATTTTTTTTTGTTTCCTTTGTTTCTTGTTAGTTTGTATTTGGGAGGGCAAAGAAGGGTACATAAAAGATGGAACAAAGATAAACAAATACAGTGGAAGTACTCACTAGACACTGTAGAAAGAACTGGCTATCTTGTGGGTAGAAATCAGAGGAAATGACTAGCAGAGAGTGATAAAAGGGAAAACATGGGTCAAAAAGAATTGTACTCATTACTCATTACCTGATTTGTGTAACTGTAACCCCTCTATCTCCTCTACAATAACAATAAAACAAGTGTCTTTTAGATCCATTGGCTTGATGATAGGAAGAACAACTCAGCATAAAACATGGCCTGTTGAGCTGGGCTGTGGTAGGTTCTCTTTATCCTGTGTTGCATTGTCTCCATTCTCATTCTGCTTCCAAACCTGGCACTGCACAAACTTTAAGGAGTTAAACGAGAACTGACTTTATTAGCCTATATTAACTGTACAAATAAAATGGAAGGACTTGGAAAAAAATATACTAAGTGAGCCAGACTCAAAGAAACATGGACTCTATGGTCTCCTTCATAGGGAATAATTACCACAGATTTAGGCTAGTCACAGCAGAGGATCACAAGAGCCTAATAGCTATGCCCTTATGAATGCATAAGATGATGCTAAGTGAAATGAACTCCATGTTATGGAAACGACTGTTATATCATTGTTGTAATTACTTTCTACATGCCATGTGAAACCATAGCTTCTATTGTGGATGATCCTCCTGTATCCCCTTCCTGTGGTTGTACTTGCACTATCACTGTAACTTATCTGAGTACATTGGAAACTGTATAAACTGGTATTAGAACTAGGGAATTGAAAGGGAATATCAAAATCGAGAGACAAAGGATAAAAAGACAAACGACTCCAAAAGCAATACTTGCAAAACCATTTGGTGTAAACCAACTGAACAACTCATGGGGGGAGAGGGAAAGGGGGAGGGGGAGGGGAGAGTGAGGGAGGAGGTAACAAATAGTACAAGAAATGTACCCAAGGCCTAACATATGAAACTGTAACCTCTCTGTATATCACTTTGACAATAAATAAGAAAAAATTAAAATTAAAAAAAAAGTTTCATGATGGATTTTAAACATGCGAATAAAGTAATTTATACCCACACTAAACCCCTTTCTTGCCTTCATGCTGGTCTCCTTTCCTACCATCTTTCTACTTTCATGTATTTTTTATTTCTTTTCTCTTTCCCTTTTTTATACCTCAGGCCACAAATACATCATAGGTCACCAGACTGATTTTCATTATGTCGTTCACATGTCACTGGGAATAGATCAACTTTCTATTCAGCTTACCTGGATACTTTCAATTACCCTGGATATGTTATTATACTTGTGATTTATGCATTTTAATTACCTCCTCCTAAATAGTTTTTTGTTTGTGTTTTTCTTGTTTTACATGTTGGCTACAATGGACTTCATAAACACTATTTCATTAGAGAGAGAAAGAAATAAACTTCCAATGATGACTAGAGAATCACCACTGCCCAAATGAGTTGGAAATGTGAATTCTCAGGAGTTGTTCTGAGCCATCTCGGTTTGAGGAATCTTTCAGCTGATTCTGGTGTGCATGTTGAAGCCATTGGCTTGGGGCAAGCTTGGGACTAAGTATATTGATCCATGTTTGTCTCCCTATTGATTATCTTTTTCTCTCATCAAAGCTGAGTGTGCTTTGGGCATTGGAAAATCTAGTACGCTTTTTCCAAACAATTGGCTGTTAATATTACAACAAATATTCCAAAAAATCAGACAAAATTGCCATGAAATATTAAATATTAGAGAAGATAATAATATGTAAAGTGGTATTTATAGCCCCTGAGTAAAAGCATTGGTTTCTCCTTACTGAACACTTAAGACTATTTTGAAAGGGCACCACAGAACATACCCAATGTTTGCTTAACAATGGATCCTACCAACATCAGGTGCACCTGATAGCGAATTCCATACATGCCCATAGTGCACTTTGAACATTCAATGACTTCCACATCTAATTAATTTTGTAACACCAGGCCTATTGACTTTTCTGGACAAAGTTGGCAATTGGTTAAGGAGAAGGAGGAAGTGGAAACCAATGAAAATATTTGGAATTATTTATATAATGTTCTACACTTATAATCTTATGTAATGTGACCTTGCATAATAATATGTTTTTAGATGTTTTTAAAATGTACAGTCAGTGCAGAATGTTAATTATGTTCACATTGTGTTTAAGGTTTGTGATTAAGCACATTTACAGATTTTTTTAATCTTCTACATTTAAACCTCTACATCCAGTAATCCACAACATCATTGCTTTTCTCTTACCATCCTATGAATTAACTACTTTATACATAGAAATTGTTTTTTTGTCTAGCACAGCACAGTTTCTATTTTTCCCTATCAAAGCCTACTATGTATTAAAACCAACTTAAATACTACTCTTGGCATTTAAGTGTTATTGCTTTTTTTAACCAATATGAATGGATTCAAATTGTTAATGAATGATCCACTCCATAAGCTATTCTTCTGACCATCTCTTATAAATATACACTAAGATTTCCCATTTCTCTCTTGCCAACCCATTCAAATCACCTTACTGTGTTCCCTTTATCTATAAAACCTCTGACCTCCATCTGAGTTCCAGTTCCCCCGTTCATTCCATCCTGGTTTCTCCTTTTCTGAGCCCTGGCTTCCCCACAGATGTTATTGCTTCACTACACATGATGTCAAGAAGAATAATGGCCTCTTTTTGCTCATAGAGACCTTAAATTCCAACCAATTCGATGATTTGTTGGATGCTTGAACCTGGTCAACCAGCTTGTCCACTTCCAGAAATGTCTGAACTGCATTCTATTCTTGCACATCTATGCTGGGAATCTCTTTTTTATTTGGAATCAAAATTTGTACCATGATACCATCGTGACATCTATTTATTCCTTTAAATAACCACTTTAAATGCCACAGGGTGTATATAACTTTAATATAATGCCATTATGAATCTTCTTTTTCAGTTAAATATTTTTCATTTAAAAAATTTTTCAAAGGTTTTTTTCTCACTCAGCTATCTACTACATTAAAATCAAGCATCATCTCTAAATGTAGAGGGGAAAAAGGTAGAGTATTTGCCTAGTAATCACAAGGTCCTGATTTGAAAACTTCTGTACTGTCAGAAATAAATAAACTTAAAAAGCATAACCAGACATTTGTAAGTTCTGTGTTTCTCATCCAAATTAACTGAAAACTTAATTGTCTCATAGTTACATTTAATAAAGTTTAAGGTCGCAGTTTTATTACTGACTTGGATGATGTCTGTGGGTTCATTTTTCTGATAAACTCATTAAACGCATGGCTTATTTTCTGAGACAGATTTGCTCAATCCTAGTTTCATTCTTTTTTGTCTATTTTTCTCTTTCCATTTTACACTGTGTGCCTTTCTTATATATAGTATCCATAAGAATAAGTTATGTCTTGGCATGTATAGATATAAACAAGTTTTATCAGTCCCTACTTCTAAAGCAGGACAGATCACATTTAATAAACACAAATGCATAAATGAAGAAAACTATGCAAATTTTCCTATCTTACTACTTTTAAATTTTCTTAAGTAAGGAACTAATTCTTTTCCTTTCTTTTATTTCTTTTCTTTTTTCTTTTCTTTTCTTTTTTTTTTTTTTGCCAGTCCTGGGGCTTGAACCCTGGGCCTGAGCACTGTCCCTGGCTTCCTTTTGCTCAAGGCTAGGACTTTACCACTTGAGCTACAGCACCACTTCTGACTTTTCGTGTGTATGTGGTGCTGAGAAATCAAACCCGGGGCTTCATGCATGCTAGGTGAGCACTCTACCACTAAGTCACATCCCCAGCCCCAGAACTAATTCTTAATTCTCAACATATTGGAGAATCTCCAAACTTTTCTTCCAAACAAAACTCAACTTTGGAAATGTCTACCCTAACCTGAAGCCAGGTAGCTGCTAAAGACTTTCCTAATTAACAGTCCCCAAAACCATTAAATGTATTTGCAAGCGGAAGACTCTTTCCTGTGATGTGAACCAGGATAAGAAAAGATAAGGCCCTGTATCTATTTCTGGTTCTATCACCAAATTGAAATTGAGAGACAATTAACATACCCCAGTTTCCACATTTGTAAAAAGCCTAAAAAGTCACTAGGATGTTGAGAAAACAGAAGCTGTGAAACATTTCCATGCAGGTAGAACAAAGTGAATTTCTAGTTAGCTATTGCCTTAGATTTAGTGTGTGCTGTGATTCTACCTCACAATGTTGTCAGATATTTTGTGTGTGTGTGTGTGTGTAAGAGTGAGAGACCAAAAGAAAGCCGATAAATAAGATAAATTAGCCAAGAAAAATTTACTTAATCATGTAATACTAAGTACATCTCTTTTTTTAAAAAAAACTTGCTTTGAGTCTATAAAAATAATAAAAACACTCATAGGTTACCAGTTATTTTCCTTTGGAGATTGGCTAGGATAATATCAATCATATTATTACAAACCTACATGACACCTAGATCTACAGTGATTAATTTTCTGAAAAATTAGTTTTATTAATATTCTGGATAAATCTACTTTGTTTTTATCATTTTACATTTTATCTTCATAAATTTGAATTTGTTTGCTTTCAAATTAGTTGATATACATTTTAACTGATAATTTTTGACATGTGAAGATTTGTCAAGATTTTTTTTTATTTTATTATTATTATTTTTTTTGGCCAGTCCTGGGGCCTGGACTCAGGGGCTGAGCACTGTCCCTGGCTTCTCTTTGCTCAAGGCTAGCACTCTGCCACTTGAGCCACAGCGCCACTTCTGGCCATTTTCTGTATATGTGGTGCTGGGGAATTGAACCCAGGGCCTCATGTATACGAGGCAAACACTCTTGCCACTAGGCCATATCCCCAGCCCCTTGTCAAGATATTTTATTTGGAGTAGTACTTATAAATGTATAATTAACGACAAATTCACTGCAGTTCATGTATATATAATATACATATACTGCATTTGATATTCAGTATGATACATTAATATATGTATAAATCTGTAATGATAGCATATGGTTAATTAGCATTTTATATCCCCAAACATTTCTTTTCTTTCTTTTACATTGGGAAATTTCAAAATTTTCTCATGTTACCTTGAAATATGTAATAAAGCATTGTAAATTATGATCATCTTATAGTTCTAAAGAGAAATCCTCATATGTAGGCTCATTTTAATCTGAAGTAAGGGAATTTAAGCTTAAGTATTATTTTAAGAAATTTGCAATGATTGGCCTAAGATTATTTAGAAATCTTGAATACAAAATTATTTAGTAGGAAGGAAATTCACTCAGCAGTTGTAAGTCTTCTAGTGACCTTTGGTCTGACTATTTTATTAACGTGTTATTAGAGTTTAATTTAGTACAGAAACTTTATTTTCCATGAGTAATTAGAATCAGAAAAGAATAGGAGTTTAGAAACATCATGGCCTCAGAAAGTTTCCAGTTCAGAAAATTAGCCATGTCTCTGAAAGCTCTCACAATGACTGACTAACTCTAGGAATAGTTCCTGATTAATTTAGATTGTGGATAGAATGTGTACTATGTTGACTCAGTGTTATTATTGTAAATCTTCTAAGACATAATAATTGATGTCAATCCTATCATAGTTTTTGAGCATCAGTACTCTGCTTCGCTTACCTATATGTCTTTCAGGAGAAAAAGGTTAGAATGGTGCTTTATAGATTAGAAGAATTTCACAGGTGCCTCCTGCAAGAAGTGATTAACACTTTGATTCTAGCTTTCATGAGTGTCGTGGGAATTATATTCTCATTCTAGATGAGCTATGTACAGGTGAGTACAGTTCAACTGAGCCAGATAAATGACAGAACATATCTTCAATGGAGTTGTGGAGTGAGCAGGAGTGATGGGAAAATAAAGAGGAAAGGGAGTTGAAAGTAGGGAAGCAGTTGGAGTGATGGATTATTCAGGCTCTCAATTAAATGTGAAATTAAATGAATCCAGCTTTGAGAAATTGGAAGAGAAAGTGAAAAATGGAAAATTAGGGAAAGAGTGGTCTAGTTTTAGTTTTTAAGGCAAGAAAATAAGGGTTTTGAGGTATGTATTTTTATTTCCTGAGCCTGGCACAAAATAAACTTTTTTTCTATGAGGCATATTACTGGCACCCACCACGGACTGAAACAAGCATACTATTTGGTGGAATTTTCAGATGCTTGAATGGCCAAGTTTCTTGTCTTTCAGGGCAACCCATCGAATCACTTCTCAGTAATGGCTGTCAAGCCACCATAAGAACTGGAATGGTTATATCTGCACGAACTGCCTTAGAGGAGAGGAAACAATATCACCATGAGACCAGTGAAAAGTCAAGACTGCGACATTTCACAAGCAGCAGAGACCTACTATGTTGTGACAACATCTTATTTCACTGACAAGAATACTCTTGGTTGTGCGTCAGCCACTGAAACACCAATTCATTTAGCTTCCTGAAGAAAATGCCCTCTTCCTGATGACTTAAGGTGACCATAATAGTACATCAACTAAAATGGTGTGCCACCATCTTCTTCCCTGACAAACACAAGTCATGCCTAATTAAAAGCATAGTGTAGGGAATCTGTTATTTGCACTAGCTGGGAGCTGTGCTTTCATTTTGGGCTGTGTTCCTCCAAAATGATAGACTTCAGTACGATGGTGTATGAATAAACACAGTATGTAGATGCATTCACTCAACAGATATTTCTTGTTTGCTATTTGAAAAGCAAGAAGCTAGGTAGGGAGGGGCTCTATGGTTGAGCCATGCCTCCAGCCAGAATCAGAAGCTATAGGAGACAAAAAGAACAACGACATAAAGTCCTTGCCTGTACAAAGAACATATGTGTCTTCATTCTTTCTATCATCACACAAAGGAAATTTTTTTTTTTTTTTTTGGCCAGTCCTGGGCCTTGGACTCAGGGCCTGAGCACTGTCCCTGGCTTCTTCCCGCTCAAGGCTAGCACTCTGCCACTTGAGCCACAGCGCCGCTTCTGGCCGTTTTTCTGTATATGTGGTGCTGGGGAATCGAACCTAGGGCCTCGTGTATCCGAGGCAGGCACTCTTGCCACTAGGCTATATCCCCAGCCCAAAGGAAAATTTTTAAAAGAATTCTTTGCTCTTTAGTTTTTAGCAGCATTCATTGTTCAGAACACTTAAGTCGCTGATAAGTCTCTGCTTTCTCACAAACCACATAAAGCCACAGGCAGAGGCCCTGAGCTTCACCACTTCAAACTTTCTCCTGCCTGGTATATAATAAGTACTAAATACATGATATTTCACCTTATGTAACATCTTCAATAGTTGCAAAATTTAAATTCATTCATTTACACTCAATTTGGGTTTATATAAAGGAGATATTTTATGTTCTCTTATTTCAATACCTCAAGTACATTCTTTCTCTTAGACCTTTTTTGAAGTTTTGTGGATTCTAATATTTGACCCTCACTATCTATCTCTCTATCTGCCTATCATCTATCTCTATCTGTCCAATCTACCGTAAACTTTGTCCAATCTAACCATGTTGATCTATTCTCTGTGAAGTTTTCCTCTTTCTCCAAGACAATTTTAATTACAGAAATGAGTTGTAATTGTGTTGCAATCAAACAGAAAGCAGTTTTGGTTTGCTAGCAAAGTCCACTGATACTTCTAATAAGTTTCTAAAAATAAGTAAGCTCTAGCTAAATGGTATATAATTCATTTCTACAGTTTCCTAGAATGTTTTCAGGTTAAACCTAATTAGAGTGGGGTGTCTTTAGATCTGGGGGAAGACATGGAATTTCATTTCTCTTCTATCTTATGTATCAAAACGTATCTTATTAAGCATATTTTAGATGAGAAAATCTTCAGAGAGATTTCTATTGATTTTTTAAACATTTTTAATAGCACAGTATATTTTCTGACAAATTAAATATTAGTGGAATCTCAACAAATAAAAGAAAGTAATTATACTTCCTTCTACAGTGATTAGAGGTCATGGATCTTCCTTTCTAGCCTTTCCTTGGTTTCCTTTTCTGTGGGAAATGCTATGTGTCTGTTGCACACCAGACCTAAAGAAAATAATTTAGGATTCATTATCTTTACCAACCTTTAAATTTTTCAAAATGAATTTCAAGGCCTAACTAGGGATGATTTCAATATACTAGCTGATGCAAAAGTTGGAACCAGAATAGAGTTATCCCAGCAACTTAGCCAGTCTTCATGATTTGCTTCACACTGATGCATTTGGAAAGCTCCTCCCCAAAACTTTTATGTACATGAATCATGCACTGAACAGTTGAACGAACTTACGCATTAGGTAAATGAATGAAGAAATGACCATTATGAATGAATATTGGATACCAAGGTTCCACAATGCAAAACCCAGATCCCAGAGATAAATCATTCTTCATTTAACATGCTCTGCCAGGCATAATCAGTGCCTAGTAAACAGTCATTGGGCACAGAGATATCTGAGGAAACCTTAACACTCCTAAAGAAAGGGGATGAAGAATTAGTGCTGTCCTTTCTTCCCAAACTTCTATCTTGAATATCTAGAGGAGACCTTGCAGCTCTTCTGTGAATATGGCACATCATGCCACCCCTTCAAACTTGAAGGAAAATAGGTGCTCTCTTGATCTTTTACATTGCTGACTCATGTAAGTAGCCATGCCTTGTCCTGTTTCAAATGTGATAATACATTTTTTGGTTATTATTACTATTATTTATACCCTGAAACCTATCTAGCAGACAAAACACAGAATTTCAATTGAGAATTTCATTTTCCCAAAGAAAAATGACACATTGAGAAAATATCCCAGTTACCAATGATTGCTATACTAGTTCATTATAAGAAAAGGCTTCAAAACTGAACACCTCGGGGAGGGGGAAAAGGGTAAGGGGGAGGGGGAGGGGGTATGAGGGACAAGGTAACAAAAGTACAAGAAATGTATCCAATGCCTAACGTATGAAACTGGAACGTCTCTGTACATCAGTTTTATAATAAAAACTAACAAAAAAAAAAAGAAAAGGCTTCAAGACAAAAAAAATCTAGACGAGCAAATAGTGACACATTGTAAATTTATTTATTCATTCAATTTTAACTGACAATCTCTTAAATTTGAAGCATTTTTTGTATTGAAACCAATATTTGAAAATATTTCTATGATCCAGAATTCATCATATATGCTGGAGAAGTATTTCTGTAACCAAAGGTGTCACAGTTCTTCTGAATAATGAAATGACACGCGAATACATTTATAATGAAATAGATATTAACTACAACATCTGGGGATGTCTTTAAGTTTTCAAAAAATAAACTTTAAAAATATCAATGCTTAATATGCATATGTAAAACAATTCTTAATAATTCATATTTTAATTGGCAAGTATTACCAAATTTTCACTTAGCCATCTTGTTCAAAGACAAGCACCCCAGCTTTAATGGATATAAAAATCATAATTACATATTTTAATCCGTTTTATACGAATTCTTTTCTGATCATGTCTCTGTTGCAGATGCTTTACAATTGAATTTTTGACTTCTCTTGGCCAATTCATCATATTATAAGCCTATAAAATTATAACAAATTCTTCAGGCATATTCTTCCTTTATTGTATTGAGGAAGTTTGTTGTTAATTGATTTTACTCTCTTAAAAAGCACTCCTCAAGCACATTTCTGACTAAGAAAAATCTGAGCACTTTCAGAGCCCATTGTACTTCCTTCCCCCATTAATGTGTGATTAATACATAACAAGTAAATCGCATTATTTGCTCAAGTGCTAATTTTGACGTGGACAGCTCCCTACAGTCTGCATACTTTTGCTTGTAGACATTCCAAAGCAAAAACAATTTAACAATAATGAAGATTAACTGTAAATGTTGCCTCAAGCCTCGCTGAATAAGGCAAAAGGAAGAAAAACGATACATTTTCAACTTATTCATCTGATAGAGACTTCCTACTCTAAATAATCATGCACAGCCATATTGTTATGAATATTCAGAAGGTTTTTTAATGGCTTAATAATTTTTCTTCCTTTGTTTCTAGGAACAGTAGTCATAACACACACTGAAATAGAGAATTGCACTTGTCAGGAGCAGATAAAGTAATGTATCATTTGACAATGTCTCCATTTTCTACAGACTCTGAGACCAGCCACCAAAGGAAGGCTCTACTCCTATCTAACTTTTAACACAGCAATATCATATAGTACAGACTATCTAGTGTAGTAACATGTAATATAGATTCACATAGTATCAAATCCTCTAACCATAATTCTAGCCCTCAAAGTGTAAATGTCACTTCTCAAGAGTCATTGTTATTAAAGCATAAAAAATATTTTGAATAGAGCAGCTTTTCTAGAGACACAGATGAAAAAATAATATTATTTCAATCACTTCTATTGGGAGGAGAGAAACAACTATATCTACTGCTCCCATTGGTTGCCATTGTATAGGTCCCTAAGTACAGATTGACATACAGCAAACACTAGGAACACTGACACAAAGGCAAACAGTATAGACCTTCTGAAACAAAACAAAAATCAAATCAATACAGAAGAAATGCCTCATTAACCAGAAACTATATGATCCATTCTTCTCCGTATCTATAGTTGGGCTAATATTCTTTAACTAAAAAGAATTAATAGCTACAGAAGTCAAATTTTCAGAGAAATATGCCTCATAAGGATCACTACAAAATAATGTTTGGAAGGAGATTGAGAGAAAATATTCTAACCCTCAGTTTATTCTATACATAGTTTCTGAATATCAGTAAAAAAAAAAAATGAATTTAATTAGTATTATCTGATAGCTAACCAATTAAGTCTATCAGTCATATCTTGCTACTTAACAAGTTCAAAATATTTGATAAATATCCTATTTCATTTCATTTTACTAATTTACATTTCAAATATAAATTTAACATTTTTAAAGGTACATTTCCTTACTTAAAATCAGAACAAAGGCATATATATATATACACACAGAAATAATAATTTGCTTACATATTTATAGTCATAAGTGTCAGGGTTTTTAGCCCCCTGCGCTCCCCCAACCCGCGGGAGACACAGGGAAGGCACGCCCCGACTGGACAAGCCAAGCAAGGAAAGGACCGGCAGACCGCCCACACCCAGCCCTCCCTCACCGGAGGACAATCAGACGGCCTGGGAGTCAAGTCAGCCCAAGATCTTGTTTATTGGGGAAGCACGTGCCACTAATATAAGGCACAGGAGCCAAACAGGTCTAAGATGGTCAGGAAGGGGAGGAGTGTGCACCTATCTAGGGACTGTAAGGGGAGGCATGAGCTGTCCATCAAGAGCGGAAGAGCCGGGGCATCACAGCCCACAGAACTGCCTCCAGGTTATCACCAAAAACACTAGTAGCAGCTGAGCATTGTTGTTAGGCACCGCCATCTTAGCCACACGTGGCCCCAAGACTGAGAAACAGGCGGGGCCAGCTAGTCGACTTCCAGGTGTGCCCCACAATAAGGAGTTCATAGATAGCTCTAGGTAACTGTTAAGGCTTGTAGCATTTTTCCCTGTGAGTATAAATTTTGCCATCTGTTAATAATATTGTAACTAATTAGAAAAATCATAGCATTGAGCAGTAGTAAGACTCATATAGAGACATAAAGAGAGGGTTCTGCAAGTCAGCCTTTGCTGTAAAAGTAAGTATAGGACATTTATAAACAAAAGTTTTGCACAGTCTTCCCAGTTTTAGTGTTTCTTGTTCCTTGTGGCCTCTTTAGAAAAAAGAAGAAAAATGTAAAAAGAATCCAGGGAATCATCATTTTTTCTTGATGACAAATCGTAAGAGCATTTTAATAATCAACCATGCCTTACTTTCAGAAAAGAACCAGGTTACTTATAAAATAGTTTAATCCTAGATAACTGTATTGTCAATGTCAACCATAAAACTAACCACGACCTTAACATATAGATTTCTATCTCATACTTCTAAAGAAGCTGGTTCAGTCTGTAATACTATCTAGAAATCCAGATTTTTTTTTAAAATCACAGTGGTTGAAAAGATGTAAGGGGTCAAGGAAAACCCTTGTAGAAATATTGCTATAGAAATTCAGATTTCCAATTGATCTTCTAAAAATAGTATTAACAATGAAAATTAATCAGATGTTAGAACTGTATATATCACTGACAATTCTAGTTAAAACTAATCCTAAAACTATTCTGTAGCAATATGACTTATAACAAAAGGAAACTTATGTTGTTTGAGCATGTCCATGAGAAGGTTTGGTCTGAATAAGAGTTTTGACCTCTGCAGAATGTGAATAACATGTTACATTAATCAAGGTTGCTGGAAATGGAGGCAGAATCAAGTTTTGAAATTTGTATAGTTACTCAAAGTTGTGTCTTTATATTTGAAATGAATATTCATTTCATCATTGTCACAAGGGGGTAGCTTCCATCAAACTTCACTTGTCACTTAAAAGCTTACAGACTTCTGTATATAGTCATCAAATCATCTAAAATCTTTGAATGTATGAACTTTTGATATAACTCACTGTTTTATACATAAAGATTC
This sequence comes from Perognathus longimembris pacificus, assembly GCF_023159225.1. Classification (NCBI taxonomy): domain Eukaryota; kingdom Metazoa; phylum Chordata; class Mammalia; order Rodentia; family Heteromyidae; genus Perognathus; species Perognathus longimembris. The sequence continues at coordinate 18,220,092 of NC_063162.1, read as the reverse complement.
TTTTTAATAAAAGTGAAAAAATGAGATGAACAAAGAAACCTTAGGGTGCTGTGGCTCTCAGTTCACCTCTAAATAAAGATTGAACATTCCTGCATTGTGTGACTGTTTCATCAAAAACACATTCATGAAATGGAAGCTTATTTTGTTCAAGAGATGTTCAAGCGGAGGTGGTTTAATTCATTACTTAATAAAAGAAGTAAAATAGAGATAGCTCGTCCAAAATTTAGCCAAAGAAATGGATAAATTCCTTGCTTCGGCAGCTCTTTCTAATTTCCGGCAACGTTCTCCAAATAAGGTAGAAGGAATTGAAACAAAATTTTTTTTCCTATAGGAGTGAATCTTTTTTTTTTTCATGTATACTATATCTCACATATATACATATATTCTATTTCTCATGCATATTTTATTTTTTGTGAGTGTACCTGTATCTCATAAATGAAAGTTTTTGACATACACATTGGACCAATTATAAGTCTCCCTATATAAGTAGATAGATATCTAACTATAGATAACAAGGTAGATCCAGACCATACATTTAGAGAGAGAGAGAGAGAAAGAGAGAGAGAGAAACAGTGAGAGAGAGAAAGAGAGAGAGATGTAAATATTTGATGATCCATTTTGCTTTTCAATTTCCCACCAGTATAAAATACCCAAGGCTCGGTAACTTTATTAAGAAACGAAGTTTCTGCAGCTCACATGTTCAAAAGCATGGTGTTAGCATAAGCTCCTCCCTCTTGACAACTCAGCAGAAGATGACTTCACAATCAAGTTTGAGTGTTAGGGATGATGAGTTCCTTTGCCACACAGGAAGCCAAGGAGCCTCAGAGGTCTCCAATCACCCTTTAAGGATTGGCCTCCACATGTTCCCACTAGACTCTACCTCTACAAGGTTCACATCCCTTACTGACATTGCCACAGTGGGGACCAAGGTGTCCATATGTGAACCTCTGGTGGAAAAACTACAAAAACCATATGGAAAACACACAAATATTCATACTGGTGCCTATGTAATTACATAGTAAGATGGCTACAAAGCTTTCAAAGGACTAAATAATAACAAACATTGATATGCTCATGATACCATAATCAAAGTCCTCTTTAAAAGAACTATTATGTGCTGAGGGGATACAGAAACAATTGCCAAGAATTAGGAACATGATCTGGCATTACCTTGTAAATTTTAAAGTCCATGTGGCTTACTATTCATTATTTCCACTCAGGCATTTATATTTTGGAGAAACTTTTGAATCATTGCTCCTGAAAACAAAATTTGCAGCAGTATTATTTATAAAAATAAATAAATCTACATCGTGATGTCCATTGACAGGAGAATTTCACAAATTGAGGTATGTTTTGGTACGGATAATGAATGAAGTGAGGCTAGGTATTTCAGCATACATGAGTCACGTCTTCAATGCTCTCCCATAAAAGAAATTCACAACATAATTCACATACCCTGAAAACATTTGCAGAAATTATAACATGTAGAACTAAAATATATTCCACATGGATATACTTGCTTATGATTTATTCCGATTTTTGAAGTAACGAAATAGTAACTACACATTTCGAGTAGTAAATGTGTCTGTGGAGAAAGGTGTGGGGATGTGGTCAAGGAAGCATACAGGTGATAATAGGAACTCTCTTCAAAATCAAGTGCTGAAATAAATGGGGCAATGTTGACATCTTTCATATTTTGTGTAAGTTTTTCATATATATTGATTCTTCTAAACTGAACAAATTTGGGATATCATCAAACACAATTTTCAATTGAGTATGAAATCCTACACCTTCAACTATAAAATTGCTGTCTAATGTAAATGGTAATACATGTGATATTTGATATGGAGAAGAAAAGTATGCTTGATAGATAAAGGTAAAGAAGGATGAATGTGATTTCTAGTATTATAGACTCCAATGAGATAATATATGTATGCAGCAGTGTGGCAAACTCTCAATGTGTATTTTGTCTTATTCTGATCTTGATTTCCCATGAAAAAGAAATGTTCGACTTTGAAAAAGTAACTATGAGAAATAGAACACAGTGGGAAAGGGTGGTACTCAGATCACCTGGATTGATCTCAGAACCAGGTCAGAAGCTACGTGACTTGCCATGGGTCTTTTCTGTGCTTCAGTGTCTCTTTGTTTTTAAAATAGAGATCATGTCTCTTACTGGTAATGTGAAATGTGTAAAATGGATAAAAACAAAATACAGTAAAAAAAAAGCTATGTTTATGCAATGTTTATCACTGGCCGGGCAGTTTCTTCAGTCTTAATATAAATACCAACTTGAGAGCAGTACTATTTTCTGGATTAGTGTATTCACATTCTAAGCTAAGATGCTCCTCAATGAACAAATGGTTGGAGAAAAATGAATATATACACAATGGAATTTTACTCATTCATTAGGAAGAATAACATTATATTTTTTTTGCAGAGAAATCTATAGGCCCAAAAATATTTGTTAAGTAAACTAACCCAGGCCCAGAGAGAGGCATGCTTTCTTCCATATAGAGAAGATAGAAATAACTTATAAATGTACAAGTAAGCTCAAAACTATGAGGTAGTATGCAAGTGTACACAAATCCAGTAACTGATATATGTTATCTGCAGGGGTGAATGGCGAGATTCCTTAGAAAAATTAATTTACAATGTTACAAATGAGTATCAGGAAACAGATACTTGGAAAGTTGGGGGAAATCAGGGAGAGGAGAATAGACAAATATAAAGAGGAAGGAGGATAAGTAGTGATAATATTCAGCACACATCCTATGAAATTAAAAATAGAAGGGAGGGTATGGATTGGGAGGGACAAGGAAGAATGATGAAAGGGGTGGCACCAATTAAGATGCACTGTATTCATTAACTGATTTGTTGACGAGTAACTAACTCCTTTTTACCACTACCTAAAGATAATAAAATACTATTGATTGAGTAATTAATTAATTAAAGCAAGCTTATGCTATCAGCTTTAATGACACCATGTCTCCCTCTGTAGGTTCCAGATGAAATTCTCTCCCGTGGACTTGGGATGCCAATTTCTATTTGAGGGGGAAAACTCAAATGCCTTTGCAAGTGATAAATAAACATCCTACAAATGCTTCTGTGAATGGAACTGCAGACATCTGTGAACTGCAGATCACATGTAAAAGGCAGTGGATACAGGGTCTGAGCTTACATTGGTGCAAGGGTCCTCAAAGTACTATTGTGAACCTTTGATTTGCTTGGGGGCTTATAGAGGTCAGACACCATCAACAGACCTGGTGGCCCTCCATCTCATAGTGAGACCAAACAGCCACAAGGCATACCCTGGGAATATTTCTCCCACAGTTGACTGCAAAATTAGAATTGAAAATGTGTTTGCAATGAGAATTCGTACACTTATGCATTTGTATTTGTATCTACTTTGTCTTAGGATGTTGACCACTTCCAGAATATTGCAAGAAAACATTTTTTTTGGTGGGGGGGCCAGTCCTGGGGCTTGGACTCAGGGCCTGAGCACTGTCCCTGGCTTCTTTTTGCTCAAGGCTAGCACTCTGCCACTTGAGCCACAGCACCCCTTCTGGCCATTTTCTGTATATGTGGTGCTGGGGAATTGAACCCAGGGCCTCATGTATATGAGGCAGGCACTCTTGCCACTAGGCCATATCCCCAGCCCGCAAGAAAACATTTTTAAGCTCACATTCGTTTAACCATTCCAGACTTTGTGTCTAGATGTCACATGTTTTCATGTCCAAACATTCATAGTTATTGTGGCTGTGTAGAGTTACTACAGTTTCATACTTAGCCATGTCTTAGTTTTCTCTGTGTTCATTCTTCTTTGTGAGGCAAGGATTCCACAGAAATATGTATTGTTTTGTGTTTTTCCCTACCTGGGAACTTTCATTTGTGATTTCATGTGGGGCTGACCTTCTGGCAATAAATTAACTTAGCTTTTGTCTGTCTAAAAAATAAGCCTTCTAGAACTTTTCTTTATTGGTGAAGTATATTTTTACTAGAGATTGACTTCAAAAACTGGAATTTTCATTTTTTTCTCTCTGTCTCTCTGTCTCTCCACCCCCCCTTTTGCCCCTCCGTGCTTTGCAAAATGTCATTTTATTGTATTCTAGATCCCATAGGTGCTGTTGCAAAGTCAAGAATCAGTTCTATTGTTGCTCTTTTGAAGCTAATATATTGATTTTCTTCAGCTGCTTTCAGGTTTTTCCTATAACTTTGATGTTAAGAAATTTGGCTATGATGTGCCTAAGTGCAGTTTAATTTGCATTTATTCTGTTTGAGTTTCACTAATCAACTACAACATGTGGGTTAAGGTCTTTTACCAATTCAAATAATACACTGTCATTAAATATTGTTTCTTTCTCTTCCTCTCCTCTCTTAAAATGAACCTGCAGGTACCTGACTGTACCTCACCTGTCCTTTCTGCTTTGTTCTATTATGTATGGTTAGTTCCCCTCTCTGCTCAGTTCAGAAGGCTATTTATTGATCTGACACTGAATTCACTAATTCCATCTCCTAACAAGCCAAGCTTCTTTTCATATCAATTTGGATTATGTTTTAATTGTCTTTGTTGTGTTTTACATTTAAAAATTGTATTTAAAAATATTATGATCCAAAGAAATTCTTTTGGAAACCTACATGTTTCCTTCTACCTTGATCACTGCTTTCACTATTTTCACAAAATGTTAGCTATTTGAAAATCTGGGGTCAGCTACAAGAGCTGCTTTTCTTCTTTATTTCTTGTTGGTATTGGTGATTGAACCCAGGGCCTCGTGTATTCTAAGCAAGCACTCAACTACTTGCACTATGGCCCTTATAATTGTGTTTTAATTTTTTTATTGTCTTTGGTGTTGGACAATGGCGTTGCTAATTAACAAAGCAGTTTATGAATACAATGCCTCTTGGTCAATGTCATCCTTTGAACATGCTCACCCATCCCTTGCCAGCTCATTCCTTCCTTTATTTTGTGTTTGAAACAGAGTCTCCACACTACCTTTGCTAAGACTTATCTCCAGTGTTTAATTTTCTGCCTCTTGTAGGACCCATGATTACAGGCCTTCCTACCACATCCAGCTGACTTACTGTTGTCTTGCTTCCTTTTCTTGGTTTCCAAATAGCTGATCTCTTTATAATCAGGATCATCCTTTAAAAATTATGCTTGGTTGCCAGGACTGAAGAAATTTTAGAGCGCTTCATTTTGCTAGCCACTCTATCACTGTATCACTTGTTATTTGGACTTAACTCTGATGCTGTGGTAAACTGGTGAGAATACCATAGAGGAATGGTTAGGTAACTGAAATTTACCACTTGACTCTATTCTAAAGAATTGTATTCCCCAGATTGCTTCCCACTTTGGCTCTTTCCCGGTGCTTTCTAATGTTTTAAATATAATTTTCCACCAAGGATGGGGACATAATGGATTGATTAACAGCTATCTGGACTCTCATGTTGGTCCCATGATCCATAGGTTAATATCATGGCATATAGAACAATGTGTAAGCATCTAAATTTACCCCTATACTGACACAGAGAGAAGCCCATAATGCATTACAAAGATTATTGTCATTCTCAGAAATTTAAGAAATATTCACACTTACATAAATCAAACATTTATTTTGGATGTCTTATGATCATAATAACCTCAATTACTTAACACCTACCATCATAAATGCTCTGATAGATAAGTCTCATTTCCTAGAATATGTCATGATAGCTTCTCTAACTCAGCTCATAGCTAGGGCATAGACAAATGAGTTCTTTTCAAACCCTACCATTATGAAGGAAGAGCATAATGCAGTTTGCTTTTAGGCAGAGTGGTAGCACCACGAGTCCACTGTTTCTACTCATGGCTGAGTTATCACCACGCAATCTCCATCAACATCTAGCCAACCAGTGTGTTCAATCATTGTTACATTCTGCACAACACTGTGTCTGAACCATGATTGAAAAGACTATTATGGATAACATCATCTGAATAAGTCGTGATTTATCATAGAATAGAAGTGACATGTTTAGAATTTTACCTAAGCAGAGTCAAAGACTCTAAGTTAATTTCCATGAACACATAAACCAGACATTCATAATGCTTGCCTCTGTTGTACCAGTCATGGCTCTGACTTTGAGTGGTATTTACTACAACTTTCAAAATGAGAAGAACTACCATCAAGCCCTCTCTGTGATCTGCTGCTTGTCTTACATTGGGGTAAGCTGAAAATGTTATATTATCCATCTGTACTTTGACCCTAAAATATGGTGGAGACCAGAGCCACTTTTAAGGGATTCCTTCTAGAAATGCTATTTGTCCATTTTTTATGAAGATAGAATGAATAGAAAGTTGGAATGGACATGAACTACTTAGTGATTGCAAATATCTACTTTGTTTAATCAATAAACTAAAATAATATTCAAAATGAGTCTAAGGGGCTTTGGAATAAATGTATATGCAAGAAAATGTGTGTATGTGCAGAGCGGTTTTGTATCATATCAATGAGCATCAGGCAAGGCCTCCATACACAATGGATACGTGTCAGCTTCTTTATTCCGGCTCTCCACTGGTCTGATAGTTTAATAAAGAGTTCAGAGATGTTGGATAAAGTTTGCACATAGTCCCAATTGCAAGAGTTCCTTCTAAAAAAAAATGATCCACTCACTAATTCTGAACAAATAATTGAAACACAATCCATCCAACTCTGAGGAGATCAGCTTGTCGCGTACTGTTCAGTTATAGCCATTGAATAATACCTCCTACTTTAGAAGGTGTACTTATGGATCCGTATTATATTTGACACAGGCTCTAGATGTAAGTTTCCTTTCTTTTCCCTAAGAGCTTCTAAAAGCATCACTAGAGATACTATGAAGGATTCATATACAATGTCTCACATACTGGCATGCAATGTTGTGTATTCCATCATCTCATACCCATGGGTCAAGTTTGCAGTAAAGGAAGAATAGGAATCTTTAGTCACTAACACTGACCTCTCCCCCTGTGTACATCACCTGGCATCAGTTTAACTGTGTTACAGTGGCCAATAAAAGGTGTCATGGAGGTTTACAAACAGCATCTGATGGACTGAGTTTCTGTTCTCCAGAATACAGGCTATGTAAGGAACAAGTAGCCACTATATCATGTTCAAAGTCTCCAGTAGCTAGAATATACAAGTCTGTGGAACATCTAAAAGAAATCTTGACTTCCTGTCCATCTAGAGAGCCACTTTCTGAACTGGTAGTTTCTTCTTCTCTTGCATCAGTCACCTTGGTTCTGTACTGGGGCATGTTTCCATCACAGGGTACACAAACATTGTATTCCCTTAAGCCAAAAATTATAATGGCGTCCTGATCATTTTGGATTACACATCTTTTTTCCTTTAATTTCACCAGAGCAAAAGTTTCTGCTATGTAATGGGGGACCAGCAGGATAGCATATCTCTGGAACTTGAGAGACTGATGAATGGCTTTTCTTGGGTGTTGTGTGTAAACAATTATACCTTATCAAGACAAAAAAAAAACCTTTTGTGTTCAGATTCCACATTACAGAAGCAATATCGTATCTCTGAAAAGCTGGAAAAAAATATAGGAGTGAGGAATTCGTGGTGGAAAAGGAATATGGTGAATCGATAAGGATTTAGCACCATTTGCAGTAGTGGGACCCTTACTGTGCTCCTTTATCCTTTTCTTATGGATTTTATCTGTCCCAGTTTTCCAAACTCAATAAAAGATAAATTTCTAGTTAGTCAAAAGTAAGTCTGATACATGCCAGAGTGGAAGGACAGTAGGTGATTTCTATGTTCCTGATACTTTTCTATCTCTAACTTTTTATGTAGTGCTGGTATTTGATTATATGTATGTGGATTCAAGGCCCATTTAAATGAATGCTTTGTAACTTTCTCTTCTTTTCAACTCTGAGATCTTCCCCAGTGCTTCATAGCTCAAGTAAAATAGAAGAAAGACCTGAGAAAGGCTCTTCCTTCAGCAGTGAACAAGGCATGAGATCCAAGGCAAACTCAACTACTGAAGGGTAAAAGCCCAATCACAACCTGGAATGGCTTCCACTATGCTTCATGGAGATTCCAAAGGAATTAAAGTCTCACTATCTATCTATGCCAGCAATCATTAAAAGATATCCTTATTTTCTCTCCATTTTGGTCTGAACTTTGCCTTCACACTGTTTTCTTGGGTTGGCTTCCCAAATCAAGTTTTGTCTGCCAATATTGCAGTCTTCTTTTTTCATCAGAAATGAATCAAAGAAAAAATATTACATAAATAGTGGATCTATTAAAACGCAGATCAGCAATTTGCAATCGCAGGTACTCTAATGAGCACTACAAAGACATGGTTGCTTAAATCTTAAGCTTCTGATACTAAGATTAAGAAAATGATACTTGACAGCAAAATTGTGCAATAACATTTTCAGACCACTTCTGGAGTGTCAGATGGATATAGAGTGCTAAGGCACTGATGAATGTAGCTTATTATTGCACTGGTCATTGACCTTCACAGATAAGCAGTGCTCTACTGACAACATTGTAACTAGTGGCCCCAGAATGTCTATTAATTATCGCTAATGCTTGCCTAGAAATGTGGATTTGATCAGATTATCTTTCCTGAAACTTGGTCACACTAGGGATCACACTTGTTTTACTGGATAAAACTTACCAGAAGCTTTGTATAAGAAAAGCAAGGAAACCTTCCTTCTTCAACATATCTGCACCTTGCTTTATATTACTTTTCTCTATGGTTGAGGGAGCCTCTTGTCTAAAATAGCAGTGCTTTTTGTACTTGTTCATCCTGATCTCACTGGAGTTCTGAGGTAATATCTTTTAGGAAGAAAAATCAGGAAGATTCTACCCAGTTTATATTGTCCCTCTCTTCTCTGAAGCAATAAATACAAAAACAGGAGAAGGTGAGGTAAAAAAGAAGGAGGATAAATTGAGGGAAGGGGATAAGTTAAAATTGAAAAGGTATTCAGGAGGCTGAGACCTAGCTAGCCCATGAAGAAATGTTCTGGAGACTCCATCTCCAATTCACCACAATAAAGCTGGGCTGGAGCTATGGTTCAAATGGTCAAGTGTCAGCCATGAGCTAGCAAGCTGAGTGAGCTGAGTGAGTAGAAAGACCTGAGTTCAAGCATCTGTGCCAGTGAAAAAGATATCTAAAAGAATATTATATGTATATATGCATATATATATATATAATTTCACTGTGTTTTAGCTTGCACTCAACCATAGAGAAAACAAAGCAGTAGTTATTTACTATTTTTCCAATCTTTTTTTTTTCCAGTCCTGGGGCTTGAACTCAGGGCCAGAGCATTGTCCCTGGCTTCTTTTTGCTCACCTGTACCACTTGAGCCACAGCACCACTTCTGGCTTTCTCTATATATGTGGTGCTGCGTAATTGAACCCAGGGCTTCATGTATGTGAGGCAAGCACTCTACCATGAGCCATATTCCCAGCCCCCAATCTTTTTATATCAACAATATTCCTATGTCTATGGGTAATGTGAGTGAGTGAATGTATGTGTGTATGTGTTTATGTGTGAGTAACTTTGTATTTGTGTTTGAAGGAAAGTAAAACAAGTCATTTTTTAAAATGACTTTAAAATCTCAACCTGATAATTTACAAATTAATATAACAATTATTTTTTTCATTCTGTGTTCTACATTACCCAACTACCTAGAACTAGAACTTACTTTTGAACTTCTTTTAGAGTAACGGAGACTCTAAGATGTGAATCTCTCCGACTTATATAGCACTTATTTTTCTCTCTACTGAAGTTTCTTTACACCTGACAAATCGATTTTCAACACAGGATGGATCCTGGGAGATGCTCGGAGAATAAATTCCAGCCCATGTGCAGAATTGTGGGGTATTCACACTAAGGTTCTCTTTTTGGACAGTTCTCCGTGACCTCCTCCATCCATGCCTCATGCATAGGTGTCCTTTTGTTGAATGACCACTGGCTCGCTTGACTTGTGGCACTGAAGCATTATTTATTTATAGGTGCTACTTTTAATATACTTTGATAATCGATGGGGATTTTGAAGAACTTACTAGAAATGAATCCCCTAAAGTACTTATTGCTCTTTTTCACTCCTTAATTGCAGTCCAAACTACGAATACAGAATAGAGGAAAAGAAACAATAAATATTAACACTCCAAAATTTCACTATGTACAGATCATTAGCAACCTGAACTTCAAAGTGAATCTGAGAATGATTCAGGAATTTATGATTAAATCTAAGATATTGTAAAATATCAACTGCACTTTGAGAATCAGGGGAAAAAATTACCAGGAATACAATAGGGGTATGATGTAATAGCTAATGCCTATTTCAACCTTATTTTCTGCTGTAGGTGTTCTCAGCATGAGTATTTTGTTCTTTTCTTTCTGAATGGAGGCAAACTGTGCTGCATGGGAGAGAAAAAAAATGACTTCAATTTGAATTGCAAATTTTTGCTGCAGCCATTTTTCCCCTTAATATTTTCTAGTGTGATTTGAAATTTGGACTGCCTAAGCTTTTCACATTGATATACATTGTCCTTAGTCCTAAACACCTGGAAACACAGGAAGTACTTCATTATCTCTGCCCAAGAGCATGTAGTAGCTAAATGCAGGGGGAAAAAATGGGAAATTATGGATAGATTTCATTACTCAATGCCGCTTGGCCACCATTTACCATTTCTCCCCTTAATATCTGTTTATTTAAATACAGAATAATCTTAGTGTTAATCTGCTCTGGGCCTGGCATTTTCAGGAACAAGTTTTCAAAAGGTACTGAATGCTTTCAGAAAATGAGAAAAATGGAAGATGGTTATTTACTATGTTATCCAACTAAGTATTGATCATCAGAAAGGGCAATGGCTTTTGTCCCCACCCTGAAATTGTGAAGCCGAAGTAAAATGGGAATCCATTTAAGTATGATGAATGGTTAATGAAAGTAACTTGCATTCATTTACTTTGAGGTTATTTATCAGTGTTCTGAACTGCTCTACAAGGAATTCCTTTAACTATTTTAGGTGTATTCCAAGTGTGCTGGGAAAACTTAGCAGTTTGAATAAAGAACAAACTGCATTTTAATTACATAGTAATTTAATAAAGTACCCAGGTACATGCTGGATAAAGACATTGTAAATATGCATTTCTGCTCACAGAACTGGCCTGCTCTCCAATTCATTCCTTGCTGTATGTGAGCTGGACACCCTGGGATTGGTCAAACAACATGTCAAACGAAGTGTCCATTTACGTCCAGCCAGTGGGAAACATATATTGACTTCTAAAATAATATATTCAAGGTAAAAAAAATACTTAAGGAGTTTTCCTACACCCACTTTAGTAACTGAAAGGAGATCTTTTTTTTCTTTTTCTTTGTTCGGTTATGGATGGTGGGAGGGAAAGGGCACTGACATATTTTGGAGAATGGTCCGGATTCCAGGACTTCCCCCCCAGGCCTGTATGGTTTTTCCATTTATGATAACAATAATGGCTTTGATTTACAGATATCTTTCTTCATCTGGAGATCTCAAAACATTCCACAGACATTTTCTCGTTCTTGCAGTGTCTCTGTCAAGCGCAGAGAAGCGGGCAGAACCTGCCATCTCCACTTTGTCTTTGTAAGATGGGTCACCTGGGGTACGGCACAATACCAGACCCTGACAGGGGTCATCTTTTCTCCACAACTGAATCAACCAAGGGATGCAGAATTTTTTTTCAGTGGTTATTTTGGGATCAGCATTTCAGCAGCCCGATTTGAAAAGCAGAATTTAAAAAAGCAAACAGTCATCCAAATTTATGTGGAATTTTATTTGCTTGAAAATCACAATGTATGTGAATGTAACCAAGTACTCAAAAACTTTGGGGGAAAAATAGTCATTTTTCCTCAAAGCATTTATGTTTGATATATATTATATATAATATAATATGTGATATGCTATATCATATATTAAAAATGAATTACAACCATTGGGACCAAAAATTAAAAATTAGTTTGCAGTTAGAGTAACTAAGTAGCTTGAAATTTAAAATAAGAACAATAACAAAAAAAAACAAAACAAACACCTGGGAGTGAAAGCAGTAAAAACAACAACTTCCCTAAAAGAAAATCCAAAAAACAAAAAAAGAAACCTCTCTATAAGGGACAATAAGACTCTTTTTTAAGTAGTGTTAATATTATAAAATAACTTTATACTCTTGACATAAGGTAATTCATTTTATGACACCAAAAAAACATCAGATTCCTAATAGATAAAGTAACTGTAAATTAACACTTTAAAGTAACAGAGAGTGAAAATTATTTTTCCCAACATGTTCTAGTACCTAAAGCCAAAGAGGCCTTCCAGAGTTTAGGCACTGTTCCCATGTTGCTTTGTTAGGACGATTGCCTCCACTGCATGCCGATTAAGCAATTTAGACAAATACTTATTAGAAATCTGTTTGAAAAGCCATCAGGAGTTTGGATGCAAAGAGCCATGAAAGTAATGTCAAAGACTCTAGGGTCACTTAAGTGGTATGCAATTATACAATTCATTCATTCATTCATTTAAACATGTGGTTTCTTATCAAGGTTTATTGGTTATTGGCCCCATTTTATTGTAACAAGTGAAATTTCTGTTTGGGCCCACATATATAATAGACTTCCTACTGTTTCCACTAAGAATACACAACCTGTAGCCATTAATTGATCCAGGGAGATCGCATGTCCAATTTTTAAGCCTCTGCCCATTGATGAATCCTCACCTACTTACTTGCTTATTCTCTGCTTGCTTCTAATTATCTTATTTCTACTTCAAACTTTCCTCTCTCTGATTAATACTTTTATTTAACTATGTGGGTCAGTCTCTGACAATCATTTTTGATGCTTCTTAATCCATTAATATTTAAAATCCATACTCAATCACAGAAAGTGAGAAAATGTAAACTCCATGAACACGCACAAACAGAAAGATTTTTGTTAGGTCTTAGAGACCTTTTGCAATGCTCACATCTAACTGAATAATTGGAATTTCCAATTATGTGACTATCTCTGAGTCATGTTAAACTTGGATGAAAGCAATTGAAGTTGAAAGGAATATTCACCAGGATTATTTCCAAGCATTATAAATCATAGAGGTGAATGGTTTGTGGTTAGCATGATGCAATTTTTATTCATCTTCCTTTGAAATAAACACAATCAACTTGGATAAATTCTACCTTAAAGATTAGGAAGAGAGATGGCAATTTCCCCAGGGCTAAGAATCTCCTGGAGTTTTCAGGGAGCTTATAATATGAAAGATCAGCATAGGTTTTCTCTGCACCAGATCCTTTCTAATGCTCTGACCAATGATCATTAAAGAAGGCTCAACAAATACTAGTGACCAGTAGTCATGGACTCCAGGCACCTGATAAGAATGGTGAAATAACTACATGGTTCTGTCTGTGCTGAAAGAGAGGAAAATCTCAGGAACAGAGCAAAGGTATATGGTAACCATTCAGAAGAGAATGAAAAAAATCAGTAGTCTTTGGAGCCCAATCTATGTGGAACTACAAAAATATGACACGCCATATACAAAAGATGAAATCCCTATGTACATCTTGGATCTGTTTGGGGGCTCAAAGGGGTAAAGTAATTAATTAACATAATTTATATGTAAATATAGAAATTAGGTTTTTTCTCAAATAAAGCATGGTGGTCAGTGAAGTGTGTAATTAGAAGAGCCTGAGCTGCACAGGAAGGTTTTAGCTCCTTTATAATCAATCCGGGCTGACTTTGAGTTCTCTCTTGCACTCATTTGTTATTTTTTACTTTTCAACGTAAGTCCTCTTAAAATTCTACATTTTGGAGGGCTTCTGGTTAACCCTTGTATAGGCTGGAATCAAATTGTATAAACAAACAAATTAACCTCTATAATATCCCCACAAGTCTGTGGTTTAAGTCAGAAACGACTGTAGGTCTGAATTCAGCAATTTTTAAAATTATTTATTTATTTATTGTCAAAGGGATATTACAAAGCGGTTACAGTTTCATACATAAGGCAGTGCATACATTCCTTGCACAAATAAATTACAATTACATTCCCAGTAGCAGGTAGTATAAGTCGTGTTCCAAATTTTCAAAAGTTGGGATTAAAGTCCCATTCTAAGTTTTATTTTATTTTTTTTATTTTCAAACTGATGTACAGAGAGGTTACAGTTTCAAACGTTAGGCTTTGGATACATTTCTTTTACTGTTTGTTACCTCCTCCCTCATTCCCGAATTCAGCAGTTTTAACACATGCAGGATTTCTGCCATTAGTGCATTTGCTGTTTCTACAGCTTCTACAGCTTCTGTGTCTTTCTCAGACTCTCTTACTTCACCAATGGAGGCAAAGCTGAGGCTTACAACCTGAGAGACAAATCTACATCTCAGGCCCTTGCAAATGACAGAAACTTTCTATTTACACTTTTGATTGACATTCACAAAAACTGGGCCCATATTGTAGAAAAATGCCACACTATCTTAATTTTCAATGTGACTGTTTTCTTGTTACTTTTCAATGAGGCTTGTTTGCTCTTGAAAAACATTAGTAGTAAATGGTGGCTGTCATTTGTTTTAATGACACTAAAGTGATTGCTCATTAATATGTAGCATCATTAGACTCAACAAGATTAATACATAATATTATATGGTATGGTGACTAATAAGTTAATTGCATATGTGCTTTTGCTGGGTGGAGAATATGACTCAAGTGGCAAAGCATTTGTCTAGAAATTCCCAGGTCCATTAAATTCATTTTTAAAAAGGAAAGTTCTTTACATTGTCAAGAAAGGGCAGACAACTTTGTGCTTTCAAATTTGAGCTTCTCTTTGATCTCAGTAACTTAAAACAGGCCTTTGTTAGGTTAAAATCTACCAAGAAAAGCAGGGTGGCCATCCCAGAGACAAATTCTAAGTAGAATTTTTTTCCCAACATATAGACCTCTTGGAGAACTAATCTGGTTTGTCCAATGCAAAGGAGGTTGAAGATGCTTGCTGCTTAAGGAAACAAAGATCTAGGCACCCATCTCCTTGCTCAGATGTGGCTGGAGCTGAAAGAGTTGAATCAAAGTGGAGGACAACAAGTCTCAGAATGTAGACAACTTGGCTTGTACACAGTTTCAAAAGTTCTGGAAGAACTCTACTGTCCAGGCTTGCTTCAGATGGAACATGGAGGAAAAGGGGAAGAGTAGGCTGCTGCCCGAGACAGAGGGCTAGGGCTCACTACCACTTTGCTAATGATTTGGGGATTGTTTTATATTCCACTATAAAGTTAAAAAAAAAAAAAAGATAAAGGATGGGAGCATAGCCCAAGAGGTAGAATGTCTGTGTCGCAAGCAAGAGGCCCTGATTCCAATGCACCCTCTCCAAAGGAAAAAAAAAAAAGTTATTAACTTTTAACCCGTCTGTTATATGACTCCTTTACATTTCCCCTATTCGCTAAATATACTTTTACTTGTCTTTCTTTAATAATTAAATAATCCCAAGTAATATTACAAACATAGCCATATATTTCACACAAAGTTGTCTTTCATAGGTATTTGAAACAGCCTAAGAAATCAACCATATTGCTTTAGTTTTAGTGTTGAGAAATCTGGGAAAAACTAAGCCCCACCCCATCTTCTTGCTTCTGTACCCTCACAGGGAGGGGTGTGGGGGTGGAGGACACTGGGAAGAAAGATATGTGAGGCCCTGTTCCATGCATCACAAAAAAGAGCCATGCTACTTCCCCTGATTCTGAATGTCTAAGCAAGCTGTATTTTGGGCTATGAATTAATCTTATGTGGACTATTATTTTGTTGCCATATTTTAGCATTTGTATTTTCTTTCTGTTTTTATGCAAGATCTGCGTTTTGAACTCTGGGCCTGGATGCTGTCCTGAGCTTATTTTGCTCAAGGCTAGTAAGTGCTCTGCCACTGTGAGCAACCATTTACCCCAGTCCTTCATTTAGCAATGCTATTTAGCTACTTAGGGCATTTACTCTGTCTGTTGCAATATCATTAGTACCTAGACACTAAAGGCAAGTGTGTGTGTGTGTGTGTGTGTGTGTGTGTGTGTGTGTGTTAAAAAGGTTTTAACTCAAGGCCTCCTGTTGGCTAGACTGGTGCTATACCCCTGAGCCACCTGTCTAGATCCATTTTGGGCTCATTATTTTTATGGTGTTGTGCCCCACTGATCTTTCACACTGCTCTGCTTGTCTGGCCTAGAACAATGATACTTCATTTCTCCGACTTAACAAATAGCTGGAATTACAAATGTGAGTCTACCTGGGGGCATTATCTAGTTTTATCATCTAGCCAATAGCTGATGGTTATCTACTGTTGAGTAGATGCCTAATAAACAGTGAGTGAATCAAGTTCATTTCACCTTGTTATTTTTCAAAATAATAGTGTCATATGCCAAGGAAAAAAATGTTTTCTAGATAATGAGCCCCTTGAGCAAAGGCTACTTTCTTCACAGTTTTAAGACAGTAGCATAGCAATTTGCCTTTACAACAGTAGCATAGATCTTTGCCTGTAGCTGGTTGCATGAAATTTTTTAATTAGAGAAGTACCAATACACTGTAAACTTTCATGAACCTAAATGACTTTGTGACACCTAGGTGAGCATATCAGTTTGTTTCTATAAATTACATTTCTATTATGCACCAAAGAGAAGCAACAGGGCTAAGGAATTCTCTCCCTAAGAAGAGGCATAGGGAAGTGGCTCTGTGGCTCAAGTGGTAGAGTGCTGGCCTTGAGCTGAAGAACTTAGGGACAGCACCCAGACCCAGAGTTCCAGCCCCACAACTGGCAAAAAGCAAAAGAAAAAAAAGAAGAGGCACTGATTAGCTAAAATACATTTTTCTCATTTTATGCCTGGAAATATTCTGAAAGGTTTTCTGGGTGGCTCAGACTCAAGCATCCATCCCATTGCCCTCTATTTCTTCTGTTAGGCAAGTATATGCATCCCATATTCAGTGGAGAACTTGTCATTATTTGAAGAGTAGACAATTCATTTAATACCAGGGGACCTATAGAGAGTAATTAATTAGACACTTCTATAAAAGCTTCTCAAATCTGTTA
This sequence comes from Perognathus longimembris pacificus, assembly GCF_023159225.1. Lineage (NCBI taxonomy): Eukaryota > Metazoa > Chordata > Mammalia > Rodentia > Heteromyidae > Perognathus > Perognathus longimembris. The sequence goes on along the minus strand of NC_063162.1, from coordinate 18,203,046 downwards.
CTCTACAGATAATGTATACCGCATGCTATCTGTCAAAGGAAATGAAATGTCGACGATGTAGAGACTTGAGAGAAAACATCACTCACATCATGGCATGTGTTATAAAACTGTACTTTTTCATCCTACCAAAGGTTGTAGTGGAAAAGAAGAAACCCAGGACTGCAACGCTACATCTCAGAATCTAGAAGTAGGAGCAGCTGCTCCCGGGCTGTGTGGGTTATCCAGGTGTGCGTTAGACAGTTGGCAAGTGGTTTAGTGATAGCACTCAGTGACTAATTGTAGCAATTCCATAGGTGGTGGGTGAACATGAAGAGATGCTCTACTCTAAGAAAAAAATTAGAAAGTAAAAAAAAAGTATGTTGCTTTCACTTCTTTCTCTAAATCCTAATGAGAGGATAATTAGCTTTTTGTTTTTTGTTTGTTTATATGTTCTTTTTACATCAGCTCTTAAGATCGTGTTTTATGGCACAGTCCACTGGTGTGCCAACTTCCAAAAGCAGAAAAATCAAAAGTACAAATAAAACAAAAACAGTCTTTAATGTATTTTTTAAGCTTTGGGAATATATCTTAATAGTGAATATAGGGATTAATTAATGCTTTAATGATATCAACTTGCACACTGGGAAATGTTTCAATCCCTAAGAAAGTTCACTTGCATCATCCAATTTCTCGATTGTAAAAAAAATCCTACAGTCATTCTATAAATTCTCCTTCCTGTATATAACAGTCTTATGGTGGCTTGGTCTTAACTCATTTTCTTTTTTTTTTTTTTTTGGCCAGTCCTGGGCCTTGGACTCAGGGCCTGAGCACTGTCCCTGGCTTCTTTTTGCTCAAGGCTAGCACTCTGCCACTTGAGCCACAGCGCCACTTCTGTCCATTTTCTGTATATGTGGTACTGGGGAATCGAACCCAGGGCTTCAAGTATACGAGGCAAGTGCTCTTGCCACTAGGCCATATCCCCAGCCCCTTAACTCACTTTCTTAATAAATTACTTGCTCCACATCCTTTCTTTAGTATCCAATGATGCTGGTGTTTCCTTGATTATACTATTGTCTTATAAACCATTCATTTTAAATTAAAAATCTAAGCAGCTCCTGAAAAAAGGAGCTCAATTTGGTGGCCTTTATAATTTTTTTTTTCAATTTCACTGACACAAAACCTTGGCCATTTATCTCCTAAACTTACTTGTCTGTACTAATACTTCAATCAAAGTCTTGTATACTGCTGCGTTGCTTGTTTGACATAGAAATTTTCTTTTTCCAATCGGCAATTATCACAAGGCTGATACTTTGGTGAAAGAATTTAGGAGACAGTAACAATTACATGATTCAAAGTGTAAAGGGAAAACTATCAAAATTCGCAGCTACACCAAAAGGTAAGCTAATGGAGACTTGAACTTTTCTATAATTGAAGTAAATTTATTTACCATTGTCAGGCTTTTAAGATTTCAAAAATAACTTTAGAACTCTCAGTGAGTTTTGAGATGTCCTCTCTCCAAACAGGTGATTGAATAAAAAGCTGCTGAATTGTCTCTTAATTTCTTCCATGAAGATAGCAAACTGAGCCATTTAAGTATTCTTTTTTTTAATTTCAAGATATATTAAAAGTTGAAATTCAGATCTTGGAAGGTTATTTACTATTCCTTCAAATCATGCAAGAAAAACTCATCAACATATATTTTATTTGCATTCTTTTATTTGTAGGGACTATGTAAACACGTCAAGAAATTTATAGAACAATGTCTACACTGTCGGGTTTTTTTTGTTTGTTTTGTTTTTGTTGTGTTTTTTTTTTTTTTTTTTGCCAGTCCTGGGTCTTGGACTCAGGGCCAGAGCACTGTCCCTGGCTTCTTTTTGCTCAAGGCTAGCACTCTGCCAACTTGCGCCACAGCACCACTTCTGGCTTTTTCTGTATATGTGGTGCTGAGGACTCGAACCCAGGGCTTCATGTATACGATGCAAGCACTCTTGCCACTAGGCCATGAGAACAATGTCTAGACTGTCTAACACTGACAGTTTCTTATAATCCTAGGTCTTCAGAAGGTGAAAAAGGATAGGATTCTGGCTCAATGGGAAACTGTGAATCACGGTAGACTCCTCATTCCAACAAATAACTTGGTGTGGTACTGCTCATCTGTAATCCCAGCTGGGTAGATGGAATACATAGGGACTTATGGTCAAAAGTGAGCTTTTGAATAAAAACCAGGAGACCCTAACTAACCTATAATTAAAGCTAAAAAGGAATAAAGGAAAGGCTCAAGTCAAGTATCTGTCCATCAAGGCCCTGGTTTCAAGCCCTATTACTACCAAAGAGTGAAATACATTTGCTTGTAGAATGACATGTGATCTTCCTGCCTCTGCCTACAGACTCCTGGGATTAGAGGTGTGCACAAATACTGCTGGCATAAATGTGCATTTTCAAACACAGGAGTTGAATGACTTGACTATTTCCATAAACAATAAACTTTGTCTTGAGGATTTATCTTTTTGCTCAATATTCTTTTTTGTTCCCTTTTTTTCCTTCCTTCCCCCTACCCTAAGATTCACTTTGATGACTGAAGGCAGTAAAAGGCAACCCAAGTCCTGTATGCCAAATCTGGACTTCAAACTGCTATTGTTGATAAAGCTTTATTGGAATACAGCCATACCCATTTTCATGCATATTATCTCTGAGCACATGATTCCTGTCATGGCAAAGCTACATAGCTGCTGCAAGACCATATGGCCCAGACAACCTAAAATATTTACTACTGGGTTCATTCCAGAAAGTGTTTGCCAACTCCTGCTTTAAGTAATTTTATTCACAGTAGAAACCACCTGCCTCTAGAAATTCGTTCAAATAAGATGTGCTCACAAATTGAATATGTTCTTCTCCTGATGTGATCAAGTGAGACTGTTCATTTTAGAGAACAGGGGAAGAGCAAGAGACTCTTGAGAGAGAACAAGTTGGAGGAAGTGAGGTGGGTAGGAAGCAGTTCTGGTCTGCCTTATGAGTGGCCATAATCTTTTTGTTTTTTCACTTTTTTTTTTTTTTTTTTTGGCCAGTCCCGGGCCTTGGACTCAGGGCCTGAGCACTGTCCCTGGCTTCTTCCCGCTCAAGGCTAGCACTCTGCACTCTGCCACTTGAGCCACAGCGCCGCTTCTGGCCGTTTTCTGTATATGTGGTGCTGGGGAATCGAACCTAGGGCCTCGTGTATACGAGGCAGGCACTCTTGCCACTAGGCTATATCCCCAGCCCTGTTTTTTCACTTTTTAAACATACATATTTTCAGAAGGATCCACACAACTGCAGGAAACAGTCTTCCCTCCATACCATATTAATGATGTTTTCTGGGAATTGTACCTTCTTACACTGGGGTGTGTGTGTGTGCGCGCGCGTGTGTGTGTGTGTGTGTTGGCAATTGTAAATATTTGGAAACTTCTCACTATCGCTAAAAATTGGGTGTTCAAGCTAAATGCCAGTGGGTCATGCCTGCAGTCAAAGCTACTCATGAGGTTGAAGTTCCAAGTTAGACCAAGTATGAAAATCCATGAGATTCTTATCTCTAATTAATCCTCCATAGTAGCTGGGGATAAAGATATGGTTCAAGTGTAGAATGCCAGTTAAGCAAGGGCATAGGTCCTGAGTTGAATCCCCCCAGTATAGGCACACACACCAACACATACACACGCACACTCACACACACACACACACACCAGGTGTCCATTAGGTAGAGATAATTACAAAAAAAGACATTGAAAAATTGTCAGTAATTTAATAGCACATGTTATGAAGCTACAATTGATATGTTCTAATTTTCTAATTCTAATTCTGAAACTACAGAAGATTTCCTCAAATTCAGTACAATCAGGTGAAATATCCCTGAAAAATTACTCTTATCAGATGTAAGACACAGGTAATTTGCATAATTCGTTCTCTGAATACATTTTAAAATGGACAAACAATGGAATTCGATGGAAACAAACAAAACAAAACTCTCAATCAGAACTCTCAGTGTTAAACCCTAATGAGTCAATTTCTCTGGCCATGAAACTCCAACCCATGCTTTGTCTAAAACCACCATCTTTAAAACTTATACCATCAACAAACATCAAAAGGATGGAGGAAGCATTGCATTTGGCATCTCTTCTCCCTCACCTCAAAACTTTGGAGGCCTCTGCCACCTGTCATGTTGATTTTGACTCATTTGTATAGAATGAGCCTACGCAGTGAACTATTGAGCAGTAACAAGGGACAAGTTCGGCACAGATGCCTGATCAGCTCACTCCTCCTTTCAGAGTAGAAGAGTATCAAGAGAGGGAGTCAATTTCACAGAACCGGATTTCCTTGTCAGAATTTTTTTAAGATTGTTCTTAAAGGGACCTATCAGGAAAATACTACATTTTCTGTAACATTTCCTTAAAAAAGATAAACATATGTGTAGCTTGCAATGAGGTAAGTGGACTTTTGAAGGTAAAAGGTGAGATTATTTGCATTGTTAAAGCATGAAATGTCAGAATAAAAAGTGATTTCCCCCCACTTTCAGATATTCAGCTACAGATAGGCTTAAAGGAATGCCACTGAAATTTTCAAATGAGCCTCATGGGCAGTAAGTTGAAATCGTTCATATTATATATCCCTCTTAGGGAGAAACAATGAATGTTAGCAAATAAATCCCTCTTGATGAATTTGAAGTTAAGAGAATCTATTCAAACATTTCTAAACACAAGCATTCTAATTTTTAGTTGCCATGGAATCTATTTGTTTTTCTCTCACTTGATCTGGCTTAATATCTTGGGAAACTAAAATGCGGTGAATTGTGCTTTGGGCCAAGAAGACAAATAACAGCTCTGTTGCATGCACTCATTACCATAAGAAACTGTGAAAAGACACTAGAAATGTCATTGAAAAACCAGAACAGTTCTGACAAGAGAGGTCAACATGTGTGGGAAAAGTGTTTTCTTTCCAGATGAAGAGAATAGAATGAGTTAGCAAGAGTTTAGAATAAGAGAAGAAAAATATATATGACCTAAATATTCCCCAAAGTTTTGCATGCAGAATATCTTCATGACTTTTTTAATGATTGAACTAAGCACAAAGATAGATACATGAGTGGACAAAGTAAGCCAAAATACTAACCAAATGAATTAATTATTAGTAAATAATATAATTAATTATTAATAGCAAAGTGATTATTATTCTATTTCTGAAAGAAAAATGCACTCAAAGTTTTCAAAAATAAAACATAACAAGGATTTATAAATTAATCACTGAAAGATAAATACTGTGACTATTTAAAGCAACTTATTTCTCTTCCCAAACTATAAAAACTATGAAATAATACTAATACATTGAAAATGACACGCAATCTTTACTCAGATTTGCATCAACCATCCAAGAACATATTCTGTACCTATTATCAATGTCAATGAATACTTCTTCCAGAGATCTTCATAATATAATAATGACTATGACAAGTCTTCTAATTCTTATTCAATTTATATTCTACTGGAGAGATAGTAAACAGATATTTTAACAAATAAATATTCAAGACAGCAACAGGAACAATAAAGTATCCATATATTTGTATGGTTATTAGAGAGAGACCATCAGGAGAAAAATCAATAATATAGATATAGCTCAGGATCAGAGAATAATAAAAAGTATTAAGAGAAATAAAAGGGGATAAGGATATAGCGGGATATCGGAATTGAGAAAGATGAATCAGCTCTACTGTATTACACAAGGAGGGCCTTTCTGAAGGGATTACTTAAGAGCAAGCTCAGGAAACAGGTAAAAAATAATTTATGTTATTTTAAATTTCTTGTTGATATAATCAGCTGCTCTTTTCCTCATGTGCACACACTGGAGAATTTATTTATGGTATATTATAAGAAACAGGCTTTGGGGAGTGCTTGTCTTCAGGTTTGAAGGTATCATCTTATATATGTCATCATCTTCTTTATGTACTGTCCTTCAAAATACCATTCAAGAGTACATAAACTTTAGGGCTGGGGATATAGCCTAGTGGCAAGAGTGCCTGCCTCGGATACACGAGGCCCTAGGTTCCATTCCCCAGCACCACATATACAGAAAACAGCCAGAAGCGGCGCTGTGGCTCAAGTGGCAGAGTGCTAGCCTTGAGCGGGAAGAAGCCAGGGACAGTGCTCAGGCCCTGAGTCCAAGGCCCAGGACTGGCCAAAAAAACAAAACAAAACAAAAAAACAGTACATAAACTTTAGAAAGACTCCCTCTCCAATCAGAGAATCTGGGGGGTGGGGAACTCCACTTATGTTTCCTCTTTCCTTGTCCTCCTCTTATCTGCCAGAAAGCGTGAGCTATGATAAATAATGTGAGATATTTGTGGGAATAGCATGGACAGATAGGATAACTAAAGTTCCAACTTGTGGCCAGAGGACTGAAATATTGAACACCCATATTACTGAAAATATCCTAGAAAGTGTAGGAAATCGAACAGCTTAACACCAATCAAGTTGTTCCTCTATCATGGGCCCAGACTGATCTAAACATGTTTACTAAAAGGGATTGACAGAATGTATTTTACAAATGGATTCAACCATAAGCTGTCTACAAACAACTCATGCCAAAGGCAATGACAAATTTGGGTTGAAATTAAATGAGTGGGAAAAAAATCAGCATCTGAGCACTAATCAGAGGAAACTCAAGTTGCAATGCTAGTATCAAAAATACAAAATTACACTTTGATAAAACAATAAGTCCCTTAGAAGGAAATAATGTTTCCCTCTGTATAAGAACATAGCAAGAACATGTCAAAATATGAAGTGGAAAACTAATAATTACTAAATGGAGATGTAGAAATACCCATAATTATAACCATAGATTTCCTCATCAACCTTAGTTATAATTAGTAGAGAGAAAATAATCAAAGGCCTATGAGAACTAGACCACATCTTCAAACAATGATCACTACTTAATATTTACAAAATTCTACACCCCACGCAGCAAAGTATTCATTATTTTCAAGTGCACACACAACATTCCTCATAAGAGCCATAACCTGATTCATAAAACAAACCTTAACAATATAAAAGAAACAGTCATCAACAATGTATGTTCTCTTACAATAATTGAATTGAGATATAAATCAACAGTTGAATGAGAAGAGGTAAGTCTCTAAATCCTTGGATATTAAACAATACACTGTTACTCATGGGAACTATTGAGTAATCCATGAGACCTGAAAAGGAAAACTCAAGAGAAATTAGAAAATACACATAACACAAAGAAAATAAACAAACGTATAATATAAAAAGTATGTGGAGTTATTTCGAGGAGAGTTTCTTATTGTTGTTATGTTGCTTTTTGTTTTGGTTTCTCCTTTGTTGCTTTTTCATTTCTGTCATCTTTGTCTTGTATGTAAATTTGTTTGTTTCAGGAGGGTAAGGAAGGAGCACAGAAATGGAGGGACAAAGGCTGAACAAATGCATCAATGACACTCACTAGACCCTAGGTTGAAAATCAAACAGACAACATGTGTGAGAGATGGGTTGGGAGGCAAGAAGTGTGACACTGTTCACAAAGAAATGTACTCATTATTTGACTTATGTAGCTATAACCGCTCTATACATCACATTTACAATAAAAAATAAATAAATTCCTGAAAAATTTACATTAAGTTAAGTATGCCAAACCCCCCAAAAAGTAGGTTGCATGGTTTCCCTCAATGAAACAACTAGAATATGAATATGGTATTTTTTAACAGAGGATCTCAACAACCCAATTGCTTAATACATCGAACCACATATAATGAAGTGTACCAACATGAATTCCAAGATATGGAAACAAGAGGTTCTTATTATGTACTGTACATAGTTTTATTTATTTATTTTAATTTTCAGTCTTTTTTTTTCTTTCATCTCTCTTAATTTTCTGCACCTTGCATCTTGTATAAAATATTTTTTGATCAGGGGAAGGCAAAGGGAATCATAGAAACAGCAGGTCAAAGGACAAACTTATACATCATTTACACTCCCTTAACAATAGGTTGGATATCAACCTTACAGCTTGGGGGCAGGAGAGTAGGGAGGGGTAAGCAGGAGAAAATGAAGGATGAGGTAACATTGTTTTTTAAAAAAATATAGTCATTAATTTACTTATCTAACTGTAACCTCCCTGCTCATCACCTTTTCAATAAAGATAAAAAAAATTAAATAAATAAAAATTAAAAAATTAAATAAATGCAGATTAAAAAAGCGAATAAGGGGCTGGGAATATGGCCTAGTGGTAGAGTGCTTGCCTTGTATACATGAAGCCCTGGGTTCCATTCCCCAGCATCACGTATATAGAAAAAGCCAGAAGTGGCGCTGTGGCTCAAGTGGCAGAGTGTTAGCCTTGAGCAAAATAAATAAATAAATAAATAGAAGAAGCTAGGGACAGTGCTCAGGCCCTGAGTCCAAGCCCAAGCCAGGACTGGAAAAAAAAAAAAAAAAAAAAAAAAGCTCGAATAAATAAAATGTGGGAAACTGTTAAAGTGATCTTTAGTAGGACTAGATACTTGATTTTGAATAAGAATCAAGGTCTCTGATAAAAACAGTCACAGAGGAAAAGTGTTTTTCCTTTTCCTAAGGTGGTTAGAAAACTGTTATACCGCCCAGTAATTCCATCCCTCACTATTAACTAAGTGGATATGACATTTGTTCATATAAATGTGTTGTGCCTGAAGCATTCATTTAACCATGATGCCTCTTGCTGTTCACTGTCCCTGTGTGTGGGGCCTATACTAGGACATTGCAGCTCACCAATTTGAGGGTGGGAAGGTACAGCTGTCTTCTTTAGTTTGCACAGTGCTTTTGAGGGTCATCCATATTTTCTCTTGTAACAGAAACCCCTCAAGTGTATTGAAATGTAGTGGTTCATTGTGTATCATACAATCAGTTTATATTTTCACTCATTTGTAAACATTGATATTGCATAGCTCCAATGTTGACAAGTTTCTATGATATAACATTCTGAATAGTCAATTAAATTCTTTTATCTAGATGAACCCTACTTGGTTATATGTTACAAATTTTTCTAACATTTTGTTAAATATTTTGTGTTTATGTTAATGAGTCATACATTTCTCACTGTGTGTTATGATGGTAATTTAATCTGAGTAATATAGCAGTAGAATGATATTAAAGAGTATGTATCTGGAAATAAATCTTTTATTTTGTCTAAGTGTTTGGTAGAATTTACCATAGACCTATTGCAGCTTTTAAGTGTGTGTGTGGGGGGGGGTGCATGAGCACGCATTGGCACAATGGTGGTTGTCTTGCTATGTTTTCATGAGATAATGTTTAATTATGGATTCATTCTTTTTTTAACATATATAGGTCAGGTCATTCTACGTAGTTGCTTCTGTCATGTTTATTAAAAGCTTCTTCAAGACTGTTCAATTCTAACAACTTTAGGATCTGGAATGGCATACACCTCTCTACAACTCTACATTGAACCTTGGCTCTTAAAGGGAATGAAGGCAGCTAAAAAAAAAACACAAAACCATCTATTCTAGATTCTTCCACAGGTTCAGTCTTCCATGATGGTCCAAGGACAATCAAGCAAAGCTCTCCTTACTTTTGCTGTCCTCATTTTTTCTCTCCATACCTCCAGCTGGCAAATGCCCAAATCAAGAGCTTCACATATCTTTATCTAAGAAGGTTTGGTAGATCTTAGAAATCTGGTTCTTTTAGATTTCCTTGAATCCTTTACTTTCTATACATGAACAAAAAGGTAGCCTTGATTTCTAAAATTATTCTCTAAACTATGGAAATAGGGCTTTATGGCAGATTTTCAAATTGGAACCAGGCATATTTAAGATAATCTGGAACATTTGATAGTACCAGAAATTAAAGAAGTTCTAAGGAAAAAAATATGTGAGATATGTCAATGTTATACAGAAGCTAACTAAAACAGAGCACCCAATGAGCAAATTAATAACTCACAATAAAAATAAATATCAGTGAGTCCATATGATATAACAAATAAATGATAAATACATATTTGGGAGGAGAGAAGAGTTTTAAATAAACTTCTGCATATATCTCTGTCTTCAGGAGGAAACAACTCCTCACTCCTAAACACTCCTAGGTATGGACTGAGGTTAGAGGATGGCAGCAAGCAGAATAGAAGAGGAGACAGACACCTTAGGCACATGTGGTCAAAAGCAGCATCAGTAATGGAAAGCTTGCTTTCCACAATAAGTGAACACAAAACACACTCTCACCCCAAACTAATCGTGAGAAAAAGAGCATCGGACACATGCCAGCATTGCCACGTTCCCCAAATATCAGTACTCCATTTGGCAGGAGGATAATGAATTTGATGGGATGGCAGTCAGGAGTACATAGTAAACCCCCCATCTCAAAACAACCACCCCCATAGGCCCAAAACAATAATAACAATATTATTAAGAATTGTCAAGGAACCGAATACCTAGGCAAAGTGAGAAGCCATCAGAGCCAAGAGCCCTGTATGAATACATGGCACATAATAGAATTGTGGTATGTTACTGGAAACTTGTGCCAGAAATTAAGACCTACAGCTCATATCTAAGAAAATCCTCAGCCGGGCTTTTCATTGTTAATTATGGATGAATAGGATTTCATTAGTTGTAACAAATGCAGGCAACTAATGTTCATAATAGAGTGAGTGGCTGGCACTCTGTACTATTTTCTAAGTGTTTTTGAAGTTTAAAACTACACCAAACTTAATATGGAAGAAAATAATTTATAGTTCCTTGGGTTTTTTTCTTTTGTTTTGCTAAGCAGAGGGCCAAGCAGATAGGGGAAGTAATGAAGCAATCTCTCCTTAGTTAAATGCTTGTTTTAGTACTTACTCAGTTTCCTTCACATAATTTATTGTATAACTTGTGCTTTCTATCACATATTAACCCACCTCTTTCAACGAAATCATTATTGGGGTTTGAATCATGCCACCAGCTCTTTATGTTTTCATCATTTTTTTTCCAAAAAGGTTTTGCTGTTTCCCAGGTATTCATGGACAGTGATTTTTATTGTCTGTGCTTCCTATTTAGCTGGGATTACAGATATGTACTACCTGGCTTGTTTCCTGAATAACACCCCATCAATTTTTTTCAGGTTGGTCTTTAACTGTGATTTAACTCTTTCATCTCTGGATTGAGGTAACATGTTGTCTAACTTATTAATCTATAATTAATAGACACTCAAAGAGAAATGAATGACAGAGAAATGTCACCATGAAACTCTTCCCCTCTACAAGTAATATAATAATAATAAAGAATTAAAAATAATACCTGATTAACTCAAACAAAAGATTTATTGTGATCCACAAACAACTTTTCCACTCCTTTTGAGACCTATGTTATTTAATTATCTAGAGTTGTGTGTGTATATGTGTATGTATGTGTGTAATATTAGGTTTCTAAGCATGTATATCTTAACTCAAAGGGATTAAGGACTCCAATTCCACTTCTCAAATTCAAATCTTTTTAACACTCTTCATGATAGAAATAGTGCTTATAAAGCTAATTGGTTCATAGAATATTTAGTTGTAGGATATTTTTAAGTCTTTAAGTTTTAGAGAACAACAATTTATGAATTTCTCACCAAGTTAATTAAAACCCAAAGAGCACATGTATCTTCCATTCTCAGATAATTGTCATGAATCCTTCCCATCTTTATCCATGTATCCTACAATCATTTCTTTTTATAATTTGCAAAAAGATCCATTTATATAGTCTATTCTGGCCTAGAACTTGTTGCATAGACCAAGTGTGTCTAAAATTCTCAATCCTCCTACTTTTGCCTTTGAGTGTTTGAATTACAGGCATATGCTGTCACCCAAAGTTAACTTCTAATATTTTTAAAAAGCTAACATTTTCAGTGACTAATGAACCTAAAAATAATATTCTTGAAGCATAGCTTCCAAAAACAAACTAAAGATTAAAATATGAACAATCTGTATTTAAATATCAATATATTATTTGCCACATATTGATAGAATGCTTGGAGAAAATATATCCCTCTATAGAGTGCAGCCTCACTGAGAGGCTATTGCAAATACATATTGATTCCTTAATGCATTTGTTCCCTTTAAATCTATTCTCATGTCTTAATCTGGTTTTTACAGTAAAAATTTTATCACAGTAGCTCATTAGTCGACCACTTGGTGGGTGGTCTTTTAAATTTCCAAGGACTTCTGGTCACCATCTGAGATTAGGCCACTTATCCATCAACCTTGTAAATGATATAAACTGTTTTTAATAGGAGATAGCTTTCTAAAATGAAATTAACTATTCTAGAACACACTGACCTTTGAAAATGGAGATGATCCCAAGTTAAGATGGTTTGATTTGGGATTATTTTGCTTAAAGGGGGCGTGAAAAGGACATTTATTTGTTCTGTAGCAACTCCACTGGAATTTTGTGACTGCATCTTTCTCTAGACTAGTGCCTTGCCTGCTTTTGCTATTGTCTTATCATCCTGGAAAGTGGCATTGACTGTGTCTCCTATTCATGCCATATCAGGATGGAGACAACAGATATTCACTGTACCACAAGGTGTTTTCTGTGGCTTTGGTACATTAAACACCCTATTTTTCTTAATGTCAGTTTCAAAATATGAGAGACTTTTCAGGGAGTAACAACATTTTAAATTGTCTTCATTGTACTCATTTTAAAAGCATTGACTTGGGTTTCAAAAACCAAAGGAAAGCCAGGCAGGGTGCTATACATGGATAATCCCAGGATGCTCGCTTCTACCATGGAAGGTTCCAAATAGAACATGGTCTTTCCTCTCTGAGAATTCAGGACTTTGAAAGAAAACAAATCTGCCAGTGTCTTTAACCAATTAATTTTTCTTCCAGAGCTGTGTGAAATAAAGCTTTATTTATAAACTACTGCATCACTGGCATTTAGTTTTATCAGAGTGTAAATAATAACAAAATAATATATTTTTCTATTTATGGAATGATGAGTGATTTGTGGGTTTGTCTGTTTATTGCCTTAAGGTAGAATCTTCTGTACTATTTGAGCCATCTGTTTCAGAAGTTTCATGGATTAGCTGTACAGAATAATTTCATATATCTGAAATTCTGTGAAGACTATTAACATTGCATGAGGGCTGAACCAATACCAAGCAGACCAGGGTTCTTAAACTGTAACAATGAAGCTGATCACGACTGACATAATTTCTGCTCGAAGAGATAACTACTTAAAAAACACTGTGATTTACAAAGAAGAATAGATAACCTTAGAGTTAGGAATCATAATTTGTGAAGAATAGTGGTGTCAATAATTCTAGAGATACCTTTCTGCCTGGTACTCTCCTAATATTCACAGAGAATCTATCAGTATATTTCATACAGGTTTTCCAGACCAAATCATTCTTCATTACACAAAAAAATCCAAAGTGCCTACAAATCATATTGCCATATTTTTATATTTCCTAGTTATCACAATCTTTCCAAATGAATCAAGAATAAGAGATGGCCTATAGCTGCCCTTGGAAAAAAGTTCTCATTGTCCCCTATCCCTGTTAAATGGATGAATAAAGAAATCACTAGCCTTGGGTATAATACAATAAACCTTATTTCTATGACTGTGGTTATTCTAATTTGGTCTGTGCCCCTTTGGAAGTATTTCTCACCAAAAAATGATTCTTATGATTTCAATTTTTATATTATATATCATCATTTAGTCCTAGGTCTGTAAAACCAAATGAGATGACACTTATTTTACTAAAATAGGTATTAGCTCACATGCCACTTTCCTGTATTTCAGACCTTCCTTACAGACATGAAACTTTGAAGCTGTGTCTCTCCATGTCTGGATTCTTTAGGCAGAAGTACAGGTGAAATTAAAGGTAACTCAAGTGATAATGGAATAATCTGAGCCAGTTATGGTAATTTCTTAAACCCAAGAGTTTGTTTTCTTATCATCTTACCCACAAACGAATGTCATGTTTATTTCTACCCACAATTTGAACATCTTGTATAGTCAACTCAGTGATAATAGTCCAGGCATGGGATGTTTGTGCCTCCTGATAGAAGTCTTCAGTAACTTACCGAGGCATGGACAAATATAGAAGTCCTAGAAAGATCAGCAGCCTCTCTGAAGTAAGTCAAGGCAGTGTTCTGGTGCCTTGACTCAAGTGAAGGATGGGGATTCACTGTTACTTTGCATTTTTCTGCCTGTGTCATTGAAGTGACTCTATTTGTATTCTGAGATTGACCTTGGGTCACATGGTTCTCTGTACTGATCCCATCATGAAGCTTCAATGTGCCATTAGAGAAAAGTGCCAAAATGTCCAGTTCTAGATCCATGGCAAAGCATAGCTCATTAAAGAATGAATGTGCCACTCTTGACCACACAAAATGATCCATTCGTTTAAAAAGAAAATTGCCCTCAAGGGAAAACACAAACATACTGAGTTCATTTCAACAGGAGGAAATTTTCTGAACATGGATTCAAGTCTATCTTTGAAGGTGAATAGAAAGCTTGCGACAGCGGCAACATACCCAAGTAGACAGAGCAACAAGCTCCCTCATGTCCAATGTTGGCTGAAAATCATGAGAGTCTCTAAGCACTCCCCCTTACCCTGTCCCCCATGGAATAAGGTGAAGCTCAGGAAGACACGCAATGCTTGTGCAGTGAATTTCAGAGTTCAGACTATGTATAGGTCATGTAACCCCTCGGTAGCAAAGTTTATCCTGTGCACCAGCTTCAAACTAACCTTCCAACAGAAACTTAGGGGTACAGAAGATGCCCAAGAAAGCTATTAACTTTTAAGAATATATTTTTATTTTCTTGAGGTAGTTGTACAAAGGAATTACTATTCTACAGAGCAGTTTATGAATACAATGCCTCTTGATAAATGTCACCCTTTTAACATTCCCACCCCACCCCCCCACCTCACCCTTCCCTCACATTTCTTAATTTGTATGTTATGTACTGATTTAGTTTTGCCATTTAACAAAGCAATCTTTGTGTACAATGCATCTTGATCTGTGTCATTCCTTCAATATCTTCACCCTCCTTCCACACATCCCTTCATTTATTTTTCTCATTTCTGTGGTATGCATTCTCTGTTCTGGCCATGCTTTCTTGCCTGTGTTCTACTCATTTCCCCCAGTGAATGGGGGGAGAAAGGTGTTAAGAAAGCTAACAGCTGTGGGCTGGGAATGTGACTTAGTGGTACAGTGCTTGCCTAGCATGCATGAAGCCCTGGGTTCAATTCCCCAGTCCCACATAAACAGAAAAAAGCCGGAAGTGGTGCTGTGGCTGAAGAGGTAGAGTCCTAGCCTAAGCAAAAAGAATTCAGGGACAGTGTTTGGGCCCTGAGTTCAAGCCCTAGGACTGGCAAAAACAAAACAAAACAAAAAGAGCAAAAAGAAAGCTAACAGCTGGACTAGGAAAGAAAATCTTCCTAGGATATGTTGAGAAATTATATGGTACTCCATGCATACACAAAGAAAACAATGGTCGATGCATCTGTATATTATTATAAGCCTCAACACACACCAGAAATGAAATCTGCTTAAGTATGCAACAGCCTCACAGTTTCCAATGAGGAAATTCAATTTACAAAGAAATTCTTAAGGTTTTATTCCCCCCCCCCCATTCAAATAGAAAGAGAAAAATCCTCTGAAACATTTTAGACTCTTCAAGGATTTTGACTCTTTTATTTCTATGAATAAAACCTGTAATTTTCTTTTTATACAAAACATCATCCTGGAAAATGCCATGACCCTTTAAGATGTATGTTATCATTACCATTTTCCACATGGCTAATTTTTAACAATATAATCCAATTTCTCCTCCATAGCTCAGTGTCATGTTTTCTCAGCTACTGAAAGTCAAGAGGGTCTCCAGTCTGCAGAATAGAAGGCGGTTATGAGTGAGGTGTCAGCTTGTGCCTGAACAGGTGTCCTCTCACCTAGGCAAAGATGTGGGTTTGAATTAGAAACCAGGTCTTTTTTATACAACATAATTAACATGACTCCATGCAGATAATGAAATTTATGTTACAGTTTCTTTTTCTCCACTTCAAGCTCTTGTATGAATAGGGTAGGAGACATTGTCCTTCATCTGCTTACTGAGCTCTGTGCCTTTAACGTTATTACTTTAACACTGTGAGTTAAGGGTTTGTTTGCAGAGACTAATACAAGGGGCAGTTGTATGCCTACTTTAACAAATTTTAGCCTTTGAAACTATTCAGACAGTTCTGTAATGAGTAAAGCCATGTAGGTGTTTTGGGATTGTTGGGGAAGGTTATTCTTTAGTACACTGAGGATTCTAAACAAGTACCTGAACCAGCATTAATGTACTATTGCAAAGGGATTGGTCATAAAACTGTTAGAAACCATGTGTAAATATGTGAAGCCAGTGACTTTCATTTGGAGTAGTTCTTGAGTAAGAAAGAATAGATTTCTCTGACATTAGCGAAGTAATCTATAATCTCCACCCTTTCTTAATATTAGTAGCATTAAATTTGCATTTTTTTCAAAACAACTGCAACTGTCTTATCTATGGTGACATATATTTGTACATATACACATATGTACATATATTTGCATATAATATAAATGCACTTATGTGTATATATGTAATTCTTATATACATATTTGCATATATATGAATCTTTGCCTATATATCTGTGTATCTATCATCTATCTGTCTCTACATGCCATTGAGGAAGGAAATAGATGTATGAATAGATGAGTTTGGAAAATAAATTCATTATTGAATGGAAATAAATCAACAAAAAGAAAGGAAATACAATTACTCCTTGGGAGGGATATTCATTTTAAAGTTAAAAAAAAGTCAAAGAAAGTGCTCTGAAGTGGTAGCAAGAATAAAACAAGGTCTGACCACAGGAGCAGAGAATGTGATCCATAGAAATTCCAAGGGACAAACTAATTTTTTCTTTAGCTATTAAAAGAGAAGAAGAAGAATATGGAGGCCAGAACAATAACAAACAGGTTAGTGAGAAGGAAGTGGATTAAAGGAGGCAGAGAGACCTAATGTGTGGGTCGAAAATGCAAAGGACTCATGTTGCATCAATGGTAGCTTTTGAAATCAATAAACATATTTTTACTTGAAAAAAATCATATTAGGGGATTCAACAAAGCCCCCCTTCCTTCAGAACACATTATTATTTGTCACAGGTTCTTTTGTAATGAGTGAGTGCCAAATTATCCAAATTTCTCATTTTATCATCTTTATTGCCAAGTATCTTCCTTAGTAAGATTAGCGATTCATAGTTTTGGAATAAACATTAAGTTAATTGTTATTGGTTTAGTCTTAAACATCAATATCCTCCCATGATTCATGTATTCCTTGAGCATCTCTAAATTTCTGAGTATCTCTAAAATCAGTTCTCTGCTAAGAACTAAATTGTAAATGCCAGAAGGATTAGGACAAGATTGTTTCATACTGCTTCTTTTCAGGATTAGCACAGCTGCTGGTGTAAGCAGCCAATCAATAATATGTGCTATAAAGGCAGCATATTAATAAGTGAGGATACAATGTTGACAAGTATATAATTGTTGCCTAATTGAAATGTACACTAAAGTGAAAGAAAGATGTTTAATAGATGATCATGGTATTTTTTCGTAAGTGAGACAGAGGAAGGCTCATTTCTCAGTGATGGACATTATTCATTGTAGAAATTAACAAGAAGATGGCTCCTGTCACCACCAAAACCTAAACATAAGTCAATGAGCAGTATGCTTGGAAGAAAACTAGAAGGAATGGAACTCACCTAGAGCACAAGCAAGCCAAGTGGGAAAGTGTACTCTACAATGTTAATCAATGTATAAAGTGGTACCAAGAGGCGTGTTGAATTTTGTTGGAAATTTCTCAAGAAATCTAATATTTTTGTCAGTTTACTACAAAACTAATCATATGAATATACCACAGTAAATAAATAATAAATAAGTACATCTATTTCCTCAGATACTTCAGTCAAAACAAAAAGTAATTTCAAAGCTCATCTCTATTTCTCTCATATTCTTTTCATAGATAATTTATTAAAGTCTTGCAAATGTCAATTTGCAAATCAGACACATTTGTATCTGCAGGTTCTTAGATTTGAAAGGAGAAATGCATCCATATTTATGTGGGATATGTCATTTCCTTTCTAATTATCCGTCTGTGTTCAGGAAAAGTGAATATTCAAAGATGAACTAAGAACTGTCCAAACAAAGAAAACAGAGTGTCATTGATTGTTCTGCATGGAATCATTATTTACGAACCCTATCATGATTCTAAAACTACCTAATGTTTTACTTATAGACCATAAAAACTAAATAGGAAAAAAAACTAAGTTTTATAGCCCCACCCCATTGCGACTATGAAAAACAAAGTTTATAATTTCTAGAACAAGTGTTGGCCAACTTTTTCCACACAGGGTCAGACTATAAATATTTCAAGCTGTGTCATATTTTCCCAACTCACCACTTGCATTAAAAAAAATGTGTAAACTAAAGACATGGCTGGTAAAACTTTATTTACAAAGGCATGTAGACTAGTTTGTCTGAGAGGCTGAGATAAAAGGAACTCAGGGTACTATATTATGTCTATGATCATACACAAAATTACAAAGGTTTGAATGCTGTACTATCTCACACAATATGAACACTGGTATAGAATCTTAATTTCTGTGAATTAAATTAAAACATCAAATGAAACTGCAATTTAAATTGTTAGTATAGGCAGCTAGGTAAGTATGAGCAGTAATGAGGAAATAATCCATGTTACAAAATGTCTTTACTAAACTCCCTACATGGCCAATGCCAAGTAGCCATGATTAAGACAAAGGCCCTATGTGCTCCTTATGGAGCCCGAACTCCATAGTAAAATGGGCCATGTGCTTCGAGGGGATAAGGATGGTTATTTGTACCTCTACTGGAGGCTCTAAACTAGGAAGGTCAAAGTGAATCAAATGGGAAGGGCAAAAACGACTAAATAAATGCACAGCCACATGATTTCCATCCCCAGCTACAGGTTGTGGGGTCAAACCATTTGGCCAGGAGCCACAACAGAAGTTCTTGGTTTTTGTGCTATACTAACAAATCATTCTTGGCTCTTACTATTTTTCTTGGTTCTTCTGCTGCATCTAGGACAGCATCCTTATCTTAGACATAGTACTCAAGAGCCTAGGGAAATCTGGAATATTTTGCCACACAACAGAACGTGCCCACAATTAAAACACTCAAGGACATGGAGGAAAGCTTTTTTTCCCCAGATCACAGAAGCTGACTCATTAAACAGTGATTGAATAAAAATTCATGGATCAAGGACTTTAAGTGGTCTTAGGAATCTCTTTGAAGTAATAGAAATAGAACACAGGTAAAACTAGAATTCACAATGTCTATATTCTATCTCTGTCTTCACACTAAAAGCTCATGACCTCAGTATTTCAAATTCCCTGTTTATTTGTATTTTCTTGTGTGTGTATATACTGAATTACATACAGTAAGGGTTTCACTACGGCATTTCCATATATGCATATAATTGTATTTTAATCATAACCACCTCTTTTTTCCTCTGTCTTAACCTCCTACTTCCTTTCCCTCTCCACTTCCCTACTAATATGCATTTGGGGAAAACCAAACTGGAGAGACAAAAGGTAAAAGGAAAACCAATGCAACAGCAATACTTCCAAGACAATATGCTGTAAAGGAACTGTACTTCTCCTGGGAGGGTGGGGAGGGAACAAGGAGGGGGAAGGAGGTAACAAGTTTGATAAGAAATGTACTCACTGCCTTACGTATGTAACTGTACCCTCTGGACATTACTTTGACAATAAAAAACAGTTTAAAAAATCAGAAGGAAGAACTGTGTGCATTCAATGAACTTTGAAAGTGTTTCAAACTAGAAAAGTTTATGGTGTTATAAAGAAAAGGGTTTCTTTCAATAACAGTGCAGTGAGAGCCAAAGAAACTAAGAGAACAGGGGCTCCAGCAGGAACACTTGCTGGGACCATCCAAAGGCACAGTTGCCAGAAGTTCTTAATTACAGGTATAAGAGAGTGGGATGCCCTAGAGAGTGTGTGCCATATGTCCCAGGCAGTCCTTCAACACCAGGTAAGCAGGAGGCAAATAAACAAACCAGAAAAATGGAAGGAAGGCCAAGTGTCTCTAAGCCAAAGCATTCAATTGCTGTGCAGAGAAGGAGCATAAACTCCTGTGGCAGTGTATCAGAATCTTGATATTTCCTTATGTAAAATGTAGATTGGTCATTTGTAATATTTGTTTAGAAAAGGATAGCTTACTCAACTGAAACTCAAATAACCTCAATCCAAGTCATTTTCAAAAGCTCTAATTTCAAATACCCAGAAGCCTCTCTTTCAAACCTCAATAGAAAGTATAGGCGAAGAACTTGTGAAATGGCAGAGTACCACTTGATTCCACTGAACTCTTTCAAATCTACATGCTCATGGAAATGATACATTTTTAAGATCCATAATATTATTCAACCTATTGTTTCTGGGTACTCACCACAGGGCTGATTGATGAAATATTTCACTGTGATGCTGTACACACAACTTGAAGATTCTTGTATAGAGCTATATGTGTTATATCTGGGTTTATGCCTGTGGTTGCAGGGCAAGGATGATGACTAATACTTTCAGACACTTTCTTCTACAAATACAAGAAACATAATTATTTAAATTCATTAAAAGTCATAGGCAAAGAGGAAAGAATAGACAAACTTTAGTGCTCTCTTATTTTTCTTTTAATACCAGTGAGAAGAGAGCAAAGAAGGAAGCTCTCTATCTCTCTGTATTTTAGGACAGAAATGGAACATAGTAACAGTGAAGGAGGAAAACTTCAGTCAGCAAGGAAAAGGTATCTTTAACTTGTACAATTACAGGAGAAACAGGGAGTCTAACAACAGCTTTCAGCAGATGGATGGCAGTCACGTAGCTTCAGGTGATGTGTATTCTG
Organism: Perognathus longimembris pacificus; assembly: GCF_023159225.1. Taxonomy (NCBI): domain Eukaryota; kingdom Metazoa; phylum Chordata; class Mammalia; order Rodentia; family Heteromyidae; genus Perognathus; species Perognathus longimembris. Next base: position 18,182,112 of record NC_063162.1, on the reverse strand, counting down.
TTTATTTAGGCTGACCAGAAGAGAAAACAATACAGTTTTCACTCTTTGAGTGCCAGTTCTCATGATAAACAGCCAAGGAATTTAGATCCTAGACTGTCTATACAAAAAATAAATAAATGATCAATCATTCTGCAAGATTTCACTTCCTTTGAAAGCATACATACTTGCATCCAATTCAAATAGTTATGTGATTATTCATTTTATATCAACCCTCTGAATTTTTAAAGTACACAAATTTCAACTCAGTTATGGGGCATGAAGATGAACAAGTGTAGGGTGCAACATTATTGCTTAAATCCCTTCACTTGCCTGCTTAGTTGACATTTATTATGGTTTATGATCTGAATTTTATCTCATTTTAAATCACTGTTGGAACAAGGAAGATCATAAATAAATGAGTGAGATTATAAATAGTGAATGGATGATATTTATCAGGCCTCTTCAAATCGCACTGAGATTTCTTTCCAAAGAGAGTCTGGAACTTGTTTATTTCACAATCATTAAAAGTTTTTATACTTTTAATTAATATTAATACAATACTCCCTCATACTTTCACAATTTTATATGCCCTTAGATGCCTTTCTCCAATAGTAAAGTATGATTATATACAATAAATTCATCCTTTATGTCCAGTTTCATTTTTTTCAATACTTCATATATTTGTTTAAAGGATTGAGTTGGAGAAGCATATGGGAATAATTGATTCTGTTATAGTCACTAATTTAGTTAAAGACTTGTGGATTAAGTGGTAACATAGTTTTTTTGCATCCTACATGCAAGGAAAATCTGTCTAGAGACAGCTAAGTCAAATGTAACTTTTGAGAGAGCTGTGGCTAAACAGGGAAATAGGAAGATAGTGTTAAAAGTTCATAGACGCTCTTCAAAAACAAATAAAGGGCCAAAACCTTAGCCTCTATTACCTGTCAATCTAACTATAAGGTCTGACTGTAGAGAGTGATTTTGATATCCAATGAAGACAGTGCTGATTAAGAAATCACAGACACACAGAAACTATGAAGAAGCCATGTGTCAGCAGCAGCAGATATTGGTGTGATGTAGCTAAAGGCAGAGGTCTTCAAGGATGCTCAGCAACCACCTGGAGATGAAAAGGCTTGCATGAATTCTTTTAGTGGTATTCAGAAAGACATTGGCTCTAACAGTTACAGGACTTCAGGCTGCTACATATCCACAAATGTGAGAGTTTCTACTCTTTCAAAGAACACAGTTTGTAAGTTGTGTTATAGTAGCTATAGGAGATTAAAGGAGGAATCACATTCTTTCCTACCATTATCTTACTCCTTACCATTTTCTTCTCAAACTCTTTATTTCCAGGTGGATGGGCATTTTAATAGGATTCTATATTTTAAGTGAAGGGGTGATAGTGTCCTTTATTAATGAGCAGTATTGGCTTTAGAAAGAAAAACGTGGATTTACAACTCGTTTTTATTATTTATGAATTACATTACCTTGGTTATATCTTTTTTTATCTCTCTGAGTTCCTATTTCATTAGAATTAAAATGGAGATAATTATCATGCCTGGTTGTAGAGATAGGGTTAATGCAATCATATAAGTAACCAATTAGTATTATACCTGACCCAGAAGATACGTGCATTTGATAATAAATACTAAGACTTTTGGGTGCAGCTCAGCAGCAGAATCCTTGTGTAGCATTTATGAGAACCTATGTTTGCTCATCAGTCCTCTAAGAAAAACAATATTGGGGCTGGGGATATAGCCTAGTGGCAAGAGTGCCTGCCTCGGATACACGAGGCCCTAGGTTCGATTCCCCAGCACCACATATACAGAAAACGGCCAGAAGCGGCGCTGTGGCTCAAGTGGCAGAGTGCTAGCCTTGAGCGGGAAGAAGCCAGGGACAGTGCTCAGGCCCTGAGTCCAAGGCCCAGGACTGGCCAAAAAAAAAAAAAAAAAAAAAAAAAAAAAAAGAAAAACAATATTATACTTTTCTTGAAGACAACATAAGTCAAATTAAACCACTCTAACCACTTTTACTGAATATAGAGCTGGGAGTTCCAGCTTAGAGTAGGCAATGAACTAAAAAAAAAAAAAATCAAGACAGCCAAATCAGAATGAAAGAAGTGTAATTGCTTCTGTTTGTAAATGATGTGATCATTTCCCCTCATTTTTACTATTGTCTTCGAATAGTTGTACAAGGAGGTTTCACTTGAACATGTTCATGTGTACTACTGGTCTTTGATGCAAAAAGAAGTCAAAAGATTCAAACAAGAAACTGTTAGAAATAACAGATGATTTCAATAAAGTTTCAAGACGTAAAAACTAACATATAAAATAAGTAACACTGTATATGCTAAAATAACCTCTTCAGAAGAAAATCAAGAAAATATTTTCATTTATAATTACAAGATAATAAAGCATTTAAAATTAAGCCAATCAAAGAGATGAAAAAAATCTCTGCCTTAAACAATACAGGTGAAACAAAATCAAAAATCTCTACTACATAAAGCAATATTCTATGGTCTTGGAAAGAATTACTATTATACCATCGAAAGAAACTGACAGGATTTGATGTAGTTCTAAGAAAATTCCCATGCCATTTCTCACAAAAATACTTTAAAAATCTAAAATTTATGTGAATGAACCATCAAAGGCTCCAAATTACCAAAGCAAACATGTAAAAGAACAAAGCTAGAGATATAATAGTCTTGGTTTTCACAGCTATAATTAAAAGAACAAAATGGTATAAACAGACACGAAGGGGAATGGGATAAAATAAAATAAGTTCATCCACATATGATTAATATTTGACAAAGGTACCAAGAATATACAAGGGACATAATCTCTTTAATAAATGATATTTTAAAAATTGGATATTCACATGCAAAAGAATGAAACTTGATCCCCTCTGGTACCAAATGCAAAAAAAAAACAAATTAAAATATATTAAATATATCCCTGCAAGAGCTAAAACTGAAATCCCTCCAAGAATTCACAAACATGGAGCTTCTCCAGATGAGTCTTGGCAATGGCTTTGTGGTTATGAAGTCAAAAACACGACCAGTGGTAAAGCAAAAACAAGCAAGCGAGTCTACAAATTAAAATGCTCCCAATGCATCCAAGGATGCAATCAATAAAATGGAAAGTCAGCCCAGAGAAATGGAAGGAAATAGTGTGAGCTACATATCTGGTGTGGTGTTATTATCCAAAGTTATACAAATAACTGGAGAAAAATTGTAGTAAAATAATAATTTGGAAGCGGGCAAGTAGCGTCATTAAATATTTTTCGCTAAAGAAGACATGTAAATCTGCACAGTAATGCAAATCAGAGTCAAAATGAGCTACATCTGTGAGAATGATCAGTATCAATAGGGAAGAGGTAGCATGCTCTGGAAAAGTTGTGGAGAAAATCCTTTCCTGCTGTTCCACTTCTAGATTCTTCTTGGCTACAGGCAATACACCAAGGTACAGAAACCAAGGAGCTGCTCTGGAGCTAGTGTTGCTGTTCTTATTGAAAGGCTGAGATTGTTATAAATAGTAGAATCAGAACCAATTTGACGATCAGTGATGAGAACCGTAGACCCTGGATTCAGGCTGCATTGGTCTGCCTCTCCTCCTTAAAACTTGTGTAAACGTGGCAAGTTACTTAATTTTCTTTTGCCTCAATGACTTCATCTGTATGATATACTAAAAATGATGCCTGACTGATTGATGCTGAGGACTACATTCATCGATTTTTTTAAGTCACACAGAAAGCACACCCTCTGGCATTTACTAAACCTTTAAGACATGGAGTATTATTAAACAGTAAGCTTGATGATTATCAAACTGTGTCCTACCCTTCTATGTCTCCTTTTCTGCTGCACAGCACTTCCATACTTCTGTCACAGAGAGAATGGAACTTACAACTGGAAGAAATGTTCTAATTAAGACACATGCTAAGATCTAAAAACAATGTGGCTAAGAATTAGTGGTTCTGTTTGTCTAGATGACTAACATCCTTAAATCCTGTCTCTTTATGCTCTTTCCCATAGAACTTTTAGTTAGTGCCAACTGGCAAAAGGAAGCCAAGATTAACTAACCAAGGGCCTCTTTATATAAAAGGAGATATTGCTGTGGTATTAACGGATGAAATGAGACAAATTCCAATAAAGCACATTTACTTTTCTCTCTGTCACCCCTTGGAGGAAAATTTCAAGAAGAAAACACAAAACTATGAGCAAATTAAATGTTGAGCATTGCAATATGCCCTGTAACAGAATATTTTAGTGTTTCAGATAAGAAAAGGAATGAGTGCATTAACTGAGGATCTAGTTTTCTTCTGGTATTTCAGTTTTCACTTCTCATTAGCTGCACTGTTTTATTATTCTGGCTGTGTTCATTTCAATCCACTCAGCTCACACAGAGAGAGAAGTGTGAAATAGTTTCCATAGTGTGGGAAAAGGATGGAAAAGTTGGTTTCATTAGTTAGTTCGTTTTCTCTTATCACTATATCCTCAGAGATTGTTGTGAGAGTCATATATTCCTTTAACAAATGCATATTAAGCACTATGCTAGGCACACTTATTATTACATTGTTTTCCAGGATAATATAGCTAGTAGGAGATAATTAGAATACATCATAGTACATGCTTTTGGAGCCTTCTGAGTACAGTGTTCATCACAGAAGCACTATTGTAGCCATGCTGGCACTCAAAGAATGCTATCCCTGAGGAGCTGACGCTTGGTGGACAAATTGATTGGGAAGGAAAACTCTTTGAATTAAAGAATAACAGGGATTCTCAAGGCTTTGATTTCAAGTTAACAGACAACTAGCAAAATCGGATTCAGCTTTGCCTCATATTCTGTCGAACAATTTATTAAAATAATGCAAGTAATTATACTCTAAGCATAGTCATTAAAAGCTTCTGTGATTCTATAGGGAATTTTCATTGATCAAAGTTCAGCTCTAGCTTTGCGACCAAATATCTAGAAAATACTGGTAAAAGGCTGACTTTCCTTTCCCTATTTATCTCCCTATAGTGCAGGAAACATGAGCAGTGTCTCTAAGTAGACATCTCGCAGTCCTGTCTCTTATCCTGTCCTGCTCTGGTCCTGAGCTTAGTAATTAACAAATTAACCCACCCCTGAAATGAACTCAACAGTCTTCTTTAAAATGGAGACCGGAAAAACACTGAAAAGTTTTATTTTCTTAAAGAATCACCATGAAGGGCTCCCATCCACAGCAAAGGTAGCAGGCATGAATACCCTACTAAGGGACTTTACAGCACATTCAGATTCGAGACAAATTCCCCGGTACCAATATACCTTATTCCGTTTTATTTTATCTTATTTTGTTTATTTATTTACATATTTATTTATTTGGCAGTCCTGGGGCTTGAACTCAGGGCCCAAGTGTTGTCTCTAAGCTTTTATACTTAAGGCTAACACTCCACCACTTGAGCCACAGCTCAACTTGTAGCTTTTTGGTGGTTAATTAGAGACAAAATCTCACAGAATTTCTTCCTCAGAACAGCTTCAAACCACAAATCTCAGCCTCCTACGGAGCCAGGATTACAGGTGTGAGGTAAAAGCACCCACATTACTTTAACTAGTTCCAATATTTCATGTATAAACTTCTTCCCTATCCTCTAGTTAAGACATTTGTGTTGCTGCCAGGAGACTCCAAATGAGTGACTTTTCATGCCAAGTGACCTATGCCTTAAATCCAACAAAACCAGAATATCACATGTAGATCTCTATCATCTTAATAGTTTGCTCCCAGGAGGCAACAGAAAGCCCGCAATTTTGTCTGGAAACTCTATCACTAAGAGTTGGTAAACATACTAAACTATAATTTAAAGCAATTTGGCCATGCTTCAACTTTACCTTTGCAAGGTCCGCCATTATTTAGCATCCATAACCAGATCATGGCTGATTCACTGCACTTTGGACAGGATCTGCAGAAGTTGTTTTTAATTTAATCATGATTCAGGACAGAATAAACCTGCATATTTCCATGTAAGGTGTTCACATACACCATAGGCCCTCAGAAGAAATAGCACAAAGTTAGACAATTTAGAAGTTGTAAAGTTACATAATATGCCTCTAAGGATGTCTGATGAATTTCTTATGAAAGGACATGGACCCAAATGTTGATTTGACATACCTTTAATATGAGGGTTTTCATTTATTTTCATAACATTTCCATAATATCAGCTTGATATTTAACTTTCTCTCTGTGACATATTTGTCTTTTGCTTCAACCTGTTTCACTTTGAACACACACACACACACACACACACACACACACACACACACTTCTCACCTTATTTTCAAATAAATCAGAGCCTACAACTCCATCTTATAATTTAGAAATTGTGAGAATGACAGTGAATTTCCTTCCTCCCCATTTCTCATACCAAATAAGCTTCCCATTTTTTTCAGAAATTCTCTCCTCATTTGAAAAGTCCAAAAGAAACAAAGGAAATATTTAAAATCAGTTGAAAGGAAAATAATTCCCTTCCAGAACCTTTGTATCTTCACCGAATTATTTAGCTCTCAATTCTAAACTGCAAGCTTAACAGTATCTCCAGGGTAGAGAGGGCTTTCCTTTAACCACCTTCATTGACAATGATCTATTGCACCTTCCACTCATGGACTCTTCGCAAACATTGAATTTAACCTTCCTCTTACCTTTTTACTTGATATCTGGTAGCTGTAAACTATTGTGGCCTCTTGTTACACATTTGTTGGAAATCCCAATGGTGCATAAATACCTTGTGTTGTGACATTTTGAACCTCTCCTGAGTGATCCTCGCTGTCCTGACTCATTTGGTCATACTGCTATATCATGTTTGCAGCATTCATGGGATATAAGTCACAAGAAGTGTGCTCTTAGAAAGGGTGCAAATAGGGCTGGGGATATAGCCTAGTGGCAAGAGTGCCTGCCTCGGATACACGAGGCCCTAGGTTCGGCTCCCCAGCACCACATATACAGAAAACGGCCAGAAGCGGCGCTGTGGCTCAAGTGGCGGAGTGCTAGCCTTGAGCAAAAGGAAGCCAGGGACAGTGCTCAGGCCCTGAGTCCAAGGCCCAGGACTGGCCAAAAAAAAAAAAAAAAAGAAAGGGTGTAAATATACCGTTAGTTAACATGCATAAGTAATAACCAACTCCACGTAGATTCCCACTACTTTTGCTCTCCTATCCATACTAAATTGACTAGAATATCCTGAAATCCACATGCCATCTCATTCATGGAGCTACCTGGCCATGATTTCCTGCAAAAACAAGTGAGATCATAGAATAAGCTTTGAGCCAAGAAGTTAGCAGGAAACTGACTCATTCTTTTTTCACTTTATAGTATTCTGAGTTATGGCTGTAGTTTACTAATCCTTACTTTGTTTGTGATTGCTTCAGCATTAGTTACTGAGGCTTGGTTTCTGCAAGACAGTGATATTGTCTCCATGGCTAGTTATTTTAAAGGAATGTCTTTTCTTGTTATATATTCAATTAGTCATTTGAAAAAAACACAAACACACTACAGTTATAGCGGCACAGCAAGGCTGGGATTAATGCAGACCTACTTCTTTTCCTAGATTAGTGCACTCTGCATCCTGTTTGTGCCTTTGCACACAAACTATGTTCAGTTATTAAAAGAAAAAGAATGAAGAATAAACATTGGCAAACTTCACTACATATAGTTATCATTTCTTTCCAAGTTTCTACCTGCGTACTCACCATCAATTAATGATATCTAAAGAATGTATTATTGAGGAAGACCTATTTTTTTTAACAACTTTGTGATATCTTGATCTCAACACTATCATATACATGTATATTTGTGTGTGTGTGTGTGTTTGTGTGTGTGTGCGTGTGTGAGACCTTTTAAATGCATTTGGTACTGACATCAAGTTTAGGATTCTCTTTCTTAAAGAAATCATACAGAGGTCGCATAGTTTGCAATTATTAGGACAATAGATTTGGGAATGGACTGACCATTTTCAAAATGAGTGACAACTCCCTTTAAGTCTCTTAGTCTGTGTCTATCTGCTATTTGGAATGATTTCTTTTAACTGCAAATGTGTCAATCAACTTAGCTATATCTATAGTGCTGCCTAACTACTCCAATTGAGGAATGGCTACAATAGTGGAAATGATAGCTGTTCTTCATTGACCTCTCTCAGAAACCCCTTAATGAATAGCTTGTGAGAAACTGGATTGTTGAAAAGCAAAATTTCTTCAGCCTAAATTGCAATGTAAATGGAAGTTCAAAAACATTTAAAGTTTCACAAATTAGTGCAGATGATTAATGGCCACTGAAACAGTTTTGACGAAAGAAAATCTAATCACTAATTTTTCCCCTGTACCCTAAAATTGATTTTAAAATGTTGGTACTCAAAGAAATTTCATTTATATACAAAGATTTTTATATTGATACTTTCTCCTTTTACTTAAGCAAATAAGCATATTTAAGTAAAGGATTTAGATACCCCTTTTTTTCTAAACTATCAAACATAACTATTACACTTTTAAGTCACCGAGCCCAAAGACAAAAGTCTAAATCTTGGTAAATGATTTATACTAAAGTTTCAGCACCTACACGTTCCTTTTACTTTAAATTACGTTAATTCGGTTCTTACTATAAACATTCAGAGTTGAATATATGAAAGTTTGTCCAATAAATATATCTGAATTATTTAGGCTTTGCCCTTGCAATGTTGGTAATAATCTTTAGTTACTGTTCTCTGATTTGTCTGCTTGGCATTCTCTATGAATTGTATTCTGATATTTTTGTTGTGTTGTCCTTTCTTGTTGATATTTGCATTAAATTCAAGTTTTATACTGTAATTATGTCTTTTGTCCTCAGTAAGACCTTCAGATTCTTGGTGAACAGTGCTATGTCATAGATGAAAGGATCCATCCCAGCCATCCCAGGGGACCATGTGGAGATAGTTATGGACAGGAGAAGGTTTGTGATTCATTAGTGGGACCATATCTTCCACGAGAGAGGGAGTAACATGGCAACAGTACCTTATCCAGGTGGTAACTTCTCTGGGGCTAAAGGGGAAGTAGGTAAGTCTGAATGGTGAGTGGCAGTGGCCCATTATAGTTCTAGGCATGGAGTTTCGGTATGGGTGGATCTGGGGGCTAATGGGAGGAGCTGAGGATCTGAGGTGGGGGAAATGCTAATAGACAGACCTTTTGTTTCTGAGATCATATAGAACCTATTCATAATGCACATCAAATGCTCAATGCATAATGCCATCAGTGTTTGGTGGTTTCTGTTGGTCATTTCTATATCCACCTCTGTCTCCTCCTGTGGGGCACACCTAGAAGTCAACTAGCTGGCCCCACCTGTTTCTCAGTGTGGGGCCACATGTGGCTAAGATGGCGCCTAAGGATGAACCCAGAGGCCTTTCTGTGGGCTGTGACACCCCTGGCTCTTCCGCCCTTACACCCTTCCCCTTCCGGATGATCTTAGACCTGATTGGCTCCTGTGCCTTATACTAGTGGCAAGCACTTCCCCAATAAAGGAGATCTTGCTTGACTCCCAGGCTGTCTGATTGTCCTCTGGTGAGCTGGGTGCGGGCGGTCTGCCGACCCTTCTCCTTTCTTGGCCTGCCCGGGTTGGGGTGAGCTTCCCAGTCTCTCCTGCAGGTCGGGAGAGCGCTGGGGACTGAGACCCCGACATCCTCCTGCTGATCTTGTTTCTATTCTGTGACATCTGCTCTCTAATTTGCTTTCTCCATCACAGTTCCTGTTTTTATGTTTTTAGATTCTTCCTCATTTTTAATAAAATAAGTCCTTCTGTTTACCTTCCACTTAACATTATCCACATCAAATGTCTATCAGGCACACTTACACTGAGATTGTTTGCATTGGTATTTTAATGCATTCCACAATATCTTATATATTAAAGGTGCTTCCTGATGTACATCTCTTCTCACTTTAGGTTATATAGTCAATTTGCAATTCCATAATTCCTTCCCGGTATCCTTTTCCCCAAAACACCAAGGAGGATATTGGTTGTATGAAAATTTTGCAAGATGCCTCTCCACCAAGCACATTTTAAAGTTAATAATTACCCTGGTAATCAATAAACATTCTGTACTCTTCTATTTCCTAAGATCTTCCTTTTTTTTTTTTTCAAAATACAAATTCAGCTCATAAGGTACAAGCTTCTCATCATGGGCATTTTCGTCAACTGCTCCACGTGTCAAGAATGTTTGAAAACAAAAGCAGGCTGCATTATCCACGTTCATAGCATGTAAAATGGGTTGTGGTGAAAGGCAAAGATTTCCATAGTAGGCTGCCACCAACTCTTTCCTATTAAAATACACTTTTGTTGTTTCAACATAGGGGTTGGAGGAGCCCCCAAGGAGTTCTACATTCTTATTTATCAACCTTACTCAAACACAATCTGCTTTTCTTTTTGCAGGATACAGATAATGCAGCTTTCTCTTCTGAAAAATAATCTTGTCAATTCATAACTTTTCAGTGGAAGAAAGAGCGGCCATAAGATTTCATTGGAAAGAACCACAATGAATTGCTGTGGAGCTATTTTTGGTGGCTACTCTCTGATTTTGAGAGTTTGATTTCAAAGAAAATTTCTCAAGTAAGGAGTCTGTCTCTCTCCCTCTGGAGAGAGCTATAAAAGAGGCAATGGAAGCTGATAGAGGGGACTTGTTTCTCAGATCCAGCTGCCAGTGCTCTATCTCTGCATTATCCTCTGGCCCATGAATGGGATATCTCGCAGGGCCTGTATTGAATTTTCAAAGAGCCTGAAGGTCTGTTGTTAAACTGCAGACACATTTCACTCACACCTGGAGGGGGGTAAGGGGAGAAGAAGTAAATCACAGCTGTCATCAATCTGAGCTATTTCTCAAAATCCAAACCGAGAAATACAATCCCTAGGAATAGGAATATTCAGATGAGGTTATCAGACTACTTATAATTATTTTTGTTCAAGAAAAATGCAGTTAGAGTTCTCCTTTTTTTTCCTCTGTCTACAAAGCCCCTTCTCAGGTTTGTGACTGTGAATATCTTAACAGCCAAGCCTTGAATGGAAAAAATTTAAACCTAATCAGATTTGATGTAGAAAATCTACTTTCCTGGTCATACCTGGGAACAAAACCAGACCTCAATTCACAGGTCCAGAATTGATAACTTTCATTCATTTATAACACAAAGCACAGTGGTGGTCAGTGTATGGTAGGTTTACCCATGCTAGCCTTCTGAGCTGCATCTGTGAGTGGACTTTGCTTCTTGAGAAAGTTGTTATCAATGGAAATTGGTTGAGATGGAAGATTTTTATTTTTTATTTTTTTACTTTGAAGCATCACTGTTAAAAAAAAAAAAGATTTGGATTTAGATCTATTTAAAGAGTGCCACCTTGTGGTAAAAGGCAGTAAAGGAAGGCAGAGAAAATATTTTAGATGTACAAATTTAGCCTTTTTGACCCATCAGTATATTTATACTAAGGCACATACAAGTATTTCTTCAATCCTAGTGATGATGCAGAACACAGTTGAAAATGACTTGAGGATTACAAGGAAAGCAAGCAATGTCCTTAGAATAGAAAATTTATATAACATATAACATTTATGTAATATATATATGTACATATATGTCAGAAAGGTATATAGATGGATAATATTTTGTGTTGGCTACATAACAGGAGGAGAAGAAAAATCAAGTATTCTTTAAGATGTAAATACTAAGTTTACATTCTATCTTCATATTTAATCTATCTCCAATCTCATACAATTAATAATTCTTGTACATATAGATTCCCAAATAGCATAAAAGTTGGTAGTTTTTTTTCACTGCCTAGGGAAGCATGACTATAGGCAAGAAGAATTTCAGCAGTTATCTGTGGATGACAATCTTTCACTTAAGCACCGAGTGAAGATGAAGGACCTTAGTTCTGGAGGGAGCCAGTTGAAATCAGGTTCATAGAATCTGCAAACTGGGTGTAATGTTGTTGACCTTAAAACGGTAAGCTGTGGATAAGTCAAGTAAGAACAAATCCTTACAAATAAAATTTAGCATTGGTACTTATGTCTAAATTTGCTTAATATCTGTCCCATTTGGATATGTTACGTTTAGCTTATAATTTCGGATTGTCTTTGACCTCCAGTGAAAATTAAGGGCCCAAGAGTTTTGTAGTGATCATCACAAATGAATCAGCAGCATGCTGGTTTATGAGATCTTTTGTGAATCCCGATTAGACCAATTTCAATACATCAGAAAAATCTTCATCCCGAGTTCTAGTAATAATATCTAGAGATGCGTATGTTGGATTTGACCTATGTACTGATGCTTTCATTGTCCCCAAAATGCACTCACGTGTTTTCCAGCCATATATTGATGTTTCTGTGCAAAGTGAACAAGTATAGAGACATGTAGCTTGGAGTAAAGAAGGTCATTGACCTAGGAAACACTTTGTTGTTCCTTTATTTCTTTGTTTTTCTTTTCATCCCTCACACAGAACCACCCTTCACTTCAGTACTCCTGTCTCTCTTCTTTGGTTATCAGTGCTCTTCCTCTAGCTCTTCTGAATATAGTTTCTCTTTTACAGAAACTGACAGGCAAAGCTTCTGCTCCACCACCTTGCCGCTCCTCTTATGTCTCTCTATCTGATTCTTTTTGTACCCACATTTCTTATGTACTTTTAATCTTTGGCAATATTGTTGTTGTCTGTAAGAAGTTGGACAAACAGTTTCACTTCAATGCGTCAATGTGTGAGTACACTGGGAATTGGTCACTGCTGCCCTTTCATCCATCATTGACCCCCGTCTCTTCCAACCCCACCCATCGCGTGAATTTATCTGGTTCCCCTTTCACATAGATACACTGACTTATAAACCTTTTCTATATTCCATTCGATGCTATAGTGTCACCTTCTTTTTTTTATTATAATGTACAGGTCTGATGACTTATAGGATCCTGAATTACCTTACCTGCATCACATACAGGTGACAGACCTTTCTCATGTGTAAATTAGCAGTCTACTATCTGCCATCTCCCCTAGGGGCAGGTGGACCTTGAACCCACCACCATCATATGGTCCTGTTTGAAATATGCTAAAGCACCCCTCCCAACCCTTCCATGTACCTAATTAGTAGGCCTTTCTAAAACACAGAATTATTTCCTGGAAAACAAAACAAAACAAAACAGATTGAGCTCCTTTGCCTTCCCTCTGTCATTTCTCTCTTGGAAATAGCAAATAGCTCGTTCCTCCACTGGGCTCAGCATGGCTTCCCACTATTCTCAGAGATTTTCTTCCATAAAAGTGTTAACTAGAGTCAGAAACTTAAGCAGATGAAGTGGGCCTGTGGGGATAGCATACAATGCCGCATGCTCCCAGACAACCTCATTATTTGAATTAACAAATACATATAGAAATAGTTTGGCAGGGTAAGAATCTCATCCTTCTGCCTAAATGATAATAGAGTTAGAGAGGGCGCAAATCCTGCCAGGCACAGATTACAGGAACCTGCTTTATTATGCAAACGGATCCATTGATTTTTAACATATACGTAGTATATGCCACTGGAAATAGCTGAGGGACTGACTTTTGGCCACTCAAGGAGCTATCTGGACAAGGATATTTACTACAAAGAAGGCTGCTGGGTGTCGTTCTTTTACTCGATGAGCAATTAGCAAAACATAACTTCTGGTGTGACTGTTGAAGGCTTCCAGACCACAGGCAGAGAATGGCAAAGGCCTGGCTCTCATGAAGCTGTACTGCAGCCAGAGTAGGAGAAAGGGGGGGAAACAACCCAAAACAATTACAGAGGCACACTATGCCTGAGTGATGAGAGTGAGAAATATAACAAAAATAAAATCAAATGTGAACGTGTCCTGAAGTGGGAAGAGCATTATGCATATAGTTCATTGATAGGAATTAAGGCGGGGCTGAACAGGCAGGCCTATCTTGATGTGCCAGTGACCACTTAGCTTTGTTATTTTGTAGCATTCACCTGCTACATAAGAAAAGTTAACATTATTTCCCTAGCCTTTCACTTCTATATCAATATATGGTGTACCCATCACAAAGTTTTACGAGGTTTGATTGAAGAATACATTGAGATTATTAAACAAATATTAACACGTCAAAATAAATATTGTCTTCTGATAGTGCCATTTCCTTATGTTGTACAATATACTATTTTCCAAACTAAATCATTATTCCACAAACGTCCCTCCCTATACTCTCTCTCCCTCTCCTCCCTCCCTACCTCTCTCCTTCCTTCTTTCTTCCTTCTTTTCTTCCTATCTTTCTTCTTTTCTTCCTTTGTTCTTGAGGGTCTTACTATATTGCCCAGGTGGCTCGGAAACTCAAGATTTTGCCTCAGTGTACCAAGTGCTTGGATTACAGGTATGAACTGCCATGCCAGGTGCTATTTCTTTGCTCTGAAATGCCACCTATCAACCTACATTTTGTGCATAAAACACCATCACCACCCATATCATCTTTTCTGTCAACTTGATACTTAATTAGATAAATACTACAAATCTCAGATTTAGTATGTATTTATCTTCACCAGCATTCAGTAACATCAAAGTAGAGCTCAAGGTTTTGTAGAGTCAGTGTGCTTATGTGCTTGTTACATAGGCCAATGCGAATAAAGTAAAACTCATTTCAGGAACTTAATTAGTAAGATGTAAGAGGAAAATAAGTGACAAAGTTGTAGAAGCAGCTGAAAGACAAATAGTATGTGTAGAAGCGACTCTAAGATTGACAAAGGCAAAAAGTTTCTCTCATTATCTGACTACAGAGACATGGGAGAGACAATGGAATTTCTAGAAACTGAGAGACCAGTTACTATAATGGATGGGACAGAAATAGTAAGAGGTGAGGTGAAGAGTCAAGCAAGGGCAGAAGCCACATAGGACTTTCTGAATCTGCTAGGAAAAAAAAAGACAATATGAGAAACCACCCAGGTTTTACTATTATTTTTCCACCCAATCACTTGCTAGTGCTGGAAGTCAGGTGGAAAGGGAGTGCTAGAAACTAAGAATTAGGAATGAATGACCTGAGGTGGCCAGCAGAAAGAGGAAAAGGTAGGACATATACTGGAGAGGAAAAGGTAGGACATATACTGGAGAGGAAAAGGTAGGATATATACTGGAGCCCAAGCAAGGAAAGTGAACAACACAAGGGCAGACCCCAGGGCTGCCATTGGACACCCTGCAGATGGCCCACTGAGCACTCTGCTCTGGCTTTTGTATAGCACATGCGGTCATTCGGAACTAAGCCCAAGACACAAAGCATTATACATTATTTTCTGAAAAGATGGGGTAGTTAGTGATGCTTGCACATTGTCAGTCAGTTTCTTTATCCTACCTAATCCTACCCAAGACGTAAGGCAATCTGTTTTAAATGTCTGGAGTCTTATGTAGTGCTAACTTGAGTTATAGATAATAGAGAATCACACATAGGCATAGCCAAGAGATTATCCCTACATTAGTAGAAATTAAAGTCATGGCATAATAAGTTGGAATCATTTGTGTGGTAATCAGAGTTAATGATCTCTATAGTTACCTTAATGCTCCATCGCTACTTAGCTAGATACTCCAGCACAAAGGTCAGTAGGTTAGTAGCAGCAAATGTAGAAACACAAAGACATCCTGTTAGGTCCAGGCAGTAATGCCTGAGTCTCAGAATTGAATATCAGACTACCACACTGAATTGGATTAAGAAGAAAGACAAGTGTAGGGATACTAAGGTAAGTGATAAATCTGTTCACAAACATAGGATAATACACACTTTTATCATTGTTACATAAATATGTATCTTTGTATAATTTTCTTTCATGATATATAAGATGTTTGAAGCTCTAATTTGTATCTCAATGACAGAAACACTAATGCAAAAACTTATCTCAAAGTTGATACATCATATAATGTCTATGATTATAATAAGTATCGATCACTTCTCTTGCATCAAATACTTCCGTCTTTAGTTATCTTTACAACAAAAATATTATGCAAATGATAAGGTTGAGGGTAGGAAACGTGCCCAAGGTTACCAAACTACTAAGTAGAGACATTAAGATTCTGATTTCAAATCTGTCGGCTTCCATGTAAGTTACATTCCATAACTTATAACTGGGAAAACACTAAAGGCAGGGTATGTATGTACATATGTGTATAAATGTATGTGTGTTATTCTCAAACACATCTATATAGGCACGTATGATATGAAATAGAAGGCTCAGTTATTTAGGATGTTAATATCCTTCACACACACACACACACACACACACACACACACACACACACACACACCATCAACATATATAAACAATGATACGACACAAAGAATTTTTTTTGGGGGGGGGGTGTTAATGGCCCAGTGGTAGAGTGCTTGCCTCACATACATGAAGCCCTGGGTTCGATTCCCCAGCATCATATGTATAGCCAGAAGTGACGCTGTAGCTCAAGTGGTAGAGTGCTAGCCTTGAGCAAAAAGTATCCAGGAACAGTGATCAGGTCCTGAATCCAAGCCCTAGGACTGGCAAAAAAAAAAATAATAATAATAATTCTGGGAGGCCCAATTACTTTGGACTGTTTAATTACAATATCTCTTTTGTTATTGAGAGAGGACTATACATGTCTCTTCCCTCTCATATACTCTGTGTCACTTATTCCAGGGACTTTTATTTGCATACTCAATAAATGTTTTTCAGTGAATGGATACATTAATAAATTAAGCTCTGGTGAGTATGTGGTGCTGGATACAGTGATGCTGGGTGTAGAAGGATAGAAAGACTGTGCATTATTTGATCAGAGCCCAGCTCATCAGTGCAATACAAGAATAAGCAGAGGGACATGGCAATTAGAGGGTTAGATCTTTTTCAATTATACCAGGGCACTTGAAAAATAAGGGGGCTGTCTCATACATTTTTCACTAGCTAAAATGATGAAATATTTATTCAGAACTCACAATTAATCCTTGTAAGCAGAACCGGTTTTTAA
Source organism: Perognathus longimembris pacificus (assembly GCF_023159225.1). NCBI lineage: Eukaryota > Metazoa > Chordata > Mammalia > Rodentia > Heteromyidae > Perognathus > Perognathus longimembris. Next base: position 18,165,169 of record NC_063162.1, on the reverse strand, counting down.
TTATTCAGTCATATCTCTCAGTGGTCTTATTTGTTCCGTCCCCATGGCTAGCAGAAACTGCTTTTTGAAAAGATGGAGACCATTTTACCCAAGTGCATCAGCTCAAATTCCCGTAATTACACATCATGGTAAATATTAACTTGCTCTAAGTGCTCAGCCTCACTCCCAAAGCACTTTCTAAAATGGAAACATAGGCCAGACTTCTCTTTCTAAACTCACTTCTTAATCTGTTTTATATGTTCATTGGATGCTTTTTTGTTTTATTTCTAATTAACTCTGACACTCCTTGAGTTACAAAATATGCTACGCATCCCTGAGGACTGAGATGTGAACTGATGTGTAGACGGTCCCTCAGAGAGCTGGAGTCCCAGGTCTGTCATCATCTGCTCTGAGGAGCATTAGTTACATCCTGGCCTTCACTTTCATAAATGTTGGTCTTTTCAAGGATTCTGGACTACAGTAAATAAAACCCTTGAGTTGAATATCTATTACTCTATAAATTTCAGCATTTATAGTTCAAATTAATTCCAAAGCATCCAAAAAGTACTAACACAGCACCTTAGTCATCAGAAAGAGTTTCTTATTTTGGTAGGAAAGATGCCAGAGGAAAGCCATTCTATTCCTTGATCTGATGTTTGTTCTGCCTCCAAAATAAACATATTCTCATTCAGACCATGTGTGCTGATATTGCAGGGCAGATGCTATTTTTCTTTTTCTTTTGTCTTTATATTATGCATGCTTTCGTTGGTAGACTGATCATGGATCCACAGATCCAACATAGATATATCATGATTTTATCTCTGAGGCTTATAATCCTTTATAATTCCTACCAAAATGTGGTAACTGCATGTATAGAGTCTATGAAGGAAGGATAAGTATAAATTTCAAACGAGATCTCCAGAAATAGGACTCTAAAAGATACTTAAATTCAATAGAGCACATTCTCTGGCCTTTTCCCCTAATTTTTGCTAACCTTCTGTGATCCAGTCTCTTCTTTCCTTTAATTTTATTATTTGATCTAATGGTTTAGACCCACATTCCTAGTCTGAAAACATACTGCAATTCTAAGTAAGATAGAAATAACTCAATACAAGCCTTCAATAGCGACTGGGAAGATAAGAATCAAGTCGAAACTCTACTTTCATGAATATATGCTCTCACAATCTCAAAACTAACTTCGCTCTTATATTCTCCTTTGCTTCAATTCATAAGTTGGCCAATGAATCCGAAATATTTTGAAGTTCTTCTTTCCTCTTCCTCTTTCCTCCTTCCTCACTCCCCTTCCCCTTCCTCTTCCTCCTCCTCCACTTTCTCTTTCTTCTTTGTCTCTCTCCTCTCCCTTTCTTCTCTCTCTCTCTCTTCCCCCTGGAGATTGAAGTTAAAGGTTTCATAATTCCTTAGCAGGAGCTCTGCTATTTGAGAAATGCCTCCAGTCCCTTTTGATATCAATGATTCTTGGGGTAGGATTTTAATTTACATCAGGGTGGCTTATGATCCTCCTACTTTCCCTGTAGACGGGGATAACAGGGTGTGTGCCATGATCCCAGTCATTGGTTAAGATGGAGTCTTGTGAACTTCCATAACCAGGATAGCCTATGGATGCAATCTCCAATCCTCTGCTTCCCAAGTAGCTAGGGTTATAAACCTGAGCCACCATTCCCAGCTCATCCTACATCTCTTAAAAGGTGTGTATTAAAATTTCAATCCTGGTATAAGTTGTCTAAAATTTATAGTGAGATAAAGCAAAATTTTAGTATTATTCTCCAGGAGCCATTTCTCTAGGTAGGCTATGATTTAAAATAATGTCTTTAGTCAAAATCAATCAGGAAAGTTAAAGACTGAAAGGCAGTCTTTATGTATATTTCTGAATAAAATGTGATCCTATTTAAATTATATATATATATATAATATCATACCTGAAACGTTCAAATTTCTTTCCACCTATCTGTGCCACAGAAAAGTATCATGATTACCATGTTACTCATATCAAAATTAAAGAAGAATAATATTTTATCTTGTTCAAAGCAAGGAAGAAGGTGGAATATTTCTTCATATACCTAAGGCCAGAGGTATGTGCTGTGTACTAAACCTTTATGTTTCCCTCAACTGCAATCTTCATATGCAGTACTAAATCCTCAGTTCAATGATAGTCTAAGTAGGGCCTTTGGGAAAATACTAGGTTATGAAGGCAAAGCTTGCACACCCTAAGAAAGAAAATCCAGAGAACGCAATTCTCACTTCTGAAAGCTAAGGAAAGAATTAGGAGTCAGTCAGCTTATGGGGAGCAGGCCCTCACCAGACACTAAATCTGCTGAAGCCTTGACCTTGAACTTGTCAGTACCTGAGAATATTTGGAAGAAATTCCCAGTGTGCCTATGCCACCCAAAGCACAGTATTCTTTCAGAGAAGTCTAGACTAATAAAGACACTAGCTTTTAAAATTTGTTTTTTCATGATCATTAAATAGTTATACAAAAGGATTTCTATTCAAAATTTCAGCTTATGTGTATAGAGACACACAGGCTTTTAACTTTTGGTCATATCCTATTTTTCTTGTTTAGATTTTTTAAATTATTTTAAATATGGAGAAAATATTACATAATGTACTGAATAAGTTCTATAGTATGTCTCCTCCTTAGAGAAGAAACATTGCTTAAAATTGTATAGCCTAACCTTTCCAGGCATACTCTTGGACTCCTGACCCCATAGAACATTCTCAGCAAGAACATCTTATAATAGCTCAACAGAAATGCTAGTGTCTTAGGTGAGCAATTGAAAGAAGTCATATTGTCCATGAATTACAGGATAGTGGGGGTCAAGGATGTAGGTAAGTGGTAAATGTATGCTTATCATGTATAATGTTTAATGACATTTTATGTTTAATGTTTAATGACAAATACTAAAAAAGTAATAATTATAGGAAGGTGGCTATATTTCTTACAAATTCTAGGGAAACCTCAACTTCAAGTTCTGGATTCAGGTATCTTACTTCCTTTATATGCCAGTTCTCCAAGTCATGTTGGAATGGTAATTGAAGTCCCAAAACTTGCTTCTTAGTCATCAACAAACTGAGTACAATAAAGCCAATATGTAGCTGTGCAAATTGAGTGGAAGGATAGATACAGAATGCTTGACATAAAAATCACACAAGTGTTCATCCTTATTATTCCCACATATGGGTTAAGTGGCTTAAGTTCCATTAATATGATGTTGAAGGAGGGAAATTAACATTCTGAAGAGACTTGAGTCCAAAACATCTGAGCTAAGGTCAAAAACAAGCATAAACGTATAAGGCCTTTGCCATAACAGCATAGTTATATAGGTACTGCTGCCCTCTTCAGGAATTCTTTTAGGCTGTTTTGCCAATGATGACAAATGAAGGTCATTGATCTTTTCACAAAACCTCTCAAGTTCTTGTCAGCCCTTCACCGGGCACTGCCCTTCGCAGCTCTGGATATACTGACCTTGCAGCTGATAAGAGATGGATAATTAGCCATGGTCTTAATTCAGGCACATCATCATACCAGTCACTTTAATGTAAGGTGATAAAATATGTAATTTTTATGAAGCTTACCCTGCAGATGCAAACCATAAAATATGTGTGGAAAGACAGTGGATAGCTGGAGGAAGTACTACCTGAGGTTTATAAAATATGACCTTACAAAACCAGCTTAGTTCTACCAAGCAGGCTTCAGATTGAAAAGGAATGAACATGCAGCAGCCATACTCACTAGACACTATGTGGAAAGTGAATTGTATAACTTGAGGGTGGGGACAGGAGAGAAAACTGCGAGAGAGCGAAGGAAGGGGTGACATTGTCCAAAGAGAAATGCACACATTCCCTGACTTATGAAATGGTAATCCTTCTGTACATCACCTTTATAATAACAATAAAAATTAAAGTTAAAAAAGGAAAACAATGAGCGCTTGAAAAACAATGGCACAAATAGAAGAATACTACCCTGTTATGTTTAAAGACTTTGCTAACATAGTCTTACATAAGTAGTTATACACAAAGTATAAATATAGCACTTCATTTTAAGAAAAATAAAATGAATACCTAATGAATTAATTGTCAAAACCATTTTCTCTCATGAATAGTGGACAGATGATTAGTAGCTCAAATAACTTTAAGAGTATGGGCTAAAGCAAAAGTTTGAGATATCTAAGCCCTGGCTCTCTTTTTTGAAAGTTTATCTTTGGTACCACAGACCTTTTCCCCTTATTCAACGAAGTAGAGGTTTTCACCTCTATGTGCATAAGCAAATTTTCAACAACCACCAGATTAATTTGTGCTATGTGTTGTCTCTATATTACCTCGAGATTTAAACTCATCCTATTAATCATTTTTCATGCAAATCTTTCCCTTTAGCAAATCTATGCATTTCGATCACATCAGCTGCTAGCAATTAGTAAAAATTGCATATGGGCAAAGGTAAACTAAAAACTGCACATAAATTAGACAAAAAAAACCCACAACTGATTTGCTCATCCAAATCCCTCCCTGTTTCTGAATCTCACTTCATCTTACTATTTTTTGTTTCCTGCTGACAGCTGTGTAGGTGTGGATGGACCAATGGGAAAAATATAATGCTGGTGATCTAAAAAAGATAACTTGGAGCCCAGTAATAAAGATATGTTCTATGTATACAACCAGGTAAAGGAATTACCAAAGGAGAATAGTTTTTAAGAGGTAACTTGTGGAAAAGTCACAATGAGATGTTAATCTCAATAAACATAAAATACTGAACATGATAGAAAGATGACACGTTTTTGCATGGAAGTGTGTGTTTGTGTGAGTGTGTGTGTGTGTGTGTGTGTCACAGACTGGAGTAAACAAGTGTTTTATCATTAAAAAAATATTAATACCCAACTTCCTGGCTTTCTTCTTCTAACTTAAGTAAATATTTCCCTTCGGCTTCTCATCTTTGTGTTTATATAAAAGTACCCGGGCTTTTAAAAACATGCCACAAATTTATGGGTAAACCTTTAGCATATGCTAACCATTGACGAGATATGGGGCCTGCAGAGTTCACGTGACTAGTTGACACAGGAATTTGCATTCCAAAGAAAAATACTGCCACAATGGGAAAATATTTTATTCAAGTCTTTGGAAGTGGAGATAGGAGAGAATTAAAGTTATGATTAAAAAGATACTTATATGTTTGGCTTTTTTGATTAATTATCTCTGCATCTAGAGCATACCCACAATATGCAATGTACCATCTGGAAAACACAACAAGTGAAAGCTGAAAGGCTAATGTTTTATAAATCTCTTGATTCCAATATTCTTTGGTCTCAAAAGGGTTATAAAATATATACAGAACTAGCAGAGTGTGTTTGCTTTTCCAACTCTCTGTCTCACACAAATTATTTTCTGTTAGAAAACTTAGACTGGGTCTGTAATTTCCTGAAACATCCAGAAAATAATTTACATTAACAAAGTATAAAAATAACAGAAAAAGTTCATATTTAACATTTTTACAAGTGTAATGAGTTGACTAACTTGTGCAAAATTCAGTTTCTGAGAATTTATAATATATCAAGAGTACTAAGGTAAGTAAACGATTAACAAAAATACATGATGGCATTAAATAAATGATACGGAGTTTAATTTGCAATTGCTGTTACTAAGGAAATCACAGGAAAAAAAGCTACAGAATTTAAATTCAGTCAAGGGTAGAAAATGTTGGTCTATTTAAAATCAGGAAGGAACTCCAGGTCAGTAAAAATGGAAACATCTCTTTATGCAACTTTTAGGTACTCAGATTGCACCAAAGTCTGAAACTGAATGAGAATATTTTCAAAAGCCAGAAGATGTATTCCTATTAAGGATTCTATGTCTTGTATGGTTTTCTTTCTTTGTTCTTTATTTTCCTCAAAATCTTTGTTATGTGTAATAAATCACTGCACATTTTCTGTATGCTACCCTATCATAGTTCCTCTTTTCCATTCCAGTCTCATCATATTGACATAATTGCTATCTATTATTTAGTGCCACAATGTTTTTCTGTGTACACTGAAATGTGTGTGCATTTTTCTATTTATTTTTTCCCAAGTAGTTTAATACTATGACTATTGCTCCATACATCTTCTCTTTGTTAACAATATTAAGACCATTTTTTACCATCTCAATACATGTAGGTACAAGCATTTGTACTAACTGCAAACTTACTCATGAAATGGATAAATGGAAACTGACATTAAGATTATAGGTCCTCATTTCACTATTCAAGAAGGATCACCACTCACACAACAAGGGCCCATCAGGGTGGTTCACAAATATTTTACAGCTGAATGAAAATAATTCCATTTGTCAATGAGAAAATCACATTCTATAATAAATATATAATACATTTATACCTGGAAGGAAATATCATTGTATATCATGAACTCATAATATCTAGTGAAATGTTCTGTTATTTCAGTTATCAGCATCTTCTATGATTTTCTATTACATTTTGTAGATTTCTTTATATTAGGTGTCGTGTGTGTGTGTGTATGTGTGTGCATGCATGTGTGTGTGTGTGTGTATTGGGAGTTGAACTCAGGCCTTTCACATGTAGGCAACTGCTCTACTTTTGGCAAAATACCTAGCCCCGAATGTTATGTACTTCTCATTAAGTTCTTTTTATACTTTTTTTCTTACTGTTCTACCAACATTGTAAATGATATTTTCCTACTTCAATTTTGACTAATTATTTGAATTTAAAATACTAGTAGAATTTATACATTTATTTTATAATTAAATATCAAATTAGCTTGTTACACATTAGGTTCACATGAGGACTTTTTAAATGTAGGCATATTATCATTAATATTCTAAGTTAATCTTTTTCTCATGTTATGACCTGTTTTAAATTAGATTTCACTAATTAGATAAACATCTACTAAAATACTGATTAACAGTGATCTTAGAAATCTTCCTCCTTCTGGTTCATCTTTAATGAGGGTGGTTTAACATTTCTACTTTTTGAAGATTTGGGCAGGGGGCAGTACTGGGTTGGAGCTAGGGGCTTCATCTAGCTAGGTCAGTGTGTGTTCTACAGTGTATGGTGAGTTTCATCCTCTTATGCATTGGTTATTTTCAAGATAGGGTTGTCTCTACTAGCATGGCTGGCTGGACCATGATCCTTGTTTGTGTTTTCCTGAGTCACTGGGATAACAAGCAATTGTGCATCCTCCCTAGCTTAAATAACAAATCAAATACCATAGTACCCACCATGAACAGACCTGAAATTGACCAAGATTATTTAATTTATTTACTTGTTTGTATTTTTCATTCATTCATTCATTCATTTATTTTCTCACAGGCTGCCCTCAAACCAAGATTTCTTGATCTCTGCTTCCCAGATAGCTAGGATTGTGGGCTTGAACCACTCACCATACCCTGCTAACCTTTCATATTTTGAAGGATGTGTAGTGTTAGTTTGCAATAAGTAAGATTATATATAGGTAGCTTTACTCACATTCAATTTTACTTAGAATGAATTGTTTTCCTGTAGCTTACTGACATATTCCTTATTTAATATTCTGTGGATGTTTTTCTTTAATTTTAAAAGCATTGTTCACATTTTGGTAGATCAGTTTTCAAAAATGTTGTCATTTTTAGTAGAATTTCAAGTTTCTCATGGAATCCTATTCAGATATATGATGATTTACTGGCGTTTCATTTTGAATTTCCACAACTGTATTTAGAAATTAATTGATTGTATATTATTATGGGCTAATATGATTTTGTTATTATTAAGGTGTGTGCAGAGAACTTGCAATTTCACTATTCCGGTAAAGCATAAATTCTTCTTTTGGACAATGCATCTCTTCCTTCACTTTGTTGGGGATGTTATTATGAAATAATCATTATGTTGTATCCATAATTAAGAAACACAGTATTCTCAGTCAAAGGATTGTTTGCTCACCTCCCACATGGTATCTTTGTTAGGGGGAATTTTAAGGTGTCCCTCCCTCCCCCACTGTGAGCCTCGCTTTTCTGTGTTCATGTCTTAGTGTCATTCATATTGAGGATGAGTAGGATTTGTGGCTTTATTTTACCTAAAGAACATAGTAAACATGATGAAGTGTCATTCTGTGGTTCTGATGTCCTCTGCAGTTCCATGTCACCAGTAGGGTGGCTCAAGATACTACTCTTAGTTTAGTGATGTAAGTGTATCATTCACATGGCAAGGGATGCAGAACAATCAAGAAACTTCAGGAAGCCTCCATAGTCCAAGGCAGCCACCAGCTAGCAGCTAGCAGCAAGCTGAGTCAGTCTCTCCTTCCCACCAGCCTAATGATAATAGATTCCGTGAACATCCTGAGCCCTTTTGGAAGCAGTTTCTCCAGCAAGCTCACGGAGAGCAGCGCAACTGAGCAGGTACCATCACTGCCACTTTGTGAGTCCCTCAGCAGAGGCCTAACCAAACTATGTCTGACCTCAAAAACCCATAGAAATCATGGGATAACAAATGTGTTGTTCAAAGACTATAAATCTGTGACCATTGGCTGTGAATCACATAAAAACAAATAGATCTCCATACTGAGTTCCATCAGCATATGTTTGCCTGTTTAGAACCTTATAGACAAGGATCATTACGTTTATGGTCACCACATTTGGCTTCTTTAATTCATCAATATGTTGCTTCTGCCAATCATTGATGCTTTTACATATATATAAATCTGAAATTTGATCTGCTTTCCTCCATTTGTTTTTATGAGTATCTTGGACTGCATAGCTGGCTGTCTACTCGGAAAATTGAGCCAGTTCTAGTTATTTTGGGGAGATAGACGGCCAAATAGCAGGCTGACAAAAGTGCAAAATGAGTGAAGCATATTTAATCGGCCATCTTTGCTAGTTCTCCTTATTTTATTTTATTACTAAATTATACCAAATAACAAATTATACTTTTTAAATGTATGAATTATTATTTGAGTTCAAAATCATGCAGACACATTTATCTTTAATTAAATTCGAAATTTAAATATTTTTCTTGAGTTATTTTGGGCAAATGCTGCTTAGAAAGTCCTGGTTATAAAAAGTTTTATTTTGCCACTAGCTAATATGGAGTGTTCTCATAGAGCTGTAAATGAGCTCAATATTCATTATGCAAATGCATACAACCAGACAAAATTAAATAGGTTCAGCTTGGTGGCATCATTTCAGGGAATTAATCTGAGGGTTTCAGGCCTCTAGGCTGAGCGAGCAACAGGAGAAACATTAAGTTGTTCATGATACACAGTAAAAACATTCCCGATAGAAATGGCATTGTAAGAGATAGGAGAAAAATCCCTAGAAGAAAATCCCTAAGGAGATGACACTGGGCCCTATGGCTGCCCCACCCTGTACAGCTCCATGCCTGAAGGCTACAGTAACATTCCATCCTGCTTCATTTATTCCTGTGATCAACCCTCAGCTTTTCGTTTTTAAGGATCAATTATGACAAATTACCAGACTTTTCTTTTTCTGCATGAACTAAAGAAATACAGATTATTATCCTTTTAACATTTCAAAAGAAGAGTGCTCAAATGAGAAAGGATATGTTTTTTTTAATGTGTTGAACATTAAATTAATAATATTATGGCTCTGCCACCAAAAGGAAAGCTGGATATCTTAGGCTGATCACTTCAGTCTTCTGGATCTAGATTTCAGATTAAGCTGGATAGATCAGATGATCTGACAAAGACAACTAAACCATTTAGACATTAAAATAGAAAGGACTATTACAATCTAATTGCCTCACCCTTAGCTTGAACACCACCTTATTGTACACAGTTGTATCCTATTGAATCTAGATGGGACATTTGGCTTTCTCCGGCCAAATGAATAATGTAAACATGACGAACTCTTGCTCAGATTTAGGTTATACAACACCAAGTAACCTACCAGGTCCTATAAGGTCCTGACTATAAACCTAGTTAGGGAGTAGGCATTGATTCCTGATAGAAGGGTCTTGTGGAGGGAAACAGTAGAAATGAGTTCTAGTCACACATAATGAACAAGTCAGACAAAGTTCACTCATTGGGCCTTCAGCAGAAGCTGGCTAACTTGAGCCAAGGGGTAGCAAGGACTGGAGAAAACCAAATTTCTCATTTTATTCAAGTGTTTATTAGCTCCTCATGGAAACTTTTTGGGAAAAGTAAGCTAAATCTGGCAATTATGCTTTAGTCATAGCCATGGCTGCAAAAGGGGTTCTATACCCATACACACTGACCTAGTAGCTAGAATGAAAGTTGCTCAACCCAACCCAGGAGCTGCAGAGTTGAAGCTGGCTTTGTCATCTTGTATAAAGGTCCAGGCCTCATGATGGGGCTGAAGAATTTTCAGTGCTGCCTGGCAGAGGAAAAAAACAAGTCAATTTGAAGAAATGAACATGTGTTTCAATGAACAGTAGCCACATTAAGCCTTTGTTCGACTCTTGCCAGAAACATTTCTCAAGCAATCAACATGTCTATATCCAGAGCTGAGTAGAATCTGATTGAAAGACAGAGGCAGCAACGGGAACAGACAGATTATGAAGAGAGAAATGTCAGATCCTCTATCCCAGTATCAAAGAAATGAAGGAAAGAAAGAGCAAAGCCATTGAAGAGAGTAAAATGCAAGGGTGCAGAATAAAGGAAGCACATATCATGTCTTTAAGGGGTAACAAGTTAAGGGCCCAGAATTTATTTGCCTTGCAGAACTTTGCACTGTTCTCTGTATTTCAGAATCCTAGATATTTTTTAATTCCACTTTTCCCTCTAGAAGTCAAATTACAAATACACTTAGGTTTCAAACAAATGTATACATGGTAACACATTCTGTTTTATACAATATGAATAGTTACAAAAGAATCTGTAAGATAATTGAGGATCCTGTTGAAAAATATGTAAGTTTATACTTTGGGCAATAAGAATGATTACTTCTGGCTTATGGATGCTATACTGATAATACTATATAGTTTTTCTTTTCATTCAACAACTTTTAACCATGGTTCAAAGTTAATAAAAAGTCAGACAAAATTGGAAGCTTTTAACAAAGAAGCATGATTCTAAAAAAAGAAACTTGTAATTTTCATCAATGATTTTTCTTATTTAAGAAAAGAATGGAGGGGTAAGAATTTGAAAAATCAGAAAGAAAATGCTTTATATATGTAGTATCATTTTGTTATTCACTGATTAACCCGTGAGAACTTGGAACAATTATTACTTCCTGATAGAACAATTCATCTGCATTTCTCACATGAGAATTCTACCTCAAAATTTGGAATATCACCAAGAAAAGCAGGATAGCCTCTATAATTGGCTCAGCACATCTAAATAAGCTCAACTCTTTAGAGAGAACTGTAATTACTTTGATGAAGATGTCTTAAACACCCAACCATCCTGTCTTTGCAGAATTAGATTTGAAAGAAATAGTTATTTCTCTAAAGCCTTCTGCTAATCTTAAGGAAGTATTTTCAAATGGAAGGGAAAGGTCATAATAATTTCTATCACAAGCTGTTTATAAAGTAGTATTATTGAAATAATTGTGAATTAATCAAAGATGTTTAGTAGAATGGGCAAATATTCAAGGCTAGCATTCTGTCAGGGTGCTCGAGTAATTTTCTAGATAGCTCCTATTTCCTCTTTGCTAGATTGATTTGTGTGATCACTCACGGTCCACACACACACACACACACACATTCACAAACATAAACACAACAATCTTCCTTTTGCTGCTAAGCATTGAGACCCTGAGATAAAGTAAAACAAAGTCAAGCACTGACTGAGGCCCCTGGCATGTATGTCACAGGAGGAGGTCTTTATCTGTCAAGCAAGACCTAAGCACTTCTTCCCTAATCACATCTGCCCTGCTTTCCCTGACAGCATAGTCAGCAGTGCTGAGGGTTACTTGAACCTGTGTGGCATAGTCATAAGACTGCAGTGCCATTTCAATTAGACATTTCTCTCCAAGTCATCAAAAGTATTTTCAAGTATTTTATATACGAATCGCTGGCAATTGCTTTGAAGACAAAACCAGAGAAAATAAAGTTACCACAAACCAGGGAAGATTTTGATGAGTCACTACGAAAAATAGCTTATTTAGCTGGGTGAAGGTATAGAGAAGAGTGATCCACTCGGGCTGCCAGGCTTTAAGAATAAGAGAGATAGCATCCAGTTGAGAAGAATCTTGATGACAAGATGTGTGTCCAGTCATCTCCTCAAGTTTTGTTCCAGGTGAATGGAGTTCACTTTAGGGAATAAATTTTAGCATCTATACAAAGGACTAATAGCTTAATTAGAAGATTGTTTATTTGACATTCTTGAAAGTCATATAATACTTAGACTAGATTCAGGTATTTGAAACATATTAGTTGAACAAAGTAGCAAAGGAATTAACCAATTTATATTAGAAGATTCTAAATCCTAAAGGATAAATAATTTGTTCAAGAGTGCAAAGGAAACCTTTGGATCACTCAAAAAAAAAAAAAAAAGAAAGAAAGAAAAAGAAAGAGACAAGCTGGGGATATGGCCTAGTGGCAAGACTGCTTGCCTCCCATGAAGCCCTGGGTTCAATTCCCCAGCACCACACATACAGAAAACGGCCAGAGGTAGAGCCAGAGAGAGAGAGAGAGAGAGAGAGAGAGAGAGAGAGAGAGAGAGAGAGAGAGAGAGAGAGAGAGAGAGAGAGAGAGAGAGAATGAGAGAGAGAGAGAATGAGAGAGAAACAAAGAAGGAAGGGAGGCAGGAAGGAAGGAAAAAAGGAAGACAAAAAAGTAGAGGGAAGGAAAAAAGGAGAGCGGAAGGGAAGGAAAGGAAGAGGGGAAATGGAAGGAAAATAAGAAAGGGAGGGAAGGAAGGAGGGAGGGAGAAAGAAAGAAAGGAAAGAAGTAAAAGTATCAAAGAAACACAGGAAGGAAAGAACAGATGAATGAAAGGAAAGGAAGGATCCTGGCCCAGAACATTGAAATGAGAAGAAAAACTACCAGAGCTCTCGATGTCTGGGCCTGCAATAATTCAGATCTGGTATCAGAAGTCCAACTTTTCTTCTCTCCTCTTTGTTTCATCCCTTCCTAACATGCTAACAAGATTTGATAGTGACAACAATGCCTTCCTAGTCCTCTTTAACAACTCCAACATCTCATGAGACAATCAAGCTGGTTTCTCAACTTTACTGATTAAGATGATTAAAATAACAATAACAACAATGCTTTTACCCTAAAGAAATAATAACCAGCTCCTTATTTGCACATCTTATGGAAAAGCTTTTGCTTTAACATGAGCATGCTGTATGTGAAGTGTATGTATTTTTGAATCTGAGAGTTAATCATCACCCAATTATCATCTCAGGCATTACTCAAGAACTTTGTTTTTCTTGGTTTCTGCACACCTGAGAAATCACGAAGAACAGGTTATGTAGGAGAATCAAGCTGCTATGTATTTATCGAGGTAATTAAAACAATAACAAAATGAAATTAAAGGATGGATCAAAAAACACATAGTTGCTAAATAAATTCCAGTGTAAAACGGAGCCTTTGTGCTTCCCGTGGTGTTAAGCCGCAGGATGAGAAGAGATCTCATAGGCCATTTCACTCCTCTACATGAGCACTCTTTAACATGCCAATCATTCCACGGTTAAAGGCTTCCATCACTGGTAGATTTTTTCCCTTACACATTCATGTTTTATGTGCTACCTACATAAAGCCTAAATTATTTTTTCCCGAAACATGTATCTACTGATATCATGACTCTCAATTGGCACTATGCGGAAAGTTCTTTAGCCCTTCATGTGTTTAGAGTTACTCCATCTTTTCAGAGAGTACAAGATGTTAGGCCCCAGTCTTTCCTGTTCTTACCTTGCAGCCATATGAAAGCCATAAAAGATAGAAAATAAAGGGTGAGTAGGAAGGGTAGAATAAAATGTTAATAAGTCCACAGGGTAGAGATTAAACCCCATCCCACCTTTAAGGAAAATGCTAAGAGCCAATGCTTCCAAAAAGCCAATCATGATTACATCAGCTAGTACAGCCCAGATAACTCTCTCTTGGAGTCCAACTGGTAACAATCCAGATACTAATGCACATGGAAGGTAGATATAATTGTCTCTTCTTTTCTAAAATGATGTGATAGGGGCTGGGGATATGGCCTAGTGGCAAGAGTGCCTGCCTCATATACATGAGGCCCTGGGTTCGATTCCCCAGCACCACATATACAGAAAATGGCCAGAAATGGCCCTGTGGCTCAAGTGGCAGAGTGCTAGCCTTGAGCAAAAAGAAGCCAGGGACAGTGCTCAGGCCATGAGTCCAAGCCCCAGAACTGGCCAAAAAACAAAACTAAACAAACAAACAAAAAAAAACTAAAATGATGTGATAGAATATTCATAGTATATTCATAGATTTGGTTAATCTTGGAATAAGTTCAAAGTTAGCTGGGAGAAATCAACCCTTCCTTTTTCTCGTTAGCTCAATCGTGAATGAGGAATTTACAGTAGTGTAACTAATAACCCCCCACCCCACCCCGTCCTTAGTCTCTAATCTTCAGTGACTCTGTGATCTGAGTTAGCCTTATGGAAATCCTCTTCGTTCTTCAAATGAATCCTAAACAAGAGTTAATATGTTAATAATACTGTTGATGAGAATAGCACTGGGAATAAAGTGAGAATAGCTGCTCTGCACATTGTTAGTTTCATGTTCTGGTGATCATTGTTCCAGTATCGGATGCTGACAGCTTCCAGAATATTCTCTCAGGGAACTGAATTAAAGAGAAAGAAAATTAAAGTAGAAAAGCAGAGATCAAAAAGACTGTCACATCCACTCTTGTAGGTTACTCTCCAGGTAAACATAGAAGATCCGGGGCAAAAAGGGAGATGCATACAACATAGTGGAGAAGTAGTCTGGCCAGGTTGATCTTGGGTGAAGTCAGTCAGAGGCAAGCCAAAGGACAACTCTACAGTCTGTACTGAAATAAGGATCAGCTGAGACCAAGAACCTTTAAGGCCAGGGTCCAAGCTCAGTCGTAGAATGTGGGTTTATCATGTGAAAAGAAAACTGAGTTAAATCCCCAGAACTTTCCCATACCTCAACAAAACACCTTTTATCTGGTATATAAGCAGTGTCCAGTGCAAAGAATAAGATTGAAAATATACACAGACTTTTATGTTATGGTCTCTCTGATAACCTCAAATGATATGTCATACATAGAGACACAGCCTGTTTTATATTATTCCTTCTAATCAAATAATTCAATCTTGGTGAATGAGAAAGGCACTAAGTTCAATGAAAAGTCATAATGACCTCAAACAGTAGGTAGCATTTCTTTTATAATCTGATTTGTTTATATATCCATCTCTCCTGTTTATTTCCTCAATAGAAGTGCAAACACAGCAGAGAAGCATAGTACATGTCTTACTTTCGTTGTCGAAGATGAGACTTATAGAAAAGGCACACTAATAGAAATTAGGAAGCATAAATCCAATTTACAGAATTCTTTCATGGTGAGTAAAAGAAAGTATTGCATCACTTGCACAATCCAAAGACTTCTATTTTATTGTTATTTTACTGTATATGATGTTGACCCTGACAACATTCCTTTTTATGAGCTAGTTGCATGAAGATACTATACAATGTTTATATTTAAGCAGCTTCAGAAACAAAATAAAAAACACATCTCTCAATGACCAGAAAACTGAATTGCTAAAGTATATAACAAAGTACCCATAAACAACGGCAATGTAAAGCAAGGAATTGCAGAGACCACAGAAGATCACCATACGGCAGCCCATATACCTTCTTTTCAAACTGAACAATACATTCTAACATCTGACACACAGCTCAACAAGGCCAGGCAATGTCAAGCCTTATAGGATTTGTATAGTCATTTTGTATACAATGAGGTTGACATTTGTGATTCTTCTCATTGGCTGCCTTCACTTGTCTGACTGTATTGATCACTCTCTATGGCCTAAGAATAGTACTAAAATATCCAAATGTTCTTTGAAGGAAAAAACAAACAAATAAACAAGGTTCCTCATCTCTGATGAGTATATGTCTTCTACACATTTCTGGAAAGAAACAACCAAACAATTTTCCTACAAGTTCTGATTTAATAAAATGTTTTCAAAATATTGGTGGCTTTAAGTATACAAAGTATAGTGCTAATTTCAATATGCTGTGAAATTTAAGGCCCAAATTTATGAAACACTAAAACACAGGCTACAGCTAGATTCATAGGCAAGGTGAAGAAACAAAAGAGATTTATCTCATCTTTTTTTGTATAAACCTGTCCTTTCCTTTCTTTCTCCATTTACAATATTGTTATTGTAGATGTAGTTAGATTTATACTACATAATTCCACCCCTTGATCATCCTTGTATGATTCATTATTGAGTTCTTGCGTCTCACTCCAACCAGAAATAAAAATCTATCTGTAGTTACAAAGGTGCAGAATTTCAGAAGGAAACAAAGATAAAGAGAACTCTGTTCTACAAAGAATTGAGACTTAATTCTAAACTACCCAAAATATAGATATTATATGAAACAATTAGGTCCATAAGTTATTTTTTAGTAAGTATGTGTAACAAAACTCTACTACTTACAAAATTGACCCTAAAATTTATAGGAGATCAGTATAAACTAACATGGCATTAATGGAGAAAGCAAAAAATCCCAATAGATTTTTAAAGACTAGTAGGTTAATGTACAGGGGATTTTGCTGATGATAGAATAAAATGGCAATGTTCCAGATAAATAACTGAGTGAACTGCTAACACTGGCTTAAGGAGAATATTGCACCAATCTCCTGCTTATTCATTATAGTGGAAATGTGACTTACATGTGATTTCTAACCTAAAAGTAGTCAGAAACTTTGCAAAAATTATCAGAAAATATCTGAATGTGTTACTTTTCACCTTTACACCACTTTCCCATTCCTCAAACTGTATTTTTGTTTTCTTCTTAATCAAGAGTAACAACCTTTATATAACCACATGTAGATGCTCAGAATGATTATTATAAAGACTACAATCAGAATTAACCTTCTTAAATCAGTTACAGATCTAAAAATCAAGTTGTTCTCTTCAAGAGTGAAGTTTCTCTGTTGGTCATCTGCACCCCATAGTAAATGGCAAAGATCTCATTAGTTTTAGACCTGCTGTACTTCTCAAGTTAAACCATATGAAGATACAGAAGTGTGAGAGTATACAAGGAGAGAAGATATAGGGGAGTGAATCATGTTCTGTGCCATACCTTCTGTTTCTGAATCAACAGAATAATTATGCTTTGGGTATCCCAAAGGGTGTCTTAGCATGCAGTGTGTGGGTAAGACTCTCTTGAGTCCAATTTTGGATCTGCTAGTCATGAGATGTATTGCTAACAAAAGAAATCAAATCAATTGCCTTTGTCTTCTCTTACTTGCAAGAGATAATAGTACTTATCTATAAAATGTAGTCAGCAGTATAATTAAATTAACTACTCATGCTTAGATAACAAGATAGCTTTTGCTCTTTACTTTTAAATCTACTCTTCTTCCCTCACATGGTTCCTGAGAGGCCAACTTGTGTACTTTACAAGACTCGGAGTCCTTCCTGTACATCAAATACAAGCCACCTGCAGAAAGTAGATCGGCCGGAGGAAATGGTAGTCTATGTAGTTTTGTCAGACACTCCCCTACAAGGGCAGAGATAAGCAATACTGTAATCATATGCCAAAATCCAAGTTGGTGTCCAGTGGCACTCTTGCATAGATGACATTTTATGAATCTATTAAGCTCTTTCTCCAGCTTAGGAGTAGTAGCAACATGCTTGCATTACTAACTCTGGGATACCTGCCATTCTCTGTTGGCTTACAATGATTGTTAATATTCCCTAACTTAAACTCTTAAATCTCTTGTTTTTATATGCTATCTCTTTTCTTTTGGGGTTTTGATGCTTAGGAGAATGTCTAATGTGCAGAATATATTAAAGGCATCTTATTGTTAGATGAATTGCTGAGCCATCCTTCATGTTAAGCACAACATTCATTTTAAGAACGAATAAACATAAACTCTCCCAGAGCAAAATGATGGTTCAAATATCCAATCGGGCTAGATGGGTACTGCGTTCTAGCAATGGCGCCCAGGAGACTACTACTGGATGTAAAAAGCAAGACAAGTAACAACTGTTAAGACACTCCGTAAATGAGAACAACTAAATAAAAAAGAATGAGTGCCTAGCTACAATGAAAAAATTACTACATTCTTTTATTTTCCAAGTGAAACATAAAACATGAGAAACAAAACACAAACTTAAGCATAAAGTTAAAAATTGTTTTAAAATATATCAGAATATCTGGAATACAGAGTATGCTTAGTTCTGGTTGATTTGTAACCACCCTATCAAGCATTACTGTGAATCCTGATATGTGAGTTTGTGAAAGGCTTCAGGGAAATGTACAAATAAGCATTCCCATCGCATCATCTGATGAACTATACAACTAGTTTAGGGCACTGATGAAGAGAAAGGATTGTGGAAGGAAGTGGATGCTGAGCTTTCCTCTTTCTTATTTAAGAACTAGAGGGAAGTTAGTATGGTGAATAATAAAAAGGTTATTTGTGAGGGAAAAAAAAAACAAGCCATAATGAAAAATACTGAAAATATGCTGACATGATTCACCTTATATCCCATGCACTGAAATGACTATGCCATAGCGCGATGGTATAAATGTTAGAATTTTTCTTTATTAGCATTATTCTTTCCTTATAAACGAAGAAGATGTAGTCCTTTCAAAGTCTTGCCATCTATTTTAATAAGCAATACCGAATGTTATCAGCAACTTACTTTAGAAAGAATGCCTGTAAGTAGAACTTAATGGAAGCACACACATTGTGGCTGGTTTGTTCCTGAAAGTCTGCCAAACAGATTACATATTTACAAACAGAATGCTTTCTATTATTAGGTTTTAGTAGCACTGCAATATGGCAATAATTTTCTATTTAATAGCAAAAAAGATTCCCCCAACTTCTCATTTCAGAAGACTGCTTTGCTGAGGGAATCTAAAGAAGAAGAAATTAAAAACAATAGACTGTGCCATTTTTTAGCAGAAATCATTGCCAGGGTGAGAAGGTAATATATATTTCATCTTCAGGTCTATTACAATTTAAGAGATTTTATTGTATTTTCTTTCTCACTTCTTTTTCCAGTGGCATGTTGTCTCACCAGCTCTCCTGAATTCATAACATGTCACTGTTATTACTCTCCCTGATAACGGTGAAGAATGTTCCTATGATATTTGCTTTTTTTTTTGCATTTCTGTTTTAGACATAATATATACAAACAGCCTCTGCTGAATAAAGTCAAATTTAAAGTGAAACAGATACAATTTTCTACATGCACTTCGGTGGGGATTACTATATTCCAAATGGGATAAACTAAAGTCAGCATTTCAGCTTACAGGGACTGGTTTTTATTAGGGCAGTTCAACGAACTAGTAAGCCATTGATGTGCCAAGAATTCTGTGAAATAAAATAGGTCTTTTTTCTTTTATATGCACAGTTTGGAAAAAAATAACTATATATTCAATACTAACTATGTAATTCTTTCTAGGAGAATTCTCTGACTAGTACTGAATCTATGTATTGGATGATAATGGGAAACAAAAGTCTATAACTATTCTCACTTGTCAAAGTGCTTTAACAAAAATGGGAAGAAGCTGTTAGCAAGGCATTCTTGGAGAAACTGTGTTTGTTCATTCATGGTGGCATGGCTAATTCTTCTCTATACCCAATGTTTGCCAATGAACTAAACTTAGGCTCCTGATGATGAGCTGAAGGAGAGAGGATTTTTCAGCTTGCCTTAGTGAAAGGTGGATGGTATTTACTATGGAAAAGACTTACAAGGAAAAATTACAAGTGACATCATTTTGGTATTAATCCATTGGCTTTGGTTTGAAAAAAAATTGTAGGAATAGATGACCTTAAAGGTTTTCTTTAGATTAATCTACTTTATTGTTATTATAGAGGTGACGTACAGAGGAATTACAGTTACATGAGTCAGGTAATGAGCACATTTCCTTTAGTACAGTGTCCTCCCTTCTCGCTCTCTCCCACTCCCTTCCTTCCATCTCCACCCACTAGTTGTATAGTTCGCTTCCATCAGTGTCCAATGAACTCCACAAGATTTTGATAATGGATTCAGGTATTTTTAAGAAGAAAAAGGTAGTAATTAGAAATTCTTTCTGGTTTGAAGCACTTTATTTCCCCCTCATATCAATATAGGAGGTGGTAGGGTTTCTATGTGCCTCTTTCATCCTGGTAATGGCTCATACCATTGAAGTCTGGGCTGTGCAGCCCTTACACGATTTGTCACCAACAGTATCTTCTGGTTCGGTCTCTTTTATGCCAAGGGCAGTTGGATTTCTATTTTATTGAAGTTTTGTTATAATGGAAAACTCAAAATCAGCCATGGCCTTTCTCCTAGGAGATTGAGAACATGGATGTGGTTTGCTTCTCTCCGTTGCAGGTGTTACTTGTTCCTAAAAATGGTAGCGTGGTCGGGGGGCGCGGGGGGGGGGGGGGTCTGCAGAACCTTTAAGAATGTGGAACCTAGTGCGTGGAACTCAGGCCACTGGGCACAGCCCAAGGAATGAGTTGAAGGAGTTGGAAGTGGATAGGTGAGGTACCCAGGGCATTCCTTTTCAAAAGACAGATATGGTTGAAGGTGAGGTCTCTTTCATTGCAGTCAAGCCACCATCTGGCTGTGTCTGAACACAGACAGTGCTCTGTGTATGTATAATTGTGGTGTATTCTCCTCTCCTTATTGGATTAGAATCTTATCCCTATGTGCTCATTTAGTCTGAATTATATCCTTCAGGGCCTATCTTCAAGTCCTGTAACATGGAGAATAAGATCTTGAACATATAAGAGGACAGAATCCAGTCTAAAACACAGAGGGCTGTGT
Source organism: Perognathus longimembris pacificus (assembly GCF_023159225.1). Classification (NCBI taxonomy): domain Eukaryota; kingdom Metazoa; phylum Chordata; class Mammalia; order Rodentia; family Heteromyidae; genus Perognathus; species Perognathus longimembris. Next base: position 18,144,286 of record NC_063162.1, on the reverse strand, counting down.
GATATATTGTAACATTCATAGTGTAGCCCTCTGGATGGTCATGGTGGAGATGCAGGAAAAGTCAGGGTCAATGTTTCTCTGCTTATTTTTATGCTAATGTCTTCCTGCAAACCCCACTGTGGGTTGATGCATGTAAACAGCAGAAATGCAAGCTTATTCACTACTCCAGTTAGACCTGAAGGTCAGTGTTCAATTCAAAGAAAATAATCTTGGATTGACTCAAACCAAAACACCACAAATTTCTCCATGGCTGTCTTTTCTTCTTCTTTTAAAGATCACAAGGTCACACACATTTCTTCCTTATTAATTCCAAGCAAAGCATTGTTGGAAAAGCAGAAGCAACATGAATTTTGCGACTGCCTCATGGATCATAAAATCCCAGCCTCTTACATGAGGCAGTTTGTCATTGCTGTTATATTAACCCAGAAGTGATTAGATGGCTGTCCCTCATTTACTGTGAGCCTTTTAGAGGTAGCATGATGGCCCTTGCCATATGAAATAAGTAATCCTTTATCCCACCCCAGTTAGCCAGAGCAGATATTAAAAGGAGCAGAAACAACTATGAATTTGGATTTTGTAATGTATGCGAGCCAAGTACTTTAAAGCACTAATGTCTTGAACAGGAGAACAAAGCTATGAGGAAGGTGTTCAGAATTCAATTTTTGAAAGTGAAGAAAAGAGGCAAAGAAGGATGAAGCCACTTACCTCTAGTCACATGATGAGCAAGTGAAAAGCCAAGTTCAGCGTTTGAGATACTCAAAAGACTTCAGGCTAAGCCGCAAGCAATGGTGCATACCCACGCACACCACTGGGCTTTTATTTTAAAGTTACTCAACAAAGAGGACATGAGCAAAATTGTCCTAGAATAGCAATAATCAAAATGGCACATCCAATTGAACAAATTGTTGAATGAGTTATTGTCTATTTTGATTAAAGAGAGAGTCATCCTCTCTATGTATATGTATTGTTTCCTCATGAATCCCATTTTCATCTTTTCAAGTTAAGACTACACAGCTTGCATAAATAGAGCAATAAGAATACAAGCTATGGGGCTGGGAATATGGCCTAGTGGTAAGAGTGTTTGCCTCATATACATGAAGCCCTAGGTTCAATTCTTCAGCACTACATATATAGAAAAGGCCAGAAGTGGCACTGTGGCTCAAGGTGGCAGAGTGCTAGCCTTGAGGAAACAAAAAAAAAGCAAAAAAAAAGCTAGGAACAGTGCTCAGACCCTGAGTTCAAGCCCCAGGACTGGCCAAAAATAAATAAATAAAATAAAGTTACTTTTAAAAAAAGAATGCAGGCTATGGCTATGGCATATGACATTACTGTTTGATATTTTATCACCAAAAGTTTTTTTTTGAGATTTACTAATTAGTGGGGTGTGAGTGGGAGATAATTTCAATTTTTGTCTTGTTCCATGTGAACTCCCATTTGATCACTTCACAAGAACACATACATAGACACACACACACACACACACACACACACACACACACATCATGAGAGAGAATTAAAAGCACAACATCCCTCATACCCTGCAGTCTATCAAAGAATTGCTTGCATGTCGATATATAATCATCTCTGAGCACTGTCTTTTTCCCTGTTGTTCTCCGTGGGAGCTGGAGTAGAAACAAACTTCAAAGACCTTAAGGAGCAGTATTAACTAAATCCACTTTTTGTTGTCTCTGAACCAACCACATGGCTCTTTCTCCCTGGGATAATTTATAGGATGCTCTTTTTACAGAGAACCACCCCAAAGTATCTTTTGCCAATGGTTGCATACCACTTTACTCATGAAGAAGATTACATTTGCTTTCTCCCTTGGCACTTCGTGGCACATCCTCTTCCAAACACTTTCACCTGGAAAACTTTGTTGCTCAAGGTGGCTCTCTCTGACACTTCCAGACTTACTCTCTTTTTCTCATGCTCAGGGTCCCTATCTATGTGACTATGACTTGATTCATATGCTCTGATATGTGTTGGCTTGAGACCCAACCCTCTTCCCATTGTTCCAGAAATCTTCACTTTCTGGAATCATTTTCTCCAAATAAACTTTTTATATAAACTCTGGCATCTCTTACTTGGTTTCTTAAAAGTTTTAAAGAATGGAGATATATGATCAATGATGAAGATTTTATAAGCAGTTGTCCCTCGTTTCTTCTTCTTGAAAGAAGTCCATTATGTCTAAAGACCTCTTTTGAAATGAGAAGTTATTGGCACTCAGAACCATGCAAAAAACTGATTTGGAGTATTTATGATCATAATACATCTGCAAGTGCATATCGTAGATGGAGAAGAATAAATACATTTGGCAAGTGGTTTTACATAGAAGAGGAATATTTGTGCCATTTGAACTTCTTCTGATTGAGACTTCATTATTTTATAATAATGAACCACGATTCATTTTTACAAAAATAGCTTTTGCCTTATGAATTGTTGTGAATACTCATAGAAGGACATGACACAGATTAACTTCTGGTTAAATGTAGCTGTTATCACTGTAGTTATTAACATTATATTTTATGCATCCTGCAAATATTGAATCCTTTGTCTATGGTAGACCTTCTGCACTCTGGTAGAAATATAATAACAAGGAAAACGTGTTTCCTGCCCAAAGTACAGTTGAAGGAAATTAAGGGAAGTCCTGTACAACAGGTGAATGAAAACAAACATGAACATAAATTGCAATTCGTGGTAGTAAAGAAACAATGAGGAACTGAAAGGGAATGAAAATAATGTGTGTGTGTCATCTGTAAGAGCTCTCCTTTGCAGTAGATTTAGACAAGAGAGATAAAAGATGAGGAAACTTGGGGAGAAAAGTTCAAGCAGAAATTTTACCTACAGAGGGATAAGTGTTTCTCAAGGCCTGGAAGAATGTTTATGTGTTTGAGGAACTAAAGCAAGATCAGCAATGTGAGGGCTACAGAAATCACTAGGGAGGTCAGAGAATGAAATCGTCTTCTCAGTAACATGGGCCTCCAAATGGACAGCTTTGCAATTCCTCGTATGGTCGTTGCAAATATGGTTCTGACATTCCTTGTGACTCCATTATAGCATGTCACAGAATATAAACCTAGAGAAAATGGGAGCTATCCGTTGAAGAATTTCTTTGCTTTCCAACCATAAAAATTTCTATTCCTGTCCATCACTATTAAATTCTACTAAGATACAGGTAGTGACTGCCTTGTTTACCATTGTATTTATAACACTTAATGGCTGATCTGGCAAAAAGATAAGCTTAAATATCTGTTTACTGAATAAATGATGAATGAAAGAATACTTGCTATTGGTATGATACAGGGGCTACATTCTTGAGCAAGAGATTCTGACAGATTTGAGTCTTTTCTTTCCAAGGGTTGTTAGGTGTCTCACTAACCTATTCAGTCCCTGGGAGTAAAGGACTTCCTAAGGGTGAACCTTTCACAAGGAGAATTGCTTCCTATGAAAGATCATGGGTTAAAACCAGCCCCATAATGATGGAAGGGGTGGCATTGTACTCCTAACCTGAGAAATGGGATTGTAACTTCTTTGTAACTACTTAATATAAAATAAATTTTAAAAACAGCCCTATGGAACTGGCCATAAGGTGGAGTTTGGGACAATCAATTACAGTTTGCTGAAACTGTAGGTCATGGTGGAAGCACCATGAAGTACAGCACAGATAGTGGCAGGACTTTAGCTGCCCAGCAAGAATGAGGGAATGGAGTAGAGAACCTGCTCACATAGCACAAAAGCTCAGCATTCTGGTTCTCTCAAGGAGGTACAAGTGCTCCAGCAACTCTAAGTACTGAGGTACAAGAAAACGGCTTACTGAGTTACTACATTATGACAAGTCAGCTCTGTTTTCATCATAATCTCTCTACTTCAGCTGAAAAGTTTAGTCACTCAGGGCCAAGGTTTCCTGGCCCTCTGCATCTAATGTATGATCCCAACCTAGACTCATTGTGCAGTGCCCAGAACACAGTGAAGAGTGTGCAAGGCCTGTGCCTACCTCTGGGTATGTCTCCCAAGTAACTTCCAAACCAAGGAGACATAAGCTGTTAGGTGATTCACTCCCTTTTTGTGTTATTACTGTAAGCCTCAGTTTCTTATCAGCATGGTATATCTATCAATAATGCCGGCGTTATTTTGCTGTTTGGGCAGCAAACCTGATCATGTAGACGAAAAGGTAACCCCATACTACTGAATCTGTCTTTAATATTTCTCACTATGACTTTTATACATTAATTTTGAATTAATAAAATATTTTTAAATATTACCTTGATTATTTTTTCATATTTTCTTACATTTTGTTTGTGATGTAAATACCTGGGTTGTTTTACTCTAATATCAAAACCTACCTTTCATGACATATATGGGGCACTAATAAATATTGCTTGTGCTTTATTGTTATTTTTATGTTATTATATTACTAGTTTTTTATTCCATCTCTCTTAATTTCTGTTTCTCTCTTCTTTCTATGGATACATACACAGAAGCACACAACACAACACAACACAACGCATACACACACATCAGAAGGCTCCTACAACTGATACATGGCTTGGCTTCTGAAAAACAAAATATATAAAACATATATCTTAGGTAGCTTTTTACTTTTTACTACTCTGTATGATAACACATAGCACACCTTGCTTGGTAAAGGATTAATGCTGGAATTACAGTGCAATAAGGCTTTATCTGTCAAAAACATGTGCTGCTTATATAAAAGACAGTTCCATCTAATCTGATCAACATTTCTAGAATTGTACCTCAGGAAACAGATTTAGAGCTCAGCACAACTTCTTCTAGTGCCCAGCATGAGCAAGTAGCTAAATAAAGGTCTGATCACTGCAATCCTGAGTTAGGACAGACACCAAATTGAGGTGGCATGCTGTTTGGAAGGACATGCAAGTTCCTTATGCTTGAAAAATACAGACCTAAAAGTTATTAATGTTTAGTAGCATGTAATTTTATTAATTTTTCCTGTGTTTATAGTATGAGTAAATACTATCTATGTGTTATCTCAACTGTTAATGCTGTATAACCTTAATTCAATTCATAATTGCTTCCTAATATTTTTGCACATCTAATTTTGGACAACATATTCTTTGCAGAGAAATCCCAGGAGGTATGGGAATCCAAAAAGGAAAACAGGACAGAAGATGGACATGAAAAAGAAAAAATAAATGTGAATGCAAAAGATGATGTTCACATATAACAGCAGTGGTGTGAAATTTTTTAAATTTACAAATTAGTTTAGGTCTTGTTGAAAACAGAGCCCTTCTTAAACCTGTGGATACCACATTCAAGATTGGAAAGAAAATCCAATGTTAAATCCATGCTCAAAATGCAAGTATTCTTTCTTGTGTTTACATGCTTCCTTTCAAACAAAAGGATGTTCAAGACTAGTAGGATCTCATGTGGTGGAGATCAGTTTTGCACAAAACCTTTGGCAAGAATTAGTATTGAAATATAAAATAATACATAGAATCACATTCAGCCAAATGACCTTCCAGGAGCAAGGAACAGGAGCTGTGTCTGTATGGGCAATACATTCTGATCATCTTCAAGTAGGTGGACAGAATTTATGAAGTCCCTTGCTGGATGCTTTTAAAATATATCTTTCTATTATCAGGTCCTATAGAATTGGTGAGTACCAGAGGGGAGAAAGCCTTTCATGAATGACTAAATAATCAAAGGAAATCAAAAGAAGAAGGCTGCAAGGTAACCCAAGAGGGTCGTATCATGGACATAATAAAAGTGACTTGATATAAAATCTTGGAAGTATTTACATTTGGGTTTGCAGATAAGTAGGGGGATGAATTAATGCAATTCTTTTTCGAAACTGATTTTTCTCTAGACTTGGAATATGGGCATCTCTCTTAAGACAGTTCTTTGTGTGTACAGAATCTATTCAGATTAAAACACTCTTTGGTAATAAGACCGTCAAATTCTTTAGTAAAGGAAATAATCATCTCTGGTTTAATTTTAAGGCAATGGTGAAAATGAAGTTGATTTTTGAAAACAGAATAAAATCAAAGGAAATTTTGGGATCATCAAGGAGATACATATTCACATTGTACTTGTCATCTACCTTTGTCCCTCTGATCTCAGAGTGATGTACGATGCCACTTCATTTGTAATAAATAACAAGCTTTCATTTCAATAGACTTTTGGTTAAAAAAATATCCACGGGAAAAAACAAGCATATTAGAGACTTTAATAGAAAATTAATTCTAACAGTTTGAAGTCTTAACATACAATGTTAGAATGGGTGTCCCAGTTAAAGCAACATTTGGTTAAGACTTAGGATAGTTCCCTCTACCCTCTTTTTAATAGTGCGACGTGTACTATTTCACAATAAATTATGTTATATAGGTGACATTCTTAAAGGACTTTTTTTTAACAAATGCTTATGAGACTACAAAATCTATAACTTCATTAGTGAGTAGAACTTGAAAAAAATTCAAGCATCATCCTTCATCTTTAACTTATCATTTAAAGTGCAATGAAAAAGAGTCATTAATATCTGTTATTTAGATTGCTCATAAAATATATCTAATTATATAGTCAATAACCTAGTGTCTAACTCTCAGCCAGACAATGAGGAATTATCTCCCTTTTGCATGGCTTGTAAATAAGAAATTAATATCTTCATCAGCTATTTGGGGTGTGCTTTTGGAGCGAGGATGTCACTAAGTAGCCCTTCTACTTGACCTTCAACTTCAAATTGACCTTCAACTCCTGATACCAATACCTCATCCTCCTTGGTCCTCATATTACAGGTAGATGCAACCACATCCAGTAAACTTATAGTCATATAAAGCACTTTAGCAAAAGATCTGAATTGGTTCTTTTCCTATTAATAAATAAATAAATAATAAAGTAAATCAACAAAAACAAAATAATGCAGACATTGAGATTAGATGGAAAATGCTAAGGAATTTATATTAGAAGATATTCTTATATATGGAGACCAGTTCAAGAGAGGTCATTTCAGAGACTGATTATGAGATGAATTATGATGACTACTAACAGACAAAGATAATCCTTGTAGAGTCTCTATCTGGGACCATAAATATGTTCTTGGTTGCAAAACACTAATTGTTTCCCTTTGAAAGTTAATTCAAGATCCACTGTAAATTTGGATAGTATTGTGATAGCATTAATTCCTCAAGCATACAAAAATAAGGAATTTCATTAACTATTCCCATTGCTTTTCTAAACTCTTAGATGACAATGAAAACAAATACATGACCCAACCTGCTCAATTCTTCAGTGAAATTTTCTAGATCAAATGAAAAAGAGCTTATATCTTGAAGACATACAGGAATTGGAGAAAATACCTTGTTTTCCTGGTTGTGGTTGAGTCAGTGCAATATTGTGCATAATTCGTGTATTTTTAAAGTTACTCTTTTTTAAGTTAAATAGTGAAAGGAATGACTCCACATCATGATAATCTTGTGTGTGTGTGTGTGTGCACCCATGCATGCGTGCATGTGTGTTTGTGTCCTCAGGCATGCACATACACACATATGTGTGTATATATATATATATATATATATATATATATATATATATATATTCCTTGGTGGCTTCTTGGAAAAGATGAGGGTGGAGTTTGACACCATTTTAACACATCCTCTCAGTCATGCAGTCTGCTCTCTTGGAGTGCCTTCTTGCAGTACCAGCATTCTGACATGCTCACTTTTTTACTGGTCATACATCAGTGGGTTTAATTAACTTTTAAAATAACACTAAATTTTGCTTCCCCCAGAAAGAGCATGGATTTTGGTGGTCCACTGCAAAATCAATGTCTGTGCCTCCATCTCTCACAAAATATATAGCCCCTAGCTTTGTCTTTTAGTGGGAGATGCAAATGACTTTCTTTGGATCTTTAATCATCTCAGGTTGATGGTGCCTCTTAATCTAGCCACTGCTGAGTTCCTTGGAGCTCTGATAACAAAAGGAATTGGTTGTGCAATTTCATTTCTTTACATTAGAAAGTCATTATGGCACTGTTCAAAGGAAATGTACTTATTACCTGACTTGTGTAACTGTAATCCCTCTGTACATTACTTTTAAAATAAAATTTAAATCTTTTTAAAAAGGAAGACACTATAGCAAATGAATAAAAATATTTAATGTACAATAAAAATGAAATACTTTGCTATACAAGTTTTGATAACATTTTGTTATTTGATAACATCCATTTTTCTAGGCAAAGTGAGAAATCCCCCATAAGTGCTTTTGAAACAAATTTGTAGATCAGCTCTAGCATGATCCAACATAGCCTAAACTTTCTGTCAGCAACAGTCATCACATACAAATTATTCTCTATTTGTCCTCCTTTCTTCAAAATTCTAATTGATTAGATAGCTGCTTGGGAGAAGATGACAGCTTCTTCTAGTCATAGGAAAACCATTGTCTTTGTCAAGAGTACTATGTTTCTATCTCCCTAGAATTTGGAATACTAGTGTCACTAGATCAATACTGGATTTCATGTAGCTGATGAAAAAAGATTGCTTCATTATGCACAGTTATAATCAGCCTCATATTCATGAAAGTCCTAGATTATAGCACTTGTTCTAATTCCACTTTACATGTGATTAGGCCATAGCCAAGAGAAGGGACAGAGCTTTTCCAAGTTATATCATTAATAAAATGTTAGGACTTAGATAATAACCTAAGTAATTGCTACTTTGTGAAGAATATTATCTAAAATAATATTACAAGGTTAAAGTTATTTTAAAACTTAATCCATATTCCCAATGATACATTATATTTACAGTGATACTCACCACTACATTTCTGAAAACTAAACACTGAAGTGAATCAGTTAGCTGTTTTAAATGCGCACAGTAGCTCTACAGCAGTATAGAGAGCTCTGTTGATCTACTCATATCAATTTTGCCAAGAAGCACATAATCTCAGAAAGGTAGTACCCAATTTATATCCTGATCTGCTACAGGGAATCTAGGAAATGTGATTTTTAAGAATCCATCTTCTCTGAAGTGCAAAATCATAGAAAGGAAGCTAAGACAATAAAAGTGATCTACTACCCATGGTGTTTAAGTTCACTTCACAAGATATAATGTTGAAATTGTCTCTAATGAACATTACCATGAATTCCTCCTAAAGACCACTATCATGTATCTACCCTGAAGTTCAGTACAGCTAGGTTTACTTCTAGTGTTGGAGAAAAATTCTACTACAGAATATGTTCTCTATTTATTCTGCTTTGGTACTTGGTTCAGGTCAGATACAAGGATGTTCAACCATCAGTCAGTGTATATTGAAGTTCACATCCTGCAAATCCTGATGCCTGAGGTCTGGGTAATTTCTAAGATTGCCTTCATGAGACCTTTGCTATTGACTCAGAACTGTGTACTTGATTTTTTTTCTCTTAATCACTTTAATCTCTTTCCAATACCCTTTCCCACAATTTTCAATGCATTCCTTTTCTGGCTGAAGTGCATTTTAAAAACACTTTGTGGCACTTTTTCTTTAAAGTCTCACTATTATCCTAGTTAAAAGAATCAAATAATATCAGTGCTAAAATCAGAAACCTGGGCTGCTTTGAAATTTTGTCGGTCAGAATTAGTACCTTTAAACTGGATTGCCTACAATCTCAGGGTCTGGATAAAATGTTGGCAAGTTCTTTGCCACAATACTTAAAAAAAAAAAAAAGAAACTACATCAGAAATGACTTGTAGTCCAATTCCCAATACAGTTTTCATTACTGCTGGAAATTTCATGAACATAGCCTTCTCGGTCCATATATCAATTAGCTTTTCAGTCTCCAGAGCTCCCACCAGAATTGTCCATTGAACTCATTGCATCATCTTAGGTCTCCTCCAGCCTGCATCTCCAAACTGTTACTCATTTCTCTCACAAGCCACTTTCTGTGTTTTGGGTTTTTTTTTTTTTGTTTGTTTGTTTGTTTTTTTGCTCAAGGCTAGCATTTTACCACTTGAGCCACAGCGCCACTTCTGGCCATTTTCTATATATGTGGTGCTGAGGAATCGAACCCAGGGCTTCATATATACGAGGCAAGCAATCTTGCCACTAGGCCATATTCCCAGCCCCTCACAAGCCACTTTCAAAGGCCTTTGTATCATAAGGTCAAGAAAAGTCACAGCAACAAATCCACTTCTGGTTCAAGATTGTTTGTCTGTGTGTGTGTTCACGCGCTTGTGCATGGGCCTGCAAGTGTGTGTATGTGTGTGTGTCTCTGAGAGAGAGAGAGAGAGAGAGAGAGAGAGAGAGAGAGATATGCCCACCTTCATCACTTGGGAAATTATCAGAGAAAAGAAACTTCCATGAGGAAGTATTTATTTCGGCTTCTGGACTCAGAGATATCAGTGCATGGTGGGTGGTTGGCCTTGTTTCTGGACCTGTAGTGAGAGCGACCATCATGGCAGAAGGGCATGGTGGAGAAGATCTATTCTCCTCATGGTGGCCCTGAAAGACAGCATGAAAGACAGGGGCCAGGATCTACTACTAGTGACCTACTTCTTCCTGCTATCTTCAAATAATCCATCAATGAATTTATTCCCCTCACTGTACTACCATCTTTCAGTAGCATCCTTTCAGCACATAAACTTTATTGAGGCATATTTCTGGTTGAAGCCATAAGAGCATCTAAGCTCGGTGAGACCATGTATTGGGAAAATGAGAGACTGTTGACCTCCCTTCACTCAGATAATCAATTCAGATAATCACAATTCAATCAGATAATCACAATGCATGACAGTCTTGATCTTCCTCCTATGGACTTGTTGTTGTTAGGTTACTACTCAGTCACACATTTGTAAGTCTCTTAGCTGAAGATACATCAAAGTGTTCCTATATCAGTGTTATTTTGATGAGACCACATTTCCTTTCTTTAATACTATCTTCTCCTTCCCCACATCATATAAGTCTTAATGATTCCTTGTTAAGTAAAATTTCAGGAGTAAAGCAACCTTTTCCAATTAAAATTTTTTTTTTTTTTTTTTTTTTTTTTTTTTGGCCAGTCCTCGGGCTTGGACTCAGGGCCTGGGCACTGTCCCTGGCTTCTTCTTGCTCAAGGCTAGCACTCTGCCACTTGAACCACAGCGCCACTTCTGGCCATTTTCTATATATGTGGTGCTGGGGAATCGAACCCAGGGCCTCATGTATACAAGGCAAGCACTCTTGCCACTAGGCCATATCCCCAGCCCCCCAATTAAAATTTTATTTCTCTATTTTTTCAAACACTTAAACATAGGAAAGAGAACATTCCTTGTATATCATATAACATATATTATATATCTTGCTGTATTCAAGGGAATAAAGGGACATATTTCTCCCTGACTGATAGAATATAGAAGCATTGGGAGTACCAGGTACTAGTTACAACATGTTCTCTGTTTCTAAACAACGTTCCAGAGAGCCTGGGAAATATTGTGAGATAAGGAAATTAGGACAATGATGGGAGGTTAGCCCCTGGCTCCTGACTCCTGTCTTATCTCCAGCATGGAATACTAAAGCTTACAGAGTTTCAGAAAGCACGTGGACATGGCATATCTTCAAGTGGCAACCATTATAATGGGTTGGAAAGTAGAAGTTGATGGATTTTCCTAAAAGTGAATAGACCTCCATTGATGAGTGAGGAAGCATTTGCCACTGGTGTTTGTTTGCACACTTGAATTTGGGCACTAAGACACATTTACTACATACATGTCTTCAACTAAAATAAATATTGATTTGCAGCTCCCTGAAAGAGAACAAAATATTTGTGATGGCAGTTATATGGTCTCAGAGACAAGGTAAAATAAAATTCTACTGACAGATTTATCCCCAGTGGCTATAGCACAGTCTGCTTTGTATCTGGCCACTTCAGGAAGCAGATACCTCCTTCGCTCATTTTATCTCTGACCAGTCATCCAGGCATCATTTTATTTCTTCCAAAATGGGTAGACTTTTATCTCCCACTATAAAGTTTCCCTGGAGCCATTCTGCTTTAATCAGAACTATAGAATAGCAGGAAAGGTCACAGGAAGGCTTGGATCTGTGTAGTCCAGCCAGCCCAATGCACAGAGGAATGATTTCAAGAAACCAACTTGCTTTGAAAGTGTATACACAGTGCTGAATCACTGCCATGAAAGATTTTCAGAAGTCTGTTGAGTTATTGGCATTTATCTCTAAAGTACAAACGTGCCAGAAATATAGGATGTTTGTTATTTACCTTTAAGCTTAACAATTCAATTTAGACTTCCTGCATTACAAGGTAGATTTTTAATTTACTCCATGAATGAAAGGTCTGTGTGATAAATGCCCCTTGGATTACTGGCAAAGAAAAATTGTAAAATAAGACAATATTTGAGAGAAATTATCATTCATTATTTGCATCTGTACTAAGTATTATTATTAGGTAACTTACATACTGGTTGAAGGCAACCTTAAACAATATACATGGCTCATTCAGTCAAAAGTATCTACATCAAGATATATTTTTTTGAAAAGGAAACTTTCCAAAAATTGCAACTTAGTAACATAGAATAGAAATCTTAAAAGCAGCTTCAAAATTATCATATGCCTAATAATTTAGAGGAAAAATAAGGGTGATTTTATTAGTTCTTACCAATTGTGATATTTTCCTTTCCAGTGAATTCTTTTTATAAAGTTATTTCTTGAGTTTTTTGACAATGTTTTAGTGGCTGTTGATTTCTTTGTTCATTCACTATCTCATTTGCTTTCTTTTTGTTGAGTCCATTTTTTTTCAAAACTCCATATTAAAGTCTTATTTCAATTTATTCTCCTTTGAGAATCTTGTAATTTATATTTCATTGAAGAAGTAATTTTAATCCTTTCTTCCAGTTCTTCTTTGAATCCAAACCATATATTTTCATTTGTTCCTATCCCTAGCCTTTACTTAGGTATTGAGTTTAAATGTAGCTTTACATAATATCAAATATTTATTTGAGTATAATATTTTTGTACTTACTTGGGTTTTTTCTGTAGAATTTTGTAAAACTAATGTGTTTAGAATATTATGTCTAAATTTTATGTCTACTCATATATTGGTTAATTTTTCTTTTGTGAACTTTACTGGATTTGGAGTAGTTTATAGGATTTTTATTTGGTGGTCCTCACCCTCTGCCAGTGAAGGTATTTTAATGGGCTTTGTGTATTTCTAGTTATAAGAGCTTATAAGCCCTACATTTTGTCTCATGTACCTTAAATTTTCCTCTTGTTCCTGTCTTTCCCTCTTTATCTTCTACAGAAACTGATTGTTCTTCCTGTTGCTATTTTTCCCTGCTTCAAAACCTATGATTATTGAACTATCCCTTTCAAGAATGCACTTTTAAGTCTCTTCTTGTATTCTAGGTTCTGATCTATGCAGACATTTTTGTAGCATTTTCAGAGTAATGGTAAAAGCTTTACATTGTGCTCTTGTATTAATGGTGCCTTCTCTCTCCACAATTATTGTCTGTCTTGGCCACAAAGCTTTTCAGGCATCAGAGATGAAATCAGGACACCAGAGATCACAGCAGGGATCTGGTGATTTTCATGTTTCGCTTAAGTTATTTGACAAATTGGACATTTTCTGTAGGTTACTTTTTGTGGAAGGTAGAATGTATATCTTCTGAATTGTTTGGGGAGAAAAACTGAGGTAGGTAGTTACTGATTTTACCTTTAGCTACCCAGAGAGTTTTCCAAAGTATTATCTTTCTTTTTCTGTTTCGTCCTATCCCGTCCCACCTTCCAGCTTTAGGCTATATTATGTAATTAAAATATGAGCTTTAATATTGACATTAAAAAGTATTTCTGTGGTAGAAAAAGATGAAGAGAAGAAAAGGAAAAGGCCATAACAATGTCAGTGATTTTCTGACCAAAGTAAGCAAAGTGAGGGAAGGAGGTTGGGAGGGAAGAATGAGAATGTTCAAAAGGGTGTGTGCCTTTGACCAAAACACATTGTATTCATAAAATGCATTGTAAATTGGCAATTTGTTTGTACAACTGTTAAAGATCGTAAACAAATAAATAAGAAAAATCAGTTTCGATTACTGTTTTCACAACAAAAACAACCATGCTATGAAATAGGAAACAGCAGCCAATTTTCTAAGCCATGAACTTTCACTTTTATCCTAGAGTTTGAAGAGAGTAAAGTCAGCCTAATTGATGATCTAATATTTTTTAATGATGAAGGAGCATCATAGCATTGCTTCTTATATCTGTATGTATTTGGGTGTTTTTAGCTCTATGCTATGTTATCACACAAGACCAACTCATTAGATATTTAATATATCCCTCATATTTTCACGTGTTTGTATCATGTATGTTAGAATGCCAGAACAGCAAGCTGCGTAATAGATTTTTTTTCTCACTTTACTTCAATATATTTTGTTTGGCTTTTAGAGTATTTCTACATTTCTGAAACTTTTTGTCAATCTTTAGTCAAAAACAAAAGGATGTACTTATATGGTTTATACACGATGGATTGAATTTTCTGCCTTCCTTGCTACCAAATTCCCTTGCAAATGATGTCTATCAGGTATATCTGTCATATTGTTTTTCTTTATTTTTAAAAAATATAATTTTATTGTCAGGGTGATGTACAGAGGGGTTACAGTTACAGACATAAGGTAGTGAGTACATTTCATGTCATAGTGGTTTTCAAGGTCATGCTGTGTTTGTGCAGGCTCCTCTGGAGCAGTGAAGTGAACAAGGTGACACTGAAAGTGCAGCAGGCACAAGCAAGCATAAGCCATGGCAGCCTCAGCAAGCAGGATCTGAGTCCCAGGGTGACAAAGGTCCCAGGGATGGCATGTTTGGAGAGGGAGCACAGGGAACACACCATTCGCTGAAGAACAGTCAGGAGCACTCATTGTGATTCTGAAACCACATCTGTGTACAGCTCTGCCTAGACCTTCTTTGTTGGTTTTTGTTTGTTTGTTTGTTTGTTTCCAGCCATATTTGTAGGTAATGTTTTCAGACATGAATAGTAAAAGGGTAACAATTCACTTGCTAAATTTAATCTATTGGCTGCAAATGATGGAACAGTTGCAAATAAATAAAATATCCGATTTGGCTTGAATATTGTATATGTCATAAAGTGGATCGCATTTGTATATTTGTCAGCTTCTCTCATTTGGACTCACAAATGGGTCCTGTTGCAACAAGAATATTCTCCTCTCCTATGAGAAAGATCTTGAATATTCTTAAAGTTCCATATATTCTGTATTTTATAGTGATGAGTGATGTATCTACAGGATTATAAATAGCTTAAAAGCCTGAGAGATACAATGCTTGTCAAATCCATGACACTGTAGGAGCTGATTGTACACACATGATTACCTAGAAGATGGAAGGAAACCAACAGTGGAGTGTGAATAATTTGATGATATGTTGTATCATGCCACCTATTAATAATATTAATTAAAGGATTATAAGTTTATTAGTTCATTTTCTAGGATCCTAATAGAACATTAATATTGTTGGTTGTCATCTGCATTACAATTTATTATTTTTTACATTTTATCATTTCTAAAATAGAAAACAAAGCACAATTAATGTAGTTTAGGCACTAGTATGTTTTTAGTGTCACAAACTTTCCTTTTCCAAAACTGTAGTTAGTGCCATTTCTTTAACCTGTCCTCAGGCTATTACTAGAGTTGAAATGACTGGAAACTGACTTCACCCTAGAGTAAATTTAAGAAACAGGTGTGAAGTAAATGTACAAACTAGAGACTTCCCTCAGGTCACTTTCTGAGATCAATATCTTTGTTTAACTTCCTTCCTGTGGTTAGAAGGATGGCCCCATAAAAGAGTTTCATTTATGAAACTCAGAAAATGTAAATAAGCATGTCACATGGAAAGAATATTAAGGTTATTGCTGGAAGTAAGGTTGTTCAACTGTTGGAAAGTAAAGGTGCATAGCAAGGCTCGCCTAGATTATCTAGGTGGGCCCATTGTAATCACAGGAAACCTTTAAAAGTAGAATAAGAAGCAGAAATGGAAATCAGAGTGACTAAAAATGAGCAATTCTTCACTCACTATTTCTGGGTTTGAAAGAGAGAGAAAGGAACCACAAGCTAAGAAATGCAGGTACCCAACTAGCAAGCAAAAGCAAGGAAGGATGCACTTTAAAACATCCACAGAAGATCTCCCAGAAAAGCTCCCATCAACACCCTGACTTTCAGTTCAATGAGACCACATTGGACTTCCACATCTAAAGAGCTTAACATAAGATATTTATTGTACTTTGAGCCATTAAGTTCAACCTATTTTATATTGTAGTCATAGACAGCTAGCACTCAAATTCTGACATGACTAAACTCCTGTAATGGTTTACCTTTGCCCTTGAAGTATAGCATTCCCACTTGAGCTTAGTCTTATGTTTTTCACTCTGTCTACTACCTCCATCCCCCTACCTCTTTGGTCTCTGATCCACACTGGCTCTGCCTACCTTCTCCGGTACTAGAAGAACTCAACTCTGGTTTATTTCAAATACTTTTGCAGTAGCTCTTTCCTTTCAGTGGAACACTCTTCCACATTTCTCCTACTCTTTCAAATCCTAGCTTAGTACTCCTTATTTTCCTAATGATAACCAAAATATCCCAGACTTCTTAGCATTCCATTAGAGCTTTGTGAAATTTTAAGCAAAAGATCCTTGTGTAGGATCTAGTATTATCTAGTATAATCACTGTCTCTGTTGTTCAACAAAAAATCTACACGAGTGAAAAATGTGCCCATTTGACTGTTCTTTATGAAACCAAAATCAGAACATAATGTGTCTTGAGATATCTTTTTATTTAATCACAAATTCTATTAAACAGACACAGCTGAGAGGGACTTATGGATCCAAGAAAAGTTTGTACAGCTAGTAAGGGCATGACCAAGGGTTCAAATTAGGGTATTTTGTGTGTGAAAGTCTTAAAACTTTTCATGAATTTTTGGTTGTAACATATACATGGGTAGTATTAAGTATATAAAAGACATGGTATATGTAATCAGAAATTGTACAACAAAGACAAAGTTTGGAACCCCATGTATAAATTCAGAAAATGTGTGTATGAGGTAGACAATAAATGCTATCCTGAGAAAAGGGCCTCAGGCAGTTTCAGAAGTGACAGTCATCTAAATGAGGTGAAGCAAATATTGATTCAACATCTTTGGGTCTCTCCGATTTAAAGATTCTTCTTAATATAAACAATAGCATCAATAATGCGTTGGCTTGATATTGCAGGGTTCATGACTTTATAAACTGCTACTGGTATGTTAATTTCTCTAAGTTATTCAAGTTCAAACCCCAGTCCTGAAAATAAAGTTATCTTACCTAACCACTAATAAATTGCCTGAATGTTAAATAGCACTTTAATTTTCTTTCATTAATGTTCATTAAACAAGTAAAAAAAAAGGAAGGAAGTTGATTATGTCAAGCTCACAATTTTTAATTAAAATGGAAAGAGTCGGGAGCTTCTAATTTGCAAACACAGGGCTTCAGACAGCAAACAGATAAAGTTTACTAGCACATCACAGGAAGAAAAAAAATTGTTTGCAGTTAATTAAAACTTTAGTGGCTTCAAATGTCTCTACATGAGACATAAATTGCTAGTCTGCATTGTCCTATAAACGTACACACTATGGAAAGTGTCACATACAGAATCATAAATATTGATGATGCATTTTTTTACTGTGGCTTGAATCACATGCACTTGGATGCTTCGTGAGACCAGAATGGAGAACTGTGTATTGTGATTCTAGTTCTATCCTTAATTTTATCTGAGCCTTAATATGTGATGGAAGCCTTAGTTTCCTAGGCCAGTAAACATAAAATAGTATTTGCTTTAGGAAAAGCTAGTGTGTTATTTGGCTATTTTGTTTTCCTTTATTTGCTAATTTCTATATTTCTATTTGCTATCTTCTGCTAGTAAATGTTTGAAATTGCCTTCCAACTAGTTCTTCAAGTCAATTTATCTTTAGGGAAGAATACTTATAGAATAACTCTCATTGTCAGCCTGAGACTTGGAGGTTCTATTCAGAGTCACAGTGGCACCATTTCAGCTCAAAGACTGCCTAAAACCCAGCTTTCCTTTACAATCAGTAACTAAAACAAAAAAAAAACCATAAAAATTAATCATTATGGTTTTCTCTGGGTGGAAAAAAAGAGAAATGTCTGATCCTCATTAATAGTGAATGCTGTTGAGAGCAAGATAGGTGAAACTCACCTTAAGTCATGGATTTATTCACCAAATATTGGATAAAAGTACACAGATTTGTTTTATTTCAAAGTATTTTGAGAGCTTGCTATTTAAGGAAGCCTAGCAAAGCAAACAAGTCACAAGTGTGTTATGTAGTTAGTTTTTAATTTGTATTAATTTCATCTATATGAGGTGCATGAAATTATTCACAGCCATTCTTGCCTTTCATGTTCACAAGGTTTCTATTTTATTGGAATATTTTTCTTCATGTCTCTTTTTCTGAAAGATACTCACACTTGTAGTTTTTTTTAATTTATGTTTTTCCAATATGATTTTTCTAGTTTCCATCTAAGTACTTATTTAAATATGTGTATCAATTAAAATCTATGTGGAATGGTTTAGCATATGTTTAGAATTTGCATAACAGGTGTTATAAATCTTATTCTTGGTTCCTTTTCTTATTTAGAAACATATATCTCAGGTATACCCTGATGGTGCTATATTAATTAACTCGGACATCCCTTCTGACTCCAAAACAGATTTTAGCTTATACATGCAACATACACCATGTTTAATACAGTCATTCTCTGAGAATGGACATGCAAGTTGGCTCCAACAGATTTATCTCCATTGTCAAAGAATGAAGTTACTATTTTTACATGGTTTCATGGATTGATGAAGGATTTCTTATGATTAAAAAATTAAAAATGTTATTTCTTGGTTTTGGACATTATATGAGAATATATTCTGGGAAGAAACGTTCTGTTTCCCATAGTTTATTCACATACAAGCAATGAAAAAATGTTTTGACGGAATCCTAATTTGAAAACTATATTTTACTGATTTTTAAAATTAAAGTATATTTCCTTTTTATGCAAAATTGTCTATGAAATCACAGGCAACATTATACTTTTTCATATTTATATATACATACATAAATATTTATATATATGTTCATTTCACCTATGTTGTCCATTGTTATTTCTGGCTTAATTTCCCAATTGAAGCATAATTTTATTTCTGGCCTAAATGCACCAGTTTGTGACTCATTATGTTTTAGCATACTACTATTCTCTCTGTTAAATTGACTTAGAATTTTTGCAACTGTTTAAAGGTAAAATTGGTCTATAGTTTCTCCCCAAGAGTTACCATTTCCTTGTCTAAGTATCAAAATTACAAATAAATTCATAAGAGAAATGAATAAATATAAAAATTTATGTCAATGAGATTTTGAAGGACTTTATGTTTGTTGAAACTTACCAATAGTATTATTTTCTTTTTACAATTGTAGGCCAAATGTATTTTAAAAGGAAGAAAATTTCAGTGGAAAAGAATAAAAGTATATATTTTGTTTGTTGATTATGTAGTTCTATGTACAAAATATTTAAAAATCTTCTATATGTTTTCTTATTGGCTTTTTCGGATTTAATTTTCATACAAGTATATTTTAAGTTATTAATTGCCCACAAATTATTAAAGATTTTCCAAATGTAGTGGGCTGTTCAATATGGGTATTCAAATAATCTTGGGTTTTTTTTCTATTTTGAATACCTTTTCTCTTTTCTGTATATATAGTCAACTTTAATATAAGTTTCTCATCTGAACTTCTTTTTCTGTTTAAACAAAATTTAATTATAATTCATCTTTTATATAAACATAATGGAAAATTTTGATTTTGCCTGACAGCTTATTATTTGACAAATGAATTTAACCTACATGAGTACACTGCAATTACTGATGCATTTGGATATATTTCTCAATGTTATTTTGTGTTTTCTACTTTTCTTTTGCATGTTTCTGCCTCTTCCCCTTTCTTATCTTTTAAAAATACATCAGTAGGCACTATGTGTAAAATGAACTAAGGCAACATATGAGCAGGGATGGAAGCGGGAAAGTAGGAGAAAGCAAAAGAGGGGATGACATTGTCGCAAAAGGAAGGTGTTCCTTACCTGACTTGTGAAATGATAACCCCACTGTACAACATCACAATGTTGACAATAAATTTATATACATTTTTCTTCTTTATTGTTAAAGTGATGTACAAACGGGTTACAGTTTCATAAGTAAGGGAAGTACATTTCTTATCCAACTTGTTCCCTTCTACCTCATTCTTCCTTGTCTTCCTACTCCCCAATTCCCCCTCCCCCCATGAGTTGTACAGTTTTTTTAATACCAGTTGGTTTTGTGAGTATCACTATTGCAATGGTTTGTCTTTTTGTCCTTTGTCTCTCAATTTTGGTATTCTCTTTCCCTTCCCTCGTTCCCATACACGTATATACAGTATCCGGGATATTAAGGTCAGTTACAGAAAGAGCTGGAGTAGAACCACAGTAAGGGACATACAAGATAGAAAAAAAAAATGTATGGTTTAACAAGGCATGTTGAGATTACCACAACAATGATGTACCACTTATTTCCATAACATGGAGTTCATTTTGCTTAGCATTATCTTTTGTGTTCACATAGGCATAGCTATTGTGATCTTGTGCTATGTCTATCATAGAAATTACTAATTATTCCTTATGAGGAAGACCATAGAGTTCATATTTTTGGGGGGGTCTGGCTCACTTGACTTAGTATGTTTTTTTTTTCCAAGTCCTTCCATTTCCTTACAAATGGGGCAATAACATATCTTTCTGATAGAGGCATGTTATTCCATTTTGTATATGTACCACATTTGCTTGATCTACTGAGGGGCATCTGGGTTGGTTCCATATTTTAGCAATGACAAATTGTGCTGTGATGAACATAGTTGTGCTGGTAGCTCATGTCTAAGATATACGCAGAAATCAAAAAATTAAATTCCTCCAAAACAAATCCTCAAAGAACCAATGGCCCCCTCAACAAATGGGCCAAAGATCTAAAAAGAGACTTCTCTGAAGAGAAAATTAGAATGGCCAAGAGACACATGAACACGTGCTCTACATCACTGACCATAAAAGAAATACAAATCAAAACAACACTGAGATTCCACCTCACCCCAGTAAGAATTTCCATTACCAGAAAAAGTAGCAATAACAAATGCTGAAGGGGATGTGGCCAACTACACTGTTGGTGGGAATGTAAACTTGTTCCTCAAAAGGCTAAACACAGAGCTCCCCTACCACCCAGCCATCCCACTTTTTGCCATCTACCCAAAAGATTACAAATAAATTTATATTTAAGAGATCTAGTTTGTCTTCTGTATGCTTAAAATCACTTTAATAGTTCTTTGATGACTTTTCATACTTTACTAAATACATTCCCTATTATGTCTTCCGAAAGTAGAATCATTCTTTCTGCAAAACCAAGCCGTGAACAAGGACCTAATACAATTTCTTCTTTAGTTTCCTCCCTTTCTCCAAAATAATACATGCACAATTTTTTTATTGAATGATGTTGGTCACCAATTAGTCTCATTCTTACTAATTGACTTTGGACAAGAAAATGAACAACTTCCATGCTGTGTCTCCATTGTCAAAAGTCATGTTTTATTATTAATTTTATATTATAAGAGATCTCGATAACTTATATCACCCTATAAATGAAAACACTAAATACTTAAGTAGAGCTAGCACTATGTATTTTTTAAACCTTCATAATTCTGTCTTATTAATGTGACAGGATATTAGCAAACTAGGTTATGCTAAAGGAGATACTAAAAAGAAATCTCTGGTTTTTAAAAGATCATTTCACTTCTGAAAGGCTAATTCAGGATGCAGACAATTTTAAAGATGATTGTAGGTAATCTGAGTCCTGTATAATTTGTGAAATTTGGCTCTTATCAGCATGACACTGAAAGT
The DNA here is from genome assembly GCF_023159225.1 of Perognathus longimembris pacificus. Taxonomy (NCBI): domain Eukaryota; kingdom Metazoa; phylum Chordata; class Mammalia; order Rodentia; family Heteromyidae; genus Perognathus; species Perognathus longimembris. The sequence continues at coordinate 18,122,349 of NC_063162.1, read as the reverse complement.
TGTACCTTATGAGAATTTTTTAGTGAAAAAAGCTACTATGTTATGTAAGAAGATGAGGAATGATTGTAAAAAGACAAAAGAATATTCACCTGATGATCAGAAAGGTGAAAATACCTAGATAGTAGTTTTCTAAGTAACCCAGGGCAACACAATCCTCAAACTGTATGAGCGCCTTCTGTGAAATCATGGGTTTCAATTACTAATAATTGAGCCCTTTTTCCTGTCTTAATATTCCATTAATGTCTATATTTACCCAGCATTTACAGCACAGGGTTGAAAGAACAAGAGGAGTCTGTGATTTTACATTAAGTCTAAGATTGAATTCCTTTTCCTATGCAATCCTGCCAATTACCAAAGCCTTGGTGGAGGTTATGGTTTAAAAAAAATGAATTTCAGTTTACAATAGTTCACTTGATGGGATTGAAAAGCTTGGCTTATTGCTGGGTTGTGCTCAACAAATGAGTCTCAAAGGTGGGATTCTGCCACGGAGAAAGTTGAATTATGTTTTAATTGGCCTGTCAACAAACTCAATTACATGTGTTTAAAGTCAATAGACATCAAGAGGCTCAGGCAAAAGAATTTGAGCATCTTTCCCTCTCCAGAGTCTTCTTGTTAGAATTCCATTAGAATTTTGAATTGAGCTTTGGATTTAACTACAAGAAATTGAAGGAATTGTTTGACGGAGAAATAAGGTAACGGTAATGTACAAGGAAAGATGAACTGGGGAAATAGATACTAAGGAATCAGGAGTAAGTCAAATAGGCATGACTTCCCCCTTAGTTTCCTTCCTTGGAAGATACACTTATTTGCCCTGCTCTAGGGCTCTCATCTGTTGAAAAGGTTTGGTCATTGAATATGTTAAAAAAAAATTCATTGTGAATGGATACAATGAGAAATAAATACATAAAGACTTTTTTTATTCTTTAAAATAACTGTAGACATTCTTGTACTAATAATGACATGCTTAACATCTGGGAAACGTGGCACTTTAACTCCTCCTTCCCTCTGGGTAAGGACAAAGTCAAGCATATTCATGTAGTGAAGGCATGGACAGACAAGAAAAGTGATGCAAAGTGATCACTAAAGACATCAGGCTACGGGGACAGAAAGAATGCAGTTAAAGGAGAACAGAGGAAAGAGATCAGATCTGCTATTTCCTAAGGCAGACATTAGTGTTGTGTTGTGTAACTTAATATTCAAATATAATCCTTCTGAAAGTTATACTGAGCATCTAAAGAAAAACTATGTATCTCTAGATAAAATGAATCCCTACTGTATGGATGTATGGGCGTGTTAGTGTGTGTGTATCATAATGTTCAGAGCATGAGATCAGGTTTGGTCTGGGTCACAAAAAAATGAATTCTCATGACAATGAATATACAAATGAAACAGATGTGTATTTTTAAACATAAACACCTTGCTGTAAGGAAGAGAGAAAAACATTCATGATTTCACATGGTTATGTGAAGCATGCTTTAATATTTTCTCAGCTTACTTTCCAACAAATTTATGTATTTACAAATATCTACAAATACATACTTGAAATCACACAACCACTGAGTAAATGATGTTACATTTCAGATGTGAACCCAGCTCTATTCCAAAAATAAACCTGTCCATCATTCCAGAATATTCATCAGTCCTCTTCTGTTATTGATGTCCATGCAGCCTCAGTCTGCCTTCTCCCAGTCATCTCCAAAAAGACATTGAAAGCTTAGATGTTACCTGTCTGAATTAAGTTTTCTTGCACACATGTTCATCCTTTCATTTCTCCATGATGTTTATCATTTGCAGACAAGTGAATTGCCTAGATTTCTGATTCTAGTCATTCCATGACCCAAACTTTAGTGAAGTTTAGAAAATTTATCCACTGAGCTGTTACTTCCCATGAATCATATATTAATACTGTCAGACTGGACACAGGCCATCAAAATACCCTCATTAATTACATATATTAGAGCTAATCCACACCTTACTTTACCTTTCAGTCTATCAAACAGTGAGATTCACCATATCCCATCAAAACATAATAGAATGAGTAATATACTAGTTTAATGTACGTATAAAACTTGTCATCTTTTGCTCCAAAGGAAGGCATTTTTACTTCTGATGTTTTGAAAATAACTGGCTTCAGTGAAGCTAGAAGCTAGTATATTTCTCTGTCCTTTCTATATTTTTCAAAATTCATATTTGTGCTTTGGGTACTTTATTGAAGGACTTCTTTATTCTTGCTATTATGAGTGTAAAAGATGGAGAACTCTGGTTCTATTTTATAGGAGGGGCCATTAGGTGAGTAAATTGTTCTTGAAAATATGAAAGCATTGAAAAATATACTTCTTTCACAGTTACAGAACAATATATATTACAAAAACAAATACAATCTTTAAACCATGTTATTCTTTTCAAGAACCAATGCAAATAAAGCAACTGGGTTTTTTTTTCACATGGGTTTATAGATTTTTGTTTTATTCCATGTATCCAATTCTTGTAAAGTAAATAGAAATTCATAAGACAATCATGAACAATTATTAGGCACCTCGAGAATTCAATTCTAAGTGAGGGAGATTTATTAGAAACAAAGAAAGATAATGCTATTTAGAAACCATGAAGTAGGGTTGACTTAAACTGGAATTGATCCTGTGCAGATTTTGAGAAAAAAACATCTAGCCATTTCTGCACCTATCAAAACAGAGTAAATTAGTAGCAATATGGAGTAGCCACTTCATAAATTTTCACATAGTGGGTGGCAGAAGATTTTAAGTACAAAACAATATCACTTCATTCATGTACAAAGCCAACAGCCACACTGGCTGGAAGAAAGGCACCCGTCATCTATTCAGCTAACCTCTAACACTGGTATCTCCATAGGCTTCCCAAAGGAATTCACAGACTTTCACTGCATGGACTATGCCCATGGACCACTGCGTGGGTCTCATGCCTGAGAAAGGGAGGCAAGTTAAGCTGCTGACATTGCTCTCAGTGAAGTTGGCCTCCTCATCAGGATGTCTGAAAGAGAGAGAAAGAGGAGAAATGATAATCACTGGTGTCCAGGGAGAGGAGACTTTTAAAAAATTTCTGCTAGTGTTTTGCTTATGTTAACAGTGGGAAAAAACGTGTTGTATGGAAACTATTTGCTTTCAAAACAGGGTCCATGAGGAAATAGAGGTTTGAATGAAGTGATAGAGTGCTAACCTTGAGCAATGAAGCTAAACAAGAGCTTCAGGAGGTGAGTTGAAGTCCCAGTATCAGCACCAAAAACAAAGAAAGAAAGAAAGAAAGAAAGAAAGAAAGAAAGAAAGAAAGAAAGAAAGAAAGAAAGAAAGAAAGAAAGAAGAAGAGAGAGAGAGAGAGAGAAAGAAAGAAAGAAAGAAAGAAAGAAAGAAAGAAAGAAAGAAAGAAAGAAAGAAAGAAAGAAAGAAAAAGAAAGAAAGAAAGGAAGGAAGGAAGGAAGGAAGAAAGAGAGGAAGGAAGGAAGGAAGGAAGGAAGGAAGGAAGGAAGGAAGGAAAAAGGAAGAAAAGAAAGGAGGGAGGGAAGAGGAACAGAAAGGAAAGGAAAAGAAAAGAAAAATAAAGAAAAGAAAAATATTCTAGGACTAGTTAGCACCAAGACACGCTCCAACAAAATACTATAAACTAGACTATTACAGGTACTGAAATTCATGGGATTCAAAAGATGTGTTATTTAAAGGTCACAGAATAAACTCCATCACAATAGGACACTTATGTTTTTACATCCTTCTGCATTTGTGACAACCCCTTGGCTTAGATGACTTTCCAGAACAGAGTCATACATCACAGTGTCTATTGAAGGGGTTTTAATTTTTTAGTGATACTGGTTCTTAAACTATTCTATTCTTATTCCTATATCTTCCCCCATCAACATTGATAGATCAAGTACATTCACGTCCGTTTCCTTGGTCACTAGTTCTCTTGTCTGAGACGGACTTTTTGAGTCTTTGGGTAGAAAGTCATCTTCCTGATTTCTGGGCCTGCTACCCATGGATCTTATTCTGAGTCTATTTTATCTCATTCATGTCCAGCTCTGCCTTTAATCCATGTGATCTTTCTGTACTTTGCTTCCTGTTTCTCAGATCTGACCTGTTTCTTGACACCTCATTCATTTGAGAATACACAGGACACCATGAGAATCAGCACAAAAGAAATGTCTATCCAAAAAGGCAGGCCAGTTGGACCTAGAGACTGATGTATCTAGGGCAAACCATCAATTTTGCTAAACAATGAGGGATCTGGAAGCATCAATAGGGTTGTATTAAACAGTAAAGCAAACACAGAAAGTAGACAGCAGCCAGTGTGCAAATGAGAGGAGCTGCTCATTACATAGTATAAAAATGGAAATCAGTATAACATGAAAGTAATTGGTTTCAATTCAAACCAAAAAAATTGCTTTTACTAATTCTGTATGAAATTACTGGAAGAGCCAACACCAAGAGAAGCACAAGTGCGGGATCACATGGTTGTGAGAGTGACGTAGATGACACAGACAATCTCCTATTGTGCAGTTAGGTCTTGGCTTAACTATGTAGATATAGTGCCTTCACACAATTTAGTAGAAAAACATGACAATTATGTCTTTATGTTTCCTAACCTCGTCATTTTTTTCCAAAATTAAAAAAAATGCCTTGTACCAGGAATTCAAATAAGCAGCAATTCACTGTTACCACACCCACAAAGACTCACAGTGTGAAGAATTGCCAACCCCAGCCCTAGACAATAGTCAATGTACAGGAGAATGCTGGGCAGCTGCTCCAGGGGGGAGCTGCTGGCAGGGTGGAATCGAGCTTTTCTCTACTTCTATAATCCAAGCAAAATACATGGGGGAACATAATTAAAGTTCAGCCTCATTTCTGTTCCCTTACAGAATCAAGCCACAATGAGAGACACAGAAGCTAGAATAGAAAGGATGATTGGTACCCTGAGGTGTCATGAATATAATGAATTAATTTCTCTACAGCATTCGTAGGACTTAATGTGCCATGAACAAGCATCAGTCACCTCATGACTGCCCCCGCCTCTCATTCTTTCGAAAGGAGAGTGCAGAGTGATATCTATGTGAACTCAGACAGAAGTACATGATGTTTATTGCTTCTTTTGTTTTGACACCCAAGGACCACAGGAAATCTGGGAAATTAGTACAAAAATGGTATCATGGTACAGAAATGACATCATCTACAATATAAAGAAAAGTTGAATGTGTTTAAATTTAACAAGCTGCCAGGCACTGTTTGCTCATGCCTGCAATCCTAGCTACTCAAGAGGCTGAGATCTAAAGATAGTGGTTCAAAGCCAACCCAGGCAGGAAAGTCTGTGATACTCTTATCTCCAATTAACCACCAGAAAACTGGAAGTGGCACTGTAGCTCAAGTAGTAGAGCACTAGCATTGAGCTGAAGAGCTCAGTGATAGTGCCCAGTACCAGTGTTCAAGCCTCACAACTGACCAAAAAAAAACCCACAACAAAAAAACAAACATATAAATGTAACAAGATGTCCTGGGGGTACAGAGTGGGGTAGAAAGCACACAGAATTCTGAAAAACCCTCAAAAATACTTTTCATGTTTAATGTGTGTGCACATGAATGTATGTGTACAATATATGATTATGTACATAGGAAGCTCTTGGCAAATACAAGAACAATGATAATCACTAGTATCCCTGGGAAAGATTTTTTTTTTAGTCTTTCATCTTTTGTACTATTGATCAAACATAAATTTACCAAACAGCATACTTTGTTCTAGAATATGTAATATATACTATCTTTCCCAATTAATTTTAGTTTCTTTACACAATAAAGATTTTGAGTCTGAGGCCTAGGTCTGGAAAGAATTCATGAAAAATGAATTAAATGTTTTTTTTAATTATATCTGCATGTGTCCATTTTTTGAAGGTGAGAGTTTATAGTTTTCATTACTTTTTCCAAAAAATTTAAGAAATAAAAAGTGTTGAAAAATACTCTTCTGTGGGGATAGATTTTTACAGATAGCTTTTACTAAATTGCATCAATTCTTTAGATTACATACAATATTATGTGATAAAATAGCCATGAAATGTGTTTGCTTGGCAAGTTGATAAATATTTATCTTTTGGACAGGATTCTGTGGTTTGTAATATGATCTTATATGTGTGTGAGATGAATTTATAACAGTGATACCTTATTTATTCTGTGCTTCACAAATGAGGAAACACAGACCTTTTTGCTATTTTCCAGTTGGATTCCTTGAGGCACAAAACAAATACTTTTTGAGCAGCGTCCATTTTACTAAAAAATTGTAGAATTTTATTTTATACTAAAGCTAAATTAGGCTTATTAGGCAATATTTGATGTCTTTTTAGATATAACAATTAAAGGGAAAAAATTTGTGATTCAGTAAGGAATATGCTCCTTGATTACATTCTGCTCCTAGAATTCTAATTTTCTCCATGCAATAATTTGATGGAATCATTGGAAAAATGTCTTCCTTTCATTTTTCAATACTTTAAAACTTACAAGGTGTTTGTATTCTTTTATTCCTCCTTCCCTCCCTTTCCTTCTTCTCCCATCCCCTCTTTCTTTCCCTCTCCTCTCTCTTCTCTCCCCTCGCCAATCCTTCTTCCTTTTCCTTTCCATTCCTTCCCTTTCCTTGCCCTTCTCTCTCCTCCTGCTTGTTTACTTTCCCTCCCCTTTTCTTCTCTCCTCTTCCCTTCCCTACCACTTGATGCTTGAAGCCCTTTATTACTTTGCTTATTATTTCAATAAATTCTCACATTTTTACCTATGGCCAGGATGAGACTATTCTATACCTACCTATGACTGCTATGTAGGTAGTATTACATGTATGAGTTGCTGTGCACATCATTTCGCAATTTGTATCTTTTGGATTATCTTTCCTCCTACCCTCATAATACAAGAGCACAAAGAGGCTCCTAGACCTGCCTATAAATACTCATTTTATTACAAGTGAAAAGTTAAACAAAGAAAACATTATCAATGCTTCTCAAATCGACAGAGTAAACCACAGTTTCTAAATTAGAGAGATGCACAGGCAAATACACCATTTACAGGCTAGCAATTCAGGCACAGAAACCTCTCTGGGAACCAGTGCTATCGTATAAAAACCTAAACTACAATTGATGTATTGACATCTCTCTGAAAATGAAAAACATAGGTACTAGATATCAGTGGCCCCAAGTTTCCGTGAGGAGCTCCCCTGGGAGGAAAACTAATCATACAGGAATATGCCCAGGAATATGCCCAAGTTTTCTGCTCTTCACAAAACATGCCCACATGTTACTGGAGTTTAATGAAAGGTGGTACAGGAGAAGAATGAGCAAGTGAAGTAAGATGAAAACTTTAATTTTAATTCTTAGCTTGTCTAGCAGACAAATTTATTCCAATAATAACAGCAACCCTTATGTTCATTGTTTTATATGTGCTGATGAATATTACGTGGAAATGAAAGAACTGAAAGCAATGATAAGACCAACAGTTGAGAGAATTTAGGAGTATCTTGTTACTATAAATTATTTGTGTTACTGAAGAGGTAATAGGGTTATTTGATGCTTTCCTTGCAGGTGAAATACTATGTTTATGAAGACAGTTTTCTTAGAGCAGAACTCATCCATTAGCTTACAGATGTGCTGGCCCTGAGATTTCCCCAAATGTAGAAAACTCAGCTGTATAATTTGTCTTAATTGGGAGGGGGGGATACAAGTGGATTTGGATTGATTATAAATGTAAACTGAAAACTCTAGGGCAACTGACGAAGAAGTGAAACTCAAAGGAGGTGCAGTTGTCATACTTTCAATATTAGAATTATAAGGACATGCCCAATTAATACCACAGAAAAATATATGAAACTACTTAAGGATAATAAATATATATTTAGAAAGAGGAATAAATATATAAATAAGTACTTTTTTAAAATGTGAAGGCACACAAACAGGACAACAATAAAAGAGCATGATTGATGATAGTCTTCTGTGTCAATAACAATAGTCTGAATATTCAAATTAAGATACAGAATTCATGAGTGTATCCAAAAGAATGTATACTGTAAGAGGTCCATAGAAAGCCAAATTTAAATGTAAATATTCCTATGAAAACTGTGTTTTTTTTTTCATTTCTTTATTAGAGTACTGACAATTAAGGGTTTATTGACATAGTTAGATTATTAATAGCCAATATCTGGCATATGTTCATAGGAATTTAATCAACATGCAAGAGAGATTCTGTACACTTGTGTTTATGGCAGCACAATTTATAATAGCCAAGACTTCAAAACAGCCTACAGGCCCAGGGATTGAAAAAATAAAATGTGGAAAGTAGGCAGATGGTGGCTAATGACTGTAATCCTACCAATTCAGGAGACTGAGATCTGAGGATCACAGTTCAAAGCCAGCCTGGGCAGGAAAGGCCATGAGACACTTATCCGATTAACCACCAGAAAACTAGAAGTGGAGTTGTGGCTCAGAATTATAGAGCACTAACCTTGAGCACAAAGAGCTCAGCAACAGTATTAAGGCCTTGAGTTCAAGCCTCACAACCTACAAGAAAAAAGAAAGAAAATATGGAAAGGAAATGTGGACAAATGCAGCTGTAATATTCAATATATATATATATATATATATATATATATATATATATATATATATATATATATATATATATATATATATATGAAAATGGAGGCAGGTAAACCAAGGGCCTAAGTGGAGTTGAGAGAGATGGGAGAGAAAGGATGGAAGGGTAACACTGATCAAGATGCACTGTGCTCACAAATTGATATGTATAACTACTTAAATATAACAAAAGTTAAATTAAAGATACTTTAAAAAATTAATATGAAGATTGGTCTCAATGTTACAATCAATTTAGACATGGGCACCTTTGTGTTTTTTAATGACAGTAAAAAACATCAGTTTTCCTTATCAAGGAGTCGGCAGTGGTACAAAAGCATGTTAGTTATACAGAGCTTGGTTGAAAGTATATCTAATGGTACAAAGTTTTTACGGCTTGCTATAAACAGAGATTCTAGGTAATTATATGCAAATAAGCCTCACTCACAAACATCTAAATAACTCAGGCTTGTCTTCATTAAGCTCTAAGATATAGCACATTTCTCAGAGAATTAGACAAGGAGTATTAATCAAAGAGGTTTGTACACCCTAATGAGTTTATTGATTGTTGACCTCAAGGCCACCACCAGTGACAGGTTATTTGAACAAGTAAATTCTCATCTTCAAAATCTAGGATAAAGTTAGCTGTTCACTTTTGAGATATCCTGCCTAGAGCTATTCTTCAAGAAAACTTTCTTTGGGGAGAGAAAATTGATCTTCAGTGCACCTATTTTAAAGCAATCTGTTGGCCACCAGGAGCGTTACAAGAGCAGGCAGTCACTATGTGAAACTAAGGTTGTTGGAAAAGGGCAGACAATAAATAAAAAGGTAAAAGAATGAAGAGCAACGCTGACTTTTTTCAGTGCTAATAGTTAGCCTTGTAGCTTGTTTTTGTCTTTATTCCCATAGTCTCAGATTTCAAAGGCTTCCTCTTATTTCCTATGGCTAAAGTGGCTGCAGAGTACCTTCTGTCACTAATTGGGCTTAATGTCAGCTAAGTGCTTTTGATACCTTTGGCAATTCCTGAAACATGGCTTCCATTCTGTACAGTAGTTGCTTGGTTACTATTCTGTAATAAAACACTCTGTTCTCCCCTGGATGATGACTAAATCGAAAGTTTTAAAGCGTAATTTAGCCCTTGTTATTTTCCATTTTAAGCCTTCCAAATAGGGCATTTATCTCATTCCTTGATGCCATTGATTTATTTCAATTAAGATTCTGCGTGTTCAAGCATCACAATTAGCTACTGTCGTTATTGATTCCCACTTCCAGGGATTTGTGTACAGCTTCAAAATTGACCACTGACAGGTTAGCATTAGTCCATCGAGACTCAAAGATGTGAGGACAGCAAGTATCCTCTAGGAAATATGTCCTCATAAAATGTGACAATACTTTCTCTGGGTCTGGCTTATTTCACATAATACATTTTTTTCCAAATCTTTCCATTTCCTTACTAAGGATACAATATCATTCTTTCTAATAGATGTGTAAATCCATTGTGTATATATGCATTTTCTTGATCCATTTGTTCATTGAGGGGTATCTGGGATGATTCCATGTCTTGGCTATAGTAAATAGTGCTACAGTGAACCTAGTTGTGCTGGTAGCTTTACTTGTTTGTGTTCTATTGGATGAATCCCCAGAGTTAAGCCAGACCTAGAGAAGAAACAAAAATTCCATGGTTTCCTTCATTTGTAGTAGATAGAATGTACCAATAAGTCTATAAGTAAAAAGTTGGCTGACATGCAAGAAGTTACAAATGATCAACTGAAACATAATAGATTCTGTGGAGAGCTCCACTAGTATAATTTTTTAGAAAGACTAGGTCAAAGCCCAATAAAATGAGCACCATGAAATGACCACATTCAACAAGAGAGTGGGGCCAATGGGAGACAAGTAGATGAATGAAGGGGGGAGGGATGCAGCTAAGAATTCAATATATACATATGTACCATATATGTTGAAAGAGATGACACTGATCAAGGTGCATTTTATTCATAAATTGCTTTTGTAAATTGCACCTCCTTTGTACAACTACTTAAATACAATAAAAACATTTGAAAAAGTGACAGTAAATATAGATAAAATGCATATCTTGTAAGTTATTCTATAAACTTTACAACTGTGCATGTTTCGTATTAACTTCTTATTTTCCCACACAAAACATCAGTAAGGTGAAGCAACAAAGATGATTTGTCCAGTTCATTCATTGTGCTGATATCGGCATTGAAACCAAGGCAATCTGGTTTCAGAATCTGTATCCTGTACTGTTACAATCCAGAGTTCCTACAAGTGATGTTGAAAGAGTGACAAGGCTTTTGTTAACAAGGCTGCTCACTCTGGTGAAATAAACTTTCCACACAGTTTCTTTCCTGGCACTGTAATTCTCTTCCTGAACTCATTCCAAGCTTTGAAACGGGGCTGGCTGATAATGATCACTTACCAAGCAATCAGGAAAATGAAAACCAGAATGCCAATTTCCTTTGCCCTTGACTCAATGTTCTTTACAGAGACATTCTTTTTTTTTTTTTTTTTTTTTGGCCAGTCCTGGGCCTTGGACTCAGGGCCTGAGCACTGTCCCTGGCTTCTTCCCGCTCAAGGCTAGCACTCTGCCACTTGAGCCACAGCGCCGCTTCTGGCCGTTTTCTGTATATGTGGTGCTGGGGAATCGAACCTAGGGCCTCGTGTATCCGAGGCAGGCACTCTTGCCACTAGGCTATATCCCCAGCCCTACAGAGACATTCTTAACGGGCAATGTAGGAGTTAAATTCTTATGACCACTGTTTTCCACTACACCAATTTCTAAAGGTTCAGCTGCATGCATGAGAACAATAGTAACTCCTTTATTCCTATAAAGTGTCTCCATTTTCTAGGAGATAAAGAAGAATAAATCTTGGTTGAGTTAGGAGGGGTTATTATTTTGGCAAGGCAATACACTTCATTACCAATCTTCCTTTCAGGTAATGTGTGAATTCCAGAACCTTTCCCTCTGTATGCTCATGAAGTTCAATCATAGAGCACCCCTGCCTAGAGGAGGCAAAGGTTTGCTCCTTGAACTTACACATATGTCGATATAGTGTGTGTGTGTATGTGTGTGTTTGTTTCTCTTTTCAACTAGAATGCCCTTTGCAAGGCCCATTGATAACTGTATTGTTCTACAGATTCATGTACACTTTCCAGCACAGAAGAGAAAGTTGATATGTGCACATCACTGCTCAACCAGCTCTTACTATGGAGGCAGCACTTACCCACTCCTCTACTCACAATTAATGCACATTCTGATTTCTGTTCATTTTATCTTCAACTACTACCCCCCTTTACACCATGAAGTGCAGAATGCGTCTAAAAACTGTTCTCTATAAACAATGCTTGAGATAGAAAATTTTCTAAATTCTGTCTATTCTCCCTACATGGTTTTCTGTGACTTCTCTCCTGCACTTTTACAGTAACCTTCTAAACTGCTTTCAGGTTGCCCTGTCTTCTCAACACAGTTACCATGGAGAGTTTCTTGTTAAGAGCTCTGCTTATGTTATTTTTCTATTCCAACACCCAGCAATGATTTTTTTTCACTGCTTCTTAATGAAAAGTTTCTGCCTGGCTTTCAAGGCCAACCAATCTCTATTTGTAACCTGTTTCCTGCCAGTATTTCCCCTAGTTTCCTACATTGAACAAAATACCTTTTGGACCCTTCATGTAAGTATACTTCCTCAGTGCTTCACTTTCCCTTAGCGTCTTGCCCCAACTTAAAACTATGCTCACTCTGGGCTGGGAAAGTAGCCTAGTGGTAAAGTGTTTGCCTCATGTACATGAAGCCCTGGGTTCAATTCCTCAGCACCACATATATGGGAAAAGCCAGAAGTGGTGCTGTGGCTCAAGTGGTAGAGTGCTAGCCTTGAACAAAAAGAAGCCACAGGGGGGCTGGGGATATGGCCTAGTGGCAAGAGTGCCTGCTTCATATACATGAGGCCCTGGGTTCGATTCCCCAGCACCACATATACAGAAAATGGCCAGAACTGGCGCTGTGGCTCAAGTGGCAGGGTGCTAGCCTTGAGCAAAAAGAAGCCAGGGACAGTGCTCAGGCCCTGAGTCCAAGCCCCAGGACTGGCCAAAAAAAAAAAGAAGAAGCCACAGGGACAGTGCTCAGGCCTTGAGTTCAAGCCCCACAACTGGAAAAACAAAACAAAAAAACAACAACAACAAGAAAACTATGCCCACATGCTTTGAGCCTTTATTCAATTGCCATTTCCTGCAGCAGCATGGATGCAGCTTCATTTGACCTTTTCCTTGGGAATGATGAGCCCTTATTCTGAAATGCAGTCATTTTGTTTGCTTCTTAAGAGATTTCTCATATTTCTTACATCCTCAATTCTATGTCAAGACAATATCATGAATCTTTGATTCTTGTGTATGTGTCAAAGAGTTTACACATAAGAATAACAAATACTAATAGAATGAATGAATGAATACATGTGCTTCAACAGATTTTCAAATCTCTGTGAATATACTATGAGTCTTCTTTCCTCCTTGACTGTCCCAAATGTTCTTCATGGCTCATAAGACACATAGGATTCAGCTGTATTCAATATATTGCAAAGAGAAGCCACTAGGACTATTCCTAAAGCTGAGCAACACTTAAGATGGCAACAGCAGAGAGGATTCAAATTCAACAGGGAGAATAAATGGAAGACAGAAACTATCTTGTCCTCAAAACAAGTCCCTGAACCAAGAAGATAGACTCTAATTTGAAGGGGATGCATGATTTTAATTGAATTAAATGATACTGCCCCTTTTTTTATAATCAATATACCCCAGATAGTGAAGGAAAAGGTTCCCACCAAACATGATTAAGAGAAATTATGAAAATAAAATTGATTTATTTTTACAGTGAAGCTCAGCTCTTTCTCCAAACTGGCAAAATTAGAACACTGTAAGAAACATGCTCAAAATTCTACACATAATTTCTAAGAACTATCAACATGCTTGATTTATTATATATGCAAGTGAAGTTGTTACAACATTCAGATGTCTAGCTGCCTTCCTGTGGATTCTTCCTTCTTTATCTCCTTATTCGACCACTGCAACAGTGAAATGCTCTCTATTCATTTTGGCAAACATCTCTTGCTGTGCCAATCCTATCCCCGTCCTTCTTTTTTGCTCTAGATAAAATTCCAATCAGTCTATCAGTCAGGGCCCATCAGAAGATGGTTAGCCTCATTGAACAAATGATTGAGGAATAAGACACCAAGGAGATTTAGCAGGAGCAGGCTTGTGAATTCAAAGCAAAGTGAAGTCATGTTCTTGAGGGGGATCCATGGTCATAGTCAAGAAAGAACAGTTGCTCTGAGAGGCTCATCAGCTTAAATCGCATTGCATTGTGTCTGTGAGGTTTAGGAGGAGCAACTGGGTATAATAAGTCATTCACTCATAGTGCCTGGGTTGTGTGTCTTCACCTCTCCCACACATTATGTAGGGAAGTTTGGGCCTTGGATGGTCATATGGGGAATCTCATTTTCCATGGGCTGTAAAGGCTGCAGGTCAACAAGACCTACTGTATGTCATGAGTCATTCCACTAATGTCAACAAGACAAGAAGTGATTATTTATACTTCTTGATGCTTTATCAAGAACAATAGTGAAGTCATCATTCATAGCTCCCAGCTTTCCCATCTCCCTGCTTAACCCGTTTCGCCGGCACACGTCAGAGCAATTGGGAGAATTTTTCTTGTGGACACAGAGTAACTTTATAACTTTCCTTATTCATACTGGGAACTTGTTATGGAGAAAACAATTATACCTTGAGAATCTGTGCTATGAATCATAATTCATAAATCAGTTGCCAACAAATGTCACTGGTTGGATTTTATAAAGAGTATTTAAAAGGCAAAAATTTATTTATTTATGTTTTCCAGCTCTGCATAAGATGTTTATAATAGCCCTACAAACTTTAGCTAGTCTTTGCAAAGTAAGTGGTTGCTATTCAGAAGTTTTCAAATGCAGTGGCACTTAAGATTGTTATGTACAAGGACATTTAAGAAGTATGCATCTGTTTTGCATTTACTGATCCAGTTAGTTTTTAATTAAGAGATTTATATAGTAATTCTCTTTACTTGTGTCAGCACAAATAACTTCCAAGTTTATGCCAGGATCTATTGATAAGTACTATCCTGAGAGGGTATGAAGACATTTATGCAATGGCTTTTCAAGAGAATGAATAACAAACTACCTTAGAACACTATACTCCTATTGCTAAGATCATCCATCAAGCATAATATATAAATCTTAGGGATTATAGGTTTAAGTTTGAAAATCATTCGTCTTTTAATAATAAAACCAAAGATATGCTTATTGGTCTTTGAAAAACGGTTAGAAAATTTAAAAAGGAATCCAGAGTGTTTACTTCTTTGAACTTAGCTATCATTTTTTTATCACTTTCATTAATTCTATGGAGATAGACTAAGCACTCAAACCACAGAATTCTTGTACCAGTCTTGAAAAACAGGGTGTATAGTATAGTGGTAGAGAGAAGCTCTGGGGTCACATTTAGCCTGGGTTCAAATTTTAGTCATCAGGCTTAATTATCCAAAAGAAAGATAAATTAGCTTAAGTTTTCTCAACTACTATTTTCACTCTGTAAGTGAGGATAATAGCAGCATGTGATGTTTGAAGCCACAGTAATTAAATGATATAAAGATCATAATATATTTTATACAGTGCTCAGAAAAATGTAAATTACCAACAGATGCCAACAACTACTTGGTTATCTTTCCTATAGTAAGAATGAATCTATCAAATCAGATAGTAGCATTATTCTTTAAATCATGAAGGAGAGAAAGGATTTCTCTTGCATTGCTTTTCCATTTTAATAATACTAACTTTGTTTATAATTTCTGAAAATAATTCAAAGGACAACTGTTAAGCTTGTATTGGAGTCCTCTTTGGGTCAATAGTAAAGGTGATGCAGTTCAGTTGCATGAAAAAAATGGACGATTAAAGAATATAATTTGGAAAAACATATATTCCTTTGTTGCTGTTTCTTACTTTGGGGTGAATCACAGGAATTTATTTTCTGAAGAAGTTCCATTGCTTCTTATGCTGCTAGGGATCATTCAGGGAAAGTAAACAAAATACAATCAAATAAGGTATATCTGATTCAGTGTGACAAGGAAGTGCTCTCAGCAAATTCCAAATTGGAAGACTGACAGCCATTTTACCTGTCATAGAGCAACGTGTGAAAACTATACCTATTATTGGGGATCCAGAGCCTGATTCTAAAGAGGCAGGAGACAAGCACAGGGATATATTGTTGGTGAGGGACTGATTGCCTCTGCTGGGTACAAACGTCATTCTTACACAGGTCCAGGGTTTAAATGATTAAGGCCTTTACAGTCAATGAATACAATTTGCCTCTGTGAGTGTGGATGTGTGTGTGTGTGTGTGTGTTTGTAGAGTGTAAAATAAATTTCAACAGAAGAAATATCTTTCCTGTGTAAGCATGGCCCTCCTCCTGGATAGCAATAGCCTGGTGGCCTCTGTGTTTGAGACCTGATGTCTTTTCTGTGTAAGAACACTGAAATGGTCCTGGTATGGGACAATCCCATCCCTCTGCTGGGAAAGATCAAACAGCCTAATCAGTGGATGATTGACAAACTGAAAAAGAATGGGCCCCAACAATGCTGGTGGCTCTTCAAGCCATTTGGTAGCAAAAGTAATAATGTTGAAGACAGAGTGATTGGAGGGCATGAGAAACTGGCTGAGGCCTTATTGTCTCCAAGCTGTTTCTCAGATTTGGACTTCTGACTTTGTCCTCACAAGATAGGTTATATATAGGCCCTGAAAACTCATTAAAAGGGTCGTTTTTAAGTGGAAATTCATCAGAATGAATAATTGAAAGGAATAATATACTAAAATGTTTTTTGTATATTGGAAATTAAGCATACACACACACACATTTGTCACAATTCGTCTAAACCTCTTCTCATTTGACAACATAATGGAGATTTTGATGCTCAGTGAAATGAACTCCAAGTTATGGAAATGAGTGGTTTACCATTGTCGTTGTTATTTTCAATGTACCATATGAAATTATGCCACTTTCTTTTGTCTTGTACCAGGGTTTTACCCCTGATGTCACTGTTATTGATTTCAATACCCTTGGTATTGTATATATGTTTATTGGAACTAGGGAAGGGAAGTGGAACGTCAAAATGGAGAGATAAAGGTAAAAGGAGAACCAATGCAACAGCAATAATTACAAAACTATATGTGGTAATCCAACTGCTCAACTCAAGTGGGGAGAGGATTGGGGAGGAGGGAATGAGGGAGAAAAATGAGGGAGGAGGTAATAAGTTTGAAAAGAAATACTCGCTGCCTTACCTATGAAACTGAAACCCCTCTATACATCATTTTGACAATAAATATTTTTTTTTACCTTTACTATTGACCCAAAGAGGACTCCAGTACAAGCTTAACAGTTGTCCTTTGAATTATTTTCAGTCCTTTTGGTTTCCTTTTTTCTGTGAGTGTTTTTTTTTTGTTTTTTGTTTTTGTTTTTGTATTTTTTTGGCCAGTCCTAGGCTGTGAACTCAGGGCCTGAGCACTGTCCCTGGCTTCTTTTTGCTCAAGGCTAGCACTCTGCCACTTGAGCCACAGCGCCACTTCTGGCCATTTTCTGTATATGTGGTGCTGGGGAATCGAACTCAGGGCCTCATGTATATGAGGCAGGCACTCTTGCCACTAGGCCATATCCCCAGCCCCTGTGAGTGTTTTCTTAATAGTTAATAAAGTTTTTTATTTCCATGGTCTCTCCTTTTATAAAGAGGACTTGCTAACTGACTTCCATTCAGACATAGTCTAGCAGCAGCTGTATGGCTGGTGAGAGCAAGAGCCCAGGACCCCAGGGCAGGAGCCTGTCAATTATAGGAAGTGGGTCCAGGGTCCCTCCTAACAGTGAGGTTGCCTACTTCCATTAGGATGACTGCAAATTTCCATTTTCCTGAGGAGAGTTGTACATCGTGCCTCATCCTCTCATGACTCTGTTTGGATAAGAGAACACCAGACTTGTCTTCGGGCAGAGTTGTGATGGGATCCAAGCCTTCTGAGTAACCATGAGGAACCCAACCCCACGGTTCCCCAGCGCTTCCACCTGCCTGGCAATTAGGTAGCATAGGAATGGACTCCCCAGTCAGCCCAAGGGGCAGCGGGGGAACTTATCTAACTTCTGCATTCTAGCATCTCCACAAAGGACTAAATGGGCGCGATATTACTCATGGAGTCTTATAGCCAAAGAAAAGCTGGAACGAGTGTTCCAGTCCAACACTGAAGACCACAAAAAGTCATGTTCTAATTGAATTTTAGAAAAAATTCTGTTCGGAAGGCGCTGGATTCTGCATTTTAGTCAACAGAGGAAGCCTGGCTTCGAGAAAGCATTTGGAACAGACGACACAGTTGGAAACTTGAGCTTGCACAGAGATCCTAGCAAAAGCCAAGCGAGGAGAAGTTCCTACATCGCCTTGCATACAACCCAGGGCTTTCTGCCCTGGAGCTCCGGGGCTCCTGCTGCTGCAGGATAAAGCGGATCCCAGGTAATGCTTTTGTCTGTATAAGACGACGCGGAGCAAGTTTCCGCAGAGGAGAGACAGCGTTCAGCTTAGAGAAATCCGACTTTATCTTCTCAGACACAGAGCGTGTTTAACTGCGTGGGCTTGTTGATGGCCCAAAGGAGGGAGGGTAGAGAGGCAGAGCCGAAGCCTGCTGGTGAACAGAAAGCCAGCTTCCAGACTCAGCGCGCAGCACCAGGCCCTGCCTGGGCAGACAGGGTTTACAAACTGACAGAGGCTCTTCACCTCCCTGCTGGAATGGGTCCCTTATGGCGAAACACAAGAGATCGTGTTTCCCTGCCATCTCTCCCCACTCTCTGAGGGACCCTTAAAAACATTCCTAAGATTGTATTTGAAAGTAAACGCCTGACTGAGTTCGTTGAGGGTCTAAAAGAGCGCCACGCCTCACTTCCCTTTACAATAAAGATGATAAAAACGCAGCAGTTTGAGCAACTCCCCAACCTCACCTGGACCCCCCCCCAGCTCAGCTCTGCTGAATCACAGCCTCCCACTGGAGTCCACCGCAGCTGCACCTCATCCACCACGCTGCATACAGCACCCCCAAGCCCAGGAGAATATTCGGGCTGCTAGTGTTTGAGAGCCATTGTCTTGGAATTTCCAGGAGGAGATCATCCAGGTTAGACCTTCTCACTCTCAGTCTTCCCAGCCACACCCTGCGTTTTTCTCTGTGTTTTGTGAATCCTGTGCATTTGAATCCGTTAAGTGACTTTCCATAGCCAGAGTGGATCCAATCTTAGTAGGCACAAATCAATAAAGGCCTCAGTATTTTAAGATTGCTGCTTAGCTTATGGATGTGTGTATCTTTCCTGATGTGTTTGCAGACCTGTATAACGTTTGTGTTCTGGAGATCTGAGGTTAGGCCAGGTCAGCTCAGAGCACTTCCTTAAAGCCTCTTCTCAGCCTATCTTGACTTCTCACCACTCTATTTTAAGTCCTGGAAAGCTGCTTGGTATTAAAGAGTCATTTTTAAAAATTATCTTTAAGTATTTGTGCAAAGGAGTTGGCATTTAACAAAGCAGTTTTATGAACACAATGCATCTGATTCAATATCACTGCTTTCACCATCCCCCCCCCAACCCCACCCCTTCCCTCCATTTTCTTAATTTTGTAGGGTATGCATTGTGTTTTGCGACTGTGTTGTCCCTCCCTTTCATCTCTTTATTCATCTAATTTTACCCTCAGTAGAAGTAGAAAAGCATCGTTACTGGTGAGCTATTTAGAAGCATGAATTAAACAAGACTTTTCATTGCATTTATTTATCTAGTAAATAAAGAGTGAAATAGACTATGATTGAGAAATAGAATAATAGAAATACAGCATGCTATTCCATCTGTAATAGCAGATGCTTGAAAGTCATGTAAATGCCCATTCAATAAAATTTATGCTCTACATAAAGTAATGCTATTAATAATTTTCAAATGCCCTTTCCATGTGATATGAAGGACAAGTTTTAAACCAGTCTTAAATCTGATTATTAAATTGGACTCAATATACTTTGTCCTCCATAGCTGCCTGTGACATTCAAGAATAGCATAGAAAGGGAAGGAGGGAGGGAGGGGGAATGGAAGGAGGGATGGAAGGGAGGAAGGAAGGAAGGAAGGAAGGAAGGAAGGAAGGAAGGAAGGAAGGAAGGAAGGAAGGAAGGAAGGAAAGAAGGAAGGAAGGAAGGAAAGAAAGAGGGAAGAGATGGAGGAAAGGATGGAAAATGGAAAAGGTAAAGGAAGGGAATATAAAGAAACTTAAAAATAAGAGAGGAGAGGTAAAAGAAAATATTAAAGTTTAGAGTGGGATAGAGGATGCCGAAAGAGAACATAAATAATAACATAATAATCAATAAATAAAATAATTATTAAAACATAAAATAGAACTTGATTCTGAACTTCCTGAGGCAGGCTAACCTCAGACGACTTGTCCCACTGGTGTTCCTTTCTGAGTTAACTCATCAAGGACTCAGTGAAGTCACAGACATAGCTCCTAGTCATGGCCAAAGCTCTAATAATTGCTCTCTTGTATCTTTTCAGATAAAAAAAATAGCCTCTTCCCTTGATAAACACCCTAGTATGATCCTGGATATAGAGAAGAGTTAGACAACTTATGGTTAGAAATCTAGCTGTAATGAAAATGAAGTGTAATAAAAATTAGTCTCACACACACACACACACACACACACACACACACAGGTAGAATGTTCTTCAGTTGTCTCCGTGGTGAGTGGATTTCTTTGTCAAGCTCCTCCTCTGCCAAGGTACTGGAATATGAAATCAATTTCAATTGACATGCCCTCCTCAGCTTTTTTTTCTCAATATATTCACTCTGAAAATGATGTCATTGCTTAGTCATCCCTGTGCCCATCCATAAAGCTATTTCTATTAACCATCTCTTTCTATTAATTTTGTGCCCAGTGAAATACTGTGGTAAGAGGGAAAGAGAGTTTACTGCTGGAGATGTAGAAGGGTTCCTGAGCCATTCAATGTAGTTATGAAAGCTAACTGAACAATAACTATGAATTAAAATCTATGACTAACAGTAAGCCTCAGTGATATACCTAGACTCGGGGAACTCTACTGATGATTCTGAGGGAAACTGGAACAGAGAAGAAAGGGGGTTTTAGCTAAGCAGTGTTGGAAAGCTGTGATATTGTTGTGGATGGCAGAAGGTGTCAAGGAATTTGAAACCATAAGAACAACCTACTACAGTGAATCACCATGGAGTCTAAGCTGTGTAAGGAGAAACAATAATTAAATAAGCTAAAAGAAGGTAGGAATAACAAGATAAAAGTTTTGGAGGTTCAAATCGAATAAATAAGCACAAACTACAGGATGCGATGGTAGTCAAAGATGTGGAGCTTAGAGGTTTTGGAAACTCTGTTATTGTTGGTAATGCTGGCCAAGAAATCAAATATAAGAGTAATTTAAGGTACAATAGCAAAAGTATAAATGCTTAGGTTTTATAATGAATTGTCCACATGACTTAAATGTTCCCAAGAAAGGTTTCAAATTAGGGAACAAAGAAGGAACCTCTGTGCTAGAACCAGGAGTACGTTAAGTTGCCACAGGGAGAAATCTAGCCATGATCCAAGTGTGATGCCACACTTCTGAAGAGCAGAGATTGTTGATGTGGAAAATTCTAGAAATGACAACAAGATTCAAGATATGATCTCTTTTCTGATGTTTTGCTAGAGGTTGTAGTAATTTTAAAAATAGCAATCATCTCATAGAACCCAAAGGGAATCACTGAATTCAGTTAGAAGGGGATGATATCATTCTTGATCATGGACAAAATTGGCAAGGTTACAAAGAGTTTGATGAGGGCAGATTATAAAATCTTAAGAGTTCCAAGGGATTGGCAGACATACAATTGACTCAAATTAAGGGATGTACACTCATATAGGAAAAAAGCAATTCTGGTGTAGAAGCAGAGCTTTCAATTGGTGACCAAGCTAAACAAGGCTATAAAAACGACAAATTCTTTCCAAAATACTTACCAGAGAAAAAACTAAATTAATTATAAAAATCTCTTTCTTGAGGCTGATTGAAAGGGTGATATTACCAGATTTAGGTCTTGGGATCTGAGGGTCTAAAAGCTCTTCTTCTCATCAGATAAAGAACTCCAGGATGGATGTAGAAGAGTCATAAACTGGAATAGACTCATTAATGCAAGGTATAGGAAAAGCAAAACAACTGTGTGTTCTTCAGAGGGGAGACTGGACATACTGAAGGAGCAATGCTGCACTAGAGATTCAAAGACCTCAAGGTTGTAACAAGGTCTTCCTACATGACCATGAGGGTTTAGCTCAAGTGGTGAGACTCTAGGGATGGAGCACACAGCAGAGGGAACAAAGATGGTGAATTTCTGGGCATTCTATTTAGAAAATTACATTGGATTTTGCAAGGTAACCCAAAATTTTCGATGACCTAAGTAGGCTGTTTCTTAATTGGAAAAGAAGGAGCTTCAAGTTTTCTCCATTTTTGGTTGAGTCCAGTGCCTTGCATTTGGGTACTGCAAAAGGAAAGCAGCAGCAAACCATCACCGGAAAACAGCACTTCCCGCAGTCTATGAAATTTAAATAGGAATCTTTACATCTCCTCCACCATCCTACCTAACATTTATTTCCAAATGTCAATGTTAATACTTTTCCACCTGAACTTGCTAAAATGGTGCAGAAGGATTATAACCTTATCAGTTAAGTCAGAATGAAAAAAAAGAAGGTGGCTGTAAGATTTAATTTTCAGATCCCATGAATTTCTATTGATTTGGGAGGCCACAGCCAGGAGTGGTGAGGAAGTAATCTGCAATTTGTATCAAGGATGCCTATTTGAAAATGCCTCTGTTACAAAGCTGTTATTCAGCAGAAAAACAGGTAACATTATTGGTGAGAAGACTCCTGAGAATTTTCCTAGATATGGTATTTTCCTAAAATCAGTTTTAAAGGGGAGAATACAGAATAGTGATAGCCTAGCAAAGTTGCGAATTTATGTACTTTAAAAATAAATTGTAACTGGCGTTGTGAAAAGGAAAATAAAATAGGTTCCTATTCAAAATGACCTTACTGAGAAACTTACAGAAGAGGAAAAGTTCTTCTTGAAATTTTATTTTTGAATGTATGCTTTGTGTTTTTAAAATGCCAATTATTTAAATTAAAGAAAAAGCAAAGAAAATAAATAAAACTAGTGAAAACCTAATTTTATTTATAGTTAGGACATTAAATATTTCCACCTCAGTCTGAATTTTTTCAAGTCAAATGAGAGCATAACTAGAGGAGTAAACTTAGAGCATCAAAAAGATGGCTTCAAGTCTGTATTTACTTGGTTTCCCTAATGAGATCAAATTCAGCTATTTTTACTTCTGTACCAAGGGAATAATGTAATAATGAAGGAGGACAAATGAATAGTAATGTTTTCTTATACATCAGGTGAATACTAGAGAAACTCTGCTCACCTAGGCAGGAAGTCATAGACCATGCTGGTTGAGACTTTACTATGCATTTTAAAAGTAGAGAAAATGGTACATATAGAATTCTAAAACTGCTCATAGGAGGTCTTACAGATCTGTGTTATATGAGGTAAATTGAGGCCATCCTTCAGAAGTGAGGTTTCCCTCAATGAGTACGGAGACCTTTTCTGGAAAGACCATAGCTTTTATTGCAAGACTCTGGACAAAGCAGACTCCAATAATGAAATATCAACTACCCAGAATATAACACTATTATGTTTCTTTGTACAGCCAGGGCCTTACAAATGCTCTGCCATGTAGATACACCCCCACCCACTATGTTACTGTTTTTATTGAAATAATAAATGTGCTTCCTATTAGAATATGCCTGGATTTGACAAAATGGAAGCATTTCCTTGCTGATTTATTGTTATTTTGGAAAGGCATTATTTCCCCTTTCAGTTGGCAGATCATACTAAGAAAATCAAAATTTCTCAGCAGTATCTCTTGAAAAATGTAATGATGTCTAGTACATTTTGGCTTAGAAAAGTCCACAAAATGCAACCACAAAATGCAAACTAATACACAGCTAAAATTAATTTTGCAGTAAGTTATGGATAATTATGGATTTCCGGATCAATCTTGAACCCACCCAGCATGATACGATTTCTGATATTGGCCCATTGTATATTTTTTAAAATACGCTGTGATGAAGAAAAGAATGAGAAATCCATCAGACAGATCTATGCATGACTAAGGGCAATAAACCCACTGGGTTTCAAGGCATGTTTCAAGGCACAGGGACCTGTAAACTGTTTACCATGGATGAGTAACTAAATAATAATGTTATTGGTTCATTTTTTTAAAAATACAAATAATCAAGTTGAAGCTAGATAGAAAGTTATTAAGCATTATATAAAACAGTTTAGGATTTGTCTCACAAATGAGAGTCTAACAAAGTCTGTTTAAACCTGGAGTATGATATTGCTAGATCTGGGTTTTGAGAAAAATCATGTGATGATTATATACTATAGAGTGGAGATTGAATTCATCACACAATTATACAGACAGCTGTGTCTCCCTGTATTTCTACTCCTTAGGGTTGGGCTAGCTCCTTCTAGACTGTTGACCAATGTTTCATGATTAAATACAACTAGCACTCATTGAATTGAAATTAAATTGAAATTCCAATTAGAAGAGGAAATGTTAGAGTATATCAAATGGTGAGAGAATTTTTCATGGTACTTATTTATATTATTCGCTTTGCGATGACATCCAATCACTAAATAGCCTCACTTCTACATTGTTTTTCCCCATATAGTACAGAATGTGATGGAGAAAGATGTTAGATGGGAAAAGAGTATATTGCAGTTATTAAGCTTAATTATGATTTTTTTTTCTCCTGTCTATGGTATTCCTAGAACTTGATTTTTTTTTTTATTCTTCTGAGTTGTTTGTAGAATACACGGCAGTAGCTTCTGGTTACCTAAAATGTCTTGGGAAAAAAGTTTGCATCAGTTTTCTCCTTCATTTCCCTACCAATTTTGTACTTGACTAACATGGCCAGAAGGCCCTACATTTTCTCTCAAAACTTTGGAAAAATATGACTTCTAAATCTCTGGTAGCTGAGTTCCCTTCTCTTTGACACCTATTGAACCAAAACTACAAACTAATAGTATCATTACTGCTATGGCTCACCAGAGTTCTGCATTGTGTTTTGCTTCACAAATAAAGCATTTGACTCGGGGAAAAGACTGCACATTCTAATCCCTGCTGTGTTCACACACTGTAAGAGACAAAGGTCCCTTTTCATGCCAACTAGTTATTATTGCTTTGGGAGAATATTTTTGTAATGTTAGTTCTGAGTTGGGTAATTAGATTTATAAAAACCTGACATTTATTGAAATTGATGGGTTTGATGTGGTTAATTTTAGTGTTATAGCTACTTCAATAGGGATGGAAAAATACGTGTATTCATTTAAAGCCAAACACTAATATAAAGATTATAAATATCTTTTAAACAACTTCAGCTAATGTGATTTTTATTGTAACCTTGAAATATGGTATCTAATATGTTAGGTTAACAAATATGGAAACTTTCCATTCTGTATTTGTGAAAAGATGAACTTTGGCTCCTTAAAATCCAAGGGATTTATTTGTGACTTTGGTGTTTCATCAATCGGTCAGCATTCCATTGTAAGAGTTTCAATGCCACATCAGGTCACAAGGACTTAGAGAAAATAAACTTTTCTAAAGAGTTTTCAGAAATAAGACAAAGAACATAAATTGGGTTGGCTAAATTAGTACATCTCCAGTTAGAGATCACTTGATGGTTTCTTACTGTGTCTAATTTTTTCCATTGGGCTCCAGTATGTTAAGTAGAAACCAAAGTGCTAGATCCATCTTAGCTTTCCTGCCTCTGAATGCACTGCCTTCTTTAAATAGATCTTTTGCCTATCTTAGATGATTAGGTACATTTAGATGATCAGCCATGCCTTCAGAATTATAAGCCAATGGATGATCACACAGAAATGATGTGAAATAACAACAGCAAAAGCAATACCATCAGTTTTATATATTCATGTAAGTCTTATTTCAATAATAGATTCTCTCCTTTTCTTAGACGTGAGATTTTCTTCACATTTAGGAGTGAATCTCCTCTCGCTCATGTTTGGCCAGATGAAAATGACACCGTAAAAAGTTTCTTTTGTTTTTCTTCTTTCCAGTGATCCCTTCAATGCAGTAAAAATGAACAAACACTCTGTAGAATTAGGGAAAACTGAGTATAGCAAAATTACTACTTATAAGAACAATGCTCATGTGAGAGATATTATTTATCTTTGATAACATTAATATTGTTCTGAGATTATTGCTAAATAGACAACTAACTAGTGGTAAACTTCTAAAGATGTTGCTATTCCTTAGACCTATGCTTATTTACTAACTTACTTTCGTAGAAGTGGTACTGCGTCTTGAACTCAAGGCCTGGAAATTGCTAGGCCAAAACTCTCTTACTTGAGCCATGCCTCATAGTTTGGTTTTTGCTAATTATTTTTGAGATAGGGTCTCACACACTTTTCTTTCTTTCTATGTTGGTCGACCTAAAGCGATGGCTGTTTTGCTCTCTGCCTCCTAAGTAGTTGGGATTTTAGGCAAGCATCATCAGTGCCCAATCAGATCTATTATTAAGATAAAGTGTTCTGGCTGAGTCATACCTCAGAGACATACCTCAAAGACAAGACCAACCTTTGTTGATGATTTTTTGCAGCACTATAAAAGATGACTAGATCCTCAAACACTCCCTCCCCTCAGAGAACAAAAGGTGTATAAAATATTTCAAAATCCTCTGCCACCATTTGCAGCACCCATTAAAAGAGGAAAAGAAGAAGAAGAATTTTGAAAACCTACTTCTAGAAAAGTAGGTTCTTGCTAAAGTCCTCAGATACTCTATTCAGACAACTATAATTTTTCCACATATGTTATAGGAAACTCAAGAAGCATACTCAGTCTTACACTAAAGCTCTTTCTCACTCAACAATGGCTGGGCACTTTACATCAGGAAAGAAGTGTACCATCTAGTAAGAAATACATGAAGCTAAAATGCGTGGTCATTTGGGAAGAGTGCACACCTTTTTTATTGCTTTCAGTTGTAAGTATGTGTGATTCCTGTTGTCAAAGGACATAGATCGATCAATACCCAGGTTCTAACTTTCCAATAAGATTCTTCCATGCTATTGATAAAACACTTCACCAAATGAGACTATTTATGATAAGGAGAATGACTATTCCTTCCCTGTGTGAGTACATTTTAGGATCCTCTGTGTTCCAAATATGTCTAGTGGCTTAAATTTTAATTGGTGTTAATATTAAACATTCCTGATCTCAAAAAATTAAATACATTGGAACTTAGGCCTTATTGTTTGTTTTTTATTTCTTTTAGGAGGAACACAGAAAAGGGAACCCAAAGGAGAACTGACCTTCAGCTTCGGTTCTGCTTATACAACATTTTAATATTTTTGAATAGATCCAAAATGCAGGCAGAAAGAGTATTTTCATCCTCCATTACCATGTGTGAAACCAGACACCTCTTTAAATAGAATCCTGTTTGCAGGCTGTGGATGCTGATTAGCTCTCTGTGGAAGAAATTTTATTTCAAGTATAAAGAAAAAAAATGCTTACCCTTACTAATGAGAACTCCCAAGAGGGAATGATAAAAAAAAAAAATCCCCATTACATTCAATCCACAGGCTACCCAAAGGCCAGGATATGTCCTCTGAAGTCTATTTAGATATTCCAGAAGATAAGCCTGTGGTAATTTAAACAAAATATTGGAAATGATCTCACCCATGCTACTACAAATGAGTTTAATTGAAACATTTGGTTATAGGGCAAAAGCAAATCAAATATTGTGAAATGTTTCCATTATAGTCATTGGTTCCTTTTTTTTAAGGGTTTTCCATGTGATAATCTTATTGTAGGTTTCACTAGTTTCTCTGAGCACAAAAGAAAGAGAATTTATGTCAGGTTTCTTTGTGATCGTAAGGGGTAATTAAATTTTATGATGTTGTAGATAGCATGCCCTATTTGACTACAACAAATGATGAATTGAGTTATGCATGGGATCAATGGTTCAATTTCATTTCTCTGGTCATGCGCCCTTGCCTCAAAACAATGTTTCAGTCAGTAATGAACCCCATGTACAATGATTGGTGGTATATAAGAATAATGGAGTTAAAGGTTCCTTTCATCTAATGTCCTTCCTGTACTTTTTCTATGCTTAAATGCACTTTGGTAAACAAATGCCACCATATTACACTTGCTTATGGTATTCAGTATAGAAACACAGTGTGCATGTTTGTAGCCTAGGGCAATTAATTTTTCCATATATCCTAAGTATACACTTCATATAAGTACCATTCAGAAATTTAATATATTTCTCAGAACATATTAGTATACTTTAATGATGAATGACTGTGTTTGTATTTATTTTTATTTTAAAAAGAAAGTAAGCTTAATCTTGCTGCTGGTGGCTCACACCTGTAATCCTAGCTACTCAGGAGGCTGAGGTCTGAGGATCATGATTCAGAACCAGTCTGGGTAGGAAAATTTGTTAGGCTCTTATTGTCAATTAACCACCAGAAAATCAGAACTTACTCTGTGGCTCAAAGTGGTAAGATGCTGACCTTGCAAAAGTGATCAGGGATAGTGCCCAGGCCGAGAGTTCAAGACCCATGACTGACAAAAAAAGTAATAAAAAAGTAGGTGAGCTTCACCAGGGTTTTATATCTATTATATCTATTTTGCACATTCAATAAGAGATACCCTGGCAGATGTAAATTGATAAAGAATAAAATTCTTTTTTCTTTCTTATTTAGTTCCACTCTTTAAGAACATAGTAATATGATGATTATAAAAGGAGGAAAGAGATGAAATGTTTATTTCTCTATATAAAATAGGTCAATATTACAGATCAAATCACACATTGAGCCACGAGACAAAATAGCAAGCACATGGTGAGCACCTAGTGAATCTATAAGAACTAATGGCTTGTGTTTGTATGGAATGCAACTGTGACTGTGGCATCAAGCTTAGCACAGAATTGAATACTCTCAGTGTTGCCATCATATAAGCAAGAAATAGGCCTTTTTATATTGCATATAATACATGTCAAATGTTTACCTCCATGTAATTTGCATATGTATAGATTCCTGTGTGCACGCAACATATCTGTGCTCCCCAAACACATACCAAATAATCAACAGTAACTTGAATGAGACATCAGCTAGAAATATGAGAATGAAGAATGTCCACCTCATTATCTACCACTCCATCATTAAATTTTTTTTCCTAATTTCTTCAAGACCAACTTGCCCATGATCTCTGAACTGAACTCTCATTCTCATTCAAATTTTAATTTCTTAGGCAATTAAAGAGGCATACTTTATTGACTGGTCTGTTTTTTAGCCTTAAGTGTCAACTACTTCTTTTTCCAACTGTGCTATTGAGCATATAAATCATGCGATATTTAATAGAAAATATGCTGTTCAATGGAACATTCTGAAATGAAGGAATTTTTTATGTATTTTCTACTAGATGGTAATTATTGGCCATGGGCAGCTATCAAACACTTAACAAATGACAATAATAAGTGGGCAACTGAATTTTTATTTTCAATTTATTTTTAAATAGTTTGAGTTCACAGAAGTGCACATGTCTCGTAGACATTGAGTTGCACTAGAACCTAGTCGATTGCCAGAACCTCTGACATTGGCTTCTGAATAAAATTAAGTGTTTACTTTTATCTGCCATCAAGGTTAAGACCTCCTATAGATTTTTTTTCCTCCATTTTCAAAAACATGATAGCCCTACTTCATAAACTCAATCCAGCACCAGAAATCTCCATAGCCTTTTAGTCTCGGGCAGGTTGTGAGTAAGAAGTTGTATTTTTCTCAGGATTATTCTGTAATATTCAACCCTAGAACTTTCTCTGGAATCCTGGGTAAAATGTTTGGTTATAAACTCTCTTTTCACTCTCAGGTCCGACTCTTGCCCTTCTTCATTTGTTGAACAAAATTTGAGTATCTTCCTCATCGATATGGGAGATAAAAATACAGAGCGCCAATGCACACATTACGTACAGAGTATATTTTTAATGAACATATATGGTTCAGC
The DNA here is from genome assembly GCF_023159225.1 of Perognathus longimembris pacificus. NCBI lineage: Eukaryota > Metazoa > Chordata > Mammalia > Rodentia > Heteromyidae > Perognathus > Perognathus longimembris. Next base: position 18,092,518 of record NC_063162.1, on the reverse strand, counting down.
TAAGAATATCTGGGCCTTTTCCAGGACAAGAATGACAGCTATATTTTTATTCCAACTCTAATTGTCTGTTACCAAAACAGGATCATGTACTAGTTAAATTGGAGAAAGGAGGGAAAATGACACAAGCCAAGAGGACATTTATTATTTAAATTATGTAAGCAAACTAGAAAAAAGATGTGCATACTGGCATAGTAAAATTTGAATGTATATGCAAGACAATGTTAACAGTAATTTTATCTATATGGTGGCATTTCTTTTGGTTTGTCTTGCTTTGATCTGGGGTAGTACTGGCCTTTAAACTCTAGGAAGATACCCTTGCATTTGAACCACTTCTCTAGCTCTTTGGCCTTTATCATTGAATAGGGCCTGGCCTCTTATGCAGTCTAGACTGGATCTTGATCTCACTATATATATTTCTATATCACTGAGATGATAAACATATACTGCCTCACTCAGGTTTTTATCCTGATTGAGGTAGGGTCTTCGCTAATTTTTAGCCCCTCTCAGGCTGGCCTCAAATTGTAGTGCTAATCTCAGTCCCCCAAGAAAAGGAGATTACAGAAATGTAATCAAGTGTACCACATTTCAGATGGTAGAATTTCTAAGGATTCCTTCAATGGATGAACACATTTCAAGTGAACTAAACTATAAAAATTGAACGTACTTTTTCATGTGTAAGGAAAACACTCAGAAAAAGAAAGTAATGAGTGCACATTCATATGTTCTAAAATACTTTGGATGATATACCTTGTATTTACACTCTGAACATCTTAGTTAGCAAGGACACTTTCTTTACAGACCTAAACAAAGTTTACACAGATGATCATGAAGCAACTGATGCCAGCCTTTTGATGTGAACATAATCTGAAGTGGAAATCTCTGGCGACATCACAAATTCATGACTTTTCAAGCTCTTTCTCCTAATAAGTACTCCAGCCAGTGTTTAAACCTGATATATTTTCTGGCCATTCATCTTATACATGGTTACCTTTCCTTTGTTCCTCATTAATACCAATAATGTAAACTATTTGGCCATCCTCTATCCCTCATCTCCTATTCAGAAACATTTTCTTCATTGCCTGGGTTAACTCAAGCAGGACTACAATTAGTAAACTGAAAGAAGGTAAAATACATTGAATTAGGGGTTCTGAATACTATGAACATCTAGGCCTTAAGAAATCCAGCCCTCAGTTATCCACTAAATTAACATTTACATTGACATTTAATGACCTGGCTCATGCTAGCTTTCTGTTGTTCTCCCAAGGTAAATAAAGTCTCTACCCATTGTTTGACCAAGAGTGAGCCTCTGTGATTTTCTCTGCTTCAGCTCTTGCTTTTGTTATTTGAAGGATTTGAGAAATTAGAAGAGGTCCTCTTTAGCTATGCATCTGTGAATTTTTGGCTTTTTTTTTAAACTTTTTTTCCCCTTTATTGTCAAAATGCAGTACAGAGGGGTTACAGTTTCATATGTAAGGCAGTGAGTGCATTTCTTGTTCAACTTGTTACTTCCTCCCTCATTTTTCCTCCCCCTCCCGGCTCCCCCATACCCTCTCCCTCCATGAGTTGTACAGTTGGTTTACATTCACTCATGGAAAGAAGGCTGTGTCTATACTTATCTTAAACAAAAGAAAAGAAAACACTTTAGCACATTGAGGAGAAGAACGTTCACCGCAGTTTTAGTACTGCTGTGTGACCTTTGAGAGTGCAGAACTCTCTCCAAGAAGAAATGCAACATCTGCCAATAATGTTTTTTTCTGTCCAACTTCATAAAATATTTTATTACTTTTCCTTGAAATCCTAGCCATTATTAAATGGAATTTTTAAAATGTCACATGCTACTTCTTGTACATAAATGGCTCATGATATGTAAAAATGAGATCCTTTACTATATTTTACTGCTGTGAAACTATCCTTGTACTCCACAGTAGATGATTATACAGCTTCAGATACACACAGAGAAGCTAAACCCTATTTGTGCATCTCCTGTTCACGCACTTAGCTAGAACTTAGGCTTTGTATCACTCAGAATGTCCAGGTGATGCAAGGTATGGTTCCCACAAAGGTTGTTAAGTGAGTTTCCCCTTACTAAGAATCTCATTAGCAGGGCCAGATTGCCTGTGTTGTGGTGTTAAGAGTTCAAGCTCATAAACACGTCTCCAGGGAATATGTTAATGGTGTGAGATGTTAAGATGTTGAACAAAGTAGGGAATGAGAAGATGAAAATCCCATGAAAAAAAAAGTATACAATAATTTGATAAACTACTCCCAGTTAAAAAAAGAACTGTAAATACATCATCATGATATTTAAAGAGGAATTCAATGGAGAATGTCTTTCTTGGTGCTTAGTTAATTTGCACTATTTTTATGTAGCAATGGAAGATTAAGGGACCCACCATCTTTAAGGAGCATGGTTCCGAATGCCTGAATGCCTGCTGTGCAGAATGGGGAATTAAGTTGCAGACATTCACCTTCCATGATAGCTATTTCATGATGGATGAAACATGAAGGGTTACAGTCCAGACAACATTTTTAGAATATTTTCCTTTAGTCTGTGTAGTACAATTTCCTTAGATGCCCCTTAAGAAAATCTTCAGTAACAATGTATATTCTTTCAATGTTTTTTGAATATTTATGTGACCCTTGATTTTTAGCCCGTGCTGAGACCAGGATATTTCTATGAGGAGAGCACAAGACAGTTTGATTCTGATTATCCATTGACATTGATGAAGTAGAACAAGGATGTCTAAGTTTGCAGTACTTTTACCATTAGTATGCAAAACTTACAGAACATCTTTCCTATTGCCCTCAAAACAGTAATGATTTCTGATCTAAATTATATGCAACCAACCAATTCAGAAAATGGATTTTTATTATTACCATCTGTTCCTGGGGTGTATTGGAGAGTGCTTTCTGTGCCCCAAATTGAAATATTTCAAATCATTCCAAAACAACTTACACATTTCTCTCTGTCCCTAGAGTATACAGGGCCAAACTTTATCATTATTAATTTTAATAGTATGTAACCAAATAGTATGAGCAAGTGAATACGAGGATGACAAGTACATTTAATTCCAATGGTAAGCAAAACTTTATGCATTTGCTTTGTAAATGCAGAGAAAGTATTTGGACGAAATACTTTAAGCAATTGAGTCTACTAAATCAGTTTGGAGAATCTCCAAGGTACTTCACCAATCTGTATTTAGGACCTTTCATCTCAATTAAGGAGACACATCCTTTTGGAAGCCTTTTAATTGGTTGATTGAAGATAAATCCTTGCTTAATTTGGAAGTTCTTTTCAGAGCCAGAATTTGTTATTCTATTCTTTTCATTAAATGTCTTAAGAATGTGCACACTCAGAAGTTTGGAAGTCATGTCATAGACAAACTTTATTTTACAGAAGCTATTGAAATACTACTAAACTGTATGTACATGGAAGTTTAATTTTAAAATAATCAGTCCAATTCTTTATCATTATACCTGTAAAACTGAAGTGAACTTCTTGCATATTAGTTTTCTGGTAGATATGAAGCTACATTTTAATTTAAATATTAAATATTTATACAGTTTTGTGCAATTCACAGGCATATAGGTGTTTTTGTATATCTGAAAAAAATTCTAGATTTTTCAAGAAATCACATGAAAGTTTTTTATTCTAAGATCAAAGTTTATAAATTTCAACTACATCTCATCCTATTTACAAAAAGTATATTGATTTGTCATTTGACCATTTAGATCACATGACAATATGACTTTAATGAACTGATCCCTCTTATAATTTAGAGAATGTTTCTTTTTCAGTTAACGAATGTGTGGAGATTTTTTTTTTCCTTTTAGCAAAAATTCCTTTCTTCTGAAAGGAAGTTACATAGATGTCTGGTGCATCTTTTTTAGTTTACATTTGACAAAATTCTCTATCAACATTAACTACACTTTATGTGTCTTCAGTTAGAAGAGTTCCTTTCTTTTTTTTTTTTTTTGGCCAGTCCTGGTCCTTGGACTCAGGGCCTGAGCACTGTCCCTGGCTTCTTTTTGCTCAAGGCTAGCACTCTGCCACTTGGCCACAGCGCCACTTCTGGCCGTTTTCTGAACCCAGGGCCTCATGTATACGAGGCAAGCTCTCTTGCCACTAGGCCATATCCCCAGCCCAGAAGAGTTCCTTTCTTGAAGTCTTGTAGGACCACTGATCATTTCAAAATAATAATGTATGCCTGTCATTTGCATGTATAGGAGGAAGTTGGCATTATTGTGACCTAATCATCCTTTGGAACATTAGAACTATATATAGAAAGGGCCTAGAGGAGAAGCCATGAGTGGGAGCAAGCGAGGAGACCTAATGATATACTAGAAGATTCCAGGTGGGAAGTCAGGTCTACAGAAGTGGAGAATTAGACAAAGGGAATACCAAATTTGAGAGACACAGGGTAAAAAAAGAGAAATAACTACAAAAGCAATACTTGCAAAACTGTTTGGTGTAAGTGAACTGAACACCTGGGGGGGGGGGAGGGAAAGGGGGGGAGGGAGGAGGGCATGAGGGACAAGGCAACAAACAGTACAAGAAATGTATCCAATGCCCAACGTATGATACTGTAACCTCTCTGCACATCAGTTTGATAATAAAAATTTGAGAAAAAAAAAAAGAAGTGGAGAATTAGAGAAAGAGTAATAGACATTTATGAAGAGTTTTACTTCATAAGTGCCCATAATCTTAGACTCATTCTTAGGGGATAACAAAAAATACTGAAATAGACCCTGCTGACACTTTGCCAAAGTTCTTCATCTGTACAAGGCTTGTGAAATCATTTGCAACATGGCAGGAGAGACACATATGCTTCTCACAGGCTGCCCTCGGATGTCTGCCTGTGTTGATAATTAGTTATGACCCATGAAAGATATTATGATCTATCCAAGTGACACCTTGATATAAAAAACTTCATCAGCCCTGAAAGCAAGCATAAAGCCATTCTTCCTAATGAGAATAGGTATAGATCACTATGCTTTGAAAATTGAGATCCAATCATAGTTTCACATTTATTATTACATATACATTATTGTGTAGAGGGAAACCATTCATGCTCAGAGGGAGGGACAAATCACAGAATTTCTATTTTTTGCATGCCTATCAACAACCTTTAAATGCCATTTTTAGAAGTCTGACACTTCCTTCTTCTCAAATCTTGTCACCAGAGTTTTAGCTATAAAAATTTTCATGTATTTTCTAGCACACTGAGTTCATGTACCAATGATTTTGTCTGCTTCTCAAGTATTTAAGGAATAGGTGTTGGAAGAGCAAACAATGAAATATCAAAATGTAATATTCTGCCTGTATTACAAAAATACAGGTATTCATTTACAAATTACAAATATGAAAATTTAATAAACTGTGTAGCAATGGAGAAGGAAGAGTTTTAGGTATCCTTAGTAGTGATGTAAAGAAAGAATAAATTATGGAGGAAGGAAGAATTCTAGTTAGCAATTTGTTACAATTGGATTAGTGAAATAATCCTGCTACAAGGCAAGAAGGAAAAGCAGAATGTTTGCTTGCATTGTAGTAAAGAAATAATAGAAATACATGCCACAAGAGATTACAAATATCCATTTTATGAAGGAATAGCTCCCAGGATGAGCCATTATGTCTTAACAACAATCAGGACATAACAGGACTAGTTTCTCCTTCAATTGTTACAAAATTCAGTGGTTATCATTTGCTTGACTGGAACACAAATTGCCTTTGATTGTTAAAAAAAGAAGGGATAAATGTATTTTAACTTGCCAAAAATTGATTTAAAAAATCACTGTACATGATTGACTTAGTGATTTAAGGAAACTTAGTTTTGTCTTTATGTCCTTGAAATTATATAGTCAAAGATGCTAAGGAATGAGAATGTGATTTGGAATTTCATAAATCTGGCCTCTCATACAAGCTTGACAAGAAATGTACTCACTATCTTACATATGTAGCTGTAACCCATCTATATATCACCTTCAGAATTAAATTTTTTTTAAAAAGAAGAAGAAAAATTATACCTCTCCTTTCTTCCAACCACTGTCAGCTAAGATTTCTTTCTGAGGGTAGTAGGCAATAGCCAATTATGCTATTATTCTCTTGGAAGAAGTTGACAACAGTGTACATCTAAATCTGTGTAATCATATGTGCGATGACATAGATAGCATTAGCTATCAAGGAGATGGCCTGCCATCTATTAACAGTTCAGTAATACATTCATTAATATGGCATCCATATTCTTATATGCTAAAAATACTTCGATTGATTTTAAAGGGAAACATTGGACAAAAGCCAGTAATATATGAAGATACTGAAACTTTATCTAACAAGAGCTATGACAGCTGCTTTTGTAGTTAATTGTTTCTTTAAGATTCCAAGGGAAACAAATAATAAAAGCTGTCTTCAAGTCTTAGTTTAAGAACAATAAATTGTAGGTATATTCTGTTTGCTTTAAGGTTTGGAGAGGAGGGGGAACTCTAGGTGCCTTCAACAGAAGTTAGAAAAAAGAGTAGAAGAAACAGATAAATGGTAACTAAACAACAATCTCTAAAGTGGGAAAACAGAAAACAAATAAGCTGCAAAACTAAGAGCATTCTGTTCTGCATTTTTCTTTTTTTGCCAAACATTAAAAAATGACCTGTGAAGTGCAATAACAACTATTCATCTATGTTTCTAGGACTTTTTCCAAGGTACTTTAAAATTAAGACCTTGTAGAATGTGTTTATTATTCTTTCTTTTCAAGCTATTCATAAGGGAAAATAATATATTATTGTTCTTAATCTTAAATAAATCATTTACAATTGATTCTCTAACAAGTTCCACTGCCTCATGCTTAACAAAGTACTTATAGACCCTAGATGTATGCTCTTGTACCAGCACTTCTGTTGTAGAAAAATATTTAAATTAGGATAGAAACATCTTTGTTATTTATTTTTCTACTATCAGATTGTACTATAAAAATTGAATCTTTATTCTGCTTTGAGAAATGAAGAAAAGAATAATAGGGAATTAGCTTGCAAAGGGATAGTGGATATCTATGTATTAAAGATAAGGTCACTAATGTCCAGAGAGAGAGAGAGACACAGAGAGAGACAGAGAGAGAGAAGCAAGGTGCATGTGTTACCAATGACATAATGCATCTGAGTCAAAGACAAAGCTGAGAATATTTAAAATGAACTTTGTCAGAATCAAATTGCTTTCAGAAAAGCAAGAACCACCTCTATGCAAATATGTATCTGATTATGGGTATAGGGCATTATCCATTGAATGGAAAGGTTAGCTTCTCCATATGGTTCTGAGCAAATTAACCACAGATTTCTCTACATAAATAGAGAAAATGTTAGACTATTCTCTGATTGCTATTTTGGCCCCATGGTCATGCCTATTATTAGGTTTCCTGGCAAAACAGATTTTTTTATTTTCACTATCTATAATCGTATGAATTATAGCTTTCGTGTGTGTGTGTGTGTGTGTGTGTGTGTGTGTGTGTGTGTTTCATTTAGACTCATCTCATCTCTTCCAGTGGGTAATAACCTTCCATCATTTTCAGCAGATAAAAATAACATTAGCTGATATGAATGGAGTTCAGTCACACAGCTGAACTCTCTTATTCATGGGCGTCCAAGAGCCTTGTACTTTGTCCAAAGCTGTAAATTGATGAGAAAATTCACCATGAAGGTTTGATCTCTACAGTGTCCTTTGGGCTCATCTGTATGCTGATGGCTATCAAAACCCGTTAGCACCTGCATTCTGTTTGTGATCAGAAACTCTACCTTCACTTCCTCAGGCTACTAATCTTTATGAGACTACAAATTTTTATCATTTAAAAATAATTTTTAGATATTTCTCCCAAAGGGTTCCAATGCAATATGTCAACTTATGTGTATAAGGCATCTTTGTCACTTGAGACCTTAGAACTTTTGAGTCACATTTAACCTTGAAAACAGATGTCTTTTCTTAAGGAGTTTCTTTCTGAGTTTATTTTGTGATTTCAACTATAATTCTGCCTTTTGAATTTCCACAAACACAATTTAAGGACAATTGACAAATTTTTCCAAAGGGCAGCATGGAAAAAGAATCACATCTGTGTAAGTATGGACCAGAATCAGTTAAATATTGGGAAGGTTTAATGAAGGAAAAAAGAGGGAAATGGGCATTGATTTGCTCAGCAGGCAAAATGGCACCCCTCAGCTCTGTTCTGACAGAACTGAAATGATCTCAAGTCCTACAAGTTAAGATACAATCAATGTATTATTCTGATTAAAAAAATGATCCTCAAGTTTTCTATTTCCAGCATGCTGCTACATAACTTACTTCTGTAGTTATTCAACTTTCTTAATAATGACTGGAATAATAATTGTAGTTGGCTCTGGCCTTACTCTAGAATGAGAATGAGCTCATTCATAAGCATATTTTATCTAACTCCTTAATTATTCCTCAGGGCGTTGTATAAAGTGGCTTCAAACTTCTTACTACTTATTTTATAAAAATATATATTTTATATAATAAACATAACATATATTCTAAATACATGATGTGCGTATTATTAATTATATAATAAACATAACATAATTCTAGATATATTATAAATAATATATAAAGTATATATTATATAATATATAGATTATAAATTATATATATATCCTGAAAAATATAACAGAATTTCCAAGTTGATATTTTTTTGCCTGGGTGAATATTTAACATCTAGACACAATATTTTCATTTTGGATATAGACTATCAAAACTTCTTGAAAGACTTACCATAGAAAACAGGGAACCAAGCAAACCCAAATCATTGTGTAAGATAGTCTCCTCCAACAGTCCAATGAACAAGTGGTCCCATATGTAAATATTAATAAGAGAAAATTCAATCTCTTTTCATTCTACTCTGGAAACTGCCAATTGCTAAGCATAAATACTACAGTTAAGAACCATTTCAGAAATAAGTACAGGTAGAAAACGTCCAATTTTAACCCTAGTACTAAGAAGAATAAAGATAACCTTGTTATTTCAAGGAATTTATTGTTTTTCCTGCACTTATTTCTCGTCATAACCCCGTGGAGAGTCCAAATTTTATTCAGCATTGAATTTATCAGAGGATTAAATAATCTTCTTAGAGACAACATTCTTAGAGAAAATACATGACATGACTTTCTTTTTTTTTGGTTGTGGGACTTGAAGTTTTGTTCTGGACACTGTCCCTGAGCTCTTCAGCTAAAGGCTAGCACACCATTTGAGCCACAGTGCCAATCATGACTTCTGAATAACTACATACCTAGCATGAGATTTACTAAGGAAGTTATTTAAGTTGCTTGGTTCTTGGTTTGCTAAACACCTTCTAACATGGAGAACACTATCTAATCGAGATGGTTTCTTGGTTCTGAGTTCATGACACTATTATTCACTATATTCACATATTCTTAGTAACATGAGAAAGACAGTACTGAATTGCTAACATTTGATAAAGACAAATTGATTTCTTTAACAAAAATCATCTTTTCTCCAAACATATAAGCTCTTGTTTGTGGAAACAACATAATCGTGATAGTAAATGGCATTTTATGGATGTTAATTTTTATTAATGTTATCCATTTAGGGAGATGCTCAAAGCTCTAAATTAAAGTAGTAATAAAAACAATGTATATGCTCTGATATACAAGATTACATCATAGTTTAGTGGTTGGAAAATTTCAAAAGTGAAGAAGTTCGTGTATTCAAATTATTTGCAGCCGTGATTGCCAAATTGCAGAATTTTAATTCAATTTATGAGTCAAAGGGAAATGATGAAAAATTTTTGAGCTAGAGAATGACACAATTAGAGTCGTGCTTTGGAGAGATTAATCTGACAGTAGGGAAGCTTGGCTGAGGAAGGGACAAGAAATGGGAAGGTCATTTAGGGGAAAAGAACTATTGTCCAAATGATGTGCAGTAGAGTCCTGAAATGGGAAGTGAACGAAACACACGGAGAGAATCCCTTTGTGGCTTCAGGCTTGATGGGCCTGTGTAATCATTTGGGCATACATTGTGAGAGAGCAGAAAACACCATGAACCTTTCCAAGATTCAGTACTAGATACCTGGGTAGACTGGGCACCACCAACAGACATAGAAAACAGTGAAAGAGAAACAGGTTGGCTGGTGACTAATAGACGCATTATTTATTCCTAAATGAACAGCTATATGTAGTGTCATTTTCAGTCACAGTATAGGACCATTGGAAACATGAGAATAAGCAGGTAAGTTCTGTAACTATCCAATCAGTGATTTCCTTCTGTCCTTCCTTTGTTATTTTAATTCTGGAGATTGAACTAAATGGCCTTCTATTTACTAGACAGGTGTACTCCCACTGACTTCTGCCTTTATTTTACCACCCCTAATTTTGTATGTTCAGTATTTTGAGAATTTTGAGTCTTGCCTCTTATGCTAGACTATCCTGAGCTTAGCTCTTCCTACTTGTACTTCTCCATTGTTGCTCGGGATAATAGGTAAATACCATTGTTCTAGAATGTTTGTCTTCTCCATAGCCGGATAACAAGAATGGGTCACCATGGCCAGTCATTGATTAAAATTATCTTAAAAAGTTTTGTGCCTCTGCTAAACTCTAACAAGGATCGTGTTTGAATAGCCAGGATTATAGACTTGAGCCACTTTGCCTGGCTTCTTTATTTCCTTTTTTCTCCTCCACATTAAATTTTCCTTAAATTTTTTTCTTTATAAAAAAATGTTTTTTCTTTTGCATAAAGTAATGTATTTCATTATGAATTTCTCATGCATATATATGATACAATTTGCTTATTTTCACTCCAGTATACTCTCTTGCCCTCCTCTCCCTCTTACAGGTCCCCTTTTTATTCATAAACCATCTCCCTTCTTTCATAAATGACTACTTTATTATATTACAGTCTTTAGAGATATACCTGCTGCAAGTATTTAGGAGCAGAAATCTATAGAAATGTTATTTCAGGGTATTTGCTAATGTAAGTAAGCAGATACAAAAACGATGAATTCTTCTTAACCAATAAAACACCCCAGAGGAAAACTGGATCTGAAAGTTTTAATACTCTTGTAGAGTCCTTTGTTTCCACATCATCCACCTCAGCAAAAAAAGGCTCCCTCAAATCCAATGGGAAACCTGCATGTTTTGTCCATGTGGTCAGTACCCGCACTGCTGCTCACTAGGACCATCAGTGAGCTGTGCTATAAAATCATCACTCTAACGATGTGTGCTAGGTTACTAGCACATAAGACCACGGGCCATAAATTATCCCAACAATTCTACACTTCAAGAATGTAATGAATTATGAGCTTTTCATCAGAAGACATGTGGATCAATAGAAGCAGAGGGTTTCTAGATAAGCACATTCCATAATTACTGCTTAGGACTGAATAAATCAATTTAATATCACACTTCAGAAACGTTTTCAAAATGTATTTTCCCTTAGATTTATTACAGTAATGGTGTGTTGGTTCATGGTTCCATCCCATCTCCTTTTTAATATAACCTTTTAAGGAAATTTAATTTCAACTTCAAAAAGAGTTACATAAAACATCAATTCTCTATAACTGGATTTGACACATTTATGTTTTATTTTTCCCCTGGAGGAGATGAATCAATCATTCAGTTATTTCTCAATTTATCTTATATTTTCAGTAAGCCAGCAACTTAAATTTATAAAGTTTCTTTGGCAATTAGATAACAAATAGGTTTTTAAATATTCTTTACTTGCACTCTAACAGTCCAGGTAATGAGGCTGAAACAGATCACATGATGCATGCCAAGCTGTCTACTTCTTTCAAATTTAATAAACCTTTTACAGAATAATTAAAAAGGAACACTTGCTGCTGATCATCTAAATAGCCTAGAAAACTGAATGCCAATAGCAGTAAAAAATGTTTGAACTAATATTTTTATTACAAGAACCAAATTAAAGATAAATATGGATGACAAGACAAATGTATTCATTTGTTTTCAGGTGTGTGTGTGTGTGTGTGTGTGTGTGTGTGTGTGTGTGTGTGTGTGTGTTAAAAGTCTCTGGTCTTCTGTAGAAGAATTTTCAGCATGGGAACATGGGAAGAAGAGAAATGTTTAACAACTCAACACTTTATGTTTGGCAGAGACTTAAATAACTGATGATGTTTTTGAAAGGGAGTAAGGAATCTTGAAAAAATTAATGTCTAGTTCTTCAAAGCTTTCATGCGATTCTTGTCGACTGAGTACTACATTCATCAGTTCTAAAGCATGTGAGAGAGATGTGTGAATGTACAAAAAAAAAGCATAAGTATCAGGAGCCCATTTTAAAAAGAAAAACACTTTAAAAATATTGTTAAAGCAAGTTACCCTTAATTCTCACAGAGTTTCTACTACTATCAGATTAGAAATTAAATTTCTTTTTATAACAATCCAACTCTGAGCAAAATCATTTGAAAGTGAATGATGTTTTTGAGACCATAGTAATCATAATAATTACAGAAACTAACTTTTGAATTAACTTTAAATCAGATAAGGATTTCAAAAGGTAAATGATTGACAAAAAGTATTTGGAAAAGATGATCACATCTTTTATGTCATATCCCTAGCAACTTCCAAAGATCAGTTTCCCAGTCATTGGTGTTTTATTTCATTAGTCTGAAAAGAAATGTGTAGATTGTTTTCTTTATTACTTAAAAGTAATATTCTGTTATTTAAAATCATGTAACCATATACTTACTATGCTAGAATCATGAAAATGAAATTGTTGTTATTCATCCATTGTGAAGCATTTCTAATAAACACTTGATTTTAAAATCCCCTATTTCTTGGCCCAAACAGAGTTTTATAGAATGAGAATTTGTTCCAATCTTGGAAAAGATATCATTCTGAATTTTTGGTTAATGTTAAAAGAAGAGCCAGTTTCCAAAAGCTTTGCCATTTGAATTCAGAAACTAAAAATTTACATTAAACTGTTAGTATCTAACACAGTATCTGACCCCAGAGAATGAGATATGCATGAATCCTTATATTACATACACAAAGATTAATATATAAACAAACCAAATTATTCTACTCACATAAGTCCTGATAGTCATTGTTTCCACTTAATATTGCATATTGCATGTGATAGCTCAGTTCGTCTTTGAGAATCAGTCCTTCACAATGTACCCCAACTCAAATGATTAAAAGATGGCCTTGCATTTTCATTATATCAGTTACTAATGTTGCAACTACAGATAACAAATGATTGCTACCCTGAAGCACTTGCTGAAATTATTCTATCATCTTGAAAATGCTTCAGAACCTCATTTACAACTACAGAAAGATCATTTTAGGTACTTAGTTGAAATATTGAGTTAGTCTTCCTTTGTGTCTTTCTGCAATGGCATGGTTATTTTGGGGTGACTTTATGCCCGGAGTATAAGGGCAATTAATCCTACCAAAGGGGAGATTTGTGTTAAACCCTTTTCATTAAATCAAGTTTCAACATCCCTTTCAGCTACAGCGAACAACAAACAGTCTTCCCTGGGAGTGCGCTGCTGGAGAGACAGCAAAAGTTCTTAGTGGATAGTTCCTGTGTTCCACGTGTACTGATCCTTTTCTGCATGGCTGCTTTTGGCTGTACTCTTAAGTCCTCAGGAGCAGCCAGGATAAGGCTGGCATCCAGCAAGTTGCAAAAGCTCACCAGTTCAGTAGACGAAGACCATGTTCATAGCAAAAACAGAAGGCATTGTAAATAGTAAACCCAGTCATATTTTTATGCTTTTTTATCAAGCACTTTTATAACTAATGAAAAAAATGTGCACATTAAAATAGTAATTAAAAGTTGTTAACTTACCTGCCTCCTTAGAAGAGTAGGCAGTGTGGTCTGTCTCATAAAAGTTGTTAATTTAAAAATGAGAAATGTATCATTTAGGTGTTAAAATAAAATATTTCTAGACAATTTAGCTTTTCTTTTTTTAAAATTTTTATTGTCAAACTGATATACAGAGAGGTTACAGTTTCATACGTTAGACATTGCATACATTTCTTGTACTGTTTGTTACCTCCTCCTTCATTCCTCCCTCTCCCCTCCCTCTTTTCCTTTCCCCCCATCAGTTGATTTACACTAAACAGTTTTGCAAGTATTGCTTTTGTAGTCATTTGTCTTTTTACCCTGTGTCTCTCGATTTTGGTATTCCCTCTCAATTTCCTATTTCTAATACCAGTATACAAGTTTCCAATGTACTCAGATAAGATACAATTTAGCTTGTCTTAAATGGAAAGTCCTGTTTCATTTTTTTAACATTTAAGTTGCTGTACAATAGAGTTAGCATTTCACAAAGCAGTTTAGGAAGACAAGGCATCTTGATCAATGTCAGCCTTTTCAAGATTCTCACCTATCCCTCCCCTCACTTTTTTTTTTAATTTTGTAGAATACATATTGAATTCCTTGCTGCATTTTCCATTCCTTATTCTCTTCTTCATTCATTATATCTTAGTTTCTCATTGATAAAATGATGGGAAATAAAACTGCCTACCAATATGAAGTAAGGAAATGTAAGCAGGTCTTACTAAAGTGTAGTTAATCACACTGTTGATCTGCAGCACTGTTGTTGTTCTTCGTTGATTAGTCCCCATAAAAGTTGATTCTTTCCTGGGTCCAGTATATTGGGTTATTTAATAAGAAATAGAGACGCACATAACTTCTACCTCACACACCATGTCTGCCTATATATTTTTCTCAAACCATCTTGAATACAAAAGAAGATAGTCGTATTTAAGAAGGGAAATTTTTCCACTGTGATTTCCTTCTGTTATCTGTATCAGAATACTTTTTAATTCTCTCTTACAGTAAATTGGAAGTATAAAATCAGGAAAAAGACAGAGAAAATTGATCCAGAATAGGATTAGTTCAAAAGAAAAGAAAAGAAAGATAGTGTAAGTGAACAATGGAACAGAGTACAAAAATATGGGTGGCAACTTGACCATCCTGAGACAGGAATCACTGAGAAAAGAGCCTTTTGATAAATATCATCTTCACAAATTTAAAACCACATTACTAGTATACCAAAGAATATTTTATTCACAACACAAAGGTCTTTAAAAAATCCTTGAGCTTGAGAAGGTCTTTGTCCAAACATGAAAGGACATTCAGAATAAATCAATGCCTGGTCATGCGATTTTATTTAAATTGCAAATTCAAATCCCTCCCTACCATTTTTTTTAAATTGCTAATATTATCTTTACACTAGGAGAAACATCCAAAAAAGTTCTATCAGACAGGTAGACAGGCCTCCTCAGAGGTCACTTGTAACAGAGCCAAGTACAATATAAATCTAGAAACACTCCATTTGGGGGAAAGATCTAGAGAAACATTTAAAGATTTATTGTTTCCATGCACAGGCTCAGATCATTTCTGTTTCACAACTTGTCCTTGAGTGGCAGTGTGGCCACCTCTAAACACGTTCATCTCAGAAAGTACAAGTCAGCATAAGAAATCCATCAAGGCAACAGTTACTTTTAATATTGCAGAGCCAGAGAACTGATACAGGCTCAAACATTAAATCCTGCGTCCGGAGAAAGAGATCTATAGACCAAACTCTGGTGCAGACAGTTAGGTTCACAATGGAATGGCAAGAGGATCTACAGCCCTTCACTGGCCCTGAGAGCTTTAATTTCTCAGCAGCCACATTGATGGATTAGGTTACTGCAGGGAGAACTGGACCACAAAGGAGTTCTTGGGTGATATACAGAAACAACAGTTGAAATACAGTCATTCAGTGTTTCAGCCAAGTGTCAGATGGAGTCGAACCACTATAGGTGGTACCTATAGATGTTATTACTACTAGAGGGGAGCTGTGTAAACCTCTAATCACAATGTAAGAATGATTTCTACAAGCAGGTTGAGACTTAACAGGACAGTGATCCAACATCAGCCTGGGCAAAAAAATCTGAAAGACTACACTTCCAATTAATCAGTAAATGATGCCCTAGATTGGAGGTGTTGCCCCATGTGTCAGAGAAACTGGACTTACAGGGAGATATTGAAGTTCAACTCTGGCACTCGTAATCAAATAAATGATGAATGAAAGAATCAGGAATAGGAATGACTAAAAATAGTAATAGTAATACGAAGTTTCTTAAAATCAGATGGTCCATGCAGGTGTGAGTGTGCAAATCATGCCTAAGTTAAAAGGTTAGACTCAGAGACAAGAAATGCTACAAAATCTAGACTTGAATGATGATCTTGTAAGACGGGGTGTCTGATGAGCAGGCACACACAATGCAGTTAACACAGCCATTTATCCCGAGTTCATGAAATCCCCTCCCAATCCTCATGGGCTGACTAATGAGAGGCTAACATACTCTCTCTGATTTCACCAAAGTTACATTACTATCCTTTTTTAGTTATACTTTGAAGTTTATTTTTAATATATTTTGATCATCTTTAGGCAGCTGCATAAAGGAGTTTCCATTGAACAAAGCAGTTTATTAATACAATGCATCTTGATCAACATCACAGCTTTTGTTATTCTTCCCCATCCCTCCCAACCCATTGCTCCTCTTCATGATTTGTAATTGTGTAGGATATGCATGGAATTTTTTTTTTTTTGGCCAGTCCTGGGCCTTGGACTCAGGGCCTGAGCACTGTCCCTGGCTTCTTCCCGCTCAAGGCTAGCACTCTGCCACTTGAGCCACAGCGCCGCTTCTGGCCGTTTTCTGTATATGTGGTGCTGGGGAATCGAACCTAGGGCCTCGTGTATCCGAGGCAGGCACTCTTGCCACTAGGCTATATCCCCAGCCCCAAACATGGAATTTTTTTAAACTTATGTGGTACCAAGGAATCGAGCCCAGGGCCTCATTGCATGCGAAGCAAGCACTTTAACCATTAAACCATATTCCTTGCCCATAAAAGAAGATTTTTTTTTTTTTTGCCAGTCCTGGGGCTTGAACTCAGTGTCTGGGCACTGTCCCTGCTCTCTCCCACTTGAGCCAGAACGCCCCTTTCGGGGTTTTCTGTTTTCTATGTGGTGCTGAGAAATCGAACCCAGAGCTTCATACATGCTAGGCAAGCACTCTACCACTAAGCCACATTCCCAGCCAACAATGAATTTTATGTCTGCATTCTTACCACCACCACCAACCTCCCCACCCCACTTCCCACCCAGTGATTTGAAAACAAGACACCTATTGACATTGGTTGAATTTTACAAACAGGTTATTAGACTGTCTGCATTCTCTTTTGCTCTTTTGTGGCAGGAAAGCTTTTCTAGGTGTGCGCTATCCAGGCACCTACAATGTTTCTACCCATTTTCTCATCTTCCTGTGATCTATTTCTTCTTGCTAATCAGCCCCCTATTCACTGTTCCTGGTCATCTGCAAGCTTTCCAATTGTATAAACTTTGTCTGCATGTCTCCCTGGAAGCAAGCTACTCGCAATTTTCCACTCAGGGTCAAATGCTTCATCTTACAAATGGACCACCAGCTGTATTTCTAACATTAGTGTTACCTATAATTTTCTTATAAAAACTAGTTATCTCACAATTTGTAAGAATTTCTAGTCTAAAATGATTGAACTTGCACCATTTAACAGGTAGGCTTTGAAAGTTTTAGGTCATGAAACAATACAAAGAAAAATCTCATTTTCTTCTTCTTATTAGGGGTAAGACCTTATTTACTGCAAATATAAATGATCAATCATGGATTCTTTCTAAAAGTTTGAGATATTCCTGGAGCTTCACTGTGTCTCATACGGAATTCCTCTACTTCTAATATAGGCTATTCTTAAAGTTTTCTCATTCTCAAATCATCATAATTGAAGCATTCCAGCTGCTTTATAAGACTTGTAGTAAACTGTTATTTTTTCTATGTCCAACTAGTTCTACTAAGTTCTTCTAATTATACATTTTAATTTGTACAATTTCTCTCTACCTTTCACACTCTCTTCATCCAAACTAACATCTCTCCCTTGCCCAGAAGTCAGTCCAATGGTTCCTGATACCCCACATATTTCTAAATGCAAGAATGGTGCTTATGAGCTGAGAAAGAAAATTTCAACCTCTGCATTAGCAGTAGGCTGGACTTCCTTCTGAGAAAGGCTAGTGGAAAGATCATTTGACCTGAGTTCTTCTCATATAATATATTGCCCTTCTGTTGCAATTTCATCACAGTTGAAATGCAACAGTTCCAAAGAGACCAATAATCGTACATCCCTAAGTGGGGTTTTGCCCTTTAGCTAACTAAATTTAAAAATAAATAAGAAACTTCCCTCTTTCCCCAGGTATGTGTGTGCTGACTGAGGAGGTTAGGTTTTGAGAAAGATCATAGATAATAGTCGTAAACACTAAGGCTGAAGATAAAAGGTGCTCCAAGGCTATAGACATTAATGCAGGTAAAGACCTAACCTTGGAACAATACCTCTTTTTTAAATATATGGCTTATTCCTTATGGGAGACAAGGTCATCACAATCTATATTGCCTTCTTCAGCATTATTTTCTACATGCTTTGTGAGAAAATGTAGCTTTTGAGAGTCTCTTTGATGAGAAAATGTTAACATTGTGCATTTTGAATACATTAATGTCTGTTCAAACTGTATCAGAGCTATCTTCTCATATGATCTTCACACAAAGACACTAGTAATCTGAATAGGGCCAGCATTATGAAAGGATATTCAAACACACAGTCTTTGTTAAGTACCCAAGATCGCACTGACTTTATCAAGGACTTTCTACCTATCTACTAAGCATGTCACCCTTTACTCTTTCTTACAAGAAAACCCGCTGCTCTGAGAAAGGGAACTAAAAAGGCTTGAATAGGTAATTATGAATATGAGATCAAAAAGTGTTTTCAAGTTTGTGACAAAAAAGATAAGATAAAAATATGTAAACCATAAAGACATTAAAGTAATACATACCAAAATCCACTATGCACACATTAGTAAAGAAGAAAATCCTTCTTATAAGGAGATATTTTACTACAAGTAAAACTGTAGTTTATTGAACATTGGGAAAAGGATATTTCCTTTGTTTACTTTTCAAATTATAACTAACACCAATTACTCAGAGAAAAGAAACATGATAGAATATCCTAAGTCTGCCATGTTCAATAGAACTCTTAATTCACTTGATTCAGGGTACCTTTTATCTAGCTTTTTAAAAATCCTGTTTTATTATAATAGAAACTTAACCACAATGATGTAGTTTGAATTACTTATACCCATGAACTAGTTTTTAGGACCCTGCACATAGAATGCTACAACTCACAGTTCATGAAGCACAGTAAGAAGAAATAATGTTGGATTGAACTCAGAATTTTATTTTCAATGACTGTATAGGTTGTGTTTACAATTTTTCAGCTATGTTCACTTAATTGATTAAGCTATGGAAAGGTATCATTTCTTTGCCATAAATAGACTCTAAGAAGTTAAAAGGTGCAAAATTCTACAGTGAGGTTGTAAAAGCAGCAGTAAAAGACGTAAAAGAATTTTTTTTCAAGTTCACTAAGTAGAAGAATGCACAGGGAAGATTCTCACTTTGGGATGAAATTAAACCAAATAAATAATTTAAACAACAATACTGTTTTCATTCTATTCTTGGCATAGATAGCCTACATAAATTTTAAAAAATCATGAAGATCTTTGCCCTTGTTCTACTAGGCTGTCCTTTTAAAAAAGTTGGTCAGTATGAATAGTTTCACAATGATGATATATGTACCACAGTAAAGATCGTAGAAATCCAATAGGACATCTGATATATCTTCATCAAATTTTCCCCTAAAGAAAATCCTACTCAACCCTAGGTAGACTGGGTTGGTTGGCTGTTTGTGTTCGTGTTTTGTTTGATTTACCTTTCTTAGAACAGGGTGTTACTATTCTATCTCTGGCATATTTCAAGAAGTATGACTTGAACGTTTTATACATGCAAAAAATTCTTACATGGTAAGAATTGGATGGGGTCATAGCCAAAAGTACCCTGAAAAGTAGCTCGGAATTCTTTCTCTCACTTATTTTTCATGAGAGTTACTGGGAAATTTCAAATAACCCCCAAATCATTAAAGATTCTTTATTACAAGGCTAACAAAATTATATCATTAGTTACTCTTATGAGTGAGCATTCCCATTAAGAAAGTTGTTCCAAAAATGTAGTTACAACTGATTTTATAAAGACAATGATTCTTTAAAATGTTTCATCATAAATTTTAGCACTGAATAACTTCATGTAATGTTCTGACTAGAGACTCAATTTATGTACATTCAAATACCTGTTAATTACTACTGAAAAGAAATTTAACTATGTCATCACTACTGACCATGAAAGAAAATAATCGACATAGATACTGTGCATTTGGTTTATTTGTTTATTTATTATTTTTCAATGCTAAGGAATTCATGGGACCCTTAATCAGAGCTGTACATTTTCTAGGTAAGTGGTCTCGCACTGACAGAAATAAATTTCCAGACACTAGTCATTTACATATATATATATATATATCTTTTTATTCCTTGTTATTTTATAATCCCATACTAATAAATTTAGAACAGCCAAGAGAAAGGCTATCTTTGCCCTTAAAGTCCCCACAGTTTTATCAGTTATCTTGAACTATACCCTATGCAAGAAAGCCAGGGTATCAGGAGTTGATGAGTTTTCCTGGTTACTGCGGGGAGCAGAATGAACTCTAGAGTGTTCGATTACTCATTAACCTCGGGCCAGTCCAGATTTTCTGAGCAGATCACAAAGCTCTATATTCCAAAGGACCTACACTTATGTTTTTAATGAGACAATTTCATCAATAAATAAATAAATAAGTGAAGTAATTGAACAAATTTGTTTCAAAAAAAAAACTTTTGTGTCTCCAGTATTAAGATTTACATAGGGAACATTGCATTCTGCTTGATTTATATTACAATAGACAGGCATATGCTTGCATCGATCAGAAGATATTTTTCTTTTTCTTTTCAGAATTATTTACCTCTTTGCTCCTTTCCAATGGAGACTGGTATTTTTTCATAATCACCTTTCCTTTATGTTTACTCAATCTGTCAAGGTCTGATGAATTGTCACCAGAGGCATTCAATAAACATGATTTTTAAAGTGAGTTGACTATTGTTCATCTTTAAGATCAGAAATTGTGTGTTATCTATAGGATAAAGACATTAATGTCTTCTACCATTCTAACCACCACAGATCTGTGGACAGACTTGCACAGAGATGACTTCAACATAATTAAAGACAAGAAATAATTGTCTCTTCCATCCAAAATGCCAACATTTTGCAAATAATGTCACAGAAATCACCATAGAAACATGTTTTCCCCAAAGAGCAATTTAAAGGAAGAACACTTTTCAATTTCTATAATGAAAGTATATCGGATTTGTCCTTAAAAGTCATACTGAAATTGTTTTAAAGTTTTGCATGGCTATAATTACCCTGGAGCTGAATGTCGTAAATGAAGTCTATAAAACAGAAAAGGAAGTAAAATTAGTTACAGTCTTTAAGTGATTATCTTTCCAAATAAGGGACAAGGAAGAGGCATTATTTTTTAAAATTTACATTATCCTTCGAATGGCTACACAGTACAACTCCTCAGGAAGATTCCCATTTAAAAAGAGAAATGCAAATATCTTCTGATGGCTTTCCATGTGAATGAAATAGAAATATTGAAAAAACAAATGGTTCTGTGGAAGTTTTACTGTCGATCATAGAAGAATCGATGTGCTTTTTTTTTCTAATCTGTTCTCTGTAATAGTTAAGATTTAATGCACACCCAACTGATTACTCTAAGGAAATGTGCATGTATACTATAAATATTCAGCAATACAAATTGCTATTTGTGCTACAGATATTGTGGTGGAGACCATAGGCAGCCCAAGTTAGCCAGATTTGTCCAGTTTTGATGTTTTTCTTATATGAGACCATATTCATGAGACTGAGCAATGCTAACCCACTTGCTACTATAGCAAACAGATTGGCCAAATCACAGTTATCAATACGAGTAAGGAACAGCTTCCTCCTGGTCAATATAGAGGTGGGAAATGAGAGTCCACAATGGTACTTGCAGCCTGGATGCTGAAATATCAAACATCTTGGAAATACCAGCACATCATGTTTCCAAAATGGCAGAATTTTATTTGTGCAAGGAAAATAAAGGGAGTATTCATTTTTATTACATCTACCTTGGCATGTGGCTGATAAAGTGATATGTCCCTTTCCTACATAACTGTGACTTGATTCGCAATGAACATGTCCCTGAGGCTAGTCTTTAACAATTTAGTAGCTTACAGAGTTAAAAATATGCCATGACTGTTCTGAAGGTTTAAAAAAATCTATTACCCAATTTCAGCAATTTAGCCAAAACCTGCAGTCATCCTGCTTGCAAACTCCTACTGGATAATGTGTCCATATTTTTTTTAGTTTCCATTATTTTATAAATATTTACCAAACCACAACTCTAACTCAGAAAATATGGAAGACACAGATGATAAAATTATCTTTATCTTCTAATTACGCAAAGCCTCACACTACGCACTTGGAAGGAAAATAAATAGCTGTAGCAAAGTGCCGCATCTAATTCTCTATATGTCACCTCCAGAATTCTAACATCCAGATTCACTCATCCCTCACACACATTCTATGTGTGTGTTGTGGGCATAAATATGTCCACATACATAAATAGGTAATATGCATACACATATAGGATTGAATAATGTGACAAAAACAAATCATTTTATGCTAGGTCACCAAAAAATAATGTAAAGCAAAAACAAAACAAAACAAACAAACAAACAAAAAAAAAACACACCAAGAAAGGGTCAGGTATACCGGACACTTAGATTTTCCCCTCTCTGTGTGGCAGAAAGTTGACTTTTAGCTATTAACGGGTTGTTGGTACAGAGTATAGTCTTGAAGCTGCATGCTGCCAGATATTGTCAATGATGCTGTCATAATACTTATTGGCACTGGGAATGTGTCTGTCTTCGCTGTCATTGCCAAGGACACTCTTAGCACATCCCGCAGAGAATGTCTCAGCTGCAAGGAGAGTCCTTTTTCAGAGCCAGATTCCAGTAGCGTGTGAGGAGTAGAAGTATCTCTGTGCAGATAGCTTTCATTGTGCAAATGAAAAAAAAAAAATCCCATTGCCATGAGTAATGACTAATTAGAGTAATTTTGACAAGGATATAATTTCTACTGGTGATTTTCAGCACTGAGATAATTTCATGCTTTGTGAAAACCATTTGGTGAAAAGTTAATTCAAACCTAAACTTTATTTTTGTAGGAAGCCACTCAAATTGATTCGACATTGGCTAATGGTTTTATAACAAGCAATCAAGATGAGA
This sequence comes from Perognathus longimembris pacificus, assembly GCF_023159225.1. Taxonomy (NCBI): domain Eukaryota; kingdom Metazoa; phylum Chordata; class Mammalia; order Rodentia; family Heteromyidae; genus Perognathus; species Perognathus longimembris. The sequence continues at coordinate 18,069,230 of NC_063162.1, read as the reverse complement.
CGCCTTTAGGGAAAAATTTTAAAGCCTTTTTGGAGACATGATATGTGGATGGCTTTGGATAGATGTTAGCCGCTCTGAATTCATAGAGAATATTCACTCTTGGCTAGGTGGGTAAAAGAGAAAAAAAATCATATGTATATATTTAAGAAATATTTATTATATATTAAAATATATATTTCATATGTATTTAAAAAAGAAATCATACGTATGTATATGTTTAATTTAATAATATAACAGGTATTTTGTGATTTACTGTGTTCCACATTCAGAGTGCTTACATCGATTTGACTTCCTATATTGATTTCTCAAATACTTTTAAAGTTTCAATTTGCTACAATGAAGACATTCTTTGAAATCCTTAAGTATGAGCTAGATGGAGCTCTTCCCAGAATTTGACATCCAAAAGTATCACCAAATTCTATATAAAGCGTTCTACTTTAGAACTCCACAGAGAATATATATTTTAATAAAAGCTAGCTCACATAATTATTCTATTGTTTGTTGTAATTATTTCTCATTGCTAAATATGTCTTTGTAGATTGTATAATGCAATGAGGATTTTGATGAACATTAAACAATTACATTCCTACAATGTGGTTAATTTCCGTATAATAGTATCCACTAAAGTGTTCTATAAGTAAGTCTTGTATGATTGTTACAAGAACAGTTTGAGTGTGAATTGTCTGAGGATTGGCAAATGTTTGGTCCAGACAGAATTTTAGTTTTTGTGGTTCATACACTCTCCTTCACAACTTATCAACACTGGTGTTACGCCTTAGAAATAGCCACAGATGTGCAGAAAAGGCACACTGCACAATAATTAAACTTACAAAAGAAAGTCATGAGCTGAATTTGACCTATAGGCCACTGTTTGCCAACATATACTACATAAGGACCAAGAAAGAGTTGATGTTAAACACACGTTCTGAAGATAATTGTCTTATTAGTATATTGAAACTCCAGCTTTTATGCATGCTTCAGTGTGTGTATATAGTGTGTGTATATATATATATATGTAATATGTGTACTAATGGAATTACTTAAGTATGTTGACATTATAAATAAATATAAAATTTAGTTGAGGTAAAGTAGTACTTATACAGAATTATGTTATATATGAATACATTCATGTAGTTCATGTATAAACAAATAGCCATGTGTAAATGATTATATATACATGTATATATATAATCAGATATTGATTTTAAGTTACTACTTCTTCATAACTATTTATATTAATTCTCATGAAAATACTGCCTTAAAATATTGTAAATTGGAAGATTTTTAATAATCTAGAGTGTTCTTCACATACAATGGTCAAAATACCTCCCACTGTCTTTTCAGCTCTTTCCTTTCCTGCCTACCTGATTGTTCTGGCATGTTCCTCCTCCTCTTCCTTGATCATAGCAAGATTTTCTTAATTTTTATCCCCAGCCTAGTCACTACTGCAACCCATAAAGGGCTCTTCCACTTCTTATTCAGTGTGCAGATTTGTGAAATATGAGATTAACAGTTACAGTTCTCTTCTCTTGCTTTCCTTTATTGAAAGTTTGTGCTTTTTAAATTTAAAGTTAATGTGGCCTCCATATTTTTTGGTGTACTCTTGTCTCTACATTCAACTACTATTTTTCTTTTCTCCTATATACTTTGTTTTCAACTTTTGGTTCTTTTGAGCAACTAACCCAGTTTGTTTTTTGTTTTTCTTTTTAAATATTTTTATTTGAACTTAGTACCTTTCGTGTAAGTGCTAGACTGGCCCTTTACAATTTAAATCATGCCTCCAGGCCTATTTTGTGATGGTTAGTTTGGCAATAGAGTCTAGCAAACTTTTTTACCCAGGCTGGGTCTTTAATTTTAATTGTGATTCTCCAGGTCTCAGTCTGAGTAGCTAGGACAAGTATCAGCTACAGTTAGTGGGCTCAGCACCTAGTATTAGCTTGTAGTAAATTATTGTGGAAATAGGTGTTTGTGCATATATAAAAAGCATAAATGAAAGAATATGCAAATTAATGATGGCCTCAAAGTTATATTTAGATATTTAATGGAAATCTTTGATGCTTCAGTAGTAAATTATGCACATTGTTTTGCTTCCTAATCTAAGCATTTGTCTATCAAACCATTTAAAAGTATTTCCTCTCCAGTTTTCTATGTAACTTTTTGTCAGTTTTCATTAAAACCAATTGATTACCTTTTAAAAATTCCTTTTCAAAATCAGTATTGCTAATTACCAAGTCAGAGCTTTCATTCCCTCTAAAGCATTCCTAGTCTGAGACCCCAGGAGGGAGTTCAGAATAGTGGAGACCTGGAAACCTTCCCAGGTCTTAGATTCAACCTGCTGACAGCTTCTGATTATAAACTTTTCAGAGAAGCAAAGCTGTTAGATCAATTTGTCTTGTAGAAGTTCTGAGACGGTGTGCTCATGCACGCTTTCTTTCTGATATGTTCAGCAGTCTGTAGCACTTTTGCTGAGCTGTCGGGAGCTGTGACTTTCCAGCTGTTAAAACAGCTGTCATGTTCACTCCTAAGGGATCACAGAAATTGCTAAAGTTTGTTTGGTTAGGCTTGGTTTTTTGTGTTTTGTGTTTTTTCCTCCTGGCTAATAGAATCTGCAAAATGTTTTAAACAAACCCAATGAGAACTGCTAGTCATAATTCCATGCTGTTGTACATTGTGCTACGTGATTGTGAGTTTTATACATACATGGGAGTGGCTGATGTGGTGGATGGAGTGTGGAAAGGTCATATTGACCTTGGGATAGATCATTCTAGGGAGGACATTATTTCTACATTAGTGAATGGAAACATATATTAGTTCTAAAATTCAGGTAAATTACTCTGATTTTAGAGAGCACCCTTTAGAAAGAAATGTGAAAATGTTGAAAAGAAACTAATAAGTATTGGGCACTGGCTATTCCTCCAAATGCCAACAGACCTGAATACATACAACCATATTGAACAGTCAAAGTTCTTTACTAGAACACCAACTCCAACAATTTTAAGATGTTGCATGATGATTTTGTGATCATTGGAAAAGAAATTTGAGTCAAAGCTATCCTCTGGACATAATATGGGTTTACAACCTTTACAGAAGAAATGCAATCATTTACCAGAGCTCAGCTACTTAGGAGGCTTAAGTCTGAGGCTAGCACAGATAAAATGTAGGAAGCTAGTACGGGTAAAATGTTAGCAGTGCCTCATCTCAACAAAAAATGCAGGATGTGGTGATTCTTGCCTATAATTCTGCCTAATTGGAGGCATAGTAGAAACATTGACTTCCGAGACTAGCCTAGGGCAAAAGCGTGAGACCTTATCCCAAAAGTAACTAAAATAGGAAAGGACTGGGAGCAAGACTCAAGCAGTAGAGTGCCTGCCTACCACGTGGAAGGCCCTGAGTTCAAACCCCAGTGACATCTAAAACAAAATCTTTACTTTGAAGACAAGAAACTGGAAGCACAGTAGCCAATGTGAAAATGTTAAATAGCTGCCAAATATCTCCAGAATAGCTAATGGCACCCTTTAAACCAGAGTTTAAATCAGATATTCTGACAGGTATTCAAAATTGCTTGCCATTACAGCACACAAATAATTATATATGTATTTTTAAAAACTACGTTTTATCTGTCATTCTACAAATAAGCATCTTACTTGAATTAAAATATATGATGATTTATTTTGTACTGCCTTAAAATTTGCAACTCTAAATTTTATGCAAATAAGACTCTTACCCTCTTGTCTTAAGAAACCGAATAAGATTAACACATCAACTTATACTAATTAAATGAATTTGACAACCAAAGGAAGAGAATCTTTTAAGAATAAGTAAAGAGGAATTCCAGATTTTTGAAGAAGATGTAGAAGGAAGAATTTTGGGATTAATGTCAAACTGAATAAATTGGAATATAAACGCCCAGGTCTTATTTGCTCTTGCCAATATATTACTTTCATATGTGATTTCAGTCCTCAGTATTTTCTGTCCCAGAAAATCAGGATAGGTTACTTACGGTAGGGACACAGTTGTCTTTCATGGAAACAGACATTTTATCCTAGGTGTTTCCAGGAAAGACATAGTAACATGAATAAGCTTTATTTAATAAATGGAAAAGTGATTGGTTCTGCTTTCCTTATAAGCAATTGTGATGAAAGTAACACGAGCACCATCCCTAACTAGAGCTATAATATTTCTGTCCTCATGATCAGAAAGATTCCCAATGATGCCTATTGGTTCATTGCTCACATTCAAGCACCTACAGAAGTATCTTTGCCTACAGGATGAAATACTCTATACTTCATACCCAAATCCCATAGTTGCCTGCAGACTCAAGTCCTTATTCAAAAGAAGGTTTTTATGAACATGGCATTCACTTGTGAGATCAATTACTTAAGAACATAGATGTAAAAAATAGATAAATGATAGACAGGCACGCACGCAGGCAGGTAGACAGGCAAGCAGAGAGACAGCCAGACTCACATACATATATGCACCCACAGAACATGATGTAATTGTGAAATGCTTAGGGGGAACAATAAGATGAAGGAAAGGGAAAGAGTGTGATGAAGGGTGAGTAATATCAAAATGTATCTTCTAAGTTGAAAAATGGCATGAAGAATCTTGCTTGAAAGCTGTTAAATAACAAGGAGAAAAGAATAAGAGAAGGCATTACTGATTTAAATATAACATATTCATATGCAAAAGGCTATGATAAGATTCCTGGGTATAGATAATATATACTTTTAAACAATGACAGAAACAGTCTCTGTTGGAGGGAAACAAGAAGTGGGAAAGGGTGAGCAAGAAGAGTTGGAGGAAACAAAAGGGTAATAGAAGTGAATAATGGCAAAGTAATTTATATATATATATATGTAAATAAAACAAGGAAACCTATTGGACTTGTTTTAGAAAGAGGTGAATGGGATGAGGAAGAGAGATAGAGGGGGAGAATTTGATCAGGCTGCATTGTAGTCATGCTATGAAATTATCACAATGGAAGAACCTTATACCAGTGAAAAATGAAAATATGAAAAACAGAACTCAGCCAGCAAAAGGCATTCAATATTGCATACTGATGCACAATTACCAAAGCTGTCAGTATTGTCTTAAGGAAGGTAAATGTAAGATTACAGAGATGCACATTTAGTGTTCTAGGACAGGTGAGTAGAAATAAATAAAATTCACATTAAAACTGACTTCAGTGGCATCCTGTCTGTCCCAACAGGAACAGAAAGATAATGCAAATGACCTCTTGTCAGAGAAGCTTTTGGAGTACAGGAATATGTTGGAAGAATGGTCACTTCTCCCTAAGAAGTCACTGAGGGTGAGCTGAGATGGTTCCTCAGTGCTTCCTGACTTCATTTTACACTCACAAGGCAGACCCCATCCTCTTATCCAGCCTCAGTCATTGCTCCCTGAGAAATCCAGCTCTGCAGAAGTGCCTGTCAGAATTAAAGCACTGATTAATTCATTGCATCTCAAAGGAGCTATGTCACTGTCGTGTTTAGGTAGAAGTATCATGCTCTTGTTTTTCTATCACTTAACCTTAAATAAGGAAGATGATCGTCATTTTGGCATCACAATGGCCACTGGGTTTCTCTGCATAAATTGCTCACACTCAGAACAGTACCTTATTCAAGGAGGCCACACAATGCTGTATTCCTGCCTTACTTGAAGCAAAACTCAGAGTTACCAAAGCATCTTTTGCTTTGGAAGGAGTAAGATAGAAAAACTCAAAATCTAAATAACTAGGTTTTCTGAGGATGGACCTGGAAATTATTCTTGCAGCATTTTCTTTTCTTGTAGTATTTGTGGACAAAGCTGGAAGCAATCATTAATTGTGGGTGACACGTTCACAGGTACCAATAGGTTGCGTAGCTAAGGACAGCAGAGCAGTACCATGCCAAGGCCACTGAGTATTGTTGACTGTGGCCAAATGGCATGTTAAAAGCACCACAGTGCAGCGCTCATCTTCCTCAGGGCACCCAGGAAAACAATAGTGCACTGCTTTCTCTATACTTTGACAAAGGGAAGTACACTTGAGACAATAAGGCAACCTATGAATCTACAAACAGTATTTAGCAATAAAGATGATCAAATGCAAATTCTAACAGAGAAAAGAATTAGTGCTGCCATGCTTAAGGGATTTAACCTTGTGAAGGGCATATCTTGAAATGAATGGTCTCTGTGAATGTTGTATTCTCTCTTTCTTTCTCTCTCTCTCTCTCCCTCTTCCTCTCTCTCTCTTCTCAAACAATCTCTCACTCTCCCAATAATTCTATAGAACTATGAATTAAATATTACTACCTTAATAAGATCTACTTTCCAGGAAAGTTGAACTGAAGAGTACTGAGAAGAGATGTGTACTTCGTGGCTGGTACTGGTAAGTGAACTTGAAGACATGGCAGAAACCTGTGAACAGTTCCTGATTTGTTATCACTCCTTTTAAGAATATAAAGGGAGATATACACAATGGAATTTTATGCCTCTATCAGAAAGAATGACATTGCCCCATTCATAAGGAAATGGAAGGACTTGGAAAAAATTATACTAAGTGAAGTGAGCCAGACCCAAAGAAACATGGACTCTATGGTCTCCCTCATAGGGAATAATTAGCCGAGGTTTAGACTAGTCACAGCAGAGGATCACAAGAGACTAATAGCTATGCCCTTATGAATGCATAAGATGATGCTAAGTGAAATGAACTCCATGTTATGGAAATAACTGTTATATCACTGTTGTAATTACTTTCAACATGCCATGTGAAACTGTAGCTTCTATTGTTGATGATCTTCTTGTATCCCCTTCCTGTTTTACCTGCACAATCACTGTAGCTTATCTGAGAACACTGGAAACTGTACATACTGGTATTAGAACTAGGGAAGTGAAAGGGCATATCAAAATTTAGAGACAAAGGATAAAAAGACAAATGACTCCAAAAGCAATACTTGCAAAACCATTTGGTGTAGATAAAGGAAGATGGCACCGCCACAGTAGGGAGGCACCCCAACTCGCTCCAACTGAATACCAAGCTGGGAACTCCAGCACCCAACACCCCATCAAGAACCCAGCAAACCCAGCAGCCAGAAGCAACAGAAAAACATGGGAAATGGAAAAAAAAAAAAAAAAAAAAGAAGAGCCTATAACCTGCACAGAGCCGGAAAATCTCCGGGGTACCCTCTCCCCACCCACCGACCCTGGCCCAAACAGGGCCAGGCTGGGAAAGGGGACCTGGCGCCAACAAACTGACTGCCGAAAAGTCACGCCAGGAGCGAAGAGTCCAGACAGCAGGACTCCACGGACGCCAGGGGGTGCACGGACCAATCTAGACAGATGGCAGTGGACAGGAGGTGCGGGACCGCACAGCCAGGATCTGACGTGAGTGGCCGGGGAACCAGGCAGTGCAGAAGGGGAGAGCCAGGGCTGCCACCACCAAATGACCAACTGCCACCCCACAGCACCGCACCCCCGAAGGGCCAAAGCAGCATGACACACACACAATCCAGGACCAGTAAGTTCCCCATTACCCCCTCCCTCAACAGAAGACCAGCTATCAGAGACCCAAACCCTACTAAGAAGCTAGAGCTCCCTCCCTCTCCCTCCCCACCGCAAGGGAACAAAGAACCCCCAAATCAGGCAGCAAAAGCTCCCTTCTGACTCTGGGAGGACACCGGAGCTAGCAAGGGTGGTGCAGCGTCAAGGCAACAGAGGCACCTGTACCGGCCGCACAGTCCCCGCCCGCACCCCAACAGGGGCCTGGGACCGGCAGGCATTGGAAGCCCCACCTGAGGTGCCTGGTCCTTGCGGACTTTTTGAACAAAAGTCACAGGCTCGCTGGTGGGCAATACTAGCCCAGCAAGAACACCTGGGCTTGATCACATGCACCCCTCACAGCGGAGGCGCAGAGTCTGTGGGCACCAACCCGCGCCCAGACACTTGATCACACTGGGGCCCACACATACCGCCCTGCACAGCAAACTTGCGGGAGGGCACAAGCACACCCCAACAACTCGGGGCCGCTCTTGTAGGGTACCCCGCACAGAAGGGCAGGGCCCCCCAGTGGCAGCGCCCATTGTGGTAGGCACACTTCACACAGGTGGGCAGGGCCCCCCCAGCGGCAGCGCCAGCTCTGATAGGTGCACCCACACAGGAGGGCAGAGCCCCCCAGCGGCAGCGCCCACTCAGATTGGCGCATTTCGCACAAGTGGGTGGGCCGACCATCAACAACACCGGCCCCAGAGCAATCCACACAGGTGGGCGAACCGCCTGAGAGGTGAGCTCCTCTGACCAAGATACAGAGTGGAAAAAAGAACCAAAGAAGAGAAAAGCCTCCACACCACGCTGAATCAGCAACCAGCAAACCCCCACCAGGGGCACACTAGGGTCAGCACAACACAGCGGCAGGAAACTATCCTATAGAGAAAGACACAGAACCTACCCACCCCCAAGGGCAGGGAGGGTGACCACCTTGGCAACAACCAAGAAGGTCACGCTCACCCATTTGGCAGTAAGATCCACCAGCCAAACTCAAACCCAGAGCAAGGACACAAACAAGTCTCCCTCTAATGAACCAGCGCAAAGCCAAACCAGGGAAGCCACCCACAGATCTCCAGATGCACAAATCACAAAGAAATATAACAAGTTTCATCAAAGGGCAAGCCAACTCGCCAGCTCCAAAAAGCAGCACGACTGAAGAGGAGATGGAGAATAAAAAATCAACTGAGGCTATGATAGCAGAAACGATGGAAAGCCTCAGAAACGAAATCAGAAAACAATTCCAGGAGTTTAGAGTGGAAGTCTCGAAGGACATCCAGGAAGCCAAGAAAGAAATGGAAGCAAAAATGGATACAGTGCAAACCTCCGTTAAAGAAGACCTTAACATCCTGAGAAGTGAAATGCATGAAAAAATAGATTTAAAATACAACTCTTTAAAGGAAGAAATTTCCATGATCAGAGCTGATCTGGCAACCATAAATAGCTCTCTGACACCCATAAACACTGCACTTGAATCCATAGCACAAAGAATTGTCCATATTGAAGCCAGAATCTCTCTCTTGGACGATGATGCAGCTGATAAGGACCAGAAAATTACCACACTCCAAGAAATGGTAAATCTCCAGGGCAGACTAATTCAGGAGCTAGTGGACAAAGACAAGAGATACAATCTGCACATAATTGGAATGGAAGAAGGAGCCGAATACCAGAGCAGAGGGCTTCAACATATTTTCAATAAAGTGATTGCAGAAAACTTCCCCAATCTCACAAGGGACCTCATCCAGGTAACCGAAGCCTATAGGACACCTGGCAGACCAGACCCTAGAAAAGCCACGCCCAGGCACATAATAATCAAGACTTCAGATCTCAAGAATAAAGAGCAAATTTTGAATGCAGCCAAAGTGAAGAAAGAAATTTATTACAATGGGAAGAGGATACAAATAACAGCAGACCTCTCCACACAAACCTACCACACGTGAAGAGAATGGAAGAACACCATGCAAGTCCTACAGGCCAACAACTGCCAACCTAGAATAAAATATCCAGCGAAGCTGGAGTTCATATTCGAGGGGAAAACCAGATATTTCCATAGCAAAGAGGATCTAAAGGAGTATGTGAATAAAAAACCAGCCCTACAGTGAATTCTAAGAGGGGAATCCCACCCAACAAAAATCGTACAGGACACACGGGCAGAAATGAAAGAAATTACAATAGCCAGAGCCCAACAGAAAGAGCAGCTCACTAAAGACAAGAAAAAAAAAAAGAGGAAAAACAGCCTAACAAGAAAATGGAAGGAGAATAAACACTCTTAACCTTGATCTCTTTGAATATAAACAGTATAAACTCTCCGATAAAGAGGAGCGGACTGGCAGAATGGATCCGCAAACAAAAAGTTGCCCTCTGTTGTCTACAAGAGACCCACCTTACAGCAAGGGATAAAAACAGGCTCTGAATGAATGGATGGAGCAAGATCTTCCAAGCAAACGCACCTACCAAAACGGCAGGAGTAGCCATCCTGATCTCAGATAAGCTGGACTTCTCATTAAAATCAACTTAAAAAGACAAAGAAGGTCACTACATTTTAATACAAGGAAAAATCCAGAATCAAGACTTCATGGTGATAAATGTATACTCACCGAACAAAAGAGGCCCTACATATGTCAAGCAAATTCTCACAGAACTACAGAACAAGATAGACCCAAACACAATCATAGTGGGTGACTTTAATACCCCACTCTCTCCAAGAGACAGATCCAACACCCAGAGGATTAGCAAGGGAGCTGAGGACCTAAGTAACACCTTATCCCAAATGGATCTCACAGATCTATACAGAATTTTCCACCCTACAGAGACCCAATACATCTTCTTCTCAGCAGCCCATGGATCATACTCCAAAATAGACAATGTCATAGCCCACACAAAGAACCTCAGCAAATACAAAAGTATTGATGTCATCCCATGTATTATATCTGACCACAGTGGAAGAAAGGTAACCCTCAATAACAACAGTTACCACAGAGGCTATACACATTCTTGTAGACTAAACCCCACACTGTTTTCCAACACTTGGGCCACACCAAATTAAAGATGAAATTAACGAATTCATAAGCCACAATGACAATGAAACTACATCACAAAGAAACCTATGGGACACAGCTAAGGCAGCACTGAGGGGCAAGATCATCGCCCTCAGCACTCACATTAAAAGAATGGAAGCAGAGCAGGTGAATAACCTCACGATGAAACTAAAACAACTGGAGAAACAAGAAATGATCAAATCTAAAATATGACTAGGAGGAGAGAGATCACAAAGATTAAAGAAGAGATAAATCTCATTGAAAATAGAAGGACTATTCAACAAATAAATAAGACTAAAAGCTGGTTCTTTGAGAAAATAAATAAAATTGATAGACCCCTCGCAAGACTTACAAAAAAAAGAAGAGAAGAGACTCATATACGTAAAATCAGGGAATCCACCAGAAAAATTAAAACAAGTACACACGATATTCAAACAATCAGAAGGAACTATTTCCAGAACCTCTACTCACTAAAAAACAATAATTTTACAGAAATGGATCAATTCTTAGAGAAGTATAAACTGCCCAAACGGTACCAAGAAGAAATAAATCAACTAAATAAAACAATAACTTACAGCGAGATGCAGGGGGTAATCAAGAACCTCCCAACAAAGAAAAGCCCAGGCCCAGATGGATTCACCAACGAATTCTATAAAACCTTTAGTGAGGAGCTAATACCAATACTCCTCAAAATCTTCCGTGAAATAGAAACAGAGGGAGAAATCCCAAACTCATTCTATGAAGATAATATCATACTCATTCCCAAACCAGGCAAAGACCCAACAAAAAAAGAGAACTACAGACCAATATCACTATTGAACACAGACACAAAGCTCCTCAATAAAATATTAGCTAGCAGGATCCAGAAACTGATCAAGAAAATTATACATCATGACCAAGTAGGCTTCATCCCACAGTCACAAGGATGGTTCAACATCCGTAAATCAATCAATGTAATTCACCACATAAACAGAACTAAAATCAAGAATCACATTGTTATCTCAGTCGATGCCCAAAATGCCTTTGACAAAATACAACATCAATACTTATTAAAAGCTCTGGAGAGAACAGAAGTAGATGGAACATTCCTCAAAACAATAAAAGCCATATACAACAGACCAACTGCTAACATCGTATTAAATGGAGGGAAACTAAAATCATTCCTCCTAAACTCAGGAACAAGACAAGGATGCCCACTCTCCCCACTTCTTTTCAACATAGTGCTGGTATCCCTAGCCATAGCAATAAGGCAAGAGGAGGACATCAAAGGGATCCACATCGGCAAGGAAGAAATCAAGCTATCCCTATTCGCGGATGACATGGTCTTATATCTGAAGGACCCAAAAAACTCAGTCCCCAAACTCCTACACCTAATAAACCATTTTGGCAAAGTAGCAGAATACAAACTCAATCCACAAAAGTCAGCAGCTTTTCTGTACACCAGCAATGTACAAGCAGAAAAGGAAATTATGGAAACAATTCCATTTACAGTAGCCAAAAAAATAATAATAAAGTACCTAGGGATCAACCTACTCAAATATGTGATGGACCTATTTAATGAGAACTATCAAAATCTAATAAGGGAAATCAAAGAAGACACAAGAAGATGGAAAGACCTCCCATGCTCATGGGTAGACAGAATCAATATAGTGAAAATGGCCATATAGCCCAAATTGTTATACAAATTCAATGCAATCCCTATCAAAAATCCCAGTTACATTCTTCACTGAAATAGAGAAAGCAATCCATAAATTCATATGGAACAGCAAAAGACCTAGAATAGCCAAAGCAATTCTAGGCAAAGAAAAGCAGAGCAGGAGGTATCACAATACCAGACTTCAAGCTCTACTATAGAGCCATCATAACAAAAACAGCCTGGTATTTGTATAAAAACAGACCGGAAGACCAATGGATTAGAATTGAAGATCCAGTAATAAAACCACACTCTTAAATTCAGCTGATATTCGACAAAGGAGCTAAAGACATACAATGGAATAAACATAGCCTCTTCAACTACTGGTGCTGGGAGAACTGGGCAGCCATATGCAAAAACTCAAAGTAGACCCAAGCTTATCACCATGCACCAAGATCAACTCAAAATGGATCAAAGACCTCAACATCAGACCTGAATCCTTGAAACTACTGAAGGACAGAGTAGGAAAGATGCTAGAACTTATAGGCACAGGAAGGAACTTCCTGAATATAGTCCCAGGGGCACAACAAATAGGGGAGAGACTCGACAAATGGGACTACTACAAATTAAAAAGTTTCTGCACAGCTAAGGACATAGCCACCAAAATAGAAAGACAGCCAACCATATGGGAAAGGATCTTTACCAGCACATCAACAGACAAAGGACTAATATCTGTCATCTACAGAGAACTCAAAAAACTAAGCCCCTCCAAGCCCAGTAAACCAATTAGGAAATGGGCAAAGGAGCTAAAGAGAGACTTCACAAGAGAAGAGATAAAAATGGCAAAGAAACATATGAGGAAATGTTCAACATCCCTGGTAGTAAAGGAAATGCAAATAAAAACAACCCTGAGATACCACCGCACTCCAGTTAGAATGGACTATACTCTGAACTCAGGCAACAACAAATGCTGGTGGGGTGCAGGGAAAGAGGAACCCTTTTCCATTGTTGGTGGGAGTGCAAATTAGTACAACCACCTTGGAGAACAGTATGGACGTTTCTCAAAAAGCTCCATATAGACCTACCTATGACCCAGTCTTACCACTCCTAGGCATCTATCCTGAACAGCAGGTCCCAAGATATCAAAAAGACATTTGCACTTCCATGTTTATCGCTGCACAATTCACAATAGCTAAAATATGGAATCAACCCAGATGCCCCTCCACAGATGAATGGATCCAAAAATATGGCACCTATACACTATGGAATACTACATAGCGATTAGGAATGGTGAAATATTGTTATTTGCAGGCAAATGGTCAGAACTTGAACAAATAATGTTGAGCAAGACAAGCCTAGAACACAGAAAACAAAGGGGCATGATCTCCCTGATATATGACTGTTAAGATGGGGTGAAGGGGAGACAGTAGAGACCAGGTCTGTGAAACCGAAACCCTCTTGTCAAATGGTATTTCCCACAGGATTGGGTCCGCGACCCTACAGTATGTAACTAAAACCAAACAACTACTCAACATATAAAGGTCAAAAATTGACCTCTCAGTGGAATACTATCCCTCAAAACCTATGTATGTACATTCATATAAGACTATTGTCAACATATTGTCTAATATCGACATTACATTTAAAGCCCTAGGCGAATTTTCTTTGGCGTGGGCCACGTAGCTACTGTATATGTTCTTGGTACACTGTGTATTGTATATATGTCTATCTGACCTAGGGAAGGGAAAGAAAAACAGGGTGTAACATATCACAAGAAATGTACACACTGCCCTACTATATAACTGTACCCGTTTTGCACAACACCTTGTCAAAAAATTTTTGTTTAATTAATAAATAAATTACACACAAAAAAAAAACATTTGCTGTAAACCAACTGAACAACTCATGGGGGGAGAGAAAGGGGAGGGAGGAGGGGGAAAGTACATAGCAGATTCATGATAGAATCAGACCTAGAAAGAGTCTCTCTGTTATCTCAGGGGCTTTCCTTTACTGAATGATTCACTTGCCAAGGTATTAGTTACCTAAAGTCTCAAAGAAATTAAATGGAAAATTCCAAAGATTTTAAATTGTGCACCATGATGAGGAGCATTATGTCTCACTTCCACTTGGCATGTAAATTTTGCTTGGTCTAAGGAACTCAGGTTCATCTTCCACACACCTATGGGTAACTTTAATAACCTTCTCAGTTATGAGCGTGCTACACAGATTGACTGTTCAGGAATGACTGGATTTGTGTGCAAGTAACAGCTTTTGCATTAGCTCACTGTCGCAGCACAATGCCTTAATCACCCACCTCCCTGCAACTCCTAATGTGCTAGAATCATTTCACACCATCACAAGGACGAGCACAGAATAAGGCCAGAGTGAAACTGTATCCATTTTAATTCTAGCATGTTTGATTATGCTATAAATGATATGCTCGCATATATCATTACTCTTGTTCTATTTTATTGTGAACTAGTTTTACCTCTCACTGTGCCTCAATTGCAAATTAGGCTTTATTTTGGATATGTACATATTAGAAAAAACAATATTCAAGGTGTGTAAGGCAATCTTCTTTACCATTGCCTTCTTACCATTCTATACTACAGGGTTTGGGTTTGTTTTGCTTTGTTTAATTTTGTTTTTTTAAGTTTGAAGGATACTGACATAAAAGTCATGTGGTGTAAATCCGTAGCCTTGTAAGACATTTTGGACAAAACTTTTCAACTGAGAGCTTCCATTGACTTTGTGATAAATATTATGAGTTAGGTTCAACCAAGGATCTTTTTTTAATGTGGAAATTTTATATATTTCTGTGGCCAATGATCTGTGGCCAATGTCAATCTATCTATAAATACCTAGGTGTCAGGAATCAGGTTCATCAGTGAAATATAATGCTTAGAACTGGACTGATGGCTTTAAGAGTCAAAAACCCTAGGTCCAAACCCCAGCACTATTTTGGTTTGTGAGACAAGGTTGGAATGGGAGGCAGTTTAAGCAAATAGTTGTAGCTTCTAGATCTTTGACCTGTAAATGAAGAAGGAAACACTATCCCTTCCTTAGAGAGAGGTGAGGATTTGGTGACACCTCACATAAATGCTGATGCCCTGGCAAGGTTAAGTGGCAAATAATGTTGGAGATAATAATAATAATAATAATGGTGATTTGTGGGGAGAGGTCCTGAGCTATGACTTCTGAACTCATTTTTAAAGTTTTAAGCACACACAAATGTATTTCTCATGTGGGCCTCCCTTTTATCTCAATGCAACATAGAGACTGAAAAGATTTATACAAAAGAAATTATTTTAGCTGTAGTTTGAGCTGGTAAAACCATCAGACATATGACAAGTTCTCACCAATTTTTATCTTTCCTTCCTTCTTCCCTCCCAATTTTTTCCTCCCCTTCCTCTTTCAGTTCCTAATCCCTTCCTTCATTTATATCTCTCATGACTTAAATGGATGACTTACCTAGCAATACAATAATGGTTGTGTAAGCACACAAAATTATATATAGGCTATAAGGCCAAGTTTAAAAATATAGTAGCATATATGAATTATGTATTTATTGATGCATTTATACAAAGAAAAATGTGTATTTCTTAACTGCATGAAATATTAACATCTGGATTAAATGGGTATTGACTTTTTTTTTTTTTTTTTTGGCCAGTCCTGGGCCTTGGACTCAGGGCCTGAGCACTGTCCCTGGCTTCTTCCCACTCAAGGCTAGCACTCCGCCACTTGAGCCACAGCGCCGCTTCTGGCCGTTTTCTGTATATGTGGTGCTGGGGAATTGAACCTAGGGCCTCGTGTATCCGAGGCAGGCACTCTTGCCACTAGGCTATATCCCCAGCCCGGGTATTGACTTTTAGTACCTTTGATTTTTAGTATCTTCTTCAGCAGAAAATAAACAATGTGGATATAATATCTACTATAAGAGGGGAGCATAATAAAGTCATATCAAAAAGATTATAAAGAAATGCAGTAATGCAATCTAACAGAATCTTGAAATTTTTTTCTAGATGATAGGAACAAAGGTACTGTAAGTTTAACTCTTCTACACTTTTCCAAATTCTTTAATTAAACGTGCACTATTTTTAAAATCATTTAAGTGTTATTTAAGAATCAATGGCAAAGTTACTTAGAGAATATCTTTCAGAGAATATTTATTTATTCATATTAAAATTCTCTCTTTGCTACTTCTAAATGAAAAAAAAAAGAATCAATGGCAAATGTTCAAAACAAATACAGTGCAACGTATGATACTGTAACCTCTCTGTACATCAGTTTGATAATAAAAATTTGAGAAAAAAAAGAGTTGAAAGAAAAAAAAACAAATACAGTGTTTAACATGCATTTATTCATATACTTAAACAGGTGGGGTTTATTTGGGGGGGGTCCAATTTTTTTTCCATTGCTACTCCTAGGACATGAACCCTGGGCCTGGACTCTGTCCCTAAAATTCTTTTCCCAAGGCTAGCACTCTCCCATTTGAGCCACAGTGTCACTTCCAGCTTTATTTTTCAAAATAGTTTATTGGAGATAAGAGTCTCACAGACTTTCCTGCCTGGGCTGACTTTGAACTGCCGCCCTTAGATCTCAACCTCCTCAGTAGCTAGGATTACAGGCATGAGCCACCAGTGATGGGCTTAAACAACTGTTCTTAAATGAAAGCTATAATCTCACACTACAGAAAACTGTAGACATCATGACTTTGAGCAATGTATTTCCTTTATGCCTCCTTCTCCCTTCTGGATAAGGAAAGACAAGTATTTTCCTTGAAAGAAATATAAAGTTTAAACTGGAAATGTACATAAAATACCTGAAACAATGTGTGTTGCTTGACTGACCCCAGACCAACATTACACTTCCCCAATTTAACATACTCTTGTATCTATGTGTGTCTGTGGGATGAAGATAAAGGCTTGTTGGATTACAATTCACTGCTAAGAAGTGCCAGTGCCTAGTACCTCTCTACTGCCATTGCATCCTAATCTGTTAATACTTCTGCAAATGATCATAACCTTTAGGATGGCGCCACATCATCGAAGAATCACTGCCTATTTAACAAACCTGGTGGAAATGTCTTTGCAAAGAAAAAAAGCTGACTTACGATCGTGAGGCACAGGGTGTTTAGCAGAGTGTTTGTTTACAGGCTTAAATGCAGGAAAACATTTTCTCTACAGAGCAGGCTCAATACGCGCTGTTCTCAACATTATTGGTGCTCTTTTCAAATGAGGTGGCTTTAAATGAACTAGCTACGGATGGAAAACAAATGTCACTTCCATTCACTGCGCATCTCCATCAAGACTGCTTACCACAGTGTTCTGCTTCACAATCTCTACAAGTTCTTGTTTACTGACAATTCAAAGGAGCAGGATAAACTCTCAGGAAACACGGGAATCTTAGTCCTTTATGTGAGGAAATCTTGAGATTTACGGATTGCTTATTGCCTGGTACTACCTGCAAGGGTCAATCTGTTCAGCGCAGTTGCAAAAGGGATCTCAAACTCCTTGCCAAATCCTTACCAAATCAAGGGCTGCAACTATTTTGCTAAGAAAATTATCTATTTCTTCTGGCTGTTTACTGTGAACTGTATTAGACAAGTTTGACAAATGGCAGGCATTTGATAGATGATTCCTTGGATAAATAAATAGCATATATTAATTTCTGATCTGGATTTCAGTTTTGTGGGATAATACACTTGTGTCCTATTATCTGCATTGCCTGAGTGAATGTCGAGAGTTGATGGGTTTTAAAATTTATTTTATATTATCCTTAATGCGTTATACAAAAGAGTTTCAAGTCAACAAGTAACTTTATTAGTACAATGTATATAGGTCTTTGTCACCCTTCCAGTCCCTCTTCCACCACTGCTAGCCCTATCCAGGTGCAGGCATGCCAGCTACTACTCTCTATAATTCCTCTGTGCTATTTGCACGTACTGCTAAAGAGCCTGCAATAAATGAAGATGCTTCTCTTCACCCACCTATGATCTCTGTATCTTCACCCAACTATGATCTCTGTCTGGATAGAGCACAAGGACTCCAACTAGTGAGTCTGTGACACAGGTGTCATTAAACTCTTTCTATAAAGGTCAGCAAGTAAATATGTTTTTTTCTAAGCCATTCAATCTCTATCACAACTGCATAGTGCTGCTTAGGTATTTGAAAAAGGAACACAGATAATACACAAAATGGTCTGATGTTATTTACTGAAACAATTTTTTACAAAGATTAACAGAAAAGATGAATAGATTTAGCTTTTGATATGTAGCTTTCTGTCCCATGTCCAGACCTTGATTTTATTGAGGCCCAGAGAGTATAACATATTTTGCTTTTCTATGCAAATCTAAAAGTAGTGCCTAGATACCCCTCAGATTAAAAAAAGTTCAACTGAAAAAGAAGTATGTTTGATTAAGTATATTTTCAAACATCTTTGGATCTTCAAGAGATATCTTATATGTTTAGGTAATGATGAAGAGAAAGTTGAGTGAAATCAGAAAATAAATAGCATGGTATTTTTATGTGGATGATAATTGGAAATCTAAAACAAAGAGAATGTAAGTACAGTTTTGTAAACAAAATTATTACTAAGAAAACTTCAACTTTGATGGCTTAGTCTGAAAGTTATGGCAGGTTTTTTTACTGAGCATTGACCATATTTGTGGAACAGTCTGTACTGAATAACTAATGGAGAATACAAATTTGTAGCTTGTCTCTGAAAGATATATATACGTATATATACACGTATATATATACGTATATATACATATATACGTATATATATACACATATACATATATACATGCATATATATGTATGTATATGTATATGTATATGTATATGTATATGTATATATATATATATATATATATACCTTCTCCTTAGGTAAAATTGTCTCTTCCCCCTTGATTGAGAAAGCCTAGGTAAATCTTAATCCCTGTCTTATCCCTAGGGATTTTGAAACTCATGGACAATGGCCCCTTACAATTAAATATTCAGATTGGTCAGACTCAGTTGAGGTACTATAGCCTAAAGAAAAAGAAAAAACAAAAGAGAGAGACAGGAAAAAAAAGGAAAAAGAAAAGAAGAGACGTGAGAGGGAAAGTAGCAAAGACAGAAAGGAAAGGAAAAAAATAAAAGATAGGTTCAAGGGATTCAAGCTAAAACAAATGAAAACTAGGAAGTCACAGCATTACTGAAAAGAGGAATAACCAAACAATGACTTTAACAGAATTTGGCAGGTCAAATATGATATAACAAAGCTATGAGAAATCCAAAGTGTTGGCAAAAAAGAAGCATAATAGCAGCATAGAAAGGGTGAGCTAAAGAAAGAAGAAAGAGCAGAAATACTTCAGTGGTCCTTCTACCCTAGTGATGGAGTTCATCAACTATATCTCATACTATACAGAATTCAAAATGCATAGTGAATAGATGAAGCCAAATTGAATGATGTTATTTCTCTTGATAATCTTCTGGGAGAATGGTACTGCACACTAAAATATCACTTCTTTTCTACAATTTGATCCATTTCCTGGTTTCTTTCATTGAGTACTAGATGAAGTGACTGTCTTGTTCTGAAAGAAATTTTGTGTGACAAATATGCTTCTACTCCTATCCCCCAGTATTTCACATAATGTTTTCTCTTAGAATATGACCAAGCAAGTAGCAAATTCACACCTTCCAACTCATGCTGACTCCTGGGCATATGTTAACTGAGTGAAATTGTCACAAGATTATACCACATATTTAATTGTTCTACTATCTTCCTCCTCAGAGATGCTTGTAAAACAGAATTCTCACAAATTAAATGTGCCTTTCTCAAAACGTGCCCAGGGTTACTGTATGTGTGTGTGCTCTTGAACAATTACAGATGTTTTAATGAAAAAAAAAAGATTATTCCCTTGCCACCCAACAAATCTAAATGCAATGGGAAAAGCATGCCCATTCCTTATGTATTCACTCCCACAGAAAGAGACAATTGATGAGATCTAAAATTAATCCTACCCCCAAATCATCCAGGAGCACACAAAAACTCCAAAAATGTTATACTTCAGAAATGAAAATCAGTGAGAAAGCTCATTTTTTAACAAAAAATAATGCACTTTTTTCTAAGATGAAAGTACTCATTATTGATTCTTCTGTTTAAACATAGCATTTTCTATTGAGTGTTGTGTGCTCTTTCTTCAACCACACAATAGGTTGTCCTACAGGGACTATAAATACACCTTACTGTGCTGTACCTTTCTAGCTCTTCAGTGGTGATGGTATTAGGAGGCTTCTGGGAAGTATCCAGCACTCATATGTAGTAAAATAGAAATGGCAAGGACTTTGTTTCCCAATGACTCCTCTGATCAGCTGGGCAGAGTACAAAGAGTCTACATGTATATTTTCCTCCTTCTGCTCTTCTAGTAGATAATCCTAAGGCTATCCTTCTATCCACCGATCTGGTGGGTAATTCATAATTCAATATGCTCTTCAGACTACAGATGGCTACTGCAAAAGCAGATCCTAGAACACATTGATAAAGCTTTTCCTCTTACCATGATTTCCTTTTTCCAGTCCCCCACTGCTATTCCCTGAGATCGTTTCTCAAAATGAATTATTTGAATGCAAGCACTAGACTGAAGTCCTGCTACTGAGGACTCAAATTATCCAAGGCGCACACAAAGTTAAAAGGTATGGGAAAGGATTATGAAGTTTCCATATCAAAGTATGCAAGAGAATCATGAAAACACCTGGTATTTACTAAAGGTAAATAATGAACCTGATGTTCAGCATGTGTTAGGCAATTTAATCTCTGTCCCAGTCCCATGTCGGCTCTGGTGATCCCATGACCCACATTACATTTCCAATAAGATATCAAATAAAGACTTCAAGTTCGGATTCTTAGAATCCAAATTGTATCTCGGATGTATAAAGGAGCCTCTGTATATTGGTCCCTCAGTTCACTTCTTCACAAAGGATGCTACTCAATGGTTTGAAAACTTTCTAACACAAATTCGGCACTATCAGGGCTTTCCACTGCAATCCTGCCACAAAGGAAAAACAACACAAAAACAAAAACACCTCTCTGTGGCCAAACTTCAACTTTTTCCTATACTATTGCTTTAAGCAAAGCTACAACAGGCATCGTTCTTTTTTAGCCATTTTGAGCTCTTTATTCTTGCTCTATGTAACCCCTGAAACTGCCCAATATCTGACCACAGATAAGTTCCTGCAATATCAACACCACAAGCCATGCTCTCTTCAGTCTGTGGTGTGATAGAACCTGGACGTCTTCCTCCTTTTCTGGCTTCCTTCTCCCTCAGGAGTTCATTGTGGTCCTACCCTTTTACTACCCCTCCTGCTCTACCTAGCCTCTGGCTGACAGACTGTCGATCAGCCTAATCTGCTGGTCTTTTCTTACAGGGGAACCTGATGAAGGTTACCTAGACAAAGTCTGTATGTTCTACTGCCACCTGGTGGCCATAGTTTTTACCTTGTTCTGTTAAAGAATCCAGGAATACCCTTCACTCTCAAGTCAGACCAATAAAACAGTCCTCTTGAAAAGGAGGCGAGAAAAGTTGAGGAAAGATAAATGAGGTGAGAAACGTTGAGGAAAGATAAATACAAAACTTGTTTGATAGAAGGAAGAACAAATTTGCCAACTGTGTGTCAAGGAAGTTGGTACAGGATCAAAATAGTTTGATGGCAAGAAACTTTAGATAAGACAACAGTGACATTTTGCCTTGTAAAGCCTCTTAGGACTGTGAAAGTAGAAAAGAGAGGCCCTCTTCTGATTTTATTGGTGTCTACACAGAAAATATTTTAACAGAAATTTATTTAATGAACGCTCATTAAAAACAGGGTTGATATTTTTTATTTTTGTGATACTTGGATTTGAACTCAGGGCTTCTTACTATGCATAAGAATTATATTCCTAACACATAGATCAGAAAAACTATGTGTTGATGTAAGCAAAAAGAAATTAAATGCAGTATCTAAGCAAGTTTCTTCCTACAGGAATATTGGCTAGCAATCTGCAATCACTATTCTTGTGTTCAGGTTTGAATTGTGTGCCTCCAAAAAGAATACCTGAACTTCTCATTATTAGTATCTGTGACTATAATCTTGGTTGGCTATATCTTTGCAGATATAGCCAAATGTATGAATTTGATAATGTCATTTCTAATCCAATATGATTGAAAGCCTTCTGCACAAGGGATGCATGGCAATAGAGACTCACATATGCAAATAGAGACAGTGTTTGTAGTTATACTGTGAAGAGACAAATAATGCCTGAGGCAACAGAAGGTGGGTATTAGAGGGATCATCTCAATAATATCTGCATTGCACATCAGAAGTTTCCAGAACTATGAAATGATATATTTTTATCATTTTGACAGTGAGATATTATGTTCACAGTGCTGTGAAAGTAACATATATAGATACTGGATTCAAAGAAGCCAGAGGACAGCAAGAGGTGGGAGATAAGCTTCTCACCCTGGGACCAAGGAGTCATGGAAATGGAAAGGAAGCAGGTTAGAGCAGCCTATTCGAGTTGAAGACAGCAATATGAACACCTATGTAGCTTACAATAGACATAGACAGACATTTGTAGCTAGACATAGATGTAAATCTCTGTAGAGTCATATGATCTCTTTATTAGTATGGGATTATACAGGGATAATTTCTATATGACAGGAGCCTTTCAGTAGAAATGCTCTTGTTTCCACCACTGCTGTGCCATTGCTTCCAGCAGTGAGTCCTTCTGGCTGCCATAACAGGGAAACAGGTGCATGTTTGAGTTTCCAGGAACACTCAGATACTTACTGAATGGCAGTCAGCTCTCAATTCCAGTCTCACTTGTTACCAAAACCTTCCTTCCTTTTACCACTTTAGATTTGTGTATGCTTTGGTTGGTGATCCACCAGTGTGGATTTAATTCCCTTCTTCTACATGAACTGAATTTAAAAACATACAAGTATCTAGCCCTTGAAGAAATGCTCAAATGGGTTTTGTCTTCTCTTCTCCTGTAGAGATGCTGATTATAACACAAAGCAGATAGGATTACTTGTAAGGAATAGATAATCTAGAGTCTGTGTAGATAGACATGTAATGAAAATGTAGTAGGTGGTCTCTATTGAATGTTAGCCAATCCTGATTTTCCTGTGTATCATTTCTCAAAACTGAGAAAAATTGTTTCATTAAGGCTTTAAGGAAACAAAATATTTATATTAAGTAATTATCTCCTTCATCACTAATTCCCACCCAGCAAGACAACTCAATCTTGAAAATGGACTTAGGGCTGGGGATATAGCCTAGTGGCAAGAGTGCCTGCCTCGGATACACGAGGCCCTTGGTTCGATTCCCCAGCACCACATATACAGAAAACGGCCAGAAGCGGCGCTGTGGCTCAAGTGGCAGAGTGCTAGCCTTGAGCAGGAAGAAGCCAGGGACAGTGCTCAAGCCCTGAGTCCAAGGCCCAGGACTGGCCAAAAAAAAAAAAAATGGACTTAAGATGTTGTAATTGGCTATCATAGCACTGTATTTTCCTACTCGTGACTGGTGACACAGATAATTCCTTTTGTATTTAGTGGGTTTCCCAAGAACCATAATTTTCAGGGACATTTCTTAATTTAAACAAATACCTTCACAGTTTCCTTACTTTGGCAAGATGATGATAACCCTTTTATTGAACCCTCATCAACCATCCTTAGTCCTTCCAGTATGGGTTAATTGTTGACATAGGATAGTCCTAACAGATAATCACAGTAGTTCAATAGCTATGTACATATGATCACATAAGATGATACTAGCGAAATTGAACTCCAAGTTATGGAAATAAGTGGTTTATCATCCTTGTTGTTATTTTCAATGTACTATGTGAAATTATGTCTTTTTCTTTTGTTTTTCTTCCCTATGGTTTGACCCCTGTTGTCACTGTATTTGATGGTGGTAAACTGGGTGTTGTATATATGTTTATCTGAATTAGGGAAGGGAAGGGGAACATCAAAATGGTGAGACAAAGGGTAAAAGGTGAACCAATGCAACAACAATACTCAGAAGACAATATGTTGCAAACTAACTGTATAACTTGGGAGTGGAATAACTGGGAAGAAGGTAAGGTGGGAGAAAAATGAGTGAGGAAGTATCAACTTTGACAAGAAATGAGCTCACTACCTCACGAATGTATCTGTAACCCCTCTCCACATCACCTTGACAATAAAAAAAAAAAGCAACCCAAATGAAACTGTCACAGATGGTACTCCAAGACAGGAAGATTTTATGAGCTGAAAAAGTCAGTCAACAGGGAAAACACACAAGAGTAATAAAAAGGCCTCTCATAACTCAGAACTTCTGTTTTTTGTTATTATTAGTTATTTTTAGGAGCATCTGTACCATATTTTGTACCCAGTCATTGACATTTTTTCCTGAACATATGAGAACATTTTCCCTGCAGATCTGCTTTGCATTTTAATACTTTTTAAAAACAGTGGATTAAAAACAATATTATTTATATTAATTAGGTTGCAAACTGCAGTGACAAAACAGTTTAGAAAAACATTTATGGTATTGTGCATTTAAATTCTGTCTATATCTCCACCCTTCAGTGACAACAGTATTTGCACAAATGGTAGAAGATTGAACGTATATTCTTATTTTGTGACAAGCTTGAAAATGTAAAGACATATACAAATAACAAGGCTTGAACAAGTTCCAATTACTGCTGAATTTTGCAAGAGAAGCTCTTCGTTCCACTAAACCCAAGAACAGAGTTCAAGAATGAAGCAAGTAGCTCATGCATGTGAATTCCTGTAACACAGAACTAGATAATTTTCTTGCCACTGGAGAAAGGAGGGGCCCCACTGTGGGTCTCTGAGAAAGATATTAAGAGACACTAAGCTTAACTTAAACAATAAAGTCAAGATGCCTATTTGAAGAATCTGCCCAAGTTGCCTGTGCTTTGTAGTAGGCCCAGGAGAGTGGAGAATTCGTTGGCTCTCTGGACACTTCCACTTGAATAGCTGGCATTCTGCCTTTGGTGCTGACTTCCTTGGGTGATAAATAAAAGCACTGTGCTGTTATAAACATAATTGTTGAATGAAAGCAAACTCAGTTTATCTTAGAGCAATCCTTCATGTATATGACTTCATGTATCTAGGACAAACAGTGTCCGTGGAAGGACAGAAACACAATTATAAACCTAGTCAGGTGCTGGTGGTTCATGTCTATAATCCTAGCTACTTAGGAAACTGAGATCTGAGGATTGTGGTTGAAAGCCAGCTTGAGCTGGAAGCTCTGTGAGAACTCCTATCTCTAATAAACTACTCAGAAAGAAACAGAAGTGGTGCTGTAGCTCCAGTGGTAGAGCACTAGCCTTGAGCAAAATAAGTTCAGAATGGTGCCCAGTCCCAGAGTTCAAGCCCCAGGACCAGCAAAAACTAGAACAAACAAATAAAAACCTATCAGTGGAGAATCTATGACTTGCCCAAGGCATAGATGACTTCCAACACTCCAATATAACTAATTTTTAAGAACAAACACTCTCAGCTGAGTTCAAGTTTCCATGTATTGATTGTCCTGTAATATTTCCAATATTGAGAGGGAATATTTCCTGTCCTGATGAAGTACAATTTTGTTACCATCATGACCTTTGTTACCCATTGCTGCACACCCATCTAATCAGCTTAAATTTCATCAAAATCTAATCAGCTCAAAACCACTCATCTTCATTATTTTGCAGGGACTATTGGGAAAATGAGCACAGCTCAACTAGGTTCCTTGGAAGGTGCTAAAGGCTGAAAGAAAGGATGACTATGTGGGTTCCAGCCTTCTCTGAAGCTGAAGTGGAGAAATCTCTCTTTTCCACATGCATGCATGTAGTTGACAGATTCTTTCCTTGCACTTGTCCTCACACAGGGTTGGTTTTGCTGACAGTTACCAAATGCCATCTTCAACTCTTGGAAGTAATTCCAAGTTCTTTGTAATATGGGATTTCCCTATATGGTCACTTGTTTCTAAAATCACAAGTGACCTCGAAAGAAACTCCAGTAAGGAAAGCACTATAACTTTATTTAACTTAATAATGAGCCATGTACAGGCATGCATCATCTGCGATTTCGATCAATGATGAACCTCATGTACAACACTGTTCACATATGATTATTACAAAGCTGAAAACCTCCTATTGCCTAATTATATTGTAGCCATCACTAACCCCACACATAATGACTTACTCACATTTTGGGGGTAGCTCTTATGTAAACCAACCTGTAGTACTAACAATCCCCTAAAACTAAAGCACATGTAATTTCATGTGGTAATATTCAACCATGTTACTGGTTGTTACGTTTTCTGTAGTGTATACTTTTATGGTTACTTTTGGACATTGCTTATTTCCTGCAATAAATAGCTCATCTGCTGTATGAACAGGTTTGTGGAGTCAGTCACCCTGTCTCTTCCTTCTGCTCAACAAAGTAGAACAAGTTTTAATTCTTTCTTGCTCCCCATGAAACATCCATGTACATTTAATTCAAACCTAGAAGGCTCTTTTAAAACTTCAAGTCGAATGGATTGTAGCATTATTTCCCTTGCACGAAGTTTCTCTATTGCATTTTTCTTATTGTGACAAGTCATTTGAGCCCTCAAACCATTTCTTGCCTAACTGTGGAATCTTAGATTATCTGTATTATTTGAAGTGAATGTCTGCATTTTAATAGGAGATATTACAATTATGGCTTTGGTGTATAATCTCTTCATGAATTGAATTTTGGAGCAATCAGATGTTTCCATCAGAACACACAGGGTTGGTTCCCTAGGACTTCAAGAGAGCAGATATGTCATGCTGCCTCTAGTCATGTGGTAGGAAGTGGTATGAAGGCCATTTTCCTCCAGTATCTTCATTCCAAGCAGGGTCAGACTACCCTGGAGCACTTGTTTCCTTTATTAGGACATGCAATGCCTGAATTGCACTAATTATTGTCTCCACTCTTCCTTTTACTTTGCCTGTGGGGACAGTCAGCCAACATTTAAGGTTTTATCCAAGAATGACAAGAACACACAGGAGGCTTCATTTGGCTCTTTTCAGATGAGGAAAGAAGTAGAGCAGAAATACAAGCTAGTCACTGGACTTTCCCATTTGATTTCAATCTCTCTTCCTAAAACCTACCCGTATAACATTTTCATATGTGGATTAAAGATCAGACCCATTATTTAACTCTCCTCAAACTCTATCTGTTTTAAAATATTTTTGTTAGCATTAAGTAGTTGTAAAAAAAGGGTATCACCAAAATATTATATGTCCAAGTGTGTGTGTGTGTGTGTGTGTGTGTGTGTGTGTGTGTGTGTGTGTGAAATGGAACCAAGAAACATGGGAGGATGAAGGGACTGAGAAAAAAGGGGGAAACTAGGGAAGGGGTGACATTGACCTAGATATATTTTACTCACAAATTGCTATTTTGGATTGTCTGCTGTTTTTTTTAATTGTAACCAAATTTCCAAGCAAATACATATCTGTTGAATCAATGTTTCCAGCTCAATCAATAACACATCAGTTTTAGGACTAAAACTTCATTTGAGCCTCAAGACATAAAAGACTTTAACTCTGTCCTTGTTCCTCCCTCTACTTCAGGAGAATATAATTTAATCAGAAATAAATGACCTCACATAAACTTGCTAAGCTACTAAATTTTTAAAAAGTTCTTAAAAGGCATCATAGAAAG
This sequence comes from Perognathus longimembris pacificus, assembly GCF_023159225.1. NCBI lineage: Eukaryota > Metazoa > Chordata > Mammalia > Rodentia > Heteromyidae > Perognathus > Perognathus longimembris. The sequence continues at coordinate 18,041,329 of NC_063162.1, read as the reverse complement.
TGGTTTATGTATCAAAGGAGAAAGAGAAAGTGTTTCTGCCTGTATCAACGAATCAAATGTAAAATCGGGAAAAATGTCAAGCTGAGAAGTATAGAACTGAAAAACAGATTTAAAAGTGAAGTGGGTAAGTCATGAATAAACTGGACAAAACTATAAGCAAGACTCAAAAAATGCAGATAACTCATGTTACTGTCATATGTAATGTCTTAAAAAACAACAACTTGATCACCAAAGAAGGACTATTAGGGAACAGGAAGTGGAAAGAGGAAAGGGGAGAAAAATATAGGTAACTAGGACATAGATACACTGAAGTACCTTATATACATACATGAGTATGTTAGGTAGAAACACACTGTTTCCTATAGTTAATACATACTAGTAAAATGGAAATACTCAAAGGCTTTATAATGTTATTGAATGCCACGTAATCATCTCCCATCCCAATTTTTGCTTGGCTACGTTAAACCTGAAAATAAAAGAATTTTAAAAAACAAAGACTTTTTTTTAGGACTTTACTCAAGCAATTTATGGAATTTGACATGCTTAAGGATTATTAATAACAACAACCAAAAGGATATATATGCAGAGCAAAAAGCTTGGTACCACTTACATATAAGGAGACAAAAATGCCAGTCACTAAAGAAGTGGAAAGTTAGTTTATTTACTGCCTGACAAATCGTTCTAAACAATATACAGTTGAAACATTAATCCCCATATGATGATATTCAGAAGTGGCCCTGCTGGGAGAAAATTGTAATTAGATTGAAACATGAATAAGAATAAAAACTAGAAATACACTCACCTCTCCCACCCTTGTGTCTACACTGGAAATGAGAGGCCATGTCAGGACGCACCAGGAAGAGGCTCCCGACAAAGAAAATTACCCTGTTGCCATACTGGATCAGAATACCACTCTCTGAATGACAGCAAATAAAAATTACAACCATATTGAGAATAATCTTCCCTGGAGGGTAATTGTGACATAGAGGTCTAGAACCCCTAAACTATCCAAACTATTCACGTTTTGAGGGAATCAAGGGATATGTGGGCATCAGTTTGAAATTTTATTACACAATGCATGACAGAGGCAATAACGTGTCAAATGTAAACCTCCACATAGACAAGAGGGAAGAACAATTTACTCGCAAAAATCAGGTAAATTGGTAATATGGTTAGGAAGTGGAAAATACAGATGGGACCTCTGACTTGAGGTTTAGAGTGCCGAGTGCAAACCTTCTCCCACCCACACACTCTATAGCAAGATGTTTGTGTACACACACATATTTGCACTACCCCTTGGGGGCTGTCCTGCCTGTTTACAATATGGCATTGGAGAGGTTTTGGAACTCAATAGCTTTCTTCAAGTTTTCATTTTCCAACTTCACGGCCATTCCAGATAAACATCTGTGCTTCATATCGTGTGTTGGGCACATTGCTACTGAACTGATATCAAATGGCTTTTCCTCCATCTGTTGCCTGCTGAGGTAACACTCGATTAAAAACTTTTTAAAAGCACTGCAGTCAAATCTCAACCTTCTGCTGTGTTTGATCTTTTAAAAGAAGAAAAGGCTGGGCAAGAATTTATTCCTCATTGAATTTGCGTAGATTGAATTTCTGTAGGCTATTTTAGCTTCAGTATACAGATGTATGTGTGTGTATCTATACATAGGTGTGTGTTTACATGTAATTGGCTGAGTTTCTATTTATATAAACATAGCAACACCTGAAGCTCATAGGTTGAAAATACATCTAATATAATGTCAAAGAAGTATGGCTACATGTGGATAATATCATAGAGTTAGTCACTTTCTTTGACTGAGACCCATTTTTTCCCATGAAATATCTTTGTAGCTGAGTCAAATGTAAAGTAGGGTGATGATCATGAAGGTAAAGTTAATGAGATTAAACTTAACCCTGTTAGTTCTAACACCATTGACTCAACTGCTAAAATTAAATATTAAAATTTTCTTTATGATTCCCATGTTCTGAAATACTATGGCCATCAATGAAATTATATTTATAAACTAACTCTTAAGAAGGCTACTGTTTATTACCAAGACATAGGTGAATGCCAATCAACATGGTTTTTCTGTGGGAAACCATCACCAATTATTAGAGTTAGGTGAGCCAAGTCAAAGCAAGATGACAATAGAAGAGGTGGGTTTTCAGCTTAGGGATGGAGATAACCTAAAACAAATTGGGCCTATGGCTCAATTTTGTCTACCATTTAGGTTATAAGGGACCCAACCACATAATCATTACATCTCTTATTATGTATAAGTCTGGTAAAAACTTCAGTGGTATAAGAATAAGTTGTCCCAAAGAATTTGTTTAAAACTGCTAAGTGGTTGATGTGTTGCTGAATTCTCTCTTATCTTCAAGTGCCTGGGAACCAAAAAAAAATGTTTCAGATTTCAGAACTTTTGTGGATTTGGGAACTGAAGTCTGAACATGAACTTCACTTCTGTTTCGTGTATTTCTTACACACATGACAGGAAGGTAATTTTATATGTTTTTCATGCACGTGGGTTTTGGCTTGCAATCCCTACATAATGACACATGGACTTTTCCAGTCCTGTCACAACTGCAGCAGTGAATGTTTTAAATTTGAAGGCATCTCCCATACCAACCTATATTTCAAAACTTGAAACACAGAGACAACTGAAAGACTAATCCCTCTCGTGTATATTTTCAATAAAACTTTGTGCACAAAAAGAAATCTAGGTGATAGGTCCTTTCTATGTTTTAGTTTATATTCGTCTCTGTCTGTGGTGAAAGAAAAATTATTGTGTAGGTATAGGATTCAAAAACACATTATTTACAAAAACAAAAATGTCTTTTACCTTGAAGAAAACTCAGTTTGCATTGGAGAACCCAAACAGGATAAAAGCTTTGTGAATGTAAATCCATTTTTTAAAAAGAACTCTTAAAACAGGCTCAGATTGTATGGTGAGCCGCAACTAGAGTAGAGAGAGCTAACAAAGAATATTGCTCATAAAGTTTACTTGCATATATGAAAATACAATTAGGTTATTAATATGGAGAAGATAACATGACATCCTACATAATTTCATAGCAAAGTCCATTCTGTGCATGTTAGGTAACATAATGAATTCTACTGAATAATCAACAAAAATATTGTCTCTAAAGTAAACATAATTGTCTGCCTATTGAAAAAATAGTCAATATGTTTAATTAAATTAACAGCAAGATAAACTTAGAAATCAGACTACTCAGTAAATTTTTAATTTGTCATTGAAATCAGTTATTTTAGAATATGTCTCTTTCAAAAGTGTTACATTTGATTTTAGATAATAAATCTCTTGTTTAATGTGTACTTAAAATAAAAGTAATCTTAATGGCAAAAAAAGAAATGATAAAAAAATAATACATTTTCAATTAATTGGTCTATTAATGGATGCCAGCCTTCAGGTCGCTGTCCATCCATGTTCCAATCAACAGTAACCACTGGTTAAACTATGTGCAACTAGCATTAAAATCAACTTGCAAAACATACATGTTATCAATCAAGTAAGTATGCATATGCTGGTCATTGATTCGTAAATAAACAAAATTGTAGAGCTAGAGCCTACATTGTACTTCCAGGGGACAAAAGAAATGAGAAATATGCTGGCCATATTTTTTGTCTAAGAAATGTAGCCTGTCAGCACATCTCCTTCATTACACATAAGACCACATGACACGAGGCCAGTTTCACCTGCCCAGGAAACAGATAAGCAGCTTTGTCTTTGCATCAGACTGGATCCACAGCCAGTTTCCATAGGGATTATGTATTTAATAAGAAAAACCAGGTGAGATGAGTATTTGCAGATGCCTTTGCAATTTCAGGCACTGCTCTTGCCATGATGTCTGATGTAGTTTCAGTCTTTCAGTAGTCTGACACTTACATATCTCTCATGGCTCAGCAGCATAGAAGTATGTGGGTGGTAAAGGAGGTGACGGGGAATAAAAAAAAAAAAAAAACAAGAAAAGAAGGGGTAGGATTTTCTGTCTAGGAATTGGGAATGGAGAATCACAAGCACTTTGTATAACTGAAAATGGTTTTGAGCTCACTTTAATCAGAGAAATGTCCAATCATCCACCTGGAATTAACTAGATATTATAGAGATTAGTATAATGACTTGCCTGGCATATAGGTCACCTGATGTTTTCAATGTAGGGAAGTATATATATTGAAGGTGTGGTAATTGACTCTTGGAAGTAAGAAAATGTAGAAATTACAGTGGGTTGTAGCCCTCCGAATGGTCAGAGCATATAATCAGATATATAGTATATTCCTTGTATTAAAACAACCTGTTGGGAGTGATTGGTAGGGAAAGATGTCTCAATATGTTCAGTGGTTGCAAGGGGGCAATAATGTAGAGAAGGTTGACATTCACAGAATTATGTCAGCATGGCTGTGTGCCTGTGGTGGCAAAGATGATGGTGTTTATCACAGCAGCTCAAACGAATGCCACTGGTGCACAGAGAAATTAAAAGGACTGAATGAAATCTATTTTCCAAGTCAGTATGATCCACAACAGAGTACTTTATTGGTGAAGTATTGTGGAAAGATGAGGCGATATGGGTATTTAATCTCTGAGAAATTAAAAAAAACGTATTTCCTTTAAGAAAATAAACTTGCATGAACATTTTAGCACAAATCTCTATAAGACCATTCCAATACATAAGCAACTAGAATGTCTTTGTGCACAGCTGAAACAAGATAAAAGGCATGGTAAATATGCTTTCTATGCAGTCTATCTAGAAAGTAGTCCAGTAGGGAAGAGACACACTCTGTCAAAAGTTGGGTTTTGGGCTGGGGATATAGCCTAGTGGCAAGAGTGCCTGCCTCGGATACACGAGGCCCTAGGTTCAATTCCCCAGCACCACATATACAGAAAATGGCCAGAAGCGGCGCTGTGGCTCAAGTGGCAGAGTGCTAGCCTTGAGCTGGAAGAAGCCAGGGACAGTGCTCAGGCCCTGAGTTCAAGGCCCAGGACTGGCCAAAAAAAAAGTTGGGTTTTTTTTTCTTACTTTCTCTTTCTTTCTTCCCTATTTATATTATTTTTTGGTAGTACTAGTGTTTTGAACTTAGAGTCTTGTGCTTTCTAGGCTACACTTGAGCTGCATGCCAACCCCTGTTTTTCTTTAGTTGTTTTGTCTTGTATTTTTGCCCAGAGCTAATCTCAGACCTTGATTCTCCTACCTATACCTCCAATGTAGTTGAGATCATAGCTATATGCCACCAAGCCCTAAATCATTGAGATGAAGTCTTGCTAATATTTTGCCAGGGATGACCTTGAAATGTGAATCTCAATCTAATCTCAATCTCTTGCATAGCTGAGATTTTAGGCATGAGCCACTGTATAAACAAATGCACCTTGATTTGGAAAGGAGAAGGTAAAAGAAGAATTCTAGATGAAACAGAGGCATGTATGAAGAAGTCCACTTGCCACTACTGATCACATGTTTAAGGGTATCTACAATGTAAGGGTAGAGGCCTATGGAAGTTCCATCAGGTAAGAAAAGCCACTAGATCAAGCAGGAGTCATGCTAATATAACTATGAAAAAGACTGAATAGAACTTCATGATACACAAAGAATAGGAACAAATATGTCAACTTCTCCAAAGTCAGGATTTGGTATGTTTTGGTATGAGATCTCATAATGCCAATTTCCTTTTCTTCTCCAAACACTTGAGCCTCTAGACCACCGAGCTGAAAGAAGACCTTACATCCACATTCCATCTTTGTCACCAATTTGTATAATAAGTGAAATCAGATAATATAAAGAATGAGTGCCTATTAAAAGGCATCATAAGTCTCTGTTCAAACAATTATGAACAGAACAGTAACAAAACTCTACCCTACCTACCTTCCATCAAGATACAAGTTGTATAATTAATCTGCTAATTTAAAAAATTGAAGATGTTTTGTACAGTAGTTGGGCTGGCACACACATCCTTAGAAATAAACTATGTGACAACTGTGTATTTCAGGAAAATATTTCTAGAAATAGCTTCAACAATATCATTCATTACATATGTTATACTTACTACTTCCACAGAGAGTTAAATATATATTATCATTCCTTTAATCTAGGTAGGCTTGTGCCTGTGGTATAAATATTATGTAGTTTATGAGAATGGGTCATAAAAACAATGAACATTACTGTTGCTTTTTTGAGGAAAACAAATCATCTTAAGATCAAACTACCATGTCTTGAAGAAGCCTCAGCAACCTCTGTGGAAATCTATAATGCACAGGAAAAGCAGCCCTTAGCCCTCAACCCTTAGCCCTTACTAGGCTGCAGCACGAACTACCCACCATCCAGATTTGCTATCTTGAAAGTTAATCCACAAATTATAGGTAGCAGCCAGGCTTGAAGAATGGGGATAGGCCAAAGGAACAAACTGTCAAAGACTAGTTTTTAGAGGAAGAAACATGTTAGGTAATAAATAACCATCCATGAACAATTAGCCATGGAAACAAGAGGCTGTTTGGCTCATGATTAAAAACAGTATATTGGCCTCTAGTGATAAAATAATCAGCAACATAAAAATTGCCCTTAATATCTTGTCCACTCAAGGGAAACAAAGTTAAGGCAAACAAACCAGCTGGAGCGACCAATAGCTACATTGATATAATTAACCTGTCATTTTAATCTTTCTATAATTGTAAATTCTTCTTTCCTCTGCCCACCCTCACTCTCCATGGCTTTTTCTAGAATAATCATGAGAAATTGCCTTACAAAATGGTTCTTGAAACTTACCACCATTATTTCACAGCTTTCATGTCAATCACCCTCCATGAGTTGGTCCTGGGGAGGGAACCTATGCTCTAAATTCCTTACTATTTAGTAAATGCCTCTGTTGTGTGGAAATAATTCTTGTTCTTTAACTCATTTTTCTAGGAGACATTTGTAAAGTATCATTGTGTTCTAACAAACTTTGCAATTCATAAGTAAATAAATTTTGTACTACTTTCTATTTGTCTGGACTAAAAATCTTCTCCTGTCAGGTGAAAAACATCAAGATGGCTGCACTGAATTCCTGCTAACACAGCCTCGAAAAGATTCAAAGTATAGATATCTGCTAGACTAGAAACAAGTTTTCCTTGTTCCCCTGCCTGAATTGCAGACTTGTGGATGGAGGAAGAAAGATTTTTGTTTTAAACCACAAACTTTATAATACAAACATTAAATAAGTTCAATAAGGCTGGGAATATGGCCTAGTGGCAAAGGTGCTTGCCTCCAATACATGAAGCCCTGGGTTTGATTCCCCACACATATATAGAAAACAGCCAGAAGTAGTGGTGTGGCTCAAGTGGGAGAGTACTAGCCTTTAGCAAAAAAGAGGCCAGTGACAGTACTCAGGCCCTTAGTCCAAGCCCCAGGACAGGCAATAAATAAATAAATAAATACATACATACATACATACAATAATTGTCAATTTTTCCATTAACATATTTCAATAAAATAATAACTGGAACAAGTAGAAATAGGGAGACATGACAATGATGATTATATACTAACACTGAAGGTTTGAGAAAAATAGAAGATATTTTCTATTTTCACCTCCACAAAATTTTGTTTCAATCATTTCAGATTTTGGTTTTTGGTGCATATATACTTAATATTGTTAAGTATGTTTGAGGAACTTGTCTTTTCACCATTATATTGTATTTGTTTTTCATCTCTGCTCTAAAGTATATTCTACCTGATAACCATTCCCATTTTTTAAAATTAAGTAAGGTCCATAGAATATCATTTTCTTCCATTTTTTTCTTTGCCTTACCTATGTACTTGTATTTGAAGTGATGTTTCATGAATAGTATATTTTTAGTTTGGTCAATGATTTTCCACTGGTATGTGTGTTAGTGTGTGGGTTAATTCTATGTGCCAACTCTATTTAATTAAGAGATCTAGACCATTTTTGAAAGGTATTCATTGCTCTGTTGAATTGAAATCTGCTATTTTGTAATTTGTTCTTGGTTTGCTTCTATAGTTTTTTTTCTTTTGTTACTTTTCATGGCCTTTATGGATGGTGTTTATTATTTCATTTCATATTTTTTATTTGCAATATGAATATTCTTCTTACTTTCTTTGAGGTTGATTTAATCTCTCCAACTTGTAAAATACAATTGTCTTAAATGTTTCCCTTAAATGCATTGGATGATGCTATAATTCTTGATTTGGAAACTTGTGAATATAGCTCATTAGGTTATTAGATTTACCAAGTCAGTCATATGTTCTTTCCTCTTTGAATTCCCAAGCCTTCTATCACTATTCTTGCCTTTCTTATTTAAAACAAAAATGCTTCCATTAGCTGTTACTTAAGGATAGATTTTCTGTCAACATATTTCCCAGGTTTCCTTTGTCTGAAAAATGTCTCTCTTTTGCTTTTTTTTTTTACCCTGAAGGATAGAATTCATAGTCAATAATTCTTTTCTTCCAGTATTTGAAAAATGTTACCCCACTTCCTTCTGGCATCATGGTTTTAGATAAGAAATCCACTGTCATCAGAATTCATTTTTACTGAAAACCAGTGTATCACGTCTTTCTGACTACTCTCAAGAATATTTTTCCTTATGTTGTATTGAAAAATGTAATTGTGACATTTTAGCTTTATTCATTTTATTATTGACAGAAATATACACTAGAGGGTCTCAAGATACTTTCATTCAGGTGTATAATATACTTTCATCCAATTCACTCTCCTACTCTTTCTGATCCATCATTTTAACCAATTATTAACAGGTTTTTATTATTCTATTTTGTACCTATTTACAAAATACTGTGATCATAGTCAGTCTCTTTTTTCCCCTCACAACCTCCTAGATATTTAAACTTTGCACTCGTGCCCTTTATCCTTCTAAATTTGGCCTGCAAGAGAAAACACACATCAATGATTATATTCAGCTGAGACAATTTTACTAATACTGTTTGCCTTTTACCAAAATTATGTTCAGATTTTAATCCATATTTCTCTGGCTCCTTTGCTTATTTTAGAGCACTTGTTTTTCTTTTGTAAGTACCTGTTGGCAGCTCTGGGCTAGATACTCCTGCAATGAATTGTTGGGGACCTGGAAACCCAGTAACTCAGTCTTCTCTTATATCTCAAATACCCACTTTGTATGGTTACCACAGTTCCTTACTTTGTACAGTATTCCTGGTCACTTGCTTTTTCACAGCCAACCAGTGAGGGGGGGGATGGAGAGGGGAGAGAGTGGGAGAGAGAGAGGGAGGGAGAGAGAAGGGGATAGAGAGAGAGAGGGAGAGAGAGAGAGAGAGAGAGAGAGAGACTAACAGAAACAGAGGCAGAGTTCAATAAGAAGGATATTTCCATTGTAGGATACAACATCACACAATCACAGGTATTCCACCAGCTCTGGTATATTCTATCAATTAGAAGCAAGTTACAAGTTCTGCCTAAACTCCAGGGAAAAGGATCACATAAGGACATAAACAGCAGGAGGTGAGAACTCTGTACTTTTGGCTACACAGAATCAGAGTCAGTCAGACTCCGGTCAGTAAATTGAATTAGTCAATGTACAAATCACTGGCATTATCCAATTAGTCCCTCAGTAGAAAAGTCAAATTGGGTATATTTTCTATTCATAACATGCAAAATCTAGGAAATAAAGGGAAATACATTAAATAAAAGGAACTTCTATGATTGAGAAAAATAATCCTATTTTCTTATATATTTATCTACCTTGGTAAAACTATGTATTTGAGAAGTTAGGGAAAATTAAAGGTTAAATAAGTGAAGCAGTTGTGATGCCTCCTGAAGTTCTGCTTCAGTTCTCATTATCTCTGAGTATCTCTGTCTCCATTCGTGATTTCTTTTAGATGAGGTAGAAAGCCTTTGACATTTAAAATGCATCACTCTAATCAAATCTCCATTCTCCAGAATGATTTCAGAGAATGTATTAGAGGCCTAAGGAAAGTCATGAATGTCTAACATCTCAAGCAGGAGGTTAGAGGTAGGGAAGAAAACAGGAGGTCGGAGGAAGGAATTTATCCATATATGTTTGCCAGCATTTGAAAGAACAAATGCCTTAGGCATTTTTAGCATAAACTATTTGAGTAAATAAAGCATTTTCATTTTTTGCCACATCCTAAAGCCAAATTCAAAATTTTCTAGGGCATGAGAAAAAATTTTGTGCAAATAAAAAATGTTTCACTGGCCAGGAAATAGGTGTCTGCATGTCTTCCTTGATCCCAAATTGTGACTAGATTAATGAACTGCAGGTATTTAAGCTGAAGATTTGGGGTCATTGCATATCTTACTTGGGAAAAGAAATCTCTTACATTCTTTATACCTCAATTACATTTGGTGTAAAATGAGAACATGGACTTGTATCTACATTTCCACGTGCATGCATGAGCTCACTGATCTGTGCCAAGTTCTCCCTAAAGATAATAGAAAATTTAGATCTTTGAAGATAATAAAGAACAGGCTGAGCTGTTCATTCCTCCTCCCCCCATTGCAGGAAATTATAATGTTTAGAAACTTCTGATTCTTGAGTGTCTACTGTATACAACATGATGTTGGGGTGAGTCTGTCCTGTCTTCCCAGCTCTGTAAGAAACATATATAAGAAGATTGAGGTTGTGTCTGAAGTAGGAGAGGCCTGCCTAGCAAGCTTAAGGTCCAGATTTCCAATTCTGGTACTAACAAAACAACAAGAATATGAAAAAATTCATAGCTGCTTTGTAAAATCCTAAAGTATTGAGTTTCAAAAGAAATAGTTGTTGTTTTCATGATGATGGTTGTTAACAATTATTAATATAAATTACCCACCTCCTAAATTGTTCACCTTCTCAGATGAAGAAGATTATAAACAATTGATTGGGCTAAATACTTAAAGAAGTTTGAGCTGATGAAAAACAGAGACATAAAAATTGCACATTTAACCTTAGAATGATTACATCCTGGAATATGTAAGGAAATGAATGACATATAAGAGAGGTATCTTAGTTCTTGCAGGGGGAAGTATAAAGAAAATGAATGATATAAATAAATAGGATATTATAAAAGAAACTATCCTAGCCAGAAAATGAAAAACCACAGATTTTATGAATTTTTTATTGGTAATCTTCATATCATTTCTAGGAAGGTTTGTCACATAATGTTATAATAAGACAGTATTCAGCTATATAGAGGCAGGATTTATGTAAAATATGAATTTATAAGGCTATAAATAATGAAAACTGAGCGATACTAAGTAATCATATTCTCTTTTTTGTGGAGTTGAAAGAAGGCTTTGTCAGACATTGATGTCAACATACTACAGTTTAATAAAATGAAAACTTCAACTTTCTTTCTGGATACTTGCATAGAAAGTATGAAAGTAAGTTTAAGAGATTAATAAAAGCTAGCATAGTCCTAATTGATTGAAGCACTATGCCCAAAGAGTAATTGCAGATAGGGCTTGGTCCACAATCATCTTGATTAATATTTTTATAAGTGATTTCCTGAAGATGGCATAGGTCATAGCTATGGAATTTATGTTGACATAAACCCAGTAGCAATGTTAGAGAGGATATATACAATCATTAGGAGTTTAAATTAACTAGATTGAATAGTAGAAAAACCGCAAATAGTAATAGATTCGTCCAATTGCACTTCCAGGAACTAAACCTTCATTTTGTAGACAAGAAAACTATGCTATAGGGATGTAATTTTCTGTGACTCACCCATATGTTTACAGGAAAGAAAATATGATAACATGGGATGGATTATCTAAAGCAGTTATTAAACGTCAATAAATCATAGTACTAAAAAATAGAGTAGAAACATATATAAAACAAATTACCAAAAGGACCTACAGCCATTTTTTCCTGAATAAAAAGTTCTAAATATTAATAAGAAGGTACTCATTTCCACAGTTCTCCCTCATACTTTCCATAACTTTAAAAATACATATTACAAAGGTGTTTATAAAAGAAAACACAGAAATCAGGTTTTTCTCTACGCTGATGATTTGTGTCTGAAAAATGATCCCTATAGGGCTGACTGAATGCAATGCAGAATACCTTTATAAAGTAAATAGATGTGTCAAAATTAAAGTAAGAAAATTTATGTGCTTGTCATATTGACTATAGAAGTGAAAAAAACACTCTGCAAGTGTAAATTCCTGGGCCAAGGTTCACTGCCATGAGAACTTGATGTTATTATTAAATAAAGCAAAATTATGTGACAACACATGTTTACTTATGTCAGACACTTTGAAAGGGGGAATAAAAGGTAACGCATTTAGTATCATCACAAGGACAAGAGAAGTCAAGAGTTGAAAATTTGCTCTAAGGAAATGGCTGCCTCTTTGTCCTAGAGAATTTCACCACAAAAATATCCTTATCTATGAACCCATGAGAGGCAGAAAATTGAGCTCCTATTTACTATTGGCAATACTAAGATGGAAAGGACAAGGGTGATTATATCTGCTGAATAATTAAATATTTATTGCAACTGCATGGATATCGACCTCAGCAAAATTTATTCTCTCATTTCTTTTTCCTGTCTCCATTGAATAAATTTCACTGAATGTTTATCACAAGACAGTAGAGTGATAAGTGCTAGCGATACAAACATAAATGAAATTCAGTCCTCATACCTAAGGATTTATAACTCTTGAAGACACATAAATCTTCACCACTATGCAAGAGAGCATGGTGAGTTATGAAAATTGGCTTCACTGGGTAAATGAGGAGCAGATGAAGGCAGGGATTTAAACAGATTAGTGAAGTAAAGACAGGGTTTATTAAGGAACAGAGAACATTAATCCAGCCATTAATATTCTCAGAAACTTATTCTGAGGCTTCTAAAAAAATTCTGCTTGACAAAAGAGACCTGAATTTATACTTTTGCTTGAATAGGATTTTAGTAGTTAATCTACAACTCCGTATTCCTAGGTGAAACCATCAGAAAAATCTAGCAATACCCAAGTCCTGTCTCAAAATGCACCACCACTTCTGATTTCCTAAATAACTATAGGAATAAGAACTATAGATATTATGGATCACTCCCAGACCCCTCCCCAAGCCAGTTCCCACTCAAACTCTGTGTAAAGTTTTCTTTGCCCCTTTGAAAAAAACATGAATCTCACCTATTGCTGTATGCCAGCTACATACTTGAATAAATAAGAGACACAGTAAGAATGCTAGACCCACTTCCAGTGTGGAATCTGTATCACACTGTTTGAATCCAGGACACACTGTTACAGTACCTGAGAAATCCAAAACACATGTAGGCGTTGCAATCATAGTCAAGCAAGAATTGGACAAGTTCATAACACCTCCCCTTGTGTAGTCTGAGTGGGGTGATAAGTGAGAAACCACAGGAGATGTTTCTGGTAATGTTTTCCTTTCAGGGAATAGTGATAGAAGGATGATATTCTACTTCAGTTATAAGTTGAGACTACAATTTAGAACTCCATTCTGCTTACTCTTTGTCTTACCATGTACTTTCATATGACAGTCTTCTTAGATTAGATTGAATTGATATCGTAATTGAATTTGATCCAGGTGGTATTTGAGTTGCTATTAACCTCCTCTCATTCAAGTCTTCAATTCTCTTCAAACTTTGCCTCCTAGTCTTCAATATGAGGAAACACAGCAAACAGGAATGTGAATTTAGTGTCTGAAGGAGATTTGGGGGAATATGCCTGACTTTATGGCCTAGGTACGTTTTTAATATTGGAATATTTTTCATGAGGAAAAACTGGCATACTACATACAAAAGTCAATAATTATCTCATAATAGTAAACCTCAAACAATTTTAGAGTAGAAAGGGAAATGTATATGTTGTTAAACCACAATTAATTTCTCCCTCCCTCCCATTGGGAGACAGTTTGAGTGTGTCCCCTACAGACACAAGTGCTTCACAGGTGCTTGAATTTTAATGGCCAGTGCAGTGTTGTTGAGGCAGTAGAATCTTTATGAAGCAGAACCTAGTGGGAAGTGATTGCTTCATGACTGTCCTCAGGAAGAAATGAATCTTAAACACTTCTGTGGGTTAGACAAGCACACATTAGTTCCCAAGGGTAGGGGGAAACGAAAGCCTTGCCCCTTCCTGTTCTCTGGCCTCTGTGCAAGCTGCATGCAACAGCGTCCCTTCCCACTTCTCTGTGATGTGGTGACACAGCCAACACACCTGTGAGATGCTCTCTAGTTTTCCAGGCATTTGAATTGTGAGTCAACTAAAAGCCTTTACAAACACAAAATACCCTAAGGCACTTCAGGCAAAAGTAATAATAGCAATAATCATTGTTATAATAATAATATTAATGGAAAGTAGTTTTAAGGAAGTTTTGTAGCAAATTGAATAATCCAAAGCAAGGCTCCCATGAGCCACTCTTTCCTGCTGAAATTATTTGCTAATAATTTTCTAGCCAGACAATCAGTTGAGAATTTATTTCATTAATGTGGCTTTACCTATAATTCAATTAGCAAAGAGTAGCTACTTTCAGAAAAGGTTGGGCAGTTTTGCTAGCTTGAAAATCTCCACCAGAAAGGCTTTGCTTATTCCCAACCTATTTCTCCATTGGAAGTTAGCCCTGATGCAGAGTTACGTGGACAGAGCAGATGCCATTTCAAAAACATTCCATTCCTAACAAAAGTATGCATTTCCCTGGAGAGGTCCCTGTCACATATCATTCTCTTCAAACTGAGTTCTAAATATATTTACAATCTGCAAAAGGGCACTAAATGAATTTTATCCACTGAGCACAACATTATGGCCCTAGTCACACAACACTGATTTTCTAGAAGAGTCAACTAAATCTTATTTGGATTTAAAACTTGAAATTGCTGTCCATCACTTGAGATTAAATATGGCTTGATTGAGTTATACACTACATTCCCATCCTTCATGCTCTGTATGCATCAATTAGCCATTTCCTTTAGAGCTGACCTGCTATGTATGTTCTTTGTTAATATTGTGGCAGACTTAATAATCCATTAAGTTCTAATTATCTCCTTGTATTATTAGAAACTGTTATTCAAATTGTGCACTTAAGTGGTGTATTTTGTTTCCCACAGACTCATACTATTTCATTTCAACTTTCTGTATTCCTTACTACTATCCATGAACCCATAACATTGTATTCAAGTCCACTGATCAACTGGTCCTTACCACTCTACAAGAGATATCTTGGTACATGATGATGAAGAGACGATGTTTCTCTTTTGAATGTAATGCTGTCATAAAATTGTATATTCTCTATCACCAGTAGAGTATCTTTCAGACACTTGCTATACTTCTCCATAGAGTTAGATGCTTTGGGGGTCTGATTTCAATCCTTCTGGTCCTAAGACCTTTTGACTGAGTTTTTTTTTTTTAAAAACACATGATACTAAATTTGTCTTAAAAGTAACAACATCAAGAGAGATAGTTACTTAATTAGAAGCTACCTGATGACTGAAGAACCATGAAAGTGTGACTCCATTTTTAGTTCAATTCCAAACCTGAAATGATTCTTTCCTAGAAAGAGTCCAGAAAGGGACTTTCCCATTGGCAAGTGTTGATATCCTAGTCACCAAATAACAGTGCCTCAAGCCTTGCTCTGTCAGAAATGAGATTGATAGCTAGGTTTGATGGAAGCTATTCAAATAAAAGTATAACAACACAGAGGATAACTACTATATTGCTCCTTATGCATGAAGTTAAAAAAAAAAGAAGAGGTGAATTTACATGTGGTGCAGAGATTGGCTTTGAAGGCCTGAAAAGTTGGTGTTTTGGAGAGATTGCCTATGCCGTTCTGTTTCAGAAGGACCATCATGGTGCACAATTACATATTATGTGACCATTCATTGAGTTGTATACTTGTAACAGGTGAATTTTCTCTTTTATACCAGTGAGATTCAAATTTAAAACTTTACTTAAAACATCTACTCTGATAACTAAATCTGCCTCCAAAGAATTGCGTCCTATCTCTGTCACCTACCCATACTTTGTTAAAGCATAAAAGGATGATTAGCCTTCATTGATTTCCCCACTTCTTATTCTCTGCCCTGCCTTGTGACTGTCAAGCAACAATTAAGTTACACCCTTCTCCCTCATTCTCTGCCTTCCTGATTTGGCCAATGGGAAAGAACAGACCTGGATGGGAGTGTCTTTGGCCCTCCCCTGGGCTTGCCTGGCTTTGGTTCTAATTTAGCAACATTTCTTTAAATGACCAGAGTTATAGAAATGACTTTCACTTGGGTTTCTATTTATCTTTTTTTTTTTTTCTCAAATTTTTATTATCAAACTGACGTACAGAGAGGTTACAGTATCATACGTTGGGCATTGGATACATTTCTTGTACTGTTTGTTGCCTTGTCCCTCATGCCCCCCTTCTATTTATCTTATACCTCTTTTTTTCTTTCTATTGTCCTAATAGCATCTGAGGACCAGAGTTGTTGGTTAAGGAAAACGTGATTTCCCAGGCCTAAGGATATGGGGGTCAAGCTCTCCATACCAAATATGACACAGGATCCATACACTAGGATTCTGAAGCAGGTGGCAGTCTTTTATGGAGGAGCTGCTGATCGGTCCTGCTCCCATATAAACCTGCATTATGAACCCAGAAGCCTTCATTTTTACATTATTACATGACTTATTATCTACTATTTTTCCTTATTGCATCTCCCCCCCCCCCCCCCGCCACACACACACCATGTTCCTCTTCAAGGTTGCCTCCAGAAGACAAACTCCTCTCATCAGTGCCCATCTATCTAACTCTCAACCAGTGTGCTGCTTCTTCAAGAAAACTGGAACAAGATTCTTAAAAACAGCTATCTCAGCTTTTAGACCCTTACTTTTATAATCACACTAAGGGACTAAAGCATACAATTTTCATGTCTGGCTTGTTGCTTTAATTACTAATCAGCACCTGGCCTCTCACTTCTCCCAGTTTCTCCAAGTTCTTGGTCACATTTTCCAGAGATTCACTATCTTCCGGTGCTTCCCCTATCCCTATCCCCACTTCTGTACATAGTAACTTTTTCAGTTATTTTTCACATGATCTGTCATGTGTTCTATGAGGCTGACTGACACAAGTGACTTGTGTTGGTCTAACACTTGAACAACGTTGAAAAGTGTTGGTATAATTCTTATATGTCAGTAGAAGAACTCTGCATTTGACTCTCATATTAGTTCCCTCAGACACTGGTAATTAACCACTGTCTGAATGACTTATGTAATATACATGCCTTTTCACTCTGAAGTAACAAGGGTCTGATCCCAGCAGGTCTACTAACTTTTAGTAGTTCCTTGGTTTCTGGTATTGCAACCTCCTTCTTCATATGACATTCTCTGCATATGAATCAGTGTTACTATTTTTCCATTCTATAACGGTATCAATCACAATGAATTTAAAAGATCCAACCAATTCCAGAATGGCTAAATCTTAAGTGCTTATATTTATAAGGTCTCTACTTCCAAATAAAGTCATATTCTTTATTACTAGAAACACACAACAACCTCACAGAAGTATTTCCAAGTAAATTGTCTATGTTTTGATCTTTCCACACACTCAGGAGTTGTGGTTATATGGTTCTCACACTGGTCCACTTGGACAAGACAATACATCCAAAGGACCACAGTGGTTTTCATTTTTTTCAGTGAAAGCATTCCAGCAAACAGAACTGAGAACTGTTGTTCTCAGAACGGTAGCTGTCAGGTTTAAAATTACAACTGATTCAATGGAAGAGCTATGGTGTCTGTCTGACATTTTGTAAGCATGTCTTTTTATGGTGATGTCCAAAACAAAGCCAGGTCCCCAGCTCCAGGGATTCATTTAATTTCCATGTGAATGACTGAACCTGGGGGTTGTCTTCTCAATATCAGAAACCATTTACACACCTCTCTTAGAGTAGTAAGTACTTCATTGTTCTTAGACTTATGGAACTTTCTGTGGCAAAATGTAAAAGCAGAGCAATTTCCCAGAGCCTGAAAGAATTTATTCTTACCTAACACTAGTAACTTAAAAGCACAATCACCTGATGTCCACTCATGTGTGATGAGTCTATTTTGACACAGACACATCACCTCTCCCTAATGTGAACGCATTCCTACAGAGGAACTGATTTTGAAACCATCTTCTCTTGACCCCTGATAAAATCAGGCTGTTTAAATCATGGCTGGGTTCCAGGTGTCACGCTGCCAAGGATGACAGGGAAGAGAATGTAAAGAATAAATTTCAAGGTTCTCATAGAGTTAACCGTCTGTGCTATAGTGTAATAGACCTAAGAGTCCAGAGAGCCAAATTTCATTTCTGGCTTAGATGTTACTGTTATTCATAACATGGAAAATGATTTAACTTCTCTGTGATTATTTATAGAAGATCAGATAATTATATTTCATTTTCTGCTGCCCATCTTCTCTGCATGTTTAGCTAAGATTCTAATCGCAAAGGTGGTAGTCTGATTTGGAATTCCATTTATTATAGGAAATCAGGTTGAGGAGGAAGTTGCCCAAGTAGTAAAGCTTCTGGCCCAGAGAGC
Organism: Perognathus longimembris pacificus; assembly: GCF_023159225.1. Classification (NCBI taxonomy): domain Eukaryota; kingdom Metazoa; phylum Chordata; class Mammalia; order Rodentia; family Heteromyidae; genus Perognathus; species Perognathus longimembris. Next base: position 18,022,834 of record NC_063162.1, on the reverse strand, counting down.
AAAAGGTCCTGAGTTTAAACTGCAGTGCTATCAAATAGGAAAGAAATAAAACTGGAAAGAATAGGGAAAGAGAAAGGAAGGAAGGAAGGAAGGAAGGAAGGAAGGAAGGAAGGAAGGAAGGAAGGAAGGAAGGAAGGAAGGAAGGAAGGAAGGAAGGGAGGGAGGGAGGGAAGGAGGGAGGGAGGGAGGGAGGGAGGGAGAAAGGAAGGAGGGAAGGAAGGAAGGAAGGAAGGAAGGAAGGAAGGAAGGAAGGAAGGAAGGAAGGAAGGAAGGAAGGAAGGAAGGAAGGGACAATTGTTCAGAGAAAGCAAAACCCGCTTTGAGTTAAGCCACCTCGGAATGCTAGTGCTGGTACATTGTAACTGTAGTGTCCTAGATAGATTCATAAATCACTCTGAGTTACAAATTCTTCATCAGTAGAAACTGAGGTAAAAATACTTACCTTAAGGGTTCTTAGGAGGATTACAGGTAATATATGCAAAGCACTATGCATCAGTTCTCAATCAAGAGTGATATAAATCTCTTAATGTTTAAAGCATTTCTAGAAGCAGGAGCTTCTGAATGTGGAACAGATTTAAATAGCAAGTAAAAATAAAAGCCATAAACATCGGAGCTTAACCAAACAGAATTTTATCTCAGTGCCATTTCTTTGCTTCCAAGGAAACATCTGATATAAAATGTTTGACTCATATTGACCTTTTAATTTCTGCTTCTCCATTGTCCTGAATTGAGTTAATACTGGCTCTTCTTAGCTTTGCACTACTTCCCTATTGTGACACCAGTCCATCCCTGTCTGTGCTCTGCTCTTTTTAGCTATGAACTTCTTCAGTGAGCGCCTTGGTGCTTGTTTCTGATATATGATATGATTGCTGTCTCCACAAATCCTATTTTTTGTCTTAATTCTAGTATATTTAAACTGAAAATGGTTTATTTGACCACTTCTAAAACCTCAAATGAACAAAACTGAAGCATTGTGTTCACAGCTTATCTCTTGGTATCACCAAGAATATTATCAAGCAAAACTCACTGCTAAGACAGCAGCAGCAGCAGCAGCAGCAGCAAATTGAAATAATCAGAAAAATCAAAACCAGATTGAAAGGTAGTTGTAAAGGCCATGGTACAGGTGCCTATGTAGGACAATATTCTGAGCAATTCTCTATATCTAAATTCAGTGGAGAAAGACAGAAACAAAAAATATCAGGAGAAAAGATTAGCCACTGTAATAATGAGTCTGTCATTCTCACACCCTGGCAAGCAATTGAAGGACATATTCTGCAAATAGTATAAAGATGGTAAGGCTGTGACAATCTGAGTAGAATGGCCAGTCTAGAATCACCAAACCTAATGTTGCATTCTAGATAGCTACAAACAAATTAGATTTATTCATCAGGGCAGTCCAAATGCCTAAGCCACTCCTAAATTGGCCTAGAGGTAAGAGAATAATCTTAATGATGTATGACAAGACTTGCATTTACAAAATAATTTCAATTACCGGGTGCATTAAGAAACCACTTTGCAGCTGTTAGAAAAATTTACCAATAGACTTTAAATACATCTGATGCAAAGCTCTCCCTTTCCCTTTCCAATTCTGATTTCACACTAACCTGTAGAAACCAGCTGAGGACAGTATCCAGGAAGGAGGGCAGAATGCTCCTGGGGAAATCTGGATGAAATGGAGCAAGGAAAGCTTTCTTCCAAATTAGATAATATTTCTTTTTAGAAGTGCCATCTTGGACCCAAAAGGATGCTTCATTATGTATATCCACATAAGCAAACTCTTGACTCAACATGCAACCTTCACTCTATGTGTAGCTCGAAGGTTGTCTGAAATATCCTCCCAGTGAATTCCAATTTCCCCAGCCTGGCATTGGAGATGGTCTGGGAGCAGGCTGTTATGCAAGTCTCAGTATCAGGCACACTGTAGTAAGACCTGAAGCACTTTTGATTCTTCGCCACACCGTCACAAAGTGGGTAGCAGAGTAGCGGGGTTAGTTATAAAACTGCATTGTTTGAACCTTAAACTGAAAATAAAACCTTCTAAAATGGTTCTTTGAAATTTTATAATGTCACATTTTTAAAAGTGATTAAAATGGGACCCTGCCATATGAAAACCTTGTGTTTTTAAATAATACACTGTTCCATTCACATTGTTTTCTAGTAGCATAAAAGTTTTGAGTTGCTTTTCATGAAAAACAGTCTTGAATTCTCTCCAATTATCATAAAGCCAACACATTCTATAAAGTCTAATTCAAGTCTCCAATGTTTTATCAATCCTTATGTAGGCATCTCAAATCATTTTTATATACCCTTTCCTCATCTATCCAGCGAAATAGAACCTCTCATTCTGATCATTACATTGGGCTGTTTCCCTGCTCACGTGCCTCCAGAAGCAATCCTATGATCTCAATCAGAAATGAGAGCTCTTTGACAACCTTGGTTTTTAAATCCCTTTGTCTTCATTTCAATCCCAGTGCTATGATCTTGACAAAATAAAATGAAAAAGATAATTCCCATTAATACATCCTTACATAATAAGTACTTACATTCAGTGCTCTCAAGAACAGAGTGTGGCATGGCCATGCTGCTGTAAGGAGAATCATAAATACAACTTGGAAATCAATACAAGTCAACATAAGTTGTGGCATGAGAATGAGGAGGACAGTAAATCTGCTTTCCTTAAATCGAATTTATAAGGCAGCTTGAAAAAGCTGTATGTATGCATGCATGTGTGTGTATGTGTGTGTGTTTGTTGGTATGTGTATGCGAGAAATTAGCTTGTTTTCTTAGGAAACACTTAAAACATCAAATAACAAATGCTATGAGGTAAAATGCAAGTGTACTGATTGCTGTAAGCGAACAGGCCAACATTGGGGACAGCAAGATACACAACGTGGGCACTGGGCCTGTCCACTGGGCCCACTCCACTGTGTTCTCACTATGTTGTCATAGCAATATGGCACACCAGATCCAAGTTTCTTTTCTGTCATGATGAAAAGAGGAAAAACGGAAGAGGACTTTCATTGAATTGCATTATATGCTTAGCCCTGAGAAACAATTACTGTGGCCAGGGCATAGTATTCTGATCGACTAGTTTATAAAATATGTCCCCTGGAGCTGGTGACAACTGACTCTTCAGAAAACCTGCATGCTGAGAGGAGAAAAAACAAGTCCCTCTGGGGAAAGATACAATGCTATTATCAGAAAAAAAAAAAAAAAAACTGACAAATGACTACAGGAGAAAAAGTGATTAATTGGTAGATATTTACATCAATAGATATAAAAACCACTTAATTCTTTTCATCTAAGTTCTTACAGGGTATTTTCATGAGCACAATGTGTAAAATTAAGAATGGAACATTGGGTAGCTATGTTAAGTTGGCTGAGTTTTCACATTATATATCCTCGTCTTTCCCAAATAGTTCAGTAATATTTACCAGAAATAATAATTGAGTAATGACTGGAATTCCCAAAGTTTATCTGCTAAGACTTGCATTCTGGCTAGAAATGAGAAAAATGGACAAAGTCAGACCTAATTTTAATCTTCACACCTAGACTATGCCACAGAAGTTTGGAGGCTTATGGACAGTGAAGAATAAAGATAATTTGCCAATGTAATTGTGATACATAAAATGTTAAAACAGAAGCTTAAGACTTGCAATCATCATGCATCTTTATTCCCACCCATTTTCCTAAAATCTGGTTAATTACAAGTTGCTTCAAAAATATTCAATTTAGGGTTCAATTTGCTCTTTGCATTATTTTTGATTGCACTTCTCTATTGTGTCTTAATTACTATAATTCAAAACAAATTAGATGCTGCTCTTTTATTTCTTTAGAAGACTGAATAACAGAAACAAATCCATGCCATATAAAATGTCAATGGCATTGTACAAAAAAAAAAAAAAAAAACACAGCAAGAACAAATATTTATTGAGCACATACAGGTAAGACAAGAAGTGGCTCAAGGCTCAAGAAACAGTGCTCTTCAAGGGGAAAAGCAGGGCAGGATGAGGAAAAGGAGCCAGATGGTATTCAGAAGACAGTAGTCTTAAAGCCGAAATCTGAACGATGGGACAGGGAACCAAGAAAAATGTAGGGAAAGCATTCAAAAGATTAGTGTTAAGTTGCTGTGATATACTGACAGTGTGTCCCCCTACAAAATGTTCGAGTTGAACCCCTAATTCTCAATGTGACAATTTGGGGAGGAATGGGTTTTGGATAAAGCTCAGATAAGGTCAAGAAGGTGAAGCCCTAAAATAGGATTAATGCCCAAGAAAAGCCCAGGTCTGTGTGCAATGGCTCAGACCTGTAACTTTAGCCACTTGGGAGGCAGACTTTGGAGGATAATGATTTGATGCCATGCTGGGCTATAAAGTTAGCAAGACACTCGATCAATAAACAAGGTGAATTAAGGTCAGTTCTGTAATCCCAACTTTAACATTAAACAGGTGGGAGGATTGCAATCTGAGGCCAGGTCAAATAAAAAGCAGAAGATAGTGCCTGAAAAGTAACTAAAGCAAAATGGCTGGAAGCATGATCTAAGTAGGAGAATATTAACCTAGCAATCTAATGGCCCAGAATTCAACCTCTACCACCACTAAAAAGAAAAGAAAAGAAAAGAAAGCCACCATAATATACCAGAGGAAGCCTGCCTTACCACTGCTCCCTGCAGACTGTACGCGTGGTAGCTCTTCAATATTAAGAAGGACTTTATTAGAAGTCGATTCTACCTCCACCTGGACCACTTACTTCCAAGATTGCAAAGTCCATAAAAGGAGAATTAAATATTGTTATTTAGACTCATTTCATAGTGTTTTGTTACAGAAGCCTAAGGTAAGAAAGCATCAATGAAGTTGCAGAGTGAAGCTGGTACACTGGGAAGAGAAAGAAGCCAAGATATGTATGTTTCAGGGAGGAGGGAAGAAGGGGGTGTTCGCATGCCCGTTCTTTTAGTTTTTGAGATTACATCATTTTTTTGTTTTTCTTAATAATTTTTGTTATTATTAGGATGATATACAGAGAGTTATCATTATATAAGATTACAACAACTTTTAAAAAGAGTTGTACAAAATGGATTCAGAGTTGGTCAGAGATTTGTGTAGAACTTTGTAAGCCAGAATGAGGAATTAGAGAAAAATCCAATATCCGTTGCACTTTCATATGGTAGATTTTTTCAGAGTGATCAAGTTGTCCGACAGAACATTCCTGGCTTCTCTAAATTTAACAAAGTAAGCCAAGGGCAAGTGACCATCAAACTGGAAGACAAGCCAGAAAAATGTTTTCACAGGAGTGTAGAGAACAGAGTTTATGTAGTCAGAAGTCATCAGTTCTAGAGAACTGAGGAGAACTTAAGAAAGAGTATTCATAGGGTTAAGCAAGGTAGATGGTATTGACAACATTGACACTGGTTGACTCAATGGTATGTCAGGAACAAACATGCCTATAGTGAGTCAATAAAACAATAAAATAGGATAATATTGAAAAAGCAACCATAGACCATAACCCTAGTTGAGACAGGCAATTAATCCAAACAAAAACATTGTGTTCTGTTGTCCATCAGTACTTGGCATCTTCTTGTAATTAGTAATACAAAACTATATTTTGAAGAAAGACTTTTTTTTTTTGCCAGTCCTGGGGCTTGGACTTAGGACCTGAGCACTGTCCCTGGCTTCTTTTTGCTCAAGGCTAGCATTTTGCCACTTGAGACACCGCACCACTTTTGGCCTTTTCTATATATGTGGTGCTGAGGAATCGAACCCAGGGCTTCATGTATAAGGCAAGCACTTTTGCCACTAGGCCATATTTCCAGCCCCATGGAAGACTTTTGTAATGTAGAGATACCAGCTAAGAATGACCAAGGAATCTCTAACCAAAGTTATCTCTACCAAAGTTATAAACATGGCCAGTGCCACTACAAAGCTACCAGTAAGGAAACAGGGCATACTCAGGAAAGAGAGACAATTAGAAAGCTGGATTACACATAAGGAGCTCAGCCTTTTCAATAAGTAGTTAGAGCATGGAGGTCTACAGGATTTTCACTACCAGCTCTCTCTGCCCACCATGTCTCTTTCTCTGTGGACAAACAAAAGATAAGACAGTCTTATAGGGAAACTCCAGCCAACCCGTGGGGGCAAGTAGAATTTTTATTCCAATATTCCCAGGTTTCATGCTTGTTAACTCTAGTTCTTTAAATCAGTAAGAAGGTAGAATTTTTTTTATTTTTTTCTTAGTTTGAGTTCAATCATCTCCATGTGTATTTATCTAGTTATGCTCCAATGTTCATGTATTCGTGTATGCTCACAGAGTTTTGATATTAAAAGTAAGCAACTAAGTCAGGAAAGAAAATAGCTACCGTCTATCCACCAAAAAGAGTATTTTATATGAATGTTACTAGCATGAGTTTTTGTGTGAGCACTTTTGTTTTTGGTTAGTCATGGGGCTTGAACTCTGGGCCTGGCCACTGTCCCTGAGCAATTCAGCTCAAGGTTAGTGCTCTACTACTTGAGCCACAGCACCACTTCCTAGCATGAGTTTTTAAGCAAAGACAGGCACTACATTGGAAACAGAATCGTTCTCTTTCAACTATTTTTATGCTTTATATGGGGCTGCAAAGGTGTTTAATCACTTAGTCAATTTAAAAAATCTATGCAAAGATATGAGCAATAAATGTGAAGGGCAAGGTATTGATTCGATTTAATTGGATGAACATTTATTGAGCTACTATTATGTGCTGACCTCTGCAACAGGCACCAACTAACATGGTTCCAGATCTTGATGTGTTTTCATCCTAAGAGAGTTTCCTAAACAAAAGTATAGTAAGAAAATAATAGTAAAAAAAGAATAATATAAATAATCCAAACACTAAAGAAGTATTTGGTAGGTGTGTGTTTGCACAGACAGATCACATAGTTAGATGTATTCATTTAAATGTATGTATTATATTTGTAGATGTATGCTGAATATAATTTCCAGTGAAGATAAAGTTGGGGAATGGGTGAACACAGTAGCTCCGACAGTCATGTAAGGTTTATTTGAGAAGGTGACATTTTGGAGGAATGTAAGCGAAGTGCAGGGCTGAGTTATTGGAGGACCTGGAGGAGTTGGGGGGGGGGGCCGCCTGCGGGGGTCTGCTGTATGTTTGGTATGCACAGAAACCAGGCAAAGGCCAGTGCAGCTGCTGGTATGTGATGCAGAAGAATGCGATACAAAGCCAACGTAGCAATTCGTGACCTGTGAGAGCCTTGTTGAGACACATAAAGATTTCTTTCAGAGGATGATGGGAAATCACTTAAGGGTTCTGAGCAGATAAGTGACATAATCGGATCTATGTCTTCCAAATGTCACTTTGGCTGCTTTGACAGGGAATTGAGGTGAGGAGGGTGAGGGCAGCAGGAAGGAGGCCAGAGCAGAGATCAGCACAGCCAGCCCAGTCAGAAAGAATGCCAGCTTGGATTAGGGTGGCAACACTAAAAGCAGTCAGGGTAGAGATACGTTTGAAAAGCAAATCCTGTGGAACTTACAGATGAATTAAAAGGTATGAAGGAAAGAGAATCAAGGATGAATTATTTCTTGAACAATTTTCTGAAAAGTTCAGCTTAAAATTGCAAAGAAAGAATTTTGTAAGGTTTATCATAATTTCCACTTTGGGCTCTTGCTATCAAGATGCTTATTAGGCCATCCAACAATGCAAATCGATTTTTCATAAATGATAGTTGACACAAAATGGGCTAGAGAAAATTAGATAATCATCAGTAAGTGTATGATATTTAAATCCACGGGACTAAGTGACATGACCTAGGGCATGACTATAGAATAATGAGTTCACATTTAAATTATATCACATATTGGAAGTAAGACTTATCAAAGATAACTTTAGGAGTCTTGTCATAGAGAAAATGATGACTTTCCATGTTTAACAGTATTGGAGATGGTGGAAGAGGTCTATACACACAAATACTTGCACACTGATACAAATGCATATAAATATATATACCTCAACCACTTCCTATCATCTCACCCATACAAACTAGCCATCGTGTTTTGTTTTGTCCTTTGCTATATTTCCTCTTTCACTTACATTTATTTATTTTAGAAGAACTATAGCAATACCAAACCTAGACTTCTCCTACTCAAGTATATATCAGATGCATGTGAGAGACAATAGTAAGCATGACTATATCATGTATGGGACAAAAGAGACAGGATCTCCCAAGAGTATAATTGTCATGTGATGGAAGGGACCACAACGAAAGACAGGATAAATATTTGCTGAATGAATAAGTGAATAAGGAGAGGTATTTTACATATAGACTCCAGTCTGAAATTATAGTTATTACTCACCAGGGGGAATATAGTCAAATTTTCCCCATCCTTATTCAAGCTCCTTAGGATTAGTATTGGGCTGACACTTTCTCTTTTCTTGGGTAAATAAACTACACATCACAGAAAGCCAAAGAAGGATGTATATTTTCTAACAAGTTGGATAAGAAATGTACGCACTGCCTTACATATGAAACTGTGACCCCTCTGTATATCACTTTGACCGTAAAGAAGTGAATTTTAAAAGAAGGATGTATATTTTCTTAACAAATTCCCCATGACTGAATTCATATTAATAAAATTGCAGAACTGTAATAGGATTTCAACAATGGTTTATTGTTTGGTACTTGAACATTTAATAATTAGCTCCTCTGTCCATTGGCTATAGCTGATAAGAGTGTGCTTTCTTCAATGTTGTTATTTTCAGAAATGATCATTCTGCAAAAGGGTCAACAAGCAAGAAGTTCTGCAGAGTCAAGGATGAAAATGAGATTATCAAACCTATGTTGATAGTTGTTGCCCTACTGACAAAATATTATTTGCAAGCTGATATCATTTCCTTTTTTTATGTATATAGTCATGATATAAGGGTGCTGTATATAATGATACAGTGAGATTCTTCTACAACATGCTGGTACTTTATTCAGGATTGAAATAGCCTGCTTCACCCACAGGCAGCCTTACAATGTAAGTAAATTATCATCCAGTGTGTGCACAAGCTGGCTCTGACAAAGACTGAGGACACCCTGCATCTCAAAGCCATTTTAGGAGGTCTCCAGAGGAGACTTCAGTCTTCAGTAGGAGAAAAGGAGCAGGAAGTGAAACAATGGGTTAGAAGCCCACGTGTTGGGCAGAGTCTTTCTCTTTCCTCTTTTCGAGAAGGAACATCTTATTGAATTAGAAACTCCTGCAGTTAGTTAACTAAAAACTAGGAAGGATTCACTTCCCTTTGGCAGAAGGCAAAAGAGAAGGGAGAAGAGAACAAGGAACAGTTTTAAAGAAACACAGTTCATAGGCAGCCTCTGGAGTCTAGGAGAGACAAAGAAATGGATCCTTTTCTGCAACCTCCAGAAGGATCACAGCCATACTGACACTTAGATTTCAGCCTGGCAAAACCCATGTGGGTCTTTTGACTTTAAGAACTATAAGTCAATGTATTTGTTTTGTGTTAATCTGCCACACTTGAGGTAATTTGTGGTTGAAATCATAGAGAGCTAATTCAGGAAGAACTCAACTGAAAGTTAACTGTACATTAAGGTGCATCTTGAAGGTAAAACAAACTTAAAAAGCATTTCTCTCAACATCTTTCTTTTGGCCACCTTCTTTATCTTAACATTTCCTGGTGACTATCTACACTCTCAAATTATATTCAAAGCAGGACATTATGATACTAATCAGTTGTGTAGTCACAGAAAATTACTGATCCTCTAAGTCTGTTTCCATTTCTGTAAAACAGGGCCAAAAAGCTTTTACTTAAGCTTTTTTGTTTTAGTGGAGGAAGATGGAGTTGGAGTTACACAAGGATGGTACAACTTAATATGCTGATTCTTTCAAAAATAACTGTTTAAAGAAAATTGAACTATACTAGGCATTTTGTTAACCTTTCAAAATGCATTACATTGACAGTATGTAACTTCTACCTTGAAGAAGTTTTTGATCTCACGTAGTAGGGATGTTCAGGAAATGCTAACTTCACGGTGCTGACCCTTTGGAAAGCAATAGCATCAGTTCTCAGGTTATTTGTACACAGAAGATATTCATAAATATTAAGCTAATCAAGACTGGTGAGTTGCTCAGTACATTGAAAAAACAGTATTATGGGGCTGGGGATATAGCCTAGTGGCAAGAGTGCCTGCCTCGGATACACGAGGCCCTAGGTTCGATTCCCCAGCACCACATATACAGAAAACGGCCAGAAGCGGCGCTGTGGCTCAAGTGGCGGAGTGCTAGCCTTGAGCAGGAAGAAGCCAGGGACAGTGCTCAGGCCCTGAGTCCAAGGCCCAGGACTGGCCAAAAAAAAAAAAAAAAGAAAAAACAGTATTATGTATGATGTTTGTATCCAAAGTAGGACTATAAATGCACACCTATCTTCTCCACATTGTACTTCATTCATCTGAAGTGTTAGAAATTGAGGGAAACCTGCACTGTGTTATGTATCAGCTGATAGCGAACTTAAAGAATTGCATTAATCCTCTGTTGAATGCCTTTTGGGGGAACTCCTGTATAATAACAGAATGCAACTACTTGTCTTTTCTGGTCCCTGTCCAGAGCAGTATTAGTGTAGTAAGTTCAAACAAATGAACTTCAGTATTAATGAACATTGGCTTTAATGTCAAATTGACACGGGACAGTTTACAAAGACAAGAAAGTTTCCAAGAAGAGAGCAGATTTTTACTTTGATTTTCTCTGATATTTTTCAATGTCTTTTCCCACCAAAACAGCAACATACATTCATAGAAGCTGCCAAAGGAAAACAAGAGTACAAATAGAGTGGTACTGAAGAGCCAGACTAAAGCCATTTTTAAGTCAGGCCCCACTTTACCACGCGAACCTGAGATAAGCAGGCCCTGTGAGCAAACCCAGGACAAGCTTATTAGGGCCCAGCTGGTCAAGAACTCTAACCGCCAGGGATTGCTTAACTCTAACCGCCCCCAGAATGCCTCGAGCCCTGAGCCAATCAGATTTGTACCTGTGTCCTAATCTTGCTTGCTTGAACACCGGATTGCTGTAATGTTTTTTGTCTTGCTTGAACACCTGATTGCTGTAACTTTTTTTTTTGTCTTGCTTGAACACCTGATGGCTGTAACTTTGTTTTTCGCCTTTATAAGCTCTGTGCAATCGCAGCTCAGGGCTTCCTCCTAACCTGCGCTGTGTGGGTGGATAGAACGAGGCCCGAGTTGCAGGCCGCCTGAATAAAGCCTTGCTTTTGCATTTTGGAACATCTGAGTCTCGGTGACCTTCTTGGTGGTCTTCTCGCGACTTGGCATAACAGTACTATGTGGCTTAAGTAAATTAAATGAGCCTTGAAGCCTAGGTAAGGACCAAGTTGAACTTCCTGGAAGATAAGATGAAAGTACAGTTCAGTGAAAAGTCACTGAAATGAATACTTCCTATTTGAAGGCAACATATATTTACAGAAAGTGAAATCTTGGTTAAAACATTTTGAATCATGTCTAAGTGTTCCCTATAAACTACAGAGATTTTGCTTGATTTACTTGATTCAATCTCTAGGCCTTTCCCCCCTCTGTGCTAATGACAAACTATCCATCATCAGAGCTGTAATCAGATTTTACAGAAGGCCACAGACATCATTTTCAATCACTTGAACTGTACCAGCCTGTTCCTGCCTTTATGAATCATAGAAATTAATATGGAAAGATTTTTTAAATGCATTTCAAGAAAATTAGCGTGTTGTGATTATTTTTCAGCTCAGAGCTCACCATTTTATAAAGTGTTATACAAAGTCTTTGTTGTATCTGCTAAGAGCTTTACTGTTGAGGAAGGAGAAGACTAAAAGAATCCTTACTTAACACTGGACAGATAATGTATCAATTCACAACAGAAAGCTTAAGATAAAGCTTTTATGCATTCATATTCTACCCCTCCATCTAGTTATTTCCTGAACAAATAGCTCCTAAATTAGGCTTTGAGGTAGGCAGCAATATATATCTTCTTCATGAAAAAGAAATTGTTTTCAAGTTGGGCTCCTTTCACAATTTTTCAGTCATTTTTTTGTCTTTTTTCACACCTTTTAACTCTTTTTTATTATTGTTGTTAAGTAGTTATAAAAAGGTAGTTTCAATTCAATGTGGCACTTTGTGAGTACAATTCATCTTGATCATTGTCACCCCTTTCATTATAGCCATTTTAAACTCAAACTTATTTCAATGTGAACAATAATAATTTTGAAATTTTAACCACAAGTTTTTCTTTCTCAAATATTAGTCCAATTATCTAAATGAGATATGCTATTTTTTTCTGTTTATGTACCTATTACATGCCAATTATGATATCATCCTTGCAGGCAAAAAAATGGTTTTTAAACTGTTTAACACTAGCTTATATTTTAATTCCTATGATGATAAATAAGTAACATTCCATATGTTATTTGACTTTCTGTGAATATATTATTAATTTTTAGTGGTTTCAAAAACTGAGCCTAAATTCTCTACCTTGTCACTTAATGTCATAGACATACTATTGTGGATATTTTCAAGACAGCATCTAATGATTTCAATATCTGACTCCCATGGTATCTGATTCTATTACCCATTTTTTTTGCCTTAGTTTTCAATTAAATCTTGCCTTCTCATGAACATCTTTTGTCATTTTAATGCTGAGAAGAGAGTATTTTGTATGAAGCATAGTCTCAGTCTCTGATTGAAATATTTAATTTGCTTCGCGGCAAGTAGCTAGGCCAGAGACTGTCTATATTCAGTTAGAGATTTGAAAAAATTGTAAATTTAGCTTCAGTCCTGAAAAAGGCAATACATTTCATTTACTTTCATTCCTAGAATGTAGCATACAGAAATTCTACTTAAGTCTTGTTAGAATATTTCATCACTGATGAGCCAGGAACATCAGTGTTATTTTTTTTTCTGCTTGCTATTATAAGATTATTTAATGTTTGCTTCACATCAATTAAGATTTAGCAATGATCTCAAGTAGTTTCTTAAAAGGCTAACCATAGAACACCTCACTTTGGGGCATCTACCCAAAAGATTACAAGCAAGACTGCACTAAAGCCACCAGCACAACTATGTTGATTGCAGCACAATTTGCCATCACTAGATGCCCCTCAGTAGATGAATGGATCAAGAAAATGTGATTCATATACACAATGGAATTCTATGCCTCTATTAGAAAGAATGACACTGTCCATTGGTAAGAAAATGGAAGAACTTAGAAAAATAATACTAAGTTAAGTGAGCCAGACCCAAAGAAACATATGATTTATGGTTTTTTCAATTGGTAATAATTAATACATGTCTAGGATAGTCCTAGTAGAAGATCACAACAGCTCAATAGCTATGTACATATGCACACATAAAATGATGCTACGTGAAATTAACCCTAAGGTATAGAAATAAGTGGTTTACCATTGTCATTATTTTCAATGTATCATCTGAAATTAAAAGAAAAGACCTCAAGTTAGAAACAGCCCTGAAAATCAAGCTCAGTTTTAATTCCTTGCTTCTGCATATTGGACTGACAAATTATTGTTATCTTTAATAACTTTCTTATTTCTTCAGAGAGAGAGAGAGAGAGAGAGAGAGAGAGAGAGAGAGAGAGAGAGAGAGAGAGAGTGTTGTTGTTGTTGCTGTTCATGGGGCTTAAACCCAGGGCCTAAGCATTGTTCTTGCACTTTTTTCCTCAAGGCTAGCATTTTACTGGAGCCACAGCTCACTTCAAGCTTTGTAGTTGTTTTCTTTGGGATTTTGGTGCTTAATTGGAGATAAGTGCTCAGGGTCTTTCTCCCTTGGGCTGGCTTCAACCCCAAATCCTCAGACCTTAGCCTCCTGAGTAGCTAGGATTATAGGTATGAGCCATTAGTTGGATCACTTTTAGTACTTTATTTCACATTATCCCAGTCTGGGGAGTTGTCCACAAACCTGCAACAGAACTCCAAGCCTAACTAAACTAACTTTACATTTAACTTTATGATGTAATTATGTCATAGAAGTAGAAAACATCCTTTACTGCAACCAATGCCCTCTTCACCATCTCATTCTTCTGAAGATTCTCATTTGAAAACTGCAGGTGTACTGGGTTCTTTTCCTCATAATAACATCTCTTTGAGAACATTTATGTAGAAATTAAAAGTTATTTGTGTTTCATCAGCTGCTTTTTTTCCCAAACCTGAGTTCTCCAGATTCATGCCTTCCTTAGAATTATGGAGGTATCCTCTGACAAGCTATTTCTTGAGGATTATAACTTTTCCTTGTTAGCAAAATTTCTGCAAAACACCAAGATAAACCTTATGTACTTGAGAGTCTTTGATATTTTTCCAGTTTCAAAAGGCACTCAAACAGCATTTTAAATTTAGCAGTAGGATAAAGTATACCTTTGGAAAATTAACTTTCATACGTAGATGTATCATTTGTTTTTATTCTGAAGCAAATCACATAACTGTAAAATGATCTTTGAATTCTATTGGACCATTTAATATTCTGGACAACTGGAATTTGATGTGGAACACTACAGAATGATTTTGGCTCTCATTGGTAGCAAGGCTATGTCATGTGATGTGGTCAACTCTTGTGAGCTTAAAAATAACTCATGATCTAAATCACCTCCATTTCTGAAAGTTGTTGAAATACTTAAGAGAAGAAGTAAATTGTAAGCAAAATGCTGTATGAAGGCAAGTATAAAGAAAATTATCTAATGCATGGATAATCTACAATGCTCATTTGCTTTAAAGACAAATACACTTTGTTGTAAATAGAAATCCAATGCTTTTAGCAGAGTAGGTGCTGACAATCTAAAATGAATTGGGGCAAAATGTCCCCAACAAATATATTAATCAATGGATATTATTCTTTTATTGCATCATCATATTATCAAGTATAGTTGACTTAATTCATCAGACAAAAGAAATCTGCTATTTTCTCCATATAAAGAATGAGAGACTAATGTTATAAGATGTGTTACTCACTGTTATCGAATTATGCAATGTTAAACTTTGAAACCATTCTAAAAACTAGTTACTTGATAGTTTAAATGGAAAAGAAATTGGAAATAGTCCCTTCAATTTCATATCCCTTTCATAGTTTTAAATTTTAATATCACAAAAGAAATAATATACGAAAAAATTTAAAATAGCATTTTATGGAGACTTGATGATTTATTTTGAAAGCTTGATTCTCATTGGTTGAAACTTTGGGGTCATGTAGAATTCATTCACATTTAATAAGGAAATATTGCCTTTGAAAAAGAAATTTTTTTTTTTTTTTTTTTGCCAGTCCTGGGCCTTTGACTCAGGGCCTGAGCACTGTCCCTGGCTTCCTTCTGCTCAAGGCTAGCACTCTGCCACTTGAGCCACAGCACCACTTCTGGTCGTGTTTTTTTTTTTTTTTTTTTTTTTTCTGTATATGTGGTGCTGGGGAATCGAACCCAGGGCTTCGTGTATACGAGGCAAGCACTCTTGCCACTAGGCCATATTCCCAGCCCTGAAAAAGAAAATTTTAAGTGAGCTTAATAGTTCTGTATGTTAGGACAAGCAAATCATATTTTCTAACGTATTCATTATGATCATTCTGTGTAGCTGTCAATTTAACTTATAAAAACAAGGAAACAATACCCAATGTAGTCAACTCCTTCCTAGGCATAAACATACTCCCCCCCAAATTAGAATTCTTTTAAAAAATAAGATCTAAGTTTATCAGAGGGCCAATTCCATGGTCATTTAATCAATCTTATAATAGGTCATGGTCAGAATAAGTTTTTGAGGGCTTAGCATGGTGCCATATGCCTATGGTCACAGTTACTCCAAAGATGGAGACAAATTCTTACCAAAGTATGTGACTGCCAATCTGATGTCACACGTGATCAAAAGGCATCAAAATTAGGGGGAAAGAGATTCATTTAAAGAATTAGAATATTAATGGCAGAGGATTTCCATTAGGAAAATAGGAAGATATTTCCAGTAGGGAAATACCTTCAAAATTCTGAGGAATAATGTTGTTATAGGCATGCCAGATTGTCGAGATATTTTTAGTAATGGTAAAAAAAATAATAACACATGCTGTGTACTCTGTCTCAAAATGCTTTTGGGAAAAATACAAGAAAGAAGACAAAACAAAATGTAGGAAATTAGAGAGTCAAGAAAGAAGACAGGCAGAGAGACCTGTTATTGTTTAGATAATGGACTGTAAGGAGATGATAGGACTGTGTGGGGAGGGCAATGGGGTGGGGGAGGTGGTAGGGGAGGATTCAACTCTGAGGATTTCTATGTGAAAAAGAGAAGCCTGGATCCGGTAGCATCCAGACTTTGTCTATAATAGGTAAAAATTATACTTTTTTTTTTTTTTTTGGCCAGTCCTGGGGCTTGGACTCAGGGCCTGAGCACTGTCCCTGGCTTCTTTTTGCTCAAGGCTAGCACTGTGCCGCTTGAGCCACAGCGCCACTTCTGGCCGTTTTCTGTATATGTGGTGTGGGGAATCGAACCCAGGTCCTCATGTATATGAGGCAGGCACTCTTGCCACTAGGCCATATCCCCAGCCCTTACTTTCTCATTATTACCACATTCATTAAGTCATTTATTTGTGTCAATCTGGATTTAGAACTATTTGTTTTACACCTTACATTATAATCTATCATACTTTGTTTTACATTTGTGATCCAATATGGATTTGCTGAGTTTTCCTAGTTCTTGCTTTAGGGATCTCTCTTGTGGGTATCAGTATGCATTCAACACCTTTACTTTCACTCCTTCAGGCTTCTGAGCTACATTTTGATCTACAAGGGAATCACTTTAAGCCACAAAAAAAGCAGAATTTAAGATGAAACCACCCCGATGTGTCACCTGCAAAATATTATTCAGCCATGATAAATGCTGGATATTAAGTCAATGAAGAAAGTGATGAATTGTTCAATAAAGAGTAGGTATTAGTTTCCTCTTAGCTCTGCCACGGATTGCTGTAAACTTCATGGCTTAGCCAAACACAAATCTATCTTTTCTTAAAATTTTGGTGGTTAAAGGTTCAAGACAAGGCTTGGTCATATAAGTTCAAGGGTCTATGGAACAGAAGTCCTGGTACAGGTCCCAGGAATCCATTTCCTGCTTTGTTAAGCTTCTAGACATTGTTTCTAGACAATGTTTCTTAGTTGATGGGGTTCCTCCATTTCTTCATGTGCAGACTTTGTCTTCTGCTTCCCTCCGAATTTGGCACTCTTATCTATTATGCCTATTATATCTTATCTATTATAAGTACTCCTGCTAAGAGTAGTTCCTCCCAAATAATCCATGGTAATGTCTCAGTTAAAAATCCTGAATTTAATCATATCTTGCATACTTCCTTCTTCCACATAAAGCAATGCACTCACAAATGGGATCTGGATATCTTTGGGTAGTAATTATTCTAGTTATTATTTGATGTCAAAGAAAATTCCCAAACACTTGAAAACTGTAAGCCTCACACTGTGTACTTTAACAAATGGTACACCTTAAAAATATGAATGTTAATCATAATAATCATGTCATTCATAAATATTTTTTGCTACTGGGAAGAACCTCACTAAACCTGACAGAGGATTAAAATCAATATGAAACTTGTCTTGAAAGTTTTTGGAAGTTCCAGGGAACTCAGAGCCTCATGCTTCCTAAGCAGGTGCTCTACCATTTGTGGCAGTTCTAATAAATGGAGCCAATTGTGGTGGTTCACACCTGTAATCTTACCTGCTTTGGAGGCTGACACAGGGATAATTTGGTTTAAGGCCATCCAGTGCAAAATTTGTCCATGAGACCTCCTCTCCAACCAATATCTGGCAGGGCAGTATACCTTTTTCATCTCAGCTATGGTAGGAAATATGAAATAGGAGGATCGGGTAAACTGATAGATATATATATTCAAATTTTAGTATTATTTACTATAAAATGAATTATCTGATAGATATATGTGTGTATGCATGTACACGCACACACACACATATATATGTATGTATATATATATATATGCTTCAAAATTAATTATTTTACACAAGAGGAATCTGACCTGCTTGATGTTATACACACTTCTCTGGACTTGGTGAAAGGCAACCTCATTCAAATGAAGTTATTTATAAAATCATACTTTTGTGTCTTTATATCATGTGACAGTTTGAAGCATGCTCATTAACTTCTATGTTTATTTCCCAGAAGATTATAGGAAATCAAATTAGTAGAATGCCAGTATTTTATAAAGAAAAAGTAATTAAATTGCATTATAATAGTGCCAAAACAAACAAAAATATGATTGGCCAGAATTCAATGGATTCATGTCTTCCTAACAGCTGGACAATTTACAAGCAATAATGCAGACCTTCTTCACCAACCAATGTGCTTAATTGAATTCTACATTATGTAGGATAGAATTTTCTAGTCACTGATTGGTATTATATTATATCATTGTCCAACTCTAAAAATCAAGAGACCTGCCTTCAACTCTAACAACTGAACACTGAATAACAAGGCGAATAAATTATCAAGCCTCAGAAGCCTAGCTTCAGTAATGAAATCCTTTGTTACTTTTCAAAAGTAATCCTTGGGAAATGTAGAATGGGAAACAATACTTTCATTGATGAGAAATGAAGATTACCCTCTCTTTTTCAGGATGAACATTTATGAGAACAAATAGCAAAAAGGAATAGCACAATGTCAAAGTGAAATAGTGAGAGCACATAAGGACATAGCAGAAAAGTTCCTCTCTCTAAAATCTGACTTCTGTTAAGAATGAGCAAAAGGTCTTCCTTTTAGTATATTTCATTGTCAAATAAATTTATATATGCTGCTGCTTGTTTAATTTTCTACTTCTCAATTATGTGACTTATACAAGTTAATGCGGTAAGGATAATACGTTAGATTAAAATCCCCGAAGACATTTTTGTTAATATTAACTTTCTACTGCTGCATTATAAATTGACATGTATTCGATGACTTCAAGCATAGCACAATTATTTTTTTTAGGATTATAGAGACCAAAATCTTAAATATGGCTTGATTCAGTCTTTCCTTGGGGTTTCAAGAGGCTACAGTGTAAACATCAGACGGATTGGAAAAGAATCGACTTCCAAGCTCATCAGGTTTTCACCAAATTCCCTTTGGCTGTCTGACTGATAGGAAGGAGAGATTGGGCTGCCTGTCAGTTGGAGGCAACCCTCATCTCCTAGTGGCCACACATGGTTCTTGCATGCTTTAATTCCTCAATGCCATTTAGACTTCTCCAGCATAGCTAGTTACTTCATGTGTAGGAGGCAAGCACTCTTGCCACTAGGCCATATTCCCAGCCCCTAGTTACTTCATGATGTTGACAAGAATCTCAGACTGTCAGGTAGAGTCATTGCAATGTGACATAAGCTAATGAGAGAAGTCACATCTTATCACCTTTGTCTTACTCTTGATGTTGTTGAGAAGCAAACCACAAGTCCAACCTGCACTCAGAGGGAAAGGAATAACACAAAGGCATGGATATTAGAAGGAGGAACCATTGAGGGAAACTGAGATCTGCTCACCACGCTTGTCTTTGAATAAGTTCACATTGAAAAGGTCTTAGCAAAGACCAAAATGTTTTCTTTAAACCATCTGTACTCAGAGCAACACAAATATTTTCAGGACTCCTTTTGTGCTTCAGTAACTAATGGGTTTTGCTTTCTTCAGAAATCACTGCCATAACAGCCAGATGCTTGGTGCTGACAGGCCAGAGCTCTACCAACCTTATAGATTATATTCATATCATTCACCACCCAATCCCCTGAATGAGGAATAGAAATGCAACTCATATGAAGAAATTAAGAGAGCAAGCCAAATCAGATTGTTGTGTTCTAGGCATAACTTTATTTTCTTTCTCAAACTAGTAGGCTAAGTCTTTGTTGACTTGAGAACCCAATGAATTTGAAGTAAAAATAGAACATTTCTTCTCATTTTCTTTTCTTTTTTTCAACGGTCATGTGAAAATGTGCACACCTGTGCTATGGCAGTTAGGGATAAGAAACTTATCTGTCACCTGTACATTTCTATAAGGAAGCAAATGTCCAGACATTTCCTCAAGTGCGCAGAATACTTATAAAACTTATAATTGTTCTCTTCCATATGAGTGAATCAATTACTCATCAAATTGAAGTCTCAAATTGATCATCTAATGAGGCAAAAACAAATATTTATTGCTGGTTCTTACCTAATATTGAAAATTTTCCCAATACAACCTTCAGTTCTGATAGAAGTGGTAAAAATCTTAACAGGGAAATCCTGAAACTCTCCTAGAACATAGAAAACTTAGGAATTCAGAAGACAAGGCAATCTAGATGCCAAGAAGTAGGTGACAAGTTGCATAATTCTTTTTCTTTTAATTCTTGAAAGTATACTCTATAGTGACTTATTTGAGACATACGCAAAGACTTAATTCTCAATACTCTAAAGTCCAAGTAGCATAAAGCAGGTTTAAAAAATTAATCTCCTTTGCTCATTGAGAAGATCAGCAGGATAAAACAGGGCTGTGAACATCTTACAACCCACTTGCTATGCAAACTCTTGGCAGCCTCCAGAGATGAACACATTCCAATAGGTATTATCATAAAAGATAAGTTCTTAAAACCTAAATGGGGAAAAGAATCACTGTAGCATAAGAGACATATTTTCTGGCCCAAGTTGCAGATGGACTTGGGTAAAAGAAGTCAGGGGGGGGGAAAAGTATAGGAAATGTGTTTAATTAAAGGCAGGGTGATTGATTCCATTTCAGTGGTTCCAATTATTGGCTGAACAGCGATGTCTGCATATGGTAGTTCTCAGTTCTGAAAGCCCATTAGAATCATTCTGAGGGGGAGAGGGGGCTGTGCCTTAAAACTTGTAATCCTAATAGCAGAGTAATTATTTTATCATTGGACTCCTTTCCCTTCTCTTGAAATTCATTTAGCTTTCTGTTTGTGGTGTCCATGAATTCCCCTAATAATCTTTAGTTAGTCTCATCACACTCATCCACATCCATGTGCGGGCTTTCTATCTTTTCATTCAACCTATCTAAAGCTGTTTATAAAGAAAGTATTTTGAGATCTTCTAGATATTTCATTGACTGCTCTATTGCCTGGTTATTCTGAGTGGGTGCTGAGGTTCCTTGACTAGCCATTTTCATTGTGTTTCTATGGTTTGTTCTGCCCATTTGGAAACAAAAGCACCACAACAGAATACAATTTAGAGTCAAAAAACAGACTTTAGAAGTTCAAAACAAATTCTCCTTTTGAACTCCAAGAAATGGAAACAAAGGTATTTTATTGTCCTGTTTTCAGTTATTTCTTTTTACTTTCTTTTTTTTTTTCTTCCTCCTTGGGTTTATTCCCTGTTGTCACTGTTTGTGATTTCTGTACCCTTTGTCTTGAATATGTCCAGGGGGAAAATGTTACAGAAAATGAGGAAGTGGGTAACACTATTCAAAAAGAAGTATACTTATTACCTTATTTATGTAACTGTAACCCCTCTGCACATCACCTTTACAATAAAATTTAAATTAAAAAAATTAAAATTTAAAAAATCCTAATAAAAGAGTCTAATCCAGACTATGTCAGCTTCTCTGGAGGTGAAGGATCTGGAAAGCACTCTGGATGATTGTAATGTGCAGCTACAGTGGAAAACAACAAGTTTAAATGAATTCAAATACCCTCCAAAGCATTAAGCCTTTCAAGCTATGCTTTGGAATGTGGATCAAATCTATAAAAACAACATCCTGCTTCCTGAGGGTAGTACCCCAACAAATTTCTGTATGTTCTCCGAGTGATTGTGGTGTAGCTATCTTGGGTGATATGAGACCATTAGCTTTTGGTAATTGTAAGGTCTGCCCCAGAGGGCTCCATGCAGATCCGCCCCCCATCCACCACCCCTAGTTAAGGCTCCACCCAGTTGCCTGGGTTACCGGCATACCTGGAGGCAGTTACCTCCCTCTTCCCTGAGGTCGCACCGAATTCACTGGGCACACCCTTCTGCCCCTGCCCTAGATAAGGCTGGGCCTAGTGGGGATCACCCTTTTCTCCCTTCTCTCAGGTCATGCATCACCTTGGCCACAGGTCAGCAGTTCGGTAATAAACTTTCATGCTTGCCTGCCTGAATATGGGGTGGCATTCTCCTTTACTGGTTACCTACTATAGAAACCTAACAGAAACCACTGTCCACTAACCATTGTGTGGGGGCAGGCAGAAGGGGGGGGGGATTCCAGATGCAATGTGGTATCTTGGGCAAGTGCCCATTATATACTAGAATGGCTGTTGGCTCAGTAGCCTCCACATTGCTTAGAATGTTCCTTTCCTAGACAACACAAGGCCCATTTAGTAAAGGCAGTGAGTAATCAGCCTCTACCTCCCTTTACCTTGACGTGGCATTCCTTTGGGCAGCTACAACCATATACAACAAGATCCCCTTAGAGTGACATTCAGGTCTGGGCAGCTGCAGGACCCCTTATATACTACTTGGGCAGCTGCCATAAATCCTAGCCTGCCATGATGAAGCCCCTGGTCCGCACATCCACACTATGGTCTCTGCCTCCCAACCTCATAGGTTATATAGGTCACCTCAGACCATAGCTGACACTTCTCTTTTATGAGAAGGGGTCTTGCCCATCTCTTTGCTAGCTAGCAATAAACCTTTCCTTTGTCCTTTGTACCCATATGTCTGTGTGGTTTTCTGGTAAAGGCTAATTTACTGTAACAGTGGCTAAAATTTGTATTACATATATTTTGGGGTTTTCTTTCTTACAATTACTTGTTTTCTAGAGGGATCTTACTAAAGGGTATGAGGAATAAATTTGAAATTAAACAGAAAAAATAGAGATTTGTTGGTAAGATAACTGACATTTGGGGTTCTATCTGAGGTTAATTAACATTGAATTTATAGAAAAATCCCTTTCAACTCAAGGCAAAAAATTTTCAGATATCGGACAGAGAGAGAGAGAGAGAGCACTTAATATTTATGTAGAGAAATTTAGAAAATATTTGAATGTTGTCCACATGCTGTCTGGAAAGCCATTTATTAACTAGTATGATTCATTGCTTGGGGGTTCTGCAAAGAAGAAATTATAAAGAGAGTGTGAATGCAGAGAAAAAAATTACTGAGTGTATTTATTTTAAAAAGTAGCTAGAATCAGAACTCCTAGTTGAAGTGAGAAGGGATGGAGATATTTACAGAATAGGCATTAACATTGGAATACATTTTTTAAAAAAAATTAAGAAGAGTAAATATGCCTTTCACCACAGAACAGTGTGAGGTGACACAAAAAATGGGAGCAAAGAAATGACTGAATGCTAGCAGTTGGTATATTATCCCAGAGGCAGAAACAAAATTTTGAGAATATTTTCATGTTTATTAATGTGGACTACTCCACAAATGGATACATTTTATGTTCAAGTGTTGATGGAAGTAAATGCCAAAGGTTA
The DNA here is from genome assembly GCF_023159225.1 of Perognathus longimembris pacificus. Classification (NCBI taxonomy): domain Eukaryota; kingdom Metazoa; phylum Chordata; class Mammalia; order Rodentia; family Heteromyidae; genus Perognathus; species Perognathus longimembris. The sequence goes on along the minus strand of NC_063162.1, from coordinate 17,999,407 downwards.
CACAAGCATCAATATATTGGGTGACAGTTAATTAAACATTTATTCTGTCAAGGCAAAATTTATTCTGAGTCAAGGCAAAAATTTTTCAGCCATGGTGTGGAGAAGGAGAATAAGAGGAAAAGGGATCTTAATATTCACAGAATACAACTCTCATTAGGAATGTCAATTGAACAAGAGTAAGCCCATCTTCTAACATTAAAGTAGTAAAATAATTTTCAAATGACCTGTTATCATGCGTTTGGTACCATGTTAATGACATCATGTTTATATTTAGTTTGGCAAGAACTCTGCCTTCCCTCTTACTACATCTTTTCTCTAACACTCTATAAAAGACAAGTGTTAAAAAGAAAAAGTGAAAAGCAAGTACCAACTAGTCCTAATTGATGGCATGTTCCCCTACAGAAAATTACACTTACTACCAAGTTAACAACAAACATTTGCATTCCTATCAATTTACATTACATCAAAGTAGCAGTTACTATTAACTTTCAAATTTTTCATCAATCAATTAAATTATTTTTCATTTTATTGGCATTTTGTTTCTGTTTTATTCTCTGAGACAAGTGCTTGCTGTGTTTCTAAGGCCATCTTTCCATTAACAACCTCCTGCTTCAGCCTTCCCCTGGGCTTGGATAACAGACACCCGTTACCAGGCCCTTTCTTTAAGCAACTATAAAAATTGTCAGAGAAAATAGGTTTTGTATCACATACAGTTAGATACATATCTAATCATATGAGTAAGGAACAGAGAATGTTATAAGAAGCCAAAATGGGTTTTGTCTGCTTTTGAAGAAAAAAACCTCAAGGCTCATTAGCCAAAGAAAAACTTTTATTGCATCTGTCTCCATGAATTTATTCACTGGATTATGAATTGGTTAGCTGGCCAGTAAAATGGATTATTTTGAGACAAAAATGTTCACATTGAAATGGTTTAAAACCAGTAAAATCAAACATTTTCCATTGACTAGCCTTGCTTTGCCCTCAGAAACTGCTGGAAATGTGAGCAATGCAATTCTTTCTCAATATCTAAACCCAGTGAAGACATAAACACTTTCCACACTGGAAAGACTTCAAATAAAACTCAGAATATATTTGAACCACATTCCCTGCAATGCAAAATACTGTTCTTTAATAACATACCTGTTAGACCTTTCATTTTCCACCATATGTTTACTTCTTAAAAACAAATTGTTTTGGTTATGTAAATTTTAAATATATATAAAAATACAAAGAAAAGTTTAATGTACTATTCAATACCCATAACCTGTCTTCTATGTTTTTAACATGGAGCAAGTGAGTTTTGTGTAAACTTCCTCCACCCAACCAGAACGTATTGAATCGGATATAATTATAGAATTTCCACTGTCACTATTTCAGTATGTACCTTTTATAAACAGAACCTCATTTTTCACTAAAAGGTCTTGATATCAAACCTAAGATATTTCCAAATAGTGTAGTATCTCATCAAATATCTAGTACTTGTAAGAGTTCATTTTCTTATTTACTTTATAGTTGGCTTAAAATCACAATCCATACAGGTATTATAATTTAGCTTAATTATCTTTCACTGTTTGTTTGAAACAGAAAATTGATTATCTTGGTCTTTTCTTTTTTCAGGTCCTAGGTCTTGATTTCAGGACCCAGGTGCTGTCCCTGAGCTTTTTTTTTTGCTAGTGCTCTATCACTTTGAGTCACAGTGCTACTTCCAGATTTTTCTGAGTAGTTTATTGGAGATAGTCTGAAGACCTTTTCTGTCCAGGCCAGCTTTCAACCATGATCCTCAGATCTCAGCTTCCTGAGCAGATAGGATTATAGGCATAATCCACTTGTGCCTAGCTATCATTTTTGAGAGAATTACCTAAAAACTTCCAGATATGCTATATTCAATCTCCCCTATTATTATCATCATATACTGATACACTGGTATAGTATGTTTGTTTTAATTACTAAACACATATATAATTACGTATACATGTGCATAATTACATATAATGTCTTATATTATTACAAGCTAGTATACACATTTTGCAATTTAAAAGACCAAAACTGACAGGTGCTGGTGGCTCATACATGTAATCCTAGCAACTTAAGAGGCTGCTGAGATCAGAGTATTGCAGTTCAAAACCAGCTTGGGCAGAAAAGTCAGTGAGACTCTTATTTCCAATTAACTAACAAAAAGATAGAAGTAGAGCTGTGGCTCAAGTGGTAGAATACTAGCCTTGAACAAAAAAGCCTAAGGACAGTGCTCAAGCCCAGGCCTTGAGTTCAAGCTCCAGGTCCAGCAACAAATAATAATAAATAACAACCACCAAAAAGAAACCTTAGAGCTGAAGAATTAAATTACAATTTTCAAAATACAACTGAAACTTCAACAGCAGATAAAGACTAAGTAGAAGAAAGAATCCATGAACATGAAGTTAGGTCTTGCAAATGATTCAATCAGAGGGAGAAAAACAGAAAAATAGTGAAGAGGGACTTCAGGACTTACGAAATATAGTTGAATACACAAATAATTTTTTTTTGGCAGTTAAGAAAAATGGAAGACATAGAGAAGGTACCTGAGATAAATACGATTTTTTAAGGCTTAGTAGAACAACAGGCACCTGGATCCATAAAGTTCAAAAGTTCCCAATTTATTCAATCCAAATAGATTTCTACTCAAGGCACATGATAGTCAAATAAAGGAAAACACAGACTGAATTTTGAAAGAACCATTGAAAATGTGTGATGTTAAAGATAAGAGAGTCTTTCTCGATGGAAGCCCAACAAGATGAAACAACAGAATGACATGTTCAAAGCAGTCTGTATTCCTGATAGTGGTGCACCCATCAGGCTTTCTACTTGTGGATTCACGGTTATAGAACAACAGAAATACGGAATTATAGAATGAAAGCTAGATAACCACCCTAAAAATTTTTTCTCACCTAGTTCACCTATTCCACTCTTCTCAATCTCTTTGGCCTGGAATTCTTTCCAAGAAATCCTTGTTACTTTCTCATTATTACCACATTCATTAAGTCATTTATTTGTGTCAATCTGGATTTAGAACTATTTATTTTACACCTTACATTATAATCTATCATGCTTTGTTTTACATTTGTGATCCAATATGGATTTCCTGAGTTTTCCTAGTTCTTGCTTTAGGGATCTCTTTTGTGGGTATCAGTATGCATTCAACACCTTTACTTTCACTCCTTCAGTGTACGTTGTTTTGTTTCTTATGAGAACTTCATTGCTTTCTCTTGAACTAACAATCAGAATGTTGTATGTTTCTTGCCATTGTCTTAAAACCAGTCATGTATGCAGGTATTTTTGTTCTTTTGTGTATATAGCTATCAATAGCTAAAAATAAACTAAATATATGTTCACATTAATATCTCTTATTCTAACTTATTAGCATGTAAGTCAAGACGCCTTGACCTAAAATCCTAAAAAAAATTTTGTTCTGTAGTACAGACTGGCCTTGAAATAATAAACATCCTACCTCAGTTTACCAAGTACTGTGAGTACAAGTGTTATTCCACACTCAGCACCACATAAATTATTCTATCCATGTATCACACCAGCAAGAGGCCTAACTCCCACCACCTGCCATACATCCATTTAATTATTCCATTTGAGTAGATGTGTGTATTATGGTATCAGATTTGTTACCTCATTCCTATCAGAAACAACTTTGCCAACTAGAATGTAGAACTTATGCACAGTTTCTTTGCTTTGTTCTTCCATATTCCACTCTTTTCCAAAGTTACTTACATTAGCATTTCCACAGCAATCCCTTTGTAGCTGTTTTATATGTTTTAATACAGTTATGCTTTTGGGTTGCAGGGTGAATTTCACTACACAATTCTCATGACTTCTTAAATTTGTTAAATTTGCATACGTTAAGGTTCATTCTTTGTGCTATGAAGTTTAATAGGTTTTGAAAGGGGCATACTGTCATATATACCTTAGTACAGAATACAGAGGAGTTTAGAACCCTAAAAGTTTCTCTCTGCTTCATCCACTCACTTCTTCTCAGTTCCTCAAATTCCCAGCAATCCACGATCCTTTTACTATCTACATATTTTCCTTTTCTTTGTCATATGATGTGTTTTGAAATTTTGAGATTTTTTTTCAATGCTTTGCTTACCATATTTGAGCAAAATTATTTTCAACGGCAGTTCTTCATGTCGATGATTTTATTTTATTGTGGCCCCCATTCACCAATGACTCTCAACAAAACACATCCTTTTAATTTACACCTTTCTCTCTTCAGTATAAATTACTCTTGATGTAACCTCTTTTAAGGATCAAACACACCTTAAAACAAAGAAATACCTTTAGAGTAAGAAATTCTCCTTAAAATAATACAACAAGCAAGGGAAAATTAAACACTAGAACAAACCTCAAGTGGAAACAAAGCATCTACAGAAAACATTTCAAGAGAAGTCCAAATTCCTTCACCCAATTGAAGCGATCAAGTCTCTACTTTTCAAAAAAAAACCAGGAAGGAACAAAAGAAATAGCTTTTATGTGCTAGTCTCATCTGCATGCATTAGGCTCTTCATTCTTCTACACTGATAAAAGTTTCTCACAACAAAATTGTCTGAGACCTCAAATTAGTTATTTAAATTTAGCTTCACTTTAAACCCAAATGTGTCAGATTAGCCTATTCTTCCCGAAACTTGATACTTTGCCATTGATATTATTTTTTACTGTTTAAACCTTAAATAGTTTTCAAACCACAAGGCACTGCTCATTTTCCAGAAAATTTGAATTGATGTAAATTTCACTAGAGACCATCACACAGAATAAAGTAAAACCATAGTACAATCACTTGTATTCCATAGTCTATTAATTTGGTAATCCTATCAAAATGCTATTAAATTCCATCTGTCACAATTTTGTTCTTTATAAACCTCTTATATTTATTGTCCATGATTTTGTTACCTTTGAGAGTTTTTATGGGTTCTTCTTTTTATTAGTTGTTCCATTATGGAAGGATTGAAGTTACATTCACTGAAGCATAATTGCCACAATAATATTCTTTCTCATCTGAAAAAAATAGATACAATGTTAGCATTCAATTCTGTCATTTCCTAGTCTTCAGTAAATTCCCATAAATATCCATCAGCATGGTTCAGTAAGCTTTTCAACAAAATGCATTAACACCTTAGATGGTAGATCATTCAAAACTTGTATGCTTATTTTGCCCAAGCATATACTTACCTGCCTTTAATCAACAGCTATTTTTGAAAGAATTATGTTAAATTGAATTCCTAGAGTGGAAAATAATGATTTTGTGAAAAGCAATTTCTGTACATGAAATATAATTCCTATATCCACCCAATACAATGAGAAAGGCAGTATTCAGAGTGAACACACCAAGGGGTAACATACAGTATGATAGCCATTTTCAGATAATGCCAGCTCCCCATTAATTCTCTATGGGTGCCTTTCCCCCTTGACTGAAAGGAAGACATCCTAGTTATGTCTACAGATATATCATACTGCCTCTGAGTGTGAAGATGAATAGTATTTACTGGAATATGTAGTGAACATTATACTGACATATTGACATTATATTGAATATTGATAATTGTTTATCAAAATGTTATACCTATATCCATGACAGTGAATGTGACCTGGTCTAGAATAAAAAGAATTTTTGTGCCAACTGCCAGTGGCTCACTCCTATAATCCTATGTAGTTATGAGGCTGAAATCTGAAAATGAAGGTTTGAAGCCAGCAAAGACAGAAGAGACTCATAAGACTCTTACCTCCAATGAACCAGCAAAAAGACAGAAGTAGAGGTATAGTTCTAATGGTAGATGGCCAGCCTTGAAGGAAAAACTAAATAAAAACTGAGTTTAGACCCCAGTAAAGGCACAAATTAATTAATTAATTAATTAAGAATCCCTGCAAAAACTAGTAAGAAAGCTCTAGAGATGACATCAGCTTGATAGAGAAAGGCTTGAAACAGACTCACAGAGTGGAAGAATCCTGGATGTAAAACCCACAGTGGATTTATTCTACTTCAAACCAAGGAGCAGCAATGCTGGAGCCTATTTGTTGTTATAAAAACCATGAAAAGAATTTTCTCTCAGAGAATCTTCAAAAAACAGTCCTGCTTCTGTCTCAATGCTAAATTTCTCAAAACCATCAGAGAATAAAATTTCTGTGGCATTAACAGCTATATGGTTAGTGATAATTTGTTAGCATAGCTACTGAAGAAAAATAAAACTAGTACTGACACTTCAGAGATGATCTTTACTGCCCAGAGTTTTATAATTCTAAACAATAATAGCAACTGGTTGGTCCTGTTGTGTTCAAGTAAAAATGTGAAATTTCAACTCCAATTTGCACAAGTCTGTGATGTTTGTGATGTCTCCCAATTTCTTTCAGAATCATACTTTTAGGTCTACCGTCCAGTTGATTTGGCCTAGAAAGTTTGAGAAATAGAAGGAAGGCTCTCATTGGCTGTTTAAAGTGGTAGGGCACCTGCCTGCAGAAGTTAGGCCTTGAGTCCAAAGCCTAGTAGTAGCCCAAAGACGATGAGAGTCAGTTACTTTAACTGGAGGAACGACTGGTGAGATATTCATGCACTTAGTTACTTATTCGTTTTGCCAGATATTATTATAATCCTGATCTCTAGCCCAAATACCTTAATGGAGATTGACTCTCAATGAGGAATATACTTGTAAAATTTCAATATGATGAGATGGAGAAAGAAAATTAAAAGAAAAAAACTCAAAGGCCTCAACTGAACATAATTGCTCTATGAAGAAAGTAAAATTATCATAGATCATGGGTTGTATACATTTTACTGCATAAAGCAGCTCATCCAAAATTGTTCCTCTAGGTCCTTAATCCATGGTGGCTACAAACCCTTGATTTGTCACAGATCATTTGGTGCACTGTGACAGAGAAAGTAATCTCTCTGCCTTCAAAGTCAAGGCACTTGCTCTAAGTAAACTCTTTCTATTCTTACTCCTAGGTTAGAAACTGTGCTCATACTAAGACTACTGGAAAAAAAAATGATAGGCAGGATGGCAGAGATAAAAGGGAGATGACAGGACTAATGGGAGAACACAGAATCTATGCCAAAAATTATGTTCCAAGATGAGCCAAATAATGTGTAGATAAAATGTCACCATTGGTATACTAGTAAATGAAGAAAATAGAAGGAAATCACTACAAATACCAAATAAAAAGTATAAATATAAACTTGCAAAGTTAATTGTAGTGAATCATTTCACTATGGCAAATCAATATAATCAACAATGCATACTTGATGTTAAGCTATGAGATAGACATCATTTAGATTAGGGGTAACTAAAAGAGGGGATGTGAAGATACTTGAGAATAATGAGATACGTTTCTAAAGCATTATATGTCTTATCTGCCTTACCAATTCTTATAAACCAGCATCATTTGCAGTGAGTTTAAAACAATACCTTCAATAAATGATATGAGATTTTCTAAGAATATATTAAAACTCATACCATTATGTAATGACACCACAGGTATCTTTTCTTCCTTTATTGTTTGATTTTTAAATATGTTTTAAATATGTTTTCATGTGTCTAAAGATCCAGAGTGATTATTTATAGGGATTCTGAGTAAGAAAAATTTCTTTTTTCCTTATTTAATTTTACTTAAACAAGACATGCTTTCATGGAACTTGCTTGGGATTTTTTTTTTCATGTATCTGTAAATCTAAACTGCTGGTGATGAACCCAGAGGCAGTCCTGTGGACTGTGACGTAGAATTAGACCGCCTCTTAGGATTGGTCCCTAGGCCCTCCACCCTTGAAGGACAGCTCAGGCCTCCCCTCAGTCCCTAGCTAGGTGCACCTACACCCCTCCACTTCCTGCCACTTTAAAGGCCGAAGCTCCTCCCAAATAAAGCGAGATTGTGGGAGACCCTCTCCGAAGCTGTCTGATTGTCCTCCAGTAAAAGGGGGGCTGGGTGGGGGCGGTCCGCTAGGTCAGGGCGTGCTTCCCTGCCTCCTCCCGCTCTCCAGGAGAGCACTGGGGGCAAAAGGCCCTGACAAAAACTTTGATCAAGTAGAGATCATGGGGCACAGGAAAGCATAGGTTTAGAAGTGATGCAATCAGTGAGCCAAGTCAAGGGAGTTCCAAGAGGTAAGGGTATCCCCGGAAAGGATGGGGCAATCTCAAAGTCAGTGTGGTGATCTGGCACTCAGGGTGCTGAGATTCATGCTCCAGAGCATAGGACTAGACATCTCAGACTCCCGGGCCACAAGGATCTGGGAGGCCTTGACACGTGCCGCCCCTTGGCTGGCGGATACCAATCTCTTTAACTGGGGTACTTGGGATTGCGTAGAGCCGGAAGTGGAAAGGAGGGAATTTGATTTGGGAGAGGAGCTCCCTCTCGTAGTCTTCCCAATCCTCTCAGCCCTTATAAGGGGGAGCATCTGGGCCCGGGAAGGATCTGGGAAGGATCTGCGGGGGCAATGTCTTGGATGGGAGGGAGACAGCCCTCCCACTCACTGCCCAGAATGAGAGGGGCTCAACGCCGCACTCCTATGAGCCCATAGACGAGCCTTGGCCTGATCCCCTGGGTCCCGAGCCAAGCACCTCGGCCCCGGGACATGTGGCAGATGAGCAAGGTGGGGGGCAGCCTCCGCAGCCTCGTCACCCCTCCACCACTGGCGGTTCTCCACCATCTTGTGTGGACCTGGACATAGGACAAGTGGCGAGGAAGAGGGAAATTAACTTGGGAGAGGACCCCCATCTCGAGGTCTACCCGACCCAATCCCCCCTCAAGGCCTGTTTCTCCCTAGGTCCCCCAATGCCCCGGGACAGTAAAGACCCCTTTAAGACTCTCACTCCTCCCACTTCTGAGGCCTGGGAAGCATTTGCTAAGGAATGTCTTGGATGGAGGGGAGACAGCCCCCTGGCTGCCCAGGAGGAGAAGGGCTTATTTGCTTAACATCTGCTTTGAAAGACACAAAAGAAAAGTTTTCTGTCCTTGTTATTAATGTTTGCTAAGTTTGGAGGTTCTGTTGAATTCTGATTGTGGTTGGCTAAATCCTAAGCTTTCGGTGGACAATAGAATGGGTTTAGGGAGCACCTCCCACCCACGGCCCAAGCAATGGGGGAGCCAAATTCCTGCAGGCGGGGCAGAGATGTGGAGACTCCAGCTCCGGGTAACCCTGCCCCCGACCCTAAAGTCTGCAACTGTGGCCTTACAATTGTGTCTGTGTTCTGTTCATGTCTTGGAATCTGTGAAAATTTGTTTCCTAGAAAAAGTTTTTGTTTTCTAACTGACCACGTAGTTCTAAAATATGGGCAAATAATATCATTTTGCCACTGGAATTCCAGAAAACTTACATGGACAATTAAAAAAAAAAAGGAGGTTTATTTCCTAAGCGTGCCCCAAAGCTTGTGCACAATTGTCTGTATATATGTCTGTCTGTCTATCTGTTGGTAAAAGATGTAAAAACTAGCATCATGGTTTAAAAATTACTTGCCTTTTTAACTACTATTTTAACTTACTTTAAGTCTTAATTGATCTTTACAGTCTGTGGGTGGGGTCACAGTAAACACCTTGGAGTCAATCCTGACTCCTATCACAGGGGGAAACCCAGGTTTTAAACCCAAACTGATCATGTTTGGGTACAAGCAAATGTGTCTAAGAAATAAACTCCAAAAGGTTCAAATATTCAGCATGTGTTATAAGTATAATGATATAAAATCAGTGTGTTATTTTTTATGTCTATCTATGCTAAAAGTCAAGTGTACATCTGATCCTGACAATTCTTTGGTATAGACTAAGATTTTACTTCTCCAGTTTTCTTTTCCTGTGCTCTCATAAACTCTATAGGATCAAGGGACCAGAGTCATTTTGGAATAAATGCGCAAACATGGCTACTAACCTCCATTTTCCTGAACCAAGATTAATATTTTGCTCTATAGGATCCAGGTCGACATGTGTGTTAGCTGCGTGGACTGTGGTGTTCCGTGGCTACAGGAAGCTGCCTCCACAGTCTGCTCCCAAACTAATATATTTAACCAGTCTGTGTAGAAATTTGCAGGCAACCCAGCAGGAAGTGTCCACATGACTAACAATGCCTGCTGATTGGGGATGGAAGAAGCTGAACATTGTCCTGACCCTTTGACCTCTTGATTGTTATTCATTTGTGCTCTCTAACACCTGCCGGTAAGGTTAAATAATATGATATGATTTGATTTGATGGCACCTACACTTTGGTGGAGTTACAAAAACAGGAGAGATTAACTGGTTAAGGCCTTGGCTTCATCTGCCTACAGAGGATCTGCTTCCACTTTTTGACTCTTTAAAGAATAAAGCCCCCATTGATGTTATTACAATAACTCCATCACATCAAGCAATATTTCAAAAAATTCAGACGGCCTTAAATATGACAATTGGCTTATTATAGGCCTGAATGCCCCCTTTGTCTCTGGATTCTTCCGAGCTCAGAGCTTTCCTCAGCCTCCATTACTCAGGTGGGCGAGCCTCTCCAATGGGTGCATGTATCAGTAGGAGGGGCTCCCGGGGTTTACTCCCAGCAAGAGCAGCTAGCTGACCTGGTAATTAAGGGCAGGGATATTTCCCTGAGACATTATGGGCGGGATCCTGATGTGCTAGTTATTCCCTACCAGCTGTCAGGTTTCAAGTGGGTTAAAAGAAACCATAACCGGGTATCTAGTGCCTTTGTGGGTTTCATGGGGAAGTTGAACTGCCATTATGGCACTTCAAGATGGGTAACCTCATTTTCGAGGTTACTGTGGACTCCCCCCATACTTTTCTCTACCAAACCTCTTATTAAAGCTGTAAATGTTTTTACTGATGGAGGAAAAGCAGGATCTGCTGCATGATATACTCCACCTCTTCCCCTGCCAAGGGGAAAGAAAGCACCCACTACTTTGATCCAGTTACAGGGTCTGCACAGTTTAAGGAACTGTACACAGTTTCCCTGGCATGCCCTGGCCATGTCCAGCAGCCAATGAACCTGTTTTCTGACACTTTGTATGTAGTTAATTTGTTACCAACCTTAGTGTCCTCGTACATTAAACTAAATAAAAATTCAGTTATGCCATTTCTGCAGGTCCCGCCTCTGCAAGCTCCTGGAGTCAACCCCAGAGGCCTTAAGCTTAATGTTATCTGGCAAACTGATGTAACCCACTATGCTCCCTTTGGAAAACTAATATATTTATGTCCATAGATGTTGGGGAACCCTTGGCCTTGTGGGGGATGGGCAGTGGAGAGCACGCCCGAGATGCCGCCCTTCCCCCAGCCATGGGGAAGGCGGAAGCAGGCCACAATTCTCTGGGTCCGGAACCAGAAGAACCAGCTTTGCGAACAGCCCCCAAACTTTCTCGCCAGCCCATGTGCCCCCAGCCTCCCCCTGGCCTGGCACTTTTCGAGTGACGTTAGCTTATGGGCGGGTCCTATGGCAAGCTCGCCAGCCTATCAGCGTCCTGGCCGATCAGCCTTCTTTCGTCCCTTCCTACCATTAGCCTTTGCCCCTGCCCTAATAAATCAGATTGTTCAGGAAGCGTCTCCGAGGTCCACGTACCCCTGGCTTTCTTCACGGGTAAGGAGGGAGGTAAAGCGATCTCGTATGACCACGTGCACCTGAGGTCTTTCCTGGGCCTCCCACTCCACCCTGGCCTTACCTGCGGGTCGGGTGACCAGGGGCGAGGGTGAGAAAGGGAGCTGTTAGAAGCATAGCAGAGCCTTAGTCCTTGCGCCAGGGGAGGCGAACCAAGCCCGGCACATAGATACTCACTCACATGCTTCTTGGGCAACTGCCCATTCAGGTGAAAGGGCCTGGCATGCTGAAAGCGATTTCCTACAATGTTTTGCCATCCTGGGCTACCCCTACAGGTAAAGACAGACAATGGGCCTTGCTTTATAAGCAAACCATTGCAGACATTTTTTCAAATATGGAATATTAAACACACCACTAGAATACCATACAATCCAAGGGGTCAAGCCATAATCAAGAGGCATAATAAGACCCTAAAGGACCAATTATTGAAACAAAAAGGGGGAGGCAGCCCCCATGACCAGTTAAAGACAGTCATGCTTACATTAAATATTTGAAATTTCTCCAAAGACCAACCTCTGACAGCTTTTCAGAGGCATTAGTCAGATCAGACACCTTATTTAAAGGTGGAAGTCCAATGGAAGGATCCCCTTACTGGATCATGGCGAGGTCCTGACCTGCTTATTAGCATGGGAAGGGGCTTCAGATGTGTTTTCCTGATTGGGGAACCAAGCCCAATTTGGATACCTGCTAGAGATCTAAAATATTGTTCACCAGAATAATTACCCAAGATCACTCTCTCTTGAGGTATCTTCTTTGTTCTCTCTAGGAATAAAAAAGACCGTGGTGGATTTCTTCCTGCTCCTCCCTGGAAATACGGGAAACCTGCCTGTGTGTATCAGTGGTGGACAACAACAGAGACAGATAGCCTCCCTTCCTTCCAGTGCCTGGCCCTACTTGTTTCTTGGACTCTACCTCGGCGTCTTTTATGGCACAATGTTTCTTTGTGGTGATAATGCCCACAGCTATTGCCAAAGAACTGGAGTGGAGTTGCACTGTTGTTTCCCTTTTGCCTTTCCCCTGTTGCTGAGCTTAGGGGTTCCCATGGAGGGGGGTGGAATAGACGTTGAGGGTCTTGGCACCTTGCTTCAATGTTTATAATAAACTGTCCACTAATGATGTGTTAAGTTGCTAGCACCTGGGCTGCCATGGACCTCCAGAACCTCCAGGGCCTGGACCTGCTCACCGCCAGAGAGAAGGATTCTGCCTGCCTCTACCTCACCGCCAGAAAAGGGGGACACTGCCTGCCCATCTTGAGTGGCGCCGAAGTGGACTGAACTCCAATTTTCCCTAGACTGAGCCAAATGGGTGGCTCCCTTACCCTCTCCCCCTTGTGGGAGAGACCCCCCCCATGATCCTTGTGCTTACATTTGCCTTGTGTTTACATTTGCCTTGTGTTTACACTTGACCTGAAGAGCCAGACTTTGAAGTCAGGCCCCACTTTACCACGCGAACCCCACTTCACCACGTGAACCTGAGATAAGCAGGCCCTGTGAGCAAACCCAGGACAAGCTTATTAGGGCCCAGTCGGTCGAGAAATCTAACCGCTGGGAATGCTTAACTATAACTAGCCCCAGAATGCCTCAAGCCCTGTGCCTTGAGCCCTGAGCCAATCAAATTTGTACCTGTGTCCTAATCTTGCTTGCTTGAACACCTGATTGCTGTAACTTTGTTTTTTGTCTTGCTTGAACATCTGATGGCTGTAACTTTGTTTTTTGCCTTCATAAGCCCTGTGCAATTGCAGCTCAGGGCTTTCTCCTAACCTCCATTGTGTGGGTGGGTAGGACGAGGCCCGAGTTGCAGCCTGCCTGAATAAAGCCTTGCTTTTGCATTTCGGAATGTCTGAGTATTGGTGGTCTTCTTGGTGGTCGTTTCGTGACTTGGCATAACAGACCATTGCTAGGGTAAATAGGCTTCCCCTATTTCTTAAGCAATGAGCCAGAGCTGTCCAGTTAATGGTCTGACAGCAATATGTTGCTTTTAGCTGATTGGGAACCCTGTGAGGTTGGCCATGGCCGCTACCAGAATGTGCAGCCTACCAGAGTGTACAGGCGTGAGGCAAAAATAACAGGGCCTCCCTTGGAGTGTCCATTCCTCCTCCCCCGCCCCCCAAGTTCTTCCACTGGGCTGGCAAGCCCTGCAAGTAGGTTTGCCTGAAGAGCTAGGTGGTAGTTAATGACAGGTAAGATCCTCAGAGGGGGCCGACCTAAGACAGGCACACTCTCAAGTAGGGCTGCCACCAGCTGATAAAAACAAATTAGAATTGCTTTCAAAACTTGTGGGGCACGCCCACCTGGATGCCTTGCATTATTAAGACACAATTAGGCTGGGGATATAGCCTAGTGGCAAGAGTGCCTGCCTCAGATACACGAGGCCCTAGGTTCGATTCCCCGGCACCACATATACAGAAAAACGGCCAGAAGCGGCGCTGTGGCTCAAGTGGCAGAGTGCTAGCCTTGAGCAAAAAGAAGCCAGGGACAGTGCTCAGGCCATGAGTCCAAGCCCCAGAACTGGCCAAAAAAAAAAAAAAAAAAAAAGACACAATTAGTTGGCCCCACCTGTTTTCCCAGCCCTGGGGCCATGTGGCTGTTACCCAGAACTGGAAAGGCGGTTCTAGCTGGCCCCGCCTCCCAGCCTTGGGACCACGTGTGTGGCCAAGATGCTGCCTGGTGGTGAACCCAGAGGCAGTCCTGTGGGCTGTGATGTAGAATTAGGCTACCTCTTAGGATTGGCCCCTTGGCCCTCCACCTTTGATGGACAGCTCAGGCCTCCCCTCAGTCCCTAGCTAAGTGCGCCTATACCCCTCCCCTTCCTGCTGCTTTAAAGGCCAAAGCTCCTCCCAAATAAAGCGAGATTGTGTGAGACCCTCTCCGGAGCTGTCTGATTGTCCTCCAGCAAGGGAGGGCTGGGTGGGGGCGGTCCATCGACCCTTCACCTTTTCTTGGCCCACCTAGGTCAGGGCGTGCTTCCCGGCCTCTCCCACTGGCCAGGAGACCGCAGGGGGTGAAGGACCCCTGACAAAAACTTCGATCAAGTAGAGAAAGTTTATTCTTGAGTTTGACTTTGAACAGCCACTCTGAGCCTTCTGAAATAACAATGATAATTGCTATTGTTGTTAGTGTTGTGGTGAGCAGGTACTGTAGCAATCTTCAAATGTTAATTCTTGCACTGGCTCATCAGCATTTCATCTGTCTCTTGAAAAGGTTATCCTGTCCTCTTAATTGAGAAACCTTCTCAGGAGAATGAGCTCAAGGGATTTATCCTTAGACTACAGTCTCAGAAACAACAAAAGGAAAAATAAAAAGAGACTAGGCAGCTCATAGCCCATGATAGGATTTTTTCCTACTGCACTGTATACTTCAGAGAACCAAACTTTTTCAAAAATAAAATTAGGTATTGTCTTGAAAAGTCAAACCCAAAATGAAATTATAATTTCCATGTCCTAGTCTCCATGGTTATCAAGCATCTGGAGACTACATAACACAGATTTTCATTTAATGACCATATTTCAATTTCAAATCTTCTGACATCAAGGAATTATTTCCCAGACCACTCCTTTTTTTTTTCCGCCTGTTTTTCAATTTATTCACTTAAAAAATTAAACACATTGAACATGTCTACATTAAATATAAAATATATCTAGGACAATGTAACAGTATAAGCAATATAACAATATTCTGCTATTATATTGAATATTCAATGTAACAGTAATAAAATATGCCTTAAAAACATTTGTTTCTGAACACGTAGCATATCCAGAGTACAATTTTCAAAAGATGTGAAAAGATACACAGGGTCTTCTTCCCATGTGCATCCTTGCAGCAGCCTACTGCCCCATTGGGCTACCAGCTTCTTATGCCTTTTTTGTAAAATCAATAAATGTACATACAATCAATGATGTACTTACTATTTTCCCCTTTTTTGTCTTTAATACATGGGGAAGTATGTTAGAGTCACTATGTTACAGCTTGCTTTTTCCTAACATACAGATTATCATATCACTGTGGAAATGATATCAACATTCTCATTATTCCTTTCTTTTTTTCTACCTTGGAGCTTGCTGTATGCATATATCAAATTTTGGGGAAGCAGAGTCATGGTCATGTCATTTATACACTGTCCAACCTCATTTTCATAAACAAAATAGCGTATCAAGGATACTTGTCTGCTCATTATTTTTGCACAGCAATTAATATATACATTTCTAGAAGTGGAATCGGCTTAAATTCCATCTGTGGTTTGGATTATTTTTAAATGGTTCTCTCTGAATGTGAAGAGCTGCTTTTGGATTGGTATTTGCTGTAGGTTCACATGGTAGAACATCCTAGATCTATGTACTAGGCAGATCAGTGTGTTTTCTAACAACCAAGAAACTCTCAAAAAAGACTTGTCAATATTTTTCAGATTTTACTACTTCTAAGTCAGGAAATCAGAAAGGTTCTACCTCTTCCTTTCCATTAGTTCCTCCAAATGTTTCTTCTATCTGTACAAACTACTTTCCACATATAAGGTTTGAGTTATTCCTTATTATGGCTCCTGCCTCTTACTCCTCAGACCTCACATGGTCTGGTAAACCTCCTACCTCACCATGAACTTTATTACTGTTCAGACCACTCCTTTTGAAGAAATGCTTCTGTTCAGTGGTGGAGACTTAGAGATACAAGGAGCAATGTAGCTATAGAAATTCAGTTTACATTTTTTAAGACAAGAAATCAAATGTGAATATCTTATGTAAGTTGTATTCACTTTTAGCTATTAATGAATGGTATTTTATCCTTCTGGCTTTAAAGTTCAAGGCAGAACACTTGCAAAGATATTTATCAAATGAATGTATCTTTTTTTTTTAATGGATTGAGTATACACGACTAGAAATGCTTTGGAAAAGAAGTGTTTTAGATTTTGGAATTTTTAGAATTTTGGATATTTGCATAAGCTTTACAATTGAAGCATTTCTAATCTGAAAAATCTGAAATCCAAAAGAGGATAGGCTTAGCGATAAGAATGAATTCAAAGGGAAAGTAGAGTCCCTATTTGGCTGGCTTGCTAGAGTTTCATTCTGGGCCTCCCTGAGATCACAATTCATGAGGAACAGAATCCAGAAATTTGAACTTTTAGAAAAGCATGCCAAGTAATTCCTGAGGTCACTTAAAGTTGGATCCATCAATCCAAGGGAAGTCACCTGCATCATGCCCCCTTCCCATCTACGCTCTAACTGTAGATCACTCTTCTGTTCTATCTACCTGTGTGTCACTACAGATTCTCTCCTGCCAAGAGCTTCAGGTTCAGAAATTTATTTAAGAAAAACTAATTTATTATGCTTTTATAAATTTATTTTCCAATTAATTAGAATTTTTCTACCTTCCCTTAAATAGTTAGAAATCATTTTAAGACTCATGTATGTTTATAAAATGATTCCTGTGTGCTTGTGTGTATATACAATATTAATTCACAACTTCCTGTAAATTTTCCCTCATATAACAGCCTCATCTAAAGTATATTTTCACTTTTTCATGTTTTCTAGAACATTCTGTATTTAATACTGAGGCAGTTTGGTAGAATTCTCTAGTTATTTATCTAAGTGCCTTCAAAATCAGTCAGACCTGCTATTATTTGTCATTCGCCTTTTCTCCATCATCTCCACTAACACTTAGACTACAAGTACTCAATAGAGGTTGGTTGGAGAGAAGAATACATGCATGCATAATTACAAGAAAATATGGGGCATCAAACTGAGCAAAACTGAAGCCTGTAATGTTTCAGAATTTAAGTTTCAACGTTTACTAGACACAACAGGATTTAACTGGGAACCTTTTCAAATTATCTGAGTGATAAAATCTGAGAAACAAAGTCTAATAATTATCCTGCTACCTCAAGCAACTGAAGGGAACAACCAGCCCCAATATTCTTTGCTTTGCTTCCAGGGACACAAATGTCTTCAGTTATTTCTCAATAGCAGAATTGGACACATGTTTTTTGACTACATTTTATGACTACTTGTCATGTAATAAATATATAGAATAAAAATATATAATTGGATTAAGATCTAGAAGGTAGGTAAAAATAAATAGAGAAATAATTTTAATTATTCCTATTCCCTGCCTTCTTGTGCTCTTAGAAGATGGTTTCTTGCCATGTATGACAGAGAATTTTCCATCAAAAGGAAAAAAATTATGTTCATACACATATATACTGCTACAGTCTATATAACTATCTATGGCAAAAAGAAAATTCAGGAAAAAATGCATTTGCCCTAGATTTTTGTTTGTTTGTTTTGCTATGGCCTAAAGTTAGATATTGCTGTGAGAGCAACTTTGCAAAAGTGTGCGGGAGAGAGCAAAGTTCCTCAGCTTCTTTCCATGGAGTGGCCTTTGAGTCGCCAGTTCAGTCACTAATGAGCTTCAGTCTGCCAGCATTTCCACAAATCACCAATTAAAGGTAGTCTAGGTACAGCCAAAGAAAACTAAACAGGTTCCTCAGCACAACTGTTTTGAAAGTAAATGGAGTATAGATGGGCTCATAGTGCCTCCTGAAATAAACTCATAAGTAACGGATGGCTGCTAAGGACTAAGATGAGAAGATGGCCTAAGTTAGCCATTGAAGGATTGTCCCTTCAATTATATACCCATATTCATTTCAAGTGCTTGATATATAAGGATTTCATATATATATTTGTCTCTTCAATTATACAGAATATATATGCAAAAATGTGTGTATATATTTATATGTGTATGTCTATATATACACTATATCCCAATTTAAGCATTTTAAAACTGAACATAAAAGACGTCTTGCTGGAAATTTGCCTAATTGCAACAATGTTAAGGTTTAGAGGATGCTGCTGTTTTGGCATTCTAACTTAGTGAAACAGAAATAACTTATATCCTCATTAACTTTAAAGCATTCATCCTTATTCTCAGACTCCCTTCATAAGTTGACAACTTTTACACAAGCATGAAATGGAATTACAGTTCCTCGTAAGAACTAAAGTTACATGCCTTTGGTCAGAATGTCTCTGGTTAGTGAAAATATGTCAGAAGCAAACATTCTCTACCATTTTTGTAGACTGATGTTATAAAAATGGACAGTATGGTTGAAGGTCATTAAAGATTAGGAAGCCATAAGTAAAAGCCAACATTCCCTATGTTTGTAAATCACACCATGAAAAGATTAATCTAACTTCAAATAAGAGACAACTAACACACACTGATAATATTATTCATCAATGATTCTTATGTTTATCTTTCCCATTATCTTTCCTTGTTTTAATCTATCTTATAGTTTCATTGAGAGCCATTAGGAGTTTCCTTGTATTAGTTATGATAGTAGTAATAATGGTTAATATTTTGGAGGACTTTTGAATTGCCAGATCATTTTTTACCTTTTACATTTTATTTAATTTGATCGTCTCAATTGATGAAATACTTATTCTTACTCTCATATTTTCTTTTATCATTTTATGAGTTTCATTGTGATTAGACAGCAATATATGCAAAATGAAACTTCAAAATAAGACAAAGAATGCAATAAAATGTGATTCTTCTTACTAATCATGGTTTGGAGACTTAACTGCTCACACCCAATTTCACTATTTTATTGGCATATAAAGTTCTAACGGGCTTTTTATTTCGTGATATCATAGGTTATTTCTACCACAATTTATTTGATCACTTTTTTAATGAATTCTCAGTAATGTAATTATTAATGAATGCAAACTGTTTTGCATAGCAGCTGGTTGAATGGGTGGTGTTAGCAATCCTACTTTTTAAATTTTATTAATTAACATACATTAATTGTTCAACAAATTAAGTTATATTCTACCTCCGAGACCTTGCCAACTTTTCTTAAGATAGTGATTCTTCTATAAAATGAAGTTTATAGAGCATGATGGCAGATGTGAAGAATGCACTGTTCAACTCCTTAAATGCAAAGGGTCACATGACACTGAAGAGAGGCTGAAGACAAAAGGCCAGGGAAATATTGAGAATCACAAGAGTCCCTAGCTATGATCCTCTTTGTCTCCATGCCTCCACGACTGATGAATTGACAGTATGGGCTGTGCTGTGCATAGCTTCCCCTGCACCAGTACAGTTTGTCATGATGTCTCCACTACAGCTGCACAGATTTCCAACTAAGGTAGATATTATCTCTCAGTCTTCATGCATTTCATGGAGAATGCATGACAAGTGCCCACATGTATGTAACTCTTTACTACAACAAAGAAAGTGCAATAGTATAATGCTTTGTTCTCTAAAGCAGATTTATTTGATAGCTCAAGTTCTGCCACTTCACTTCATATTCTTCCACAGCAATATTTTATCATGTCTGATATGGTTATATCTAGTATGTGTTACTAACACATGCTTTTCTTTCAGAACAAAGTCTAAGCTTCTAAAGATGTACGCAGAAACTGGCAGTGTTCATTAGACTCATCTACATCACCACCTTGTGTGTAAGATCTCCACAAACATGATGATGTCATGTCTATGCTACCTGCCCCATCCTTTTCAATGCTACCAATTACAGATACATGGTGAAACATCCTTTTAGAATCAAGGCTGGTGTCACTGCATCTAGAATGAATTCCCTGACTCTCCACACGCTTGTATAACTGGCCCTCAGGTTCCATCTCTCAGAGCCTGATTAAAGTACTTCTTACTGTATTCTATCCAAATGTAGGTATCTGTGTTTTTTTTTGTGTAACATATTATAATTATGAGGTCCTGGGGAAAAGAGACCTTGTGTGGACTACATAGTCTCATCAAGAAAATTGGAAGTGACTGGGATTCACTTATAGTAAAAATTTGGAGGAAATAGGTGAAAATTGGGATATACTTTACAACTATTCTCAATCTTCATGGCACATAAATTTTATACTCTTCACTGAGTAATTCTAAAGTGGGCAAAGATAGCTAGACATCAAGAATGATTCTCACGAACACTAAAATCCAAGAATAATTGCTATGGATCTTACCGTAGAATCAATAACAAAAATGCAACAAACCCACTGAGTGTTATTTTCTACTCGTTTTTAAGACATGACATAATTTAACAACAATTATTGGTTCATTAGCCATTCTATCTTTCTGTCACATATCTTCACTTTTCTTTGACCAGAGATGAAGTGATTTCTCTTACCTCCAATGTAACGCACAGCTTCCCCTAAAATTCTGATTCTCATCACTTAGTTACATGTCCTGGGGCTGTGACTGTGAAGCATCTTCAAGGTCACTTTAGTAACACTTCGTAGAACAGAAAAAGCTAGAGCTCAGGTGTTGGTGAAAAATCAGGTGATGCCAACAGATACCCACTTCTAAATAGCTATATAAAAATACCTTTATTAAGATGAATATAGTTAAGAACATCTTTAAAGTAAAATGTTTTCACCTTCCATACAAAAGAGCCTAAAGCAAAGATTTAAGAGCACTGGTTCAGATAATAATATATCTAAAACATTACTATGACAAAAGAGAATAAAGAAACCTGACCTTATGTTGACCAAATCGTTTCCATCTCTTATATGCCTTATACATTCTTTATCATTGAAAGATGTGAAGACAATGAAATGTATTCCCCAGATGAAAGATACAGCCATAAAGTGAATGTACCATGAGAAACTCCAGGTCCCAGAGGGGCACTCCATGTCCTGAGGTTTATTAGTTTTATCATGTTAACAAGTCACCATGTACTTACTCCATCGCAGGGATATTATCTGAGAGGAGTTTCATAGCTAGAGTATTTAAGGGAAGTAGGAGCTATAGCAACATCTCAGGGTATATATGTCCAAAATAAAACATATAATCTTTCAGGAACTGAAACTGTCTTTAGAAATGAATATAACCACGATGAAAGATTAAGGTCTATCAAAAGAACATGTTGGCTCCCTCGCCATAGACTTTGTAACTACTTCAAGAACTTTTGTCAGACTCTAGTGCAGCATGTAGGCTCTTACACTCTCTCAAGGAGGTATATTTATCTCTTGACACAGGAGGATCAAGGGCTCTCCACGGGGGATCTGTAGACTTTCATCCACTTAAGACTGAAATGTCATCAAGATTGTGAAGAAGGAAATGTGACCCATAAACGGTACTCAAAAAAATAAAAATATGACCATGCTGAGTGCAATAGAGTTTTCTTAGTAGTAACTCAATTAACAGAGCCACTTCATGATACAGGGTATTTACTGTGTGCAAGTAAATACTCTTTTGTTGCATGTTTTAACTCTTTTAAGGCTAGAGACAACCCTGAGACATAAGCATTTTTACACCTTTTGCTTCAGTTTTCACAGCTTGCAGCATCCTGGCCAACATCACACCTCCAGTATCAGCAGAACTAGAATTGTTCCCAGGCAGGCTATGGTCAAAACCCCAATGCTTAATCAGTGTGTGCACACTGCCTCTTTCTACTTCTGGTATGTATGTCTCTCTCCCTCCCTCCGTCACAGTGAAAGAATGAAGAAAGAGCGATTGAAACTCAGGCGTCATAATGGTAAGCCTTTTCAAAGTTGATCTTAAAAGCTTTGTTCCTCTCACTAGCACATGACCCCGAATGGGCTTGATTTAGGAAAACGGGGGAAGTCTTGTCTTCTAACAATGTCTCCATAAACTGATTCAAGTCACCAGGTTGGTTCATTAGAAGTTTCCAGTGTGATACCGGTGCTGCAGATCCACCTGGAAAGTTACCTTGTGATGAATGTAACACCAAAGAGTAAAAGAACCAGAAACTAAAATGTGCGGGAAATCTGTCCCAAGACCATTCACCTCTGTATTTCTTCTCTAGTGTAGGAAGAAAATTGGACCAAACTGAAGACAAGCATTGACCTGATCAAAAATAATTCTACATTTCCTGAAATGCTGCATACACGCATGGACACACACACACACACACACACACACACACACACACACACACACACACACACCACAAATCACCAGTCTGACTTCTTTCTTCTCTACCAAGGGACCAACTAAAGTTATAAAGTGAAAGACTAATATATGAATTATAAATCTCAAGACTTGTTAGATTTAAAACAGAAAGCATGTGAAAGAATGTAAAAGACATTTTTGTAGCCATTCTACAGGATGATCTAAGAATTTTCTTTTCAGTTTTCAAAATTTGCACCTTGAAGTCAGTGACACAGTGTGCTTGGTTTGTTCTTTCTTTGCCTCAAATAAGTAACTTGTGGTATCTGTTTCAGAGTTTCTAACTTAAACATACATACGCAAAGATGTACTTTTCATATACATTTTCCATCAGTGTCACATAGAAGGTGTATCTGCATATGTCAGTAACATCTTACAAAATCATGAGGAGTCTAGTTCTTTTGTAATTATACTTTAAGCAGTAATTATCTCAAATGAACTTGTGGAAAAATGGTGCATCCTTCTGTACTTCTGTACATCCTTCAAGTACTAATGTATACCACATATCAAATGAGAGGAATCTTCAGAACCATTAATAATGTGTGTGTGCACACACACGCTAAATTGCATCTTACTATAAGCATGTGAAAAAAAACTCATGCTAAAACTGGTTTCTAGTGTAAAAAAAACAGAAGTGAAATAGAATTCTTCAATGAGTTGTTTGAAAGCACATGGGTCTAAAATATCTTATTACTTATAGCTTTGAATCTGCCTGGACTCCTTTGCATGGTCTCTATGCCCAGAACATTCTACTTCAATACCAGTGACCATACACAAGGTCCTGATGACTCAGATCCTGAAATGTAGCTTAAATAATGCCAATTACAGGAGCTGGGGTTTGCCTCAGTTGGTAGGGCACTGGTCAATGAGTATAAAGTGTCAGATAGGGAGTTCATGTCTTGGTCTCTGATGGAAATTGATAATAATGATAGTATCCGTAACTAGTCTTTTGCAGTTTTGTTTTCTAATATTTTTTTCTGTTCACTCCCTTATTTAAAAATTGTGCCTGAGAAGGCTGTGTCCTCAGTGACAAGATTATTATTGTCTAATTTTATTTCTCTTGAAACACAGAATACTCCCTGGACCATTGCTCACATGATTCTATAAGCTAGATTTCCATCTTTTCTTTCTTAAGGACTCCCTACACACAAATTATTGTCTCGTTGGACAGTGATCAGTCCATACATTTTGTGTTAAAGACATTCCAAATGTCCTTAATATTAAGAAAAAAATTCCATGTAATCTCCAGGTAAGCCATCTGCATATTGGTTCCTTCACAGATCACAAACTCATTGTATTTATCCAGGTACTCCATATAAAGAGAACCAATAGAACAGGTTTATAGAGCTAGAGAGATTTGCAATGAGAAATTGGCTGATGTGTGTGGTTATAGACGCTGAAAAGTGCTGCATTTTACCATCTGCAGGGTGGAGACCCAGAAAAGCCATGGATTTAAATCTCAGTTTGAATTAAAAGCCAGAAGCCAACAACGTTCAAAGTCCGCATGCAAAAGTTGCAACTCAGGCAGAACAAGTACATGTTCCCTTCCTCTGTGTTCTTGTTCTATAAACTTAGATTATGTTGATGGGGATGATGCATTTGAATCAGTAGACAGAGAGAGCATCTCTCTACTGATTCAAATGTAACTCTCCTCAGGAAATACAAACACACTTTGATATCCCATTGGTGTAGGCATATCCTGGTTACAGGGACACTCACATGTAAAATTCTTCATCTTAGACACATATCATCTGGCATTTAACCATTTTCAGATCACTGACTTTACCTTCAAGGTTAATAAACAGTTCTTCACACAAGATAGAACTTTTAAATATAGGAAAATGGAGGTAAGATCTTTCTCTTATTTCTCATCACAATTAGAATAAACTTTCCCGAATGTAACATAGTGTATTTTCTTTTGTTATTTAAACCAGAATTATATCATGCACTCTATACCTGAAAATCACAGGGAGTTGATGAGATTCTAGGAACTGGCTCGGTGACGCATATTTCCAGTGTTCAAGGGAGTGGATTTCCCAAACAAAGGCAAAATTCAACTAGAATGCATTGGGTAATTAACTGGCTATATCCATATTTCATCATGGGACAGTGAGGTTGCATGTACACTGAGCTTTCACTAAGTAGCACAGCATCCATGTTTTATGAACTCATTCAAACAAAGCAGCAAGAGACAAATTTACCAGTCTTAAAGATCTCATAAAAATGCTTCTGTTTTAATTAGTTCAATCTAAAAACTTGAGAGAAAGTAATTAGTTTTAGATCTTGCAAGATTATAGTCAATATTGCCTTCGTGCAACTGTTAGTAAAACCTGACAAAAGCTGCCAAGTACCAAGAATTGCTCTGAAGAAAATGTAACAGAGAACAGTTTTATTCCTAATTCAAGAAAACCTGCATGCCTGTTTTGGAACAAGTACAGTCACTAAAATACTGACCCCCTGAAACCTAAAATTTCTAATAACATGTAAATACCATATTTGCAAATATAAGTAGTGTCAGGTTGAAGAGAGAAACTCATCCTTTATTGAGCATCAGCCTAACATTTTAATGTCCTTTGCCTTGAAAATTTTAATAAATTTCCCGTATGTTTTAATATCATTCTAAAGGACAAGTGGAAAATTTATTTTTTATAAATGTTATAGAACCATCTAAAGAGCACCATCAGTATCAGTGTTTATTAGTTCTCCAATAGTGCGAGATTTTTGTGAAGAAGGAAAAGGAAAACAAAGCCCAAATATGACTCAAATCCTATGGTGCTATCAATCATCTCCACACTAACATATTGTGAAGATACTTTATACTCTGAGATTTTCATGCTACACTTTGATTTTCCATCAACCAAGAAAATCTGGAAAAGAAAGCAATGTAAAAATAATTCTCCACTTGATGTAACTTTCCTTGCATCGAAGAAAGAATTAAGAGGAATCTGTCACTAAGAAAGCACTTAAGAAACTTTCATCTCCTTTCAATTTTTCTCCTGACATTTTTGTTGCGAGTCCAACAAAAAGGATACCATGAAACTTGTAGTTATAAGGTATAAAGAGGAATCAAGTGAAGAAGAATAGAGGAATGAAGATAGCAAGATGGGGGTTGGGAGAGAATGTCATCATAAAATTCAGTACATATCATATGAAACTATGAAAATTGAGGGGAAGGTATGGGTTGGGAGGGATGGGGGAAAATGATGACACCCATCAAGATGCATTGTACTCACAAAGTGATTTGCTGAATGATAACACCTTTGTACAACTGCTTGATTTCACAGTTTGTTTACAACATGTTGTCTTGTAAGTATTGCTGCTGCATTGGTTTGCCTTTTACCCTTTTTCTCACCATTTTGATGTTCCCTTTCCCTTCCCTAATTCACACAAACATCTATACAATACTCAGTGTACCAAAATCAAATGCAGTGACAACAGGGGCTAAACTATTGTGAATATAAACAAATGAAAAAGGAAATAATAGCACATAGTACATTAAAAATAACAACCACAATGATAAACTGTTTGTTTCCATATCTTGGAGTTCATTTTGTTTAGTATCATGTTATTGATCATATATTCATATCTATTGAGCTATTGTGGTCATCTTGGTAGGACTATCCTAGACATACACTAATTATTACCAGTGAGGGAAACCATAGGGCCTATGTTCCTCTGGGTCTGGCTCACATCATTGAGTATGATTTTTTTTTTACAAGTTTTTCCAATTCCTTATGAATGGAGCAATGTACAATTAGGGGGAGAAGGGGAATTGGGATGGAGGGAAGGTGGGAGAAAAATGAGAGAGGAGATAACAAGTTTGACAAGAAATTCACTCACTACCTTACATATGTAACTGTAACCACTCTGTATAACACCTTAACAATAAAAAAATAAAAATTAGAAAAAGATTAAAATGAAAAAATAGAATAAACATTGTTTTTCCTACTTCAAGTCTCGAACTGGAGTTTAAGGAGTTTCTTAATTTGAAAAAGACTTATTTTGTCAGATTAATCAATATATAATTGTGTTACTACATCTGCAAAGTAAAAATAAAAAACTTCTCTTTCTGGAAAAAAATAATACATGGCTTTAAAAAGATGTCTTGAGGTAACAGCATTTGTGAGAGGTTCATATTCTTTTGAAGTTGTAGTATATAAATTAGGACATTTTACTAATGTAGGTGATCTTTCTGGGTTAAAGATAACAACGACCTGTAGAGTTCATGCTTATGTCCACTTAATCAAATGGGTAAAACATCTTTGCTAAGGCACCATGCTATTTGTCACTCTCTAGGCCATCACATCACAACTGTTATAATTCATTAGTAATCTCAATACTATTGGCTTACTGCTTATTTGTTAAACCAGATGTGTTGGGTGTTCATAACAGGCTTTTAGGGCCAGGGAAAAGTCTGACACATTAGGAACATTTCCTAAGTAGAAAATCGATTTCTAAATATATTTTCTACCACGTTGAGCCACATAACAATCTTATTACTTATATGCAATGAGTTCTTTTTTTTTTTGGCTTGTTATTTTGATTATTTGTACAAAGACTGTGTATCCCAGACTGACCTCAAACTCATAATCCTCCTGCCTCAACCTCCTGAGTGCTGGGATTACAGAAGTGCATAAGTATACCTAAAAGTCACTTTTAATTGGTAAATAGAGACTATAAGAATCCATTATAGGAAGCTATATACATAACGAAATTTATTCAACAAGATAGATTTATAGATTTAATATTGTTGCTATGCAGGATAACTTCACTTACTGTAAAGTAGAGGCTCACATCAGATTCCATGACATAGTTAAAATATTTCCATATCATCTCTTTCTGCTTATCCATTATTACCAGTCTTAGTAGCAGCAGATGGATAAACTAAGGAAGTTTGCTAAGCACATATAGGAGGCTGAATTCCTTATCTATATAGTGAGAAAATTGCACTCATTTTGAACATTTCTTCTATTCTAAAATTTGATCATCCTATATCATGAAATGTCTAATAATGCTTTTACCAATGATCAAATGAATCAAAGATGTCATTATTAATGACAATAGTGAAAATGAAAAAAATCTCAAATATACCCCATACAATTCTTTGTAGGTTATTTCCTCTTTGCCCCCACAGACAGTCATCATTTTTTTTGTTTTGTTTTTTGCCACTCCTGGTACTTGAACTCAGAGCCTGAGCACTGTCTCTGGCTTCTTTTTGCTCAAGGCTAGCACTCTGCAAACTTGAGCCACAGTGCCACTTCTGGCCTTTTCTATATATGTGGTACTGAAGAATCAAACCTAGGGCTTCAGTGTATACAAGGTAAGCACTCTTGCCTCTAGGCCATATTCCCAGCCCCAGTCGTCATTTAAAAAAAAAGAAAAACAACTGGACTGGTTTGTAATCTTTTGTACAAATGCCCAGGAGTGTGACTCGAGGAGGAGTTCTTTTGAGGAATCAAGCTGCTTTCCAGAGTGGTTGAACAAGTTGACATTCCCATCACAGTGTATTAGCATTCCCTTTGGGCCACATTTTGGCCAGCATCTATGATCATGTGATTTCTTGATAACTACCATTCTAACCAGGATAAGGTGGAATCTCAGTGCGATTTTGATTTGCATTTCCTTTACGGACAGAGAAGTTGAACAATTATTTCTTCGTGTGTCTTTTTTTTCTCAAATTTTTATTATCAAACTGACGTACAGAGAGGTTACAGTATCATACGTTGGGCATTGGATACATTTCTTGTACTGTTTGTTGCCTTGTCCCTCATGCCCCCCCCTTGGCCAAAAGACAGTAAAGCCACCAGCACCACTAGAGCTTAGGTATGGAATCAGCCCAGATTTCCCTCAGTGGACAAATGGATCCGGAAAGTGTGGCACGTATACACAATGGAATTTTACTCATCTATGAGAAATGACATTGTACCATTTGTAAGGAAATGGAAAGACTTGGAAAATAAAGTAAATGAACTAAGCCAAGTCCATAGAGATAATGGATGCATGTTTTCTCTGATATATGGGAAGCAGATTTAGCTTATAAATTCATATGTAAATACATTGGGTAATATGCAAGTACATGTAAATATATTAGAGGAAATATGGAAGTTTCAAGGGAGAACTCAGTGCAATTCTTTAGAAAGTCAAAGTCAAAGTTTAGCAAAATAAAACACCAGGAAATGGGTACTCAAAGGGGTATAATGAAGTCAAGGGGGAAGAGGTGGTTAAATTAAGAGTTGAATATGGGAGAATGCAGTCAAGAATCCAATGTACATTCTACAAAATTAAAAGAAGTGAAAGAAGGGGTAGGTAGGAGAGGAATGGGTGGGAATGTTCAAAGAGGTGACATTAATCAAGATATATTGTATTCACAAACTGCTTTGTTAAATGACAGCTCATTTGTAGAAGTACTTAAAGATAATATTTAAGAAAAAAAACCTAGACTGTACACAGAAAATGACAAAACCTTTTGAGGTTTCCTTACAGTTTTACTAAGTATGGCTGTAATACCAGAGGAATTCTAAGGTCAGCCTGCAAAGTTTTTCCTATTCCCATTTTACAATAGGTAACGTTGGCTCAATTAAAACAGTCTATGTACTCAAGGTCAATGCTGATACACTGAAATCGGGGTACCACTGTGTTTTATCATGTCGTCACTTTCTAAAGGTTGAATTTTCTCCCTAGCTTTATTTTGATGACAGTGCATCTTGTCTTTCATCTCTTGGCTTGGTTCTACTTTCTCTGAATCTCTTCTGTGCTATCAGTTTAAAATTTGAGGTTTTACATTTTACAATAGTATATGTACATCTTTATTTAACCCTCGGTAATTTTGTATTTTTCTCCATGTAGATTCATTGTATTAGGTCATACTTAAATATTTTAAAGTATTATTCTTTTTTTTCCATTACATTACTAAATTTGGTGCAAATATATGGAAAATTCACACATTGTTACATATTTAAGTGTAGTTGGTACTTTTAGTGAAATATCCTTTTGTTATTATCCATTTTATTTAATTTGCTTCATTATAATTAATTTCAAAATAACTCTTGGCTTTAATTTATTCCATGTTTTAATTGAAAACAGAATAAAAGCACACTATGTGTTACAAACAAATGCTTACTCTTGTTATAAAAGAAATATGCTGACATAAAATAAAACAAAAGCAAATTTAAATCTCACCATCCAGAAAGAAGCTTGAATAGTGTTTTGGTATAACACAATATAAATTCATGAACTTCTTTTTTATGTGTGTTTTAGGATGCTAGTTTTCTTTTAATTTCTTTCAGCAAGATTGGAATTTTATAGCACATAAAACTATGTCTTCCTATATTTAGTTAACATTTTGGGGGCCAATTAGGTGTAATTTTAATGGTTACTTATTACAAACTACAGATATACCAAAACATAATAAGTATGCAGATACTCTTCACCTTTAAGCAAGTTACCTTCCAATAAACCCAACCTAAAATATGAAAAGTTGAAATATTCATTTCACAACCAGCCTCCTAATTATCAGTTACCAACATCACACAGTGCAGAATGTTGCTCAATCACCCCTGTGATCTGACTGTCCTAACCAACCACTGTCATACCATCTTTCATGAGCCCTGAGAAAAAATAAAAAATTGGCATTTGAAGTATGGTTTCTATTGAATGTTGATTTTTTTACCATCATAAATTCAAAAACTCTAAAAATTAATCCATCATATATCAGGAAGTGTTTGTCCAAGGTTGAATGGTTGCGTCCCCCCAATCCCCGCGCAAAAAATAAAAAAAAAAATTAAGTGTGTATTCAAATGTGTCTTGTGAATACTAATTTATTTGATTAAAAGATTTTTTCCAGATATAATGAAGATCTTGATAAAAGATAATGATCAGCAATGATCAGTATCTTGAAAGAGGTATCCACAGATAGCACAGCAGAGGACCAAGCAATGCAATCATGGAAACAGAGATGGGGCCCCTTCAGTCACAAGATAAGTGACACTAAAAAGTGGGGAAAGATTGAAATAAAAACAAATACCCTGAAAACACTACAAGAAGGAGTAGGAGAAACACTTGGGCTCCTTGGCACATGACGAAACTTCCTTAATAAAGGCCCAGAAATTCTACAAATCAAAGAAAGGTTGGGCAAATGGGACTGCATCAAACTGCAGAACTTCTGCAGGGCAAAGGACATAGCTCCCAACATAAACAGAAAGCCCACAGATTGGGAAAAGATCTTCACTGGCCATACAACAGACAAAGGCCTCACATCTAAAATACATGCAGAACTAAAAAAATTACCTTCTTCCAAAACAAAACCGCAAAGAACCAATAGCCCCTTCATCAAGTGGGCTAAAGACTAAAAAAGAGACTTCTCTGATGAGGAAATGAGAATGGCCAAGAGACATATGAAAAAGTGCTGTACATCACTGGCCATAAAAGAAATGCAAATCAGGGGCTGTGGATATGGCCTAGGGGCAAGTGTGCTTGCCTCATATACATGAGGCCCTGGGTTCAATTCCCCAGCACCACATATACAGAAAACGGCCAGAAGTGGCGCTGTGGCTCAAGTGGCAGAGTGCTAGCCTTGTGCAAAAAGAAGCCAGAGACAGTGCTCAGGCCCTGAGTCCAAGCCCCAGGACTGGCCAAAAAAAAAAAAAAAAGAAATGCAAATCAAAACAACATTGAGATTCCATCTCACCCCAGTAAGAATGTCATATATCAAGAAAACTAACAATAACAATTGTTGGAGGGGATGTGGCCAAAAGGGAACCCTACTTCATTGTTGGTGGGAATGTAAACTAGTTCAGCCACTCTGGCAAGCGATATGGAGATTCCTCAGAAGGCTAAACATAGAGCTCCCCTATGACCCAGCAGCCCCACTTTTGGGCATCTACCCAAAAGACCACAAACAAGAGCACACTAAAGACACCAGCACAACAATGTTCATTGCAGCACAATTTGTCATAGCTAAAATTTGAACCAATGCAGATGCCCCTCAGTAGACGAATGGATCAGGAAAATGTGGTATGTATACACAGGAGAATTTTATGCTTCTATCAGAAAGAATGACGTTGCCCCAATCATAAGGAAATGGAAGAACTTGGAAAAAAATTATACTAAGTGAAGTGAGCCAGACCCGAAGAAACATGAACTCTGTGGTTTCCCTCATAGGGAATAGTTAGCACAGGTTTAGGCTAGTCACAGCAGAGGATCACAAGAGCCTAATAGCTATGCCCTTATGAACGCATAAAATGATGCCAAGTGAAATGAACTCCATGTTATGGAAACGACTGTTATACCACTGTTGTAATTACTTTCAACGTGCCATGTGAAACCGTAGCTTCTTTTGTGGATGATTCTCTAGTATCCTCTTCCTGTAGTTGTACCTGCGCTATTACTTTATCTCATCTAAGTACCCTGGATTCTGTATATACTGGTATTAGAACTAGGGAAGTGAAAGGGAATATCAAAATCGAGAGACAAAGGATAGACAAAAGACTCCAAAATCAATACATGCAAAACCATTTGGTGTAAACCAACTGAACAACTCATAGAGAGAAAGGCAAAGGGGGTGGTGGAGGGGGGAATGAGGGAAAAGGTAACAAACAGTACAAGAAATGTACCCATGGCCTAAAGTATGTAACTGTAACCCCTCTGTACATCATTTTGACAATTAATAAGTAATTATTAATTATAAATAAATAAATATATGAACAAGAGAAAAAAGAGGGGGTGGAAAGAATGTAGTCTCCCCTGGCACTCCCAGAGGGACTGTGGAGCTATCAATACTTTTCTAAAAACATTTCTGGAAATATGTAAAGAATAAATTTCTCTTGTTTTAAGCCACCAAATAGGTGACAGCATGTTATAATATACCTAGGAGCCATTCTAAGAGTCTTTAACACATTCCATTGGGTTCCATTTTAAATGTGGATGGACTTGTGCTTGTCTGTAATTTTGCACTAAATATGTAGTTATTGGGGAGGTCATAACATGAACACTTAAAGATTAAAGTAATGATTATGCTCCTCAAAACATAATCTAGGGCTGGGGATATAGCCTAGTGGCAAGAGTGCCTGCCTCGGATACACGAGGCCCTAGGTTCGATTCCCCAGCACCACATATACAGAAAACGGCCAGAAGCGGCGCTGTGGCTCAAGTGGCAGAGTGCTAGCCTTGAGCGGGAAGAAGCCAGGGACAGTGCTCAGGCCCTGAGTCCAAGGCCCAGGACTGGCCAAAAAAAAAAAAAAACATAATCTAATCGTTCCCTTCCGTGGTAACTTTGCCCCAGTATTTGTCACTTACTATGATCTTGCATGCTTAATCAGAGACAAACACACTGGTATTTGAATTTAGGCTTTTGATAGTTCTTCATAACTTTACCAGACAATTATATTTCTTTACTGAAGTAATATGTGAATTTGTCATTTTTCATTTGGGTTGTCTATGGGAGACCTCTCATTGTATTCATGTAATCATACATTGCCTATAACAGTTTTGCAAAGTTATCTTGTTGTCTTTTTATTTGCTTTCTAGCTTATTATATTTTATAGCACAGTGCTTTTCTTTGCAATTTTATCAAAATTATATTTTCCACCTTCTATAAAGCTAGAGACATATATCTCACACTTTATGGCTTCATCTTTCTTTCATAGGTGTCTGTAATATCAAAATGTGAGATTGAAAGCCAACAGACAAATAGCTAATGGGCTAAAAATTATACATTTGCATAATAAGCTCTGTTTTTTGGCTGAAAAACAGAAGCTTATAGAAGAATTGAATGAATGCCGCCTAGTTTGGATCCTATTCGTAGCCAGATAATACAAATTTCTGAGCCTCCAGCCCTTGAGCCCCATAAAGGAAAGATTGCAGGAAACAGCAGAAAGTTGTTTACAGGTAGGGTTTTCTTTTGCAATGTGTGGAAACAGGTGAAATAGCCTGTGTAGGAGAGATGCTTCTTCCTTGTTTCATGGATCTTTGCCATCTCAACAGCTCAGGACTACGAGGAGACCATTCCCAGACAGATACACTGGCATACTGAAAAAAGCAACAGGAAGAGTGGCATTAGGTTCTTTGTGATCTGCCATCATTTGTGGCAAAGGAAGTACTAACATGGTAGAGGAGATAAGGGTGTATTCCAGGATGTCTTCAACTAAACAAAAGAGTCTTTTGAATGACTCCACAATAAGTCAAAATTAGAACTTTCTAAAAGCTAGAGCTCCTGTGGGATAAGAAAAGCATAAGCAATACCAAAGTGGAGGTGATTAAAATCCACCTGAATAAACTGGCTAGTGACCCACAGGAAATTCATTCTGTCTGACAGTCATATCACCTTAGTGCCTTTTCAAGGCCCAATTATTTTCTTTTGTATTGGCCAATACCCTCCACCATCAACCTAAAAATACTATTGAAGTGCCAAAATTTCAAACTCAATAGCCAACAAACCAAAACATCTGTTTGGTTTAAGGGACGGTGGGTCTTTACTCAGTTGTCTATGATTTGGAAGAAGAGTTGTGCTCTTTCTTATTAATCAGAAGAAAACAAATTAATAATTTTCTTTTAATTCTTTTTTACATTGGAAATAATTAACAAATACTACTCTGTAACACACTGTGAACATGTGTCTCTTCCTCAATAAAATAAGTATATTTGAAGCCAAGAGCTATTTGTGCATAAGGGCCTATTTTTACTGGGCAATATTTAAACTTTTTTTGTTTGCTTGGTTTAGAGTTTTTGTTTTCTTCTATATTTCAGAAATGGAGAGGAGGATTAAAATAACCAAAGACTGTGTTGTTTTCTGCCAGTTTGAGATCATGATGCATCTACTTGTATGACTTTGTACTAAACACAAGGAAATTAGTCTGTGATGAACTTCTAATGATTGTCTAAGACATGCATAAATTAGATTTCCAGTGGGATACATCATTGTCAAGCGCTTATTTCTTTTTTTTTCCTCCTCTCCTTGGTAGCTCGTTCTCTGTATCTAGTATATGACTATTATTCCTTCTCCATTTCTTTCACAAAGCACTATTTTTATTTCTATTTGGGAGATGTAGATTCTCTCTAGTTCTGTTGTCAATCTCTCTCCTTGATCTTTCTTTTTTTTTTTTTTTTTTTTTTTTTTTTTGGCCAGTCCTGGGCCTTGGACTCAGGGCCTGAGCACTGTCTCTGGCTTCTTTTTGCTCAAGGCTAGCACTCTGCCACTTGAGCCACAGCGCCCCTTCTGGCCGTTTTCTGTATATGTGGTGCTGGGGAATTGAACC
This sequence comes from Perognathus longimembris pacificus, assembly GCF_023159225.1. Classification (NCBI taxonomy): domain Eukaryota; kingdom Metazoa; phylum Chordata; class Mammalia; order Rodentia; family Heteromyidae; genus Perognathus; species Perognathus longimembris. The sequence goes on along the minus strand of NC_063162.1, from coordinate 17,964,653 downwards.
CAAGGCCTCATGTATACCAGGCAAGCTCTCTTGCCACTAGGCCATATTCCCAGCCCCTCTCCTTGATCTTTGACATTCACACTTCTACTAGTCAGGCTTACATCTGAATTGCTAGCTCTTATTAATCCACTTCTAGCTGTCTGATGAGCAACTCCTTTCAGACACCAACCAAATGAACTTTAACCTTCTACTCATGCATTTTATTTTCAATTTCTGTTAATAGTATTACTTTCTCCTAATCAGTGATGCTTGAAATCATAGCCATCTGTGACCACTATCCCCTCCCTTTAATTTCCATTTTAATTACTCAGAGGCTAAACTCTTCTTGAATTGAGCCTGATAGGCTTTAATATCAGTTCCCTCTTACTGTGTTTACTACCAAAAAGACACATTAAAGTCTTATTAAAATGATCATTGACTATTGCAATCATCTATAAACTGAAATATCTCCTTCCTGAAATTTCTTCCAACAATATAAAATTCTGCTCTTTCTGCAGCCACAGAGTCTAACGTACAATTCTGATACCTTGTATTAACAACACAGGTTAGTTCTCTGATCCATTTTTTCCCACCATATAAAGCTTTCTGATTTCAAACCCTCATTTATCTGTCCAGGCCTATTTTTATTGAAATAGGACTAATTCTCTTTTGTACCACCTGTGGTAAGCAAAACTCTAAAGATATTCTCCATCCACCCCAGATTCTTGCTCCCCTGATTCTTCAATCAAACATTAATCTAGGTACTGCTGTGAAAAGACTTTGCATTTAGAATTAAAATTACTAATCATCTGACTTTGAAGCAGGAAGATTATTTGGGATTAGCTGATGGGTACAATGTAATCAGATGAACTCTAGAACAGAATGGCAAAAATGTTAGGGAAAGAGACCTTGCAGAAAAGGAAATAAGACAGATTCATCCCATTAACCCATTATTGCTGAAGAGGGATGCTAAGGAAAGCCTCAGAGGAGTCAAGTGGCCACCACTGGCAAAGAGTAGCCATAGTTGGGAGCCAGCAAACAAAGAGGGGTTTCTGTCTGACAGTTGTGAGGGGGAACTAAATTTTATCAACAATCTGAGTGAACCAGTAAGTGTATCCAAGTACATACATACCTGAGCCTCCAGAAGAGTGTACCACTAAGCTCATACCTTACTATTAGCTTAAGAAGACTTTACAGTACCTAGAGTGATGTTGTATTTTCACTTGTGGCTTACATGGTGATGGGATGGAAAAATGAGCATTGTTTTAAGTTACACTTGTGGTATTTTGTCCTGGAAGCAACAGAAATTAAATATACCATCTCCATGTATATAGTCCTTTCTGGGTTCTAAGTCCCGGGTATTAATTCACCTTTCCCTGGCCCTTCTGCCATTTACTTCAACCTGACCTTTTCCTCAGAATGCAATCACTGAAGTCAGACTTATAAAGTTGAGACCTCTCACCTCTTCTTTGTCCCCTGCTTCCCAGAATACTTGCTACTTCTCTCAAAACATTAATCCTATTTACTGAGTAATATAGTTACTTAGGCACAAGCTATCATCGCCTTTCTACATTAAAATTTATGGAGAGTAACCATCATTTCCATACCAGTAACGGTACTAAAAAAAAATCAGTAAGTTACTGGCTTTTAAAACTAAACATTTATCCCATGCTCTTATCTTCAGGTTTAAGTGCAAGTTATCTAATCTAGCATGAATTCCTCTAGGTAGCAAACAATGCCAATCCAACTGTGCTTGGATTTAATCTTAGGTTTAGACTCAGATCTGCTCCATGTTTACTTCTTCTTGAGTATAGCTAAAGGACATACCAATTTAAGTATAGGGAGAGGGTAAAAAGTAGGTGTGAAATTCTGTTACGACAAAGTAACAAATTGGAATCTATTTCAACTTATTTAGGTTTTCATTTTGGTGACAACATTATGCTATCTTTATCCAACTATTTAGCACACTTCAATCTCTACATTATAGGGTCAGAATAGAATTAATTTACTGACTCCCCTTAGCCACACTGTACTCCCCAGTGATAGCAGCTGTTCCCTTCCCAATCATGTAAAAACTTCCTTTACCATCCACCTATATATACTTTCCTCCTATATCAACTTAGGTCAGGATCCATTCTAAGTTTTAAAAATTATTTCTTTCCAGGTGCTGGCCCACACCTGCCATCCTAGCTACTCAGGAAGCTGAAATCTGAGGATTGTGGTTAAAAAAAAAGTCAGTCTGGGCAAGAGAGTCGGGTGAAATTCTTATCTCCAATCAACCACTAAAACATGATAGTGGAGCTGTGGCTCAAGGGGCAGAGCACCAGCCTTGAATGAAAACGCTGAGTTCAAGCGCCAGTAAAGGGGATATTTTTTTCTTATAATGTAAGTTTTAACCTTTCTAAAGAAGCCACGAATCCCTTTACTTCATTTACTTATTCTAAAGCCTCTCAGAATGTCTAGCTGAGGAGTGTATCAAGAACATACCCAATTGCTGGATGACAGTGACTTCCCATTAAACATGATGGATCTTGTTCGCTAGGGGTTTTCAGAATATGTTGGCTGTCTTATGATAGAGAAAACATCAAGGGTACTCACCTTATCGCAAACCTGAGTGCTAGCATTAGCTGTATTTTATTTAAAGGTGAATAATGATACATAAAAGCTCCCATACTGCCTTGAGAAGCTGAAGTGTGACAGTGCCTGTCAATCTAGGTTTGCTCTGTCAGAGAAACTGATACTGTTCTTGAAATTCCTGCAGATAGAGCACACTCCTGTGCTGCTGAGAGCATCAAAGGAATCCTGCCTGACTTGCACAAGTCAGTGGTGCTAATCGAATGCTACTTTTTGTTTGGTTACTGGACACTAATATCAAGTTGCTAAGGGAATACAAACCAGCAGAAGTCTTGGAGATAGGAATTGGTGCTACTGCTATACTTGATTACATTCTGTAAGATAAAATTGAAGGCAAGCAAAACTCTCCAGTATACTCTTCTGTAAAGTAGTATCTCCTTGAATTCATTATTATTCATAGATAAGATTCTGACAGGTTAATAAACCATTGCAAGAGGCTTTGGCATTGTAAGGTCATGCTGTTCTGAACAATCCTGACATTAAAAATTGGGCTGAACAGGATTCTTGCAGAACTCCTGCTGGTTTTATCCTACAGGAGTTGTAGTTACATGTGACTCTGAGGCAAGGTCAGGTGAGACCAGAGCCTTGGTAAAAGCAATCACTTTGTCTTGTATACAAAACAGGTGGCTTTTCATAAGCCAGCAGAGTAGAATCACAAGGACAACACTATCAACCTTACATCAAGCTCTCAAGTTCCAAGACTTGAGTAGATACTAACACAATAACATTATTATATATGTAGGCACCATGAGAACAGTGTGTGTCTGTATGTCTCTGTGTGTGTGTAATTCATGTATGCATGTGTGTGCAACAGACGAAGAGAGAGAAAGAGAAAGAGGAGAGAGAGTGAGAGAGAAGTTTAATGAATGGCTACCTCCTTGCCAATTTCATGGCCCCAGCAGGTTTAAATTCTGCATGAATCTTTTTCTTTGGAGAGATTATGGAAAAATCATAGTAGAACATACACAGAACGTTATACTGCAGATATTTATTACAGTTACAGTGAGTTTGGACAAATCACTTAATTTCTCTAGACTGTTGCTTTGCCCATAAAGAATAAGATAATTGCATTGGCTCCAACACGTTAGGTTGTTTGAGAGCTCAATGACATCATGTTTTTGGAATGATTGTATAAATTAGACATATATGCCTATAGATCTATGGCAAACAGAAGGCCTTTTTTGGTAATATAAGCAACAGGAATGTAGTTACCAAAGCACAGACTTATTTATCATTATTTGTGAGAATCCATGCAATATTGATAATCAGAGCAATTAAAATAACTACCACCTTCTGAGCATTACTAAGTGGCATTCTTTCAAGCATTCTATGATGCATTATCATATGTGATATGTATCTGAGTTTCTTTCTCCTCTGTCTGTATCTCGGTTTTTTTTTCTTAATCTATTTCTCTGATACACATATACACATACATACACAAACACATTCACTCAGAGACATTTTCTAAATTGTCTTTTTTAATTCATTGAAAGAATTAACTTTAATTCTACAGATCAAGTCTAGTTTAGTTATTAAATACTAAAATAAAATACATTCCTTACTGAAAGAAAACTACCGATAATCTAAGCCACAAAAGTAAGTTGCCAAAATAATCGATAGAAAATGTAAGGGCTGGAGAAATTGTACACCATTGTTTAATAAAGCATAAGAGGTCAAAGAATCTCTGTAGAACTTAATCTCTGTTTCATGCACTCACACAAATACACATGGATTTCAGAGTCACCAGCTTGGAAGAGACTGTCCCTGTGAGTTGGTATACTCTAGGCCACCCTCCCCAGATACGTGTGGCATAACCACGTGGATAGAATTACCTTACATGGATTTACCTGTGAGCCTGTTATTGCTGTTTAATAAAGAAGGGAACCATACATGTTGAAGTGACACCAAGTGGCTACTTTGCAAATTAGCTGTGAAAAATCCCTGGCACAGAACCATATCCAAGGAGGAGGGGCACCTGCAATCCTCTGAGAGTCAACTTCTTTACAGAACGGCCATGCCTTCAGGGATCTCCTGCTGACCCTTATGTCCTGGGCCCTATCATGTGAGGAACAAGATCACTGCTTTTATTTGATGCATCACTTCTCCTTAATTATATGAACTGTGGGACCATTTGTACTTGGGGTTACGTGTGTGTGTGTGTGTGTGTGTGTGTGTGTGTGTGTGTGTGTCTTTTGGTAGCTTATTTCAAGGTGGAAAAAGTTACTACCACCACAAAAGGTCAAAGACAAGCCATTCTCGGCTTTTAACCTGTTTTCCCCAACTAAAAGAAAGCCTTAAATAACGTGTCATAACACACCAGACTAGGCCACAAGACAAGAGTGTTATTATATCAGAATCCCCTTAGGACTAAAACAAGCAACAAATAGTGGGATTTCACATGTCCACACAAGTGGCAAAAACAAAGGGGAACTATTAATAAAATAGAAATCTCATCCTTAAAATGCCCTCAGAAACTCCCCCTCCCCTCAGTGAACTCAATTGCCAGGTAGCTGTGAGAGCAAAATCCCAGCATTCACTCATTCTTAGGTGACTTAAAAAAATCACTACTATTGTAATTTGTAAATTCACACAGTACAGCAGTGCTATACGCTACTGAGCAGCCTCACTGCACATAACACTTGCCATGTGTGGGTTATGAGAGTACGTGCCCAGGTTACTTCATGGAAACTTCAATAGCATCTTTGTTTAAAAAAAAAAAAGTTTACTGGAGACTGGAAGTGTCTGTTACTTGGTTAAAGTAAAAATAAAGGGTTCACACCTGTCTTCCTACCTTGTCTATTTTGCTGCCTCAAACTCTGAGCTCAAGCCTACGTAGGTTTTCCAGAAGTCATGGTGATCATTGAGAAATGGTCCAAAATTACCTATTGCCTTATGGAGCAGATAGGTTTTCTACCCACACTCCGTGCCTCCCTAACAACTCAAGCATCTGCAGCCCTTCAATTATCATAAGGTAAAGACTAAACCAAAAGGCTATGATATTTATGAAAGGTGATGGTGTCCCAGCAGGTAGAAACAGTCATTTCTGGGTTAAGTCACCCACCACTCAGAACATGGACAAGATGTTTGCACAGAAGAAAGTGTGCCTATGAATAATAGAAAATTACCAAATATTATCACCTTTGGAGAGTCAATAAAATCATGTTGCTTCTTTTGTTCAAGCAGACAGTCTGGTCAGTTCTGGTCAGTGCTACCTCCCTTGATCTCCAGTTGACAAGTCTCAGCTAAAGTTTCAGTAAATAAAAAAACTGGCCTGTCTTGTTTGTAATATGTAGCTTGGTCTCATTTTCTACCATTTCTCTACAATAAGACCTCATCATTGCCTAGCTAGGTCAAATTCATTCCTTGTCTCTGGAATCTGTCCTTTAGAAGCAATAATTCAATGACAGAAAACATATACATCTGATCAGGACCCTGCGGTGCTCTAAATGGACTTTCCGTTGAGCCTATGCATGGTCTAATCTGAGAAGCATTTGGTCCTTTAACTATTTTATATACTTTTGATGCATCATCATCATCATCATCATCATCATCATCATCATCATCGTTTTACTATGTAGCCCCAGGCTAGTCTTGAACTCAAAATCCTCCTGGTTCAGTTCCCTGAGTGCTAGGACTATAGGCGTGCTCCAGAAAGATTTGTACCAGCATCTTTTTTTTTTCTAACTTTATTGTGATTATTTTTTCAAGTGGAAAATAAAAGCAGGCTGATTAATGTAAGACTTTTCAAAAGGACTGATTGTGGTGATGGGCATAAGAGAGGGATAGGCCTATTAAATACTGGAATAGGGAATCTATTGTAATTAAGAGAAATCTCTCATAAGGTATATGAAGGCATTTCCTATGGTTAGCCAAAAGAGTTTCTTTTATAGAGAAATGTGAACATGTTTTAGAAGGACCCGGGTGTGGGAAAGCCCCGGAAGCACTGGCTTAATGGATTGCAGATCACAGAATGGTATGCCCCGATGTCAGCCTTTTTACCCAGGGCTAATAAGGATCAGCTGTTTGGTGTCTCAGGCTGAGGAGAGGGCCATTTGTAGACTTGGAGAAAGAAAAGAAATTTAAACTAAATTTTGTTAAAGAACATTTTTTTATGTCTAATTTGTGCTGACTCACAGTTCAGCTAGCTATTTAGGGAGCAAAAGGAATCAAATTCAGTTTTGTCTTTGGTAAAGAGGGAAATGTCTGGGTTTTATCTGAATGATAAGGCAGGGGAAGGGTGGTCTTTGTATTAAGCTGTTTCCCTGAACCCAGATATACTCAAGAGTTTCAACTTCTAAGTTCTTAGGATCCTAGGACTTGATATAGCTTCTCAGTTTCCCTCACTTGCTGCAAGCGACTAGGAAATGACAAACTACCTCAGTTCCAAGTGATTTGATCTGGAGTTGCCCTTAAAATCTTACATCATCTCATATGTGATATAAAAAAAGGAAGAAAGAAAAGGAGACGGGAGGCTTGCTAAAGCACCATATACATGATGAAACCTGGAGCGAATTGCAAGTCCATCCTGGGTGAGCTAGGTTAGGAAGGCAGATACAGACTTGAATATTTTTACAAGAAACCATTCCACAACCGACAGAAGCACCTCATTCTGGACCAAAAATTAAGATAATAGACTTATGTTCTTCCTTATGGATCATACTCTCCATACCCAGGCTATATTGGGAAGGCCAGAGAGCATCAAATGGGAAAGGAAGGGATCAAATGCACAGAAAAGTAACCTCCAGCCTCTGCTCAGTGGTCAAACCATCTGGAAAGAAAGCACTTGGGGGGCTGGGGATATGGCCTAGTGGCAAGAGTGCTTGCCTTGTATACATGAAGCCCTGGGTTCAATTCCCCAGCACCACATATACAGAAAATGTCCAGAAGTGGCACTGTGGCTCAAGTGGCAGAGTGCTAGCTCTGAGCAAAATGAAGCTAGGGACAGTGCTCAGGCCCTGAGTCCAAGCTCCAGGACTGGCAAACAAAAAAAGAAAGAAAGCACTTGGGGTCATCCACAAACCCGACCCTACTGGATAAACCTCAAATGCTGAAAGCTCTCAGGTATATAGCCCTATTCCTTACTCTTTAAGGCATACTGTTTCTGTTTAGACAACTGACTCTTTCCATTGTTGCCTTCATGCCTCCATGTGTACTTAGGCTTTTCTAATACATGTTTGCTATCTTCTTATGCTATAATGTTCTTCAGCTGCATCTAGAGCAGTAGACTGTACGTAGCTCAAGTGGGAGAATGCAAAAGATATTGTGCCTATGCCCTGAATTCAAGCTTCAGTTAAAAGAAGTCCAGATAAATAGCAATATATTATTACTTCTATATTTAGGAAGAACAAAGCAACTCTATGATTCTTTTCTTTGAAAACCCCACAATAAATTATTTTAATGACATGCTTATTAAAAACAGAAAATAACCATCCTTGATTAAAAGTACCTATAAATTTCTTATTAAGATTTCAAAAACAAGCTAGGCATTGGTGGTTCATGCCTATAATCCTGGCAATTCAGGAGGTTGAGATCTGAGGACTGGGTTCAAACAACCAGGGTAGAAAAGTCCCCATTGGACTCTTAGCTCTAACTAACCTCTCAAACCAAAGTGGAGTTGTGGCTCAAAGTGGTAGAATTCTAGCCTTGAGCAAAAGAGCTCAAGGACAGTGCCCAGACTCAGTTCAAGCCCCACGACCATAAATAAATAAATAAATAAATAAATAAATAAATAAATGGATCTCAAAAACGTATTGTACACATTCCCAATTGTGTATTAAGATACAACTCACTTGTTTCACAATTGTAATTGGCCAGGACCTGTTTATGTGTGTTTTATGAAGTTTCCTCATGATTAATATCTGTTTCTCTTAATAATGTCTCCTGAACAAACCACGTCACTTCCGTTGACCTGCTCTTGGACTGTGTCTTAAATCCAACTAAATTAATTTTAAGAAGCTGCTTCTTCAACGCTGGCAAAATAAGTACCCAGAGATGTCATCCAAATTCCTGTAATTATGAAGCAACTATCTTCTGTCTTTCTCCCTGAGAATGATCATTCTGACAAGTTGGCATTGTTTTGGAGTCATTTGCAAATGCAATTTCAAGTGTCTTTTTAAAGTTCTGTTTTCTTTAATTTACCTGAGTTATGTAAGAAAAGAAAACATCCTAACAGCCAGGGACTTATCCATGTAAAAGGCCTAGGCTCAGGCTGCAAAGATAGAATGGGGCAAATTCTAAGAGAATACTGTGTCTTAGGGACAGAATTTCCCACCGTTGCTTTCCTGCTCTCATTTCTCTGCCTTGTTGTAAAAATCTCTAGTTTCTTTTCAGTTTTGTGCTTTCTTAATTCCGGTCTCATTGCATTATTCTAACCCTAGTCTTGCTGAATTTGTTGCCTATTCGTCTACATAGTGAAATAATGGAATTTCTCTGTGTTGAGGCATTGTGATCTTTTAATCTCCCTCTTTGATGAGCCTCTCTTTCATTTCAGGATGCTGACCTTACAAAGAACTGGGAATATTTCCCACATCTGGCTTTTCTACATTTTATTCTAAGACTAACAGAGATCACTTTGAAAATTTTGACAACTTGGCTTACTTTTCTGTGAGACATTTTTTTTTTTTTTCTTTTTTGGCAATCCTGGGGCTTGGACTCCGGGCCTAAGCACTGTCACTGGCTTCTTCTTCTTCTTCTTCTTCTTCTTCTTTTTTTTTTTTTTCTCAAGGCTAGCACTCTACCACTTGAGCTTTTTCTGTTTATGTGGTGCTGAGGAATCAAATACAGGGCTTCATGCATGCTAGGCAAGCACTCTACCAGTAAGTCACATTCCCAGGCCCCAACTTTGGCTATTTAGAGATCTAGTCAAAATATTCCATTTATGCCTGTAATCCTAGCTACTCAGGAGGCTGAGATGTGAGGATCAAGTTTGGAAGCCAGTCCTGACAGAAATGCCTGTAAAGGTCTTATCTCTAGTTAACACACACATAAAGCCAGAAGTAGATTGTATGTAGCTCAAGTGGGAGAGTGCCAGCCTTGAGTGGCAAAAGCTAAGATATTGAGCCCATGCTCTGAATTCAAGCTTCAGTTAAAAGCATTAAAGAAAAAGAAGTCCAGGGCTGGGGATATAGCCTAGTGGCAAGAGTGCCTGCCTCAGATACACGAGGCCCTAGGTTCGATTCCCCAGCACCACATATACAGAAAACAGCCAGAAGCGGCGCTGTGGCTCAAGTGGCAGAGTGCTAGCCTTGAGCGGGAAGAACCCAGGGACAGTGCTCAGGCCCTGAGTCCAAGGCCCAGGACTGGCCCAAAAAAAAAAAAAAAAAGAAAAAGAAAAAGAAGTCCAGACAAATAGCAATATATTATTACATCTATATTTAGGGAGAACAAAGCAACGCTATGCTTCTTTTCTTTGAAAACCCCATAATAAATGATTTTAATGATTTGGGCTTTTTAAGGGAAGTAGAGGAAGTGTTCTGCACATTGACAGATTTGGGTGAACTGAATACTTTTTATTCCCTCCACCCAAAGATGATTTAACTGTCTTAAAACTGTCTATGAACAGAAAAGCAAAAATTGATAAACATCAGTGACATTGCAAGTTCTCTGGAAAAACCTTGGAATTCTTAGAAACTTCATGGATAAAATAATAATATGCAAGGGAAGCTGACAATAATTAACATCTTCCTCAGTCTACTTGTCAGTCTACTTGTTTATGAATCCTCCAAGCCTTACCATGTCCTTCTCATTGTGTCACCTGAATTTTCTCACTCATGATCAAAACACCTGAGATTATAATATTTAAATATACTCTGGATTCAATCAAATAGAAGTGGCTCTGGAAGTGTTTTCATCCCATCTACAGCTCTGAATTTTGTGTTTCACAAATATATAAGACAAGGAGTTGAGATAGGAAATGAAGGGCACTCCAGGCTGTGAAGAAGGGATAGGAAAGCCAGGCACAGATGTGCCATCACAGAGGGATCTTTAGGGATTGGTTAGGGATTAGAACTGGGGGGAGGGGAGAGGAGTGAGACAAAAGAGGCTCTCAGGAAGAACCCTGAGTTTCCAAGTGTCCAATGTCTGTTTTAGTATGGAAGAGAAATTGTGTTCTTGGTCATTCTATAGCCTCTTCATTCTCGTTCCTTATTCACATTCCCACCTTCCTTCTTTCATTTCACCTCAGTCTTTCTTCTCTTTCTGTTATCTCCTCTCTTGATTCTTTGCTACAAAGATTTAATCATTGAACCAGCATCACTTAGTTAGATGCCTTGCAAGTTAAATCAGTGTGAAGACTTAGCCTAACAGCAACATGAAGAACATGTTCTAAAAGGAATGCATTAAGAATTGCAGTGTGATATTGGTTAAATAGCAGCAGGTAAACTGTTCTTTAGCTGATCAAGGATGGGGTAGTTATTTCACTTAATCTGTGCATCAAAACATCCATACAGAAGAAGCTAAGAACCCTATAGCTACAGAGGTGCTTCATGTACCCATGCTCTAGTACTGTACATAGTTATGAGTGTACATTTTTCTTATAGGGCTGTAAATTCCAGTATATGTTCACTCCTTTGGCCATATCCAAGTGCCAGTAACTCATGTTTTCTCATTCTCATTCAGTATTTCTCACTGCCAAATGATAATGCTTCTGAGAACCGTCGGCTATGATTTTTAACGTGTGCTTGTTCTGCATGACTTCCTTTAGGTTATTGGATCTCCTTTCCAGTCTCATTCACCTGTTCCTTTCTTTTCAACTATGACTAAAAAGCCATAAATTCCAATAAAGCCACATTTCTTTATGGATGCATATTGCAGTATTACCATATGACAATTTTTTTTTTTTTTTCGCCAGTCCTGGGCCTTGGACTCAGGGCCTGAGCACTGTCCCTGGCTTCTTCCCGCTCAAGGCTAGCACTCTGCCACTTGAGCCACAGCGCCGCTTCTGGCCGTTTTCTGTATATGTGGTGCTGGGGAATCGAACCTAGGGCCTCGTGTATCCAAGGCAGGCACTCTTGCCACTAGGCTATATCCCCAGCCCCATATGACAATTTTTAAGCTGCCCTTTCCCCAAATAATAACTAACATGTACTGAGCATTTACTTTGAAATCAAGGTCATTTAAAAAAGTGTACATGTATTCACTTCTTTGATCTTTATAGTAGCTATAGGGAAATCTATTCTACAGACTATGCAAATAAGGAAACTGAGACACATATGTTCTATGAAATTGTGGAAAAGGATTCAAACCTAGTTTTACAGCCCAAATTCCTAGTTACATCACATCAATACAATTCTGAGTCAGGTTAAATGCATCCAAACTCATCATAAGATACTTCTGGCTGAAAAGCACTTCAAAAAAGCTCAGACTTTTTTAAAAGTTAGTATTGGAATCAATTATTGAGCAATTTAAATTTTTGAAGCATAAATTGGATTATAATAGTTCTCAACGGGAGGACTTGGTTTGATGTATATGAATGAAATATCATAGTTATTATTAGTTATGGTACCTACAGCTGACAACTCAGAGACAAAACCCTTATGGATGATTGCTCTGGTGGAATAAAAATGGCATCTAGTTTGGGGAAATAGATTTAATCGTGGGTCAAAGCTTACAAGAGCTATAACCTTTAAAAAATCTACATTTCTAAGCTTCCATTTCCTCGTGTGAAAATGGTTCTGGGAAGTAATATTTTGATAAATGTCTTCTACATGACAAACTCCCTATGATGTTTTCTAGATCTTGTCAGATCTATCAGATGTTTAATATTGTCTATAATGGACAGCAGCCAAAGTGACTTGACCAGAGACCTCGGCTACTCAAAGGCATAGTCAGGATTTCAATCTAATTCCAGTTGACATTAAAATCTCTTTGATTTCAGCTCTACCAAACTGATTTATGAAGGGAACACACTCAGACCAGCTCATGGAATTTTGAGTTTTAAATGCAGAAATGTGTAAGAGGTATAATACAACTTAAAATTGATAACATTCAACATTAACTAAGCAGGGATAGTGACTTACATAAAGTTCTCCAATGTTTATATATTGGATCTTTAAAGCAGAGACTTGGTACTGGAATGAAAATGTCTATTAGTAAACATAAATAATTTCTAGGAGATCTCAACATGAGATCTATGGAGAATCTGCTTCAATTGCAGGATTTCATTGCTGTTATAAATTTGTTCTTATGCACTTTCATGTCATTCTCTATAACAGACATTGCCAGGTCTATACACAATCATCTCACCCTTTACATTTTAGTACATATAGGCTATAACTTTATTCCAGCAGGGGAATGCCTTTGCCACCAAAGCCATTCATTCTCATTCTCATTTTCCCTTTGTCTGTCTGTCTGTCTCTCTCACTGTTTCTATCTCTCTCTGTCTCTTTGTCTCTGTCTTTCTCTGTCTCTCTGTGTGTGTGTGTGTGTGTGTGTGTGTGTGTAGCCTAAAGTGTCAAGGACTTAATGCTTCTCAATTTCAGATCAGGACAAAATCAAGGTTAAAAAGAAAGAGAAGAAAGTGAAGATGAAGAGGAGGAAGGGAAAAGGGGAGAACAAAGGAAGAAGGAAGAAATGAAGGAAGGAAGGAACGAAGGAACGAACGAATGGACGAATGAACGAAAGAAGGAAAGAGGAAGGGAGGGAAGGGAACAAATAACTAAATGTATCTTGTTGGTTTTTTTTTAAAAACAGAACTCATGTGCACAAAATACCATCACTATCAACACCTGGTATGTATATCCCTTTTATGAAACTGATACTGTTTGTCTTGAATAAAAACAAACAAATAAAAGATCTGTATACTTTGTTAAGTTTCAAATGCAAGATTTCCCCTGCCATTTCTCTTATTTTCATTGTCATTCCCATGTCTTAGAAATGGAATGATGTGATTGCAATCATTGTTCCTTCTGAAATAAATACAGCAAGCCATAATTATTATTAAGAAGGTGCGCTGTTTGTGAACTTGCTAGATGCAGGAAAATAGAGACAGGCACATTTAACATCTCTTTTCAGCAGGCTACTTGTCTCATCAGAGAGTCTGGAAGATCATTTTTAAGAGAACAAGCACAAGCCTTATCTAAGTAAGGATTTATATGTGTAAGTGACAATTAATTTAAAAATTGTTGCTGACCTGTAAACCTAACAAAATAATAATACCAGTAAAGAAAATGAGTAAAGATAATGAAAAGCATTCGTTACTATCAAATTGAATGTTTTTCTTTAACCTGATAATATATCATCTTTGGGAGGCATGTGAGCCATTAGGTACCAATGAAAAAATATGATTTATTCAATTAAATAATTTGTATGGTATTTTTAAATAGCTAGATCAACAGCTGTTAATCATATTGGTACAAGATACAAAGGTTGTCAGGGATTTTTGACATTCTTCATTTAAGGGTGATTTCTTTTTTACAAAAAAATCAGAGATGAAGCAAAATTGAATTTAACTGGGAAAAAATAATGTTATACTGGCATCAGCTTTACTTTCACAGACCAGAAACATTCTCGTTTTCTATATAAGGTTACAAGGAAATTACTGACATGTAGTAATTATAAGTAACAAATACAAATTCAGTTGACTCCAACAACTGCCTGGTAACTTAGTAAAACTGCATAGAAATAGAAGGCTACAAGGTCAAGGCCACAGAAAAACAGAGGACTTAATCACTTGAAATACGTTATCCTTTGTAATGAGACTTCAGAAACTTTCTCAGGAAATTGTCACTTCGAGTCTACCAATGTATCTCACAATAAATGCATCAGCAAAGACATTTCCAGCACACGTTCTTCTCCTCTCTATCCATTATTTCATGATGGTCTCTTCTCTGTCAATGTCCTTAACATAGAATCTGATGTTGGTATTCCAAAACTTTCTTCCTCCAGAGCAAAGAATGGTCATGTCTCCTGCTGTCTTTTCTACCAAATTTAATAGTCTTATCATTAATCAGGCTACTCTGGATTTTAAAAATATGGTAGCCTTTGATGGACTCTCCTCACTATACATTTCTCGGTCTAAGCATTTCACTTCTTTTCTCTCTCTCTCTCTCTCTCTTTTTTTTTTTTTTTTTTTTTGCCAGTCCTGGGGCTTGAACTCAGGCCCTGGCTTCTTTTTGCAGAAGGCTAGCACTCTACCACTTAAGCCACAATGCCACTTCTGGCTTTTTCTATATATGTGATGCTGAGGAATCAAACCCAGGTCTTCATGAATAGGAGACAAGTACTCTACCACTAGAACATATTCCCAGATAAGCATTTCACTTTTTAAGCATTACCAGCTCAAATACTGTAATGCCATTCATGCATTTCTACATTATTTACGATCAAGTATCTCCTGTTTTGACTCACCTGTTACTTTTTCTGGAGCATATTTTATACTTTAAAAATCTGCTTGTGCAAGTATATATCTAAGAAACTCTTCTTGATTCCCAATCACTTCCCCCACATATGCTTAGCTCCTTCAATCTCTCATATCTTCACTGTTTCTTGTGCAGGTTCAGTCGATCTGAAGTCTTGAACTATGTAGTGATGAATTTACTATATCCTAGGGAAAATGCAAGAAGAAATATGAATTTTTTTGTCCATTTCACATGTTGATATTTTATGATTGGTTATTCTGACTTTTAAAAAATGTTTGTTGCCCATTCTTCTGGAGTAAATAAAAATTTTTATTAAATGTATCAACTACAAAATTAGAGAACAATAGATAACAAGTTTGATATGTAATTCAGATAGGCGTAAGGACATTTTGAGTTAAAGTTTTGTAAATGATGACAACTTGAAGAAACATGTTCCCCTAGATATAAATTCTGAGTAGACTTGTGGTTCGGAAGAGTGAATTGGGTTTATGTGTAATCATTTCATCATGTGTCTTCCTAGAAACAAACCTTGAGCTAATAAGAAAATATATGTGATTTTTAAGTAGAAATTTTTTCATAATTTTTACATTTAACTCAATTTCTGGAAGTATAGCTCTTGTTAGTGTTGGTTTACTCCCATATTTGTATATTCCTCTAAAATAGCTTTTCTTTAAATACCTCCAACTGAAATTAACTCTACTATGTCTTCACTATAAATCATTGTTTGCTTAGTTTTGTTAAAACAGCTCTGTTAAAAAATGAATCCAAGTGTCTTCATTAGTTTTATCCCATTCTTTATAGCTTCAGACCTACCACTCACTCTTGAATCTATGTCTTCTGTTATATTTCTGCTAGCAAACAGATAGTGAAAGATTCTTACAGCTCCTTAACTGTAAAGTCTAACTGTACTCCTTCCTTCCTTCCTTTCTTCCTTCCTTCCTTTCTTCCTTCCTTCCTTCCTTCCTTCCTTCCTTCCTCCTTCCTTCTTCCTTCCTGTTTGTTTTTTCTTTCTTTTCTCTTTCTCCTCCCTTGTTTTCTTTCTTTTTCTATTTTTCTCCTTCCTTCCATCCTTTCTTTCTCCCTCTCTCCCTTCCTCCTTCTTTTTCCTGCTTTCTTTTTTTCTTTCTTTCCTCCTTCTTTTTCTCTGTTATTTCTCCTTCCTTCCTTCCTTCCTTCCTTCCTTCCTTCCTTCCTTCCTTCCTTCCTTCCTTCCTTCCTTCCTTCCTTCCTTCCTTCCTTCCTTTCTTCCTTCCTTCCCTCTTTCCTTCCTTGTTTCCTTCCTTTCTGTGGGTCTTAGGGTTTGAATGCAGGGCCTGGGTACTGTCTGAGCTTTCTTGCTCAATTGTAGCACCCTCCCAATTCAGCCAAAGCTCCAGTTGAAGCTTCTTTTTCTTCTTCTCCTAATTTTTCAGTAGTTTATTTGAGATAAGGCTCTCATACACTCACCTGCAAGAGCTGGCTTTGAGCTGCAGTCTTCAGATCTCAGCCTCCTGAATAACTAGGATTATAGACCTGAGCCACTAGGGCCTGGCTAGTGCTTAGATTGCTTGTTTGTCTTTTCTGATTCTATTCAGCAATCCATTTCTACTTACCACACTTCATACTTGAGGCTTGGGTCCTGCCTGTGCTCAAAGCCTCCTTTGCTTCCATATATAGGTAGTAAGTCTTAGTTAAACAATCTACAACTTGAACAATGTGTCAATATGACACAGACAGACTTATCATCACCTTGGATTTTTGTCTTCAAGTTTGGATAAGTTTCATGAATCAGTAAAGAATGCTAGATACACAGACAAGTTTAACCTCCTTTTATGACAACTTTTAGCTACACAAAGCTTAAACATAAAAACAAAAAGAGGATTGGGCCTTTTTTGGTGGCGGGAACTATAATAATTCCTAGCAAATACATAGTTTTCATTCTTTCTGAGCACTACTTTAAGGTGTACCTTTATTAACTTTTACACCTTTCAACAACTCATTATAAGACAAAGGAGAAATACCACAGTTCCCTCCCTCTCTAGTACAACCATCACTTTTACATTTAACTGTGAACAAAACAATTTTCTCTAATAGCCTTAAACAGTCACCCATTGATTTGAAAATAAGAGCAATTTTCCCTTGACCTAAAACTCAGAGTCCTGAATGTTTTTACATTAAGCTTTTCTCTCTTCATCTATTCTAACTTCACATAGCAACCTTCCATCCCTCAATACACCATGTGCCCTCATACTTCTCTATTCTCTTCCTTCGTGCACCTCTCTCTTTCTCTCTTAAATCTAGAAAGGTAAAATATTTAATGTTGTGCTTGCATTTTCTGCTACTGGTGTAATTTTGAGGATCTTTATTAACTGACTACTGTGTGTAATACCAAACATCATGTGGCAAATCACTTAACGTTTGCTACAACTAGTCTTGAAAGGTAGCAACACATAAATACACTTTTTTCCATTGTGTTGAAAATCTACTGGGGACAGGATGTATCATTTTCATCTTTTTTCATAATTGAAAGAACAAAAATTGATCCACATGAAATAATTAATACAGATCCTAGAACAAGCTAAGTAAATGTGAAATACACTAAAAACTCATTTCATTTTAATAAGAAATCGAGCAGCACTATGGTCCCTTGACTTGAGTGTCATTACTGCCATTTTAGAAGAGGCTGTTTCTGAGATATATTAAAGGCATTTTTATATTTTGATACAGAAATTACTAGTGATATGAGCATGTGTGTGCTCGTCCTGGGGCTTGAATACATGGCCTGAGAGCGCTCCCTAAGCATTTTTCCTCAAGGTTAAGAGTCTACCACTAAAGCCACAGCTCCATTTCCTGCATTTTGGTGGTTAATTGGAAATAAGAATCTCACAGACTTTCCTGTCCAGATTGGGGTCAAATCACAACCCTCAGATCTTAGCCACCTCAGCAGCTGACATTACAGGCATGAGTCGCTGGCACCAAGTTCTAAATACAGATTTTTTTTCCTGTAGGGCTATACTATATTTAGTGTGTTTTGCTGTCATTCAATACAGAGGTACTCCTTTAGAAGATTAACTATTCAATTCTGGGGTTAAAACCATGATTAATGGATTGTCAGTTCAAACCCTTCATGTTATGCCAAATATGCTTTAGTGCCTTCAGTTATAAGTAAAATTTTATTAAGAAATAATCATAACCATTCATTTACTTACAATGGTTGCTTTAATGGCAGAGTTCAGTATTGTGACAGACATCCACAAAACGTAAATATTCCTCATATGAACTTTTACAGGAAAAAAAATAATAACCTTGATATATGTCAACAATTTTCAATTCTGGTGGATATTAGAATCACCTATTAAGGGGGTTCTATTTATTAAAATTCTTAATAAATTGGCCAAGAGGGAGAATTTAAGCACTTGTTGGCTTTAAATTTTTCTCATATGGCTCATACGGTTCTAATATTCACACAAGCTTAAGAGCAACTGTCTATGAAAGGACTTTACAGTGTTATTGTGATGAAAATTGAAACCACTTGAGACAGAATTAGAAAATATGGCCAATGCACAATGGCTTCTTGGTAAAGATACTAGCACGATTTACTCAGTGATCACATGAGTTTGCAGTCTATAAGCACTAATTTTCTGGCTTTGATATCAAAGCCATTGAAAGGAAGAAAAGGATTCCTGATAAAGGCTGGGATTATTCTAATACCTGCTTATTTATCCTAGACAAAACTGAACTCTATTTTGCAGGATGAGGCAAAAGCAGTTAGTTATATTATTGGTGTCATAAATTTAAAGTTTCAGTTGCTGAAAGATACAGAATTCTACTAATATTAAATACAGTTAAAACAGCTCTTCAGTATACTTTTGTTTTCAGTTATCTACCTAATCACTATATAATGGGAACCACAGTTGAAGAAGTTGGAAACTAATTTGAAAGGGCATTTGTTTCAAATCTCTTAAGAAATCCTCTGGCTCTACCTTCCCATTGCATCATAGGGTTAAGAAATAGCCTTTTGCTATGTGTTTACACTACTGACCATCCATCTACCACACTTCTATCAAATTGACACCTTTAGGCAGCAGACAAGAGTACACCAAATGAATAGTCCCTTAACTGAGCATAAGAAATCACAATTTTTGTAAGCAGGCACATCTCTAGATATATATAGAGAAAAACAGTAGAATATTAGTCTCATTGTCATCACAAAAATCATCAGTCCTCAATAGCATGCTGAACATTGGAGTTAAGAGTAACAAATAATTGGTGATGGTGGTTACTTTCAGAGAGTTTATAATCTAATGGTCAGCATCAAATTGTTCATTACCTTGCCCCACCACTGGCCATTGGGGAAGCCTGCATTTTGTGCTGTCTGCATCTGGCTCTCCTCCCATCACGTACACACAGAATTAGGCAAGAAGGAAGTGTTAGTGTTACTACAGACACAAAGAAGAAATTCAAGTACAAAGAAAAGCCAATTGGATGACCACGATCAGAAGGGCTAGTTCACATTCCTGCCTGGACTCCCCTCCCTCTACCCTCCCTACTGCAATGCACATGAAATGAGTATGTGAAATCTGATCCTCTTTGGCCTCAAATCACAGCGCCAGAAAATTAACATATAACAAAGCTATCAATGTCGCTCATTTGTCTGCATAACAACTCAGAATTTACAAATCCAGGTGAGAATGGAGTAGTAAGAATAGATGAACTTAAAAAAAAAAAGCACAGAAAATTAGAGTTCCATTCACCAGCCTTAAAGAAGAAATACAAGAGGGGGAAAAAAGAAGTTAAAGTATGGGGAAATGACTGAATTTACAAATAAGCCAGAAGTGTTTCACAATGCAGAACATTTTCTCTAGAAATGGCCCTAAGCATTGCAAGCTACTTAAGATGCAACAATCAAATAAACAAAATGTGCACAACATTCTGCATTATTATTATTTCAGTAATGAGGAGCATTTTTTCGAGACTGGATCTGCACAAGCACAGTGGGAGGCAGATGGTCATCATCATTTTAAGAAGATCATCAGTTAATCTTGGCCTGGGTTTGTTTCAGACCTCACAAATTACATATCCTTAAAGTCTGCCAGTTTGAGTGCAAATTATATATTTTTATGTTCTGTTTTTCTTTTGAAAATGTACTCAAAACATCCTTCTTGAAATAATTATTCAGTCTCTCATGGATCACACAGACAGAAGGAAATCTGGAAGGAGACTGATCTATTTGAGTATTAGATAATTGAAATTGCGTCTTGTAATCCTTACTAATTTTTTTCCATCACTTACATGAGGTTTGATTTTAGTGGGGAGGAGCATTTCAGGAATGAAACTCAGGGTCTCAAGCATGCAAGACATCTTCTCTAGCACTTGAACCATACCTTCAGACCTGTTTGCCTGGATCAATTTTTCAGATATGGTCTGTCTTAATTTATGCCCAAATTGGCCTGGGCAATGGTACTCCTACATGCCCTTCCCTGCATTGCTGGGGATGACAGTTTGTGTCACTATGCCCAGTCATCGTTCTTCCTCTCTGTGGCTGGGATAACAGATGTGTGCCGCTGCAATCAGTGAGGTAGAATCTCACAAAATACCATGGCAGGATCGTCCTTAAAATAGTTTAAGCATATAAGCACAATTTCATATTTTGGTGATTATTTCTTATATTAAATGGTCATTTTGAGAACAGAATTGTTCTCATAGTTTTCAAAAGTCAAGTTTTGAAGTCATTAATGACATCATGAATAGTAGATTAAATCTTCCAGGTGAGAAAGAAAGGAAGAAAGGAAAAGAAAAAGAGAGAGAGGATAGGAAGGAAAGAAGGGAGGGAGGGAGGGAGGGAGGAAGGGACCGAGGGAGGGAGGGAGGAAGGGACCGAGGGAGGGAGGGAGAGAGGGAGGGAGGGAGGGAGGGAGGGAGGGAAGAATCATACTTCTCATACCCTGAGATTTCTCAACTGAATGCCCTTGGAAAAGTTACTGAATTTCGGTATAGCGTTCCAATCAATAAAACAACTCTAATGCTCCGTATTTAAAACATTAGGATAAAGGAATAAAAACAATTACAGTATTTGTTATTAATCTTCCAAACAATACACGGAAACCTAGTCCATATTCATTACTTTCCCAATGACTCTTTTCTAACATGTATAATTGTCCTTATATGAAGAAAGATTATTCAGCTAAAACATATTAATTTAGCATCTGTAAAAAGTGTTATACACAAAACTATCCATGGATAAATTCTCCCATGTAATGCAGGTTTTGGAATTAAGAAATGAGCATGGACACTGGTGTGGGCATGGTAAAGAGCCCCCAAGGATTTGATGCCATGGTCCTAATATACTACCATTTCTTTGTATGAATTATTTCCTCATATTTTTGGGAGAACAGTACTTACCTGAAATGCTGCAGTTTCATAAAAATCATTCTTCAATAATGAATGCTGGTTGCAGAGGGATATTTCATCCAGACAATATTCTCAGGCTGTGAGGTTTTTTGATAGTCAAGCCAAGCAATCAATGGTTTTTATAACTTGTTATACATGGATTCATCTTTCACTTAAATAACATAAGTAGCTAAAAGCTTTTGGTAATTTTCTCATTATAAAGTTCAGTTGTTGCAAGATTAACTCTTTTCTAAAATAATTCTAAACCACAATTTTAAAATTCTATTGTTATAAGCCTATACAAACATCTGTCTTCTAAATAAAATTCTAGACTTATAGAACATTCTTTTGTGTGCCTGGATACTTCATCTAACAAAAAGAAATCACACATAATTGAACACAATATATGAATATATATTCTGCCTCTTTATTTACATAATAAATCAGACCTACATGTTCACATCACTGAATGCACGGTTGCAGCATCTAACAAATTATGCTTCCGATCTTACACAAAATATTCAAATTAAAATAAAATTCAGGGTCTCATCATGGTGAAATAGCAGACAGAAGATGTAGCCTCTTGTCATGTGAATATGGTATAAAAGTAAATGGTCTGTCAGTGATAGAATTTGTGCTGTGGCACATTACAGAGTATTTATTATACCTGCTTTTGAGACAGAATACAGCTTGTATTGTAGACCCAAGCTTTCCTCATAGCTCAGATTCAATGCTATGTCTGACCTTATCTCACTCCGATCTCCTCATTTCCTATTCAGATGAGGACATGTAGTTTCCATATTCTCAGTGGAGGAATACTGCAAGAGAGGTAGTTTCACATTCTAAAATAATTCACCATAATTAAATTGTGTAAAGACTGAAAGCAACAATCCAAACTTATTCCCATTTTGTCCACTATTAAACATTCTATGTATTATATGTGGAAAACGACTTTTGTAACTTTCATGACAATAATTAAAATAATATAGCTCTTTGTATATAATGACAAAATATAATGAATATAAAATATTTTAAGAAATGCAGATCCACACATTAAAGTGTGTGCTCCCAACTTGGAATCTAAACTATATTCTTCTAGGACCAGGAGTGAAGATGTATGAGTCAGATCATGTTGAAGCCTATTTATAGGAGAGAGTTCATTAGTTTTCTGAGTAATAACTCATCTCAAGAACAAGGACCAACAGGTTGGTTCAAGAACCATAGAATAATGCTGAAGAAGAGTAGATTTAAGCAGAAGAATATTGATCATTCATTGATGTACTATGTAATCACCATGATTTGGGCTTGGGAGTTGTGGAGTAGAATTTTTATAATTTATTTTTATTTTTATTGTAAAGGTGATTTACAGAAGGGCTACAGTGATAGAGGTCAGTTATTGACTACATTTCTTTTTGAACAGTGGCATCCTTCCCTCATTTTCTCCCAGTTTTATCCATCTCGACTCCGCACAGCCCAAGTTGTATAGTTCATTTCAAACATAGCATCTAGTGAGTATCACTGCTGAATTGCTTCCCCCTTTTTACCTCTGTTTCAGTGCTTCCCCTTCCCCTCCCCAAATCAGATAAACTTTCATACAGGACAAAGACCTTGCAGAATAATTTTAAAGCTTTTAGGCGATGAGCTAGCTCCATACTAAATCTGGATTAACAGAATCAATCCAAAGTAGAGGCGTAAAATATCTTTCCTGGCATTGCATATCAGAAAATATGAAAAGTGAAAGATTGCCTGAGCAGATACATAGATGAGAAAAAAAGGAGTATATTAAGTTTTTGAAATAATAACAAAACAAATAAAAATAAACCTATGCTTATGAACATGTATGATCTCCCCACCCTAGAGATTTCATTAATTGTTGGGACTGAACTATGTCCAATTTGGAAACGTATTCATGAATAGCATAGGAAATACTTTGAAAACCACAAATTAAGCAAATATTATTCACTGTGACCTGATAAAACTCAAAAGAATAAGAGGTAAGTACTGTAGAGAACCACAATAAACTCCAATAATCAGAATTAAATGTTATCATTACAGCTCTCATGATGTCATGCTGAATCTTGATTAGGCTATTCCTGTCAATTTCCACAATTGCATGTTTTACATATCCTGTCTTATAAGTTCTCCCCTAAACAAGCCATTTCCCACTAATTACTAAAATTAAGACTTTTCTGACATGTATATAAATGCAAAGCTCGACCACAAAACCACTAAATATTCTAATGCCATATAAGTTTTCCACTTGGTATTTAAGTTGATGGTAATTCTTGTCTGGGTCTTCCTCTAGCAAAGTACTTTTTTATGAGTTGATTTTCAAGATTCCTCTTGAACGTTCCTCGAACGTTCTCGTCTTGATGCTTTCTGTGCTCACAGGATGAAAATCCTCCCCCCCCCCAAATCTTTCAACCAATGTACCCCTCCATTTTCCATTCACAAGAGCATGGTGCCACTGAATGGGTGAGATTAGAAAGAAAAGTCGTTCATTTTTGATGATTATAAGCTGCATATCTGGGCACCATACATCCCATGATTTTCTGATGAGTCCTGAGGATGTGAGGAGCAGGCCTGCATGTCTTTTCTTGTCTCTCCTTCAGTTTTATAAAGGAATGAGGAATCCACTCATGGGGGTTATGCCCTTTCACCTCAATTCAATGCCAGTCCACATTCGAGGGACTGAGGTTCTTACCTCTTAAATGCTCATAGTGGGGGAAATAACTTCCAATTATGAACCATTGGGAAACACACACAAAGTTATCAGAACAGGAGCAGCCAGCATCCTTGTGTTCCTTGCTGGGCAGTAATAGGTCATATGCTAATAATATAGGAGTATATAGGATTACCATGCTATATCTAATAAAAAGATTAGTCCTCTGGAGGTGAGCAAAGAGTGTATTTCCCCTGAGGTCTATGACCCATCTTCACCTGTGAACCAAAGCAGTCTTCTTTTGACAGGCAAAAGAAGGGAAATGGCTTCAGACAACTGATAGTACTTGTTAGACAGTTGATTGGCAGTGGAAATCGGTTGTCTAGTGTTACCTGGCTATTAGTTGACAGAGTTTTGACTAAACCTCAAGTCTTTGAGCTCAATTTTTAGTTAACTGTAAACTCCACACCACTTTTCCTTTTAACTATTATACCTTAACACAGAATTAGAGAAAATGTATATGAAAAGGTTGGGTGAATGGCCCAAGCAGTCATATATATATATATATAGTTTTGTTTTGTTTTGTTTTTAAATTTGGAGTCAGGAGGGTTGAACTAGAGGCCTGGGTGCTGTCCTAGAGCTCTTTAGCTCAAGGTTAGCACTCTACCACTTTGTGCCATTTTCAGTTTTCTGGTGGTTAGTTACAGATAACAGTCTCATTGACTTTCCTGCTGGGCCTGATTTTGAACCATGATTCCCCAGCTCTCAGCCTCCTGAGTATCAAAAATTACAGGTAAGAGCCACAAGTGTCAGTTACATATTTCTTTAGAATGTTATCAGTTGTTTTATTTTGAAAAAAAATCAATTCTCTCATTTTCCTTCTAAATGTATTTGCAGAACCAAAGCACTGCTGGACATTAGATTTGTTTCATTATAAAACAGAAGACTAAACCTTATAGCCATGATGGCTTCTCCTCCTGTGTGTCTACCAACTATAGATGTATTCTCATATTACACAACAAATAAATTCATGTTCCACATCCATAGCCTTCCAGAGACCTTAATATTTCTTTAAACATGTCTTGTAGCCTTATTAAGATGCACAAATTATTATTAAGTAACTTATTGTACAGGGCAATATGTCATTGTTAGTACTATTGATCTAGACAGGTGCATACTTCGACACACAAAGAGAGTATGTGATTCAACCTTATAGAATTTAACCTGGCTCATCTTACTCCATGCTTGTTTCCACTTGGCACACAGTTTGGCATTATGTGAAGGAGACCATCTGAAAGAATGAAGAGACCATGGACCAATTATAGGATGTGACTGTTTCCATTTTATCTCCCTTACCTAACTTGACAATGATCTTGACAAGCTACATGATCATTCCTCACTTCTAAAGTTCCAGTTTAGATGGAAGAAGAGCAGTGGTGTGTACAATTTGAAGGACCTATGTAATTTTTATATGTGTAATACCTGCAGAGCACCCAGCATATAGGCAGTATTAAGTGATAGCCGTAGTTTCAATCATACATTGGACTTCCTACATATATATCGGTTTTGGTGTCCAGTAATTTAGCTTCATGCTTGTCATTCGTGACTTTGTGATTCATCTCCAACATATTATAATGAAGAAAAACAAACATTGGTTTCATTATCTTTTTGAATCTTACAAATTTATGGGTGTATGTAAATTAGTACTTATAAGATGTATACAGATGTGGGTAAGTTTGATTAAATTACATAAGATGCATACATTTAAATTTCACCATGAAACCCCTTTGCACAATTTATGTGAGCACGATACTTATAAATGTCAAAATATGAGTAATTCTATGAATCCCCTTTCAGGAATGATGGAAGAGGTAGTTTAAAAGCCATGGATCTAACTTAACTGTGAACTTAATACATTGTGTCTAGCCCTTAAGAAAAATCACAATCTTTTCTTCTGTTTTATTTATTTATTTTTCTTTATTGTCAAAGTGTGATAGAGAGGGGTTACAGATTCATATGAAAGGCAGTGAGTACATTTCTTGTTCTACTTGTTTTCTCCTTCCTCATTTCCCCCCCCCTTCCCCCTTCTCCCTTCCCCTCTCCCCTCAACAGTTGTGCAGTTGGTTTACACCAAATGGTTTCTAAGTGTTGCTTTTTGAATGGTTTGTCTTTTTGTTCTCTGTCTCTCGATTTTGGTATTCCCTCTCTCTTTCCCAGTTCTATTACCCGTACAGACAATATCCAGGGTATTCGGATATAATACAGGGGTAGTGAGGGTACAGCCACAGGAAGGGACTACATGAGAAACAAAACTAGACAACCACTCAGTCAAAGAAACAGACAAGGAAAAAGAGAAAAAAAAAACTAGTACGAGTTCACATGCCATGTTGAGAATAATTACAACAGTGGTATAACTTGTTTCTGTAACGTGGATTTCATTTCACTTGGCATCTTCTCATGTGGTCATATGGGTATAGCTATTGGGGTATTTTCGTCTTCTTCCATGATTAGCCTATTCCTGTACTTTTCTACTAAATAGAAAATAATAAAAAATAAGTCAAATGCTATATTGGATATATTCAATCTGTAAAGATAAGGGATGGGCTTTTTGATATGACTCTCAAGTTATTAGCCACCATAAAATTCCATTAAAAATGGAATACAAAATTCTCAGATATAGCACAAGAAGTGCTTGAGATTAAATTTTTGTGGGCATAACAGGAAACACATTAACCTGGTTGAGTCCTTTCCCATTTTATATTGGAAGAGTAAAACTTATTTTTTAAGTCAAAACGAATGCTTTTATTACTGACCCCCTAATGTCACTGTCAGCTTAATTGCTTTTCCTAAGTAAAAGTTTATTACAAAGGTTTAGAAGTTTGTCTTTCTTCTTTAAGGAGTCATGGATAGGATAAATTCGCATCAATTAAAGCCTCAGTGTCAGGGAAGGGAACTGAAAGCTGTCTGCTTAGGTACAATGGACTTCATTTTGTGCTTTATTCTCATGGCCTATCTGCTTTATTCAATCACTGAAGAACACCATCTAATTTTCCATTGCGGCCTTCAGGGCATACTTGGCATTCAATGAAAGCAGAATGCTGGCACAACGGACCATTGGATAAATCTTGGCTACTATCTAACCTTTGGATGAGTCTCACTGAAAGAGGCATTATTCCTGCTTTGTGAAGGTAATGAAATTAAGACCCATGTACAAGGAAGTGAATTTGGAATCAAAACAGAGTAAGATTGGAATCATAGCTCTGCGGCTTTCCTACTCAGGAATCTACGATCTTCCCTCTACTGTTGGACTGCCCAGACTGCAGGTTGGTCAGCACTGAGTTTTCTACAGGTTTCCTTCAGCTGGGGGTTGATGCACAGCCGTCTTACCTTGATAATGCTTATTCTTTTGCTTTGGCTGGGCTTAAACTCAGCAGCCAGGGATGTGTTCCAACCTTTCATGAATAATTGGTCCTTTTGATAAAATTCCACCCACCCAAGACTTCAGAAAAATTGAGCAGAAGTTATTACTATGGGGCACCTTGGATAGATCAGAGCCCAATATCACAGGAACTTTTTATCCTTCTTTTCAGATCACCTAGCTAAATAATGAATCTAAGGTTTCCTGATGTCTTTTCTGCCATGAAGTTTAAATTAGATGTGGCATCCCTTGAGTACCATTCAAAAGAGCTCTAATGACAGTGTAAAAATATTGAAAGAAGCTAAACGAGGTTCTTTGGCTTAAATATACATAACTATGTATTGGCTTCACTGAAATAAAAAAAAAAAGAACTGACTTCAATGGTAATATCATTCAATCACTGCTTGGCTTTATATATAAGTGCCAGTGATTCTGAGGTTTTGCAAGATGGATATTTATAATTACTGCTGATTTCATTAGCTAAAAAGCCAGCATTAGGAGGTAAAAATTAGATTTTAATGAACAATTCTTTGGAAGGATGTCAGGAATTGGTATCTGGAGGATATGATCATGACTTAAAAATCAAGGAGATTAAATGAGTCTAGGAAGGGACTAGATAGAATAAAGATTAAAATAACTTCAAAGGCAGGCCCCTCTTGAACAATTTATCTTACCCCCTCGGGGAAAATGAAGCCAAAAGAAAAGAAATAAGAAAGAATAATAAATGTGGTTTTTAAAAATGTAATTTGTGTTTTAATGCTTTATAGTTGAAGGGGAAAATCTAGCTTGACAATCTTTTACAGTTGTGATTTAACACAGTAAATTGAAGTCTTTGGCAGCAAATAAATAGATTCACAGTGATTGGTGTTGACATTCAATAGCCATCCAGAGGTTATTGTCCAGGTTTGACTTGTCTGGTTTCCTGAGTCCAGTAGCATTTCATCAGAGGTTAATGACTAAAACAAATTGAATGTACAGTTTGTGCAGTGCAGTTTGGGAAAAGATCGTTTCTGATGATGACAGAAATAATAACAGAAGTAATATTGCCATTATAGTCAAATGAGTAAAGCTGTTTTCCCTGCTGTGCAATGTGTTAAATACTTTAGATATGTAAAACTTATTTACTTGAAGAGATGAATTTAACAAGGATATTGAAAAGCCAAACCTTGTCATAGCCTGATTTTATTTCTATTAAACTTTACACTTTGTTACGGTAGCTTTGTATCTGTTCATCTTGAACCTGCCTTTATATTTATGAGAAATAATTAATAATTTTAAATAAAGTAAAGGAAAATGACTTTGATCTACTTAGAAGGTGTTACTAAGCAAAGGATTAAAATTGAAAGTAATGATCCTCTTGTATGCCCTTCCTGTGGTCGTACCTTCACTATCTCTGTATCTTATCTGAGTACACTGGAAACCATGTATACAGGTAATAGAACGAGGAAACTGTAAGGGATACCAAAATTGAGAGACACAGGGTAAAAAAGACAAACGATTACAAAAACAATACATGCAGAACTGTTTAGTGTAAATCTACTGAACAACTCAAGGGGGGAAAGAGAAAGGGGGAGGGGGGAGGGGCAATGAGGGACAAGGTAACAAACAGTACAAGAAATGTATCCAGGGCTGGGGATATGGCCTTGTGGCAAGAGTGCCTGCCTCATAAACATGAGGCCCTGGGTTCGATTCCCCAGCACCACATATACAGAAAATGGCCAGAAGTGGCGCTGTGGCTCAAGTGGCAGAGTGCTAGCCTTGAGCAAATAAAAGAAGCCAGGGACAGTGCTCAGGCCCTGAGTCCAAGCCCCAGGACTGGCCAAAAAAAAAAAAAAAAACAAAAAAAGAAATGTATCCAATGCCTTAAGTATGAAACTGTAACCACACTGTATATCAGTTTGACAATAAAAAAAAGGATTAAAATTGAAATCATTCTTACTGCCTAAAGAGTATCTTCATGCAATAAATTAGGAAGGGATTGTGTTAATCTTATAGAGGAGTTAGAATTATAATTCAGTTGAGATGGTGATGATCCGAACTAACTCATGGCCATCTGTAATCTGATCCTGGGTTAAAATATGTCCTTCTTGCCACAGTGCCGTTCTGTAACATTTCTATCTTCTATGGCTTCTATTTTATAAATGAAATGAGGAAAGAACATTTTTTATGGCTCTATCTTTGATTGTTCACAGTTCTGTTATGGGAGCCATAATAAACCATTTCAGACATGGAACCTGCTGAGCAGTTTTAGATAATTTGGACCTTTTGGAAACCCTATGCTTACTTGGTGATATTGTTTTTATGGAAAGGAAAGAATGTATATGAGAGGATGCGTGTGAGAAGGAGTTTGTGTGTGTGAGTTTGTACTGGACAGGATGTGAGAGAATTGTGTGTATGTGTGCCTTCACATGTGTATATGCATGTCCAGCCACATATGTATCATGATTAAGAAATGAACTCATAAGCTGTCATGGAGTTACCTATAATCCTTGCTACTAAGGAGAATGAAGCAAGAGGAACGTGAGTCCACAGGGAAGTATGAACAAACATAGCTACTCCATGTCTCAAAGATAAAATAGAAACAAGGGGCTGGAGGTAAGATTTGAAGGTTTGAGTACTTACCCAGCGTGACAGAGGCTCTGATACCAATTTCTAGCACAATAAGGAGAAAAAAAAGAAAAAGATGAAGTGATTTCATCTTGACCACTCTAGCTTCAGACACTGAGTATGCATTATTTAGTAAGCACTATAATATGTGATATGTCTGTGTTGATGAGAACATTGCTGGGTAGGTATCAATTTACTTTATTGAAACATAAGGAAACACAGGCTCATTCAGATAGAGCTAACCTCCCAAGATCAGTGACGCTGTCAGAAATAAACACCAGCATTTACTTCATTCAAATCCCCAGCTCTTTGCCCTATTGACTTACCTTTTTCATCTTATCAACCTTTCAGAAGGGCAATGATTTTAACTGTACTTTATATATAAATAATTAAACCATTGGTAGACCCTCCCAAATACAAAATGACAGAGATAAGCAAACATCACACTGAAACAAATGCTGATACTATTTCACTGTAATCATTTTTAATTAAAAAAAGTCTTGCCACCAGAGATAGGTGTGGTGGTCTATACCTAAATCCTAAATCTCAGCTACAGTAGGAAAAACAGATAGAAGAATCATAGTCTAAGGCCAACCCTGGAAAAACTAAAAACATTACATCATCTATAAATTATTATTATTATATTTGATGCCTATACTGGGGCTTTGAACTCAGGGAGTGGGCACTGAACTTCTTTTGCTCAAGGTTAGTGCTCTACCACTTGAGCCATAGCAAACCTTACTTTTTTTTTTCTGGGTGGTTTATTGGAGACGAGTCATATGGAATTTTCTGTCCTGTCTGACATCAAACCAGAATCCTCAGAACTCAGCCCCTTAAGTAGGTAGGATTACAGGGATGTGCCACCAGTGCCCAGCCTACTTGTAAATTTTTTTTTAATTTTTATTATCAAACTGATATACAGAGAGGTTACAGTTTAATACGTTAGGCATTGGATACATTTCTTGTACTGTTTGTTACCTTGTCCCTCATACCCCCCTCCCTCCCCCCCTTTCCTTCCCCCCCCCCCCAGGTGTTCAGTTCACTTACACCAAACAGTTTTGCAAGTATTGCTTTTGTAGTTATTTCTCCTTTTTTACCCTGTGTCTCTCAAATTTGGTATTCCCTTTGAATTTCCTACTTCCAATACCAGTAAACACGGTTTCCAATATACTCAGATAAGATTACAGAGATAGTGTAGGTACAACCACAGGAAGGTGATACAAGAACATCATCAATAATAGAAACTACACGTACACATAGGACGTTGAAAGTAGTTACAACTGTGATATAACAATTGTTTCCATAACATGGAGTTCATTTCACTTAGCATCATCTTATGTGTTCATAAGGGTATAGCTATTGGGCTCTTGTGATGCTCTGCTATGACTTGCCTAAACCTGTACTAATTATTCCCAATAAGGGAAACCATAGAGTCCATGTTTCTTTGGGTCTGGCTCACTTCACTTAGTATAATTTTTTCCAAGTCCTTCCATTTCCTTACAAATGGGGCAATGTCATTCTTTCTGATAGAGGCATAAAATTCCATTGTGTATATGTACCACATTTTCCTGATCCATTCGTCTACTGAGGGGCATCTGGGTTGGTTCCACATTCTAGCTATGACAAATTGTGCTGCGATGAACATTGTTGTGCTGGTGGCATTACTGTGATTTTGTTTGTGGTCTTTTGGATAAATACCCAAAAGTGGGGCTGCTGGGTCATAGGGGAGTTCTATATTTAGCCTTCTGAGGAATCTCCATACTGATGCCAGATTGGCTGAACCAGTTTACATTCCCACCAACAATGAAGTAGGGTTCCCTTTTGGCCACATCCCCTCCAACAATTGTTATTGTTAGTTTTCTTGATATATGACATTCTTACTGGGGTGAGATGGAATCTCAATGTTGTTTTGATTTGCATTTCTTTTATGGCCAGTGATGTAGAGCAGTTTTTCATATGTCTCTTGGCCATTCTCATTTCCTCATCAGAGAAGTCTCTTTGCAAGTCTTTAGCCCATGTGATGAGGGGGCTATTGGTTCTTTGCGGTTTTGTTTTGGAAGAAGGTAATTTTTTTAGTTCTGCATATATTTTAGAGATGAGGCCTTTGTCCGTTGAATGGCCGGTAAAGATCTTCTCCCAGTCTGTGGGCTTTCTGTTTATCTTGCGAGCTATGTCCTTTGCCCTGCAGAAGTTCTGCAGTTTGATGCAGTCCCATTTGTCCAACCTTTCTTTGATTTGTAGCCTTTCTGGGTCATTGTTAAGGAAGTTCCGTCCTGCGCCAAGGAGCCCAAGTGTTTCTCCTACTCCTTCCTTTAGTGTTTTCAGGGTGCCCGTTTTGATTTCAAGGTCTTTAATCCATTTGGAATTGATTTTGGTGCACGGTGATATATAAGGATCTAGTTTTAGTTTGTTGCATCTGTTGAGCCAGTTTTGCCAGCACCATTTGTTAAAGAGGCTATCTTTCTTCCAAGCTATTGTTTTAGCTCCTTTATCAAAGATTAAGTAGGAGTAGTTCTGTGGGTTCATTTCTGGGTCTTCAATTCTGTTCCATTGGTCTTCAGGCCTGTTCCGGTGCCAATACCAAGCTGTATTTATTACTATAGCTTTATAATACAGCTTGAAGTTGGGTATTGTAATTCCTCCAGCACTGTTCTTTCTGCTTAGGATTGTTTTTGCTCTTTAGGTCTTTTATTGTTCCATATGAATTTCTGGATTGCTTCCTCTATTTCATTAAAAAATGGTGTTGGAATATTAATGGGTATTGCATTGAATTTGTAGATAGCCTTCGGCAATATTGCCATTTTGATTATATTAATCCTCCCAATCCAGGAGCATGGGAGGTTTTTCCATTTCCTTAGTTCTGACATAATTTCATTTTTCAAGCTTTTAAAGTTCTTCTCAAAGAGGTCTTTCACTTCTTTAGTTAAGGTTATTCCTAAGTATTTTATGTTTTGGGGAGCTATTACAAAAGGAGTTGCTTTCCTTATTTCAGCCTCGGTCTTTGGGTCATTAGCATAGAGAAAGGCCGTTGATTTTTGAGGGTTTATTTTATATCCTGCAACTTTGACAAAGTTTTGGATCAGCTCTAGTAGCTTGGGGGTAGAGTCTATGGGATTCTTTAGGTATAGGATCATGTCATCTGCGAAGAGAGAAAGTTTAACTTCATCTTTTCCTATTTGGATCCTCTTTATATTTTCTTCTTGCCTGTTTGCTCTGGCTAGGAATTCTAGTACTATGTTGAAGAGCAGGGGAAAGAGTGGACATCCCTGCCTTGTTCCTGATTTTAAAGGGAATGGCTTTAGTTTTTCACCATTTAGAGTTATACTTGCGGTTGGTTTGTCATAAACTGCCTTGATTATATTCAGGAATGTTCCCATGAATCCCAGTTTTTCCAGGGCTTTTAGCATAAATGGGTGCTGGATTTTATCGATTGCTTTTTCCGATCCAGAGATAAAACCATGTGGTTCTTTAGCTTGCTCCGGTTGATGTGGTGGATTACATTAATTGACTTGTGTATATTAAACCAACTTTGCATCCCTGCGATGAATCCAGTTTGATCATGGTGATTTTTTTGATGACCTGTTGAAGTCGATTGGCCAGAATTTTGTTGAGAATTTTTGCGTCTATGTTCATCAGGGAAATCGGTCTATAGTCCTCTTTCCGTGGTGAGTCCCTGTCTGGTTTTAGGATGAGGGTTATACTGGCTTCATAGAATGAGTCTGGTAGTGAATGTTCTCTTTCAATTTCATTGAAGATTTTAAGAAATATTGTGGTGAGTTCTGTTTTGAAGGCCTTGTAGAATTCTGCAGTGAATCCGTCTGGGCCTGGGCTTTTCTTGGATGGAAGATCATTTATTGCCGTTTCTATTTCAATACTGGATATGGGTCTGTTTAGAAGGTTTAAATCTTCATGGTTAAGTTTGGGGATATCAATTTTTTCTAGGAAATCATCCATTTCTTCCAAGTTCTCAAATTTGTTGGCATAAAGGTTTGCAAAATAGTCCCTTATTATTTTCTGAATTACAGTTATTTCTGTGGTGATGTTACCAGTTTCATCTCTTATCTTGTTAATTTGAGTTTGCTGCCTTCGTTTTTTGGTCAGGTTTGCCAGGGGTCTGTCTATCTTGTTGATTTTTTCAAAGAACCAACTCTTTGTTTTGTTGATTCTTTCGATGTTTTTTTTCGTCTCTAATTGATTTAATTCTGATTTGATTTTAATTATTTGCTTCCGTCTATTGACTTGGGGTTTGGTTTTGTGTTCTCTCTCAAGGAAATTAAGGTGCTTCCTTAAATTATTGAACTGCTGTTTCTCCAATTTGTTGATGTATGCACTCAGAGATATAAATTTTCCTCTGAGTACTGCCTTTGCTGTGTCCCAAAGGAGCTGGTACTTTGTGTCCTCAACTTGGTTGAATTCCATACACATTTGAAATTCCGTTTTAATTTCTTCAATGACCCGCTGATGGTTCAGCAGTGTGTTGTTTAGTCTCCATGAATTGTAGGCTTTTCTGTGGTGGCTGTTTGAGTTGAGCTCTAAGTTTATTCCATTGTGGTCTGAGAGAGGGCAGGGAATGGTTTTATTACTTCTGAATTTGTATAGATTTTCTTTGTGCCCTAAGATGTGATCTATTTTGGAGAATGTTCCATGTGCTGCAGAGAAGTATGTGTATTCTGTCGTTGCTGGGTGGAATATTCTGTAGATGTCGGTTAAGTTTAGTTGGTCTATGCAATTATTTAGTTCTCTGGTTTCTTTGTTCAGTTTTTGGCATGTTGATCTGTCCGGAGGTGATAGTGGAGTGTTAAAGTCCCCAACTATCAATGTGTTTGGGTCTATGAGTGTTTTTAGAGTCAGTAGTGTTTGTTTGATGAAGTTGGGTGCTCCTGCATTTGGTGTGTAGATATTTATAATGGTTATATCTTCCTGTAGGAGAGATCCCTTTACTAGTATGTAGTAACCTTCTTTGTCTCTTCTTACCTTTTTTTAATTTGAAGTCAATTTTGTCTGATTCTAGGATTGCAACAACAGCCTGCTTATGGGGGCCATTTGCTTGATAGATTTGATTCCAGCCTTTCACTATTAGAAGATGTTTACTTTTGCTGGATAGATGTGTCTCTTGGAGGCAGCAGAAAGATGGATCTTGATTTTTGATCCAACTTATGAGCCTATGTCGTTTGATTGGAGAATTAAGTCCCTTAATATTGAGAGTTAGGATTGAGAGATGATCGTTTGTTCCTTTCATTATCACTATCTTGTTTGAAGCTGTGTCTTCCCATTTCTTGATCTGATGTTTACTATTTAGGGTTCATTTCTCTGTCTGTATTGGGAACTTGATTATTTTCCCTGTATAGTACATCTTTGAGGATTTTCTGTA
This sequence comes from Perognathus longimembris pacificus, assembly GCF_023159225.1. NCBI lineage: Eukaryota > Metazoa > Chordata > Mammalia > Rodentia > Heteromyidae > Perognathus > Perognathus longimembris. Next base: position 17,929,257 of record NC_063162.1, on the reverse strand, counting down.
AAGCTGGTTTGGTGGAGATATATTGATTCAGTTTTTCCTTACTGTGGAAGACTTTTATTTGACCTTCAGCTATGAATGAGAGTTTGGCTGGGTACAGTATTTTTGGTTGGTAGTTATTTTTAGTTAGTGTTTGGTATACTTCATTCCAGGCCCTCCTTGCTTTCATGGTCTCTGCTGAGAAGTCTGGGATAATTCTGATTGCTTTTCCTTTTTATGTGATTGTTTTCTTCTCCCTAACAGTTTTAAGGATTCTTTCCTTGTACTCTACTGACCCTGTTTTGATCACAGTGTGTCGGTTGGATGTCCAATTCTGGTCTGGTCAGTTTGGGGTTCTAAATGCTTCTTGTATCTGTATAGGCCTTTCCTTCTGGATATTTGGGAAGTTCTCAGCTAATATTCTATTAAATAGGTTGCCTATCCCATTAACCTCTTTCTCCAAGTTTTCCTCAATACCTATTATCCTTAAATTGGGCTTCCTGATCATGTCTTGAATCTCCTGTAGCGATCTGTTTTGTTGATTGGACTGGATTTGTATTGATTTTTGATCTTTCTCCATAGAATCTAAGGAATCTTCAGCTCCTGAAATTCGATCCTCTGCTTCAGTTAGTCGGGACTGTAAGCTAGCTACTTGATTTCGAATCTCTTTTCCTTGACTTGTCTTTCCTGATGATTTCCATGTCATTTCTTAGGTCTTGTATGGACTTCTTTACTTCATTAACTTCATTACTTTGGTTTTGAGCTTTGTCTCTCAAATTTTAAGCTGGGTTGCTATCTTTTCATTTGACTCTTGAAGTTCATTTATCTTTCAATTTGTGGATGTCATGAAATTCTCCATTAATTTTTGCTTTGCCTTCTCACGCTCTAGAATAATTGACTGAAGAGATTCAAACTTTTCATTTATCGTGTTTATCAGTAGACTTTTTAGAGCATTTTGGGGGTTCTCTTCTATGTCTTTGATTGACTGCTCTGCTTCCTGCTTGTTTTGAGTGGGAGATAAGACTCCATTGTTTGCCATCTTTCTTGTGTTCCTTCTGCCCATTTGAATTGGGAATGCCAGTCTACCAGCACCTGTGAGCACTGTTTAAGAGCCAAAGCAGCCCTTACCAAGCACTGTTGTGTAAATCTTAAAGTTCACAATTATATACAGATACCCTGTATACCTGTCTATAAAATTAGATTTGATGTTCCTAAAGAATACAATTTCAATAGAACAACCGATCCTGGGCCCTATATTCAGTAATTACTTATTTACTGTAACAACCCTATAAGCAATTCTTGTTTTTATATTAAGTTCTTTTAGGACTGGCTTTCTCTATGAACCCTTTTGATTCACTCGGATTAAGCTGGATACCCTCTATCCAATAACCAGGAGTCAATGGAAACTGGAGGTCCAGGCAGTAAGTCAGGAGGGTAAGTTAGAGATAGTAAAGAGAATAGAGTAAAATGTATTGGGGGGGGTGGTGATTTTGGTTTAGTTTCAGTGACGTGGAAATGTGGAGAAGAGTAGAATCAGTAGAAAGAACAAGGTTAAAATGATAGATAATGGAGAGTTAGCAGAAATGAGTGGAGGTGTTATTCATAGGAAAGTAATTTTTAAAGAAAGAAAATGCAAAGAGAGAAATAAAGTAAAAATAGTGGAAGACAGATGCACAAAACAGAGAAAAATTATTTAAAAAAGAAAAAAATAATTAAAAGGAAAAAAAACCAGAAAAGGAACAACCCGAACAGAAAAGAAAAACTTGATAAAACTAACAGGTAAAAATAGAAAACATAAAAAAACCGACGACGTTTCAGAAATGAAAAAAAAATTTTTTTTTAAAGTTTAAAAAATGTTGAAAAGAAAAAAAAAATGTAGTCCTCCTTGTTTCGGTGGTCTTTCCCCAGTCTCTGGTTTCCTTGTGATGGTACACTCTATTTTCCTGATTGGCTGGGGTTGACTTGATTTCAGTTTGCTCCTCTGTCTGCTGTGGGGCCACTGCCTTTATCGCCTGGCTTTGAATAGGCTGTGGACTCAGCAGGGCGGAGCGCCTCTGGCCATTTTTACCTGGCTGAGAGTTGCTTGCCTGGGTGAGGCTCCTCCCTCCTGGGCGGGGCGGCCTCCTTGGAGGAGGTGGCTATGGAATGCAGCTCCATTTTGGGCTGGAAATTGGGCTTCCTCTGTGACAGGACCTTTTAACGTTCTCAGGAACTGTTTGTTCCCCCATCTGGTGTTTCCGTGCTGCAGGAAGCTGCTTGCCGCTTTCGCTTTAAATTTAGAAATTCCAGTGGGTAGGGTGGGGCACCTCTGGCTAAGCCAAGGCCAGGGACTTGCCTCCCACCTGGGTAGGGGGCGTTCTCCTGGGCAGAGCTGGCTCTCACTGGTCGGTTCCTCTTGCCCTTTTCAAAGATGGCTCCTTTGACCTCGCTTTCCCCAGGCCTGCTTTAGTTGCAGTCTTGTCTGACCCTATGCCAGTGGCAAAGATGGCACTTTGCTCTGGCGGTGGGGGAAGGGCTGCCTTGTAGAAGCTGCTCTGTGGGTGAGAGTGAGAATATCTTTCGTGGGGTACTCACGCTTTCTCTGCGATTTCAGCCTGTCAGTGCTCAGCCACCGTCTGGAGGATTTCTCCCTGGTCTATGCTGTGAGCTTTAGCTGAGTGGAGTGCGGGTTGCTGTGCCGGGCGCCGTGCCGGCACCGGCACTGGCGCGGCGGTGGGATGCCTCCCAGAGCTCAAATCTGTGTTTTCAGATGAGCAACGTGGATTTTTCCTTCCTGGCCAGAATCCCTGTACTTTTAGAACTTACTTTGGCTGTCTTTCTAGAAGTAAAAGTTTCTATGGGGTGAGAAAACTGCAATGTCGGAGGGAGCTCAGCTAGTGCTCTGCAGCCTCTCCGCTGCCTTCCCGGAAGTCTCCCTTGTAAATTTTTTAAAGCATAGAAATGCTGGGCACATGGAGGTTTCAAGAGGTACAACATCTGTCTAACAAGCATAAGGCTTTGTATTAAATCCTACGACTACCAAAAAAATAATCTTAATATCATAAATTGAACATCCTGTTTACTCCTCTAAAGTGAGTGGGAAGCCTTATATGATACAATTTTTCAATTGCTGATACTCAGTTATAGTTTAGAAAATTATGGTTCAAAAGCATAACAACCACTTTCTAATGAGACATGGAATCTGCACATTTGCATTAGCATTACAAACAAGTTATTTTCAAGCAAAGGAAAATTCACTGCAAAACTACAGTGAATTAGATGTCTTTTATTCATTTTTGTTAGGATGCAAAACAAACATTTTTAAATTTTTTACTAAGAATAATGTTGAAGTTACTTGTTAATTTTCTAATCATTTCATTGAGCTCCTTGGAATTGTTGTTTTGCTAAATCACTCACAACATTACTAGGAAATATATGATGCCTGTTAGGAAGGCAATATTCCTCCCCTTATTATTTCAAATCCTTATTATCCCTTCTGCTTTTCCAAAGAGCTTGGAATTTAATTCTTCAGTTTAAGAATAAAATCACTTTACATTATTTGAAATTCTGCCTAGTCTCTTTCTTTCCCTCAACAAATAAGGAGAAAAGAAGCCATACATTTCTATAGTAATTATCAGATAGTTCTAGTAACCATTTATCTAATTATTTTTATACTTGAAGAGTTAATAATGTATTTTGAAGTACTATGTAACAGCTAGATAATAGGGAAAATAAATGCAGAATATTAAAATATTTCAGAGACATCTCTTAGACACCTGTTCCCTCATGTCTCACAGTTAAATCTGGAGTTCATGAGTGCTTGTAGACATTTTATTATGGGAGTCACTAGATAGACTGACCCAAAATTATTTATAGGGGAGTGAACTGTTGCTTCAGAAAATCTTTGCATCTGTTCTAATTTCCACCTTTGCTAAGCTCTCGAAGGAACATATAAGTAGGAAGGGTAGTCCAGGGGAGGGGAGATCTTAGTGACAATAATAGAGTGGAAGAATTCCTTGATCAACAAAGAATTCACACTAAATTCTTAAAGCCATAAGTCAAATAGACAAATGACCAAGCTGTGGACCCTCTGGGAACTCATCTTCATCTTATTCCGATTTACCAAGTTCTTCTGTGGTCATTGAAAATGTCACAGAAAGCAGACTTCCTTAGAGTGTGAAATTAGCAAGTACTGTAAATAACAAATACTCCAGTTCAACTCGTTAAACAGTAAGCTGCTAACACACTATTTTTAATCTATATGTACAAAATAATTCATCACTTATATAGTGCCAATTCCCTTGAATATGTCAACACATCAATCTGGCTTTGTGTCTCCTATAAGAACTCAATCATGTCTACATGAGCAAACAGTCACATTCTAAAGGAAGCAAACATCCTAATGTATTCATGTTATTATTGTTCCTTGGAAAAGATCCAGGGCCTCAATAAGGCAGTGATTGGAAATGCACAAAGTATTTTAATATCCTAATTATTTTGATTTAACTTCCTCTAATAGTTTAAATTGATACTGAATTTATTTAGAACCCATTAGAGGTTTTTTCTTTCCCCTTTCAGCAGATCATAAACACAGGCTGAACTTAATCTTAAGACAAAATTAATTATTCATGTTTCAAATTGCTGATACACTCTTCCAAAAACCTGCCACCTACTTCAACATGCAGGCTTTTATTTTAATTCCCTTTCCGTTTTAGGAAAGTAATTACCAGCAATGTATATGTCATTCTGGAAAGCAGTGAAACCTTTTACCCAATGATACAAACAACAACAACAACAACAGAAACAGCCCTTCAGAGATTCAGGGAGACAGACTGGTTGCCATCATCTACTAAATTGAAATGTTACATGCCCCCATCCCCTGGGTACTGACCTCCATATTGAAAAGGACAAAATAGGTCAGAAGGGCCATCTCTTTCTCAGTAACATTAAAAAGGTCCATCCTCACATTGACTCACACAATATAGAAAACTCCGGGCATCTTTAGTGAACACTATCATTACAGTGAGCTAAGATCAAATGGTGGGTTTCCTATGACATGTTCAAATTTGTTGGTAACCCACTGGCAGTGTGGCTGTGTGTGTGTGTGTGTGTGTGTGTGTGTGTGTGTGTGTGTGGTGTGTGTCTATGTGTGTGTGTATGTGCTGATCCTGGGCTTGACTCAAGACTAGGACTCTGCCATTCGAGCCACAGCTCCACTTCTGTCCCTTGGGGGATTAATTGGAGATATAAGAGTCTCAAGGACTTTCCTGCCTGGCCTGGCTTCAAACCATGATCCTCAGATCTCAGCCTCCTGAGTATCTAGGATTACAGATGTGAGCCATCAATGCCCCGTTTAATGTGGACTTTTGTTAGAACCTTATATTTCCAAACCTAAGTAGAATTATTAGACAACAACAACTATGATTAATCAAAAATAACTAATGCTACAAATGGTGAAACACATTCCAAGTACCTAACAATGTATTTTAAGTTTCAGAGAATCTTTGAAAATAAGTTCTATTAGAATTTCTACTGTTTTAATATTCAAAAATTAGAAACAATTTGTCTCAAATCCCACCAAGCATAAATAACAATGGAGTTGGTTTACCTTAACCTTCATGTAGTTAATTACCATTATGCTACCTTTCTGATTCAGTAGTTCATATATATTTACTTATTCATTAAACACATATATTAAGATATGTTTTGCCTTAGGTCCTGCTTGTGAAAAGTACTAAGATATTTAAGACATGGCTCTCATGTTTAAATAATAGCTAACATAAAGGAGGGATACTTAAAATACATTTGTTATTATGAAGAATAAAAATAGAAATTCTGAAAAAATAATTGGAATACAAGATACTTAGAATTTAATTGAAAAATTATAAAAGATGTTTAATATTTAAGTGGACCATGGAGGATCTAGAAGATTCAAAGTCCCATGTGATCTTAAAACTAATGTCTATGATAACTAGGCTAAAACTTAGGTTCTTTTCCAGGTTCTCCTTTCATAAGGGCAAATTAGCACATCAAACATAAAAATAAAGTATACCAGAAACTACTTAGAGAAACACTAAGGCATTATTGGGATGGAAGATGATATTGTGTCTAGATTCAGCTATGTGACCCACTCCGTGTCTGTCTTCTATCATACTGCATGAGAATGACATTGGAAAAGCACTGAAGCCAATTTGTTGCTTTGGTCTTTTCAGTGTAGAGAATCTGTATTGGAGGACAGATCTAACTTTTCCCTTGTCTTTTTCTACTCACAAGGATGGTTTTCCTATAGGGTCAAAGGATGTCATGAGTGATGATACCCAGATCCCAGAGTGGATGAAAAAATTAAATAAATGACAAAGAGGAAAATGATTCAAGAGGCTTCTCTTTCTTTTGTTTCAGTTTTCATGACAAATGAAGAGCAGCTCCGTAAGTTATCTGTCCCCATACAGCATGTAATTCATTTGTATACTCTCAGGTGACAAAGAATTCCAATCAAACACCTGCTGGACCATTCACTGCATGCCAATAGTAAGATCTCCAGAGATAGGATTTGGCATCAATCACAAGCTCCTTTACCCGTGGTTTGCTCTGCCTTTGTCTCTTATTCCCATCGTCTGCTTCTCTCATACCCTCATCTACTCAAATTGCAAGCCATCATTGATTGACTGTCATATCTTCCAGGCAGACTTCCGGGGGATATTTTAGATGTTTAATTGCAGTCTCTGAAATGGACTCCTGACCTCAATGCTCCATAGTTGCCTTAAATTAAACTCAATGTGAAATCTAGCCAACAATGAGAATTTAAATAAGCCATAGTACATAAAACTTTCAGCTCACTGCTTGGCACAAAATAAGCAAATGAGAGACATCAATTGGTGTCACAGTTAGTTGATGTTTCAAGGGATAGTTACCTTCAGGAAACTCATTCTCTCTGAAAACATAACAATTTTTGCCTGTGTCTCTCTTTGGGTTATTGGCATAAAGTGTGTTTAGTTTTTGACATTTTTTTCTTTTTTGCTGTTTTTTTCAAGTATAGCTTTCTAACTCAATTTTTAGGATCAGAATACATGAGCTATTGGTTTGTGCCTTTCTCATTACATGTTGCAAAATGTAGTTATATAGTAGGCACTCAGTCATATTTGTGGCTTGAATAATAAACAGCTGGGTGATGCTATGTGGCTTCTGCCTAACATTCTCTGGATATTTCACTAGTTTATACCTCTGCCCAAGCAAGGCTTGGGCATTTCCATTAACTGCTAGCTTGAGGATGGTTCCTTCCCTTTTTATATACTGCTACCTGCGTGAGCCAGCCAACATTCAGATTTCCATACCACATGGCTCTGGACACAGGTCAAAACTTGACACTGGCAAGCTGAATGCAGACCGACTCCAGGACCCAGAAACACAACAAGTATTTGGATGACTGAAGAACGCACAGTGCATTTCAACAGCAGCTTTGGGGCCAAATGTATCAAAACGAGCTTGAAAGGATAAAGCACAGTCTTCACTTGATTAGAGGCCCCAATCCTGCTAGAGGAGACAAGAATGTCCCCCAAAACACCTGCATGAGATCTGTAGCAGAAAAGTCCAGATTTGATTAATCTGCATCACCTATTGAAGTTTCCTTCCTGCAAAGGAAATAGTACTAGATGTTCTCTTAGATTTTTTAAAAAGACATTTATTATGTGAACACAAATTGTATTATGCACAAAATAATACATAACATAATGAAATATATCAGCAGGAAGAAAGGTTGTTTAAAAGAAAAAGAGCCATTTCAATGTTCACTGTAGGATAAACAAAAGCCCTATTTTAATGGAGCTAGCTCATAGACTTCAGCCACAATCTGACATTACAAAAAGTAATTGCTTGACTGGGAACCAAACTGTGAAAATAGAGAAGTTAAGTTCCATGTGAAGAAGCTGAGAGCCTATTTTAGAAAAGTCCCCAATATGAACAAAAAAACCCAAATATTTATTTCATGATTTAAAACATTATCTTAAACCATATGAGATTATTAGAAAAATTGCAAATCTGTCTTATTTGCTTGTTTTTCCAGTTTGTTTGGAGACGTGAGAAACTCTGTGCCATATGTGCTAAGAAGTTACAGAGATGGGATGATATTTTTTCCTTTTTGCCTTATAGAATATTAAATATAAGGGGCTTAATTAAAGAATTTTTTGTTCAAAGTCTAGGAAGTAAAAGTTCTTCACAAAAAAACATAAATAGGAAATAATCTAAAATATCCTCTCCATCTCTCTGTGTAAGTCTCTCTTTTGTCTTTCTGTCTCTTTTCCTCTCTCTGTCTCATTTTGTAACTCTTCTATCTTTCTGCCACACAGATATAGACACATATACATACATACACACAGACACACACATGAGTGCCAGTGTGTCTGTCTAGGAAGCGAGAAGAAGGTGGTAAAGAAAGCTGTATGCCATTTGTAAGTATTCCCCTAACAACCTACAAATGTTCCAAGTTACTTGGCAGTGTGCTACACATGAAATTAAATTTAAAGTGCTAATTTGGCACATTTTTTATTCATAACATCAATTCTCAACATTAATCTTGATGTGTACTTTTTTTCAAGATGTCCAACTGGAACTGAAATATTACTTGGCAAATAAGAAACATGGTGGCATTTTCCTGCTTCTGGCTAAAGGAGAAGGGTGTTCCTTGCCTCTCCTGGTAGATGGGAAGCATTTTCCTCTAGCTTAGCGGCCAGCTTTTCCTCCAGCTCTGTGCTATTGGCTCTGGAAGTTGATAAATAGCACTTATTTTCTACTCATGATCTAGTTTGTAAGCTCATAAATCACAAACTCTCTGAAATCCATTTCTTTGAGCTCCTCATTGATAAGCCAAGAAGTTAAGAAACTGCCAGAGATCAAGGGGTTAGCTCTGAAATCAGAACTCCACTCTTGGCCCATTACCTTCTCTATTACCTTCTGTACTTACGTATCTCTTAGAAGACTCACGTGTCTCCTTTATCATTAAGCACTGGCTGGAGACAGGCTTAACAATTAAAGTGTGTATTTGTGTGCACGTGTGTGTGTGTGTGTGTGTGTGTGTGTGTAAATCTGCAGCTATGGCCAGAAGGGGAGCTACTAGTGCTTTTGTCACAGACAGAGGAAAAGAGGAAAGGAGGTTGAGAAGAGTGGCCATATCTTGAGGTTGTTTCCTCCACTCACAAGCTCTACTCAGTTCTGCATTGTATTTACGAATTATCCACTTTGATGTATGACATGCAATATTAATTATAATTTTCTTTATTTTCAAATTTAATATTCTTCTAAAGCTACACCTTCGAGGATTTGTTTGTTCTATGATTGCATTTTAAAATACATCTGGAAATAAACATAGCATTGTTAAAAGCATTCTAAAAGTCCATCTACGTGGCGTTTTAAATAGTGAATTTTTCAGCAATGAATAAGATACTTCACAATACTACTCTATCAGATTCACCCTCATATGACATTAAATGGCAGTGAAGTAGTATTTTTTTTTAAAAGCCCAATTCTTGATGAGTTCATTTTTGTCTATTGTATATCCCAGGCTGAATCAAGGACTGCTGGTGGGTTTTGCAAGATTTAGCATTATTCTGCAACCTCTAAGAAGGTAAAATGCAGCTGAAAAAGAAATCTAATATACAAAGGACAAGTAAAGTATATTAGTTATTCTAAAAGTAAATGTTTTATGAGTAGAATGAAACATGCCAACGCAGCAGTGTTATCAACAGACTGTTTTAGAAAAAAAATGAAAACCAACCCAAGACATTTTTTCTCTCCTTGATGAGAGAAATAGACTGAAAGTTAGCAAGAAAGATATTGTTACAAATATATCTACGAACAAAATTAGGATAGAAAGGAGTTCCTTGTGATTCATACTCCATGGAATTTGTTCCATTAATTGTATGACTTCTCCCTTGTATATCCCATGAAACCACAGTCTTACTGGCACAGAGCAGTCTTAGAGCAAAAGACAAAGCAGAAATATTTTGGATGGGATTTGTAAGTGTGGAAGATCTTTGCCATACCCCTCACAGATTTCTAAATGGATTCTGCTTTGTTTTGATTACTTAAAAACAACAAACAGTACAAGAAACGAATGAAACTGTAACCTCTCTGTACATCACTTTGACAATAAATAAGGAAAAGAAAAAAAATTATTTTTGTGATAAAATATAATTTTAATAAATATAAATGGATTTCCAGTTTATAATAGCTTTTGATTTCATAAGAAAATGTACATATTTGTAGGAAATACATGTTGGAGAGTTTAGAGGCTAAGAGACATCACAGATGCAAGTTAAAGACGTCAAAATGTTTCAGCGAAAAGAAAATGCTAAGCAAATGTGGCAAAATGGTATTATTTGGAATACAGAATTCTTTGTAATATTTGTATAACTTTTTGGTAAGTCTACTGTTACTTTAAATTAAAAATAAAACTAAAATAAATAATAAATAAAATAAAAATATTTTAATTTAAAAAAGAAATGAGAGCTGGGGATATAGCCTAGTGGCAAGAGTGCCTGCCTCGGATACACGAGGCCCTAGGTTCGATTCCCCAGCACCACATATACAGAAAACGGCCAGAAGCGGCGCTGTGGCTCAAGTGGCAGAGTGCTAGCCTTGAGCGGGAAGAAGCCAGGGACAGTGCTCAGGCCCTGAGTCCAAGGCCCAGGACTGGCCAAAGAAAAAATAAATAAAATTTAAAAAAAAGAAAAAAGAAATGAATAGTTGCATGAAGGTCACTAAAGTGCTATTTTCATTACAACATGATTATAAATATAAAAATGTATCTGTTATTGTTATTGTTATAATTTCCATCTGCGTCTTGAAATGTGATTGTTCAATTACTAATTAGATTTTAATAAATAACTCCATTATTCTATAAACAAAAATACTCACAGGACACTATGTTGGATATGAATTTTCCCACTTGGGGGGAAGGGAGTAGGAAGGAGGAAGGAAGTGGGAGAAAATGAGGGAGGGCAGTAATACTGTCCAACAAGAAATGTACTCATTACCTTACTTATGTAACTGTAAGTCCTCTGTACATGACATTTACAATTAAATTAAAAATTGAAAAAATAAAATAATCACTCCGAAAAAAAAGTCTATACTGTGTTAAATTATCCCAGTAAGTCTGTAGCAGCTGCAAATAAGAGTCTAAGTAGCAGAATGTACAAGAATTGATGACAGTTTTAATATAGGTATGGCGACAAAAATGATAATTTCATGATTTCCATCTTGAGCAAATCAATAAATAGGGAATGATTTTATGTTTTCCTCAATGGCTTCAACTTTTAAATACTTGTACTGCATTTTTTAGTATTCACTCAGACTCTACTCAAAAAACAACTTTATAAATGTAAAATACACCAAAATATATCCTCATAAAAATACACATATATGGGGCTGGGGATATGGCCTAGTGGCAAGAGAGCTTGCCTTGTATACATGAGGTCCTGGGTTCGATTCCCCAGCACCACATACACAGAAAATGGCCAGAAGTGGTGCTGTGGCTCAAGTGGCAGAGTGCTAGCCTTGAGCAAAAGGAAGCCAGGGACAGTGCTCAGGCCCTGAGTCCAAAGGCCCAGGACTGGCCAAAAAAAAAAAAAATACACATATATATAATGTGTATTATGTATAATAATTCACAAGACATATGAATGTTAAAATTGCACATTTTCCTGATGAACTTATTCCTCTATCTTACAAAATGACTCCATACTCTTTGGAGGTATTCCTTGTCCTGAACTCTGGTTCATATGAACATAGCCACTTGTTTCCTAACAATTTGTATTCACTTGGTATATATCACATCCACATTTACCACTGATTTCCATCCATTCAATTGTGACAGATCTTCTATAGTTTCCGATTACTCATATGTTTGTAGTTTTCATTAAATTTGGAACTTATTGGAATCTTTTCTCCATGTGTATTTTTCTACCTTTGTGTTATTTTTCTGGGACAACTGTATGTATGTATTTCGGGTGGATTCTTCCTGTTCCAGTGTCACCAAGACAAGACTGTTCCTCGTTTGCTTATTCCTGTTATCTTTATACTTCACTTTTGATTAACTCTATTGCATTGTGTTCAAATTTCACATTCTCTTCAATAATTTCTAGTCTACTTATTTAACACTGGACTTTTAAAATTTGGATATTTTATTTCTTTAGTATTGGGTGTTTCATTAGTTCTTTGAAATACTTTTTCCTTTCATATTAATCTCCAAGTTTTTTTTACAGGATTAACATCCCCCCTTCCCCCCATCCTGGGGCTTGAACTCAGAGCTTGAGCACTGTCCCTGGATTCTTTTTACTCAAGGCTAGCACTCTACTACTTGAGCCACAGCACCTCTTCCGGCTTTTTCTGTTTATGTGATACTGAGGAATTGAAGCCAGGGTGTCATGCATGCTAGACAAGCACTCTACCACTAAGCCACATTCTCAGCCCAGCTTACCAGCTTTTTAAAGCCTTCTCTGCTATTACATTATCTCTGTCATTTTCTGTTCCACTTGTTGATTTTGTTTTAAGACATTGTCTTGGTATATAGACCAGGCTGGCTGGGAACTCATGTTCCTCCTCCTTCAGCCTTCATTGGCTCTGTATTTTATCTATGTCATTCTCTTGATTGAGGAATGCATTCACTTCTTCTCATGTCTGGTAAAAGATCTGGATTATGAATGTCATATTTTGGACTATCTAGTACCTGTTAACTTCCTTTAAAGAACATTGGGCTTCATTCCATCTTTTTCAATGGGTCTACAGTTAGAGTAATCTTTATTCTAGGATACTTCATGCTCACTCCAGGAATTCAATAATTGCCCTACTGGATCATAGAGGCTCATGTACTGTTCAAGCTCACTGAAGCTTGAATATATCTATACTCTGATACTCTCTATAACCTTTATGTTTTCTTCAACTATTGCTCTGTGGGCAGTCCAATTTGCTGTTCCTCCTAGAGTTTTGCCCTATAATGAATCTTATGACGATTTTTAGTTATTTCTTTACTTACATTGCTCACTTTTTTCCAGAGTTTTATCACCAGTTTCTAAATGTTGCAGATGCCCTGAATTTAATTGTTGATACTTTTATTGACTAAGATTTGATTTTTGCTTTTCTCTGTATCCATGGTTCCAAAACTATCCCTAGGCATAAACTGTGGAAATTAGGCTACTTCATTTATTATCTTTCTTTCAAAAAGCATATTCCAGCACTTCCTAGAATTCAATGCCTGAATATAGTCAGTTAATATATTTTTCCCAGTTTTATAGTTTTCCTTGTAATGGTTCCTGTATTTCATTGGGGCCACTGATGAGAGGAAGCTCCGTATTTCCCATTTGTGTTTTAAAATCTGATAAAGTACACTATGGTACAGTAGGCTCATAAGAAAGCTAGATATTTCCACTTTTAAAATCTAAATCTTTCACTTGCACAATGCCAAAAAGCTCATAAGCTATATTCTTTTTTGTTCTGCAGAATTACTAAGAAATTTCATTGTTAAGAGAACTCAGGGACATGTAAGTGAGCCGTACATTATGTCTGTGTGACCTTCTGCAATGGTGTAAGACATAGTTTTCCCAGAGGCATCTCATCTCCTGATTGGATATCAGTGCTACAAACTTCTTTCTTAAACTGACCTAAATCCTCTGACTCTAAAACCTCTGACTAGCATACCAAGCTACTAAAACCATCTCAAATTCATTTGATATTTTTTCTTTTTAATTAGCATCAATTAGGTCAGAGAGTGTTTCATTTTAAATGTCTACTTATGTATAGAACATTTTTTAATTATGATTGCCCTCTATTTTCATCATTTCTCTCCCCACGCTCTATTTCTTAGCTGAATTGAGACAGTCTGTGAAGAAGATGTGCATGCCAAATATCTGATGTATAAGAGGAGCTGTCAAGTTACCTAGGCAAAGTCTTGCCCAAATCAAGCATTCCTGGTCCCTCAATTATTTCTTGTGTAATATGACTTAATATCTTCTACACATTTCAACTGTTCTTATTGTAGACATTCCATGTAGATGTTACTAATACCTCCTGGTCTGGGAGGGTCATGGCTGTTAATGGGTCCGCGATTGTTCTTATTGCTGCCCTTAACTGGTATTAGGATTTCCCACACATCTGAATCAGATGTGGGTTTTTTACACTATCATAGATCACAATGTAACTTAGATCCCCCTCTGCTTGGATCTACAAAATAGTAGGAATGAGTTTCATTGTGTACAAATTTACAAGATGTTCAAGTCTTTCAACATTGAAAGAGGAAAGACTAGGGGGAGATTATTTATATTAGGAAAATGGCAAAAATAATTTGGATCACAGATGGGAATTACTCCTGCTGAGTAACAAATTAATGCCATAAGTGTTAAGGTATGTGAGTGGTGTTTATTGGATGCTAGAATCTCCATGAAGAATATGATAAGTGTCATCGATCAGGAGACAACATGCTTATAGCACCTGTCCTGCCGTGACCTGTGAATGAGATAAAGCGATCTTGATGGCTAACCTCACCCAACTATGTGTTCTGTCTCCAGATCCAATGCCACTGTCCCTTCCTTCCTGCCACATTTCCATCACATATTAATTGTGCAGTGTGTGGGGTTTCATTGTGTTAATTCCAGCATTCATATACTATACTGTTATCATATTTATCCCATCTATTACTCTTTCTTACCTCTGCTTCTCCACTCTTTTTCTATCTCTTGCAGTTTTTAAACATTGTTTTATTATTGTATTTCCATGCATGCACAGGATGTTCTTTGATCTTACTCTCCCCATACATTTGCTCTCTCATTTCTCCCTCTCATCTCTGCTGGTTTGATATCTCGCCTAAGTCCCTCATTTATGGTCACATCCATTTTTTAGTGCCTTTGTTCCATTTGATTCTCCAAATGCACAAATCTCTTGTGTATGCTAAGTTCTTATTGTTACCTGGAAAATTGTTTTCACTTTTGTTTCTGCTGTACCATCTCTTACTGATGAAGAAAGATCCGACTGATTACTGAGAATGATGAAAGGCTAAAATATAATGTAGCACCTACAACTGAAACTTTGATAAATTTCTGCACTGGAGATGGACCTGGCATGCCCAAGACCCTGAACTTGCTCCTTGCTCCTCAATATCACCATCTAGAGTGACAGAGATAGAGGGAGGGAGGGAGGGAGAGAGGGAGGGAGGGAGGGACAGAGGGAGGGAGGGAGAGAAGGAAAGAAGGAAGGAAAGAAGGAAGGACATGAGTAAAAAAGACTAAAATGCAAAATTTCATATTATATTTTCTTATTATAATTAAGAAATATGAGGATGCCAGGCACCAGTTGCTCACGCCTGTAATCCTACCTACTCAAAGCCAGCTGGGGGGAGGAATGCCCCTATGACATTCTTATCTCCAATTAAGCACTCAAATCCTTGAAGTAGAGCTGTGACTCCAAGTGCTATAGTGTTAGCCTTGAGCAAGAAGAGTTCAGGGACAGAGCCCAGGCCAAGCTCAGGCCCCATGAGTGACCAAGAAAAAAAAAAAGGTATAGCTGGGTACTGTTGGCTCACACCTGTAATCCTGGCTACTCAGGAGGCTGAGATCTGAGGATTGTGGTTCAAAGCCAGCACCTGCAAGAAAGTCTTTGAAACTCTTTTCTTCAGTTAACCATCACAAAACCTGGAAGTGGGGCAGGGGCTCAAAGTAGTAGACTACTAGCCTTGAGCAAAAATTAGCTCAGAGACAGCAGTCAGGCCCCATGTTCAAGCCCCAAAATCAACAAAAAGGAAAAAGAAGGATGAAGGATGAAAGAAAGACAATGGATATGTGTAATAAAGGTAGTTGAAGCAATGAGTAAAAGCAAAGGACTCGAGATATTTTATATTTTGTTCCCACCAGTGCTGGATTTAGTTTTTCAGAGCTCTGTTGAGCAAGACTCAAAAATGGTTCTAGATATATGGATATACTTTAGCCACCACACCAAAGCAGTTAGATCTGCAGAACAAAATTGTGAGCCATTCTTTTGCCAGTAGTATAGCCAGGGATTAAGACACTTTTACATTGGTTGAAAATCAACACTTTGACTTGAACTTGGAAGCTAACCAAGAGCTAGTGTAAATTAAAAAGTTAATGCCCTGGGCTGGAAGTCAGCCAACTGGCTCCCAAAGAAGCTACATATTAGATTTTGTAAAAGAATGATTCTATGCCATCCATAAAATGAGCCCTACCTTGTGAAGCTAATGTTGCTGTCACCGACCTTAAAGGTCACTGATTGTGACCACGTAGCACTACATCGTATGGTACTGTAGGCATAGGAGAGGACTCTGCACTTAAGATCCATGCAAATACATTCCTTGGCCATTTAGTTCAAGCATCTGATTTGCATTGCAGTAATTACCAATTCCAGTGTACATGGTTTGCATGATTCTGACCCACTCAACTAGTGGTCTACTAAAAGAAATAGAAATGTATTGTTGGGTATAATACAACAGTTTCTTCCTATAGGCCATAGAGAGGGACACAGAAATTATGAATAACCTTCAGAAGAATTACAAGACTCATATTTTCTGGAATTATTAAGAAATACACGGGCTGGGGATATAGCCTAGTGGCAAGAGTGCCTGCCTCGGATACACGAGGCCCTAGGTTCGATTCCCCAGCACCACATATACAGAAAACGGCCAGAAGCGGCGCTGTGGCTCAAGTGGCAGAGTGCTAGCCTTGAGCGGGAAGAAGCCAGGGACAGTGCTCAGGCCCTGAGTCCAAGCCCCAGGACTGGCCAAAAAAAAAAAGAAATACAAAGCCAGGTGCCAGTGGCGGAGTAATTCTAGATGCTCTGAATGCTGAGATCTGAGGATTGCAGTTCAAATCCAGCCCAGGCAAGAAAAATCTATGAGACTCCTATAGCTAATTAGCCACCCAAATCTAGAAGTGGAACTGTGACTCAAGTGGTAGACTACCAATCTTGAGTGAAAAAAACTAAGGGACAGCATTCAGGCCCTGAACCCTGAATCAATGCCCCAGTATCAGCACAAAACAACAAGACCCTGTCACTTTTACGTTATCTCCAAAGATACAAGGAAAAAAAGCATACTAACATTGAAAATTCAAATATAGCGCACATCTGAAATTAACCGCATCAGGTCCACTTGGCTCCTAGACGTAAAAGACAGTGTTTACACTAAGTTTGCACTAAACTTCCCTCTTTCTCACATATTTTATGTAGGTTAAACATCATGCAAGTTGTATTTAGGTAATAAAATGATTTAAATAAAATTACTGGGAACAGGTGTCACAGCTGCTCCTATTCTAATGCAGTGGACTGATGATTAATAGTCCTTATTTACAAGCTAGAATTTAAATTAATATTTATCAACTATGTGAACTTCAATAATACATGTCACTTTCCTGTGACTTAGTTTTCTCATATATAGAGGATTAATAATTGTGCTAAGTTCCTTAAGTGATTTTTTTTTTTTTTTTTTTTTTTTTTTTTTTTGGCCAGTCCTGGGCCTTGGACTCAGGGCCTGAGCACTGTCCCTGGCTTCTTCCCGCTCAAGGCTAGCACTCTGCCACCTGAGCCACAGCGCCCCTTCTGGCCGTTTTCCATATATGTGGTGCTGGGGAATCGAACCTAGGGCCTCGTGTATCCGAGGCAGGCACTCTTGCCACTAGGCTATATCCCCAGCCCTCCTTAAGTGATTTTGAGGATCACATAAAATATTTAAAATGCTGTGTAAATTCCAGCTTTACATTTTGTGGGGAATATAATTGTGAATAGAGACACATGTTCCTAGTGAAAGAAAATCTCCTTAAATGATAGATGATTATAAATTACAGAAACATGCTCATGGAAATGGAGCTCCAAGTGGTAGGATGCTAGCCTTGAGCAAAAATGCTCAGAGACAGTTCCCAGGCCCTGAGTTCAAGCCCCATGACTTCCAAAAATAAAAATAAAAACATGCTCACTTCCTCCAAAGTATTCCTCCATATCCTCCCCCTTCAAAGACTGGAGGAAAGGAAGAAAATTCTGACAATAAATGAGCAAAAGAAGTAGCCCTGGACTTTCTACACACATCTTCCCTGATTGCTAAGAGCACCAGAGTCATTGCCCTAGAAGGAGAAATACCTTTTCATGTTTATCCTGGCATGTCGTTTATTTTTTTCTGCTGATAACTTAAAAGAATGGTAAAATCATTACTGGTGGTCAACACATACTTTTCTCATTGCTTTGGAAGCAAAAATGCTATGAAAGTCACACATTTACCTATTTTACAACCAGTGATGGGACCTCAAGGATCAGGTAGGAAAATGTGGAGCCTATAGTTAGGATAACGTCATTATTTATGTCAGTTCCATGGCTGCCAGAAGAGCAGAAAAGAGCCTGTGCCATGCAGATCCTTTCTTAGCTTAGTAGGACAGTGATAGATGCTTGGTTGACATGGGTCTTCGCTTCTGCTCTGACTGACTTACAATCGAGAAATCCATGTTCATCTTTTCCCACACTGAGCCTATCAGCCTCTTTCCTTTTTCTCCACTAACTTGTCCTCTACTCTTTTGTTTTCAAAGCCAGGTACGGCATTTCTATCTTTCTCTACTTCTTCCTTTTTGTCTTTATGGGGGAAAACTGTTTCAAGAGTGGAGTCAGGTGTGAAGAATTTTCTACAACAAAATCTGGAGTAATGAATAGCATTCTAACTGAAGGTTTTGTTGTTTGTTTTGTTTTGTTGTTTGTTGTTTAGTGGGGGAAAATGTCTGCCAAACACCTTTTGAAAACAAAACAAAATGAAACAAACAAAAAAGCTTCAGGATATGAGAAACATTGAGTAGAGGGAAAACCTCAGTGTACAGAAATTATCTAGTTCTCATCCCAAATCTCTTCAGGGCTGGACAACTCACTCCCATTTAAGGCTGACTTAACTTTCATGAGACATAAACTGCTGATTGATCTGAGTAGATAACTTTCTTGACCAAATATATTAACATGTGAAGAAACTATCTTGCTAGTTGTTAGTTGCAACTAACAATTTTCCTTTCCTATCTCCTATCTTAGCTTATGTTTTTCTTCATTGGCAAAACATAACTTCCTCAAAGAAATTTAATAGTCTCCACATTCTTCATTTTATCCTGGGATTCTCTTAAATGCCTAAGTATAGTATATTTTTTGAAAACATGTTGAGTACATCAGTTCACCTTTGCTTCTGTGAAGTTCAATGAGTTTAAAAAAAAATGTATAAAGTTAAACATCTACAATTACAGTATCACAGAATGGCTTCTGTGCCCTATTCAACTTTCCATCCCCTTCCTCAAAAGCTCTGACAGCCAGTTTATGATGAAAATGAAAAAAAAATGGCACTGTAAATATTGTTGTGCAGATTTCAGCTCATCATTAAATGTTTAAAAGTGTGACTGTTGGGAATACAGTAATGAAATAAGGATGTTGGGTCTAATCGGCACCATTTTGGCAATGTGATAGATGCTAGAAAATTGGGTTTAACTAGTGCCGTCTTGTCTTCTCAGCGACAAAGGTAAAGTCCCACCTACAGGTGATGGGTGTAACTTTATTCTTAAAGGCATAGATGGGAATCTGGACAATAGGTTACTGGACTTGCCGGTCCTGTGTCATGAATTGGAAAGACTCTTGAGCTTCCTATGTCCCAACCCCTTACCAGGACTGTATTTAAGCCTCACCCAGTTCAAGTGCCAGTTGGCACCATGCCTCATCTGCTGACTCTCAAGTCACCATGGCATCCCACTATAGCCTACAATTGGAGGTGACCTGGTTTGTTGGTATTGTTTTTCTGCTCTTTCTTTGCTACCCTCTTAGCTCAGTTATCTACCAGTATTATGTGTATTTGAGGCTGCAAGTTTTCTGGGGACATGTGTCAACCTGCAGACACTGGCTTTCTAATAAAGACTCCCAATTCAACCTCTCAAAACCTGGCTTCTCTATTTCTTGTGATTAAATTCCTGTATAACAGTAAGACTATGTCAAGCTTTGTAGAAAACTGAAAAACTCTTCCCAATGGCTGTGATATATTATTGGGTCCTCTGAGATTATATAATTCTACAGGTGTCTAAGCTTTTATAAAGTTTAGGTGCATTTCAGGTCGATTCTATAGTGTACCCCAATTGTCAACACCTTTAGTGTACATGTTCCTGAAAAAATTCTCTTTGCTTCAAGATATATTGTAATTGTAAACTGATTTGTTGAAATGAAAGCCAGTACCCACAAGATAGTACATTGGAAATTAACCATATAACTTGGGGAGGGGAGACTGGGGAGAAGGGGAGATGGGAGAAAAATAAGGGTGGGGGTACCAAGTATGAAAAGAAATGTACTCACTACCTTATGTATGTAACTGTAACCCCTCTGTACATCACCTTTACAATAACATTAAATTTTAAAAAATGAAATAATAATACCCACCCCTTGAATGTAATCCAGATCTGTGACTCACTGTTCAATAACCAAATTCCTTAAGACTGACTTGCTAACAGATTTGCTGAAGAGGCTTTCCTTGCATACTCAATGAAGTAAATATGCATATTATTGAAACCTGCCTGACAAAGAACTGAAATCAGCCCAAGGGAACTCCAATTGGCTTGCAGGAGCTAGGGCAGCCTGTAGCTCACAGCCAGCATGAAGTCAAGGTCCTCAAATATACAATTATAGAAATAAAGATCCCTCCAAGAGTCTGAGCTTAGAGCTTGATTCATCCACAGTTCACATTCTAGCTCTGGATCACACTTCAAATTCACCCTGGTGAACCACTTGGCAGAAGACCCAATGAAGCCATGTCTAGAACTCTGACCCATAGATGTTTGAAGTGCAATTTCAATTAGAATCTATCCTCACATCTTTATTTTTCACTCATGAACTAATGACTTAAATAAAATAATTGACACTTGTTAACTTGTTAATGTTGTATTACTCAGGTTTCCCCCCTGAAACAGCCCATAAAATATAGAAGATTATAAGGAATTGGCTCACACCATTGTGAGAGAGTTCAAAATCTGTAATGCAAGCCAGCATCTAGAGACACAGGAGAGCCAATGGTGCAGTTCTTATCTGAAGGCAATCTGTAGAGGAATTCCCTCTTGTCCCAATTCTCTATTTAGGCTTTCAACTGATTGAATGATATTCTGCCAACATGATAGAGGATCATCTGCTTATTCTAAGATCCAAATGTGAATTTCCTCCAAAAAGTATTCTCCGAGTCGACACACAAGTAACAATGACAGATGCTTTTTAAAGAGTTTAAATTTTAGAATAAATTATCCCTTAATAAGAGAGATAAGAAGTGTTAGCAACTATAAAAGATGGTAAATTCAAAGGACCCTGTAGAAATCTAATGGAGAGGCAAAAGCCCATAGAAAAGTAGGCATCAATGGATTTAGATATCCAGTATGGAATTGTTTCCTTAAGAAACTGGGAGGAAGCCATAGTGGCTGTTTCAGGAGGGAGAAATGGGAAAAGAGGTCAAAGCAGTGATTGAGAATAAGATCATGAAACAGTAAGGCGTTCCATGGTGAGAGCAGAGAAATAACATCAATTAACTTGGATATATGTGCTTATTGATTTTATTTCAGTTAAATTAGTCATAACTAGTAGAAATATAGCCATGCTGTCATGTCTGTCTGTGCTGCCATCTGAACTAGTATTCAAAACATTTAAATGAGTTTTCCAAGGTCACAAAACTCAGAAGAAAAGGAACTGGATAACATTCTCTTTCCCCTTTGTAGGCGAGTTTCCAGGTTACGGTGCCTCCTTCTTCTGATCTATAGTGTCTCTGAGTTATTGTTGAGTATCATCATGATTATAGGGACTATAGTTATGAAATCTCAGCAAGTAAGATCAAATTAACTTATATAGGAAGAGATCTGACTTTGTGTGTGTGTGTGCGTGTGTGTGTGTGTGTGTGAGACAGAGAGAGAGAGAGCGAGAGAGAGAGAGAGAGAGAGGGAGAGAGAGCAAAGTGCAAACAGAACGGAGATTTCATGGAGTGATAGAAGCTATTTCTACCTCTCACTAGTGCTCTATTTCTTTAAATTTTCAGCTTGTTCATTCTCCCAGATTTCAATATATTCAGTGCTAGGAAAAAAAAACAAACTTTTTTTTTCTTTTTTCCTTCTTTCAGTCGAGGTGAAAAATATTTCCCTGGATGATTTTTATTACAACATTCAACGACAACTCCCTGAAGAAGAGGCTAATTCACAATTTTAAGTAAGATATCCAATTTGAGATTAGTTAAGTGGTTATTGGGTTGAAAGGGATTTGACAAACAAGAACCACTTCTCTGTCATCAGGTAGAGAAAACATTCTGTTGGATTTAATTAGCACTGGGATTTTTCTGCTATTTCTTTATTATGAACCTTCAGGCATTCAAAGAATAATTAAATTTTCCACAGGTTAGTAATCACAGTGAAGTTTTCATCTCAGCAAGTCAGGATTCTAAACTCAAGTGCAAAATACTGGTGTGTGATTCCCAAGTGTATTTGGTCCAAGTCTGTAGATCATATACAGACTGTAGTCATACATTCTATTAACACTTGTGGTCTTGATCAGTTTGCTTTAGAAATGATAAAGTTTTAAAATCTGGTAAATGTTAAGCTTAGAAGAGCCAGCATCATGAATAAATGTTGGCATTGCATTTCTCTCAAGTTCTCTAGTAAGCACATTATCTTCTGGAACTGAAGAAAAATTTATGGATTGCATGGCCATTCCTTGGATTCCTTTCAGGGAAATGGTGGCTCAGCACCCAGGGCATCACGGACCAATGAACCAGTGGGGTGAGATGTTCCACTGTTGTGTGAGGGAGAGATCCTGGAAAACAATTCGCCTTCTTTTACTATCAAGTCCACTTTGCATATTCTAAATGCAGGAGGATATGATGCTCTTTTACTTTTGTCCTTTGATTCCTTAATATTTTCATCTCCAGTATGGCAGGAGTCTTTAAAGATTAGGATAAAGATGTTGAAACTATTTCACCCATAGGGAATATAAGAATTTCATACCCCTCCCAATGATATTGGAAAGAAATGCTTGCTGCTGTGAGCAAGGTGATAACTTCCAAGGAAGTGTGATAGAATGGAAAAGAGAGAAATGAAGGAAAAAAGAAACTCCCAGTTCCCTTATGATACTGATGGAAAGGAGAACAGCTGGTAAGTTAAAAAATTAGTATTTCTTGTCCTTTGGATATGATGAGGAATACTTAGGATATTTTCTGAGAGAGCACTGTGCCTTTTTACATTTCCTGGACAAAAGTGTTAAAGTCACTGTTTATTTCTCAACAATTCAAAGGACTGCCTTAGATATTAGTATTTCTCTCAAGAATCTTGGGAAAATATGCAAACAAAATATATTTGAATCTTATTTTAAATGGGTAGTAACTCTTATTTTATGTGGCTGTGTTTTTTGGTTTTTTATTCTTTCTAGATACAAACTCAGCCTGGCTTCAAACTCTTAATCCGGCTGCTTCAGCCTCCTGTGTGCTTATATTCCATGTGTATACCACTACATTTGGCTTGTGCTTTCTCTCCATGCCATTTTCTGAGGGAATGGCAAAAACAAAATCTCTGAGAACACCAGATAATTCATTTCCAGAAGGCTTGGAGGAAACAAAATCCATACTATCCAAGATACATTCTTCAACCAAAGACAAGGAATACATTAGAATCGCAGCTCATCACTTCAATCTGAAGGAAGTTATATACTTTTGAGATACGTCTAGTGTGCTCAAGATTTGTTCTAGACACTTGAGTGTATACTAAATCCAAGAAATTCTCTTGTCTCTACCACACAAGGCTCAGATGTGACCACGTGGCCTTTATCTCCATTTTTCCCCCGGATTTCTACTACATCGTGACATCACCCATCTGAACCCAGATGCCCTGATTTGTTCCCACCATCTCCTGTCCTGTAGGAGTAGCCCTGTCTACTTCTGCACCCAGCTCCCTCAGTCAGGTCTCAGTCATCATAGACTGGTACTGATGATTACTGTCGGTACCTGGATAATGGCCACCAGCTGATTTCTGGTAAAATATACACTGGATGCTTGAGGAAGCATTATGGTTCTTCCTTTGGGTTTGGTTTAGTACAGCCAAAGATTTTTGTACCTATTCGGATACTCCATTAAACTTAAGAAGCAGCAACTCACCTGGGTAATCATCTTTTAAAATAATAACCTTTTAATAATCTTTTCCTCAAAAGATGTTTTTTCTTAAAATAATCATCCAAGAACCTGTGGCCTTGTTCCTTTCCATTTATGTCTCATGTCGATTCGTGAATCCAGAGTACATTGCAAGCCAGTTGTTTCTTATTTCAGTAACAATGACAATGGTGGTTCTCACCATGACCAAAAAAATCAAAGGCGGCGACGAAATTTTTTAAATGCTTTGCCATATGTGTTCATATACAATGGAACCAATGACCTTCAGTCTGTCCTTTCATTTTACAAAACATTTTCCAGACAGTGGGTTCATGGAAAGCAGCCTCAGGAGTGACAAACATGACGAGGTTAAGCCATATCTATGTACCCATGCCTTATATAACCCCCTTAGATGATATCTCAAGTTACTTAGTGTTTCCATATTTGGAAAATACTTTTCCGGTAGTTAACCAGAGCTACGAGCAAATACCAAATCTTTCCTTGGAGAGCGCTTATGTGGTCCACTTTTCCTGTGTATCATGTCAAGCAAGTTCAAAAGGAGCAAGCCTTTCATTGTGTAACCTAACAGCAAAAGGCTTAGTGGTTGTGGTCAGAAGAATTTTGACTATTTTCCTCATGTAAACTCTTTCCAACACCAGATTTGGAGCAGAGACCTGCACACATATGTAATTCTTGCTGTTGTTTTGTGTCATCCCTTAATTTGTGACTTACCTGCAGGAAGCTATCCATTAATCACCATCCATTACTTTATTAATTTACTGGCATGTGACCTTGGGTAAATGATTAAACCTACTAGCCATATTATGGATTTTATTAAATGAGTAGATCTACCTTAAAATATTTCTGTTTTAGATCATTTATTCTCCTCTTTCTATTTCTTACAACATAGAAAATATGCTATATAACATTTTTAATTCCTGTGCTTTGCTATAGCCCATTGCTCCATATATGCATCAACTTTGTTTGCATAAATTCAATAGAGTAACAATAAACAGCATATATAAACACATATAAATGTTAAGAACAATGCACTCAATAAATAAAATAGCCTTCCAGTTTATTTTTATACCCTATTAAAATTGCACACCCTGTTTGGCATCCTAGGAACATTCATTGTAAGATTATTTCTATAGGATAACTCCTTATCATTCTAAGAATTCATCTTGTGCTTGGGAGGGAGGGAGGGAGAGAGAGAGAGACAGACAGACAGAGACAGAGAAAGAGAAAGAGATTCAACCACCTATTTTCAACCCTTCCTCCCTCGATGTGATCTTAGAGGATTTAGTTCCATAAATCCCTAGGGACATGTACTAAATGACAACCAGAAGAGAATCTATAAAACATGAGAAGGAAGAACTGAATCTATTCTGGGCATTCTTCCAGACAGAAACTTGGCCAGGCATGTCACTGAGAACTATGGTGTCTGCCTTGCTTTGAGACTCAGCTCAGTGAAGAAGCTGGGATATAGTCCACATTACATCCAGCACAACTCTCTTATTTAACCAATCACTAAAGTGAGCTCGGATAAAGAAGAGTTCCAGTGTGGTGTCAATGTGGTTTGGAATTGTGGTCCACAGTGAGTCATTTCAGTTCTGGGATTGCAATCTCATGGAAGTTAAGAGAAGGAAAGCATTCTTCTTAGGGAACCTGTGTGGATTAAGATATTGAGGATAGAGTGACCTAATGGTGGTTTCTCTGCTACCTCTACCATGACATATATTGTCCACTCTCAACTTCCTCATGCTACCTGTGGGCTTCATTTATATGTTTTAACTTCATGTCTGAGTGAGATCACTCTCAGGGTGACTTTGAATATGTTGGAACAATTGTCTCTGATCCCCTTTCACCCTTGAGATCTAAGACAGGTTTGTCCTTACTGCCTAGATATTTTTGCTTCTACATGCCAACTCTCCTTCTCCCATCCCTGCCCCTCACTCTGCTGCTTAGCATATTTAAATTTTCCTTTACACTTCAACATCTTGAAATTATACATGTGGTATCATTGTGAATGCTCATCATAGCATCTGTCTACTGCTCCTTTGTAGAATGTGTTTCTTTCACGAAAATAGATCTTTTTCCTGCCTGTTAGTAGATGTGCGCTAACCACTTGCAAGCATGCTACATGCAGATAGCTATCTACATTTTGTCAATCTGTAACCTGAATGCCAGATTCTTTTTCCTGTATTTTCCAAAGTTTATAATAGAACTGTTTCTATGCTTACAGCCATCAGTTGTGTTCTAGGAATCCTCCATTATGCAAACATTAGCCAACCATGCATGTTCAAATGTACATTTTATGGAGTCCTTAAAGAATAAGTAAACCAATTATATAATGATTCAGAAGCCAAACTTAAGTCTTTTGGTTTTTATTCCACTCTCTTGCAAGTTTTTGTCTCTTTGTTCAAAGGCATAATTATTTTGCTTAAATTATGGTCTGAACAGCTCCATGAATTACAGCTTGAGCAATAATGGAGAAGGGCAGGGAGGTGTTGGTTCATGAGAAATAGTGTGTAATTAGAGGTGCTATCTGGGTGAGGCTTGACCCAAGGAACCACTTCAGAGATCAGTACTAAATAACATAGACTTGCTGACAAAAGTAAACTGAAAACCTATGGTAGTTTCTGTGAAGTATTTATTTAGTGCCCCCTAAGGGCAACCATGTCCACTTCTTGATGCTGAAGAAATAAAATGAATGTATAGATCCTTCCCTAAGTGAGCATAGAATTCAACAAAAGAAATTCTAAAGTACAACACGTGAACATGTTTCTCAGTTCCAAATATGTATTGTTCTTAATATGTGAAAAAGTCACAAGGGAAGAAGTAGTGCCATGGAATGAGGGCCTTTGAAGGAGTGTAGAGGGGAATTTGTTGATTTGACTTGTGCTGAAGTTGAAAGGAATGCTGTCACCACCATCTGCTTGTGGTCTCTGGAAAGTACTCCTTACCAACTCCTGCACTACTCACTGTTACACGGTATGGCATTCTACAATCTGAGTCTTCAGCACTTTTTCAGTTTTAGGTCATTACATACAAGTTTGGATTTTCAGTGATGAGTGAAGTTTAATGGGTCCATTACCTACTAATAATTTATAATTTTAAGCTAGTAACAATGAACATGTTACTCATTCCAATGTAGCCCATTTGGAGTGATTTTTGTAGGGAATAATGCAATTTAGTAAAGTGGCAGGTGTTGTACAGTCAACAGAAATACCTTTGAGGTAGAATACATGCTACTTTGTTAGGAAAAATAAACTTGGATCCTGTGACGTTGACTAAAGACTCTAGCAGTTAGTCTTTATGAAATTCTATAAACACTTCACTGTTGTATCTCTATCAAGTTTGGGGATAGAATAAACACATCAAGGCCAAGACTTTAGAGACATTATCTGTTTAATAAATATGATTGTAAAAGCAATAAACAAGAGCAATTATACATTACACTACATAGTATTTAACAAAAAATACATCAAAAAAGTCATTTTAAAATTAGAAGTAGTTCCAATACTATAAGAAAACTTTCTCTCTTTTATTTATTTATTTTTTAAATTGGCTTCCTATAAAAATAAGTTGGCAAATGAAGGATTTCAATGCTCAGTTGGAATCCTGGAAAACACAGAACTGCGGCCAATCACCCCATTGCTCTCAAAGTTATTGTTTGGAAATTCTGGGGGGAAAAAGCAAAGTAAACCTCTGGGTTTTAGACAGTAAATCCAATTAGGAATAAGGCAAGGGAGGAAAAAAAATTGTTGATAGGATGATTCAAAGTAGAGCACGCACAGTTTGCCTTCTGGGTTTTTAGAAAACATTGCAGTATTGGATGTTTAGCTTGCCCTGAATCTTACCTTCCAAACACATCTCTTCCCAGACTCCTCTACCACTCAGTCTGCCAAACTCTTCATGGTGTTTGCACCTGCTATGAGTGATTAGGTAGGCACTTGGATCCCTCCCATCTGTAGGTGCTCATTTCTACCTTCTCTTTGGAATTCAGCTGGAATGGGATAGTACTTGAGCATGCATCGTGATCACCTAGATGACTTGTTGAAACAAGATTTCTGGGAAATAAAGGACAAGTTGTTCACCCCCATAGAGTTTCTGACTTCATAGATCTGAGCTATAGACTCAGAACATATATTTCAAACAAGCCCAGGTAATGCTGATACTGCTGGGCAGGGAACCACACGTTGAGCACTGATAGCAAACGTTGTAGGAACTATAAGGTCCCCTCTGCCCAGGGCCAGACTCATTAATCACCTACAGATGGGAGGGAGCTTTGAGGAGAGGCGCATGAGGATGCTGGATATGCTAAACCTGTAGCTGGCCTCCTTCAGTCTCATTCAAAAACACCAAGCAGCTCATGTCTACCTGGATTTTAAATCAAGACTCCCCATCTCTGCTTCCCTATGTCTTTTCACTGACTTTTTTTTACTGACAAATCATTTTCCTAATACTGTTCTAGGCAAGGCACTGTGCTAGATTGAATATTATTCCTTTACATATATTTTTTCCTCAAAAATTTTCTAGTAAAGATGAATTGAACTGCAACGAGGAGAATTCCCTGTGCTGGTCTGAGTGAGCCACTTTTGATTTCTAAACACTTTGTCTTCCAGATTAAATTTGGAAGACTCCAACTGAAGAGAATAAATGAGGATGTGTCCTAGGAGACAGGAAGCCTGGCAGGTTGGGAATCAATCGAGTTCTGCAAAGTAGTGGCTGCCCCAGGCACAACCCACTGCCCAGCCTCATATGGGACATCCTCAACCATCAGCCTTTCTGCTTGATTAAATTCTGCAGACAACTTCCTTGCCTGAGCTACACAAGGGCCAGGATCTTTGAGATCACCAGGAAAGCCTCATTATCTCCAGGCCCCCTGTAATACCCTGTTGTTTGCCGGGGAGACACAGACAAGAAGGAGGAAGATGGTTCTCTGTGTCATGTATGAGAACTGCTTTCTCCTGATCTTTAGAGTGGGCTTCGTTTAGTCCACAGGACTGAAGGACTTCATCAGGAGACAAGGTTTTGTTTCCTTCTTTCCCTGGGCCTCCTTTTATGATCACCCTGGGAAAACCAGGAATTCATCATACTTTGAGGATTGATGATAATTTTCTTTTGCTTTGTGTCAGTCAGCTAACTCTTTCCCTTTACGCCGACTTACTTTTCCTTTATTGATACCATGATACTCTGAGATCAGAGACTACACATGAAGCCACCGGGGTCCTCCTAAGTAATCAACATCTCATCCTAATGTAAGACCTATTTTCTGACTCTTTTGACACTCTTAAACATTTAGTCCATTAACCTGCTTCTCCTTCTGTTTAAAGTTAGTTTTTACTTCACAAATAAATGTTCTTTCTATGGAGAGAGAATAAATGTGGACCACAGAAATGATCACAGGAAGAAATTCTCTTGCCATATAATCACCCGTTCAAACATTTCTCATAGGAATCTTCCAGAATCTAACATACAAGATTTTTGTTAATATGTGAAAACACCACTATTCATCTGTATGCTTTCTTTTCCAAAGTACATGGCCAGATTTGGATTGTTTTAAATACATCAACACTTTTGCACGCATTACATGTTTCCAGGTGGGAAAGGGCAGGGATATTTGGAGAAGACAGGTTCTAGAGGAAGAGATGAAGGATACATAAAACTACACCCTGCTGGGCAGGATGCAGCCAGGGCTGTGTGCACCAAAGCTGGCATGCTCGGGAGTGAACCAAACTGACAGAGACTGGAGGCTTGCAAATGGTGGAGTCGGTGTTAGCAGACACTAGGCCTGTATGGAGAAAATGTCAAGGAGAATGGCCAAAATCTAGCGACATGTTTGGGAATTAAAAATGAGAGCACTTGAAGGATAACTTGGGAATTGGAAGGTAGAGTCAAAGACATCAATAATTCATGGCCACATATAAAGGGTAAACAAATAGAAAAGCGAGACAGTTGGAATCTAGTGGGAAAAATCCCATTGTCTACATCAACTGGGGTATGAGTAGGGAAAGCTACAAGAAATGTTGAACAGGAAACAAAGTCCCTGTCCACAAGCTTTGCTTCCCTGCCTTTCTTCCTTCCTTCCCTATTGTACCTGCCTGTCTGGTTCTTCAACTTGTGTCTTTGCCCTAAGGCCATAGGGAATGGCCAGAGAGCAGCCTTGCAGTCATTGCTGATCAACAGAGCTACTACCTAAGTTAACTTAGCAGGGCCAATGAACATAAAGAAAGTGAAATTCAAGAAACAGCTCAGGGTTTCAAACTCCTGTGCATGTCCTGGGGTTTTATGAAAAGGGCTTAGAATGGCTAAGCCACCCATCAGCCTGTACTGCTAAAATAGCTGTTTAATCTAGAGCCAAGAATATTTCCAAAAATACATGCAGATTTCCTTGGCCTATATATGTTATGAATTTTCTACAAACACGACCAATCAGAAAAAAGAGAAGAAGGAAGAGGGAGGGGAGTGTTTTCCATTAAAATAGAGCACCTGTACACTGCCCCTCCGAACATATTCTCAAGTTATCGTCCACATGCACAGGCTTAAAGCTAAAAACCCTTGTTGTCTGTGTCTGAAGAATTAAAAAGTCCCGATGCAGTGAGTGTTTGTTTTAGATTGTTTGAATTTTGATTGTTTTTTATTGTTTTTTGTTTTTTGTTATTTTGTTGTGTTTGTTTACTGGCGTCCTCCATTCAAACATTTACATAGGTAGGGATTTCTTTTGTGCTTTGATTCTCAGCAACTATGGAAATACTTCCTGGCAAAATAGGAAACAGAACAACAAAGGAAAGAAAAAAAAAATAAAGTTAGTGGTCATGAAGGATGATGCACTTGACAAGAGCGAAATTCTTTCCTGATCAGCAGGTCGCCTGCAGCCTTTGGGGGTTTTCCTTAAATTGCAAACTGAGCCCCAGCAGATCCCCGCTTTGGCGTTGAAGGCGGAGTGGCGTGTCTTGCTCTTTGCAACCGGAGAGATGAGTCACCAGGTTGAGTAGAAGGGGAGGGAGGGGAGGGTAAAGCTACTCTCCTAAGAGAAAACGTGTAACACTTATTCATTTAATGGCATTGGAAATGGAAAGGTGTCAGACTTTTGCAAAGTACCGGGAGACGTTCCTGGGTGAAGGAGGAATTGCTGCTTACTTTAATAAATTAAACCATCACTGTGCTTTCATCACTGTGGAAGGGTGCCAAGGACCCAATTGCCACCCACTCAAAACCAGCATCACAGAGGCATTGTTGAAGTGAACAGACAGGGGCATGCTCCTCTGGACATGACGAAAGAAAAGCCACAGCAATGGTGTGATCATTCCATCCTCTTCAGGAAGAGGAATTACACGGAGAAGATCGTACACCAGAGACAGCTGCTGTCATTATTATTTCTGATATAATTCTTTATCAGAATTGAAAGTTCCCCTTAGTATAGCCACAGACCTTTCTCATATCCATTTAAAGAGAAGGTCTGTTCACATTTTACATCCTCTACCCCCTCCCAAGGAATGGATGAGAAAAATCATGCACTAAGGCCTTTTTGTGTGACCTGGCATTATGACAGGTGATGTATGGATAGTTATATAATCATTTTATCCACTGTGTCTGGCAACATGGGAGCTAGGCGTGAATGTTTACGGCTTCAACCCCTGAGGCCACAGACAGAAAGGAACCAAGAGGAGAAAGGGATCAGCCAGTGGTGGCTCAATGTTCTGTCTAAAAAAAAATTTTTTAAATGTCTTTTGCGATAAAGAGGACTTTGCATTTCTACTGCAGACTTGCTATATCTAGACTTGCTGTGGCAGAGAGCTGAATAAATATGACAAAGTCCATTTCAAAACTTCTGGGAAGGGGTAATTCAAAAGCAGGTCAGTATTGTGCAATCTGCTCTTGAATAGTTTAATCCTTCAGTTGGTCTCCCTTAGCATCTCTGAACCCTGGAGGAATCTGCAAACTCCACGCCATTCTCAAGCCCCGAGGTTCCATGTTCCTAGACAACTGATTAATTAAAGAAATCGCTCGTGGTTAAGCTGGCCATTCTTCTTATAGCCACTTCTATTAGTGTTCTGGAGTGCTTTACCCTTCTCAGAACTGTCTTCAGTTGAGATCACCATGTTAGGTTCTAGTCAGTAAGTACCCATCCCTCAAACCCTGCCCAGCCCTTTCCCACCAGTCCTCCCCTTTGCTTCTCATATATTTTTAGTATACTTTTGCTCATAATCATTTGAAGCCCAGTGTTTGGGGAAATGTTGTTTTTGTTTTTGTTTTTTGCAAAAAGAGGAATAGATTTATACGAGATAAAAAGCTAACTAGGAACCAGAAAGAGGATATTAGCTGCTTCTATCAAGGGTGTTAGAGCAGAAGGAAGTGTTACATGAAGCTAGAAAGTGGTTAGAACGAGAGTCAGTCGCTGACGACTCAGGCTGGGCAGCTGATGGCTACTAGCAATCATTTACCTATGAGCTGTGATTCCACCTTCTCATCTATAAGCTGGCCAGGCCGCCTGACTTCAGTGTGAGGGAAACTGGGCCTGCTTTCAGTGTGACTGACTGGACTGATCATCTCTTGTTCTTTCTCATTCTGCATCTGGGCATAAACATTAATCCCCGGGATCTTCCTAAAACATTAACAGAAAGCATCACTGCTCGGCACGGGAGACTGCAATCATTGCACACTTCTGAACCTGTGAGAAAGAGGGAGGAGGGAAGGGAGATGTGGTTGGAGGGACAATACGCACCTTTTAAATTTATAGATGACGAACACGGCCAGTCCCACAAACACCACTGAGAGCAGCATCAGCATGGCAGATCCACTGTGGGTTGGTGTGAGGTCCACCAGTGGAGCTGTGGGAAGAAACAGGTAGAGGTGTGAGCAGAGACCTGGGCAATTCCAGGAATCATGTAGTTCCTGCACACAAGCTCCTTGACTCCTAGACGCATCTGAGGCACATAATTGACAATATGTGCATGTGTTTCAGCCTGGCCTGGCCTGCCACAATCCTCCAGGCCTGGCCAACCCAAATTCCAGAGTGGAACAAAAAGCACAGGCCCAGAAGGAAGTCTGCTTATATTCTAGCCCTACCCTACTAGTTGCTGGCTAGGGTATGATTTCTCAGGTTAATGTGTCTGACATGGCTAGAAAAGAACAATAGCATGAAATTCATTGCATAGCTTTGAGTATTAAAACAATTGTTTGTTTACTAAACTCTTTATAAATATTAGCTTTTAGTCTACTGTTGTTTCTCTTACAATTAATCAATGCAGAGGCTCTTCACTAATGATGGGACTCTTGTAAGTTGAAAATATTGTAAGGCAAAAATGCATTGCAGTTGATGGGTGACTTTGATCAAGACACAGTGTATTTCTAGACTGCTTTGTTAAATAACAGCTCCTTTGTACAACTACTTCAAGATAATAAAGTTAAAATTTCATTTTACTCAGGTAACTTGCCAAACATAATAGTATAGCCTACTTGAAATGTGCTGAGAACACTTGCTTATATTAGCCTACAGTGGTCAAACTCCTTGAACAAAAACTTATTTAATAATGATGTGCTGAATGTCTCATATAATTTACTGGGTGTTTGCTGAAAGGCATAAGCAGAATGGAGAATGGTTGTGTGGGTGTGTTTTGTGCCACTGTAAAGTTGAAACATCATAAAACATTCCAAACGAATGATGGTCTGTATTTATGAGAATATAGTATCAATTGCTACTGAATGATCTGATAATCCATACGCTAGCCATTCCCACTAAGTAGACAAGTCACAAATAAAAAAACACACATTATGTGAATTATACAACTCTTCTCACCTCATGCCAACAGCTTTGAATGAAAACACTAGAAAGTCAGGGAGTATGCTCATATTTTTTTGCATATAAGAAACTTAGGTCTAAGTGATTATTTTGAAAGAGGCAGGACTCTGCTTCTAGCCTGGGGGGGGGGTGGAGCTTTCGATCCAATTATCTCTAAAACTTTTCAAAATCCTGGCAAGCCCTCACCAAGGGCACCAGTCTGTCAAATGTACAAACCTCCTCTTAAGACAAAGCTGAAACCTCTCAAATCTCCCTTTCTGAGTTCACTTTGTTAGTGTGAATGTCTGAAGTTACAGGCAGGCACTCTACCACTTGAACCATGACACTAGTTCTTGAAGTTCGCTTTAGAGTGAACTTCTTCATCTCCTTCTATCTCAGGGTCAAACTTGTCAGACTTGTAAAGACTTGGGAATTTCTATGCTCTCAAGAACTGACAGGTGGGGCTGGGAATATGACCTAGTGGCAAGAGAGCTTGCCTCGTATACATGAAGCCCTGGGTTCAATTCCCCAGTACCACATATATGGAAAACGGCCAGAAGTGGCGCTGTGGCTCAAGTAGCAGAGTGCTAGCCTTGAGCAAAAGGAAGACAGGGACAGTGCTCAGGCCCTGAGTCCAAGGCCCAGGACTGGCAAAAAAAAAAAAAAACAACAACTGACAGGTGGCTTAGCTCAAGTTGCCTCACACACACGATGTGTTAAGCCTAGGTACTGACCTTTACCTTCCATCAATTTAAGCAAAATCTAGTACCCAGAAATGCAGGTGAGTTTTAAGCAGCTTTTTGTGCCAGATTTTCTCTGTTGTTAACTAAGAGGGAAACATTCTGTTCATTCAGGTAGAAATGCTTAAGAATTAGTGACTGTTCTATCAATGTTCTCAGACAAGAATCTGAGCTGCTTTTGCCCTTTCCAGGGTTGAAAGGATTCCATCCCAGCCACTTGGTCTTTGCCACTATAAAACATATTTCACATAGCCACATGTTTAGGTATACATTAAGAATCAAAGCTTCTTTCTTGTGATAGAGTCTGGGTCATTATACTAGAACCATGTTTTTGGAGGCCCAGACCATAAGGAACTTCCTGCTATGTGCTCTCTCATATAAGTCAAGTGGTGCTTACACAGTTGATATGGAGAACCTGTCTGTATGTGAGAAATGACAGGCATCACCCTGTTCAGTGACACACTCAAGGCTCGGGGCCACCCGCAAAGTCTAGAAATAGTTCAGGATTTACAGTGCAATTGGTAGGATGTCATCTGGGGAAAATAATATCTTTCATTTGTCATAGATATGGGCTCAATTGATGTTAATAAGTGGAAGGTAGGAATTAGGAACCCCATCACACAGAGAACAACACTGAAATCAGCAGTGTTTGACATCCAACTTAAAGTAGCAAATAAGTGGAAGGAAGCCATCGCAAACAAAAGCACAGTTCCTATCTACTCAATCTGATGGTATATAATATAGCTTACAAGATATTTCTAAGGATGGGGCTTAGGATCAAGACCATGACAAAGTGATAAAAAACTTAACAAGTAATGTAAGATAAAATATCACATTTTAAATTAGTTAGAACCCTATGCCATATAATTAAATTTAGATGTATATATTTATACGCATGCTTATGTATGAATTGAGAGATAACAGAGAAATTAAGTTTCATATGCCCAAAAGTCAACCATACCCACCATCAACAAATAGCCAATCATATTTTCTCTTTACCTACATCTGATCTTCACCATCCTAACCACTGGATTATTTCAAGTCAAATCTCAGGTTTTATCATGAATAACTCTATAAGATAAAGCTTCTCTGTGTGTATGTGTATCTTTTTTTACATTATCATAATATCATCATCACATTACTGAAACAGAAAACATTTTAAAGGTAATATTCCAATGTAATGTCTTCATGTGTCAGGGAACAGATGGAACCCTGAGTAATCACAGATGGTTAGTTTGGTGAACCAAATAAATTTAAATTCCTCATTCTTAGCCAAATGATTTTCTAGCATCACCAGAATAGCCATGATTTAGTGAAAACCTAGAAAAGACAGAGCTTCTTTGAAGGAGTGGCATTTGAAATAAAATTACAAAAAGAAATTACCTTGACCAGGTTCTCACTAATACCAGTGGAAACACCCATAGGTTTAAACATACACAAACACACAAATGAACTCCATTTACCTTTTCTTCCCTTCCCTGTCCCAATTCTCTCCACATCACAAAGTTCAGTCTTTTCATCTGAAATCAGTCACCCTCAAATTATCATTCTTTAAGAAACAGAATGAACACTGAGGGGGAGTTAGCACATCCTTTTGGGCAAATATGTGTTCTAAAATGGGAGTTCTTCTCTCACTTCCTCAGCTCTTCCCCACTTAGTGACTGCTGGAAGGCAGGCAGGCAGGCAGGCAAGACACAGCCCAAAGCAATGGGAAGAGACAGAGTGATTTCCCTCTGCGTGCTGTGGGTGGCTTCTGCTTGCTGATCTGAGCCTGAATATAAACGGATCTATTATTGCTGCACACAACAGCAGCTGCATATCTTAGTTTGCCCAACATTAGGTGTATTTGTACTTGTTTTGCAGAGGAATGCAAACTGGTGATAAATGAGCTTTAGTTTGTTGTGTAGAATTAGCATAAATTAATCTCTTTGCTATTCCAGCCTCAACAGGATAGTCATGTAGGGGAAAAAGCTGAGCAGGTTTTTGCTATTATAGACACATGGGTAAAAAGACCAGCAGGGATACAAGCAAATGACTCAACATTTCTAACTGCAGTACTGGCACATATAAGGTCTAAGTTCCACGGAGGAACTTGATTTTGCCAGGGATTGTATTCTGTTCAGGGGGACCCAGGTTGATTGTTGCTTGCTTTTGTAATAAATGCTAACTGATCATAGTTGTACACAGGTAAGTAAAATCAAGACTCCATATTTCAGTTCAGTAATGAGATCGTGGATCTTCCACTTATGGTGTAACTAACTTAAACATCTAACAATCTCCTCATCTGAAAAATGGGAACAAAAAAATCAGTATTTTCTTTAGTAAATGGGAAGAATGAAATGAGGTAGAATTTATAAGACACTATCTAGTATTTGGCACTTATGCTAGTTGTTTTATATTGCTGTGTTCTCCTTTGTCTGGCAGTATTTTCTGTAGAAAAAGAGTCCTGAAAGATGTGAAAAGAGTTCAGGGGTAAAATAATTTGGGTGAACAGTGCATCGGCATTCCACATCTGGAGATTCAGGATGCATATCAGTATATTAAATGTTCAGAATTCCAAAGTGGGCACCAGTAGCTCACACCTATAATCCTAGCTACTCAGGAAGCTGACATTTGAGGATCACAGTTCAAAGCTAGGCTTGATGGAATTGAGGTGATGTGCCGACAGCACAGAGAAAATTTTTCTAGAGAGCAAATGGACTCTGCTTCCATTTTCAGGGTGCCCTCACTGGACAAGGGGACTTGTCTCCAAGTACCTATCCAACTGCCATCATGAGAA
The DNA here is from genome assembly GCF_023159225.1 of Perognathus longimembris pacificus. Lineage (NCBI taxonomy): Eukaryota > Metazoa > Chordata > Mammalia > Rodentia > Heteromyidae > Perognathus > Perognathus longimembris. The sequence goes on along the minus strand of NC_063162.1, from coordinate 17,891,854 downwards.
ACATACGGATTGCTACATCTTATTGAAATAAAGCCACAGACTGCAGGTCAGGGTAGATGAAAATTTCAGTAAAAGTTGGGTATTCAACTGGGAGGCCATTAGGTTGAAACAGCTGTAACTCCTTGGATTCCTATTCAAGCTACTGACCCCAGCTCCGTATAAGTGATTAGATTTTAGGAAAACTAAGCGTAAACTTAATCAGTCTGAAACTACCAAGTAACCTTAAACTAGGTACTTTCCCCCAGAATGATCCAATAAAACTGCTGATCCTCTTTAGCTAATGTGTGAATTTTTCCTTTTTTTTTTTTTTGGTCTTCCACATTTCACTCTATAAAAAGCATTCCCTCCCTTCTGTTTATTTTGGAAGTCTCAAACTACTGATGTTCCAATGTTAACAGAATAGTGAAAAGTTGCTTGCTAATTAAACTCTTTAATATTTTATTGTGCCTTGGATAAACTTTTATCATTAAGACATGACCAGTGAGGCACTATTAGATGCAAATATAGTTTGGTTTTAAATTAATGATGTCCTCAGAAATATCCTGTTGGAGGAACATAAAGCCACTGAAACAAGTAAGGAGAGCCATGAGGAACTCCAATACCAAAGTTCAACCTAGCACTTCTCACTTTTCAGCCCTATATCTTCCAAATCTTGGTTTCAGCTTGTCTTGATCTGGGTGGCAGGATAAAAGCATGAAGATCGAAAGGTTCTTTTGTATAATAGACACTTCGAGAATGAAACTATGTACTATCAAAGTTCATATTGAAAAAGCAAATATAACCCAGGAAAATCCTGAACTTTAGATATAAGAAACTTGGTGAGCAGCTGGATGCTAGTGATAAATATCTGTAATTCTGGCTAACTGGGGAGTCTGAGATAGGGAAGATTACAGAAAAGTTCATGACACTTTTTCTGAAGCAATAGGTAGACACAAAGGTATGTAAAAGTCTCCCTAGCAACAATGATGGAAAGCCTAACATAGGTGGATCACAGTCCAGGGCACATGCCACAGCAGGAAATAAAATAAAATTCAAAATTAAAACAGCACAAAAACAGAGTTTGATGTGTAGCTCACCAATGGAGTGTCTGCCTAGCAAGTACAGACCCTAAATTCAGGCCCTTTAGCATCAAGTAAGTAAATGAATAAATAAAATTAAAATTGCATTTCTGTGCCCTAGTTATTTCTAATATGACATGGTTGTAACCCCTTTGTGCTTGCTGGCCTGCTCACTCTCTGAAAAACAATTTCTCCATTTTTCAGGTTTGGCCAACAACAATCAGTTACTCCGTGCATTTTAACCCTTTTCATGGGCTTCAGTACACGTACATAAACTGATAAATAATCCATTAGAAAGTAGAGTCACTTCCCTACTGGACATTGGTAGATGTGTGAACAGTATTACCATCATTTCATCCTATTAAGGGGTGGGATACATTTATATCCTCTGGTACTTGCTATTAGTTATCATATAACTTGTGATTTAATAACAGTCAAAAGCAACTGGCTTCCTGTATCTGTGAAAGATAATTACACAAAGAAGAAAGTATATTTAATTATAGAAGAAACAAGGAAAGAGAAATAGGATCACCATGCCTTTACTCAGAAAAGATTTGCGAGCAATAACTGGGAAACCAGAGACCATAGAGACAGATAGATTTATTGTCTCTGGAATAAATTCAGTCATACTAATTTCAGCTCTAAACGGAAAGTGTTATTCAGACAATTTATTTCATGTTACAGTTCAGAGCTGCACAACCACTTGGCATCTGTATACAGCTGTAATGGTGTGACTTAGATTACAATGTCCTTTCTAAAGCTTCTTGATTCACGTTAATTCCGTTTTCAAATGGAAAGTATCTTTTTCAATGTGAAGATGGAGGGCAGAATTCATAATGGATTGCTATCGAGGCTGAAATTTGGAATTTCCATCCATACTGCCCTCTGCCTTAACTTGTCAAATATACACAGGTAGCAATCTGTGCCTAGAAATATTAATTTTCTAATTTCTCTGTGATAATAACTTTTTATTATACCTGCAAAAGAAATTAAACCAGTAACGTTGGAGGCCAAGATAAAAGTTTTGTTATAACACCCATACATATCCTTGAGAAAGGACAGTATTACTAAATGTAACTGTTTTAATCTAGGCAACTGATAGACAGGAAGGCCTAGAAACCATATTCCTCTGTATTTTTTCATGGGTTTTTATTTTGTTGGAGATTTAAGACCCGTCTTTGGGGGGGTGGGTATATCAGCTTATCTTTTTTTCTTTTTTTACTATCATGTGTATGTGTTTGTCCAGATCTCCAGGATAATAATAACCCACAGGAAAGTGAAGGGTAGAAAAGCATTCTGATTCTGGCTTCTGTGAAAAAACACAGTAAGATATGTATGGATATTCTTCTTTGCATATTGGCATATGGGAAGCATTTACTTAATGCCACAGGTTTAACTCTCCTGAAACTCAACAGCTATTGAATTGCCTCTGCCATAGAGATTCTGGTTCACACTAATCATTTTTCAATAGCTCCATGACCGCTGCTCTTGGCTAGGACTGGCCATTCATTTAGATTATGGATACCATATACCCAGATTTAGAGTCACTTTTCTTTTTCAATTTCATTTTTCTTACCCTGCTTCCTTTCCATGCCCTCTACCCATCCTGCCAATTAGGTTGTCATTGAGTACACCGAGGAATTATATTTTAAAGTCTATTACTAATTTCCTCTGACATTTTTATCACAAACCCTTTTGAATTCTCTCTTTTAGTGGATGTCCCAGTTTTTAATAATATTTATTGCTGGAGGAGGTCTTACATGCCTCTTTACATATGAATTTCTGTGTGTGGAAGGTTCTTTAGCAGTGCTTGTTGAGATGAAAAGGCAGATTGTAGAAGCATTATTTGGGGGAGCTTAATAAAAATGGAGATTCCTGGAGAGCTCCTCCTGGATCTTCCTGAGATTTTTCACTGTGTGAAGTGAAACTTGGAAAGTCTCCTTTCTCATAATGCTTCCTAGATTCACTGATGCAGTTGGGATTGTGGGCAAATGCTATGCAGCAAAGAATTCAATCTTGGTTGGTAAACACATTTTCTAACCACAAGAGTGGGTTTCTTTTATCCCAAAGGGACTTAAGGAACTATCTGAACCAGCCATTGAATCCCTTTGTGCAGAAATTCCACTACCCCATTTCACTTCATTTGCCCAATAAATAAATACCTCTGGCAAAATGCAAATAACTTCCACACTGATAAGTGGTTGTTTGCTTTCTGATATGGGTTCATCTAGTTAGGTTTTTGTGATCTCAAATAAAATGCCAGTCCTCCCTTTGCATCTCATTCTCATGCAGACTTCTATTTATTCTGTCATAGAAAAGTCAACAATAATTTATAACTTTCTCCACTCTCCCCAAAGCAGCCAATATATAAGGACTGAAGTAGACATGGTGATCAGTGTTCATGAGAACAAAGACACTGATCTGGATAGAGCTTGAAAGATTTGCACCAGCAATCTAGGACTTGAATTTACCATTCTGCAAAACAAAATGTGTCCATATGAGAACTGAGTAGGAGATACTCAATTAAACTTCGTGTGTGTGTGTGTGTGTGTGTGTGTGTGTGTGTGTGTGTGTGTCTTCTCCTTTGAGTTTCAAACATTGCTAGCTTCAAATGGTTCTTTTTCTGCCACCACTTACATGTTTTATTAACATTAGATCCAATCTCAACTACCAGACTTATCTTCAGCAAACAAGAACTGTCTCCTCCTTCTAGGTTCTCATTTCCATAAAAAAAAACCCACCTCTTAACATATGACTTAAAAAAAAAAATCTATGATCTAAAGAAAAAGATTTTTTTTTTGTCAGTTGTTGGGCTCAAACTCAGGTCTTCAACACTGTCCCTGAGCCTCTTTGTGCTCAAGGCTAGTGCTTGAACCACAGAGCCACTGCTGGTTTTTTGAGTGGCTAATTGGAGGTAGCAGTATCACAGGGACTTTACTGTTCTGGCTGGCTTCAAACCATGATCCTCAGATCTGAGCCTCTTGAATAGCTAGGATTACAGGTGCAAGCTACGGTGCCTGGCTAAGAAAAAGAATTTTAAAAATTTCTTTCATTTGACTTTTTTATCCATACATTTTATTTTCTTAAAGAAGTTACACAAAGGAGTTCATAAATACAATGCATCTTGATCAATGTATATTTGACTTTTCCCCTTTAGCATATTCATCATACTTTATGAGTTCCAATCTATATTAATAAACGTTTCCTCACTATTACACAACGATGGACAATAAAAGTTGTGGTACACTGCCTATTTGTTTTTCTTGAATTTCATCCTTTCCTCTTGATCATAATTTTCCAGTTGTTTGCTTTTTTTTTTTTTGTCTTTTCTTTTTTTTTTTTGGTACTTGGGATTGAACCCAGGACGTTGCACTTGCTAGGCAAGTGCTTTGCCACTGAGCTACATCCCAGCCCTGATCATAATTTTCATATTCAGCAAATGCACTAATTATGAAAATTTGAGGAAATATACAAATATGTCCCAAACTATGTAAGAAAGTTCATCCCTGTACACACAACAGTATACTATTGCTTAGTTCCAACTTAGTTCAACAAAGTTTTTCAATCTAGTGTGCTTATTTCCTCCCATTCTGGTAGAATATTCAAGATAAAGTTTTGTCTTTTTGGATCCTTCTGTGGTAAGGGTTTTATTCCATGTTTATAATTCACAATGTTCATGCGCTTGTATTTGTGCTTCATGTTTAGGCAGTGTACAGTGAGCCCTTGAGAGGCCAAAGGCTTTGGAGCAAAACTGAACAGTGAGGCCCAAAGCCTTGTGGGGAATAAGAAATTTGAAATGGACAGTCCGCTTGAATAAATACCAACTTCCTAGAGGCAATGAAAAACTATTGGTATTTTGGAGATATTTACCTACTAGCTCAGATTCATTCTTCCATAAATGCTTGCAGAAATTAAATTTTTTGTCTCAGATTTAGATCCTCTCAGTGTATGATAAGAAAACTCATTGATATGATATCATCACTCAAACTATATCATGATAACTAATGGTATATATTAATCATGTTTCTAATTATTTATAAAAGTAATACACTTTTTTTTTTTTTGGCCAGTCCTGGGCCTTGGACTCAAGGCCTGAGCACTGTCCCTGGCTTCTTCCCGCTCAAGGCTAGCACTCTGCCACTTGAGCCACCCCGCCGCTTCCTGTATATGTGGTGCTGGGGAATCGAACCTAGGGCCTCGTGTATCCGAGGCAGGCACTCTTGCCACTAGGCTATATCCCCAGCCCCAAAAGTAATACACTTTGAGAATCTGGTATGTTCAAGTTCTCTACTAAGTACAATGACAGAGTTATTTTAAAGATGGCATGAAACGAATCCACAAGAAGTTAAATAGGAGTAATGAAGTTAGTGAAAACAATGGCCAAAATCACTATTGTCTGACAGATGCTGATTTAAAAGTGATAGCCGTGAGTGTCATGATCACCATCATCAGGTAGATACAGACTTTAAAAGTTCATTAAATGGGCAAGGGAGCTAAAGAGAGACTTCACAGAAGAAGAAATAAAAATGGCAAAGAAACATATGGGGAAATGTCCAACAGCTCTAGCAGTAGAGGAAATGCAAATAAAAACAACCCTGAAATACCAACTTACTCCAGTCAGAATGGCCTATATTCTGAACTCAGACAACAACAAATGCTGGAGGGGATGTGGAGAAAGAGAAACCCTACTGCACTGCTGGTGGGAATGTAAATTAGTACAACTACTCTGGAAAGCAGTCTGGGGGTTCTTCAAAAAGTTCTGCATAGACATACCATATGAACCTACCACTCCTAGGCATCTATTCTGAGCAATAGGATCCAGGATATGAAAAGGACCGAAGGTACCATTTCACAGGGAGATTAAAAAAAAAAAGAAAAAAAAGCATCAGCCTTGGGAGAAAGGCTCCCAAAAGTGAAACACAAACACTAATTCACATATACATAAAATCATATGCACATAATTTAATATCCAGGCTGTAAAGAACACCAAATATAAGGAAGCAAAACACTTCTTCATAATCAGTCTTAGAGAAACTAAAGAACCTTATGCCCTTGACCTCACACAAGATGTACACAGGTCCACATCTGAAAGAAGCTAGGAGGAGGGCACAGAATGAATGGAAAATGGGGGGAAGGAGATACAGTAGGAAGGGCCCAACATCTGCAATGGGCACTGATGAGAACAAACCAAGCAGCTCAGGGCAGCAGAGAGGAGGGAAAAGTTAGAGAAAAAGCATGAGCAGATTACACTAAGCAAAAGAAAAGATCTCTCTCTCTCTCTCTCTCTCTCTCTCTCTCTATCTATCTATCTATCTATCTGTATGTATATATGTATATATGACCTGATCTGGAAGGAAATATTTTACAATTAATAACCATAGAGGATATAAGCATTATAGACTAGAATGACAATGTAGATTAAAGACAAGACTTTTTTTGTCTGTTTGTTTTTGAAAAAATAATGAAGAAAGCAAGGGGGTGAGTAAGGGACTGCGGGGAGGGAGAAAAGTGAGGAAGGGGTTAACAGATATGACAAGAAATGTGTGTATATTCACTACCTTATGCATGTAACTGTAACCCCATGTGCATCATCTTGACAATAAAAAATGTATATAAATTGAGACAAGGAGAAGATGCTATTCAGCGAAAACTCTCTGAAAAGTTATCGTACAAATATTGGTATTGAGCTGATGGTTAAAATACACATAGAGACTGGGAATGTGGCTAAGTAGTAGAGTGGTTGCCTAGCATGCCTAAGGCCCTGGGTTTGGCTCATTGGTACCACATCACATAAAAAAAATAGAAGAAATAATATTAAAAACTAGTTTGATAAAAAAAAATACAAATAGATTTGGAGGACCCATGATCATGAGTAACAGCACAAGCAAAGGTGACTTTCACACCTAGATACAGAACAGGAATATCTCCAGTGCATTTCCAGCTGGATCAATTTTGGGTTGGTTTCTCACCTATCTGGATTCTTCTACAATGTCATGGCCTTTGTTTGCCAAACACAGATACTAGTAACCAGGAGGTCCCAAGAGCCAAAGGCCATGACTTTCTCTCACCCAACACAAGAATATGGCTCTCATTATCTCCTGATGCTCATACAATTGAATCTCCTTAGCTGTGTTCAAACACATAGCTGGCTAGAGTGGGCATACCCTCAAAAGGACTTACATAGTATTCAAGAAGCATAGACATGAATGAGAACAAAACAAGGATTTCCACTCCAACTTTACCTTAGCACAGGAAACAAAGTTAATGAGTTCCCCAGAAGAACATGTAGGGGGAAAGACAAGAAAAATGCAGTATCTAATGATATTCAGGTATCTGCAAATACTTACCTTGTGCTCCCATAAAAGCAACAGTGAACCAAATTTGAAAACCAAAATAAGGCTAGTAAATTCCTGAAAGGAGACAGTTGTTTTCCCTTAGAGACCAGGCAAATTATGCATTCCTTCTCTCATCAGCAACCTACAGTGGCTCAAACATCTTTGAAAATAAGGCTGCTGAACATCTGCTAAGCAATTAATGGAATGCAGCGGTGGCTAGAATGGTCCCTGGGAAGGTTTTAGCAATCCTGCTTATGAGACATGAAATGTTGCAAACAATGGTCCTTTTCTAATTTTTGTTTTAATTTTTCTTTCCTGTAGGAAGTGTGGGAGTAGAAGGGGATTTGGGTGAAAGCCATCAAGGTCTTTTTCTGCAGTATCTCTTCTTCTCCTAAGTTTCTCATCTACTCCACTCCCCCCACTCCTTTTCTTTTAAAACATCCACATATGAATTTGTTCATTTCAACTTAATTTAAAAATTTTGGAAAATATATCAAATCCACCAAACCTGAAGCTAAAGTACAAAGGTATCTATTCATGATAAAATGTGTGTGTGTGTGTGTGTGTGTGTGTGTGTGTGTGGATATGTGTGTGGGGGGGGGTAGACTTTAAAGAGTAGGACAATGTGATATTCGAATAGGCTTTGTTTGCACTTATAAATCAGATAGTGAGAGCTTAGTATTTATCTCTGGTAAGAAACAGATGCTTTGTACATTTAACTTAACTGTCACAGTTGTTTAAAAGTTCCATGTCTTGACACAGACCTCGATTTTTGTTGGAAAATTCCAGTCCAATGTAACTTTGGATCAGGCGATACTGTCAATTCAAACACTGCTTTGAAAACATGTATCAACTCAAGATAGTCAGTTACTGAGAAAGAAATTCTTTCTATCAGGCTTGATCATTTGCTTTGAGTCTTCACAATGGAAGTAACTAATTTAATATCTAGGCTAGTTTCTGAGCCAGCTATGACAGAAATATCTACAATGCCGGGTGATCAGGTTTGGAATGTAACTGCCAAAGAGCCTACTATCAAATCCACTATGAAAGCATCTTAAATAGACAGCATGGCTACCAGTGCATAACCTTTGTCTCACTCTCCCAACTGGATCAGATTTAGATTCCACTTTTGCCTAGAGCTGCAATTTTCTTTTGGTTGGTTTTGTACCCTTAACTCATATATATATATATATATATATATATATATATATATATATATATATATATATATATGTTGCAAAAGTCTGTGAAATCTCCTTATGCTGAAATTCCCAGTAGCACACCTCTCTTCTTTCAGTTCTTCTCCCCAGACTTCCTAATCTGACCCCAAACTATTAACCATGAATAAACTAGAAACATGACTTGGAGAACAATTTTAGATCTTCTCCACGTTGTATTATTTGTCATTTGGAGCTTTCACCCATGAAGAAGAAAAACTCTCATGCCTATAAGGAATAGCCATTCACTTAGCTATGACTGCCTGAATGACTTCAGATGATCTTGCTGGATCAGATCCATGACCAAGCTAAGGTCCAAGACAGTCACAGGAAACTGATAACCCACTTTTAAAATCTCTACTTTTCAATCTGAAAAGCCAAGTTCTCTTCCCAAGAAAGCTTCTTTTGTTTTTTGTTTTGTTTTGTTTTGCCAGTCCTGGGACTTGAATTTGTGGCCTGAGCAATGTTCCTGAGCTCTTTTTGCTCAAGGTTAGCACTCTACCACTTGAGCCACAGTGCCACTTCCAGCTTTTTCTGTGCATATGGTACCAAGGAATAGAACCCACGGCTTCATGCATGCTAGGCAAGCACTCTACCACTAGGCCAAAATCCTGGCTTGAAAGCTTCTACTTTAATTCTCCTATGTCTGGAGTGCTTGCATTTTACTCCTGTGAACTACTACAACCAACAGAAATTTGAAATAATATTTGAAATTTACCATGATAATGTGAGCCATATTTGAGGCATAGGGTATAATAATAAACTAACTAAAAAGAGAATAAGTGCTGTAGAAAAAACTATGGGAAGAAGGAGAGGGTTGAAATGAAGAAAGCTTCTAGAATTAAGGAATTCGAGAAGCAGAGCTATTTCTCTGCCTAAGTTAGGCCATCCTGTCCCCCCTCCATGTCTGAGAGGCTTCTAACAAACACTTAAAAGGAGCTCTTTCTGAAAACTACGCTGTTGCACAGCTCATTTATTGTATAATTATAAAACAAAATTAAGGTAAACCAATCTAACAGCAATACTTACAAGACAATATGCTGTAAACCAACTGTACAACTCAAGGTGGGGAGAGGGAATTGGGGAGGGGGGAAAGTGGGAGAAAAATGAGGGAGGAGGTAATATGTTTGATATTTCTCTTACTCATCTTACTCATCATTAAGGCAGAAATATGAAACAATCAAACTGCCAGGATCTGAAGCCCACATTATTATGACTTGCAGTGGTTAACATTTAGCACTGATACACTGAATGAAACAATATGGGATTTTTTTTCCTACACTAAAGCTACAATCTAGAGCACTGGAATAGGGAAACTGACCTGCTGTTAAATGTGCTGCATGGACAAGAACTTGGACTCCGGGCTTCAACTCAAAGTGCACCGAGTTTTGGTTGAGCTTGTGGATCAGTACTTCCGATATCTGAAAGAAGTGAAAGAGTTAGTTAATGCCACCAAAATCATTATACTTACTGACCATGAAGAAATATGCATATGTACAGTGTTTACCAAGATATCCTGTAATTATACTTGTGCATTATATATATATAAACATTTTTGCGTATATATGCCTTATAGAATTTTGATTCTTTTATTCTAAAGTATGTGGATGTAATTATTTTATGTATGATATGACTTTATATCCTTATTGCCACAAAATAAGACCAAATCTTAGTACAAAAGTTAAATTCCACTCTTTTAAAACTTATATTTTTATTATATTCAAGTAGCTGTGCAAAGGAGTTACCATTCAACAAATCAGTTTGTAAGCAGAATTCTTAAAAGTTATCCTGTAATAGCTTAGAAAGATTGTACCTATTTTTATGGTTTACTTGTTGTGCATAAATACTTAAAAATGAATACTTACATGAAAGTCAGTCACACATTCTACTGAAAGCTATATGCATTTTATCATTAGCTTATTATTAGTTATACTGGGGATGGGAAGTTTCATTGTTACATTTCCATATAGGTTTATAATTTGCTCCATCCAGTATCACCTACTATATACATTTATTTCACTGTCCTCTTTCTGTATTATGTACTTCGTGGCTTTCTATGAATTAATGCTTTGTGACTATTTATTGACCAATAATTATAATTAATAACATTATAATATTTATAGACTTATAATAAATAATGCAGCTGAAACAAAGCGTAGTCACATTTTAAGTAATGAATGGTCCAATCCCTGGCTCACACATATGGACATTATCTAAACAGCTCCTTTGCTGGACATACCCATGAGATTCTGAATTCTAGAATATAGTTCTAAGTATGGGACACAGATTTTAGTTTTGGTAGAAACATTATAAAGTAATATTGTAGAGATATTGTAAAATTTTGTTCTTTTGTTTAGAGTAACAATTATTTTGTTTGCTTATACTTTTGAGATCAAATCACACTCCTATTTCTTTTTTATCTGGTCCCATTGCTTTGTTATGTGTGTCGGGGGAGGGTCTATTGCCACCATTAATTTCAAACTTCATTTGAAGGGTTAGCTAAGCCAAATTAAATGCTTTCTGACCATCTTCTGCTTAGTGAACTTAAATTGCTTATTTCTTCCATTTTCTATCTATTGAATTTAATTTTCTCCACTGAGTATCCAAATGGCACCTGCGAGCCTTTTAATAATTCAACAGTGCCTGATGGCTTAGTTTTGAGGCAAAACCACTCATAGAAGTCCCTGGTTGGTGATGGAACTGAACTGTCCTGTAGATGAACTTCTTTGCTGAACAAGAATAATATGGGATGCCCTTCCATGCCCTGTGTCTGAACACCTGGGATCCAGAGCAAGGGCAGCCTCTCCAACGCTGTCATTTGGCAAGCTATGCAGAAAAACAAGACCATTGAAACTTGTTAAAAACAACTCTGCTCTCCCCATTAAGTAATGCTTTTCCTTGGCTACTAAAAGTCTTCCAGAATAGTTCAGCTTTATAGAAGGAATGGATTTCTAAAAGACACAGTATTAAATGAATTTTATTATTTTTTCTAGCTATTATATTGGTAGGAATCTGACAGTTTCCAGTAGAGATTAATTCCAAATACTATGGAATGCACATGAATATATTAATGTACACATATACATATATAATATATTAATGTATATATGTACATTAATGTGAATATTATAAATGTATGTACATATGTTTACTGTATGTATGTGTATGTTATATATTTATATGATGTATATACATTAATGCATAGTATTATGTATGTGTATATTATATATGTATATATTATATACATATAATGTATGCATGTTATAACTATATGTTATATGGATTATAGGTTATATATTGTACATATACTGTATATATGCACATTTATACATATAAACACACATATACGTGTACATATTGTACATATTGTACACGTATATGTAATAGCAGAAAAACGTTTAACCAAATAGGAAATATTTTTCTGAATTAATTAAGAAATTAGCCTGTATTGTGGACAATAGCACACATATAGGGAACTATATATTTGCAAGAGAAAGGCTTCCCACTTCCAAGCAGGTGAGGTAAAATTTATTTCTTATCCCTGAAAATATTTTCCTCAAGTGAGAGATATAAATAACTAAACCAGGAAATACAGTGCATCAGGAACAGTTTACTCCTAATTTATCATTGCTGGTATAGTCTCTTATGAAAATAATTAACTTCTCGGATGTGTTTTTCTTCATAGCACTGCTTCACTGGTTTTATCTGTATCATTTACAAAATGAAGCAGACTATGCTTAATAATAATTTGGTAACAAAAATCATGTTTCATGTGTTTAACTTACTTACATCAAAGGTACTCAATAAGGAATGAAAACTCTGTTGTTAAGAACATATGCATGCACAGAAGGAAGATGACGCCGCCACAGTAGGGAGGCACCCCAACTTGCTTCAACTGAATAGCGAGCTGGGAACTCCAGCACCCAACACCCCATCAAGAACCTAGCAAACCCAGCAGCCAGAAGCAACAGAGAAACGCGGGAAATGAAAAAAAAATAAAAAAAGAAGAGCCTATAAACTGCACGGAGCCGGAAAATCTCCGGGGTACCTTCTCCCCACCCACCGACCCTGGCACAAACAGGGCCAGGCTGGGAAAGGGGACCCGGCGCCAACAAACTGACTGCCGAAAAGTCACGCCAGGAGCCCAGAGTCCAGACAGCAGGACTCCACGGACCCCAGGGGGTGCGCAGACCAATCCAGACAGATGGCAGCAGACGGGAGGTACATGACCAAATGGCCAGGATCGGAAGTGAGCGGTGGGGGAACCAGGCAGTGGAGAAAGGGAGAGCCGGGACCGCCACCACCAAACAACCGATCGCCGCACCCCACCCCTGAAGGGCCAACAGCAGCACGGGACACACACATAATCCAGGACCAGTAAGTTCCCCATTACACCTTCCCCCAATGGGAGACCAGCTATCAGAGACCCAAACCCTACAAAGAAGCTAGAGCTCCCTCCCTCCCCTTACCCACCCCGAGGGAACAAAGAACCCCCAAATCAGTAGGGGAAAGGTCCTTTCAGACTCTGGGAGGACACAGGAGCTAGCAAGGGTGGAGCAGTGCCAAGGCAGCAGAGGAGCCTGAACCAGCTGCACCAGCCCCGCCCCCCCTTCCCAACAGGGGCCCAGGACCGGCAGGCATTGGAAGCCCCACCTGAAGCGCCTGGTCCTCACGGACTTTTTGAACAAAAGTCACAGGCTCGCTGGTGGGCAATACCAGCCCAGCAGGAACACCTGGGACCGATCACATGCACCCCTTGCAGCAGAGGTACAGAGTCTGTGGGCACCAACCCGTGCCCGGATACTTGATCATACTGGGGCCCACACACACCGCCCTGCACAGCAAACTCGTGGGAGGGTACAAGCACACCCCAACAACCCAGGGTCCACTCTGGTAGGCGTACCCAGCACAGGTGGGCAGAGCCCCGCAGCTGCAGCACCCACTCAGATTGGCGCATTTCCCACAAGTGGGTGGGCCGACCATCAACAACAGTGGCCCTGGAGCAATCCACACAGGTGGGCGAACCGCCTGAGAGGTGAGCTCCTCTCACCAAGATACTGAGTGGAAAAAAGAAGCAAAGAAGAGAAAAGCCTCCAAGCCATGCTGAATCTGCAACCAGCAAACCCCCACCAGGGGCACGCTAGGGTCAGCACAACACAGCAGCAGGACAGTATCCCGCAGAGAAAGACACAGAACCTACCCACCCCCAAGTGCAGGGAGGGTGACCACCTCGGCAACAACCGAGACAGTCACGCTCACCCATTGGGCCAAACTCAAACCCAGAGCCAGGACACAAACAAGTCTCCTACTGACGGACCAGTGGGAACTAGCACAAAGCCAAACCAGGGAAGCCACCCACAGATCTCCAGATGCACACATCACAAAGAAATATAACAAGTTTCATCAAAGGGCAAGCCAACTCGTCAGCTCCAAAAAGCAGCACGACTGAAGAGGAGATGGAGAATAAAAAATCAACTGAGGCTATGATAGCAGAAATGATGGAAAGCCTCAGAAATGAAATCAGAAAACAATTCCAGGAGTTTAGAGTGGAAGTCTCGAAGGACATCCAGGAAGCCAAGAAAGAAAGGGAAGCAAAAATGGATACAGTGCAAACCTCCGTTAAAGAAGACCTTAACATCCTGAGAATTGAAATGCATGAAAAAATAGATTTAAAATACAACCCTTTAAAGGAAGAAATTTCCATGATCAGAGCTGATCTGGCAACCATAAATAGATCTCTGACTCCCATAAACACTGCACTTGAATCCATAGCACAAAGAATTGTCCATATTGAAGCCAGAATCTCTCTCTTGGACGATGATGCAGCTGATAAGGACCAGAAAATTACCACACTCCAAGAAATGGTAAAGCTCCAGGGCAGACTAATCCACGAGCTAGTGGACAAAGACAAGAGATACAATCTGCACATAATTGGAATAGAAGAAGGAGCTGAATACCAGAGCAGAGGGCTTCAACATATTTTCAATAAAGTGATTGCAGAAAACTTCCCCAATCTCACAAGGGACCTCATCCAAGTAACCAAAGCCTACAGGACACCTGGCAGACCAGACCCTAGAAAAGCCACGCCCAGGCACATAATAATCAAGACTTCAGATCTCAAGAATAAAGAGCAAATTTTGAATGCAGCCAAAGCAAATAAAGAAATTTATTACAATGGGAAGAGGATCCGAATAATAGCAGACCTCTCCACAGAAACCTACCACGCGTGAAGAGAATGGAAGAACACCATCCAAGTCCTACAGGGCAACAACTGCCAACGTAGAATAAAATATCCAGCGAAACAGGAGTCCATATTCGAGGGGAAAACCAGATCTTCCCATAGCAAACAGGATCTAAAGGAGTATGTGAATAAAAAACCAGCCCTACAGCAAATTCTAAGAGGGGAACCCCACCCAACAGAAATCATACAGGACACACAGACAGGAACAGAAAGAAACTACAATAGCCAGAGCCCAACAGAAAGAGCAGCACACTAAAGACAAGAAAAGATAAAAAGGGCTGGGGATATAGCCTAGTGGCAAGAGTGCCTGCCTCGGATACACGAGGCCCTAGGTTCGATTCCCCAGCACCACATATACAGAAAACGGCCAGAAGCGGCGCTGTGGCTCAAGTGGCAGAGTGCTAGCCTTGAGCGGGAAGAAGCCAGGGACAGTGCTCAGGCCTGAGTCCAAGGCCCAGGACTGGCCAAAAAAAGATAAAAAAAGGAAAAACAACCTAACAAGAAAATGGAAGGAGAAAAAAAACTCTTAATCTGGATCTCTTTGAATATAAACAGTATAAACTCTCCAATAAAGAGGAGCAGACTGGCAGAATGGATCCACAAACAAAGAGTTGCCATCTGTTGTCTACAAGAGACCCACCTTACAGCAAGGTATAAAAACAGGCTCCGAATGAAAGGATGAAGCAAGATCTTCCAAGCAAACACAGCGACCAAAATGGAAGGAGTAGCCATCCTGATCTCAGACAAGCTGGACTTCTCATTAAAATCAACTCAAAAAGACAAAGAAGGCCACTACATTTTAACACAAGGAAAAATCCAGAATCAAGACATCATGGTGATAAATGTATACTCACCGAACAAAAGAGGCCCTACATATGTCAAGCAAATTCTCACAGAACTACAGAACAAGATAGACCCAAACACAATCATAGTGGGTGATTTTAATACCCCACTCTCTCCAAGAGACAGATCCAACACCCAGAGGATTAGCAGGGGAGCTGAGGACCTAAGTAATACCATATCCCAAATGAATCTGACAGATCTATACAGAATCTTCCACCCTACAGAGACCCAACACACCTTCTTCTCAGCAGCTCATGGATCATACTTCAAAATAGACCATGTCATAGCCCACACAAAGAACCTCAGCAAATACAAAAGTATTGATGTCATCCCATGTATTCTATCTGACCACAGTGGAATAAAGGTAACCCTCAATAACAACGGTTACCACAGAGGCTATACACATTCTTGGAGGCTAAACCCCACACTGTTGTCCAACACTTGGGCCACAGACCAAATTAAAGATGAAATTAACGAATTCATAAGCCACAATGACAATGAAACTACATCACAAAGAAACCTATGGGACACAGCTAAGGCAGTACTGAGGGGCAAGATCATCACCCTCAGCACTCACATTAAAAGAATGGAAACAGGGGCTGGGGATATGGCCTAGTGGCGAGAGAGCTTGCCTCGTATACATGAGGCCCTGGGTTTGATTCCCCAGCACCACATATACAGAAAACGGCCAGAAGTGGCGCTGTGGCTCAAGTGGCAGAGTGCCAGCCTTGAGCAAAAAGGAAGCCAGGGACAGTGCTCAGGCCCTGAGTCCAAGGCCCAGGACTGGCCAAAAAAAAAAAAAAAAAAAGAAGAATGGAAACATAGCAGGTGAATAACCTCACGATGAAACTAAAACAACTGGAGAAACAAGAAATGATCGAATCTAAAATATGACTAGGAGGAGAGAGATCACAAAGATGAAAGAAGAGATAATTCTGATTGAAAATAGAAAGACCATCCAACAAATAAATAAGACTAAAAGCTGCTTCTTTGAGAAAATAAATAAAATTGACAGACCCCTCGCAAGACTTACAAAAAAAAGAAGAGAAGAGACTCATATACATAAAATCAGGGACTCCACCGGAAAAATTACAACAAGTACACACGATATTCAAACAATCATAAGGAACTATTTCCAGAACCTCTATTCACTAAAAAACAATAATTTTACAGAAATGGATCAATTCTTAGAGAAGTATAAACTGCCCAAACTGAACCAAGAAGAAATAAATCAACTAAATAAACCAATAACTTACAGCGAGATACAGGGGGTAATCAAGAACCTCCCAACAAAGAAAATCCCAGGCCCAGATGGATTCAACAACAAATTCTATAAAACCTTTAGTGAGGAGCTAATACCAATACTCCTCAAACTCTTCCGTGAAATAGAAACAGAGGAAGAAATACCAAACTCATTCTATGAAGCTAATATCATACTCATTCCCAAACCAGGCAAAGACCCAACAAAAAAAGAGAACTACAGACTAATATCACTAATGAACAGACGCAAAGCTCCTCAATAAAATATTAGCTAACAGGATCCAGAATCTTATCAAGAAAATTATACATCATGACCAAGTATGCTTCATCCCACAGTCACAAGGATGGTTCAACATCCGTAAATCAATCAATGTAATTCACCACATAAACAGAACTAAAATCAAGAATCACATTGTTATCTCAGTCGATGCCCAAAAAGCCTTTGACAAAATACAACATCCATACTCATTAAAAGCTCTGGAGAGAACAGGAATAGATGGAACATTCCTCAAAACAATAAAAGCCATATACAACAGACCAACTGCTAACATCATATTAAATGGAGAGAAACTTAAATCATTCCCCCTAAACTCAGGAACAAGACAAGGATGCCCACTCTCCCCACTTCTTTTCAACATAGTGTTGGAATCCCTAGCCATAGCAATAAGGCAAGAGGAGGACATCAAAGGGATCCACATCGGCAAGGAAGAAATCAAGCTATCCCTATTCGCAGATGACATGATCTTATATCTGAAGGACCCAAAAAACTCAGTCCCCAAACTCCTACACCTAATAAACCACTTTGTCAAAGTAGCAGGATACAAAATCAATCCACAAAAGTCAGCAGCTTTTCTGTACACCAGCAATGTACAAGCAGAAAAGGAAATTATGGAAACAATTCCATTTACAGTAGCCAAAAAAAAAAAAAAGTACCTAGGGATCAACCTAACCAAGGACGTGATGGACCTATTTAATGAGAACTATCAAAATCTAATAAGGGAAATCAAAGAAGACACAAGGAGATGGAAAGACCTCCCATGCTCATGGTAGGCAGAATCAATATAGTGAAAATGGCCATATTGCCCAAATTGTTATACAAATTCAATACAATCCCCATCAAAATCCCAGTTACATTCTTCACTGAAATAGAGAAAGCAATCCATAAATTCATATGGAACAGCAAAAGACCTAGAATAGTCAAAGCAATTCTAGGAAAAAAATGCAGTGCAGGAGGTATCACAATACCAGACTTCAAGCTCTACTATAGAGCCATTATAACAAAAACAGCCTGGTATTGGTATAAAAACAGACCTGAAGACCAATGGATTCGAATTGAAGAACCATTAATAAAACTGCACTCTTACAGTCAACTGATATTCGACAAAGGAGCTAAAGACATACAATGGAATAAACATAGCCTCTTCAACTACTGGTGCTGGGAGAACTGGGTAGCCATATGCAGAAAACTCAAAGTAGACCCAAGCCTATCACCATGCACCAAGATCAACTCAAAATGGACCAAGGACCTCAATATCACACCTGAATCCTTGAAACTACTGAAGGACAGAATAGGAAAGGCACTAGAACTTCTAGGCACAGGAAGGAACTTATATAGTCCCAGGGGCACAACAAATAGGGGAGAGACTCGACAAATGGGACTGCTACAAATTAAAAAGTTTCTGCACAGCTAAGGACATAGCCACCAAAATAGAAAGACAGCCAACCATATGGGAAAGGATCTTCACCAGCACATCAACAGACAAAGGCCAAATATCTGTCATCTACAGAGAACTCAAAAAACTAAGCCCCTCCAAGCCCAGTAAACCAATTAGGAAATGGGCAAAGGAGCTAAAGAGAGACTTCACAAGAGAAGAGATAAAAATGGCAAAGAAACATATGAGGAAATGTTCAACATCCCTGGTAGTAAAGGAAATGCAAATAAAAACAACCCTGAGATACCACCTCACTCCAGTTAGAATGGCCCATACTCTGAACTCAGGCAACAACAAATGCTGGTGGGG
This sequence comes from Perognathus longimembris pacificus, assembly GCF_023159225.1. Lineage (NCBI taxonomy): Eukaryota > Metazoa > Chordata > Mammalia > Rodentia > Heteromyidae > Perognathus > Perognathus longimembris. Next base: position 17,872,879 of record NC_063162.1, on the reverse strand, counting down.
GTGCAGGGAAAGAGGAACCCTTCTCCATTGTTGGTGGGAGTGCAAATTAGTACAACCACTTTGGAGAACAGTATAGAGGTTTCTCAAAAACTCAATATTGACCTACCCTATGACCTGGCCATACTACTCCTAGGCATCTATCCTGAACAGCAGGTCCCAAGATATCAAAAAGACATTTGCACTTCCATGTTTATCGCTGCACAATTCACAATAGCCTAAATATGGAATCAACCCAGATGCCCCTCCACAGATTAATGGATCCAAAAAGTATGGTACATATACACAATGGAATACTACATAGCGATTAGGAATGGTGAAATATTGTTATTCGCAGGGAAATGGTCAGAACTTGAACAAATAATGTTGAGCAAGACAAGCCTAGAACACAGAAAACAAAGGGGCATGATCTCCCTGATATATGACTATTAAGATGGGGTGAAGGGGAGACAGCAGAGACCAGGTCTGTGAAACCAAAAACTGCTTGTCAAATGGTATTTCCCACAGGATTGGGTCAGCGACCCTACATTATGTAACCAAAACCAAACAACTACTCAACATATAAAATCAAAAATTGACCTCTCAGTGGAATACAATAGCTCAAAAGCTACATATGTACGTTCCTGTAAGACTATTGTCGACATATTGTCTAATGTCGACATTACATTTGAAGCCCTAGGCGAATTATCTTTGGCGTGGTCCACGTGGCTACTGTATATGTTTTTGATACATTGTGTATTGTATATATGTCTACCTGACCTAAGGAAGGGAAAGAAAAACAGGGTGTAAGATATCACAAGAAATGTACACACTGCCCTACTATGTAACTGTACCCTTTTTGCACAACACCTTGTCAAAAAATTTTTGTTTGGGGTTGGGAATATGGCCTAGTGGCAAGAGTACTTGCCTCGTATACATGAGGCCCTGGGTTTGATTCCTCAGCACCACATATACAGAAAATGGCCAGAAGTGGCGCTGTGGCTCAAGTGGCCGAGTGCTAACCTTGAGCAAAAAGAAGCCAGGGACAGTGCTCAGGCCCTGAGTTCAACATCTAGGACTGGCCAAAAAAAAAAAATTTGTTTAATTATTAAATAAATTACATAAAAAAGAACATGCATATAAACAATACTAAATGAAATTTATGGTCCATTCATGAGTAACCCCTAATTAGTACCATGTACTGCCATACTCCCAGAAACTAGTGTCACAGTGTTTGCAGGTTTTTATAATATTTTAAATGTATATCATGACACTTATACAACTAATCCTGATACGTAACATATATCTTAAGTGTATATATATATATATATATCTTAAGTGTTTTAAGATATGTAAAATAGATCTTCTTGAGAGGGTTTAGCATGTTTAAAAATGTAGCCTATTAGTATTATGTGAACTCTCTCTGATTCATCTGTAAAGCAAAACAAGTTAAAACACCATCTCCAATGTCACTGACCATTATAGACAGCAGGAATAAGCAATTCCTAACACTATCCTCAGGATTTCCAGTTTGTTCCCAACAGTTTATAAGTTGTGATAGCTGAGAGAGTTTTGTCTATAAAAACAACAATATAGACTGCAATCTACAGAAAACTGTCGCTTGCCCAACAAAGACTAAGTGAAATGATGTGTGATCGCTGCAAGACTGAACCTGCCGAAGCAAGTTGAAATGATTTCCTTTTTCTGTCCAGTGAAAAGGACATATTGTTAGCAAATCTCATTTATCCTTTATACTGTCATCCCTTGTCTGCTGTTCTGCTACATAGTCCATTTCCCATTCTACTTCAACTAGACAATCAAAGCCAAAGAAATAATATGTTATTCCTGGTCTTGGCCTATTTGGTAGACTATGCCTATGATTCAGATGCAGCCCACACTTCATTTGAATTGCCACTTGAAAGGACTGTGCAGACTCACTACAAGTACTAGAAAATCCACCATCAAAATGATGTCCTGGGAGAGACTTACAATGGAAAAATACCAACTCTTCTGGTATTCTTCACAAAAGATAGTAGCAGGTAGAATCAGCTAGGTTAGACTTAGGTAACAATGGGAAAGGACTTGAATCAAAACACGTATTTCCTACTCAAATATCATATTCACTGCAGGTGTCCAGCTCCGTATGATCACACAGTGAACCAAAATGGTAGAATGCCCTTCCAAATATGTCCATTCTTTACATCCTGGGAGGTAAAAGAAGCTATTAAGGGTTTGTGAGCATTTGAATTCTTCAGTTTGGAAATGCTGTGTAATCACTTCTGTTTCCAACTCACAGGTTTGTACAAGATATATGGCTCTTAACAACTGGGAAGAGACTCAAAGGTATGATAGTGTCATGCACACACAAGGTAGAGAGCCCGAGATATTTAGCCAGCAACAATATTCACCTTCTGTGCCATTTTTACCATCATGGGAAACCACACAGGATATCAGAAAGGAAATGATAATTCCTCCGAGGAAACAAAAGGGAAGTTCAACATCAACAGAGCAGTTGCTTAACTTATAAAACATGCAGACTAAAAAGAGGTACAAGATGAAGACACAAATTGAAAACCAACTTTGACAGGTTCATCAATGACCAGGCTGCAGTGAGCCCAAATTACTCATGCTTATGCAGGAAGCTGGTATGAGAAATGCAAATACAGCTGAACAAAAATGGAGCTCTAGTGCCAAGTGTAGAGACTGGTTGACCTTGGATCTGGGATGACCTTGGACCTGCCCCTCTTGCCCTATTCTGTGCATGGCACATTACCAAGGTCCCTACAACTAGCAACTGAGGAAGCTTCTTGTCGAAAAAAAAGAAGACTTGTCCCAGATCATACAATACAAATTTCTAGTTAAATCATGAGGAAGCCATAGGATCAAACATTAAATTCTAGCCAAAACTAGCTTATTTGATCCTGCTCTATCTTAGCACGAAGTATGCAGCTTGATCATAGTGCTCAAAAAGTGTCCTGGATAATGTACAAGAAAAACCAAGTGGTTAATAAGTCCTTGATTCCTTTGGATTGTTCTTCATCATTCTGTCTCATTCTTGTCGTTTTCCTTTTGGCCCAAATTATTTTACCTAGTCTTCTGTCAGCTGTAGTGTTCTCATTTCATTGTGAGGACCTTCCTTTCCCAAGGAATATTATCAAGAGCATCTTAATAGGGCACACACACACACACACACACACACACACACACACACACACACACCTCTGTTTATAAATTCAGACTTGCCCTTGCCAGGGAAGACGATGTGGGCATATAGAAAACAGCTTCACATGGTCAATTACATTTCATATTGAATCATTCATTTCCTAAAATGCTGCCAGCCAACTTCTCATTTTCAGATCGGCCTTTCCTTCTCCCTTTGGACTTTTGAATTCTGCCTCTGTCAAACGTGAAATGCCATCCAAGCAGACAAGGAGGAGGGCTGTTGTTCATGATCAACATTTTCCCCTGGTCCTTCTTGTTCTTTTTAAATGTCCTCACTCTCTTTAAGGATTTTTGAAAGACCACACACATACGAACTTCTCATCTCTCCAACATAGCATCATTAACTTGCAGACAATATTGTGGTCTTCCTTCACTTCTGAAAAGGTAGTGCCAAATATACCTGTTTCAGAGGAAAGCTCTAAGCTAGATAGGGCATCTGGCCTCATTTGAATGGATACTTCTTCCCGAAAGAGGCTGCTAAGGGCAAGGGAGCCTTTTATCACTCCCCGGAGACCTGAACTTTTTGGAACCCAGCCAGCCAGAGGTCACTTGATTAACCCAGCTGGATCATTCTCATAACAGGGTCAAGAACTTCTCATGGAGGAATTCTCAATTTATTTTGCACACAAAATAGCTAGATCCAACCACCATCTCGATCCTCTGGGAATGCCCTTTAAAAGCCAGAGCAGGGAGGAGAGCCAGGAGCCCTTTGCAGCTGGGCTTTAGCCCTCTACTCTTTCTTTCCTGCATGCCCCACGCCTACTTCCTAGCCACATTGTAGTGATTTTCCTGTTGTGGATTCTGCATGGTCCAAAGCAAAAGAGAATGGAAAGTCTCCATCCTTCGTTGATTTCAGGGATTGGGCTTTATGGATTTGCATTTAAATATCTTCATAAATTATTACAATGGAAGTCAGTTGGCTTCGCCTACCCCAGTGTTCCTTCCCCTCCCTTGAATATTTTTTTTCCTGTGCACAATCATGGGTTCTTCTCTCTCAGTATTTAGTTCAGAAAGGACTTCCCTAAACCCAGGTTGCACTGAAGTATTAAATAGTCTGAGCTGTCATTGACAGCACTCTAACTCCACAACTGCAGAGACTAACACTTGTCACTTCATTCACATAGGACTGGTCAGATAAGTGTGAGCTTGAGACTCGCCCTGATCTTTCTATATACTCAAACCTGACTAATGAAAACCTGGGGCTTGCTGTAGCCATCCTTGCCTTTCTATGTGTTAGCTTCATTCTTGGACAGGCTTTGCATGTGGTAGCAAGGAAAACAAGGAGGGAGAAAGGGGAGTAATTTGGTAACAATTTTGAATGGCTATAAATTCGCCCATGTCTGAGCTACATACACCTCTGCATTTTATGTTAGATGAGCTCCTAAGTTCACTTCTTTCCCAAAAAAGAAGGAAGGAAGGATGAAGGAAAAGAAATCCACAGACAATCAGCAATCAAAGCAAGATGCATCTCTATTTTAGAAGGGTTTTGTAGAGTTTTTAGAAGAGTTATGTAGAAATATTACATTTTTAGGGAGAAAGTAGTGGAAATAAAGATATACAGATAATTTGGTATCTGAGAAAATAGCTGGGCTGTCTTCCATCCTTGAAATGATTATGATCTAGATTTCATTGAAGACTCACCAGACCTAGAGAAAGAATAGCTGTGAATGTTCATACTTAAAAAGAAAGTCTTGGATAAGGATCTACTTTCCCCTAAATTCTTAGCAGCGGTATGACAAGAAATAAGTTGCTTTTTTCCCACTTGCTTATGGTACAGATAATGATTTGTGGAACATAATGTGGAGCTGAGCAAGGGTGAAGAGAAAGGTAAGGTGCAGATGGAACAGGCGACCTGCTACCTGCATTCCCTCTATTTCACCAGAAAATAGGGTTCATGGGGGCTTTCCATGACAGCCGTGCTCTCCATTATTTGCACACACAGAAAATTAAGAGAGATTAGCCTTCTGCCAGGAGAGACAAATGGCTGAAGAACAACATCACAATCCCCACCACAGAGAGAGGAGACATATTTGAATTTAATAGGCGACCAAGGATGTCAAGATGACAAAAGGACAGTAGGGAGAGAGAAACACATGTACACGTGCAAATATATATATACACCAATCCATACTCTAATGTTCTAGAAAATGGTAGAAGTGAGGATAGAATGGTTCCACACAGTCAGTGGAGATATTCTGGAGATAATGCTCTGAATACAAACCAAGTCATCTCAATAAAGTGATGATACCAAGATTAATTATTTGTATAATGTTGTACCTTATTTTTTAAAAAACAACATGCATGTCAGGTCTTTGGCTGTCATGACACTGTGACTAGTATAAGCTACCAATGAGCTCCTTTCCTCTGTATTGTTTTGTTTCTTTCTTTCACTTATTATCTTGGACACATTTTCTATGTGTGATGTTTTCCACGGTGTGATTAATTCAGCTTACTGTATGCAATCTGGAATGAGTGTTTTGGTAAAGCTACAGTTAGGGTCACCGGCATGTGCCTAAGAAATTGAGGAGCAAAATGTCAAAGAACTCCAAAGAACCAGTTGTGCCTGGACTCCTAGAGCTGGTGTGGTTATCACATTAGCAATGTGGGCAGCTCAGATGGAAGGGATACACTGAAAATGTCTCCCCCGGACTCACCTGCTCCAGATCCTCTGGGGACTTTTTGTTTTCTCCTGTTGGATCTTGATAGGGTAAAACAAAGAGCTCGGCAGCAGTGGGTAAGCCAGGCAGCACTGCCACCAGAATGTGCTGGCTCGGAACTCCTGTGGCCTGAGGAAGAGACAGGGAAGCTAGATGAGTCCTGTTCAGAAGGATGGCAGGGGGCCGGGTATTGGGGGTTAGGATCAGAGCAGAGGACATGAAGTGGTCTGGGAAGGACAAATGTCACAGCAGGAGCCTCAATATTCCAGGCATCCAGGGAAATGAGAGCCAGCATCAGGCTACCAGCACATCCCAAGTTTCACCCAAGCCCTGCCATGATGAGACCTGAACCCGTCATTCATCTTCATTGCTCATACCATTTCTTTACATAGAAAACAGGGATAAGAGCAGAATCGGACTCATCAGTGAGCCATGTTGACAATAAAGTTAGTTATACACATGAAACTTTTCTGCTAGGAATTTAAATGTTAGCCCTTCTTCCTAAAAGGCAGATCTAGTAAGTGGACCAGAGCAGAGCGTAGACTCACTCTCATTACTCATTTGTTCATTTGTCTCCGTCATTGGCCCCTTGTGCCTCAGCCTTTGCATTTATCATCAGCCTTCTGAGGTTATTCCTCAATTGTCCACTTATATCATAATCGCACAATCAAAGAAATGTCCCCATGCTTTAAAGTCTTTGGGGGCAACTGGCAACTCCTCTAAAAGCTCTTGAACCCCATAACAACTCTGCCATTAGGAGTAAAAGAAGTCCATCTCTCGGCCACACTGAGCCTTCTGTTAATACTGCAGGAGCGTCTCTGTAGAGTTGCCACTTTTGTCTTTCCACACATTTTCTTCCAAGTTTATATCCCAAGGCTTCCCCTGAGCCTTTCTTTAGATCTTCTAGAATCAATAACTACAATCTCAGTTCCTCTCTTTGTGGCCACTCAGGACACCACTGGAATGTTTCACCAGGACTTCAAACAAATGTCAAGAAAAGAACTCATCTTCATCACTGTCATTCTCATTCTGCACTTATACAACCTTAGGCAGGCCTTTCCCAGTTACCTCAACTAGACGCTTCACATTCACCTCTGACACAATGTTCTCCTTCCACTGTTATGGCACATCATCTTGCAAGAACTTCACAAGCCAACTTCCACAACAGTGTTCCTTTGCCTTCCTCCTTGCTAAAGCATCCATTGTTGATATCCTTGCTTAATCTGGATATGCACTTCTCTCAAGCTTTACAATAGCCTTTCCATCTCCAGGAGGCAGGCTGCTCCTTCTAGAATTAGCTTCCTACAGTCCCACACCAATCCTGTTGCCCTATCCAATCATTCTCATTGCCAACTAGGTTGGTGCCTATGAAGACTTGAACAACATAGCCTGGTGCTTTCCTTCCACACTAACAAACCACAACATATATAGGCATTGTATTCAAGGTAATGTTCAATTTCTCCGTATTCCAGGCTGCTCCTAAAAGGGAATACAGAGAAATTGAACATTACCATCAGAATGTCTTTTCTCTATATTTCCTGTTAGAACTCTCCTTGTCTTTCATGAATTGTCTTAAATTTTACATTATTTCAGTATGGCTTTCATGATTTCCAAAGAAGGTGATTGTTTCTGAACCATTTTTTTCCAGTACCTGAGTTTGAACTCAGGGCCTGGCATTACTGGCCTTGTGTGCTCAACTGGAGTTCTACCACTTGAGCCATACTTCCAGCTTGTCTTTTTGCTGGTTATTTTGGACCATTGTGGCCTTTTTGATACAGGTTGGCCTCAAACTTTGGTCTTCCAAGTCTTATCTTCCTGAGGAGCTAACATGATTATAAGAACGAGCTACCAGTGCCCAACTCTGAAGTACTTATTTTGAAGTAGTAATAATTCCATTTATTGGGGTTTTTCCATGTGCCTCACATTGAACTAAGTAACTCCGTAACACTGTTTTATGACACTTCCCACAATCCTTTGGAGAATTGTTTAGTATACCTCTTTATTTAAGTTAAGGCACATTAGAGGTTGAGGGTCTCAGGTAGAGGAATGAGTTTAGTGTTCAGGATGTTTATTATAAAGTACACTACAGAATCGCATCTATGAGAACGAAGGGGAGGAAGCAGGCATAGGCAAGGGTTGGAGTTGAGTTGCCCAATGACCAGGTCAAGAGACTCCTCTAAGGGGAAAGACTGGACCTTCAGAATTATCTTAAATTAGGCTGAGTAGACCAGGATTTTATATAGCCATATCTCTTTATTATTCGTCTTATTATTATTTATTGCCCAGAGTAAGGCAGCCAAAGCCTCTGTCCAGCAGATAAGGAATAGGGTTCTTAGTGGTGAAACTTTTCTTTAGCCTTGTGAAGATGGGAGCTACAGGAAGGTTAAATGGTGGCTGAAGGTTATTTGGAATAGGTTGTTAATGCTTATGAGCCTTGGTTGGACTGTGAAGATGACAGCGGTAATTCATGCGGTATGCACACGTGTGCTGCACTACACAGCAGCTTCTGGTACAGCGGAGCCCATACTGTCTCAGCACCTTGCTAGATTGCACACTCAGAGATCAAGTTCAAATTATTTTCACTATGTATAAAAGAAGTGTTTATTGAATGACATCCAATTGGGAATTTCTTTATGATACATAAATATAAAAGAAAATTTGGTAAAGAAAAAAAAACAAGCAATTTTACACCAAAACATCCCCAAATGAATGGAAAGGAAACTGAAAATAAGCCAACTCTAAACTGTACCTCTTGTATGGGCTATCAGGGCACATCTATTAATGTGGTCCCTTAGGACTTAGGAAATTGACTGCAAAGGGTGAGGAAAAATGTAGTAAAAACAATCAATCAATATCATACAAAATTAAGAAAAGTGAGGAGAGAAGTAGGAGGGATGGGTGACAATGTTGAAAGAGTTGACTCTGCTAAACATGCCTTGTATTCATAAATTGCTATTATGAATGGCAACTCCTTTGTACAACTAATTAAAGATTTACATATATAATCTTTATATGTACATATTTACCTTTACATATGTCTATATAATCTAGCTACAAACACATCAATGTAAATTATATATACACACATAAATACATATAATCCACATTCATATGTAGAGAGATTATGTTGTATACATACATATATACAGATATATATTGGCAACTAGAGGTTGAATGAAATGCCTCCTGGCAAGGAACCATCCTCCCTCCCATCACACATGCCAGCATCTGGCCTCAGGAGTGTTGAGCCAACATAATTATTATGCATGTAGCTGACTGCAATATACAGCAGCCTAGAAATAGTGATGAGCAGTTGTTTCTAACATGCTGGACAGCTGGCAGGGAAGTGGAGGCCCAGGGCATCTGATCCCTCAAGACTGAGGGCAAAAGGAAATAATGCTGGTCCTTGCTGAGCTAATGCCTGGGTGACAAATCACCAGAAGCTGGACCGCTGCTTGGTTGACCCATAAGGAAATGGATCCCTTAGATCGTGACAGACTGAAGTTAGTAGGATATTGAGTTCAGTCAAGGGTATAATTCATGTATGTCATACTGAGGATGAGAAAGCAGTTTTTCCATTGAGAATAGACAGTGCCAAGGGTCGAAAATCCCACTAGATTAGTCATCTAATGTAGCCATATTTAGCCATCCATAACGTAGAACATGCTGGGAACTATGAAGACAGTGGTGAAAATGGCCCATGTCTTCCTCTATGCTGGTACTCCTTCCATTTTTGTTTCTCCTTCTCAAAAGTCCAACAGTGTAAAAACCACAAAATCAAGAGTGCAACCTTGGTGGTTTCACTCGAGAACCTGATTTTAGCTACATAACCTTTGGCAAGTGATGAATGTCTCTTAGCCAAGTTTCCTCACCTGTAAAATGGTTTTGCGAATAGTACACACGTCATAAAGCTATTTCGATATAAGACGTGGTTAAATGATACAAAGCATGGAGATGCGGGTTTGAAATATTGTTGGTACGAAATAAAAATAAACCAGGTTGTTAGGAAGGAGATGAGGCTGCTGGGATGTGAGATGTGAGTGAGATCTCTTTTCTAAGTAGGGATGATCTTTGTGCTTTTTTTTTTTCATCATTGATTCATATCAAGTATCATCCTATATTTGGAAACAGAACATATTATAGATATAAACCTAGATTGAAGTCAGGCACCAGTGCCTCACACCTATAGTCTTTAAATACACAGTAGGCTAAGATCTGAGCATCTCAAGTGGTAGAGCACCACTGCCGTGAGCAGATAAAGTCAACAGAGGACATGAGATTGCACTCAAGCTCCAGTTCCAGTAGGTAAGGAAGGAAGAATAGAAAAGAAAAGAGAAGCCATTGATTGACTTTTCTTATTGGGCTAGGACAAGACAAATAGCTCATCTCTAATTTCCCGGATGTGGGCACTAAGTTAGTTCAAGTAGGGCCAAGTGCATCAATCCCATTTCTTTACTCATGCTTGAAAGTGGCATAGTTGAAGGTAGATGCGACTAAAACAATTTGCAGTGTCATCTTCCATAGAGTCATAAAACACACCACCTTAGTATCCTTCCAGAAAACTCAGGAAGCTTAATGGACTGTGTCCAAGACATTAGACTCAGGGTCTCCAATGCAATTGTACAGCTCTGTTACCTACTAGCTATGAGAGTTTAGGAAAGTTACGTAACTTCTTTAACCCTCAGTTACCTCATTAAAAAAAAGAATAACATCAAGGTTACCAATAATTTTCTCCTGAGGCTTTGGTGATGATAAATACCTTTAAAAGAAGTTCCACATTTCTGTGTTAAGTTCTGGTTACATTTCTGTGCAACTGGCTATCATTGTCTAAGTGCTCACTGAGCTCCTATATTCAGAGTTGTGGAGTTGAATCCTGACTATTCTTGTAAATTACACTCATATTCTTTACTCTGTCTACTTCAGTATTATGTACAGTAGTGGACTGGACACTTGCCAGTGGCCTAATCATGAACTTTCCTATGTAAGCATCACAAGTGTACATGTCTTCCATCTCTAATCAGAATAAACTTTATGGAAGTCAAGCACCAGTGTTTCTCATGGTTTCCCCCCTCCTTGGTGTCTCAACACTATAGGACCTACCTGTGCGATTAATCTGACTTCCCCTGGGTTCCATTTCTTGCTTGTCCTTTCCACAAGAATCCCCTTCCCAAGAAGTTTTCCAAGGACAAGGAGGAAGTGTAATTGGGACAGAAGATCCATTTACACTTACTTCCACCAAGGATTTTTTGATGATGCGGCTGATGTCTCTCCTCCACTCAGGGATATCCGGGTTGTAGTCATCCAGGTTTGGAGAGAAGGACAAGCGAAGAGAGCGGAATTCCTCTGATTATTAAACAGAGGGTAGATTATGACAAGTCAGACAGTTCTGTCAAGCAGTCGGAACTTTGCATTTTAGGCAAATCTCTCATAGAGGGTCCTTTCCCACCACAGTTACCAGGGAGATCCTTCAAGAAAAAAATTCACATCCCTTCCTTGGTATACCCCTAGCTCTTCACTTGCTGAACCAAAATCCCCAACTCTAGACCACACCTAGCTCTGTAGTCTTTGTTCATTAGTTCTTGGCTTTGCATTCATTGAGAATAAATTGTCTCTTGACCCTGAATTCAGATAAGGTTTATGACTAAGGGCCTTGACACATCTTCTTCTTCTTGCAATGCCACTACCAATCCACAAAATATTCAACATGTGGACCAAGTTCTCCCTGAATGGCTGTTATTCCTCATTGCAGATGTTTCAAGTTGTCCCATGTTATGGTACTATAATGTTTTGTACACAATTTTATTATTCCATGGTTGCAAAATTAGGACTACATATATATCATATGATTATGCATGATTATGTTTAGTACTATAATAACTATTCTATTGTCTGTCATTTGCATGGAATTTTACTAAATGAGGTTTTTAAGCTCCTGATGTGAGGGATTTTGTTAGTTTTCCCCATAGCCCTTAAATTTTTCTGCATCCTCAGGCAGTAGGATGATGTTTAAATCAGCAAAGATCTGTTGAGCAGAATTTTCTTTGGGAGATATGGGAAATGGCCCAGTGCTAACATGAAGGACCTTCTGAACTTAAGGCACACAGGACAATGCATTGCATTTAGAACAAAATGCAGTCTCTTACTGCCTTTTTACTGAGTGTGTGACTATAAGGTCAATGAAGAAAAAGGCTCTGTGTTCCTAAACTTAGGATGTAGTAGGTTTTGGATCACTATCCCTGAGTCATTGAGTTAGTAAATAGTTATTGAGTAAAAAAATGATTACAAGAAGGCTCTCTGTTTTTATGCTTTCCCATATTCAATCAACATTGCTTTAAGTATGCCCTTGTATTTCAGTAGGGGCGAAGTGGCTTCTGCAATGCCAATTATATGCTCAGGGAGCATAAAAACCCTCTTGTGCACTTCCTAACAACCCTAATGAGTTATCAAACACATGCTTTGAAGACTCTCACGCAATAAGGTGTGTACTTACCGCAGTTTCTCTATTCTGAAAAATAAAAGTTCAGATCCCGAGTCACTAGTCACCCTTCTGAACATCACTGATTTGGTGTCAATGGAGAATAATGAAACATAGATGAACTAGCAGTTTGGTAAAGGGCAGCATCAAAAATTCATCCATGGATGCCTAACTTTGCTCCTCTGCAGACAGCTATTGACAAAATTCTCACTTCTCTACACCTCTCATCTTCTCAAAAGGGAACAAATGAAGGTAGATGCTTCACAGTCACTCAACATATGAAATAACATGTCAGGGAGGGAGAACTAACTACAGATGTTAGAACTGAATGTATTCAACAAGCAGGGGATGCAGGCAGGAGGATTGGCAGATCCTTTATACAGTTGCTAAAAAAATAAATGCTATATCCCATATATTTCCTTCCTTCCTTCCTTCCTTCCTTCCTTCCTTCCTTCCTTCCTTCCTTCCTTCCTCCCTCCCTCCCTTCCCTCCCTTCTTCCTTCCTCTCTCCTCTCTCTTTTTCTCTTCTTTTTTCTCTCTTTCTTCCTTCCTTTCTTTCTCCTTAGAAGCAAACATGGCCTAAGCACAAATTTACAGAAAAACAAAAACCTGCAAGCTAATTTTGTGTGTGTGTGTGTGTGTGTGTGTGTGTGTGTGTGTGTGTGTGTGTGTGTAAGGTCCACCCCGGAAGGGCTCCATGCAGATGCCCCTGCTTGTCTAAAGTCTCTGCCCAGTACCTGTGTTACCTAGGTAACTGGTCTAGAGGCAGCCACCTCCCTACACCTGCCTAGATAAGGCAGGGCCAGGCAGGGGTTGCCCTTTCTCATTTTATGTAAGGTGAATCACCCTGGGATGATGACTTTAAAAAGACAAAAGAAAGAGGAAGAACAGCCAACCTGCCAGGTGTAACGGCCTACAGCTTGAATCCCAGCACACACAGGCTAAGACTAGAGGGTCCTCAGTTAAGATTAGTCTGGCATTGTAACAAGACTCCATCTTAAAAATCCAAAAAATAATCATCACTAAAATATGGAACCAACCCAGGTGCCCCTCTGCAGATGAATAGGTGAAGAAAATGTGGTATATATACACAATGGAATTCTATGGTTCTATCAAAAAGAATGGCATTGCCCCATTCGTAAGGAAATGGAAGGACTTGGGGAAAAAATCATACTAAGTGAGCCAGACCCAAAGAAACACACTCTATGGTTTCCCTCATTGGGAATAATTAGTATATGTCTAGGATAGTCATAGCAGAAGATCATAATAGCTCAATAGCTATGTCCATATAAACACATAAGATGATGTCAAGGGAAATTAACTCCAGTTTATGGAAACAAGTGGTATATCATTGTTGTTATTTTCAACATACCATGTGAAATTATACCTTTTTTCTTTTGTCTTTCTTTCCCGTGGTTTTATCCCTGATATCACTGTAACTGATTTTGTTGCCCTGGATATTGTATATATGTGTATTGGAACTAGGGAAAGGAAAGGGAATAACAAAATTGAGAGACAAAAGATAAAAAGACAAACCAATACAACAGCAACACTTACAAAACTATATGGTGTAAACCAACTGCACAACTCGTGGGGGCGGTGGGGGGGAGAAAAATTGGGATGGGGAGGCAGGGGAAAAATGAGGGTGGAGGTAAGTTGGATTAGAAATGTACACAATGCTTTACATGTGAAACTGTAAAGCCTCTGCACGTCACCTTAACAATAAAGAAATGAAAAAAAGAAAGATAAAAAAATAAAAGAAATAAGGCAAAACAAAATAAAGTAAAAGAAGCATGGAGGGCAAAAGTAACAAAGTACATAGAAACACGACTGGATTCAGAATTATTATAGTCTATTCTTTATATTTATGTTTTCTTATCTGCAATACAGGTTAATTACAGAACTTTAGTCATAAGTCTGTTCTAAGGATTCTGTGAAAGAGATTATATTGTCTTGAGTGCTTGGGCAGATGCTGGCAATTAGAGGGACTTCATCAATGTTAGTTACTATCACTACCCCCATCAAAATTTCCCAGTTCACCACTGAGCAGCAGCAGGACTTTAAGGCAGTCACTTGCCAGCTTTGCATCAAAATTTACTACCTGTAAAATTACCAGATTTCACCAGAGATGCCCAAAAGCCTTTCTGATTTAAGGTTCTGACTGTGATTCTAATTGACTGGAATCTGCTTTGTTCTCATAACTCCGTGTTGCTCCTGTGGCCCACTGGCCACCCTCTCCCCCGTGACCCCTCCTACTTCTCAGGAAAACTTCACACCTGACCTTATCTGCAAGAACAGGACTTCCAATGTCAGAGGATACCCCTGCTATAAAACCCCAGATGGACGGTTTGCACCATAAATCCCAACTAGGACAGGACAAAGAAATTCCAAAGAAGAGTCCGAGTTCTGTCCTGGTCTCCTCTTCCAGTCCAATCTTTTTATCTACCCAAAAACCGTACATGAAGGACTTACTACCTCTCGCCTCTTGGCCCAATCTTCTCAGGTATCTGAAGATGGAATATGAAGGATTGAAGCCCTCCCTCCCGCCCCTATTATTCCAGGTGCCTACAGATGTCAGGAGAAACCCTAGATATGCTTGGTGTGCTTGATGAACAGGAAGGGGAATCTGATCTGAGCTGGGTCATCAACATTCCATTGTGAGCTTAAGGAAAGTTCCCACCTTGCCCCAGCCCTAATAGGGTTTTCCATAACCTCTTTCTCTTTGCTCAGACCTCATAAAATCTCAACTCAAACCCCATGCCCTTATACAACCTCCATACCTGCGGGAAGGCTGTACCTCTCATTGTTATGCCTCACTAAACAGTCCTAGCCTGTTGAAAATCAAGCCAGGCCTCTTCCTTTTCCTATCTCCTCCATTTTCCTAACAGTGGTCACCCACACACTAGACTCAGAGGCCCTTTGTCAAGCTAGTATAGACCTATCCAAAAAGAAAAGAAACATCCAGGGGGAAAAGAAACTGAGATTCCAGTTGGCTTGAGGCCAGGCTCTGGGACTAGATAGGCTGGGTTGCAAGCTCATCCCTACTTATTCCCAGCCGGGCAAGTTATTTAACCTATGTAAAAGATAGTTAGTGCTGGACATGGTGGCAGAAGGCTGTACTTCTGTCAACTTGAAAGGTAGAGATGGGACGATTACAGTCTATGACCAGACACAGTAAAATTAGGAGACCTTACCTGTAAGACAAGTGTAAAAAGAAATAAATAAATAAATAGCACAAAGGACTGAGACCTGGCTCTAAAGGTGGAGCTCAGTTGAGTCTTGAGGTCCTGAGTGAAAAGGACTGCCAATAAATAAATAAATAAATAGTAAAAATAACCTGCCATGTTTCAGGGTTATTACTACAAAAATTAAATGGAATCCCAAGGCTTAAAAAAGAAGTAGGAGTGAGGGAAGGGGTGATATTGTCCAAAAGGATATGTACTCTTTACCTGACTTATGTAACTGTAACCCCTCTCTACAGTGTCTTTAGAATAACATTGAAAGATTTAAGAAAGAACAGTAGGGAAAAAGAGAAAAAGCCAACCCTTTCCTCATTATGCATAGCCACTCTTTGACTACTTGACTACCTGACTCATCAGACCTATTTAGGAAACTTAGAATTCTGATTTACTTTCTCTTATGATTGGGGCTGACGCATCTTCACAAAGCTAACCATCTACTCTTAGAACTAGTAGTTTAGTCTTTGGGGTTCTTTAATGTTACTTACAAATTATTTTCTGGTTTGGAAGGTCAAGTTGGCAAAACAAAGAATGAAAAACAGATCCAGGTAGCCCCAATGTTAAGTAAGATCTAAATGATCTGAACAGAATCAATTAATTCTCAACCACAATGACTGAAAAAAAGAGCTACTCCCTCTCTCATCCTTATTTCCTCCCATTTTCCTCCTGTTTCTCTCTGCACAGCTTAAACATTTCTTATCTAATTTTAAATTCATGTTTTACAGATTTTAATTTCCCACGATACATATGTACCACTTCCATATTAATAATAAACATGTACATTTTTACCATCTGCAAGAAACACTTAGTTCTTATCTGTCTAAATACTTTTCTACTTAGAAAAAAATATGCAATCAATCTACATAAACTAATTTTCTCTCATTATCGAGCAATGGTTTCACCTTTGTAGTTCAGTACATTTTCCTTTCAGGTAATACTTGGACCACATTCCATCCCCCAGTTCATAATAAAATTTTTCTGTACAGCCATTTGTTCAAATTGATAGGCAATCTAGCTTTTAGCCTAGTAGAGGAGATTTGTCTTTTGCTAAGTTAATACAGATTTGTAGAAGAGACTGAAAAATATACAGGTAGTGAAGGATGTCCCGTAAAGTTGAACTTTTTTTAACTCACAAGCCTTGGGATTAGCCATTTTCTTTATAATTGGTTTTAATTATTCGAACACCATTAAAACCCTGAATGAATGAACTAGTTTGTTTCCTCTACCAAAGGTGAATGAGTAAATCTCCTTTCCAAGAACTATACTGACTTCACAAAGACAAACTAAAGTCCTTCACGGTCCTGTGACCACTCCGGAGCTAGAGGTTTGCATTTCTCTGGAGGCTCTGCCTTAATGACTGCCTTCTGTTCCTTAGTGAGGTCATAAGCCAGGACATCTTCTACAGCCCTGGTTCCCAACAATCTCATGTGAGTGTGAGGACAGGAAGTATCAGCAAAAGCCAGGCACTCACCATACACCGCAATGGTCTTCGTGTCTTGCAGGATGGCATTCCCAGCGGAGACCTGCACTGTGATGGTATTCATCCCTTCCGAGGTAAATTTGAATGAGATGCTCCCTTCCAAGGTGATCAAAGGCTGGTGCAGAGGACACAGTGAGGGGACAGCTGTTAGGTCAGGCTGAAGCCACGCCCCCCTTCAGGCCTCCAACATAGGAACCAATAACTCCCACAGGGAGGCTTGTCCTGCTTCACCACTGTGGAACTTTCCACGCCTCCCCAGGCACAAGGGAGGCTGGAGAATCCCAAGCCATTCTGCCTGTCCCTTGGGAATGTGACACCTCTCTCTGGGGCTCCTCACCCTGATTCAGGTACAGGGAAATCATTAGTCCTCATTGGTCCTAGGACCCATGTCCTCTTAGGACACACACCTCTCTTTTTGCACAACTCCCTCATATCCAACAGCAATGTCAATCCAAGAACCTTGCAAATAAGAGGAGATGGAGTGGGGGGAGGTCTTTATTGATCCGAATTTAGTGCTAGCTCTTCTATCTCTAGGATTAGCATGTGTACAGATCTCAGTAGAACTCAGCAACCTGGATGTTAGACTGGAGCAGCCGGTGTGCTGACTTCCTGTATGGACAGTTTCCTGAGGTGGCTGCTATGCAAACAAGTATGTGGACTGTGATTGAAGTGTTCAAAGAAAGACCAAGAGGAAGGAATAAAGGGAGGGAGTAAAGATTGGAGCAAGAAGGAAGGTAGGGAGGGAAGTAGGAAGGGAAAAGGGAAGGGAAACAAAACAAACAACAACAAAAAAAAAAAACACGGAGGAAGGAAGGAAGGAAGGAAGGAAGGAAGGGAGGAAGGGAGGGAGGGAAAGGTGGATTTGTTTGTAGTACAACCAGGTGCCAAGATCCCAACAAGAAAAAACTTTCTCTGCTACTGATTTGCCTCAACTCACTCCTGACACATACTTCCTCCTGATTTTTTTCTTAATTGGTTTTGAAACAAAAATTCATTTAAGGTAGGTTGGGGGAACCAGCAAATAGAAGGCACAGGAGACAAGGGTGGAGGTGTTCCTGTTCTTGACAGAGTACTGGCTTTGTGCAAATGCCTGAACTGCGGGTTTCCCGCAGCGCATGCGTGGAGCTCCGTCGCTGGCTGCCGCTCCCGGCTCCCGGGCCAGCTCACCTCTGTGTTGTTGCCGTACCACCACACGTAGGTAAGGGTGCCCACTTGGCTGGGCCACAGGACAGCTGTCGCGTTCACCTCTTTGTTTTTCGTGGTGACAAAGGGCAGGGACAGGTGCACGTGCTCCAGGGGACCTGAGACACAGAGAGAGTGGGGACATGGCGAGGAAGGGAGGCAGGGAGGCCTGGGCTCTACCCTGTGCGTCCTCATGATCCACGCCTCCAAACCTGGCGGCGCTTTTCCTACTTGGGAGAGAAATGATAATAATAACATCTCCAATATGTTGCATCCTGTTATTTTTCCATTTGTCAAACTCACCAGTGGGTCTAAAATCGGAGTCATTTATGTTAAAGGTTAAAAATGGTCAAATGACTCATGAAGTCCCTAAATGAATAGATGTCACAGGGAGGAGCAGGATTCAGGGGGAGATAGCAACCTCACAGAATGCGTGGAGTGAGGGAGGGGGGACAAATGACCAAACCAGCCACAGGGGATTGTTCTTCTGCATTTGTAAAGGTATGTACATAGGTAAATATAAGGTGTCTCCTCAGCCAGGCAGGTAAGCACAGAATGAATGCACTGTAGGTGGGGTGAAGTGAGGCCTGTCCAGGCCAGAGGTGTCATGAGCACAAAGAGAGCTCTGAACCACTGCCCTAGCCATGGAAAAAGGCACACCTTGCTCTTGCTTGCACACCTTTATTCTTGGCCCTTTCTCCACTTGCCACTTTCCCCAGAATTTCTATCTCTATTTTCCTGGCACCTGTCAGTCTCCAGGTTTGAGGTCTAGCACCCCCCCTCTCCTCTGTGACACTCTCTGGACTCCTCCGATCATTGTTAAATGAAAGCCACTGAGGAGCTAAAGATATGGCCTAGTGGCAAAGAGTGCTTGCCTTGTATACATGAGGTCCTGGGTTCAATTCCCCAGCACCACATATATAGAAAACGGCCAGAAGTGGCGCTGTGGCTCAAGTGGTAGAGCACTAGCCTTGAGCAAAAAGAAGCCAGGGATAGTGCTCAGGCCCCGAGTTCAAGCCCCAGGACTGACAAAAACAAAACAAAACAAAAAAATGAAATCCATTGAAAGACAAGAACTAGATGTTATGCTAGAAGTCCTGGTTCCATGCCATAGGAGTTCATTTACTGTTTTTTTTTTGTTTTTTTTTTTTTTTCAGTAAGAGTCACCAAGGAAGGCTTTTCAGAAGAAATGGCATCTGTGCAGAAATGGAGTCAAGTGAGAGGTTGCAAGTTTGCACGGAGCATTTGTTCAGAATGCTCCAGGATGAGCGGAGCTAGTGTCTAGCCGCTGAGGAGGAGATGGGGATGGCAGTGGGCTGGCTGCAGCTGTGGCGTGAAGGGAGAGGGGAGCCAGCGAAGCTATGCTCGGACGTCATGAGGACACATAGCATGTGGGCCTGAAACAAGTATCCTTGCACACGTGTACATTATACATTATGCCTGCATAAATAAATGGAATTTATTACTATTTCAAACTTCTGTGGTCTCCTATTCATTTACTGTGCATTGGTGTAAAATACTTGCCTCCAGCTGTCCAGAAATCTATCTGAACAGAGGGAAGAATCTCCCATAAAACAGACATGGAATAAAACTTCCCCTCCAAAGCCCCGCCCTCCCCTCCCTCCCCCCCCCCCCCCCCCCCCCCCGCAAAGAAAAGCTGGCTGCACTAAAGAGAAAGCTCAACAATTGGCAGGTGCTGTTCCAATACACAGGTTCCTGCAATGCACAGAAGGGACAGCAGGTGGCGGTGTATCACTCCATATGAATCATTGCAAGGAGCCAGAGAAACCCTAAAATGCTGTGATTTGGTTTTCTTGTCTTCTTTCTAGTACTTTCTTGACGTGCTGAGGGAATAGCAGATATTAGTGCCACTGAACGTGTGTGTGTGTGTGTGTGTGTGTGTGTGTGTGTGCGCGCGCGCGCTGACTTCTCTGGTCTGCCTCAAGCATTTATATTTTGGAGACTTCTGACTCCTATTAAACACTGTTGTTATTTGAATGAAACATTGACAAAACCCACTAAACACTAAAAGAAGTGAAGGAGAATACAACTATAAGGAGGAAATCCTAAAAGTTTCTCAAACGTCAGTGTGCAAAAGGATCATTAAGAACTTATTCCAATCACATTAAAAGGTCTCATTTTTTGGAATCTTATCTAATTCAACAGGTCTGAGACAGGACTCTGGACACTATATTTTTTATCATTGAATTCTGGGACAGTTGCATTGCTAACACATTTTGCAAACACTTTGCTGCTCAACATAATGATAGGGTTAGCACTTGCAAAGCCACATTATTTTTTTTTTAACTACACAAATCCCTTTACCCTAACCTAGAGCTAGAAAGGCATATGCAAATTGCTCTTATCTAAGAGAGTCCACTAAGGAAGTGTGTTTAGGAAGAGCCAGCATATCCATTTCATCATAATATTTTAATATTTTTACCTGTCATTCTGTGTGAGTGTAGGGTCTTTAGTGGGGTTTTTTGTTTGTTTGTTTTTTGTTTGTTTTACCTTCAAGATGTCTGTGA
This sequence comes from Perognathus longimembris pacificus, assembly GCF_023159225.1. Taxonomy (NCBI): domain Eukaryota; kingdom Metazoa; phylum Chordata; class Mammalia; order Rodentia; family Heteromyidae; genus Perognathus; species Perognathus longimembris. Next base: position 17,852,120 of record NC_063162.1, on the reverse strand, counting down.
TAGGACAGCTTTCTAAGCCACAAAGCTGCATGCCTTCTAAATTCCCAGCTCCACTCAGCTGAAGGCCATACTGGCTACATCACGTGTCTCATTAGTTTGCAAAGTAGCAGAGCAGAGAGTGCTGTCCCCAAGGAATTCCCGACTGTCAGGCTTCAGCAGATTACCCAGGCACCCCGCTGCAGGAGCTGCTGGCCCTCTCCTGGAAATAATGTTCCTGCAGTAGCCTGGGCTCCATTTGTTTCCGATGACCTTTACAAAGCTGTACTGAAAAACTTCTCATGTGGAATCAAGTCACCTTTCTGCAATGCAGAGTGGGGGAATGGGTGTGTAAGACTCGCAGTGGGCGTTTTCTGGGGATGCTGCAAGGGAAGGAGGCATTTCTGCTCTTGAAGTGATGTGGGGGTGGGAGTAGAGACCAAAGGCTTCACAAGATACAGACAGCTGCTAATTCCTCCTCATCTTGCCATCCTCAATGTCTAAATGCATACACTATTTTTGATGAAGGAACATATTCTCTAAGTTTACTGCTAAGGGATGGAGTGTTTCATAGTTTGCTTGATGGATTCTTTGGGAATAAGCTAGGTGCCCATTTGACAGAGGAGAGAATTTGGACTCAAAAAGACAGGGTGACTTATCTAGTATCAGAATGGAACCAGAAAGTCTGACTCAACTCTATCCACTGGTTTCCTTCCTTCCTTCCTTCCTTCCTTCCTTCCTCCCCCTTCCTTCCTTCCTTCCTTCCTTCCTTCCTTCTTTCCTTCCTTCCTTTCTTCCTTCCTCCCTCCCTCCCTCCCCTTTCTTTCTTTCTTTCTTCTTTCTTTCTCTCCTTTCTTTTCTTTCTTTCCTTCCTTCCTTCCTTCCTTCCTTCCTTCCTTCCTTCTTTCTTTCTTTCTTCTTCTTTCTTTCTTTCTTTCTTTCTTTCTTTCTTTCTTTCTTTCTTTCTTTCTTTCTTTCTTTCTTTCAAAGCCAACCAGCTTGTCCCACCTATATAGCCTACCAATTCAGTACCAAAAATTGATACTGACTCAAGAAAGTGTGTTGGTATGCTAACTCCCTTGTAGTGCCAAATGGTACCAATGTTACCACCTTTGTCCAATCCTCATTTCCCTCATCTAAAAGCATTGCCTTAAGTTATCTATGAGGTTAACAAGAGGCAAAGAGTAATGTGTCTCTTTACACATTAAGGCCTCTGTGTCCTTGAGGAGAGAATCTCTGAACAAATATGCCAGAATCTACTGAGTCTGTAAGGGCATAGGATTAAGATGAACTTGAGTCAACAAACAACTTAAATGTGATCCCTTTCTATACAATTAGCACTGAAGTCTTTGTTTCGTCCCAGAGCCAGGCTGATTTTAGGTATGATTATCTAACTACTCCACAGGTGAAACTAAAAGATTAAAGTCAGAACACAAAAGTTCCATTAGAAATCATCTCCCATTACAGTTGAGGTCAAACCTTTTACCTAATCAACTAGGCAGAATTGATGACAAAAATGCCTAGGAACAAAGGAACTCATTTTTCCTTCTTTTTCAAAGTCATTGTCTTTCTCAGTCTCTAACCTCAAGGAGACACAATCTCCACATTGTTGTCCTTTTCTTGGTTTAGTAAACCTAGAGGGATCTTGGTGACCACCAGGGCCCCAAAGGCATCTAATGACCTGTGATAGGAATGAGAATGAGGACACCTCTAGCTGGTGAGAGGGAAACTGAGCCCAGAAAAAAATCAAGGGAGGCCCTGAACAATTTAGACAAAAGCTGCCAGTAAATTTTAAATTCACATTTAGATGTGGTTGGAGATGGCAGATGGGTATTAAATATGTGGGATACAGATGCAGTTACACTTCCTACTCATGGCAGTTACTTCGCAAAAAACCCACCTTATCAAATACATTTGGAGATGGATAAGTACAAGAGAGGGATTTTCAGCAAATGTACTGTTCTTGGTGTTGCAAATGGTTTTAGCTACTAGTAACTACCGGTGGTGATGTGTATTTTTTAAAGTATTTTTAAGGCTATTCCCACGGCTTCCTGATGTTCACCACCCTACATGCTGATAGAGAGAGGATTATTTGTCTTGTCTATCTAATGGCTTACAGTAGCAGTCCGTTGGACAGGTATCTATGGTGAGAGCCTTTAACTTTCACAGTTCACCATGAGAACACTACTTCTAAATACTGGTGTTTCTTAGGGAGTGTAAGTGCTGATGAGTGGAAGAATCTAACGTTCATACCCAAAGAACAAAGCGAGGGCTTCACCCAAGTCTCTCAGTCATGAATGTACTGGAGGCAAAGACGGAGAAAGGCTGATATGTCAGTCATCCCCCAAAAGCACAGTCCCATGTGGGAAGCCATAAATCGTCTTGTTTAGTTAGTGCATTGCCCACAGATAACAAGCAGTGGTGAGGCACAGAGTTATGCTGAGCTGGAATACACTTGACCTAGAACTTGAGATTTGAATAAGGCTACTTCATAGGGAAACTAATGTCATTTTAAAGTAGAATACCCTTTTTGGTAATCATAAAACATTGGTATGAATGTTATGGATGCCCTCACACATATATTTATGATATCCTGGTATTCCCAATGACTCTCTGATTGTAGTTATTCACAACCTTACTTTTCTCAGCAATAGGAAAGCTTTCACATTTCTTGGAGCTATTTGGTACTGTGACTTCCTTATAATGTTGCTTATCAGGTTTTCCCCTATGTGACCTTCCAATCTTCTCTCAAATTCCAAATCATCTACAGATGATGTTTTGTTTAGGGAGGAAAAAATACCTACAAGGATTATTATAGCTGGATATAGCATAGGAAAATAGAAACAGACTGGGGAGGAAAAAAATCCTTTACCTGTGCTAATTTGATTGAACTGTGCATATATAATGCTTTCAACAATTTCTGGGCAAAAAAAAAACATAAGCCAAATTTACATATTTTATATCTCAGCCAATCACTTCTACAAGTTGCTCAGGCCTAGCTACAAATTCAGTCATGCTCATCTCTGAGGGATGTGAACTCTCCAGTAAAATGAGAACTCATCCAGAGTTCAAGATAATTCAAGTTCTATTTGCTGATTTTCTTTATCCTTCCTTCCTTCCTTCCTTCCTTCCTTCCTTCCTTCCTTCCTTCCTTCCTTCCTTCCTTCCTTCTTTCCCTCCTTCCCTTCCCTTCCCTTCCCCCCTCCCTCCCACCCTCCCTCTCTCTCCCTCTCTCTCTCCTTTGCTCAATTATTTTCTTTTATTTCCCCTTCAGCTGAAAACTATGTATTGTGTTTCTTCTAGATTAAAAAAAACCTACTGCATTAGATTTCAAAAGGAAACAATAGTTGAGATATGTCATAAGCCAACAACAGCAATAACATACAAGTTACATGTAAGTACAGGACGGCGCTGTCAGACCCCAGACTGTTGTCCACCTGCACGGTCACTCGGAAAATGCCCACGTTCTGGTAGACATGTTTGATGCCATCTTCCATAGAGCTGAGGTTGACATAAGACACAGCAATGCCATCACCAAAGTCCACCTGGATGAGTGTCCGTTGTACGTCGCCCTGAAAGACAGTCAGACAACACCACAGGGAGATGATAGTCAGTGCTGAGCTGCTCTGACCCGGGGGGGGCTGAGGTGTCTCCCAGGCCCTGCTTCCTGCCTAGAGCTAGGGAAGACATCTCTGCTTGGACAAAATTCCTGTGACACTAATGGAGATGCCAGAGTTCAAGATGAACGCTCTCCTAATTAGGAGGGAACCAGCGCTTCCATGTTCAAGGCTTTGGGGGATGAACAGTGTTCCATTATCAGCTTCCATGGGAGATTCAGTTCCTGGGAAGGCCTTGTTAAGTCTTCTTATATACATGGGTAAAAGGCCTTAGAAATTCAGCCTCACTGACATGGCCAAGAACTACTTCCCTGCTGAGACCCTGGAATTAACTTTTTTTTATTTCTTGTTCCCTAACCAGATACCTTCCCTGACACAAGATAAGATGTGAGACCATGTACTGCTTTCATTTACCATCATGATCAATTCCTTCATACGTTCAGAGGTTGTACAAAAAAAAAAAATCTTCACAAAATCTTAGACGGGAGAGAAGAGAATGCAATGTTCATCCACTTTATAAATCATTTCCTAAGGTTGAGCCCAGCTAGGTAGCAGCTTGCCTGGGACTTGGATCCATTTTTCTGGACTTGTAGTTCATTTCTCACAAGTAGAACTATGAGTATACCACCTATGGAGACAATGGTGCTTGATCAACAAACTAGGTGGCTGCACACATGTCATTCACCTTGTTTGGACTCAGTTACCAAATCTATGAAAAGAGCACACTGTGGTATCTTAATTGAAATGATTAATACAAAAACATGTAAAATTCTGTGCAAAAGCATATAAAATGCATCTGTATACAACCTACAGTATTCCTTTGAATCTTGATTAGAATCATATAATTTAAATTTCTCATGGAGTAGGCAGGAGATTAAAGTCTGCGTAACAAAATTCTACTCATGTGAAAAAGAAATGACCTTTGGAATCACTGTTTAAATTCTCAAGAAAAAAAATTGCTTAGACACAATTGGCAAAATACCGCTTCTGTCACACACAGCCATCCGTTAAGAAGTTGTGTTTTTCGTTTTGTTTTGTTTTAATAGCCTTTCCCATTTTCAGGCAAAAAAAAAAAATAGTAACCAAAAAGAAAAGAAAAAAACCTTTTGAACTAGAAATGTGTTTTCGATTAAGTAAGGTTTATATGGTATCATATTTTCTGAAAAGGCCAAGTTTAAAATGCTGACATTTAAAAGATTAATTCACAGAAGAGGAAAAGCAGTTCAAATCCTATGAATCGAGGTGACCTGCTCCTCTGATCTCTGCCCAGCCGAGCCCTGTGTGGGGTGCCCAGCACCCCATTCTCAGTAAGAGCCTGGTGCTGCTCTTGGTAAAAAAAAAAAAAAAAAAAATCCTCCTGGGGTGGGAAAAATCCCCATTTTCAATGACTGAACAAACATCTACAAGCTCAGACATTGTAAAATTGCCTGAATCCCCTTCTCTAATAAATATAAATGCCAACCACGCTTGCTAACTTGTCCTTCATTTTGAACAACCAAAGGGGACAGGTCCATCTGACATTCGGTTTCCAGTGCATTTCCACTCCCAGATTTGCTGGCTTTCCTATGGAGATGCTGAGAAGACAACCTGAGCTGCTGACCAAGGGAACCATAGCCCACTCGCTGTCACCAGGGTTGGCGATGCACGACCTCCGTCAAGGCTGCTTCCACTGCCACTAGCACAGGGCATCTGCCCAGCTGGGGAGATCAAACGGTAATCTGCCACTGCTTGAATGCTTTACCTGATCTTTCTGTCTGGTTTTCATCATTTTCTTTTGCTTGGTCTGATTTAGACCTCTTGTCAATTATACAAATCTTCTCCCAAGTTCTGTCTGTCTGGAAGCCATCCTGGTCTTCAATAGCACTTAATTCTCTACTTGTGGCCATGCTGTCTATGCTGGTGTGAGGTGAAAGAAGAGAGTGACTCCTTATTTGGAATACTGCGTGCATACAACTGCCCTCACAGAGAAAGGCTTTTCATGTGTATGTTACCTAAGAGCCCCTGAAGGCAAAGGTAGGAAGATAGACTTTACCAAATACAAAGTCCCCAGGACTCTGGTATAGTGAGAGGTCCTTGTGCTTGACCTCTGCACTGGGACATTGGAATGTCAAGGTGCCATGCCTGCTAGCTGAAAGCAGCGGATTCCCATCATCAATGCTGCAGCTTTGCCCACTCAGGTAGGGAGAAGTGAATCTCATTGTTTGCCTTTTGCAGCAAAAAGCAAACCTAACACCACTGTAGAGGAAAACTCAGGGGGCGGGGGAAATCTCTCATCAGCTTAGTTGTAGTCACCACCTGAGGCAGGGATGTAGTTCTCTTTCAGAGACTAAGAAGCAAGCAATGTGACAACAGGTCAAATCCAAGATTCCCACTTGTCTTCATATATTTACCATTCATTCATTTATTCATTCATTCAACCAAATGCCAAACTATTTGTGGAATGCCTGTCTATGCCAAACACTAAGTAGGAGAATGGAAGTATACAACAGACATATGTAACTTAACAGTATGTAACTTAACAGACAAGAACAAATATGGTCTGGGGTTTTATAAATTTCTGGACCTCCTAGTGAAATAGTTGCACGTGGCATAATTTCAGAAATATTTTTTAAATATTATAGGTAATGATATAGAAAAATGATGCATGGTGTCATAAGCTTGTGTGGTAGAGGTGGCTGAAAAGCTTATATGATTGACTATGGTAAGGAAGCTTGTGGAGGATAAATCAGATGAGTGAGAGGCATAGACGAAGGAGAGTTCAGCTGCTAGGACCAGAAGGAAACAGATGTACAGATGCCCTGTGGCAGAAAAGAGCTTCTATTGGATATACTAGGACAACCTGCATGAAAGAGGCTACATGAGATATCTGATGTCACCGATATTTTAAGTTACTTGTGGCTTAACTTATCCACCTACGTCAGTCCTCATTGGCAGTGTTTCTTCAGTTGGAAGTTGATTATAACATCAAGTAAGAAAGATAAAGCCTCATTTTCCTCTCTTCTTCTATTCCTGGCTTTGACTTTGTTTTCTCCTTGCCAACATTTTAACATAGACACTTCTAACTAAAGATGGGTTTGCTTTCATTCTATACTCCATATCTCCCATCTTCCCTCTGATAAAGCAGGATCATGTTTATGCCACAAAGAAGACAGAGAATTTGAGAAAGGGTTTGGTATGGGACGTCTCATGTATAATGAAAAGTCACTTCAATCAAATAAATCAAAAGATATCATCTGAGGAAGGGAGTTCCAAGCTGTCAAACATCTAGACTACTACCCCGAATTCTTTAGGTCTATTGCCTTTTGTTCACATGTTCTGAGAGGGCTGCAGCTCTGTGAAGCATGGCTCAGAGGACATGTGTGAGAGAGGCACCAGAGTCTCCTATGTTAAGGAGGATCCCTTGAGAGTCTCCCCCCATCTCCTTCCAGGGCCTCACTGATGTCTATAATAGAAAAACAAATCCATCAAATGCCCACGAGAAAGCCGGGTTAACCTGATCACTGAAAGGCCTATGAACCCATCAGTTCCTACCATGTGGATTCAGAAAAGAATGGGAAAATGAATATTATGGTGACTCAATCCTGACAGCTTCTATCCAGAAGTGAGACCCTGGGCTAACCCTGTGAGCCTCAGAGTCCCCCTGCAGACAAAAACCAGGCTCTTGTACTGGGGCCATTTTTGTCTTAGACGCCAGTTTAAAAAATCATCCTGTCAAACAAATATATGGTAAAGAAAGAACTAGTCAAGCCCAGTTAGATTTAAAAAATAAGGAAAATTTATAATAATAGACATGCCATAAGGTTCTGGGTGGATGTTGGTATATAGGTCATTGTTTACAAATGTAATCCAGGATGTTAAAGTTGAGTGACCCTGAACCTAGAGAGGAATGGGTTGGAGGGGAGAGCGAAATAACAACTCCATCAGATTTGACAGGGGCTGAGCATCATGTGAACTTACTGAAATATTGAGTGTCCCTAACTTAACATATATGCTTCTACCTAACGTCCAGGCTGTGAACCTCACAAAGAAGTTTAATCTTCCGCTTGCGAATTAGGCTGGGGCAACATCTGTTTGGCTGAACAACCACATCCCACATTTCCTTTTTCTGGATTCTTAGTGTTGGGAGTCTACAGTGGATGGGAGCACGGAGCACCCAAGGACATTTGGCTTGTATAGGCAGAGGGATGACTACAAGATTGGGCCTCTTCACCCCAGGCAGGCGGCTTAGGTGGTGAAGGATTTTTGCTATGCTATTACCACTCTGTGGTGGTTTTCAGAATTACCTCCACAGGTGTAGGCTGGGATTACCACACCACATAAATCTTACAAGTAGTTTGGATGTAAAAACATTCAGCTATGTAATAAGAACCAAATTACATTTAAAACAAAATGAGTTACAGAAAGGCTCCTTTAGGAATCAACCTGGGCAACCCAATTTTCCCAGTAGTAAAATGTGTGATAGAAGTGTAGTAATGTTATTAAAAGAAAGAAGGGAGAAAAGGCATAATATATTCTCTGGAGAAATGTGGGAAAAAAAGATAGGCATGATAATAAAAGAGAAAATTAAAAATTTCCATCCCCAAATTATATTGTTAACAGATTGGTATATTCCATTTTAACCAGTGGGAATGGATGTGGATACACACACACACACACACACACACACACACACCACAGCACGCATACATACACATACACAGACACACACATCACATGCACACATACACATAACGCACACATACATGCTCAATATTATGCTGTTTTGGCATTTCATTTCAGTATTTTTAAATTATTTCCAGTATTTTATAGAGATATCATCCTTGGACAAGATGTCACCGAGTTATACCGTCCTTTCTAACAAATGGATAAATGATTTCTTGCCTTGGAGTTCTCGTTTCTCTCCATTACAAATTATTTTTATATTTTATCAGAAACCTATGTAGATATTAGATGTGGAAAAATCAGTTTTCTATGGAGGGTGCTACATGTGGGAGAGAAGCCACACAAATGTGAAGGGGGGACTGGAGAGATCAAGGCCCACTGACCTGTGCTTTGAAATGCATTGTATCACGGAGTTTGTTCAGAGCCTCTAGAATGAGAGAGTAGCCACTCTGTGATCCTTGAACAAAGGAGGGTCCTCCTCTGTTAGGAATACTATCCTCTCCTACAGATCGTGTAGTTTGGAGAGCAACACACACGGAGCTGTGAGAGGGGAAGGATACGCCCACACAGCCATCTGGATCAGCCACATCCACCCCTGCGGTTGATGGGGTGCCGTGTGAGCTGTGGGTATTTGCCACTATGTGGAGGAAGTAGAATGTTGGCATGGACAGGCCTCAAGAAAGTAGAGTCGGAGGTTGATAATGCCAGTAGGAGACATTCAGGCCACCAGCTCCCAGGGGCTTCACTGAACTCACAGGGGCAAGCCTGGTATCTTTCCTTGCTTATCAAGATAGACAACTAGAGTTCCTAGTAAATATCTTTCCTGTGAAAACCCAAGGAACAGCAATACTTAAAAACTATATGGACTGCTTTTGAGAGAAAGGAGGGGAAAAAAAAGCTTTAGAAAGAGCTGGTAACCAATTTGAACTTTAGTCAATTGGTCTTTCCTTCTTTTCCTTTCATTCTCAAGCAACAAGGGGGCGGGGGCAGGGAATGAAGTGTTTCCATGAGCTTGTAAGAGGAATGAAATGAGGAATAACACGGAAGAAAGTCTCAGACCTTCTGGCTTATTGAAATCAACTCCTGTTCCTTCGTCCAGAAGGAGGAAAGAGCTGAAGCTTTGTGACAGAACTAAATTGGCTTAGAACTGATACCTGCCCTAAATCAACAGTGCCTACTAACTCTTTGGGCTAATTCTGAAGTCTCCAAATCAGATTTTTTTTTTTCCAGACAACAAAGGGGATCAAATTCTGACATGAATTCAAACAAAGGAGAGATTTATCAAAAGTCATCTTCTCTGTCATTTAGTGGTTAACAGCATTTTGCCATATTTCAGATGTCTTGTTACACTGTGGTATTTTTATGTCACAAGAGTCTTTCAGTATATGAGAAATTATGGAAGACATGAATTTGTCTAATGAGAATAAAGCCCTTATGTTCCAAACTTAGGCCTCCCTAAAGTTATAACCGTGAATTTTCCTTAAGTTCTAATCTTTACATGTAAATTGAAGTATTAAAACAATGAGATAAGATCAAAGTTTTAATTCAAGTCCCTTGCCTCAGATCTAATTTAAAAGTCTTAAAATATGCAGAGAATTGCATCTCTTTATTCTTACAGCTGTTTATAACAGATTTAATTATCCTCTGTAACATGCATACACTACTCCTGGCTAGCAAGTCTCTCAAATGAATACCTTCTCCAAATTGGTCTTTCTTTTGCTTTGTAAGGCTGATTAGATCCTTCGCCATCACCCTGTGCCTGCCAGCTCTTGCTCTGGATTTCTCTGCAAAGTTGAATGATGGTGCTGAAAGTCTATAAGCTCATTAGGTGCTCATTAGTGGTCCAGAGAACATTCATCTTGAGTGTCTTCTAACCGAGAAGCTCCTCTGATTGCACATGTGGATCCCAGTGCAAAACACACATGTCTGGCTTCTAAATATAAAAGAATCAATCAATCATTGGAACCAATTTGCCTTTTGGGATACAACTGCCCAGAACCTTTATTCCTTGCTTGGTTGATTCCTGAAGCAATGGTTCTTTGTTCTGAAGGAAACCATGACACATAAATACATCCTGGTATGTGTGTTGTTGAATGTGCATGAATGTGTGTGTGTGTGTGTGTGTGTGTGTGTGTGTGTGTGTGTACTTGTTCATTCAGCCTCAGTGACTCTCAGATGGGAGAAACTGTTCCTTGAGTCCCAGTACACACACATATATGCACGTTACATATATGCAGAGAACTCTAAAAGCAAGAGACAGGTGGCCATTGGAGGAATTTTCATTGACCTAAATATAGTTATATAATTCTATGAGTAATGCTTCCATTGAACCCAGCTGCAGAATTTGGAGGAGTTCTGTTATACTTTTGTCAGTTGCTTTTGTCACTGAGACGTTGAAGATGATTTCATGTATTATTTGTAGGAATGGGATTTCATGTCTTACACCTGTCAAGTCTGCCAATATTCTTGTTTAGGTACATACTGTCATACACGGAATTAGAGTATGTCTTGCCTTTGAATTTCTCCTGTCAATATGACGTTATCTTCTTTTCTCTGCTGATAGTAATGTTTTTTGCTGATATTCTTACATTAGAATTGGGACTTGGACAAGGAGAGGATAAAGGAAGGGATTTGGATTTCTGATGAAGCCTGCAATGTATTATGAATGGTATTCACATTTCAAGAGTCTTCCTTTCAGGTTTTAGACTTTATCTCCACTGTTGTAAGGTGGCCTCTCCTAATCCGCCTGCATGCGCTGAGTTACTTTCCCATTGCCATGTTCAGCACGTTGAGCAGAGATACTGCATTTGCAAGTGACATGATGTCTGTTTTAATATATTCATTGCTTACTGGGTAATGCTAAAATATGATTACAGTATAAAAATAATCAGGGTTTTTGTTCTGTGTTTTTAGTGCTTTTTTTTTTGGCCAGTCCTGGGCCTTGGACTCAGGGCCTGAGCACCGTCCCTGGCTTCTTCCCGCTCAAGGCTAGCACTCTGCCACCTAAGCCACAGCACCCCTTCTGGCTGTTTTCCATATATGTGGTGCTGGGGAACCAAGAGCTTCATGTGTAGGAGGCAAGCACTCTTGCCACTAGGCCATATTTCCAGCCCCTTTTAGTGCTTTTGATGTCATGTGGTTAGATACTTTTTATATGGAGCAGTACAGCAAATCTATCAAAGGTCCTAGTTTGTTCAAAGCATGTATTCTTGCAAACTAAACTGACATTTAGCAAACTGTGTTAAATAACAAATAATTGATCAAATATACGTAACTGTTTAGGAAGGTATTTGATTACTTCAATGACTCAGGTGATGTGTACAGAAGGTGAACCTTACGTAGAGTAGTTTCTATGCAAATAGCTGAGGAAATAAAGATAGCTCAGTGAGTCTCTATGTAGTGGGACATCAACAAGATTTTTTTGTTCTTCTTTTTGGTTGACATTTAATTTAAATGTTAGTGAATACTGCACATGGATTCTAAACTCCACAGCCTTGCATTTGGATCCTATGTTCTGCAATGTTCTTTGGGATAGAGAGAACAGTATGAGATACACAGCAGGCATTTGATAAAAAGTACAGTTTCTTAAAAAGGGGGACACCCACAAAAGTATTCAGAATCACTCCTTGCTTATATGTTTTCCAATGAGTCAATCAAAGCCATGAACTTTCTAAGAAAAGACGGAAGGAAATTTTTATTAGACTTGCTCACTAGTGTCTAGAAGCATAGAAGCAACAGTACATCAAACTAGTTTGGGAATAGATAACTCTGGCTTTTCTTCCTGCTCTTCTTATCTGCCTTCAACCAAGGCTTTCTACAGGTACTTACAAACTACACAAAGCACTCGCATAGATGTTTCCTTCTTCTTCTTTTTTTTTTTTTTTTTTTTTTTTGCCAGTCCTTGGGCTTGGACTCAGGGCCTGAGCACTGTCCCTGGCTTCTTTTAGCTCAAGGCTAGCACTCTGCCACTTGCCACAGCGCCACTTCTGGCCATTTTGTATATATGTGGTGCTGGGGAATCAAACCCAGGGCTTCATGTATACGAGACAAGCGCTCTTGCCACTAGGCCATATTCCCAGCCCAGATGTTTCCTTCTAATACCATAGCAAAGTGAGATATTACAAAGCTCTCCCTTGACTCCTGACTGCACTATTTAGCTGTGTGCACTCTGCTCAGTTACTTTGCTTTCCGGGCCTCAGTTTTGTTTTCTCTGAAATGGCCACAGTGAACACAGTTGTTGGCATAAGGTTGCTAAGGAGACTTAAGTGAGATGGTGTGGGGAAAGTGCTGACAAACCACAACAGCCAATGCTCAAGACATGCTGGCTCTCTTGGCTTTTGTTATTGTCTTACCATCAGTGCTTCCCAGCCACTCAGAGATGTGTCTTTCCCCTTATTCCTCATTGGGCATTGCATGCCTCACCCATATCTACACGTGAGGTCTGGAGCTTAACAAACAGGTCATCAGTGCACCAATTCTGGGAATGGTTCCACACACTCTCACAAGTCCGTGTGAGGTCCACAGGGCCTCCTGATTCCAGTGTGGTCATCTCAACTCCAACACTCCACACAAGGAGGCCAGATTGTCCAGGGGCCATGTCTGCTAGCAGAAGGCAGCCCATTTCATTCCTGCTGTTGAAATTCTGCCCACGCTTGTGGAACAAACTGACTTGATAACTTTTTTTTTTCCCTTCTTGAGCCCAAAAGGCATGAATTTATGCATCTAAGAACCAGCTTTCCCCAATCTGTCCCCTCATCATTTTGCTCAGTATGAGATGTCTGATGCACTTGCTTACAAGGAAAGCAAACTGGAACAGCTGGGAGCCTGGCCTCTGGCCCTCACCTGTGTTCTCCATCATTCGTGCAATGGTCGGGGCTGCCTGAAACAGAAACTTCCTACTTCAGAATTCAGCACTCTCTTGTCATTGGAAATGGAATGACAAAGTAAATTCTGCTTCAGCATCAACATCTGCCACTTCAAAGGAGAAGATTCTTTTGAATGTCATAACTAATATCCTTATGTTTCTGGGAAAAGAATAACCTTGAAAATTAATCTTTTCCTAATAGTTCAAGGAAGACTTTTATTCGTTTATTTCTTTTCTCCCAAAGACCTAAAGAGGAAATTGTATGTCTTAGGTGAATTTCTAAGATGTTGTGTTCTGTGCTGAATGAAATACACTTTTAAAATATAAAAATAATTAAATATATGCTTTTGTTTTTACTAAGTGAACATATTTATTAACCAGCATAGGCTTTTGTTTTTACTAAGTGAACATGTATATTAACCACCACATCAAATAACTGCAAATCACCAGTATATTTTTTCTCTGCCACTCTGCCTCCAGAGGTAAGAGTTATTTGAACCTTTCTCACGATGAATGAGCTTTGCTTGTTTTTGTAGTTTAATTAAATGGAGTCATGCAATAAGTTTAATCTGATTTCTTTAGCTCAACACTGGAGATAGGATTCTTTGTTAAGTTTTCATACGTAACTTCAGTTTGTTCTCTCTCATTGCGGTAGACTACAAATATTTCATTATCTATGAGCAAGCTGTTTCTCGTATAGGAATCTTGTAGATACTGGTACATACTATTTTACATACATTCTGGTATATATGCACATGAAATTAAGATGAGTACAGTAGTCTTCCTCAAGAAAAGGGGAAACATCTCAGACTTCCAAAGTATGCATGAAACAATATATAGAAACCATAATCTACCTACCTACCTATCACTTACTTTTCTATCATCTATGTTTTTTATATCTCATGTATGTTTTAAACATACGCACACACACACACACACACACACACACACCATCTATATGTGTTTTGTACATACTGTGCTTGTTCCTATGCATACAATCTTGAATTTATAAATTAGGCTCAAAAACAATAAACAGCAATGGCTAATAATAAACTAGAACAATGATGATAATATGCAGTATTAATTGTTACTTAAAATTGAGAGCTTATTTCTGGGACTGTTTATTGAATGCTTTGAAACCATGAGAGAAAAGGCTACTGTGCAACCCTTGTAGAGGACAGTGACAGGCTCCAGGTTGTGTGTAGACACAGCTACAGTATTCATATCACAAAGACCCCTAAGGAAGCAGTCCCACTCACTCCAAACAGCACCTCCTAGTGACGCACTGCCATTGCTCCAATTTCTCTACAACACTTGATATAACTAGCCTTTTAAAATAGAAATCTTATGATCATACTCAGTAATACTTTCTTGTAGTTTGAACTTGCACTGACTGATATAGGGATGTTGAACATTTTTTCAGTTATGGCTTATTTCCTTACTCTCTTTGGGACATCCTTATTTAAGTCACATATGCACTTTCCATTGAGTTTCCTGCATTTTTTCTTATTGATTTGTACAGTTCATGCATGCTTTTCTGCTCATGAGCCATTTAATGGATTTATATATTAACAATGCTATTGGTGATGGTATTCAGGTTTAAAGTCAGGACTTTGCTTTTGCTACTTAGGTGCTCTACCACAGAGTCATGCTGATTAAAGTCCCACTTCTTCCCCATGAGCCATTCGCCTGCTGTATGTTTCTCATCATTGCCAGGATAACAGACATCTGGCATACCTCAGTGGAGATGGAATCTCAGAGACTTTTATGCCTAGGCTGATCTGGAACTGTGATTCTCCTACTCTCTGATTTCCAAGCAACCAGGTCTATAGGTACAAGCCACAAGCACGTTGATCTTCCATGCTATCTTTAAAAGTTCTCTTCGCTTTTATACTTTGGAACTTAGCATATGATACAGAAGATTGGTTTCCTTTTATGTGTGTCTTTATTGGAGTCTGTTCATTCTTTTGAACTTGATATATTGATATCTTCCATCAGTCTTAGAAAATTGTTAGCCATGATCTCTTCTGAAATGCTTCTGCTCCCAATCTCCCTTTCTCTCTGCCAGGATTGTAATAATAAAATTTATATGGGCACATTTCATCATTGTGTATCATCCCTTATGTTTCTATACTTGTTCTGTGTTTTGCTTCTCGTGTCTGTTCAATGCTTCCTGCCTGGTGTTCCCCTAGGAATTTAAAATGTGAATCTAATATGTGATATGACATATGAATTGGCAACGTTCTAGTGGAAAATTTCAGCATCAAAAGTAGGACTCATCCTGATTCATTTTCCATTTCCTCAGAGAATTTTGGCTTCCCAATCTTCTTGACAGTTTCCTCTACCTCCTCCTTTTCCTCCTTCCTCCCACCCCCTTGTTCTCATTCTCCCTCACTCCCATTTCACTCTCTTATATAATTGGATGGCTGCAAGCAAATTTGTCATACCCTGAGGCAGAATGCCCCACAGTTTATTTAAGTGAAACATGAATAATTCCAATTGGTCTACATTGACTTTACATCTTTGTAGTTTCATCTAAAGAATTTTTTAGAATCTTAGGATTTAGAGGAATTACTACTTGGCTAAAGGGATTAATCTAGAATTTAAAAAATTAAATACTATTACTTTTGATCCAACATGACAAAGAAATCCTAATCAGTTAATCTTTTCTTCTCAAGCTAAACTCTGGGGTTTCTGATTTCCTTCTCTCCTTGCTATTGACCTTGGTTTTGCTTTCTGTTTGTTTTCCTTGAAGCACAATGTACAACCTGTGAGTGTGTAAGAAATGAATACCCTTGGACAGCAACCCAACACACTGAATTAGAATCGTTGAGGCTTTGACCTCATAAAACACTTTAACATGTGTTTCAGTTGGTTCTTACGCATGCTAAAACCTGAGAGCTGTTTTCCTCACAATAGCTCTGCAGTAGAGTCTGAAGTTTGGTATTGCTATACGTCTGTCACTATTTTTCCTGCTAAGGATAATTTTTACAATTTGGGGCCTTTTTATGGTTCTATATGAACTTTTGGAATGTGGTCTCCATCTCATTGCAAAATGATGTTGAGTTTCAATGGGTATTGCATTGAATTTGTAGATTGCTTTAAACAGTATAGCCATTTTCATGATGTTAACTCTGCCAATCCAGGAGTATGAAAGCTCTTTCCACTTCTTTAAATTGTCTTTTGTTACTTCTTCAAGTTTTTATAGTTTTCACTGTAGAGGTCCTTCACATCCTTGGTTAAGTTAATTCTTAGGTATTTTTTTTAGACTATTGCAAGTGGAGTTGGTTCATTCACACAATGGATTTTACTCATCCATTGGAAAGAATATTGTACCATTTGTAAAGAAATGGAAAGACTTGGAAAAATTATGTTAAGTGAAATAAGGCAGGCCCAGTGAGACAGACGATGCATAGTTTCTCTTACATCTGGAAGCTAGATTTAGCTTATAAACTTACAAGTAAATAGGTTGGGTGTTATCAAAGTATATTCAATTATATTATCTGGAATATAGAGATTCAAGGGAGATCTCAGTGTAATTCCTTTAAAAGGCAAACTCAAAATGCCATAAAATAAACAACATGAAGTGGATGCTCAAAAGGGATAGAGACGGTTCAAGGGGAAAATGGTAGACAAATGAAGAGGAGAAGAGAGAGAAAATTCAATGTATATCCCACAAAATTAAGAAGAGTGAGTGGGGGAGAGAGGGATGGGTGAGAATGTTGAATGGGGCAAAATTGATCAAGAGACACTATATTCATAAACTTGTTAAATGGCAACTCCTTTGGAGAACTACTTAAAGATAATAAAAATGTATAAAAATGATTGAGAGCTACTAGATATCAAAATACATAATAGGAAGTTAACGATATACAGTTTAAATCCTGGTGTCATTATTAATTGTTCTTTTATTTTATTTTTGTGTCCTAGGGATTTAACCCAAGTCCATGCAAGTGCTCTACCACTTGAATCATCTCTAATCCTTTTGCTTTTGGTTGGTTTATCAGATAACTTTATCCTTTGCTCAGTCTGACCTCAGAATAATCTTCATACCTCCATTATCTGAGTCACTGAGAAAATAGGCATAAACCACTATAGTGAGATAAGATCTCAGTAACTTTTTACTGGACTGGCCTTGAACTTTTGTAGTCCTATTTCTGCCTCTAAGAAGCTGGTATTAGCTCTCATAAACTCTAGTAGAGTGCTGGCTGTATTTCAGTCACCCAGAAAATATAGCTGGAGTTAGGATTGCCTGGTTCAATAACACATAATTCAGTGGTATGCTTTCTTTCTAGAGACCACATCATTCCCATTTATAAGATGACAAGATTGCCTTTGCCATTCTAATCCACCGTCTAGATAATCAGAGATTTCAGTCAACCATAATTTGGAAAATAACAATTGATCAATAAGATGATATTGCTGAAGTAAACCAAGATACATGTTCTGAAATGTCAAAGATATTATACCCAGCTGTGTTTACATTGGTCTTAGAGCTGTATATTCCACCAGCAAGTTGCCTTTAGTAATGAAAAAATAAATTGTCAGGCTAAGAGAGGACAAAATTATTCACATCTTTTAGGTTAGGTGAATATATATGTGCGTGAAATTACTCTGGAAATACCATGAATGCACTCTGGGGAAATTTTTTTTTGCTAAAATGTAACAATAAGGCCACATCCAGTTCAAAGAGATCACTGGGAAAATAAGGAATGAAGTGAATTGCAACTTGCATTAAAATGAAAGGAATTTGAAAAAGGTCAGTGAAGGCACAATGATAACAGAAAACATGAACTTGCAAGTTGAAAAAAAAGGCAAAAATAGTTGCATATCAAATGGGGAACATTACAAGGGATATGTAACCAAAGTCATGATTTATCAGAGGAAAATAAATATTCTCTGTGCCAAGAAAGCAAGAAAGGTGAAGAAATAAGCCCTTACCTCTTCCAATTGCACCATGAGCGTGACGTTGTGCCCCTGCTCTGCGGTCAGCTTCCCATCAGCAGTGATGATTCGGAGCCCACGAGGAGCCTTCCCGGGACACTTCTGTGGCTTGGCGGTATACTGCTCTCTCACTCCGTCAGTGCAGTTATTGGACACTACCTTCCTGTATCTAAGAGGAGAAAAGTTCAAGTCATGAACAAGGTCATTCTAGTTGCAGGTTTCTATCAAGTTTCTGTTGTTGTTTCTTCAGCACCAGGGTTTGAACTCAGGGCCTTGATCTTGCTCAAGTTGATTGCTCAGCTAAAATTCTAGCATTTGAGCAATGACCCCAGTCAGCCTTTTGCTGGTTATTTCTCAAATGGTCTCATGCACTTTTCTGAACAGACTTTGATCATTCAAATCTCAGGCTCCTGAGTAGCTAGGATTATAGGTTGAAACCACAAGTGTTTGGCTACTTAGCAACTTTTTGTTTTTGTTTTTGTTTGTTTGTGTTTAACTTGACCTCTTGCTTTGCACTGAGGACATGAATAACAACCTGTTTTTCACATTCCTTGGAAGATTATGGCTAGCATTTCAATAGAATCACTTTATTTGTTTAATTAATCAATTGACAATTTCTCCATTTGGGACCTCCAGGAAAATACATAGAAGTAAATTTTCCATCCTTATCTTCATAAAGTTAGTAATTCAGTTGAAAAGACTTGGATTTTTGAGGCAATAATTCAAATAACACCTAATTAAAGATGAGAATGAGTAAGGAAGGAGTCCCCTGTTGCCCACAGGAAGAGGTTCTGAGACCCTGCAGTTGCTGTGTTTCCTACCCATGTATGCCTACAAGGAAACTTAATATACAAATTAGCACAATGAGAGATAAATTGTGATAATATATAAGAGGATAATTACAAGAATATTCTGTAAGAGAACTTAACATGATTGTCATCTATCTCAAAATATTTTATTGTATTCAACCTTCCTGTGACATCATGCCCCTGTGTTGAGATGAATCTAGGAGAATGGCCTAAGCATTGTGAGGTAGAGAAGTCAGACCCTTCTCTCACAATGCACAATGGAATTCCACTTCCCACGCATGAATCATTCACTTCTGAAAATTTCCACTTAAGTATATTTTCAGGCTGCAATTTGCCACGGCTAACTGTTATTGTGGTTTGTGAATCTATGAATATTGGAGAACTACTGTGTCTATAGCAAGAATATTTGTAGCTCAGAGAAAGAAAAGGTAACTTGGAATGCTATTATAGTAAGTTGGCTGAATTTGCGTTTCTACTCATTATTTCATGAAAAGCTATGTTAATGAAACTATTGAAACCCTACATTAAAGAGACTTCCATTTTCTTTTCGAAATGAGTAAATTCTCTCTGCCCTTGATCTTTGTTTTAGCATTAATAGGAAGAAATAACTTTTCTTTTGCAAATAATTTGCCTTGGAGAATTTATCAATAATGTTAAATTATAAATTTATAACCAACCTTCAAGAATTTTGAGGAGTGAATCATGGCTGAAATAGTTGGTGAGCCCAAGGCCCTGAGTTCAATCCTATTACCAACAAAAAAATAAAGAATTTTGAGGTTCAGTTAGGGTTTGGAATAAGCACCTCATATATCTATATCTATATATTATATTTCTCCAATCCACTTGCCTAGAGAAATGGTAGAGATCATGTTGGTTACAATTAAAGCTATTACTTTCCACTATTATGAAACAGAGCTGGACAAACTTTTAATAAAAAGGCCCAGACAGTAAAAGTTTAGGCAAATTATTTGGTCTTTGCCATGACAAATCAGTCTTATTCATGTGCCATGAAAGATCATAGACAATACCTTTTTAAAATTTGTTTGTTTCCAATTTTTTGCTGGCTAATTGGACATAAGTCTGTTAGATTTGTGTGCCTGTACTGGCTTCAAATTTTGATCCTCCGATCCCAGCTTCCTGAGTAATTAAAGATTATAGGCATAAATCAGAGTTTCTAGGCTATTGATACATACTTATAAAACCAGAACTTTATGTTTCCATAAAGTTCTATTTATGACACTGGCAGTGGATTGGATTTGTCCTCCAGGTATTTTTCAAATCCATTGAAGTTAACTCTAGTCCATGTTCTTTACTCTATTGCTAAGTTTCAAGATTGACTAAAAAAATAGGGTTGAAAAGTCAAACAAGGTACTGTATGCCCACGTGTATTGAATACTATTGATTAATACAAGGCTAATCATTAATATCCATTCAGCTATGAGGGCAGGTAAAAGGATGAAGTGGGTTAATGTGGACAGACTACTTAAATTGTCTTATCATTTAAGAAGTGCTCATGAAATGTAACTCATTATCTTTTTGTGATAACATTGTCATTTCCTCTCCCCCCACTTATAACTTTCATAGCTTCCAAATGATGTCAGGATAAGTGGTAAATCCCCTGATTCTTCACATAAAGCCTTCCCCATGCTAGTCATTTTACTTTCTCAATAAACACAGTCTACTCCAGCCCAATCATTCTTTTTAATGCTTTTGAAAGTGAGTCTTTATGGTAGTAAAGCAGTAAAAAATGCAAGTCTAGAGAGTATTTTCTGTATTTTACTCACAGCACTAAGTTCTTAACATGAATGTCTGAACTTATTTTATACATGCCCTCATAAGAAACATATTGCAATTATTCCCAATATACAGAGTAAAGAAGTTGACATATAATATTAACAAATCTCTCAAGAGCACAAAGGAGTGCTCTACAGATGCCAGGCTAGGAATCAAGAAGTCCATGCTGTATCATGGTAATGTATGACCTGTATAAGCTTCAATGTTGAAATAGTTACAGAGCAGTTGACTATCACCACTAATTGAACCATTCCAAGCATCTTACCCAATGACCTCATTTCTCCTCATCTAATTGCTACACCTGCCAACCAAGGAGCTCACACCTAGCCCATCAGGGCACATCCACAATCCTGCTCCAGCATGAAGATCCTTGCCCATTCTGATTGGTCATTGCCCAGGTCTATGCATTAAGAATGTGATATCATAAAAAGTCATTTTAGAGTAGGCTGATTGAAAGAGAAAATATTGCAGGCAGAAGAGAGGAGAGAGCAAAATCCCATCCTCAACCATCACAACACAAAAACAAAAACAAGGTGCAGACATTGGACAACGGTAGGACTCTGGTACTCGCCATGGTAGCAAGAAAATGGCTAGCCATGCCCTCCAGAATAATGACAGCAGCTCAGGGAGTGGAGCTGTGCTTCAGAGAGTGCTCTCAGGTTTTGGATGTGAGACACTGTGCAAATAAAAGGCAAGTCGTAATGTTTAATCACTTGGCATCCAAGCACACCCATGGCTCTGTCCTGTTGGACAGCCATAGAAGCCTGGGCTCGCCATTACCACTGCCATCACCAGCCTCAGAACAGCCTTCTCAGTGCCACTGTTCAGGCCAATCATCACCTCAGGCTTTCTTGTGTCCTGCAGCAGTACAATTCTGCTTAAATACCAAGCGCAAATCTCTCCCCCTGGAATCTGCCACAGGAAAGACTGTTGGTGATGGCTTTCCTTTTCTTTTCCTTTTAAAAACCATTCTGCAGCCATTTTATTTTGTGGACTAAAATGTCATCACATTAGCCTTACCAGACCTGTCTCTGAAATTTAGAAGAAAATTGTACAAAAACACAGAGTTAATGTACTCAAGTAAGCACACACCTGATTTCGGCATTACAGAATGGTTCTATTTTCATCTCAGCAGCTGTCCCTGGGTCTGAGTTACATAAATGAATAATGCATTTAATATCTTATTAAATGGCACTGCTACCTCTGTAATAAGAAGGGCAATGTAGGATTATGTTGGACCCAAGCTCTGAATATTACTGGGATGCATTTAGTTGGTAAAGCATTCTTCAATCTGCCAAGAAGAAAACTGCTTTGTAATGGCAAGGGAGTCTTCCCACAATTACAGAAAGGGAAACATTCTGCAAATGTGCTTTTGATATTACCTACAGCTCATCAGTAGAAAGTGCCTTATTACTCCAACAATCTGATTGCCGCTCTGTTCTTCTTCCCTATCTCAATAAGCTTTTGCCACCTTTACTACTTTTTATCCACTTCTTTGATTTGGCTTTTGTTCTGCTGGGCAGTCTTAAAAAAGATGAATTGCGCTTTTTTCTTTGTGAAAGAAGCATTAAAAGTCTTCATATTCTGTGATTTTCCCATTTACCAGGTTTTTTATTATTATTTGCCTTTGTGAGTTTGGGGTATTTGTTGGGATACAGATGTTTATGATCCTTGATTGCATATGAAGTTATCATTGTTGCCTTTGATCAATAGGTTGTAACTTTGCCCTTTAAATGTTTCTCAATCGCTAAATAATAATACATGTAGAATATAATGTGATATTTTGATCTTTTGAGATATTATACAAAGACAAAGTAATTACCATATCCATCTTTTCTTTTTGGAGTGTAAACAATGTGTGTGTGTGTGTGTGTATGTGTGTGTGTGTGTGTGTGTGTGTGTGTGTGTGTGTGTGTGTGTGTGTGTGTGTGTACGCCAGTTCTGGGGCTTGAAATCAGAGCCTGAGCACTCTGTCCCTGAGCTTTTTTGCTCAAGGCTGGTGCTCTATCACTGGACCACAGCTGTACTTGCACCTTTTTTGAGTCTCATTGACTGTCTGGGCTGGCTTCAAACCACAATCTTCAGAGCTCAGCTTCCTGAGTAGCTACAATTACAGTCAACACAATGCACTTTTAAGTAAAAATTTAAATATATTCTGTATTACTGCAATCTCCATTATAAGGTTTATTAAAGTAGGAAACTGCCAATAAAGGAGAACACCACGTGGTATTCAGACAGGAGAGAAAAGTTGATTCCCAAATTGCTGGCCTGTGGCGGAGATGATGCATGGCCGGAGAGAAGGGGTGACATCCCCCCCCAACACCTCCACCTTATCTAGGGCAAGGGCTGGGAGGTGTGGCCAGATGAGAGGAGGTGGCTGCCTCCAGGTATATCAGTTACCTATGTAATGAAGGTACTGGTCCCAGTTTTAGCCGGGGGGGTGGGGGGGTGGGGGTGGGAATCTGCTTGGAGCCCTCCAGGGGTGGACCATACATGATTACTATCACTTATTCCTCTACTGTAACTAAACATTTTTTATCCTTCAATCAACATTCACTCTTTCACTGCTTCTTGACTCACCTCTTGGCTTCTAGGAGTCCTTTTATTTCTATAAATTTTCGTGGAGATTCCCCATATAAATGAGATGATCTAGTGTTTGTCTTTTTCAGCATGCATTATTTCACTTAGAATAATCTTTTGTCATTCATGGTGTCATGAAACACAGAGATTTTTTTTTAAGACTGTAGAATTCTATGGTGTACTGTCCAACTTTTTTATTTGTGGACCCTTGGGTTCATTTTATATTTTGGCCATTGGGAAAAACGCTGTAATGAAGAGACATTTTGCTTATCTCTCCAACACTGAATTCAATCCAACAATCCTATTTTTGTATGACCTTTTGAATCACTTGAGGGAAGTTTTAAAACATGGACAACAAATACTTTGTCCCTAGGAGTTCTAATTTAATCGAGAATTCCAGTTATTATTCAGATTTTGTTTTCAGTTCCCCTGGCAATTCTATCTTGCAGAGGCTAAAACTAGTTTTGTGAAAACAAATTGTCTGGGTTTAAGTTCAAGCTCTCATGAATATAAACTTGTACAATTTACCTAACCTCTCAAATATATGAATATATTACATGTACAGATAAGTATACAATATTTTTATTAACATTCCCAAAAGGACTAAAGGAGATGATATATTTTTAAAAAGGATTAGCACAAACCATGGTGCATCATTTCAGTATTGAAATATTGAAAGTAAGAAATTATGTATTAAATATTAACTATTCACCTGAAATGGAAGCTTCATTATTGCCAAGATGGATTAAGATCAAATTCAATCAAATAAATCCCTTCCTGAAAATCATTCAGAATGTCCTATGTGATTGGGGAGGTTTCAAATGAAGTCTATGATTGGTATCCATACATTTTTCTGGCTTCAGCTCTTCCCATTGCTCAATATACTGTGTGAACTCTATTCATTCTGAACACTACTTTTCTTCTCTTGGTAGTGCTCTTCATCCAATGTCAGATGTGTTTCCTTTCTGTTACAGTATGAGTTGTCTTTTAAAAATCCATTCGAAATCACGTTTCTCTGTGCATTTGATTTTTTTTTTAAATTCAGAGTGGTTATCACATGTAGAGGCCAAGATAGAACCAGAATTATAAGCTTTGTTATATCACATGCATATCAATGTCACTTGTCTCCATGTAAAATGTTTGTTTTTAAGTTTCATTTATTTGATTGTACTATTTGCCTTTACTTTTGAGGGAATGTATGTTGACTTATTTGTTCATAATGACACTGGACTTCCTGAAGCAGTACATGGAGCAAGCTTTAGAGACAGAGAAGTAGGCCAGTTCTAGCACAGTGTCTATCTAAGACATACACCTCAGCATTGCAGAAGTACAAGGGAAAACAGTAATGCATGTGGATGCTCATGTGTACTCCCTGATAGAGCTATAGCTGTATGATATCAGAGATCAGGCCTACAGTAACACAACTTAACAAGTAGACCAGAAATAGATTGTTCCACCACTGGAGAAACTGCCTCCAGGATAGCAGTATGTAGGTTTGTGGGTGAGGAGTGGGAGTATGAGATTTCCTTCTCCTCAGTAAAAAGGAATTATACCCTGACATCCAGACTGACATATCTCACTGGTGGCTGGCTATCCACGAACCCCTGGGGACTCTTTATCATTAGTAACATGAAGCTAAAAGATTGTCATTTATGCTTTAATTGGTATCCCATGTGACAAGATATGCTCAGAGGGTAATGTGCCCACAAATCAACAGTAATGTTCTGTAGCAGTCATAACAGCAGCACTCAGAAAGAATCGGGTTTTCTAAGCAGGTTTTCTAGGATTTTCTCTCCAAGCAACAGCTCCCTGGACTTTTTCCCTCAAACAGAATTAGACAGACCCTAAGAAAGAGGCAGCTCACATGATAAAGAAGACCAGGACCGGGTGGATGCAATAATGCTTGTCTTGCATAAATGGGATGGGAGAACAAGTGGTTTAGTGTGAATAGTAAATGGAACAGGACTTCATTTTGAACACTAGCTTGATGAAATGGGACATATGGTCACACTTAACTAAATGACTTGACATAAAATATCATGTGGCTGGCTCACAGAATCCAGTGGGAGTCAGCTCATCCAGCTAAGTTATATAAAGACACTTTTCTTTTTGTACACCTGCAACCCAAAAAATCCTACCATGGTTACAGCACCTACATGGGAATCGGTGTTCTTGACTTGGGTAGAAAGAGCCACGTGAGCAAGTGGGGCTCCAGACATGACAGGTGTATGCATCATCTTCATTTCCCAACCTCTCAGCCAGTGCAGCAAAAGATGGAAGACCTCATTTAAGAGTCAACTTCATTGCAACAATTAGGATGTGTCTGCTGTAAGGCTGCACGATTCTTGGCTAGAAGGCAGCAACACCAGCCCCTGCCATGATTTGTCTGTAAATAAGGCAAGTGATTTCCTTCCTGTGGACTTTAAACACGGGCACCACTGTTAGGGCCAATGATTCTTCTTGATTCATCCTGACGAATGCCACTGAGTGGAGAACAAGTGTGACATCAAAATCACCCCGGGGTGTCTGGAATGGGGTCCCTATAAAGGACTTGCAGCCCCCAAAGATTCTAGAAATTGCCATTTCAAAGGAAAGGTAGGTTACAGAGAGAGAGTCTTTGTTTCTGGGGCTGGTGGAGAGAGGAATGTATTTATAAAAAGCTATTTTAAAACACGGCAACTGTTAACTATAGAGGAAATACTACGTTGTTAGAATGCATACATGCATTTTATTTTTGCTATTAAAAATCTGTAAACAAAAAAAACTTGTGCTTTTGGTCTAAATAGCCCCATTTTATATTAAGAAACTAACCCCAAGGAATAATAAGACTTGTCTTTTAACCTTCTTCCATGAGGAATTAATGACTCCTGCAAAGGAACTCTAAGAATGCCTCTTTAAATACATTTGGAAATAACTGTATCTTAAGCAGCACAAAAGCATTTGTCCCTTGAGAAGATGATATTATTTTCTAAGACTAAACTACCCCAATGCCTGTTTTATTTTAAATTTACAGATTCATTCACTGTGGCACAAAACAAGCAATGTGCTCACTAATTAGACACATTAAATAATAGTCACAGCCCGTTTCCTGGCTCTCTGGCAAGATGAACATAATCTAACCAGACGTAAGTATAACTAAAGGAGTGTGTATATGTGTTTGTGTAACTTGAGATATTTATAAGCTGGGCTGGAGAACCCAAGAGGATGGAATGTGGGGTTACTTTACCATTCACATGCAATAAAACATACAAATGAATACTGTTTTCATTTTATTTGAGGAAAAGGGACATGTTCAGTCATTAGGTAAGCAAGATACCTGACCTGAGTGGAATGACATGTGTTTTAGAACAGGGGGAGTACATCCCTTTCCAATTATGAGGTTATTATTTCTGTTTTATAGATGAGGAAAGATAGGATGAGATCAAATATGACAGAGATATCAAAATGGAAGTGACCATTATGCTTCAAGTTCATGTCTAGACTTACAGATTCAAACTAAAAGGATGTTTTCCCCTTACTTTTTCTTTCCACTCTTGAGAAGCACTGTGATGATAACTACTGAGGGCATTTGTATTTTATAAAGTAATAACCATGTAACTATATCCTAGGCATTGGTGTGACATACTTTCTATTCAGCATCACATTTAATCACACCCTCAAGGCAAATAGCAACATTTTTATGGGTTAAGAAACTCAGCCTCAAAAAAATAGTTGCTAAAGGTAACATTAACTGGCAAATGTTAGATTGGATATCCTTATTTGTTTCATTTCTAACAAAATATATGAATTGTGTTTCCCTCTCAAGCCTTAAGAGTCATGAAACACACTCTCCTTCTCTGTGACTTTCATCTGGACTTTTGATAGCTGTGAGAGCAGGGAGTGAGGGGGCGGGGACGACAGTGGGAAACAGGCAGTCTTTGCTCACATACTGGTCCAGGTATGGGCATTGGGAAACTATGTCACCGCTAGTTTATGGGGAAAAGGCGGAAGACAAGGGGTGGAATATTTTTCACTTCCTATTCTAGCACTCTCTTCCAAGTCCTAGCCCATGATGGCAACAATAATTGTGAATCCACTCACATCTGCACCCTGAAATTGATTTTTTTTAATGTTTGCACATCCTAAGATTAACATGTCTACAGAGCATAATCATAGCCCGTGCTAGAAATTTTTCATCATGGTGAAGTGGATGAACATGAGAACACACAATTCTAAACTGACTGTAGAAGCAAATACTACCGTGTATATGGTACATCATTAACAAACAAAAACAAGTGAGTAAAAGGAAGAAAGGTTTTCCTGTGTGCTTCCCACTAAACCCCCAGAACGATGAGGCTGGGAAGTTTGCGCTTTAACTGACATTAGCCTTAGTTCAGCAAATCTATGTGTTGCCTATATGTTCGCCAGGCTCAGGGAAGTAGGGACCCTAAGGAGCACCATGAGGGCAGGCACCCACTTCTGGGCCATCCTGACACTGGTGCTTCATCTCTGCACAGATCCCCAGCCCTGAGGTGAATACAGGTTCTGTACTATTGCTTAAGCATTAGGTGCCCATGGGTGGGCTAGAGTTGGCACTCTAGAAATTCACAGTACAAGTTGGCTACTGACCACTGTGGGCCATGGTATCTGGTTTATCCCCGAGAATACAGCCAGGGTGGCCTTGTCTCCAGGGTCATCTCATTGTTCTTTGTACCTGAAAACTCCTTTCCTTGCCTATTAATTTGGAAGAGTTCTGCTTCTTCCCTTCCCTTGCCATGAAAGAATTGACTGTCATTTTATTTTAAAGACGATGGCAGTTTATTCCAATGACTCTCTAGTTTGTGGAGCTCACAAGCAACAAGTAAGGATGCAGCTGTATTTAGGCCTTCCCTCACATAGTGGGAATAACCCAATAAACAGAAAGGTTAAATAGAACAAAATGTGTGATAGCTTGATAATCTCCCAAGAAAATTTGTATGCCTGATAGCACTCAAATAGGGACTTTGGCATATTTTCCTTCCTTCACACTTGAATTGAAACATCAGTTCTTCCTGGATCTTCAGCTTTCTTCATATTATTTCAACTATATTATTAGCTCTCTGAGTTTGGGGTCTGTAGACATAGTCAAGAGCTAAACATTAACATCATGAGGTCTACAGGATTTTGCCTTAATTGTTAGTACTTGAAGTTTGTCTGCTTTCATAAGCAAATAAGCCAATTCTTTATAATAATTCACTTCATCTCTCTCTATATATATTCATATCTATCTATCTATCTATCTATCTATCTATCTATCTATCTATCTGTCATCTATCTATGCCTTATGTTCTGTCTGAGAGCCCTAATTGTATATCACCTGAACTAATATATGCTCCCTATCCCTTAATCACTCAGAAATAGCTTCTTACAGATAATTTGTTTGAATCAGAAACCATATAAATTCTGAACACCATTTCCATGTCCACAAATATCACTTACATTTGTGGCAACACCATGTAGCATTTGCACAACAGGATGGAATGTTTTCTGAGATGATAGGTAAATAATATTGTATTTCTCCCCATGTCCTGGAATACTTGATTAAATTTCAGGAGTTGATCACATATCTATACATATCAGAATACATGCTCTCAATATATCCAGAACTGGACATAAATGGAAAGTGTAGCAGGTTTCAGGTACTCCTGAAAACCAGTGGGCTCCTTTATTGACTATATTTTCTATAAAACATTAAAAAGTATGTGTAAACAATTTAGTCATCTTTCCTCCAAAGGTTGCTGTGAAAGTAAAAGGTAACTTCATACAATTAAATAATTCAGAAATATAAGTTATCAAAAAAACAGAAATGTAGGAGCTGGGGATATGGCCTAGTGTCAAGAGTGCTTGCCTCATATACATGAGGCCCTGGGTTGGATTCCCCAGCACCACATATACAGAAAACGGCCAGAATTTGCACTGTGCCTCAAGTGGCAGAGTGCTAGCCTTGAGCAAAAAGAAGCCAGGGACAGTGCTCAGGCCCTGAGTCCAAGCCCCAGGACTGGCCAAAAAAAAAAAAAAAAAAACCCAGAAATGTATGTAGTTATATTATCACTGTCTTCTTTATCAGGGAACTTTCCTCATTCCTCTATTTGGGATACAGTCCTTCTTTTAGATGCATTTGCACTATTAATGCTAAACAATGCTGAATTATCACAGCACATAAACTCAAATGCACTCAAATGGTGAAATAAACTCAACTCTGAACAGAAGTATTTTGTCAGTAAAGCACAAGATGACTTTCAACAGCACTGCTCCAAGAACTCACCCTGTACTGTTGAGGTAGCTCTGTCCCAAACTGCAATCCTTTGACAGAGAAGATGGATTGAACCAAAAGGCTGGGAGACACTGTCCATTGCTGTGTCTCTCATAGCCATAGTCACTGTTGGAGAGAAAGAACAAGTCAGGAGAAACCTTTCAGTACATAGCAAAACTATTCAAAGTGAGTCTGGGTTAGACCACACCCAATTTCTACTCCTATCAGTCAAGTCACAAGCATTCTCTGAATCAATGTCTTCTTGAAACTTGGACATTCTTTAATAGACACCTAAGGACCATGAAAATACCATACAGAATCAGAAAGTTCATAGAAATGCTGTGAGCTAAAAAGGGGGGGGGCATTGTTTCATCATCGGAAAGATACACAGTATTGGTTACAAGTTAAAAAGAGGCAATGATGGAAGTTCAAGTTTTATGGACGACTCTGAAAACACAGTTGAACATAGCCACGTGTGGTCCATGCCTCATTATGAGTGATGCCTTTGGGATGCTCTTCCAAGACATCTGGATCTGCCACAGAGGGAGAGCTGAGCCAGGGCTTCGTGTGCACAAGCCATATGCTTACAAGTGACAGCCAAAAGGGACATGTCCTTCTGGCACGTCTGGAGCATTTCCCTAAGGTAAAGTCGGTCCTAGGGAGTCAGTACTGCCAGTTGGGACATACTACTTTAAATCCTCTTTCTGCTCTGGAACTAGTCAAAGACTTCTTTCTGAAGCCTCCTCTCACTCTTGCTTCCAGGGGCCTGTGAGCAGCCCCATGTTCTTGGCTTCTGGGAGATAAAACTGAGCACAGAGAATGACAACAAATTGCACCTCCACATGCACAAACAACTTGCAGGCAGCGATCAGTGAGCATTAGTATGAATTGGCCCATCTGTGTAATGGAGGTATGGTGCTGGCATACAGTATGTAGGAAGGGAAAGATGGGTTCAGCTTAGGGGTGGGTCACTAGGCAGCTGGTACTTAAAATTCTGCACATACCAGCTGAATTTGGAGCTGGTTCAACACAGCATGGGTAGGAAGACTTCAGAGCTGCTGCTTCCAGAACACTCAGTGTTCATTTTAAAAATGCTGCAGAATGATGGGCAAGGTCACCAGCGGCAATTTCCAGGGAGCCAGGCAAAGAGGGATAGTGCATGACAACACCTTTTATTATGCTACATTCAAAACCCCAGCCACAGGTAGAAAGGCAACAAGGTCATGGTGAATCTTTTTCTAAAAGACTTTTAGAAATCATGCAGTCACAAACATTTCATTTGAAAAGAAAACCTTATAATAGTTTTGTTTATGATTCATTTTATTCCTTAGAATACAAGTCAGCTGGTAGGATAAGTAGCAGATTCCAAACACAAATGAATGCAAGAACTGAGCCAAGACAGGGAGGTAGAGGATTGGGGAGTAGAGAAGCCTAAAACACTTTCCTTATTCCATGTTCCCTCTGCTGTGGACTAGTTTACACTTGGAAAAGGAAAAAGAAAGACAACCACAATTCTGGCTTATTTCAAAACCTTGCAAAGATCAACCCCCAAAAAGAAAATGTTTCAGGTGAAACCAAGATATTCATTCAGATACCTTCATTCACCTTTGTTTAGGATTTCTACCAGACAGTAAATCTGTGCTCTGCAAGAAGATAACTTGTTTCACAAAGGCAAAGCTAAACCAACTGTTACATGCTGATTTGCTTTGCATATTCTCTGTGTAGAGAGGGCAAGATGGAGAAGCAGCCAGGCTTCAAAAATGTGGGAAGCAACGGATGACTGAAAGCTCCTTGGTAACTGTTCCTGTGAATAGATTTTAGGGAGTCAGTCCTGAAGGATCAAACAGATGAAATGTTTATCATTGCAGTAACATCACATTACTGAAACAGAAGTCCTGGGTGGTGCAGTCACCGGTGAACTCCAATATAGGGGCAGATCTAGTGCCCTTTGGCTGAGCCCAACAAAAGACAAACTAGTTCCAGATTTGTCACACCCTTCAAAATGGGAGAAGCTATTGATTATTGGTCCCATGGCTGGCATCCAAATTTTCCAGGCCTTCTCACCATTTTTTCCCTACAGAACATCTCTAATATATTACCATTAGAGAAAAGCTTTACCTAAAGGATGAGACATATATGTAAACTCTATCTGAGCTCAAACACTGACATTCTGATGATCAGATACATGACTTGCAATTGCTGCACAACTAGGAATAATTTGCTAAGAAATAACTACTTCTTGCACAGGTCCAAGACTCAATTGTTTTTTTTTCCCTCAAGTATCAGCAATCAGAACTTTAAAAAAACATTGTTATTGTAAAGATTATAGAGAGAGGGGTTACAGTTACATGAATCAGGTAATGAGTAATGAGTACATTTCTTTTTGAGCCATGTCTCCTCTTCCCTCACTTTCCCTCTTGTCCCCACCCACAAAATGTACAGTTAATTTTCCATATACTGTCTAGTGATTACCACTGTTTTATTTGTTCACCCTTGTTTAATGCTGGCATACATCTTTAGAAACTGCACTCTCTCTATATATATATGTAAAATTATATATACCATATACATAGATATATATATATGAAGGAAAATGTAATCGAAAGTGTGATGGAAGTTACTAAAAGAATGATTATAGTTTACATCAATAGCTCATACCCCTCAGCTGAACAGCAAACACTGAGCAATGGCATTGGTGGCCCCATAAACTAGCTTTCTGCTTATCCAATGTTCCCAGAAGAATTCTACAGCGCTCTAGAAAACTCCCAATGTCTCATTACTTCTCCAGTTTAAACTAACTTTACCTCAGTGTTCACAAAGACAAAGCATCCATAACTCCACCCTATCGAATCCATACTTAACAAGTCCATGGGTGTTGTTTTTTGCTCTCCTAAGCCACAGTCAGCAGTTCACCAATTCAAAACTTTTAAGAATGGAGAACAAAATGCTTTATAAGATCAATGTTCCTTACGGAGGTTCCTGGATGCTAGAAAGGTTTTATCTAGAGCATAAATATGTTTGCTCCCAAAGAAGCCAATTATTGTTTTCAGAGTTGCTGTTCAAAGCAGCCAAGAAAGGATAGTGTTCTCTTTTCACTCTCAGAATTTATCAACTATATGAAGATAATTACCAGGAATCTCTTGAATCCTCTTTAAATCCAAAGAAATTTCCTGTTTTGCCATGCATACATGCACATAGCTAGAAAATCACAATGTCCTCTATGTGATAATTTTACAAAAAGCATGAATTTGCCACTAAGCTCTATGCATGTTGTTAATTTTTCAAATCTAAGCTTCCATCAAGCTTA
The DNA here is from genome assembly GCF_023159225.1 of Perognathus longimembris pacificus. Lineage (NCBI taxonomy): Eukaryota > Metazoa > Chordata > Mammalia > Rodentia > Heteromyidae > Perognathus > Perognathus longimembris. The sequence goes on along the minus strand of NC_063162.1, from coordinate 17,819,296 downwards.
GGTTTGTGGATGTGGTATACTGAATAACTTTACAGGAAAGCTGTACAAGCTCACCAATCAAAATCTGCCTCAGTACAGACACAGGGCTCCGACTCCATAGCTCCTGCGTATTTTCCTTGCATACACTTCCGCTCAGATTTTCTCTTCTTATATATTCTTTTGGCTCCCATTATGCATGCTTCTCCCTATAAGAAAACAAGCACCACACACAGTCAAGCATGCAGATTAAGAGTTTCTTTGCTTCCAATCAGGGCAAATTAGGGGAGATATTCAGTCTTTATTGTACTATGGATGTGAAGAGCTTGCTTAGTGCTCACAACATTTTCTTTCTGATTTCTACTATGGAAAGAGCTATAAACCTAAAGAAGCATTTGCAATTTATCTAGTAACACATCCTGAGCGCCTATGTATTAATAAAACTTTTATTTGCCCAAGAGAGGCTCAATTCTGTGAAGAAAATGTAGATGAGTAAGATACCCAGTAACTAGTAGATTGTGAGGAAAGTTATAGCAATTAAGTTAAATTCCCATATAACAAAAGATATATCCAGTTGGTCATTAGTAGACATACGAAAGAGCAGTATCTCTAAGAAATATAAGCATCTATTTTGTCTCTGCCTACACAGGTTTACAGCATGGGTTTCATTTTCATCTCCAAGACAGACAAGCAAAAGAGCTAAATCCAGTCTCATCCCATGAAATAAATAAAAGCTTTGACTATCACAGTGCTTATGCATCCCAAAAGGGGAAATAGAAGCAATGTACATGAATGGCAATTTTATTGTTGAGCCTCTGAACAGAGTGGGAGTTTCTAGCTGATGCAATGCTCACTGTCAGTCAGAGCTCCTTTTGTGTTCCTGAAAGACTGAGGCAGAATTCTATTAGGTCTACTATTCACTACTTTTCTTGAGGAAACACATTTCAATTGGGTTTATTGCACGTGCACATGGAAGTATGTTACCTTGTCTGAGTTTGGAATGTTTCACTACCCAAATATGGAGATGACTTTGCAGCAAGAACTTCTACCATAACCTTTGAGTAATTACCTGCAGAATTATTTCTGCTTTGGGAAATCAGAAAAGAACTCTGTCATTCTAGCATCATGATCTGGTATGAGCTAAAATATTGAAAGGCCAGGATACAGGCCTGGTTTTCTACCAGCAATTCCCCTCGTACATCCTAGTCTTGCAAGTATACCTGGGGAAGGCATGGGGTCCTGTGTGTTCCTGGGAATCAAGGCAATGGGGAAATGAAGGACTCTTTTGGTGCTGCCCATCAGCATTAATTTTTATTTTGTGCCTCACCTCTGTTGGCACTTTTAGATGAAACTGAAGATCTTTTCCTCACCCTGCCCACATTATGCATCTATAACAACATGTTCATATAATTTATGTTTGGATCTCAGCGCTGAGTTGGCATTTCATTTTGAGTTGTAAGTGTAAGCCAAGCACATTTGAATTTTATCTCGTTATATCACAGTATCGTAATAAACAGAAATCATTTCACCACAAGAAATAAATGTTGAGTTTGTTCACTGTTGTGGAACATGAAGTATGTAAGAAATAATGAAATGGACACAGGACTCTAGAGAACTCTAGTTCCTGAGGCTTAAGAAGGAACTTTTTCCCCCACGTTCCCCTACCTCCTGCCCAGGGCCCAGTTTCAGTTCTCTAGCTCCTTACCTGGCTGTGTAACTGCCAAGGTCTGTAGTCTTCTTCCGCACACCGTCTATCGAAGATGGATTTGTAATCCACCTTGACCAGCTGCCATTCAGAGCGGTGGCTGAAGTGTCCAAACACTCTACAGGGTACATGGTTGATAAATATTTTCAGTGACAATACAGACTACAATGTGAGCAACCGCTGTGTTGGTTGAGTTTTTCCATGAGCATGATGCAGTAATGCTAAGCCCAAGACACAAATTGTTAAGTTCAATCTTTAGAACACAATTAAGAGAAGGGCATGGTTACTAGTTTTCCATGTTGCAGATGAGGCTGCAAGCATCCTGCAATCACAGAATTTTTGAAAACACAGTAGTCAGGTGACTAATAACTACTTCAGACAGACTTTACTGTGTTTGACTCAAACACACACACACACACACACACACACACACACATATTCTACCACATTCATTTAGATTCTACCACCATTTTGTGTATTGTACCACAAGTGGGCTCTTGAGTCAAAAAGAAAAAGAATGAAACAATCACATTGCAGGTGATCTAAGATGTATTTTCAGACTCCTTGGTTCCTATAGTTTCTGTATAGTTTTACCTTCCCTCTAGTCCTTGGCAAATGGGCAGAAGAGGTAAGCAGTTAGTCAACTTGGATATTTAATGTGGCTTTTTGAATGACCATTCCTAGGTGTGGATAAAATAAGAACTGCAAAGCAGTCATTTATATAAGCATATTCTTTTGAAGCCTTCATATTACAAATAACAAAAGCAAATAATGTAACAAGCAGGTTACTTAGTTGCTGTTTATTACCACTGCAAAAATAAAAATAAAAATAAAAGAAAGGAGTTCAGAAAAGTACCAATTATTTACTTTTACTTTAATTTTGACATTTTGTGGATGATAGGATTGAGGTGCTTCAGAACTTTCATTTCCTGTTTTCAGCAACAAGTTTTCTACAGGATGGAATATTACAGTCTTACATTTCAAATTGAAAGCCCATGTTTTTTAACCTATAGAAAACCAAGCCATTAATCAAGCCTTTGCAAATTAATAATCATCACTTCATAGATAAGAAAGAGTGTAAATGCAATTTCAGAAGAACAAGTTGTTCTCAAGGTTTCCCTAAAATGCCTCCTAATTAGATTAAAAACCTGTGAAGAATAAAATTCTTGGTGAGGCTTTGGCCAGTTGCTGTATACTGACTGAAAGGTAAATTATTCTTATACACCTGAGATTCTTTCCTTATTATTAAAGTTTTAAATGCACAGCTTGATTTTCTATTGAAATATTTCTTTGTAATTTGGTTAAGTTTATTGTATATAGAAAGAAAAGTATATAGTCCTTCTTCTCCACCCCCTCAGTCTGGGTCTCTTAACAATCATCAGAGTGTCACTACCAAATATAGTTACCCATGACTTTCTTTTCTCTTTCATGGGGTCTCTCCTAGTGGGATGTATAGATTTTGCTAATGAGCTCAAAGTTAACAAAAGTAAATCAAACCAGCTTGACCACAGAGCAACTTTCTGGGTTTACTCTCTCCTATAAAGACTGACATCCAGCATGGAATTTCACTTACGTCATGATTAGAGTTTCTTCTCCAGGCTCACCCAGAACCCCATCCACAAAAAGTGGGATAGAAGTGAAGCTATATTTGCTCCAAGTTCTCCCTTCATCAAAACTCAACCTAATACAGGCATAAAAATAAGAGTCATCACATCTCAAATGAAGAAAAAAAAGTCATTTCTAGGAAATTATATTCAACAATGAGGGTGGGGTGGGAAGAGTACACTTTATAAGGGCATTGTCAAAGGGAGTCTTTCATTGAACTCATAGACTGACATATTTAACTGAAGCACCTTTGTACAGATACTTAAAGACAATGTTAAAAAATAAAAATTCATTCAACAGAAAAAAAGAAAAGCTAAAATTACTCTTATATCAACATAGAAATACAATTAGAGGGGTAATTTTCACTCAAATGTATTGAGGTATCAATAAGTAGAGAGCTCTATGAGAGTGGTAGCTAGTATCTAATAGAACTTTTTTACACTAAAATATTTTATTCATTCTCATTCTAGCCCTCTTCACTCCTCTCTAGCAGTATCGGTGGACTTACAGGAGATCATGAAGACTCATGACCTTGCAGATGGATTTCCATCACAATAACTGACATTGGCCATATCCTTGTCATTTTTACATTATAAATCCTTGTTGACCTCTGTGCATGGGTATGGAAGGATGAGGTCTTGGGAGAAAGAAAAGTCTACAGATCTGATGGGCAGCGTTATGGTTTGAATCCATCTTCTGGCCAGGCACCAGTGACTCACACCTGTAATCTTAGCTATTTAGGAGGCTGAGATCTGAAGATCACAGTTCAAAGCCAGCCTAGACAGTTAAGTCCTGAGATTCTTATTTCCAATTAACCACCAGAAAACTGGAAGTGGCATTGTGGATCAAGTGGCAGAGGACTAGCCTTGAGTTGAAATGCTCAGGGACAGCGCGCAGGCCCACAGTTCAAGTCCCACCAAAAGAAAAAGATTAATCTTCTGAAAATTTAATTACCTCTATGATGGTGTTAGGAGTTAGATTCTTTAGGAGGTGATTAAGTCATAAGGATGGAGCCCTCTAGGATGGAATTTGAGGTCTCATGAGTGGGATTTGAGCACCTCCAAGACATAGCTCATGGAGGTGGCAGGGCGGGGGGGTTGGATTAGGACTGGGAGAACATCACTGCTGCTTTTGCTTTGTAAAAACTCGGGAAGAAGGCACTGATTATGAGCCAGAAATAAAGATACTAAGCCTGATATCACCTTGTCAGGGAACTTCATGAAGAAAACCATGGGGAATACATTTCAGTTGTTTCATGAACAAGATAGTTTTTGACATTTTGCTATAGAAGCTATACTACATAAGACAGTTAAACAAGATAATTTCTTTGGTGTCTTCCAGTTAAGTCTTTATTTGCCTTGATCATCTAAACAGCAGGGAAGGGTCAACCACACTTCTGGTTTTAAATGAGTTCCATGTGGACAGAACCACCTTCTATTTCCTTTTCCTTTCATGTCCATTCTTTCTTTCCTTTCCTTTCCTTTTCTCTTCTTTTTCATTCATTTCTTTTGTCTATTCTTTCACTTTCTTTTTCTTCTATCTCTTCTACCTTCATTCTTTTCTTCCTTCCACTCCTCTCACTTTTTTGGAGACAAAAATCTCACTATAGAATTCTGCCTCAAATTTGTGATTCTCATCTCTCTAATTACAGAGCACTATAGTTACAGCTATATACCTGTACCCAGTTATGAATCACTTTGAAACACTAATGAAAAAGCCTACTGGAAACTCCTCTGGACATTAGAACTTACATATTCATAGGTGGAGAGTACAAGTAGAACATCAGAATGTCACTTCACAAAATGATACAGTGTGACTTCACAAAAACCACACTACAGAAACAAGAGTTGAGCACAGTTGTCACAAACAGTCGATCGCCGTGTTCAAGGCATAAAATGATGTCACTGCTAAACCTCAACATATGTTATTTGGGGCAGGTGACTACAAGTAATATAGCTACTCAGAGGCTATGCCTGACATCAAACATGGATTTAGCAGTGATGATGCTGAGAAAATAAATGAGGGCATTGTCCCATCTACAAACCATAAGGAATTATTTTCGAAGGGGTAGAAATTCTCAATCTTCTCCTTTTTTCATCTCTACCCTTTCTTTACAAAAATCTTCAGGTAATTATCTTAATTGAGAACAGAGTTCTAAATTACATACTAGCATCTCTTTACATTTTAATACAAGCACAGTCCCAGTTTGGTAGCTTGCCTCCTCAACTGGTCCTACCTGAATCACCAAGTGGGTGTCGCCCATAATGCAGGTGACCTTACCATAGATGTCGAATTGGGAGTGATGTGTGTTTCATAGCAACCAGGACGCCACCTTGATCCAAGTATAAAACACTGTGCTCTTCTTCAAAGATCTGGATGGGAACGAGAAACACACCTGGAAACACATCCTGATTGCAAACAGGGTCAAAAGTCCCTCTCATCATGGAAATCGGTTTGTACAAATAGATTATGAAATGATACCCAAAAACATGGGCTGCGGGGACTGTTGGTATGTCATATAAAATTATTTTTGACATCCAAAAAACAAATTTTAAGAATAAATAGTACTCCTTCGTGTGTATATTCCTTTATCCTTACGGTATTATCAACTGAATCCCACTTTGGATGTCAGAATGTTAGGTAACTGCCATATATTAGATGTGGGTGGAATGTAGCCTTCTCCATTTCGCAGGTGAGGGCACTAAGGTTTAGAGAGAAGAAATAACTCGCTTCAGGCCATGGAAAACAGAAATCGATAAAGGAAAGGACCTGCTGCGATGCCTTGCTCTCATATGTAATTATTCCCACATTGTCAGATGTCATTAAAAAAAAACCCTACTCTTGTTGATTTATAGATGTTCGACTACGTCATAAACAGCTCTGATCAAGATGAAATTGTCATCTTTGGTCCCAGGCATCATTCATCTTTCTCCAAATGTATAGAAACCAATTTGAAGTCAAAATGGTGACATGCTAGATAAAACCCTTCTATATAAGATACTGCTGCTGTTTTTGTCATACAGCTTCTATAGACATGCCTAATGTTACAGTATAGAAATAATCTCTTTTTAAAAATTCTTATGCTAAGATTCATGCCAGAATTGGAGAAGCGGAGCTCTCTCTGCCTTGTAATAAAAGAAACCCTGGCTCTTTATTTCCAGAGGACTCTTCCTTAAAACAGGGCTTCTTACATATCTGCAAGGTCAGTTGCTCTGACTTCAGTTCTCCAATTGCTTCCCTACCCTGCTTTCCTCAGTATATGAGCAACCCATCCAGGACACATTAGATGTTTGAAGGTAAGAAGTGGCAAACAGACCCTTATTTAGACCTGTCTTTCTAAAATTTAAAGCTAAGTACTCTCATTGCTAAGTATGATTACCTGTGCATTAGATTTCAATTTACAGTGCTAGTTATTGTATGCTAATTAAACGTCAGTGGGTTATTAAAACATATTTATTGAAGTATAACAACTATGCATTAAGCTCCTATCTTGTTATGATTGCTAAGCCTCATTAAAGGCCTGTTTTATAAGCCAGGGGTACCTAATTTTCATTCAGAAGAAAGGCAGGAAGCATTTAAGCTAAACACATTGGTTAAAAGTGATTCCACTTGTACTTTAACTAACAAATGCCCCCTGAGGGTTAGGACTTTCTTTTTTGCACATGAGATTTAAACATGTCAGAACCCCACCTGGGAAGGGCTATTTATGTATCACGACATTGGGCTCTGTTCTCACTGCAAAGCATGAGAACCTGGCATTCTGCTTCAGATGTTCCATATGACAGACTCAGGGGGTCTAATTCTCGTTGATAGGAAGCCTATGTCAGACATAAACTTGGTTTCATTTTCACTTATAAGTGTTCTTGTAGACAGGCCTTTGTCAGAGATATCTTTATTAAGTGACAAAATACTAAAACAGCATCAATACTTACTAAATGCAAAGACATGTGAAGGGGCTGGGGATATGGCCTAGTGGCAAGAGTGCTTGTCTCCTATACATGAGGCCCTGGGTTCAATTCCCCAGCACCACATGTATAGAAAATGGCCAGAAGTGGCGTTGTGGCTCAAGTGGCAGAGTGCTAGCCTTGAGCAAAAAGAAGCCAGGGACAGTGCTCAGGCCCTGAGTCCAAGCCCCAGGACTGGCAAAAAAAAATAAAAAGACATGTGAAGGCTGAAAGGGGAGACATTGATGCAGACGCACTGCATCGATAAACTGCTTTAGTGAATGCCAATTCCTTTCTATAACTACTTAAAGATAATAAAAATATTTTAAAGAGAAAAATGAAAAAAAAAACACTCTAGTAGTTTTCAGGTTTATGTCTCATACTACAGAAAAGGTTCCTGGACTTAAACCAAGGTGGACAATGTTTGTATCATTTGAATGTGAGCAGTACCCATTCCAGGACATTTTCTCACCTGCCTCCAGGTATTTCCTGCATCGGAAGAGACAAACATGCTGATGTCACTCTCTGACAATTCAGAACCTATGTTACCTAGACAAAGAACATATTGTCATCAGTGTAAGGAACGTTCTACAAAAGCTAACAACAGACCACATCAGAAATCTGCACAGCCTGAGAAAGCTAGGGCTTTTCAGCATTACTTGCTGGAGGGCCAGTGGTTTCGGTGCCTTTCAAAAATATTTTTAGCTGACTCATTAAATCACAAGCACAGTTATCTAGCTTCTTAAAATAAACAGCATGTATGGGAAAGCAAGCAGACTGTTTACCTGAAGCCACTATGATACTTGGAGCTGTGTCTCTGCTGGCAATGATCCCTGACGTATAGGGGTTCTCAGAGACCTTCAGATGGAGGTGTAATGAGCAATAGGGCTACGAAGAGGAGAAATTAGTGTCAGAAATGCACAGAATCTAAACCCAAGATTAAAAGCAATAGTCAACCATCCATATATTTATCCATCCATCTAAGCATCTATCGTCATCTTTAATTTCTACATATATCTAGTATCTCCAATGTACAAGAGAACCCAGGTAGGTGAAAAAGAGGGCACCTTCATTCAGGACTAATGTACTTAATTAAACATCATTTGGTCATTTCATAAATATGTTAGTATGTAAGTCTGTGAAACACTAGGTGAAGCTACTATATAATCTACTCTTGATCATCCCAGAATTTCAACTAAGGAATATAATGTTTCTACTAATTACTGTATAAAAGAGAGTATGTTCAGAGTCAAAAGACAGGAAGACAAAATGTTATGAAGCTCTAAGGTAAAGAGATAAGGTCTATCTTCAGATTGAAAAGATTCCTGGGAGAAAATTCTAGGAAGGATGGATGGACTAATGATGCAAAGGAGATGGTCAAGATGAGAAGTGACACGTGGGACCTGGGTAATATGAACAGTAAAGGAGAAGGAGAAGAGTTGAACAGAGCAGTGTGTAGTTAGGTAAGACTAAACACAGAAAATGAGAAAGGAAGCCAGGAACTAAGATTGAGTAAGGTTGGAGGGGGATGAAAAAAATCATTTGGCATCTCATAATCATTGTTTCCTCAGCCTGATCTCAGTGCACACAAAGATGTACAGTGTGAAACTATCCTACCATCTTCAAAGTGATGATAAAAGTCTTCATCTGGATATTATCAGAATCAGTTTCTTTGTATCCGTGGATATGAACTACACAACCTTAATGATATTGTGATGTTTTCATACTTGCATGCAATGACCATTGCTCACATCATCTCCTTGAGCCTCTCTTCCCACTCAGTTTCAGTCAGAATAAATGTCATACTTACAGATAGATGCATTAATAATAAAATTCAAATGAAAATTTAACGAACCAGTAGTTTGATGAGGTTTTCTGACTAGGATATCAACAGTTTTTTTTTAAAGGAATAAGAAATCTAATACACATTTTATTTATAATAGTGCTTTGCTGAGTTGTCAAAAATATAAGTTTGTGTTTGAACTGACAATTCTTTTCCTTTCTCAAGAAGATTACCTTCTAATCTTATCAACTTGACTTTGCAGAATCATCAGTGAGTCGCTGTGACTACTTTTATCGTGATCTATATGCCTCAACCTGCAGATAGTCAGAGAGCTACAGATATACAAGGATTGCAATGATTAAATTTGTATAAGGTGGAGCAAATGACAAACTAAAAATGAAACCAGACACTGTTAAAAAAATAATAAACCGACATTACCATTTTTTCCCTGACAGCCAACCGAGAAAGCAAAACTCTTAAGACAATAATATATTAGTATTACATGAAAATTTCATGCAAATATTACAAGGCAAGTTTTCAGTTCATCACGTTCTATAGGAGTGTGGAATATAGCTTCCGGAGAAGAAACACCAGAACCAAGTAATTGGCTTCCTTTTGTCTTAACAGTAAGTGTAGAAGAGGTACTGTAAAATGTTGCAGAGGTCCCGAAACACCAATGGACCACGCTTAGTGACTGTTTAATCACTATCAAATCTCAAACTATTTATTCATGAAACGTTTCTGGTTTTATTTTTTGCCTTTAATTAGTTATGCAAAGGAGTTGCCATCCAACAAAGTAGCATAGGAATACAGTGCATCTTGATCAATGTCACTCCATTCATCATTCTCATGACTCCTTCCCAACCTTACCCCTTCCCTCAGTTTTCTTAATTTTATAAAATATACATCGCATTGTATCACTGCACTCCCCTCTCCTCTCTTCATGCATCTCCTCCCTTCCCCTTGATCCCAACTCCCACTCTCAAGTACCCAATTCCTCATGTTTGTTTGGCTGCACCATGACTTGTCCTTCCTAAGGAACTGCGTCCTTTGAGTTCTCTCAGTCTACCGTATTTCAGCTAATACACTCTTGTATTAATTGGAGACAACCCCAAAGTGTACATTATATATTTATACATTAATTCTAGTTTCCACATTTGAGAGAAAAAATGATATTCTTTTGTCTCTCTGGACAGAAAATTTTTCTAGCTACTTGCAGCTTTCTGAGGCTTCTCTGTGACCTACCACAATTAATTCTGTCATGAATAATCTTTAACTATTTTAAGCATGACACAATTTCATCCCCCTAAGAGACAAGCCTACAAATGAAGAAGACACATCAAGACTAGCCTCCATTTTCTGCAAAAGCTTGCATAGTATTTAAGAAAGGCAATCAGTTAATAAAAAAGCTTAAAGCATATCGTTATGCTTATTTTGTTGAGGGCATGGAAGAAATCACTGTGTTACTCAGAACAATGCCAGGAGGAGATGGACTTGATTATAAATTTTGGTAATCAGCATAACATAGTCCCCATATCCATGGAATTCCAAGAAGTGCCATATGGCTTGAGGATTCACCAGAGTCATGAAGCTTTAATGCAGTCCTCTGGTATCATCTAACAGAGCAGGACAGTTCTGGAGAAAACAGTACCCAGCTTGCAATTTGGAGCCAGCTGCTTGCCACAGCTTCAAGATTTTGAAGCTCAGTTGCCACCTGAGCCAAGGATTATTTGGTACAGGAAACTTGGCATTTCACAGTCATTTCAATCAGCAATCTCAGCACTGCACTGCTCTGTTGCTATGGTATTCGGAGGACCAAGACATAGTAATTGGAAAGGAAAAGGCTCCAGTTCAAGCAGTGACAGCAACATTAGAAAATGATCTTTTCTGTGCACTTTTTTTTCTCTGCTCTCACATTTGTAGTACTGGGTTGCCCCCAGCTGGTACATGCAGAATATTCTGTGATTATTTCTTTTTTTTTCTCCTTTCATTTTCTTCTTCTTCCTAAAGTGTTTACAGAGTTACTTAATGTTTTTAAAGGAGAACATTAGGGATTCAGGTTCATATGTTTCACTTAAAACTTTTATACCTGACAAGTTTTGGACATGTGTCCATGTGAAATCACTAAGTGGGTAAGAGTTTTATTATAGTGATGGGGACTCCACAAGTTGATTAGGTCCACAAGGCACGTTTTCCCAGGAAGGGACCCTCTATCTGCAACCCCAAAACAGTCAAAGCACAGTCTGTTTGACAGAAGATTTCCCCATTCCATGTTTGAAAAACGTACACTGCTTATCACCAGTGGCCTAGTGGCTAACTTACAGAGAATGCGAGGATGCACACATACGTGCAAGCTGTCCTCTCTGTCTTCACTCACTGTTTGCTAATTGAAGTCCTGACTAGAATTTTGGTCCTTAATCAGTGCAGAGTCAAGTACAAGGCTTGAAAACCTGATGTGAAGCCAGGACCATTGTGCATAAAGAGATGGGCAGAATTTCATTCTATTTTAGGGAGTTTGTAAACCTATCAGCCTTCCTTAGGTCCTAATTACCTTTCTTTTGTCCACCTTCTTTTCACTTTGAACAAAAAAAAATCTTTGGGACCTGGCAAGTATTCCATAACTGCCCACTGGATTTAACTGACTCTTTATGTTTCTGGCACAGATACTTACCATTGATTTCTTCTGACTAGTTAAAACCTTTTGCTCCATGACCACATCTCCCACATCCCTCCTAAACCCCAGCCTCCAGGAGCCATCCTCCTCCTCCTCTCCCTCCGAGCTTCTGGTGGTTTTTAACTTCCATAGTAATGTGGTATTTGTCTTCCTGTGCTTGGAAAATCTCAGTGAGCATATAGCTGTAAGTAATCCAATCTACTATGCTGGAAGCACTATAGAAAATGAATGAGGAGTCATGGATTGACAGCAGACATTTTTCCATCATGAAAAAAGTAAACTCAAGACACTAGTAGAGATACCTGAGAGTCAATCAATTTCAGATTCCAGTTCTTTCTCCCCAACTTTAAGTACAGCCTACAGATCCTATTGTGTCTTGCTTTATAACAACTAATTTCAATATACTATACTGGAAAAAAAATAAATAAGAAAGTGCATAGATTGCAAACTAGTAGACAAACTCCCAAACAGCATTCTACAACACCCCATCATCCCAAACTCAGACCTTATGTTGATTCTATATTTGAGCTCAGAGTCAATTAGTCCTTCAGTAGAGTCAGTGGCAAAGGAGAGGGATTGGTTGGGTCTGCAGTACTCAGCCCCACTCCAACTCAGCATAACACGTAGTGCCATGGAAGGAGAAAACAAAGGCACAGACCTCCTGGGGCAGCTGTCTTCTCTGCTCCAGTTAAACTCTGGCAACATGAATCCATAAAGATGCCAGGACCTCTCTCCATGAACACTGTGCTTCCCCCAGAGGCCCATGGATTTGTCACAGGCTCAGCTCAGCTCACATCTTGCCTCTTGGGAGCCCAATCCTGAGGCTTTGGAGGCAGGTGGACTATGACCTGTAATACCCTATCTAATTGTACAATGCAGTCTTCAGAGGAAAGAAATTCCCAGCTGAGCCCTCCAGGCAATCAGTCTGAAAGTCCTAAAAGTACAGACCCAAATTACCCTGGATGTCTTATTTCTATAGAATGCATTTTACCAGGGACATTCCATTTGGGGCTGTAATTCTGAACTTGTTTCACATTTGTAACAGCCCTGCTGGAAAAATCTCTTTTCTAATCACTAGCTGTGCTTTCAGTGACACTGTCACTTTCCAAGTACTCACAATCGAAAAGCACTTTTTATCTCTTTTCTGCTACCAGCTCCCAAGCCAAAAGAAGACTTTTAACAGTCTAGGTCTCCTATAGCTCAAAGATTTTTCTTTCCTATTTTGCACTTTTGGCAGATTTTATGAAGTGATTTTAGTCTCTATTCCTTACTCGTTCTGTCATTTTCCTCTCTTATCACTCTACTGCCTAATTTTTTTTTTAAAGCTCACATTGAAACTACTTGAAGCAACAAGATTAATGAAAGGTAGGGTCCATACAGTACTGGATCCATCTCTATTCCAGTAGTTAATCTTTTTTCAAGTTTAATGAGCCACTTGATTTAATTAACTTTTGGATCAACTTGAACCCATGAGTTCAAGAAGGATACAATGATAAATCATTCAGGTTAACTGTCGGAGTGCCTTGCTTCTGTCACAATACAAAGGTAAAAGTAAAACAACAACAACAACATAAAAAACCTTTCAATGGAGTGCTTAATCCAGACACACAAAACACAACACTGAGGATATTTGATGTGTCAGGTATGATTCTTAGAGACACTTACTATCCATATGGTCACAGAGCTCACATTTAATAGGAGAAAATGAACAGGAAGTCAAATGTTAGCATTGATTTCAGAGATTAATAGTGTTCATTTTAAGAAAAGTAGGGGCAAAATAAAACTTCAGTAGATCTTCAAGAAAGTTATCTCAGAAGCAGACCTGAATGCCAAGAAATAGGAGAAGGCATTCGAAGAGAAATAGTAAAAACAACATACAAATACCTCCAAACATAAATGAACACAGTAAATTCAGAGTTTGGGAAGAAACCTGTCTTTGTCTCCCGTGGCTATGTGTAAGGAAGGAAGGAAGAGAACCTGGAGACAAAGTTGAAGAAGAAAAAGATAGAAATCAGATGGCTCAAATTCTTATAGGTCATGATGAAGTATTTGATCTAGTCTACTTAAGCTAGAAAACCATTAGTTAAAGTAAAGAAAGGATATTACTCTATTTTGCAAAACTTCAAGTTGAGAGATTTCATAAAATTTGAGAAAGAAGAAATATAGCATATAATAAAGGAAAGACAAGTGATTGTTTTCTGCATCCGGAAATAAGACTTTTAAAAAAGCACAGATGAATTATTCAGGGTGGTGAAAACTTCTATCTTTGACTGTGGAAGTGACTATGTATATATTGCATATGTTATATATATTATATAAATTCATTAAAATATGCTCTTAAAATAGATATGCTTGTGTATATTTTATCTCCATAAATTGAATTTTTTTACAATAGTTCACATGGGCAATTTTGTGAGGCATGGATTCCTGGGTAGAAATGGGGCACTAATTGGGAGCCCATGACTGTGGTCAGTTGAAAACTGATCACGTGACTGTGGCTTGGATTGGGACAATCCCAGCAGAGGTGGGAAGAAGTGGACCCTACATGTCTATGTGGAGGCCCAGTGTTATGACCTCATGACTCTGGGAAATGGAACAAGGAAATCTTCGCTAGGTATTTTTTTAATGTGTGTATGTGCCCAGTCCTGGTGCTTAAACTCAGGACCTGGTTACTGTCCCTAAGCTGTTTGCTTTTAATCTGTCGTAGAGCTTAAATTCAGGGCCTGGGCACTGTTGCTGAGCTGCTTTTGTCCAAGGCTAGCACTTTACCACTTGAATTGCAGCTCAGTTCCATGTCTTGCTTTTGTTTTATGAAATTTTGTTGTTTTTTTTTTCAAATTTTTATTATCAAACTGATGTACAGAGAGGTTACAGTTTCATACGTTAGGCATTGGATACATTTCTTGTACTGTTTGTTACCTTGTCTGTTTTATAAAATTTTGTTAGTTAAGTGGAGATAAGAATCTCTCAGATGTTCCTGTTTGTTCCCAGGCTACCTTCAAACTGCAATTCTCAGGTCTCAGCCTCTTGAGTAGCTAGGATGATAGGCATGAACCATCAGCATCTGGCCTTTGCTATGTATTATGAGGCCCACTTCTAATGGTCCATTTGTGATGCCAAAGATACTGGACAAGTCTACTCAGTCAACAAATATGCAGGTGATATACTGGATGCTGTACAGGTACTGGAACATCCATGCCCCTTCACTGAGTATCACAGTGTCCCAGTCTGGAATAGTTTATCTAGGTAAGGTGGGTTGGTTTATTATCCCCATGCTGGTGGATCATGTGTCTCGGAGTGTATGTATTCACTACATAGCTGTTTTATTTACTTTATCCAATAGTGGATTTGTGTGTATACTACTACCGCTTCATATTTTTCCTCCCTTTCAGTTGCCAGTCATAAGGAAGGAGCAGGAGGATGAATGTTAGAGACCTTCCCTGATGCACACTGACAACTATTTTCTTCAACCAATAAGGTCGAGCTGTGCCTGCTGGTATCTTCATGAGTGGGAGGGTGACCCACCCAAAGCCCTGGGCAGAAGAAAACAAGCTGAGTGAGGACACAACCAAAGTCAGCATAGTGTGAGGAGAGTGAACCAGGATAGACCGTCAAAGAGAAAACAGACAGACAGATATTTCATCAACCCAAGACTTCTTACTAAAAACCATCTATTTTTCCATGTTGATATACCGATCTTTCCTTTATGTTAACTTAAATAGAACTTCTGAACTATTTTGTAGAAACTGATCTTGTGAATTAAGAATATTTTTTTTTGTTTTTTGCAATTCATGTCTTCCTTCTCTCCTGTGTTTTCTCATTATCCATTGTGGTGTCAAGTATAGAACAGACATTAGTAGAAAGGCTGAGATGTGACTGAAATCCTTAGCCTCATTCAGAGAGATAAGTAAACAGCAAACTCCTTGAAGTCAAAACTCACCCTTGATCCTTCTCAGGGAAATTGTCATAGCATTGAGAGTAAAAATAACATCATACTGATATAACTTAGGCTTTGTTGTCCATGTCATCAATTATAAAAGCAAAACAGCCATAGACAGCACATTAATGAATAAGGATGACTGTGTTTCAATTAAACATTATGTTCATTAAAAAAAAAATGATGGGCTGTATTTTCCCCATAAGCCACAGTTTTAACCCACCCAAAGTATTATAGAGTAAAACAAATGAATAGGATATATTATAAACAAACAAAAACAAATCTAAATAATTGATTCTTAATTCTAAGTTATATAGTTTTCTCAACATATGATGAAACATATCTACAGGGGAAAATATTCACGTCATTCACAATCTTGCTCATCTGTTCTACAACTAAATATGTGCCGGAAAGGGGATTTTTCAGGAGGTTAAGCATTCAGGAGAAGGCCTCATCAGCAATGCTTACTATCATACTCTAAAATGTTGTCCCTCAAACTACCATTGGAAGTCTGCAGCATTACCTGATAGCGTGTACCTGGCACACACAAAGCCCTTAGTTCATTCCCTCCAATCAAAAACAAAACCACAACACACAATCCTAGAGGCAATCAAGGATCCCGGAACTTCTGGAAGGGATCTGGAGTCTAAGACATGTTCCTTACCTTTCCCACCCATCCTAAATGAGCCCGGTGACTCTCCGCCCTCACTCTTTTCTGCTAATTTTATTCATTGATGGAGAAGTCCCAGAGCTATCTTTTCTCTCTCCAGCCCTCCGCTTTGTGGAGCCCTTTGCTACAACAGGGCGACTCACCAGCAAACAGTGTACAGGGTCCCCCCTCAGATCTGTGTCTGGTGCCGGGAGCAATCGCCAGTCTCTGCCTTTGTTGTATGTGATGAAAGTTTTCACTTGGTTGTCAATCTTCTTGTTCGCCAAGAACATTCCCTTTATCCCTGCTACCTGGGAAAAATTGACATGGCTGAAAAATACATCCATTTGAAAAGCAGGGACAGATTTGTTTACATTCAGAAGCTAAACAGGTTGTCACATTAAGCCAGGAACACTTATCTTGGATAAAAGGGTCAGAATGGATGGGGGAGGCTTTGACGCAATGATTCCTCAGCCTATTGGAAAGAAAGAAATAGATGGTACCCCTTGTTATACCGGGGTTCTGATACAAGATTAACAGAGGTTTCTCATTATCCTAATATGAACCAGCCTTCAGTTTACTTGGCAAGTGATCACTAAGTCGGTGTCAAAATGAAGTACAGAGGGGTTACAGTTTCACACATAAGGCAGTGAGTACATTTCTTGTTCAATTTGTTACTTCCTACTTCATCCCCCCCCCTCACCCCACCAGCTGTACAGTTGTTTACACCAAATGGTTGTTTAAGTATTGCTTTTGGAATGGGTAGTCTTTTTACCCTTTTAGGGGCGACTTTTACTGTGTCGTTAACTAGTATCCAGCCTTGAAGATGCTATCTCCTTTAATCTTTGTAACATTCTTCCTGTTTAAGGTTCACTGATTCTGTGTCACTCATGAGGAAATCTCAGGCACTTATAGATAATGTGTGTCCAAGGACAAACTGGAAGCCTAACATCTGAGATTCTAATAGGAACTATGGCTTCAGTGCACCCTCCTCTAATGCTACCTAATGTACTGAGCTACCACTAAAAGTTAAAGGCATTGATATAATTACTCTTCAATTTTATTTATTGGTTTGTTCAGGCCTCTCTGTTAAGCCACCCAACATACTAACTACAGAGGCAAACTTTACACTTAAAAGAAGCAGATTTTTTTTCTAAGTGGTCCAACAATCCCACGTCCGTTCTTACAATACCACTGTTTCTCATCATAAACAGTTTTGTTTATGTATTTTAATACTGCAAATACAATCGCTTCCTCAATTGTGTGTCAGGAAAGAGGTAACAACTGGCACGTTGACAAAATAGCGCAATAGTAATCCTTACTTGTATGGTATATTTTCAAATCTTCTAGTGTTCACCAAACACTTATTTCACTTTGTGTGAGATGATCACAACTCAGGTAAACTGGAAGATAGATGGTGAGGAAAAGGATGGAAATGTGTGACTCAGTAATGTGTCCCATCTGTATATGAAATAATTCATTTAATGTTCAGAAGAAACAGGAGACAGAATTACCATTAGTCATGGGCTGGAGGTATTGTGCAAATAGTAGAGCACATGCCTAGAAACCAAAAGGCTCTGAGATAGAACTCAATTATATATATATATATATATATATGTGTGTGTGTGTGTGTGTGTGTGTATGTATATATATGGTATGTAATATATGATATGTGTTATATAATATGTATCATATGTATGTATGTATGTATCATTAACTACATTTTTGAGGCTAGAAAATGAATATTTAGGCCCATAGCTATCTAGAGCACACATAGGAATAAGTAAATAAGCTAATGACAGCTTTTGAACCCATTTAACTAAACTCAGCTCCTTCAATTATAATGTGAGAACTGGAAACGTAAGAGTAAAACAAGAGCTGCCATCTTTTCAGTCCTTGCTAATACCAAGCATTCTGCCTAGTTTTGTACACATATGCCTTCTAATTGCATAACACTTTTTATCCCATTGCTCTGGATGAGGGAACTGAGGGGTAAATAAAAATTAATTAAGACCATGAAACATTTGATTTCACACTCAGACTGGCTTCCCAAATCCTTTCCTAAGTACAGCTCTAAGTTTGTCAACTCAAAGGGGTCAGGTTTCAATCAATAGAAGACACATGTCTTGCCTGTGCCTTCGACACAGTCAGACCTCATTAATTTGTCCCTGCTGATCTAGCATCTGGGATAATTTAGAACTGGGCCAAATTTGTACTCTTTTAGAACAAGTTTGTTAAACAAATAAATGGTTTAAATGAGTTGCTGAGAGGAATACTTTGAACTACTTAGACAAGCAAGCCACACTGCGGGCAAACAGCAGCAGCAAGAACAATTTCTCGTGCTTTGTAGATCTTAAACAAACATGGAAGCCATAAACTCCAGGAGCATCCTACCACCCAACTACCCTATGTTAAACTACAACTCATGTTTAGTTATTCACTATTTCAGCTCCATAAGGTCTGCTCGCCAGGAAACTTCGCATTAGTTTTGCATATGTTCAAGAGGCTGTTATGTTCTTAAATACAACCAAACTGCCAGTTCTATAAAAATTAAATGGAGTAAATCAAAATTGTCACTAAGTCATGCTGGTCTTTTCTGTATACATAACCCAGAAATGAGAAATGACACTCTCTTAACCACTCAGTGATGTAAAGGGTTACAATAATCAGTATAGAAACAAGAAAAACATTACCTATTCCAGCAGCTTCATCCTGTTTTCCTTCCTGCTCTCTACCTCTTTTGGCAAGGGAGTCAGAGCAGGGTTGTGCATGTTTAGGAGCTGGTTCATTTGATTTGTAGAAGTGGTGACTTTATTGGCCCCCAACTGCTTGGCATTATCAAATGCCACTTGAGCAGGGAGCTGTGCTTTGTAACTTATCTCTGGCAGCTTGGCCTTCAGGTTTATCTTGAAGAATAAAAATTTGGCAAAGTAGAAAGAATGTGTGTCAACAGGGAATAGAGCTGAGAGGGCCTGCTTATTTTCCAAAGGACTCTATTTGATATGTCTTCTTCTTGTTTTGCTTCTTTGGCTTGGTTTACAAAGATCGTCACTCTTGCTCTTAGGTTTTTTTTTGTATCTTTACTTTTGCTGTATCTGTGAGCCTGATGAAGCCGCCTTTTATGTTGCTACTGCTAGCCCTATGCATGAAGCCCTCTGCTCCAAAGCTTTTTATGTAACTTATTATATTTTTTCTTGGAATCTCTATAAAATTTCTATCTCAAGGGCACTGCTGCTCAAAATATTGAAGTATGAGAGTGTACATGTGATTATTTCTTGTGTAATATGTATGTGAATGTTTATGGGTATTCATACTGGGGTTTGAACTCAGGGCCTGGGTGGGCACTGCCCCTTAGGTTTATTTATTTAGTTAGTTGATTTTTTTTTCTTTCTCAGAGCTGTTGTTTTACCATTTGAGCCACAGCTGCTTTTTTGAGATTTGCGTGGTTACTTAGAGATAGAAATGTCTCAGAGCTAGCTTCAAACCGTGATCCTTAGATCTCAACCTCCTGAGGACCTAGGATTACAGGTATGAGCCTCTGCTGCCTGGCGAAAATAAAAAGAATAGTTTTAACATAATGAATGCTTTGAGTTTGGCCATGGAATATTTTCATTTTCAGAAGTAAAGATCCCAAACAGTCACCTACTGACAAGGAGCTGGGGCTGCCTCCAAAACTGGAGAACCCCACTGACACAGCAGGTGCAAATGACTCTTCTCTCACTTCTACTTGCTCAAATAGCACTTGACTCCTAGAAAGATAATTTACTACTCTGTATCCTGTGAAAGAAATATACTTTAGGTTGGAGCATATTTCTCTTTCCTGCTTCCTACCCTGGCTTAAAAGAGGCCTCTTTTCTCCAAGAAATCATGGTGTAAGACCCATCAGCATGACTGTTGAGTTTTCTCTTTAAAAAATGAGCTTATCCATAAAATGCAGGAGACACTGTGTGCATCCGACGTCCCTGCTTCCTGCTTTGTGTCTTCCTCTCCTGCAGGCACACGTTGTGTGCATTCGGAACCTCTCAGCCAGGTGGCTGTACTCCCGGCAGTTTTTCCCTACTCAGCTGGCATGACCTGTCATTGTCCATTAAGCCACAGTACTCTTCATCATCATTAATTAATATTCCCATCCCAAAGGAGGAAAGATATTGTCCAAAACTGTCAAACTTCCTTTCATCATCCACATGGCACAAATACACTAAGAATCGCATGTTGCAAATACACTTATCATTTCTTTTCTTCTTTGGCCACTGCCAGAACCTTCAGTTACTGATTTACTTCTCTTTTTATCCCAAGTCTATTTTGTTCTTCTATTGCTAGGCAAAAATCTAACACTATCCTGCCTGGCAATGAAGTTCCATCTCAACAATCTGTACTTGTCCACTGCAAAAGTATTTCCAGATAGTGACCTTTCAGGAGAGGCATAGTATTTTGTAGTTTAAAACTTCACTACACTTAAATTTAAGTCTTTAATTTGCTTTTTCATCCTTAACTGTGGCTGTATTCTTTCAGTCTCTATTTAATGATAAGAAAGTGATTGTAGTCCCTGTATCTTTGAGTTAATTTATAGATTAAATGAAAAAAAAAGTTGGAAAATTATTTGTGCTGTGCTTTGTATGTAATGGCATCCCAAATATCCTATTCCATTCTTTACTATATTTGCTTTATAGTCACCATCCCTGGTTCACATTTGTTGACTCTGAATTCACACTAAGATATAATACAGGTATTTCAATAAGGAAACTATAGGACGTGCTCCCCTTGCCCACCGGCCAAATTCTGTGTCCTTAAATTTTTCCTGACTCATCTGATACAAATTCTAAGCTAAGGCTCAATATGTGTGCAATCAAAATGAGAACTGTGTTTCTTTTGGCATTCTCCACAGAGACCAATCTATTGTGTATGTTCTCAATACATACACCCATCCACTTATTTAAACCTTATACAGTTTGCTTGAGCAAAAAATAGCTAAAAGAGCATGCAGATCCAAGAATAGCAGGGAGCAACCACGAAGAAGTATAAAAACAATGAATGGCATCCTCCTCACTTGCCCCAAATGGGAGCAGACATGCAACCTGAGTTACCGCCCCCGCCCCCCGTCACCTCTACCTCAGATGTTGCTTATATCTGTTCCTGATTAATTCATTTATGGATTTTTTTTGCTTTTCCTTTATCTCTAAGCTCTCATCATTCATTGTAATTCTACTGGGAAATTCATGCTGGAAGGCTTTCAGCTTCCCACTAGCCAGAACAATCAGATTTAAGGGAACATTTGTGCCAGGCTCCGTGTCCGCCAATATTCTTTCTATCTAGGTAATCAGCAGACATGGTGCTGCTGTTGTGATCACATCCATTTCAATTCAACGTGCTGTGAACTGTCAGGCTAATAAAACAAAGGCATTTCTCGCTTGGCCCCAGGATGCAGAACACCTTTACATAATACAGTCACGCCACTGCTCAAAGTGATGATAAGAAGAGGTAGCAGTTTCCCTACAGACAGTCAACTGCAAGAGAGACTCGGAGAGGGAACACAGAATTAATAAAGAAAGGTTTGCCATATCTAGAGGTCACCCTGCCTCCTCTTCTCATTCCATTCCTGATACCTGAATACATACAACCATTTGTGATAAAGCACTCATCATCCCCATCATCAAAGGACCAACTGATATGGTTTTCACTTCTGTTGGAAAAAAAATTAAATTTATCCCAAGACTCCATTCTAGCCTGGCACCAATGGTGACTTAGATCTGTCATCAAAGTTACTCTGGAGGCTAGTATTGCAGTTCAAAGCCAGCCATGGCAGGAAAGTCTGACGAGACTTTAATCTCCAATTAAGCATTAGATGGATAGCTGCTGTGACTTCATGGCACTGGGGCACTTGGACAATACACTCACATTCTAAGTGCACGATCAAGTGAAGCGAATGCAAGGTACTTGGATAAAACAGACTTCAAGTTTCAATGTTAATTTACCAATGAGGAAAGAAATGTGGCAAGTTCCACATGTTCATGTAAATGAAGACAACTGGTTGGTGTTAAAGACAGTCAGGGGGCCATGATAATTTGCAACTGGGAGCTGAAGTAGAAAATTTAAATTATTGAAATGTGCTGAAATTTAAAACAATGTGGATAGATTTCAAAGCTGTTGCAAGTAGATTTAAAGACAGTCTTCGAAGAGTAGAATATTGTATTTTTGTTTAGGAATATTGGACATAACATTAACCAATTAACAGTGATAATTTATTGAGCACTACTGTGTCTCAGACATTCTGGTTAGTACTTTACAAGATTAATTCACTCCAACATCCATGAAATATGGTAGGTATAGTGCTTAATCTCAGTATTTGTTTTTTTTTTTTGTTTGTTTTTTTTGCCAGTCCTGGGCCTTGGAATCAGGGCCTGAGCACTGTCCCTGGCTTCTTTTTGCTCAAGGCTAGCACTCTGCCTCTTGAGCCACAGCACCACTTCTGGCCATTTTCTGTATATGTGGTGCTGGGGAATCGAACCCAGGGCCTCATGTATATGAGGCAGGCACTCTTGCCACTAGGCCATATCCCCAGCCCCTTAATCTCAATATTTGAAGCAGGGAAATTATGGCAGAGAAGGCATGAATATGTCTGAGAAAAGTACATACAAGCAGCATGGGAAAGATTTAAATCCAGGTAGACTGAATCCAGAAACTATTATATGTACCCAATTGAGTCCAAAATTAATTAGAAATCAATCATCAGAATATGTAGATGTTTTCTCCACTTTATGCTTGTTTTGAGGCTGATACATTTGATGCCAATTGGGACCATGGGAAGGAGCAAGAATAGAAAAATCTTGGGACCATATGGAAAGATTTGCATTTCATTTTCCCAATTATATGCACACAATCTATGTCCATGCTAGTCTTTCGGCGGTCCATTACAAATACTTTGACTCTAGATTGGACGTATACTTTCCTGACTTGTATTTATACACATAGTGATGTTTTGAAAAAGAACATACTTGTGAACTGAAAGAACAAGGAAAATAGAAAATACTACAAGGAATTAAGTTGATAAGCTTGATTTTCTGAAACAAAATTGGTGTCTTTCATATGGACATAACTTCCTTGCTTCTTCTTATACAAACAACCACTTGACTTCTTCAACTTCATCCTCAAGTAAATGGTAGTGTCATAATAACCACACATCTTTGGATCTGTTTTAGATTTATTTTAAATAGAATATAGGCATATGATTATACTGTCCAGATCCTGAATATGTTTTTAAATGGCTCATTATAACCCATTATAAATCTTTCATACTCCTTAAGAAGAACAACAAATGGCTAAATTCCAGGCCCCAAAGTAGCTTTTTTCCTACCTCCCTGTGCTTTAAGAGAGTAACAGAAGCTTTGGCTTGCCATGAAAGCTGACTGATCTAACAAATACGATTTTATTTTAAATAAAATGTTTTGAAGCTAGGTGTTGGTGGCTCGTGCTTATAAGCCTAGCTACAGAGATACGAGGATTGTGGTTCAAAGCCAACCCAGACAGAAGTCCTTAAGACACTTACTTATACATCTGTGAGACTCTTATATCCAATAAACTACTCAGAAGAACCTGGAAGTCACACTATGGCTCAAGTGGTAGAGCACTAGCCTTGAGCACAAATAGGCTCAGGGACAGCGCCTAGGCCTTTAGTTCAAGCCCCAGGACCATCCCCGGCAGGAAAGTCTAGGGAGACTCTTATCTCCAATTAAGCACTAAAAAGCTATATAGTTGTCTTAGCAGAATCATGTAAGCTGTTTTGGTTTTTCAGTTGTTTGGTAATTCATTTTTTTTCCAGGGTTAGGGGAAAGAACCTATTAAACTTACTTCATTCCCAGGTCCAGGGAGCAGAAGGTTATTAACAAAGGGAGATTCTTGAGTTAAAGAAGTCTTTCATATTAAGAAGTGATGTGATGGCATGCAATGATGGCCCTGTCTTCCACTCTTCCTCAGAGAGAGATAAGGAAATGCTTCCCACTACCCAATTGTGTCACAAGCTGTCGCCTTTCCAAACAGGCTTTTAAGCCTCACGTCACCCCTTTAATTGCCTGTCTTCCCAGGAACTTTCCAAGTCCTCTAGGGCTTCAGATCTTGTAGACTTTTTCCAGATAAAGAGCTCTGTAGATTGCAAATTAATGACGGAAAACCAAAACCAAACCATCTGTACACATTTCATCCCCCGAGTGGACAGAGGCTGCAATACAGCTCCACCACTGAGAGATAGCTATGGGCTCACCAGCCAGGCCAGGGACGTCCATGTGCAGAAGTTCATGCCCCCTGGTGACATACCTCATAGAGGTCGATCATGACATTGCCCTCAGGGCCTCTGCTGCTCTGGACATTCTCCAAGGCCAGGGTGAAGTAGACACCACGCGTGTCGGAGATGTAGAGATTGTAGGTGTCATTTTGGTTCCATTCTTGGACGGCGGCAAACACTTGGTTCTCATCTGTGCTGATGACATGCATGTCCTGCGTAGAGACACAGGAAGTGAGGAAGGAAGAGGCATTTCATATGTTAATCTGGCCTGTACCTAACGCCGGTAGAATGTAATAGATTGAGACACTGGGATGCAAGGCAGAGAATTTCCTTTTGCACAGATAAGAAATAATAATTAACTAGCTAAATACTAATCATGTATTTTCTTTGTCATGTGTAAGGTCAGAAAATAGGGTCATGACAAAATAGGACAGGGAGATATTTAGTAGCTCAGTTATAATTTAATTGTTTCATTAGATAATTTGAACAATACTTTCTTAAATAGAGATGACTTGAGAGAACCAATCATGCTGATGCACTTTCAAGTTCAGACAGGGTTCTTGCTCAGAGGCTTTCTCTATGGAGCAAACATGAAGATAATCTGAAGATAAAAAGGAAACAAATAAGGCCCAAAGTATCTTACCATGGCATAGATATTACCTAAAAACAAGGTAGACATAGAAAACCTCAGGCCTCTCTTCCTGAATCGATGTAGTCATGTAAGTAAGATTCCTAGATGAAAACTGCATGTACATTTAAGTTTGGAAAACATTGCCCAATGGTTCAGCAACCTCTGGAGGGCTTACAGGAGTAAAGTGATCGCCAGAGAACTCACTAACATAATGACTTAACTGCTGCTAATCGACGTTGTTTATTCTGAGAAGCCCTGCATGAAATCTTAAATAAAAGAGGGAGAAAACCAGTCTTCATACTAACATTTCCAGTGGTCTTGGAAGACAGGAAAAAAATGAGGGGAACATGGAGGTAGTGCATACTCCTCTTGAGATGAGAATTCCTAATCTTTTCTTCCCTATTGAGAACTCTAGAGAAGTAGAGTTTAATACAGATTTCATCCCAACTCTCTGATCAAGGCTTACTATATTCTTTAGAGGACTGCTGTTGAAATGTTTTCAGTTGTCTTTTGTTCTTTGGCCTGAGCACCAAAAACTGTACAATATATCTTCAAAGAAGAAACAACAAGACAAATTTTTTTAAAAGCGTCCCCCTCCAATAGAGTTGCACATAATCACAATGTAGACAGATTCCCGGCTGTTATGCAGCTGACTATGCACATCATCACTGGTGGAACAGGCTCTCCCCTTGAGGAGTTTCAAGAGGTTCGCCAATCTGCCTTGACAACAATTCCAGTGTTGAAAATTGTCCTAACTGTAAATCTAAATTTTTCATTGTACCTTCAGTTCAGATCTTAGTTTTATTATTTATCCATGAGACAGGAATTCTGTCTGTGCTTAAAATTTCTACCTGGTTCCTCCCTTCCCTGCACCATGAAGTAGTGAATATAAAATCAAATGTTTTTATCTAGGTCACTTGAAGAAATAATCACATGATGATAACAATAGATCTCTCCATAAGGATGGGAAAGGGAATAACTCTCCTCTTCTTTCTATAACTTAATTTCATTAAATGGATTTTTTTAAATGACGTTGGTCATAAATACTTTAACTAAAGTATTCACATATTCAAATACCACTCTTTTACCCCTGCTCACCTAATTCTACTAGGAAGTAGAATTCTAGGCTCTTGTACCAAGAAGAAGCATAATTATAGGCTCATGCCTATAATCCTAGCTACTCAGGAGGCTGTGATCTGAGGATCATGGTTCAAGGCCAACCTGAGCAGGAGAGTCCATGAGACTCTTATCTCCAATAAACTACTCAGAAAAAGCTGAAAGTGGCACTGTGATTTAAAGTGGTAGACTACTAGCCTTGAGTGAAAAAGCTCAGGGACAGTGCCCAGGCCCTGAGTTCAAGCCCCACAACCGACAAAGAAAAAAAAGACAGGGGAGTGTATTCTTTCTCTTTTATTGATTTATACATTTGTACACTAAGATGGGATGCTTTGTTTGAAATAAGGTTTAATTAGATAGGCCACTCTGGCTCCACTGGAATGCTGAGATTACAGTTGTGTGCCACCACACCTGGGGATGAAATGCTGAATTAATACTGAATTAAAGGGTGTTAATTTTCTTACGGGGTATCTTCCATATGCCAAAGAGCTACTATTACTCTCTAGAGAAAGATTTGATCACAGGGCTAAATTTTTACAGAACATTACTTAAGACATTTTATTCTGTGTAAGTGCATATCTGAAAAAGTATTTTTGTGAGTGAGCTCCTATTATACAAAACAATGAGGAGAAGGCAAATTGATCAATCATCTACCCAAGGTTTCAAACCAAGTTAAGTGACAGATGAGGGTCCAAATTTGAATCCCTTTGTCTTGAATCAAGGTAGCTTCAT
The DNA here is from genome assembly GCF_023159225.1 of Perognathus longimembris pacificus. NCBI lineage: Eukaryota > Metazoa > Chordata > Mammalia > Rodentia > Heteromyidae > Perognathus > Perognathus longimembris. The sequence goes on along the minus strand of NC_063162.1, from coordinate 17,792,269 downwards.
ACCACCTGCATTCTTCTGCACATCTATCTTCCACCTTGGAGACAACTGAATCTATACTAATAATAATATTACCTTGCTTTTATAGAGTATCTGTCCTCCAAAATGCTCCAAGCACTTTCATATGGATTGCCTCATTTATCTCACTTGAGCAGCTCAGAATGAGACCCAAGTAAGTTACGAGAAAGAAAACTGCCACTCTGTGTCTGTCTGCAGGATTTGGAAAACATCTGGGCATACACATTGCTCAAAATCATTTGATACATGATGGAATAGACTCTGAGGTGTTCATCAGCTTCCCACAGATCATCTGTCTGTATTGATAATTTTGTATGGCCCATGAATGATGATGTGACTCTCCAGATGGCCCTGAGCAGAAAGGGGGGAAAAAAGATTCCCTACTCCTAGTATATTGTTGAATGTGTTAGCGGCACTATTAAAATTCAGCTCTCTCTGTCCATGACTTTTTCTTTACTATTATATTAGTAATTAGTTTTTAACACAGGTCAGGGGAAGTCAAGTCTTTCAAGAAGTGACCTAATGGCAGTTGATGATTAGACAAAATGAGCTGCTTTGTCTCCATGCCTTCATTCAGCACAGAGCCTTGTTCTTTTCAAGGTGCAGCAAGCAGGCTCTGAGAGAAGGCTATGGAAAGAATGCATGCACTTTTTCTGAGGCTCACGCGGTCCTCTCTGCAGGTGTAATGGGACTGTAATGAAGCATCTCATTGCTTTCTATAAAACACACCCACCTAGACCAAATAATTTACTCATTTGGCATGCTAGTTCCCATTTTTGTGGTAACAAGCTAGATTAATCGCTGCATTCATTCTGCTTTCAGAGCTCAAGTGAGGCTGAGTCAAAGGAACATGCTCTTTGGGGAACAGAAAGGGGAGGGACAGATAGCAGATTCAGGTTCAAAGTAGAACTTGGCCTTCCAGATTGTCTAGATACCACAGGGGACAGCTTTCAGCAACCATCTGATCTTTGAGATGATTGTAAATAAGGAAAGTGAAGTGCCCAACTCCCATACCTCCAGGACACTTCCACAAGAACTGCTCTGATTTTAAACTACTAGTTACCATCCTCACTAAGCATGAGGATGCGATGATACTGCTGTTTCAGGACTTAGTTTCACTTACTCTCGAACCAGAGGATCACATGGCATGGAATACTTCTTGTTTTGAAATGTACATTTTGCGAATCAAATGCTTCATTTTTTTTCTCAAAGACATCAAAATTTATTTCAGTACTCAGGGTAGGAAGCAACTCTGTGTTACTTACTGGGCTAATATACCCATCTCCCTCAGGAGAGAATCCTAGGAGATAATCACAGGTGGTTTTTATTTTTTCAATAATACTTAGTTTTCATCTTACATTTATGGAGTGCATCTAATTCTCATGTAAGGTAAAATATCAGTGTTGGTAAATCTTATCTTACTGAGGAAAAGAAAAAATATGCAAATCAAGCATAGGAACTTAAATGTACAGACTCTCACAGACATGGTTCTGTATAATTACCATAGTTGCTAGTCTTTAAAAAGCTGAAAACAATAATAACCATTAGCATGGATATAGTGGTTTTGAGTGAATAGAATCATTCAATGTGTGATATTACCTCTACTGGGCTATGATCTATAGACATCATCCTTCACTGATAGGGTATGGGGTAGCGTGTTGGTCCAATTAGGGAATTCTACTTGGATAAACTGGAAAAATTTTCTATTACCATCTCACCTGAGAGCATCCCTGATATGCCCTATGCTATGCCTGTAATATAATCTCCTGAGACTCACATAGCTATTGTTAGTCCAAGATGGCACACTACAAAGGCAACTGTAAAAACACAAGAGAAAGAGACAAGAACACTCATGTCTTTACCTCTTGCACACACACACTCTCTTGTTCTGAGGTTAAGCCACAACAGATGAAGAAAACCTGGCCACTGAAATTTCCAAGGATCCGGTATTGTCAGACTTCAGACCGCTAGGTGGCGCTCCATATTAACCGAGTGTTCCACTCCTGGCAAGACAGCCTGGAGTTGTCAGCGACTGAGGGTCTTTAACTGTTGTTAAAGTTCTGCAGGTCTGTGCCTCAGAACTGCAAGGACAGTCTCACTGAGAAAGAAAGCAGAAGTTCCTGCCACGTGGCTGTAACACCTGGCAGTCAGCAAGGGCAACATGGTGGGCTGGGCCCCACCTGTTGACTGTAGACCAGGTGGCCAACACGTTTTTAATTGCCTTGATAAAAGTTCTTTAGAAAGAAAATCCTTGAAAATGCTTAATATGAAAAGGCAAAGTTTTCAATACTGCATACTGAAAAGCAAACCACATTGCTTCCTAATTCAGTCAGATGCTATAGCTTCTATTTCAGAGTGTGAGGGACCAAAAGGCAGAGAGAAAGAGAGCAATGAGGCAGGCAAAAACAGTGAACAAAAGGCAACTGCAACTTATGAAGCACAGATGGGTAGAGATAAGCATAAGCGATAATCCTGGGAGACCAACCAGGTCCCTGGAAATCTGGTGGAAGCAGGACTATGTGAACTGGAGGAAAGAAGTGAAATGAGAAAGAAGCACTCAGGGCATACCTTGGGCAAAGCATATTTCGGAAGCTTCATTTGGGCAAAGGCATTCCTTCGGTAGGACACGTAGTAATGGGGTCTTCCTCCAGATGTCAGCTGGATCAGAAAAACAAGGTTGTGAGGAGAGCTGCGAAAATGATTAAGGGTCACAGAACAGTCTACTAAATAGAAGAGACCAATCACCACACAGCAGCATAAATGCCCAGTGTGAAGAATTGGCATTTAGCTCTGAAACCACATGTACACTGTATATGCATGAGTGAAGGTCAACACTGGACCTACTGGACAAAAGAACAATTCCTTAACTGATGTTGTGGTTCAGTTATTCCCAGAGCTGTGTGTTTTCCCCAGTGAGATGCAGAAGCCTCCAGGTTCATGGACTCTCTGTCCATTAGCAGCCCAGCTCTCCAGCTCCAAACAAACAGGTTCTTGGGCTGTGTAAGAAGGAAATGGTGCAAGCCGCACAAGAAGGGGAACTTTGTATCTGTGGACACTGAATTCCAGTGTGATAGTGTCACATACATGGCTATTAGCATGTGTCCTCCAACAAAAGATGGCAGTGAAAAAGCCAAGCCAAGATTGTGGTCTAAATGTACTCCAAGTTTGTATCTTTCAGGTGGAAAGACTGGCCCAGATTTCTATACGATATACAGGTGCAAGAATCCTAGTAGGCTGAGGAAAAGATCACGGGGTGCTTCCCACTTGGGTACAAGCACTGTGCTGGGAGCAATGTTGAATGTGTCCCTGCCAATCCCCTCCTTGGTATTGTCTTAAAAGCTGTGTGAGGAACTTGAGTTTGATTGAAGCCAGGTGGAGTTTGTGTCCTCACCATATCAATGTTTGGGGTGAATGTACATCAGACACTTGGGGTTGTGACTGGCATGTGCCATCTCCATTGCTATAAAGCTCACAGTGGATGGGGTGGCATAGAAGAAATACGTGAAATTCTAAATGTAGAACCCACAGATGTGGATTTTTAAACTGTGGACAGGAACCCGAAAGTTTCTATCAGCAGTTTCTCTCTCTCAGTACTCCTGGGAGCAGCATTGATAGAGAAATGAATTAGACAGCAGTGGTATGTGTAAGCCATATTAATGTATATTGAAATTACAGAAGGATTCATTTCTCTGAAGAAGAGGAAAATGGTGTATGCAAAGTCATTTGTGAACCATCTTTAAAACAGGCTAATGTTGGTGTTGTGAGCATTTGGAAATATTACTTTCTGAAAGCATAGAATTAGATCTTCAAAATTATTTTGTCCAAATAAAAATATTAGTGTCTACAAGGTGTCTAGAATGTGTCGTGATTGTAGCAAGACTGAAGGATCATTTTTCAAATTGTGCTACAATTTAAATGTGTATATGTGTATAAACACACAAACATAGTTCAGTTATTTAGCAATTCTAGCTTTGCCACTTATAACACAAAAAACACTTATAACACAAAAAGCAATAACAGAACTTCTAAATGCATTGTCCACATCAGCCTAAAATCGTTTCGCAGAGGCTGAATAAAAGCAATGGGACTCCCTGTCTCTTCTAACAACACATGAAATCTCAGCTTCTCAAAGTGTTTCTTGTTCCTTTAGGAGGTGACAAGCCAGGCAGAACACAGCTGAAAGTTTCTCTTTCTTTCAAACACAGTCAGCACCTGACAATAACAGCTGATTACTCTTACTCTGTCTTCTGTCTCCCTTCCACCTCCAGCCACTGCATTGTACAGTGTGCAGCTCTTTATGCCTTTTCTTTTACTTTGTAGGTGGCTCTTGGGAGGGAAAAGATTAACTGGCCATACTTCTGATAAGAAGAGACTGACATATCTGCTTAGTCCCTTTGAGGACTGAGGAGCTTCTTTGCAAAGTAGATCTTTGGAAAACAGATGAAGGAGACAAATAAAACTGTGCATCATCCTGCAGATAATCTTCCTGCTCTAAACAGCACCTTTGTGACTTGTTGATAAGGTTCTGCAGATATTGCAGAAAGATCTAATTCATATTCTATGAGTATACAAGCATCTATACTCAGTGGTGGTTCTTTGCCTTCTTTCCCCCTCACTCCTCACTCCTTTTCTCCCTTCTTCCTTCCTTCCCTCCCTCCTCTTTCTTTTCTTTTCCTTTCTTCCTTCCTTGTTTCCCTCCCTCTCTTGTTTAATTCTTCCTTCTCCCTTTCCTTCTTTTTTCCATCTATTTTTACTCTTAAGGGCACATGAGTAGAGAAGGCTGCAGAAGGGAAAGAATCAAGAAACAGAAATGCCTCTGAGACAGTCAATAGGAGTGGATGTCTCATACCTGGACAAATACATAATCATCTTGGACAATCAAGGAGTCTGGGTCAATGTAGCCTGGAAAAGGTTTATTCTTGTTGGCATCTGTGCAATTCTGCATTCGACATGTTAGATATTGTGAATCTGAAAAAAAGGGGGAAGGAATGGGGGGAAATGCACATTACTTTAGAGTTTGAAGGGATATTCTACCTTTCCTTTGCTGCCTCCAATACTTACACAAACCTCACAATCTTTATGTATTCCATTTTATACTTATTATTACTGATATTTATAATGATAATAATTATTATCCCCGTATTGTCAATTCCCTTTCTGTTCTTACCATTAAGTCTTACCAGTCTGGAGATGTAATGGTAACTCACACACACATACACACTCAGCCTCCATTGCTGGAGATACTGAATGTGTGCTTTCGTAATGAGATGATGGAAGTCCTTACCTAAAATGGTTTTCGCCTCATTGCATGCATTCAACACCTTCCACTGTCCACACTCCGTCCTCCTTCCGCCTCCCAAGAGCATCTCCTTAACTCTTGTGATAATTCTCATCCGATCTACTTTATGTTTAGGAACTCGGCCAAACTTTCCACAATAGCTGAGACTTTCAATTCGCGTTCTCTTCACCTAAAATGGTTCTTCCTAGACTGTTACCATACAATCTCTCAATTTCAGGTCACTGATATTTCTGAGGATCATCCAGAATTAATCTCCAGCATACAATACCCTGTTAGCTCCTACCAGAGAATTTATCTCAACATGGCAATATTATGGTAGTTATGTATTTATGTGATATATATATATATATATATATATATATCCATCTATCCTCTGGAGAATTAGAATATAATGCATGTAGTCTTCAGGAAAATAGACGCCTGTAGTTCTTTATTTTTGTCCCCTTTCTCTCTCTCTGATGCACTCTGTCTAGTTTTTAATATCTATCCTGGCACATAGGTAGTAAATACAATTCTGCTGGACCACATATGTTTATTTGAATATATATTTGTAAATTAATCTATTTTACTTGTGATTGATGCTTAAGGAGTAGGTACAGCAAGAGATGAGAAACTTGAAGAGATAAGCAGGGGATAACTACTAACACAAAGTGTGAATAGGTAACAATGTGCCACGAGGGATATAGGATTCAATGAAGATGTCTCTTAAGGTAATTAGCATGTCAGCACTTCCAGGGAGTATCTGTGCAGGAAACCTTGGGTAGCTCTGAGTTCGTTCCAAAAATGTTCCAGGGGTGGCGAATGTGGCTCAGTGGTAAGGTGCTTGCCTAGCAAGCATGAAGCCCGGGATTCTGTTCCTCAGTACCACATAGACAGAAAAAGGCAGAAGTGGAACTGTGGTTCAAGTGGTGGAGTGCTCGCCTTGAGCAAAAGAAGCTCAAGGATAGTGCCTAGGCCCTGAGTTCAAGCCCAAGGACTGGCAAAAAATAAAAATGTTCCAGGATGCAACAGGTGTCTGTTCCATCCATGACTGACTAATGCAGCTGATAGCGAACTCAGAATGCTAATAGAAGCATTCTACTCATCATTTTCAATTGCCCTTCAGCCTTCTGTGGGCATACATAAACATGGTACTTTTACATCCAAGTAAATAAAACTAACTCCAAAGTTGAACTACTGAAAGGTCCTCTGCGCATCCTTTCCCATCTCATTCCCTAGAATTCCTGCTGTTCCATTTTAAAGCATAACTCAAGATCTTTCTCCTTAAAAAAATAATTTCTGGGACTCATCTCTTCCCAGAGTGGTTATCTATGTGGGGCACAAACTCCTTACCTCACAATTTCACACTCCATTAGACCATTTTGCAGCTTTCTAAGTGACTTTATTGTTTCCATAGGTAGCTTAGGGACACAGGATCTATGTGTGAAAATCCATGAGATTCTTTTTTTTTTTTTTTTTTTTTGGCCAGTTCTGGGGCTTGGACTCAGGGCCTGAGCACTGTCCCTGGCTTCCTTTTGCTCAAGGCTAGCACTCTGCCACTTGAGCCACAGCGCCACTTCTGGCCATTTTCTGTATATGTGGTGCTGGGGAATCGAACCCAGGGCCTCATGTATACGAGGCAAGCTCTCTTGCCACTAGGCCATATCCCTAGCCCAATCCATGAGATTCTTATCTCTGATTAACCCCCAGAAAACTGGAAGTGGAGCTGTGGCTCCAAGTGGTAGAACACTAGTCTGGAGTGTAACAACAGGTCTGGGACAGTGCCTCTGCCCTGAGTTCAAGCTTCCCAGCAACAATGAAACAAAACCAAAACAAAATAAAAACAAAACCATGATGCATTTGTAAAGGAGAGTATGTGTGGCAAGGGAAGCAGAAGGGAAAGGGAGAAAGAAGAGTGGACAGTGGTGAATATTAAAGGGGGATTAATATTATATATAGGTATGCATTATATAAGTATGTATATAGGCATATAAATATACTACTATGAAACGTACCAGCATCTATTAGAAAGGGGTAAGGAAGAAGGATGGTAATAAAGAATGTATGTTGTAAATATCACAATGTAACCCCTTTGTACCATTTACTTATGCTACTACAAATGGAAAGCCAGGTGTATATACACAAATATAATCTTTATCAAATTAATAAAACAATTCCTTTATGAAGTAATTTGCTAAAATACGCATAATTAAAATGGTATGCTTTGATCTCAGTCTAATTTAAGAGAATGCTATGTAAGAAAATAACAACCTAGGGCTAGGAATGTGGCTTAGTGGTAGAGTGCTCGCCTAGCATGCATGGAGCTCCGGGTTCGATTCCTCAGCACCACATAAACAGAAAATAACAACCTATACAAGGTTTTACCCATTTGGATATTCACAAGTGTTTACTAATCACTAAAAATGAGAGAAGAAAATAGGCAACAGCAGAGGAATAACTAAGCTGTGGAACATGCCCCATTAGGTCCTGACACCCCGCTTCTATGAGGAAATGTTTAAAGTTTACAACATAAAAACAGGTTACTGATTAGTGATCTTATACCAATTCCTTAGTTTTGAATTCCTTAGTTTAATTCCTTAGTTTTGAAATACATATCTTGATCACAAAATATTAACACTAGGAAAAATTGGTGAAGAGCACATATCAACATACATATCTCAGTAAATTTCTGGCCTATGTAAAATTGTTCCCAATAAAACTATTGAAATGTAGGTTACCAAAATACTGCATTGTGAATCTGCCATTTTTCAAAATCTATCATCTACCTATTATCTATCTATCTACCTACCTATCTATTGATACACCCATACATATCTATAGCTATCTATACCAATCAATAAGCATCTATATCTATTTATATGTATCTATAGATATCAATATATGTGTGCCAAATAGGAAAAACATATAAAATATGTATGCATATGCATGAGATGCCAACATTAGAGGTAAGGCCATAATGTGAGATGAAAGTTTGATAAGCTGTGAACAGATCTCTGGTCTAGCATGTCTCAGCCGGGTAAATGGAGGCAGTGACCAGGAGCCACGAGATGGGTTGTGTCTATCTGCTCTGCACATTTTGTTTTTCTCCAGCCTCTTTATTGACTACTGTGGTTGTACCTGTACAATATGCCTGTCTTTGGGCTGAGCATTACCAGGTACACAAGAAAAGGCCTTGGAAGCACTCTTCAATCCCATTCTTGTTGAGAACAGCTAAAGTGATATTTAGAAGCTGAAGGATAAATGCTCCATTTTGAGCTGCCTGTCTGAGGAAGTGTCCCTGGTTCGTTCCCCTTCTCTCCTGGTAATGGAAATAGAAAGATATTGGCGGCAGTTCATAATGAGGGACCAATCGCTCGCATTCCCCAGGGGTTTGCCATAATAGCATGATGTATGATGAGCTCTTTCCATATTCAGTTCTGCTGAGTGCATGATGCGATTCCATAGGACGGGTCTTGTAATTTGGCATTAATTAATGTCAATTAATGTATGCAACTGCTAGACGTTAGAACTAATTTCATTACTTTCCCTACACAGATGTTTTCCTTGCCACAGGTAATTAGGACACGGTGCTACTCTTCTCAAGCATTTTTCACTCCAGGCAACAGCTGCCATGTGGGATCACGTGATCCCCATCCGCCCAAACCTGTGCAGCTACAGGGGAAAGAATCTTCCTTTACAAAGCCAGGCTTTGAATCTAGGAACCGATTAAGGGCAGACATACAAGCTTCTGACTTGGTATACTCAAGAAAATCACTCAGCCTCTCTACATTCTGATCCATGGCTTGGGAACAAATGATATTGAATAGAAGATCAAAGTGTTTAGACTATTGCCTGGCCCATACTGTATTGAATCTCTTGATAGCTGGAATTGTTATTCCCAGCCCACAAGGTGAATTTTTATATACCACAAAATCTATTCTCGCAGAGTCAACAGGTGTTTTGCAAAGGCGATGTGGGATAGGGGTCAGCAGGAGAAAGTCAGCAGCATGTGGAAATCACCTTTGTATTGAGTACTCAGCCACATTTGAACTCAGCACTGAGTACTTTTGCAGTCAGCACATGGTCCCATTTGCACAGGACTGAACAACCTAGAGCCTCTTTGCTTGTCAGTGCTTTCTTCCCCCCTTCTGTTGGATCCATCTCTTGGGTTCTAGCTCCATCTGCATCAGGTTGTTTGAGAAGTAAATCATGGATGGAGTTGGGCCTTAAACTCTTATAGTGAGGTTGAGTAGAATTTTAGGGCCAAAAGGTTGTGTGAAATCAAAGGATCACTTTAAGATCTAACATGTCTTTACCACATTTCACTTTGTTTTGTTCACTTTCCTTCTCCACAAAACAAAGCCCTGTGATGTTGCTAGGCAAGTTTGTATCCTTGGGTCTTTTGCTATTTGTAATTGGTACACTTATTCCTGGACCATGCCCTATGCTCAGTCAGAGAGTTCTGTTTTTAGAACTGCCTTGTCCTCTCCTGTTAGTCGGTGCAAATTCTTTCTGGGCCTCGGGTGAAGATTTTTCTGGAGGATCAAGCAGATTTCTCCTTTCTCAGAATGTGTACATGGTCAGTCACAGCAGAATTAACCTCCAAGATAATCAGAGCAGCCCCTCCTCTAGGTCAGGAACGGTGCTAAGGAGAGTACATTTTTTGCTTTGTTTTGTTTTTCTCTTTTACACTTTGTAAAAAAAGAAGTCCAGAAAAAGATTACATTTTATATGTGAAGAAACCTCAAGTTCTTAGGGATGACATTTGTGCAAGCTCATACCTTCGTAAATGGCATAGGAAAATGTGTTACAAGCCTCAAATATGTATTACAAGCCTCAAAAAACTCTATCTGTTCGCTCTGTTAAGAAATACTTATGCAGCACCAAATATTTTAATACATCTTTATGTTGCAGAAGTTTAACTATAAGGACAACTATAAACTGTGCAATCAAGCACTTTGAAACATGTTTCAGGGCTAGGGATATGGCCTAATGGCAAGAGTGCTTGCCTCGCATACATGAAGCCCTGGGTTCAATTCCCCAGCACCACAAAAATAGAAAACGGCCAGAAGTGGCGCTGTGGCTCAAGTGGCAAAGTGCTGAGCACAACGAAGCCTGGGATAGTGCTCAGGCCCTGAGTCCAAGGCCCAGGACTGGCCAAAAAAACAAACAAAAAGAAACATGTTTCCATCCACCATTCATTTTCAACTTTCAAGAACGATAGCATCTGCTTCTCACTTTTTCTTTCAGTCTTTCATCAACTGATTATTTTGGAAGCAATATTATTGTCCTCACCCACTGTGTGCATGTGCACAGGTATCCCCATGTAGCAATGTGCTGATATTCCCATGTACCTCATTCTGTCACCATCCCTCAACTCCTCTGTGGAACAAGCCAGCTGGTAACTGAGAGCTGCAAAAGCAAGCCTCTACCCTCCACCCTTGGCTCCTGAACTTCTGTATGGAAATTAAGACCTTCCATAAACATTATAAAGTTTAAGTCTTCTCCTTTGGCACCATGAGCTTGTGATGTGACAAGCTCAAAATTACTTTCTATTTTTAAAATCTGTTGGTTTGTGACCAGTGTAACTTATTAACTAGTGTCTTTTATTACTGACCTTTGGGCTTTTGAAAGGGCCAGGATGAAGATGAGGAGACAAGAAAGGAAAAATAGACAGGTTGGAGAAGATCCTGGGATCATAAAACTTCTGCCAAAAATGAGACTAGGGGTAGCATATGTGGGAAAGAACTAAAATCATACAACATGAATGGAAATATAGAAAAGCTGATGACAACTTAGGGTGCTGAGTACATCCTACGGTACATGTGAGGGCACTGGTAAGAGACCAGCAGCCTCAGACCCAGGTATAGGTATTCTCCTCTGTGCTGGAAGTTCTACTGAGATGCTGCAATTGGTTTACATTGCGTCACACCCAACTTATGCGTTAGAATACTCCTGAGGAGAAAGACTGTATCTTACTCAGTCTGCATCCTGCATGCACTCTATTCTCCTTTCATTTTCCTTCTGCATGTGCACACACATTAATTATATAAGTGCACCACCCATTTGTTTATGATCTGCCCCAAGTAGAAGATCTGAACTCTAGACTCGGTCTTTTACACATGGGTAATAGAGAATTTGGCATGATGAAGGTGTCCAATAAGGTTTATCAAAGGAATATGTAAGCAATCAAACCTGCCTTTAAATATGAACTCTGAGACAAAATGGGAAAAACAATCATTGTAAGCCTTGCTTTCCTTGTCATTAAAATGAGGGAAATAACAATAGTAGCTATCTCCAAGGCCAGTTGTAAATGACGCAGCTAAAAATTTGCCAGGGCAGCAGCACGGGGAAAATAATAGAAATGCAGTACCTGATATGAGCATCATTGTTGCTTTGGGCCAAAGGAGATTCATGAGTAAATATCACATTTTTATTTCTAACACGAGAATTGAAAACATTTGGTATTTCCTAGAGACTTAGAAATTATTGCCTATAAATGCTCAGACACTGTTGTCATCAGTACCTTGAGAGATCAGGAGTATTCTCTGAAAATATAGACAACTGTGCTAAGCCACAAGGGATGGACAGTTTTCTCTGCTCTATGTTCACTGTCATCCTCAGAGGAGGGCCTGGATCCCCTCACACAGACCACTCAGGAGGGGGAGACAGGATGCTGAGTGATGACCAAGAATCTGAAATGAAGGCTGCCTACTTGAGCCTGTTGGACACTGTCATTTTCAGGCTTTCCCTTCTGCGTGGGGAGGAACGTGCTATCTCATTTCAGACTTTTCTCGCTGTTTTTCACAGCTACCTTTAGGTCCCAAAATCCAAAGAGGCCAAGATATAGTCTCTCATGATTGAAATCAAGAGACTTTAGCAAAGTGGGAAAATGGGTCAGATGGACAGCTGGAGAGAATGGCATAGATCTGGCTGAGCATCTCAACCTGGTGATCAACTGAGGACCGAAGACAGGTGACAATAATTTTGTGCAGTGCTGGGAAGACCACAAATGGAGACCTTTAACTCTTTAACTCCTTCCAAGGTTCTTCCCTAGAAGCTATGAACAAATGGACTCAAAGAGAAGCTTAATAAAATTTTGGGGGATCCAATAATGCCAACTGACACCTGGGTTGGAACTATGGCTGTAGCAAAGGTCAAGATGGATACTCCTTTATGATCTGTCTAAAATGCCAAGTGTCCATCTTCTCCAACATATTGGAATCATTTCATATCTCCTGAAGCTTATAGAAGAAGAAGCCAAATTAATAAAGTAGAACAACTAATAGTCCAAGTTTTCTCTTAAACACAGATTAACACAGTGAGTGTCATACCATGCTTTATTACTTAGCAGATGGTTTATGTTTAAAAGCTTTTATAAACTCCAAGATTGCTGAGGGCTTGCAAACAACACAATAATCTTCACATTGCAGGACATTGTATCCTTATAACTAGTTTATGAGAAAAGAAGACGTCCTAGAAAATTTAAAATACAGGTGTGTGTATATTTGTATGTCTATTTTCTGTGTATGTATGGGACTGTGTGTAGTACATATCTGTGTCTAAGCAGGTATGCATACGTGTATGTGTGTATATATAGTTTTCATGTGTCTGTGTGGAATATTTGTGTGTCTATGTGTGAATATGCATGTTTGTGAGTAAATGTGTCCATATCTATGTGTATTTGGGTGTGTTTATGTGTATATATGTGTATGTGTGTGTCTTTTTGTGAATATGTGTATGTATGTGTATGAAATACATGGTTCTTACTCTCATAGGCTGCTTTTATAGACTGGTTGAAAGGAAAAGCTATGACCAAATAAATGCATAAGTAGAATTTAAAATTTTCAATTGATATGAAAGTACAAGAGAAGCAGTCATACAGTCAGATGAAAACAAAAGAAGAAATCAGTATACACTGGGAATTCAAGGAAATCTTCCTCAGAAACAACTGTCTAGCCATGGGTGTTACAGCATCCAAGATAACCAAGTGCACACACTGGGATGGAAACAGGAAGAGAGCATTCCCAGGAAGAGGAAGGGACAAGAACCATATTCAACATGTGTAAAATGATTCCTCCTATGATTAGGAATTGGATTTGACTTTCCAACTGATGTATTTGACTATTGTGTACCCTTTATTTGATCAGAGTTTCTCTTTTTGGTATAAAAATACTCAGCTACTCAGGAGGCAGAGTCCAGGAGGATCACTACTTGAGGCCAGCCTAGGCAAAATACGAGACCCTCATCTCATCAAACAAAGCTGGGGGTAGGGGCCATGTGCTTGTCATTCTAACTACATGGAAAGCATAAATAGGAGGATCGCTGTCCAGACTTGCCTCTGTAATTAACATAAAGCCATCTGAAAAATAGGGACTGAGGTTGTAGGAGTGTGGTATAGCACCTGCCTCGCAATCGCAAAGTCAGGAGTTCATGACCCAGGACCACCATCAAGAAAACAAAACAAAACAAAACAGAAAAGTAGTTGCTGTTGGTAATTTATTTGTACTGACTGACCTTTCCCTTTACAACACTCAGAAGTTCTGCTACGGTGCACTTGTAGGACTGGTTTCTTCACCACCTTCCACAATATTCAAACAGCTTCCTTTGATCTAGGTATCAACTATCCTTGTTCCACATAGAAAACCGGATGGGAAGGATGGAGGATAGGAGGTTGAAAGAGATTCCCAGTTCTCACCAGAGACAGAATTAATGTGATACATAGTGATGTCAAGTTGTAAGTTTCATTTTTATTTTATCCCAATATGTAATGTACTGCTGGTTTGAGATTCATTTCACAGAGTTTTGGGAAGTCATTTTCACAGTTGGCTAAAGGACCAAGTCTTGTTTTCCCCAGTGAAAGAGATTATTCCTTGGGAAAGTCATTACAAGGTTACTTACTCATGCAAATACACACTGAGACCACTAACTGTCCCCTGTCCCTTGTGTCCACTTGCACGGATCACCAGCAGCACAGAAACATTCACGTCACTGGCTGGGACTTCAGTATTAGAAGTAGGAGGGAGGGGCAGTTATGGCTAAACATGGTACGGCAGGCTTCCTTACACCATATGTGTTTACAGATGAGCATGGATGCAGAACCAAGTGTACATATCGGGTCTTTTGTGAAGCATTCTGAGAGAAGCTGGACTCTTGCCCTCCATAACCAAACACACACAAATGGGACACTCAATTTTAGGGCATTAGCAAATTTCTCGTATCCATCCATTAGTCTTTTAGAGCTCCTCTGACCCTGTGGCTACAGACTGTCCTTAATTATGAAGGCCAGATTCATTGACTCATCTAGTGTTAAATATTTTAGGTTCTGAGTTACCTGTTAAATGTGGAACCAAGATTAATTAAGATACGGATTTCCATGAAGGTTTCAATCCAACACTTTGGTTTATATATTCTAACTGCATATTTTATACACATAGTCACATATGCGCTCATGCTATGTAAATCAATAGACTATAATGTATCCTTTTAGTATTTTACTGAACTGAGAGAATATGATATGCATATTGGATATATCCATACCCCAAACCACATGGAAATATTAAAACAAAAATTTTCCACAGTTGAACAAGGGAGCCAATAAGAAAGGCCACATCCAATAAATATGTTTAATTTTTTCCAATAATACTTGCTGTGAATGATGGCAATCAAGCCCTTTCTTTTCTGCTCACCTTCTAGGCAGAAAGAATAAAGCATAAAAGAATAGTATCTTTGTCACAGATGTAAACTATAAGACACACACATTCAAGAGTATAGTTGGTTTGAAAAATCTGTGCCAGTTATCAAACTTCACAGAATAAAAAATTTCCAGATTTAATATCCCTTTGAATTCAGGGACTTCAGTTGAAATACACATCAATTACAAACTGTAATCTAAGACATCTGAAATGAGATCAGGATGAACTTTGGAATAACATAAGCAGGTCAGTGTTTGCAACCCACCTTATGGAACAAGTCAAACAAGTCAGCAGGTGTGGTATTTTTTTTCTGTGTCAAATGTGTGAGAACCTTGGTTACAAAACTCTTGAACACAACAAAATAAAAATAAATTCCTTGCTCAAAAAATATCTGTGATGATGATGTTTTTATATATATGTATACACACATATAATTATACATATACCTTACAGGAAATGCAACCTGGAATATAAGCAATTGGTCCCCTATATTTGAATTCTGAACAAAACAACCATGAAGACATAAGAAAACAAGAACAAAGGACTACTTTAACCAGAGAATGGGAGGTGCTAATGTAAATATGGGAATTGGTGGAGCCTGACCAGTCTAGAGCATAATTGTACTTTACAGTCTTGCCAGCCACATTTGCTGAGTTTTTACCACTCTGATCACCCTGTGTTCTGTTCTTCCTCCTCCTTCTCTGACCCTGTTATCTGAAAACACGGTTATTGACTATCTTGGAGATAGATGGTAGAGTGTGGAATGGGGAGAAACAAAAAGAGACAGAGGGAAAAGGAAAAAGAAAGAGACAGAGTAAGGGACGGAAATGAGCTGTTACGGTGTTGACAATCTCATTTTTCCCCACCTGGAGACAGGGCCAGGTGTTTCACTGAGATCCTTTCTCAATTGATAGGTAGTTGGCTGTTTTTTTGTTGTTGTTTTTTTTCGGTTTTGTTTTGACATGGTTAACTTTTCAAATTAAATCCCTTTATTGAATTTTCACCAATGGATAGTTTCTGAAGATATATTGCCTTTGCAAAAACAAAAGTTAAATAAAACAGATAAAATTAGAGTTGCCTTAGTTCCTGCCATATCTGAGATTACATTTGGCATCATCATCTACCATCCCTTGTGCCTTTGGCAAGCAGAGGAATAGTGCAGGGTGTAAGAAAGGATTGAGGGCAGTCAAAGCCAGGCCTGGCTTTGAGAATGTGGGTTTATATACAAACCAGAGAGTAATGTTATCCCAAAAAAACTTGAGCATGAAAGTGATCTGAGCTGTTCCCAATTCCATCCTGAGTTTCCCAAAGGGAAAGGTGGTTAGACCGAAAACTCTCACATTAGCTTAATGTTGTGAGATTTTGCTACCCAAAGCAGGTTCCACAGATTTGTTAGAAATGGAGAATTTCAGGCCCTTAGTGAATCAAATTCACACCTCAGTAACATTCTTACACGGATTACATGCAGGTTAACGTGTGAGATGCAATGCTTTAAAATTTCCATGAAACATGGTCATTGAGGCAAGAGGGCTGGTCAGTGTGTGTTAAGGGCAGCATTTACAGACCAGTGTGGAGAAAACACTGCCACTGCATGACCACAGGAAAGGAATGTGCTATTTTGAACTGAATGGGAGGACAGAACAAAACCAAAACAAAAGAACACAGCTGGATGCAATCAGAGTAAGAAAGTTGTTTAGAATGAGAGTTAAGAAAAGCTTGCCTATGGGGCTGGGGATACGGCCTAGTGGCAAGAGTGCTTGCCTCATATACATGAGGCCCTGGGTTCAATTCCCCAGCACCACATATACAGAAAATGGCCAGAAGTGGCGCTGTGGCTCAAGTGGCAGAGTGCTAGCCTTGAGCAAAAAGAAGCCAGGGACAGTGCTCAGGCCCTGAGTCCAAGGCCCAGGACTGGCAAAAAAAAAAAAAAAAAAAAAGCTTGCCTAATAAGCGCATGCTGAACCTAAGGGCTAAACCAACTACAGCAATTAGTTACACTCCAGTGGCAGAAGAGGAGGGTGTCCTGGCTACAGGTGACAGGAAATATCAGCATTTTGTATGGCAAAACAGAGCCAGTGCACATCAAGAGTGGGAAGCAAGCCCAAAGCCCTGTAGGCAGGGAACAAGGAGAAGACAGAGCTAAGCCCAGTTGAATAAACAGGTACCACATTATCCTGGGGCTAAAGTCACAGTTCCTCCTTTGTTCTAACCCATTAGAAAATGGGACATCCAGGAAACTCAGGAAAAAGTTTTTCTACAGGATGTATAGTGAAACTCAACCTTGGAAACCAAGGTAACTCTTTTAATGCAGTACAATGGAGTAATCCGCTCCTGAGAGAGAGCCACCACAGACAGGGAAACGAAGTTTTCAACTCCTGAGTCCTTCTGGGTCAGGTACACTGCCTAGAACATCACAGAACACTGCCCAGCCTGGGAGTATGGGAGGAAGCTGATGGTGGCCTTGGATGGGAGTTTGTGTATACTTAAGAATATACTCAGGCAAAAAGAGTAAGTGAAACTTCTAGATATGGAAATCCCCCATGTGAAAGTGGGAGGAAAGATGATACCTGGAGAATTGATTTGCATGTGTGGTCTGGTATGCCCCCCCCCCTTTTATTTTGGCTCAGAAATGTAAAGCTTAGGTGTCTCTATCATTGTGTAGGGAAGAATAAAGGACAAGTATACAAGTAAAGCAAGTGGGGGATGAGAATTCGTTCCAATTGTGAGGGGTATTTTAGAGACAGGGGATGTGTTTTAAACTCAGTTACTACTCTCTAGTTCAATGTGGGCAACTCAAATGCCCCCATGGCTCTCTGATAATTGGGTAGTTCATCCTTTGTCTCTCCTTTACATCATACGACTTCTTTCTGTTCCTCTGTCTTTTCTCCCCACAGCCATGTTCTTCTAGGTCCCTTCTTTCCTCTACCTTAGTTCTGTATCTTAGACCTAGTGGTAGCACATCAATGTTTTAAATCTTCTGAGTTTCCTCAGGACCAAAGAAAGGAAAGGAAACTTAAATTGTTACTGCCCAGTATTTGTCAGCTTAGGCTAGATGCTGTATTTTATACATGTTGTCTCCTCTGATTCTCACCTCACTTGGCTTTGTCCTCTAGGTATGTATTTACTACATCTTTGCATCTGTTATTATTTGAACTTCTCTGTAATATGGGAATAACACCCTCCTGAATTAATGTGAGGACTCTTCATGATAAAGTGCCTTGTTTGATACTATGACTTGCACAGGGTAATTGCTAAATCCAGACAAACTGCCACAAGAGCTATAATTAAAGACAAAAAAACTGAGGACTAAATGGTTTATATCCGCTTTCCAAGGTGACACAAGTCTTTTAGAAACTCATAGATGAAATGAAGATCTGGATCTACCATTTACTCGCCTGGACATCATACACCTGAATCTCTACTCTATCCACAGAGCGCTGCCCTCCACTAACAAACCTAATTCAGGCTGATGAGAACCAGCAAGGGTGAGAGACGAGTCAGCTACTTCCCCTTTTGCTGCCTCTGATTGAAGACATACAAGATGCTTCTCTTTTCCTGTTCTTTCCAAGTATTTTGTGAATCTCTAAAAAAGAGAGTGCATTACTGCCTAAAGAGATATGGAAAACTGAGGAGACTGAGCAAAAATAAATCCAAACAAAGCAGCAGCAGCAGCAGCAGCAGCAATAACAACATACTTCAGAAATCAGGAGTTTGGGAATTTTCGTTACTTGGAAAGATAGCTATGTGTCTTAAATTATTGTCATTGAGACTGAACAGACCATTCTTGACTAATTGATAAGACTAATATCACTATGGAAACTGTGATACACTGAGTTACTTACGACCATCCACGGTTCTGGCTTCAAGATGCACAAGATCTGGTTCTTTGTTCGACCCCATCACAGACCTGAAAGAGGGAGAGACATAGCAAAGAACATCTACATTAATAACTTCACAGACATTTAATACCCACAAACCCCTGAAAACCACCATCTTGGAATATATTTATTCCGATGATGTATATATAGTGTGGCATCAACATTTCCATTTCAAATAAAAATGATAATGAAACTTTTATTTAATGAAGACCAAACTGAACTCTGGCAATGATATTGTGTATTATTAGCTCAGATCTGTGGTTAAGTCCCTTGTGACACACATGTATGTATTCCTGTAATAACTCTGCTGACAGTGTATTTAACTTTCAAGATTTATCTGGCAGATGCCAGGCATACTGCTTTAGTTGGCTGACATGAGCCATGAGCTACTTAGCAAACTGATTAAATTCAACTTTTCACTTGAAATTTGCAATAATCGCCACCTCTGACCTGTGATTTGTGAATGAACCAAGCGACTTCACCTGGTCAGAATGACCATTATTTACCTGTGGAACCAAGCTGACAAAAAAAAATGTAGTTGCCTCTCCAGCTCTGTCCTAAACCCATATGTATAAGCACAATGAAAGTCGAACTAACATTCCTTGGAGGCACAATTTCTATTGTACAACTATACAATGAGCTATGTGAAAGAGAAGTAATTATTCTGTTAAATAAGCAATATAGAATGACATCCTCTGTCTCTGAAATTTTAATACATAGTAAAGCTCAGGCTATCTGTACTTGAAACAAATATACCAGAATGTTTCTTGGTTACATTTCTATTTGGATGTTAGAGAAATGGCTCCAGACTCTTCCTTCTGCCTGTCTCCGGCCATTCAGCACAGTCATGCAGATCTCAAAAGCACACCTCATTATTAGAACTTTATGGGTTCCCAAGATGGTGGGTGACAAACTCTGTCTCCCTTCCTCCATCACCTCCCATGCTCAAAGATTCCTCTCTTCCTGAAATGCTACATCTACTTCCTCACCACTCAGAGAGCCCTGTAGGGTTTGGATTGTCATTCTGAAATGCTCTGCACTAGCTTGACCATAGTCTCTTGAATGCTTATTTTAAGACACATCTGAAGTTTGCTTCTGTGTAATATGCCCAATTTACAGTAAGGAAAGCATTTACTTAGATCAGAGGATATTTATTTAGATATCCTTGTAAGATGCTTATCACAATTTAATATGAGTAATTTCTTTCTGCAGTTCTCTAAGTGTGAAAGTGGTTCCTTCTTTGAACATGCACAATCACATGCACGTGTGTACACATGTGCACACACATGCACGCATGTGCGCGCACACACACACACACACACACACACACACACACCATGCAACAAATAGAGCTACTAAAAGAGCTTATGCTAAACACGTTGTATTCATACTTCTTGGTCTGATGTGAAAGAAAGATGCCCTCCCTCCAATTAAAAAAAAAAAGAGATTAAAAGAAAGGTGAAAAATGAGGAAAACGAGAGGAGAGCAAAAGAGTGTCATTACTCTATTTCTATCTCAAATACTTCCAACATTTTAGTTAGGATTTTAGAATTTGGTAATTAGTTTTTTATGTATTTTAAGATGAGATTGAAACCGCAATGAGCTTTTAATGGTCACTTGTAGAGTGAGATATCAGGACTGGCTTTGAGCACCTATTCAATCCTGTTAGTAAATCTGATTTCTGGTACTAAGCACAAAGAATTGGACACTCTTGTTTTATGCCTTGAAATCACAATGTGAATATCACAGTCATAGTTTGCTATGTACTCCACTCAACTCTCAGAGGAATTTCTTATCACTGTGCTCAGCAAAACAGAGAAACGGGTTCCTTTAATAAATATATGGACAACATATCTACACAAGCCAATCTTAGCTATTATTTCCAATATGTGGGGCTATTTATTTCTAGAATTCAGCAAAAAAAAACTATTAAAAAGATGAAAAATTTTGTCCAGAAACCTTAAGTTATAGAAAAAAGCAATATATATATAGCTATATATCATATACTTTTATATTGTCTTTCAGTTTAACCTGAAAAATCATTACCTTTCTCAAACTGAATTTCATGGAAAGGAAGGGAGGTGTTCATCTATGCACTTACTGGTAAGTCTGCCTGGAATTTCCTTCACTCTTCTGCTTTCATAACTCGTGTCATAGCTGTCAATGGCAGAAGCTGAATGTTGCCTTCCTAACAGGTATGTCACTTAAGCCAAGCTTGTCATCCCTTTTAGACTTCTAGAAAAATGCCCATACTTTCCACAACAAACAGGATTAAAATAAATTTTCCCATTAAAAACTTCTTGGAGTATTAAAGATTTATCAAAATAATTAATTGTTATCAGTCATCAGACAAAAAAAAACCTAAGACTCAACCTAATAGTCACTGGCTCAAATAGCAACTGCAATAAATATTTACAATTCACTTATGTATTCATTTACCTACTTATTTAGTGAAACACTCTACATTCCTATTACATCATAAGATCAGGGGGTACAGAGTGCTTTATCTTGAGAGTTTATGTCAACAGAAGCGACAGCCAACCAATGAAATGAGGTTTGAAACATTCCAAATGCTATTCAAAGATATAGGAAGAATAATTTTCCACCTTCAAATACTGGATCTGGGAAAGAAGAAAGTTCTGGGAAGTCTTTAGAGCAAATGGATGGTATCTTCTGAGATACACAACCAGAGAATCGGTAAGCAGTGATGGAGGAGGAAAATTGTTCAACTTAAATATAAATTATAGTGACTAAGCTGTATGTCTCATGACCAGACAAGGGCACTCTGTGTGGACATTGGTAGACTGAATCTTGTGCTTCTAGCACAGAACAGCCAAAGATAAAATGACAAGCTAATGGACATTCAGTCACGAGACACCATTGTTCCTTAGAGTAAAGTTTTATATTTGATCTTAAACACCATGCATGGCATCATAGGACATTAAAGCAATTCAGTGTATCCAAAGGTAAAGGGAAGAACCCATTTCTGGATTACATGTGAGTCTTGCTATGAAGAAACACCATGAAATCACCACTAGATCTGATAGATGGAAGAAAACAAGAAAAAACCTTTTGCTTCTATGCTTCACTAACTTGAACTGATGCTTACCCCGATAGGCCATTTTAGAACACAAAATAAGCATTATTAAAGAGAGGAATATGAAGAAATCTAAACCCAGGCTGCACACTCTTACACTGTGCCTTTCTTTTTTTTTTTTTTTTTTGCCAGTCCTGGGCTTTGGACTCAGGGCCTGAGCACTGTCCCTGGCTTCTTCCCGCTCAAGGCTAGCACTCTGCCACTTGAGCCACAACGCCGCTTCTGGCCGTTTTCTGTATATGTGGTGCTGGGGAATCGAACCTAGGGCCTCGTGTATCCGAGGCAGGCACTCTTGCCACTAGGCTATATCCCCAGCCCACACTGTGCCTTTCTAATGCACAACATCAGCCTTCTAAACACAATCAGCCCGTTGCAGCCCTTTGCAGATATTTTCTTCATAGCAACTCAGAAATGTCACTAGCTTCCCCTTCTCCTGGAATTTATCTGAGTTTATACCAGTTTAATATAGTGCTCAATAAATGTGAGAGAGCCACAAAATGCCCTGATGTAGATAACTGCAGAATGAGTATTTAAAGGAAGACACCATGACCAGATAGCACCCACTTAGTCAGTTTTAGAATTGCAGTTCGTGGCACATGACAGCATGGAGAGGGTTGTGCAGAGGAACAGAGGCTGAGAGGATGGAGATGCTGCCTTATGATGGAGCATCAGCCCACAGGAGGTCTCCATAAACTAGACATTGAAGCAAGCAATCCTATCTGTCACCCAAAGAAGAGAGAAAAACCTATAGGTATTAATGAACAACTAGATTCTGATTTCCTCATTGACTTTCAACAGTTTCCTCTTCACCTGCCACTATATCCAACAAAGCATCAGGAAAATGTTAGATGAAGTCTAGGGTTGTATTCTTGAACAGCGAGCTCAGCTTGAAGTCTTTCCTGTTACCTATCCAGGGGCAAATAAATGGTTAAGAGCAAATAAAAAGCACTCTAAATCTGTCTTTAAAAGAAGATCATGTCTCTTTTGCCCGTGAAACCAGCTTGCTGTTTGCTTCTTTTCTTCTAGTTCTCAGTCTCACTGGTTTTCCAGCACCAATGTGGCCTCCCATGAATAACAAACAAATAGGTGATATATAAATAGATGGCAATTAGAAATGATCTTCAGTTTTGTGCATGGTGAGTTCCCTGCAGAGAATCAGCATGGCCAACAACTCTAAGTGCACCAAGTTCAAGTTTTACAGTGTTTTGTTATTCTTATTCCTCAAGCCAGGAGCCTCACTTTATTTACATGCTCTCTGCCACAATGTGAACTGTGTGTCTGTGTGTTTCATATAATCTCGATTCTGTATATACAGGGGAGCAAAGGGAGAATGGACACCCAGTGCTGAACAAAGGAACACATACAGCTTAGGGGACTATTGAGGAGGTGAGGACACTTCTTGCATGAAGTTCTTGGTGGAAATAAAGCTGAAAGTTAAAACAGCAGAATGAGAAAGAAATAATACATCCCTGGAGAATCACACTAACCATGTTTAATTAGGTCAAGGTGAATCTTCCGTGCCTCCCTCTCTACTTCTTCTCCCTTCTCTTGTTCTAACTGAGTAAGTTTGTGTCCCTCCACTTTCATACACCATTACTTTCTTTGTTTTTGTTGTTCCCTCTGTAGGAATGTTGGGGTCTAGAGAGACCTGAGTGGCCAGGTTCAAGCCAACACACCTGACCCCTAAACAGAAATCTTAGTGACAATGAAATGTGGAGAAATTGATTTTAAATGATGAAAGAATCCAATCACTTAGATTTTCTGTTGTTTTATATTTTAGTGATAGCATACCTGATACATGTTTACCATCTTGTTTTACTCAGTGATATACTTAGGAGATGGTTCTGTATCAGAACGTAAGACTGATGGGATAACTCTCTAAATTGCAGTTCTGTCAAATAAAATTGACCATATTCCATTAAATAAAAATACGCAAATTTACTTAGCCATTATCTATTGACAGATCCAAAGCAAAACAGGAACAACAATGGAAAGACAACCCACTGGAAATATGCATGGATGTTCATAATGGTCTTACCCTCTGGGAGAGTTCCAGGATTGTGGACAACAAAGAGATCCTAATCTCTATCTATCTATCTATCTATCTATCTATCTATCTATCTATCTATCTGTCTATCTATCTAATGACTAGATGTCTAAAAGAAAGTGCACATAATATGACACCCTTATAGTTAACATTTATAATTCTGTTCTTTTAAAAGAAATGAGACTTTCGAAGCCAGGAAGACTAAGACTAATGGGGATAGATAGTCAATATAAACAAAAAGGGACTAGGAGAGCAGGGTCAAGGGGCAAAGGGGAAGGCAGAAATTTCTCAAATGCCAGAATACATACATTCTGATCCTTCACTAGAAAAACTAATACTGCCAACAAGCTGTGCCAGGAAAACAGTGCCACAGCTCCCAGAAGGGATGTCTCTATTTTTATGTTAAATTCAAGAAAGAATGTGGCAAGTTGGGATTCCAGCTCGGACAGAAAAGGCCATGTTTAAAGAAAACCAGGAGAGACAAGGACCCCTTGTTCACTCTTTCCCTTCCACCAAAGATCTAGAACTTTAAGATAGGGCAGATATAAATTTAAAGGAACTGAAACTGGAGTATTTTCCTTCTGGAGATACTTAATACATGTAAATTATATTTCAAGGGAATATAGTTCTCTTATATCTGGGGACAACCCTTTCTAATTTCTCTTTTTTTTGTCTGAATATTCTAAATAAAAGGGGTAAATGAACACACACCCAATATGTGCTGGGTTATTAGTTATACATTGCAGAATGCACTAAAGTATTTGAATATTGACTTTAGAAATATATATAAAGCAGAAACTAAAATAGGAGAAAAGCAATTAGACATCCTTATGTCTTCTCCTGACACCACCATAAATCACCCTGAATATTACTGTGTGCTGGTATTAGTATAAGTGACAAAGTAGAGATACAACTGCTCTAAGATGAGGGTTCATGGATACCCTCATATTAACACCATGCAGAATATATGGCTGGCCAGAGTTATCCTTAAATAGACGAATGAATGAATACAATATAGACTGGCAATCTCAAGTCTTTGGCTAGGGGAAGGGGAGTCCACCTAGCCGCATAAATATCTACCATAAGGAGACCCTGTCTCACAAAAAGAAAAGGTAAAGACAACAAAAAAAAAGAAGTCTTCATATAGGATGTTTTCTAAATTTGAAGATGGCTTCTCTATAGGCACATACAAAATATCTAATTAATTCTGATATTTCTCACAAACACAATGTCAGTTTCTGCCTAGGTTTGTCATATTAATGTGGATTAACCATCCTTGCAGCCGTTCCTCTAAGGATGATGCAGAGGTGTTCTCTTGTATTATTGCCACATGTCGGTATTTCTTAAAAAACAAATTGCTTAGGAAGGTTTTGCCCACAATGATCTCAATGCATATGGGAAAGAGATCTACTCAGTGAAACTTGGATGGCAGAAAAGATAGAACTGGGTTAGACATAGGAGGAAAGTAGATTTATCTTCATCATGAAGACAGAAGTCCCTGTAGTGTCAAATGGCAGCCATTCTTCTTAGCACTTTGTTTATTCATGAAGAATTTCTGGAGTTCTGAGTACAAGGTGTGAAAGGAGTTGGCACCCAGGGAAGATTGGGATGCTCTTTGTGAAAAGACTTTAAAGACCCTGCCAGTTTGCTTTAGAACTCATACTAAATGCTTGGCAAAAGAAGCCAGTGTGATAACTGGGAAAAGTAAATAAAACACCTTTTAATTTATCACAGATTTTTAAAAAATCAGTACTTCACTATACATGTGAATTCCTAAAGATGAGATTTCACATCTCAGTGTGACAGAAAGGAAAGAGAAGAGAAGGAAAAAGAGTTTGTCTAGGGGACCGGAGCACCAAAATGGAGAGACAAAGGGTAAAAGGCAAACCAATGTAACCACAATACTTATAAGACAATATGCTGTAAAACCAACTTACGAGTTGGGAAAAGTCCGGGGAGGGGGAAGGTGGGAGAAAACCGAAGGAGGTAAAATGTTTGATAAGAAATGTACTCACTGCCTTATGTATGTAACTGTAACCCCTCTGTACATTACTTTGACAATAAAAAATGAGCAAATAAAAGTACAGAGAAGAGAGGATATAAGAATAAGAAGGCCAGATGAAGGGGGTGGAGACTTGAAGGAGACCACCAGAGGAGAAAGGTGGAAAGAAGAGGTACTACACCCCCCCGCCCCCCCTTCCAGGGCAGATACAGTGACTTCCTGTTATCTGTTTACTCCAAAGCCCACACCACATGTATGCATGTATGCGTGAATGCCTCGTTATGATTATCATTGCTGCAAAATATGAAAAGAGCACTGGTTTTAAATTTGATTCTTAAATAACACATGTTCATTTAAAATAGATTGCCAGGTATACCAAACTATAAATAGGAAAATAAAACATCCACTATCCATCTATAAATGGCCATTTTTAACAGTTTATTCTCGGTCCTTTTGTATTTTTCTATTTTAAAATAATCATTCCTCTCATTTTTGTTGCAAATTTTGCATCATATCATTCATTACAATAAAACACAGAGTGCAATTTTTCCAGCTATACAAAATTCTCCAATTTACCAAATTACTATTCAAAGGATCTGGGAAATTACTATTATATTCAAAGGAGCAAAGGATCTGGGCGAGATAGTATTACTATGGGCAGTGTCTAAGTTTATGCTTTTATAGATGATGCAAATAAAATTAGCATATTAACATATACATTATTAAATGAAGGAATACTGATAATCAGGAATAGGCTATTGGTTTAAGCTTTGTGACATACATTGTGTGTCTTCTAAAAAGCTGATAAAATTACATTGCTTGGACCAACACGTATGTAAGTCTATTTCCTACTTCTCAACAAGGCTATATAGCATCTTCCAAAATCTTCTATCCATTTGGTAGGTCAATCAGTAGTACTCTTTTGCTTCAAGGTTTATTTTTTATTAATGAGATCACACATTTTATGCTAATTGCCCTTTTGCTTCTTTTTTTTTTTCTTTTATAAACTGCTTGTTCACATTTTTGGTCATTTTTGCAAGGATGCTTAAAATGTTTAGGATATCCATTCACTTCCTATTCCGTAATTAGATGCATTTTAAATGGTAAACATAAGAGTAATATTATTTGCAGAATTTACAGAATTGTTTAAAAACGGAGGTGACTGTTCTACATAGAGTTGTTTTTGTTTGTACAAGATAGTGTAGCTGAAGTTTCCCTTTTCTACCTTGGCTAGAACACTGGAAAAAGAAATGAAGTGAAGCTACACTTATACACACTCTGTGTGTGTGTATGTGTGTGTGAGAGAGAGAGAGAGAGAGAGAGGATGGGAGAGGGGAGAGAATATAGTAGAGAGAGGGGAGGAGTGGAGAGGCAGTATCTAACTGAATTGTACTAGAAGAATCCAGAAGTACTGGTGAATTCCACATCTTTATGAATATTCTAACAAATCAGTCATAAGGGAGGAAGCACTTTTTTTTTTTAAGCCAGGGAATCTTGCCCATAAGTAGCAGGTGGTACAGCAATGGTGCAGTAAAGCCTAACTGGGATCATTTGGCCTCCAGCTTAGAGCCAGGGCACAGAGATGCCTGAAGAGAAGGAAAATCAGTAGTAAAGAAACAAAACAAAATCCAGAATTGGGCTTGTAGGCCATCTGTTCCATACACCGAGTTGGTGGAGCAACTAAGCAATGTCACAAATTTTTCAATGTAAACAAAAATCCTTATAAAAGAATCCAAGCTAATAAAAATAGAGAAGGTGAACAAAATAAAGAAAATCTTGGAACATCACCAACATAGCTATTGGTACAGGTGAGAAAATTGTTGTTAAAGTGAGTAGCTACAATGTAGAGCCTGAAAGTTATCTTCCAAAATATTTATTAATTACCATGATGATTCTCACAAATGTTTATACATGCTTAATGTGCCTCCTGCTAGGAGTTGGAGTTCAATTTCCCTTCCTTTGATTTTCAAAGGGATGTAAAAACTTAAGAGAAACAGAACCATTGCACTGGAGAAACCTGGTAGAACACTACCTTATTCAAAGGACTGAATGAAGTAAACCACAGTGGTAGTAAGGCCTCTTCATACTTTCTCATCCATATGATATGGAAGGCAAATCAATTCTAGGCTCTCTGGTCCAACAATTGGTAACCCAGTAACCATGAGAAATGGTCATTCTACAATAGGCCTGACTGGTGCTCTTCAAACTTGTCCAGGTCATCAGACACGAAGAAAGGCTGTGGAATTGTCACAGATTTAAGGAGGCAAAAAGTCTAAGATAAATAGATGTAAGGTGAAGTTCTGGATTCGATCCTGGATTAGAAGAGACATTAGCAGAGAATCTGGAGGTCATCAAGGTAAAGTTTCTTTTTGAGTCTTGGTAGTATTTTACTAGTGCCAATTACCTACTTGTGAAAATTGAACCTTGAAGATCCAAGGTATTGACATCAGGTGAGGTGACTGGGGTAGCTCAAGTGGTAGAGGGCTTACCTAGCAAACAGGAGATATACCACCAGTGTCTCTCTCTGTTGCTTTCTGTGTCTGTCTCTCTCTCTCTCTCACTCACACAGTAATGCTAGTCAGAGTATGTGGTGATCTCTCAGTAACCTCACAATTGTTCCTAATTCTAAAATTATTTGAAAATAAAAAGCAATACCATGGGTAACTAGGCCAAAATTTCATAAGAATATATTGAATTATAGAACCAGTATAAATGGAAAATATACATATTTATAATTCAATGTTATCACACAGAATGGATTGCCCTTCTTATCATTCATTATATAAAGCTAGTTTTTTTAAAGCTGTATTATTTCAGCATTTCTCATTTAGAAATTCAACATGCATTAAAAAAAGATGGGGGAAAGGAAGGTGGGAGAACAACAAGGGATGGGGTAACAAGTATGACAAGAAATGTACTCATTACCTTATGTATGCAACTGTAACCCCTCTGCACATCACCTTGACAATTAAATTTAAAAAAAATTTTTTTTTTTTGGCCAGTCCTGGGCCTTGGACTCAGGGCCTGAGCACCATCCCTGGCTTCTTCCCGCTCTAGGACAGCACTCTACCACCTGAGCCACAGTGCCCCTTCTGGCCGTTTTCCATATTATGTGGTGCTGGGGAATCAAACCTAGAGCTTTATGTGTAGGAGGCAAGCACTCTTGCCACTAGGCCATATTCCCAGCCCTAAATTAAAATTTAAAAATATAAAATTACATAATTTCTCAAAAAATGTAACTAAATCCAGGCAAGCCAGGGCCACATCAGGAGAAACATATTCTGGGTCCAAAAGGAAAAGAAATGGAAAAAAATGAAAGAAAGAAAGAAAGAAAGAAAGAAAGAAAGAAAGAAAGAAAGAAAGAAAGAAAGAAAGAAAGAAAGAAAGAAAGAAAGAAAGGAAGGAAGAAAGAAAAAAAGAAGGAAAGAAAGAAGGAAGGAAAGAAGGAAGGAAGGAAGGAAGGAAGGAAGGAAGGAAGGAAGGAAGGGAAAGAGAAGAAAGAAAGAAAGAAAGAAAGAAAGAAAGAAAGAAAGAAAGAAAGAAAGAAAGAAAGAAAGAAAGAAAGAAAGAAAACTAGTAAGGTTAAAGTAATATCTTTCATTACTGGCTTTTCTTACTTTCAATTTGTTCAGAAGTAAAAAAGCAATGTTCATAGCCAGAATTCTTATGCATTTGAGAGTTTTCCTGGTTGATCCAGAACAACACAAATTTGGAGACAGAATAACCCTGCTGGGCTCAGATGCTGTTGAAATACAGAGGTCAGACATGAGGTTTGCACCAAGGGGGCTGTGAGCTCTGGCTGCTTGGGACACCCATCTCCCAGCCACTTTGCCTTCCTTTCCTCCTTAACTGCTCAGGAAAGCTAAGAGCTCATAGGAGGCACTCGAAAGAGTTGGTTTGTTGTCTAAGATAGCAATGTGCAAACGATCTCAGGCACATAAATATTCTAACAAGTTTCATCTTGTCACAATAGAGTCATAAAGTTGCTCTGCTCAGTACATGATAATGGCTGTGTAATTCAATTATTGGTAGTATTTGTCTTGTGGGATTTATCTGCCTTAAACTTGGGCAGCCATGTAAAACCCTTACCATAAATCTCATAAATGCAGGTTCTGTCCCTACCCTGGGGCACATCTTGCCATGCCTGGGAAAACCTTGACAGCTTTTTCTAAATTATGGAATTGTTCTGTTTAGAGGTGTTGATGTTTTAAGTGCCAGAGCCAACAATAAAAAACAGGAAGACAGGTCCATTTCCTCCAGTTATTCTCTTTAGAGGAAGATAGATCCTGATTGACAAAGTTCCATTCTCTTTCCAGAAGGCTCTTCTCATCCATTTTAGTAAGTTTTAGAAGCAGTTCCTACAAGTCTCGGAAGGTCAGGGGAAATGGTTTCTGTAGTCTCCTTGAGTCTTGAGATTCTGATGCACAAATACATCCATCCACATGGGTTTCACAACACTTGCTTTGCGGATGTTTCTTTGTCCAACTCGCCTTTGTTTCCCCACAGTCGAAGGAGGCATGTTCTCAGGTTGTTTGGGGGTGATCTATCTTGAATTCATCATTTTATACCTTATAAATTATATACAAAGACAATAAATGTCTAGGACTAACTTGTTCTCTATATCCAGTCTTCATTTTACTCATTAGGTAAACATGTATTCAGTGAGCTACAAATATTTCATCTATCCCAAAATGGACATGTTTTAAAGTTTAACATCTCTTAGACCACTTACTTAGGGTACATAGGTGACATGCTTTTGTAGGGGATATTGAGATGGCTTTGTACTGCACCTGTTGGACTAAGCTGTATCTGTATTTCTCAGAGTGTCTGTATGACTTAGGATGGATTTGAAGGAATTAAAGGTGAGCTTTGGCACATAGGAGAGAATCAGAAGCAGACATTTCCTTTTGAAGGCACTAGGCTGGAGGAGACAAAAGGGAAATGAAGGGGGCTGCTAGATTTACTGTATCCTTGCTCTTCTCCTGATTTCATGCTGATCTTTCCTTCTAGATTGGCAGGCATGTAATCTTGGACTCCAAACCTCCTTGGCTATAGCAGCTCTTTTGAATAACTATGAAGACGCATAACCCGTCTGTGTTCTTTGATAAAAGTTCCATTTACTGTCTTACCCATGCACCCACCATCTCCTTGAGAACAAGGACTCCTTCCTAAAACTTTGTGACTAGGAATAAAAGTAACTCTATGTTAACTGAATTTTTAAAATAACTTAGTATTAACTAAGTATTAACTAGGTGATTTGCGAAACATAATACTGAGACACTATACTAAAACAAGAAACTCAGATTCTATTCATCAGTCCTGATTCTGGGGCAATATAAAAGGAAACCACATGCACACATTAAAAATTGATACTGTAAATGTAAATCATTGAATTTATTCAAAATAGTATTGCTAATAAAGATCTTCTCCCAGTCTGAGGGCTTTCTATTTATCTTGTTAGCTCTATCATTTGCTGTGCAGAAGCTCTGCAGTTTGATGCAATCCCATTTGTTCAACCTTGCTTTGATGTGTTGTGTTTCTGGGTCTTTATTAAGAAAGTTTCAACCTGTGGCAAGGAGGCCAAGTGTTTCTCCTATTCCTTCCTGCAATATTTTCAGGGTATCTGTTTTTACATAGAGTTCTTTGATCCATTTGGAATTGATTCTGGTGCAGGGTGATATATAAGGATCTAGCTTTATTTTTTTAGAGGTGTTTTACCAATTTTGCCAGCACAATTTGCTGAAGATCAGGCTGTCTTTTTTCCATCCTATTTTTTGGCTTCCTTATCAAAGATTAGGTGACTATAGGTCTGCGGGTTCATTTCTGGGTCTTCAGTTCTATTCCATCGGTCCTTAGGCCTGTTCTTGTGCCAGCACCAATCTGTTCTTATTACTATAGTTTTGTAATGGAGTTTTATCAAAAGGATTAAAAGCAAGATCACACTAAAGGTACCAGCACAACTATGTTTATAGCAGCATAACTTACCATCACTAAAGTATGGAACCAACCCAGATACCCCTCAGTAGATTAATGGATCAAGAAAATGTGGTAGATATATAAATGGAATTCTATGTTTCTAATAGAAAGAATGACTTGGCCCCATTCATGAGGAAATGGAAAGACCTGGAAAAAAAAATATACTAAGTGAAGTGAGCTAGACCCCCAAAAACATAAACTCTATTGTTTCACTCATTGGAAACAATTAGTACTTGTCTAGAATAGTTCTAGCAGAGGAGCACAATAGGTCAATAGCAATGTACATATGATTACATAAGAGGAGGCTAAGCGAATTAACTATAAGATTTGGAAATAAGTGGTTTATCTTTTGGTGATATTTTCAATGTACCATATGAAATTATGCCTTTTTCTTTTGTCTTTCTCCCCCATGATTTTACCCCTGATGTCACTGTACCTTGCTTTGGTACACTGGGTATTGTATGTATGTTAATTAGAATTAGGGAAGGGGAACACCAAAATGGAGAGACAAAGGATAAAATGTGAACCAATGCAACCACAATACTTACAAGACAATAGGCTATAAACCAATTGTACAACTTGAGGGAGGATGGGGAGGGAATCGAGGAGGGGGGAAGATGGGAGAAAAACAATGGAGGAGCTAACAAGTTTGATAAGAAATGCATTCACTGTTTCACGTATGACACTGTAACCCCTCTGTACATTACTTTGACAATAAATAAATAAATTAAATTAAAAAATAGCATTGCTATATTGCAGAAATACATTAATATCAATGTCCTCTCCTCCTCCTCTTCTACTTCTTCCTCCTCTTCTTTCTTCCCCTCTCTCCCTCCCACCTCACTCTTTCAGTACTGAAGGGGACACAGGGCCTGTGCTTACTTGGCAGGAATTCTATCATTTGAGCCACACCCCAGACCTTTTGGATTTGGTAATTTTTTTTTAGATCAAGTCTTGAATTTCTACACAGACTGGCCAGCATTGCAGTCGTATTTTAGCTCAAATGAAGTACCATATCCAGACTATTAGTTGAGATGGGGAGGCAGGTCTAGGTAGCATGATTGTGTGGGCTGGCCTCAAACTTGGATTATCCCATTCTCTGCCAACCAGTCACTGGAATTGAAGAGATGAGCCATTATAATCGTATCTGAATTTTTTATTACAGTAGCTACCATTTATTCACCATATATCATGTGTCCAACCTAATTGTCTGATTTTGATTCTGACAAGAATTTGAAGATAATCTTATGATATTTTGCTGATGACTACTGTGAGACAAAACAAAGTGGAACAGCTCTTTAACACTCCTTGAAATAAGATTCTAGCTAAAGTGTTCTGACAGCAGGACTGTTATTCTTGACCACCACTCACCATTTCTTATAAATTAAAAGGCAATACTCACGTGAATCATGATTAAACAAACAAGGAAATACTTCTGAAAACATGATAAAACTCTCCAAATCTGTTGAATTTGAAGTGGGCTTTGATAACCAGCATTAAATCAATATCCTTTAGTACTCAGTAATGACAAATTAGGAAGGCATAAATAGGAGAACCAGGAGCGTACATCTCTCTCACTTTGTCTTTTCACTGTCATTCATGGAAATGATATACACTCTATCTTCACAAGAATTTTCAGTGCCAATTGGGAGAAGTGATTGAATCTCTGTTTAAAGATAGAGAGGCTGCAGCCTAAGAGAGGAGGAAATCATTGAGATACAGGAACACAAGTCAATGACAACCATTAGTGAATGCAGGATGCAGTGGTCAAGGCTCACACCTCAGATGGGGACATTTAGCTTCATATGTAGGGAAAACTTGCTAAACATAACAAAAGTTAAGTATGTGGAGGAAAAGAACAGTGGGTGGGAAAACACTACTCCAGTGGAGATCAAGAACAAGATAAAAAGACAAACCATCAGGCCTCTTAAGGATAATGGAAGTGCTCTCATCTAGGTCTCCTAGTGCAGGTGCAAGAAATGCAAAGCACACCCTGATGGTGAGATCTCCAGCATGACCTCCTGTCCCTGACCACTGCTCTTTACAAACCACACAGGGTTCCGCTCAGACGGTAGGGGGTGAAGACACAACCAGGAATACCTGGGAGGATAAGGGAGGACCTAAGAAGAAGAGTTGGCAACTGAAAGAAAGCAAAAAAAAAGGGGGGGGGGGGACTCAGTTGTTGTTTTTCTCAATGGTCTCATTTTCTGAAATGAGTGAAGAAGCTGTCAGCATCAGCCACTCCAGGCAAGCTCACTGGAAGCCTAGTCTAGGGTCCAGACATTAGGTCTTTATTTGAATTCCTCTACTGTCATGGATGTCCTTCCTACTTAGGTTGGTCAGCTGAGAGCAAATAAACAAGTATAACAAAACCTGTGCCGTAGCAGACAAATGGAGAGAGGATAGGAAGATGAGGACAGTCAAATAGAGCCAAGTAACTTAAAGGGAAGAGTGGCGTTGGGATACATGGCAGAAGGATGAAGGAAGATATAACACTGATCACTGGGCTCCTACTTTGACATATTGAACTGAAACACCTTTACTTGACTACTTATGGCATAAAAAAGGAAAGAAAAAGAGACCTGTGCCTTCTAAACGTTCTAGAATTATCCCCTTCTAGATATGTACTTCAATGTCTTTGAAACTCTAATGTTTGCAAGATAGGTAGAAGGGACGGGGTCACCTCTGATGGCTGCTAATTTAACAAATGAGGTCTACTTAATGAATTTCAGTCTGCTTATGTTTGAGGGTTGACGTGTGCATGTGTGCATACACGTGTGTGGGAATTTGGTGAACATCAGTACTTTTGTGAGGGTGTAGGTGTGGGTCTGGTTGTGGGTGTGGATGTTGGTATCCAAATCTATGAGTTTCTGCTACCTTGGTGAAAGGTAAAGCCTTGGTCCTTAAGGAACTTGTCTTTTAGCAGGTAAGAGAGAAGAGGATTTAAAAACAAAAACCTCATATATTTATAAAACATGCTAAATGCTAAGTTGCCTAGTGATAATAATGATGTTATGTCAGTTCTCAAAACCAGACTTTGCAGAAGGAAAAATGAAGCCTAGGAAGGTGAAATATAGGATTATCCAGTTATGAAATAATGAGACTGGGATTTGAACTTGGATATGTTGGCCCTAAACCTGTGCTCTTCCTTCCAATCACACATAAAGATCTGCAATATTGTGTGTGTTATGATGCACTACATATGAGTTTGGGACAAAATAACAATTAAATTCAGATAAGAATAAGATAGGAAGAGCCAAACAAAGCTCCTTGGTAAAGGTTAGTGTTGATATCATGCTAATAAAATCCAATATTATGATCCTAATGATAAATGAAGATGTTCATACATTACCTTTGTATAAAAAAAGGGGGGGACAAAATCTCCTGACATATATGAGGTCCTGAAAACTAATCATTGTGCTCAAATCCATAAGGATAATTTATTCCTAGGTAGGGATATATATAAAACCATAGATACCCCTGCTTCCTGTGCATTGAGAAGTAAAGAATAGCCTGCCTACTCTGCCATCTTGATATCCTAAGTGAACAAGATGAAGCCACCATGGCCTGAATGCTCTGAATGGAAGAACAGCCTAAGAAGACCAGAATGGCCACTCTCTACTCGGGAATTTAGGGAATCTGGGCCCCTCTTGTTCCTCAATGCTTGCTCCCTGAAGGCCTAGTTCTAGTCTGAAGACAGGGCTGTCTCCACAGAGAACTTCAGCTCCAGTAATACAGGGAATGTCAGCACACGGCATGCAGTAGCAACCATAGCTAGAGTTTGAACAAAGGGGTGCAGGAGAAGGAGAAGGAAAGGATAGTGCACTCCTTACAAGAGAAATCTTAATGGTAAGTGTTTCAAGGCTCAGCTCATAAACCTGTGAGCCAGGAAAGATCCCTTGGCCTCAGTGGTGTGCTTCCTGCAAGCTGGCTCACTGTCATGGCACTTTGGCCTCCAGAGGTTGAATAGCATAGCCCTTCTTACAGGGCTTCCTCCCAGAACTGCAGAAAAATCAAGACAACGGGCTAAAGGAACGTACATGTCGAAGGGAGGTGCATCTTTTCTACTTTTTTGACCCAGGAATTCATAACAGAAGCTCAGAGAAGACAGACTCTCAGTTTCTCCTTTACACTTCAGTGACCCCAACACTGATTTCAATAAGACCTCCATTCTGCCAATCCCTTATTGTCCCATTTTACAGCTCTCAGTGATAGCCATTTTGAAAATATTTCCCTAAACCTAAAGTGGTGTAGAATTATAGGAGGAAACAATAAATAAATAATCCATGCTCCAGGATATTCTTATATTTATCCTTCTAGATATCTTTCTCTCTCTCCTCCCTTCCTCCCTCCCTCCCTCCCTCCCTCCCTCCCTTCCTTCCTTCCTTTCTTTTAGATAGCATCTGCAGGTTTTCACCAAAGCATACTGAATTTCTAGTTTGCAGAACCTAGGAGAATAAAAATGGAAAGGCCCAATCTCTTGTTATAGATTCCATTCAATCCACCAGAGAAAAGAGAAAGATACTGAGGCATTCACATGCCATATCCTACACATCCTTTTAGGGTAGATATTAAGTTTCAGAGATGCTGTGTTGGATTGCCAGGGTATCTGTATGCGGAAGAAGAAGGACCATGGTGACATAGTATCTTAGAGGCAAACTACAAGTTAACAAAAATAAAAAAGAGGGAACCCAGAAACTAGTTCAGTGTCAGGACTGACAAGGCCTCAAGAATGAATGGCAATGACTTGAGTCAGAATCAGAGAAACCATTTCTCTGGTTCCGGGCCCATAGATAGATGTGTGACTCAAAGCTTTTAGGGCCTTGTGGCATAACTGGACTTACAGGATAGAAGTATAACCTGACTTAGGGGATTGTAATCACTTTGAATAATGACTTAATAACAATATCAATTAATTACTTTTTTTTTTTTTTTTTTGGCCAGTCCTGGGGCCTTGGACTCAGGGCCTGAGCACTGTCCCTGGCTTCTTCCCGCTCAAGGCTAGCACTCTGCCACTTGAGCCACAGCGCCGCTTCTGGCCGTTTTCTGTATATGTGGTGCTGGGGAATCGAACCTAGGGCCTCGTGTATCCGAGGCAGGCACTCTTGCCACTAGGCTATATCCCCAGCCCAATTAATTACTTTTTAAAGGGAATGTAATATGGAGGTCAGATCTGGCCAGCAAAAGAGGGCAGAAGCTGACTCCATCTCCACTATCTCCCCAGCCCCCTCTGCTCAGAGGCCTGTGGGAAGATTCCTTCTCCCCATAAACAGTAGTGCCCCGCCCCCCAATCCCTGGGCCAGTTCTTGATATGCATGCCTACAGGGGAGGGAAGCCCCATCCCCAGGTAATGAGAGTTCCTAAACCCCAAAAGACAGGGGTGGGCACATGGCCTATAGGTTACTGAAGCTGTCAGGTGCTTGGAACTGGGAGCTTCCTGTGACCCTGCCCCCCTGACCTGACCCTATTTAGGGGCAGGCCAGCTCAGGCACCATTATGCCATACCACATGTTCGAGTCTTGTGTCTGTCGTCCCCATGGCATCCCAACTCAGCTCTCCATTGGAGCTGAATTGGTTTGTTGCAATCCTCTGGAAGTAAGCCTCTGTGCCACTGTTCTGTTTTGTGTTATATGTTTTTCTGAAACCTGGGACCAGTCTATCAGGAACTTCCCCAATAAATTCATCTTTTTACTTGAGACTGTCTCTGAGTGGTGGACTCTTGGAGGGATGGGGGATTCTCCCCCTCCACCCCCATGCCATTACAGGAACAAGCTCTAGACAAGCTTCCCAGATCCATGACAAATGGGAGAACATGAAGGTATAATAGATATGGAATCATAGCACAAGACATAATAAGATACTAACATAGTAAGTCAGACACTCCTAGGGTTTAAATGCAATAATTATTGCATACTATCCTGTGGTGTTAGGCAGAATTATTTAACCTCTATGGGATTTTTAGAAAATTTACCTCCTTATTTATTTCTCATGTAAAAGAAGGATTCATATATCCATGGATAATGAACTCCTCTTGTTAACACCTTCCCATTCTTTGGTGAAAGTATGTCAGCCATTTCTGGGGTGTAACTGTTCTTTATTTTATGTCAAGGTGCTTTACTAAAGTTGAATCTCCCCTCAGGTATGTCTCTGGGCATGTTACCTAATCAGGCCCATATGATTCGATTATAGTAATTTTGCCTGAAGAAGTGAGAAGGTATTTTCTTTCTTTTGGAAGATGTAACCTGCCAGAGGTAACTTGGAAGCATGGCTGAGGATGAAGCTAGCACAGAGGAGAGGTGAACTAAGTGACAGAGACAGAACAAGATGTGTGGCATTTAATAAGCCTCTAGATTTAGTGGGGATAGAACTAATGCTAACTCTTCTCATTTTTCAGATTCACAAGTCAATTATTTTTTTTAACAAGTTGTATTATTCTATCATATCTGTAGTCTTGACCCATAAACATTTTTCTAGCCATGATTTTTGGGATTGATTTACATAATGCTTACAGGATGCTGTAGTACCAAGTTTGGCCCACAGCAAGTGTTGAAAATGTATGATTTTTTTTTTTTTTTGGCCAAAAATGACTGGGAAATCATCCACACTGACTGCTAGTGGAAGTAGGGAGAAACAAAATGTGTACACAAGTTTGAACACATCGGGTATGGATTTGTAAGCATTTCTTGATCTCTTTGCTATTCGATATTGCTGGCATGTGTTCCCCCTCACAATGGCCTCCCTCCTCTCAACATATCAGTGAGATGAGCTTTGCATCCAAAATAACAAAGGTCAGTTATTGAGCTAACTCTTCATTTCCCGTGGGTGAATCTGTCACAGAAAATATCTAATCACCATTTAATCCTCCCCCATTTTAGCCAGTGTCATGCATATCAGACCAATATAATAAACAAATCTGAGCCTATTTTTAATTAGGTGAAATGGTGCTAAGGTTTCCTTGTCATTTTCATACTTAATAGGATGCTTGCTACTCATATTAAGAACTACTGTCCACTGCCAACAAAAGTCACAAAGTCAGAGTGAATAAGTTTAAAAATCTGGTGGTAGCCAGGCACCAGTGGCTCACACCTGTAATCTTAGCTACTCAGGAGGCTGGGATCTGAGAACTATGGTTCCAACCTAGCCTGGACAGAAACGTCTCCGTGAGACTCTTACCTCCAATAAACTACTCAAAAAATTCAGAAGTGGCACTGTGGCTCAAGTGGTAGAGTGCTAGCCTTGAGCATAAAGAGGTTTAGGATAGCGCCCAAGCCCTGAGGTCAAGCCCCATGATTAGCACCCCCACCCCCCAAAAAAATCTGGTTGTTACCCATTATTTATGTTATGATGGTTAAATTACATCGCTTTTCTATTTCATTAGAATAGAGATAATAATTACTATCTAACAACAGTGAGAATGATAATCAAAGGTAATTGTGAGCCTAGACCATCATAGTGACTTAACGAACAGGAATGTCTCAATGGATTTTTATCTGGATGTTAGTCAGCTCTCCCATCTGTACATTTTCCCTAATGAGAGCCCCTCATCCCTTCGTAAATAACAGAAGTTTCAAAAATTATTTTCTTTGGAGCTGAGACTGCTTCCAAAATTGACACAAGGCATTATATAAAATGCATTTTAGCAAAATATTTTCCCTAAAGGATTAGGTGAGTTTTTATGTTTAACTGATAGCAATGGTGGTCTTATTTTTTCCTACGTGGTATTTCTATTGTATTAGGAGACAGGATAGCTTAGATGAAGGGGCTGAAGATCACTGAGAACTAAGCTCTCTCTTTGCCACTTAATGAGGATTAGGGGGATATTAAGTCACTTTTCTGTGCCTAAGAATTAAAACACATTTCACTCAGCCTCAAATGATACAATTTGATTGTATGTCAATTTCTTTCTTCTTTTTTTTTTTTTTTTTGCCAGTCCTGGGCCTTGGACTCAGGGCCTGAGCACTGTCCTGGCTTCTTTTTGCTCAAGGCTAGCACTCTGCCACTTGAGCCACAGCGCCACTTCTGCCCATTTTCTATTTATGTGGTGCTGAGGAATTGAACCCAGGGCTTCATGTACGGGAGGCAAGCACTTTTGCCACTAGGCCATATTCCCAGCCCCTGATGTCAATTTCAATCCTCTATTTCAGTTCCCAAAGATGTCTATCTGGCATAAGAAATATATCATCTTCTGTGTCCAGATACCAAGATTCACAGAAAAAGAATCAAGCTGGATGATGAAACTTCTCAGGTGTTAGATTGGAAGCCTAAAGCCAGTAGTGTCCAGCTGTGTCACAAAATGGGGAAAGTCAACAAGAAAATGAAGTTAATAAAGGGGGAGGGGGAAAGCAGGACAAATATAAATATAGTAGAAATATAGAGTCAACTATTAGCAGTGTTATTACTACTTGCTTCCAGGTATTCCACTTAGTTCTGAAGGCATGCAGAATTGACTTAGTTTCCCCATAATCCCTTACCTAGTAAATGGAAGAGACAATCTGAGGTCTATTTGAAGCCCCAACTTGCTAGCCTATCTTGCCTCTCAGTATAATGTATTTCTGACATGGGAAAGAACCCAACCACTATGGCTATAATTTAAACACAAAGGACATCTAATCCATTAAGAGTAACATTAGGCTAAGATATATTTAATATGATGTCCTAAGTCCATTCTAGAAGCAATCAGAACACCTTAGAAGAAAGTTTGTGTTTACAGGCCTCAGGGTAGTAATCACTAAGATAAGGTATGAATGAGATGGTACACCCTATAATTATTTTACATTTGCCATTTATTGCTTCTAGGAGTTATATGACTATTGCCACACAAAATAAATACAAGTTAAAAGTGTGCTATATGATGCCAGAAAGTGACAATTTCATCTTTTTTTTTTCTATGAGCAGTATTCTATTACTATCCATAACCACTGAATGGTTCAGTTTAGGGTTAGAGAAATCCATTTTGGACCCTGGCTATGTTAAGAGCTATGGCACTGAGCAGTTTATAAGGTCTTAGTCTTTCTCTGGAAAAGTTGCCATGTTTAAACAACACTTAGTGGTCTCTTGCAAAGCCTGGTTGGAGAGATACTCAGGCAGGCACAATGACCAATAGACCTTTGAGTTTTTACTACTCATCGTCCTAAGCCAGATTTCCAGGGCTCATGGCTCCAGCTCAAAGAGGAAAGCCAAGAGACAGCAGTAATAGTGGCTATTGACTTAGGAGATCATGGGCTTTGGAAATAACCTGCTTTTAAATCCTAGCTTTGGCATATTCCAGCTCTATGACCATGGCCAATTTACTTAACCTCTCTGTGCCACAGATTTCCCATCTGTTAATTATGGTAATGAATAGCTTCCTTCAGAAGATTGTTATGAGGATTAAATGGCTTAAGTTTGAACAGTGTTTATCTTATGGCTTCACTGGGAAATATGCATCTTACTATTCCCATAGGAAAAAAATAAAGTTTATTCATTTTCTTTAACATAAAGATTAATTAGAATTTATGTTCATTAATAGCAGATGATTTCATAAAGATGATAATTTTATGACATTTGGTTACCAGGATTTTGCTCATCAATATTTCAGGTAGAAGACCCCTCTTCAAGGATAGATAAAGAAGGGTAGAAATTAACATGGGGGAAGCAGAGATGACTATTCAGCTTACAATAAGGGCACACGTAAATAAGATCACCAACCAGCTGGAAAATATTGTTGGACATGTACCATGCACATGAAAATTATCTTATCTCAATTCTTGCCCATCATTTCAGGCAACGCTTTTCTTTATTCCTAGTGACAGAAAGAAACTTCCATCTCTTCCTCTGCATTGCTGCTGTCGGCAGATACTTATGATCATGTGAAAGGCTGGCTGGAGGAAAGATCAATGCCTCATCATTTTCTCTTTGGCAAAACACTGACTTTGTTTCCAGGATAAACAAAGAAGAGAACATGCTCATGTTTTCTGTTAATTCATTTTAGGGGAAAAAAAATGAGGCCTTTCTGTAGCACTATGAGAGAGAAGGAAGGGGGAGAGGGAGGGATGGAGGGAAGAGGGAAGGAAGGAGGGAAAGAAAGGGAGTAAAGAGGGATTGATGAAAGAAGGAAGGAATTTCTCTTCTTTTAAAGCTTGACTTCATTATTTTTAGACAATGAGAGATTAATTGAATAAAAATGGAAAAAAAATGTTGACCAGGAAGAGACTGTTGGCTTCCTGGACCTGGGAAAGGTACATTTGTACTTTGGAATCAAGGCTCAAGTGATCCCTAGCAACAGCAATGTCCAAGGATGGTGAGTAAGCTTTTTTGCCACAGGACCCACTTCCGATAAAATTGTCTTATTATGACAGGGGAAGAAATGGTGTCATTCCACCTAGAAATCCTCCTGCATTGTCTTTGAGCCAACTTATTTGCAAATGGCTTAACATAAACTTTTTCAGGAAATTTCATGGCCTTTTTTAAAAAAGAGATTGCTCTAATGCAGTTCTTTCAACTCCCACCGGGATTTGAGGGCTGAGTTAGGAAATGAAAAGCATTTTTAAAAATGCATGCTCTTTAGTAGTTCATGGAGAAGTGAGAGGACTAGAGTGGAGTAAGGAGCTGTTATGTATGAATCATGGTCATCTCTTCTGTGTCTAGGTCCAAAGGCTGGTGAGGGACAGTGTGACTTCAGGAGAAATTGATTTCTGGATACTAAAGGAGGTGGGGAGACATTACTGCCTTGGTAGAAGGGAGCTCATTGGCTCCTAAATGTCAAAGTACTGTTTATTATAAACAATGCAGTTGTGAGATATATACACTCTTTGCTGAACCTTGTTTTCTATGGTACTATTTATAGTAGTTAAAGACAGATGCCTTTTCTATATGCAGAATACATAAAATCTGGATGCAGCAAATTAAACATTTTAGCAAAGGTTAGGATGAAATCTAAAAATGTATCAAATAGGTAATACAAAAATTATACTAGAATATTCTAGACATTCTCTTTGCTTTGCTAGGATCTAATATCTTGGTAACATTAAGAGCCAAAATTAACTTCTGTTATTTCCCTCACATTCAACTACAGCCACTTCTATTTTAACTGAAGATTGGTTAACAAAACTAAAAATACTAACTGCTATGTTTTTCTTTTGTCATATTCTCTCTCTTGCCTCTTCCATATTTTTCTTTTTTCCATTAACACGTTCTACTACCATATACAGTTGATTTTTTATGTGAAACATTAATACTTATCTCCACTTTATTTTTCTTAAAGTCAAGTAATATGTAACTATTATAGACATGGT
Source organism: Perognathus longimembris pacificus (assembly GCF_023159225.1). Classification (NCBI taxonomy): domain Eukaryota; kingdom Metazoa; phylum Chordata; class Mammalia; order Rodentia; family Heteromyidae; genus Perognathus; species Perognathus longimembris. The sequence goes on along the minus strand of NC_063162.1, from coordinate 17,749,008 downwards.
TATATATGTGCATAGTAATGACCTATTCTTAAAAATGCCATAGGCACAGGTAAAAAGAAAACCCTAACATTCATGCAAATGTAAATAGGCACATTATACAGTTATGAAGTGAATGTTTCTATCTCACCCCAAATTCATTGGTTAAATTATTTGCTTCAAACCTCTAAAGTAATGGTACTTGGTGATTGTTGAAGCATTTGGGCAGTAATTGCAGTTGGATAAGTTCATGAGAGTGATGCCATCATTGTGTAATTAGTGTCATTATGAGGAGGAGAGATCAGAATTCTCATCATGTTCAGCATAAGATTGCAAGGAAAAAAGGGCCCTAATTATGCACTAAGTGTGCTGACATCTTGATCTTGAGCTCCCACAACTCTAACACTATGCAAATAATACCTGGTCATTAAGTGCCAGTGTATGGCATTTGTTATAGTACTTCCAACCAAGACCATATATGTTTTATGATTCACAATCTATTTCTGAAAGCTTATTGATTGCAAACCACATGGCAAGGAAAAAGGTCTAAAAGACCTAAAGCATATGGAAGACAGATTTACTTTTAGGCTGAAGAGGACCCACTGAGTTACATTACACACCTTTATTGTAGTATTCAATACATGTGCATAAAGTGCTTTTAGTAACAAAAGTTACTATTAATTTCTTTAAAAATATTTGGCTCACAGGTTCACCAACACATAACAAAGCAAATAAAATCACTGTGGTTCACTAACACCAGCAATCCATTTGAGTTAAGAAGATATTTGTGGTACAACTGTGAATAGACACTTAAAGCATTTATTACTCTTGTTGCTAACTCTTGCTCTTTGGTGAGCACTTACTAAGTGATGTCTTTAGGTGCTAGAGGATAAAGTGAAACTTACCAGTAAAACCTGTTTGGTACCACTCCTTCCTGGATAAGCAGCCACCTTCTCCCAAATTCAGCAGAACTGTATAACTGTAATGAAAATAAGTTAGTTAGCACTGTAGCCCTATGATCCATGAAACTCATAAGCATCCATTGTTTAAATCAGTGCCCATTTATTGGACACCTGTCGTGTGCCATGTGAACGTGCCATTTAAGTTATCCCCACTCCTGTATGTTCTTCAAAGCAAACATTAACATCTCCCTTTTACAGTTGAGAAAACTGAGGCTCAGAAGGGTTAACTATCCTTTTTTTTTTTCTTCAAAATGACATGTGTGGGGCTGGGGATATGGCCTAGTGGCAAGAGTGCCTGCCTCGGATACACGAGGCCCTGGGTTCGATTCCCCAGCACCACATATACAGAAAACGGCCAGAAGCGGCGCTGTGGCTCAAGTGGCAGAGTGCTAGCCTTGAGCGGGAAGAAGCCAGGGACAGTGCTCAGGCCCTGAGTCCAAGGCCCAGGACTGGCAAAAAAAAAAAAAAAAAAAAAAAATGACATGTGTGGTAGGTAGTTGGTTAAACTGGAGTTTATACATGGTTCTGCTTGAGAACAAAGTCAGCCGTTTCATTTTTACTTAGCTAAAACAAGGACAGAAAGACCAGAATATCATCTAGACTAAGTTCTGAGAGTACACAGTGCAAACTGAGCCAGACTAGAAACAATGAGAATTGCATGAGGCAGCCCATGATAAAGAAAGGCAGAGGAGTCAATTAGGGATGCTTCACAGAGGCTGTGGCAAACCAACTGGGACCTGAACAAATGACAGAATTCATGCCAACCAAAATGGCATTATTCAGAAAGGGAGCAGTGTGTGTCAAAGTGGTGACATGGGGGCAAGATATGAATAAACCTGAGTTATCTGCATGCATTTGGATGAATATGTGGAGGGCCACTTAGACATGGCTCTGAATACCGAGTTATAAAGAAGAAAATTAAATCAACAATGAGGAGCCAATGTCAATCTTTTTTGTAAGTGTAAACAAAGGAAACTAAGGGAATGAAACTCTTCCCATAATCCAAGAGTTTGGCATGCATTATTAATTTACCCCAACACACAACGCATGTTTGTATGAAGTATTATGGCTATTTTACAGATGGCTGCACAGCTGGTAAGATTTCAAATCCATTTGCTATACTGCTTTAGCACCCTTCAAAAGCAACTATACAGAATGGCTGCGCGGGAAATGTGGATTGACCTACACACTCCATCCCCAAAGATCTTTTCCTCTTATGATCTACTCTTCATTTCTCCCTGCTATGCCACCCTTCTCCTTCTCTTTTCCTCCCTTTTCCCCTCCCTCAATTTCTCTCTGCCTCCTCTTCCTCCCTCTCCCTCCTCCTCCTCCTCCTCCTCCTCCTGCTCCTCCTCCTCCTCCCCCCCTCCTCCCCCCCTCCTCCTCCCCCTTCCTACTCCCCCCCTCCTCCTCCTCCCCCTCCTCCCCCTCCTCCCCCTCCCCCTCCTCCCCCTCCTCCTCCTCCTCCTCCCCCTCACTCTTTCTCTTTCTCTTTTCTTTTCTTTTCTTGCTTACCCTTCTTTCCTCCCTCCCTCCCTCCCTCCCTCTTTCTTTCTTGTGGTTTTCTTGCTTGTTTGCTGGTACTGAGGCTTGATCTTACTGGGCTTGGCTTGCTTACTCAGAGCTGGTACTCTACCACTGGAGCCATATTTCCAACCCCATGTTTTTTTTGTTTGTTTGTTTGTTTGTTTGTTTTTTGCCAGTCCTGGGCCTTGGACTCAGGGCCTGAGCACTGTCCCTGGCTTCTTCCCGCTCAAGGCTAGCACTCTGCCACTTGAGCCACAGCGCCGCTTCTGGCCGTTTTCTGTATATGTGGTGCTGGGGAATCAAACCTAGGGCCTCGTGTATCCGAGGCAGGCACTTTTGCCGCTAGGCTATATCCCCAGCCCCCAACCCCATGTTTTGCTAATTTACTGGAAAGGGAGTCTTTGTGCACTTTTCTGCCTGGGCTAGCTTGGAACCATGATCTTCTGGTCTCAGTATCCTGTGTAATTAGTATTTCAAGTAATTGGCTTGATCAGCATGAGCTATCAGCACCCAGTCATTGCTCTGATCATCTTCATGTCATTTGAGAATCTTTTGACCCCAAAGTGTCTTCTGATGGTAGCCTAAAGAATCTTGTTTCCTTAGCATTTCTGGTTCCTATATGTGTTTGGTAACTGACTTGAAACATCTGGAACATCATCTTTCTTTTCTATGTCTGTTCTGTGGCCTACCTGACCCTCAAAAGTCCACCACCGTGTATCTGCCAGCTACTCCACTTAATGGATGGTGAGTCACTGCGCTCTGAGTACAACCATCACCCTTCCTACTCCTCTCTCCCCAGGCACAACTCACAGTGAAATGTCAAATGACTAACCAAGTGACTCACCAAGGATGCTAATGCAGAAATCAGGTACAGCCCATCAGAGTATGCACTGACCCCTGAGTGGGACTTCTATCCATCTGATCAAAACATCCTGTATCCCCAGATGGATGAAATCTCTGGCTCCTAAAACAGTAGTTCTTTTGCCTCTAATGATACCAAAGACCAGCATGGAGACAAGGAGAATATGTGGCTTTCAGCTCCAAAGTGTTCTTTTATAGTTTCTTCTTTGCCTAATGCCAAAATTTATAACTTAAATGACTTTGAAGTCCTTTGTGATAACGGCTTAGTTCCAGGATGGTGTTAGTGAGGTGTGGTGAGAGATTGGACAATAGGGCATTTATAGGTGATTTGTGGGTGACTGGAAGCATGGTCAAAGATGATCGTGGACCCCAAGCCCTTTCTTCTGGGCCATAAGGTGAGCAGTTTTGCTCTGTCACATCCTCACTATGGTGTATTTCCTTACCACAGGCAGAAGCAAGTATAAATAATAGCATATCATAGATTGAAACCTCCAAAAATGTGAGTAAAACCACCTTTTTCTTTCTTTCTTTTTTATTTTTGCCAGTCCTGGGGCTTGGACTCAGAGCCTGAGCACTGTCCCTGGCTTCTTTTTGCTCAAGGCTACCCCTAGGACCATAGCTCCACTTTTGGCCTTTTGTTTATGTGGTACTGAGGAACTGAGCCCAGTGCTTCATGCATGCAAGGCAAGCACTCTACCACTAAGCCATATTCCCAGCCCCCTTTCTTTTTATACATTGATTATCTCTGGCATTTTGTTGTAGAAAGCTGACTGACACACCCATCTTACCTAAAAGAAACAGGGTTTTTCACTACCCTCCTGCTTGCTTGTGTTTTAAGAAGGCCCAGAGGAGATGGGAGAGAGCTTTCTTCACAGAAAGGAGAGAACGAGGTTGGGACTGCTTACTCCTTTGTGACTCAGAACCCAAGCAGCCAGTATGGTGACTGTGGTTCTCATACCCTGCACTTCCTGAGCATCTTACATGGAGTCATAAAGATTTGTGTAACAACAGATGTCATCAATTTCTCTCTGTATACTTGGTTTACTGTGTGTATGCATGTATATTTGTACATGTGTGTGTGAGAGCATGTGTTTCAGTACTAGAGCTTTACTTCAGTGACTCATACTCTCACTAAGCTTTCATGATCACCATAGTCTTTCCATTTGATCTACACCTCAGACCTGGCATTTTACTGATTAATTCAAAATGGATTCACTTAGACTTTAGTTCCTGAGCTGACTTTGAATCACAGTCCTTCAGATCTCAGCATCCTGAATAAATAGGATTATGGGCATAAGCCACCAATGCCCAGCTTGGTCTACTTAGTTATTAAGCCCAGAGATAGACTTCATTTGATAAGCTTAGAGTAAATTTAAAAAAAAAAAGAATTCACAACACTGGAATATGGCTATGTCTGTGTAAACAGACATCTATATTTATATGCAAAGCTTAATGCATAGAAACAGAATCAAGATGGTTCGAAATAAAAATTCAGCACATGAAAGGTGGACTTATGTTGCCCCTGTAAGAATCAAGCAGTAACTGTGAGGGCTCATCAGGTTACAACAGGGATTTTCATCTCCTTTCCCACAGAGAATCATCTCAGAAAAGAATTCCTGGATGGGAGAATCTACACTTTATCCTTTCCCCTATGTCTTTTAAGACGTCTGTATTAGGCTTGGATTCAATCCTGTGAACCAGCCAAGTATCTGTGAATATTAGATGATAGCTTCAAAAGTCTGCTTCATTATTTGTGAGCATCTAACGAACCCTCAGGCCCTGGATAGGCAACACAACGCAACAAGCCACATCTCCTGTGTTCAGCCCAGCGACATCCTTTTTAATTCCATCTTTGGGAAGCCACCCTTGGTGGACTGACTTTCTCAGCTTCCACTCTCACCTAGTGCATCCCCGCACTGTGCCTTCAATGATACTACCTATCTCGATTGAAGGTTGCTTCAGGACTTGCCTACCTCCATGCCTGCTCTTTCAGAACTACATCAACGGCTACTTTCTCTATAACCCTCCCCCTGCCCACTGAGATTTCCACTGACTTCTCTCCAGAGATTTACAGTGTATCCAACTCTTGACCACATGTTTATATATCATTTTTTTAGTAGTCACTGAGTCTTCAAACAACACACAGTAGATATACCTTTCTGTATTAAATCACTCTCAAACATAGGAGAATGCACCCTGACTCTTTAATGTGATGGCAACGTTTTTAGGTGTCATGAATCTCACCCTTCTGTTACCGATAGGTGCCTAGAACATAGAAGCTAGCCAAGAAGTTAAAAAAAAAAAAAGTATTGATCTGCATAATCCAATCTCCTGCTCATGAACCTACATAGGAAGGAGCTCAGGTCTCTCTGTGGATGAACAATGGTACTTTACCACAGGAATATATTTTACTGCCATGGATAGATAGTGAGAGGTCAATATCTTAAAAGAAAAATCTATAAATATCAGTACATGTGAAATGCCCAAGGATTTGCAAAAACAGGGTCCTACACATTTATTCAGAGACAAAGGAGCTCTGTGTTCCCCCACCTACTTCAAACATTTTCTCCCTAAGAAGTTAATTGTCCAGCCTGGTGTTACACCAAGAAAGGAAGAAAACAACAACTCTAGGCTGTTCAAGTTAATGTGTTAATTAAACCTACAGAGTCTGACAGCAGTGTCCCCCTGCACAAAGAAGGGAAAGGTATCAAAGCATTTTACCCACTGATTCCGTTTCAGCTGCCAGTGGAAGGCTTTCCCTGCAGAATGAGTCAATGTCCCTTAATAAAATTCATAGCATTGGCAGCAACTAAATAAGATTTATTTCCCTCCCTGTCTGTCTTCAGCTCCAAGGTTTCTTTTGACTGTCAGAACATAGAACTGAGAACTATCATTACTATCTGTCACATCAGAGAAAACGGCAGCAGCAGCTTTCTCCAACAGTGCCAAAGCCTAGGGAGGAAGAGAAAGAAAGCTTGGGGAGTGAAAGAACACTTGCACAAGTTCGAGGAGCGCAATATTCATCTGCTAACTCTTGTCATGCACCCAGCAATGCCATTCTTAGTGCACATTTGTTTTTATTTCTTCAATGTTGGTACAAAATAGAGGAAACCAATATTAAGAAGTGGAAAGTGTTCAAAGCAGGGGGATGTGGAGATTCTGGTTAACTAAGAACGAAAGGCAAAAACCCTTCTTGTCTAAAATCATTCTGCTTGATCTGAAACCACTTCACTGCTTTAGTAAATATAGCTTAATGAGCACAAACCCAACATTCGTCTCCACTCAAAATCTATTAGCAGCCTCCAGGCCTTACCCTCCCCACTGTCATTATGTTGGTCTGGGGCTGTCAACAATTCTCTTTCCTGCCATACTCCTCTCCAGAGTGTTAAAAAAATACCCTCTCACATTGGCTTGTTTTCTTACCATTTGCCTTTGTCTACTATAAGAAGAGTGCAGATAAAAATACACTTAATTATAAAGTATTTAATTTCAACCATTTCAAGGGTTAGTGTTGCGTGTGAAATGAGAACTAACCTTCACGCATCTATGGGACCATACTGAGGAAGGATGCAAAACTGTAAGTTCAATGATGGACAAAAGCTAGCAGAAAAAGAGGATTCATACCAGGCGCTGATAATATCGGAGTGTGCTAATATAACTGCTAATAACGATGGAGTGGGAGAAAAGGAATCTAGGAGAAGGAGTTCCCTATTGCTCTTTTCCTCCTTTTTGCCAAATGCACAGGTTGGTAAATCAATATGAAAGAGTGGTGTCTTTCTACTAGAAAAAAAAGGAAATTTGACTTCCTAAGTTTGATGCCAAAAAAAAAATGGCACTTATGATTATCCCTGGTAAGCCTTTTCAATATTCCTAAATTAGATCAGGGTCTCTTTTGAGATTGAGATTGATGTGTAAGATACACATTATGAATTTTCTCTTGCCACCAGGAAATGGCTAAAAGAACAGCAATTCCAGGGAAATTGGCTGAAAGGACAATGGCACTGAGGCTGAGTCATGATGGTAGGCTTTCAGGCTTTGGGTGATGGAATGGGATGTTGTTCCCTATAAAGCTGCTCAGGGTGACTTCCCCCAGGTGGGGGCTGTTTCCTGGATCCCTTCCATATAACTGCTTGAGAGGCGTCCTTTGGAGACCTCCTTCCTGCTGCTGGCTCTTTTCAAGGTTGCCTGCTTACTCCTCTTTCCTTTTCTGCCTTGAACGTCTTGGAGGCAGGGGGCCTGCAAATTGCACTGCTTGAAAAGGCTGACAGAAAAACCCTGCCAGTTCTATTTATTTGCTTCATTCTAATACTGCCCTGGGGATTGCAGAGGTACATGGCCCTCATCCCCCTCATGGCTCTCTGGTTTGCAATGCTGTCTCTGCATTCTTTTTTAGGAAGAAAGAGATGGCACCTTAAGGACTTCAGATAAATTCCTAATACTAGGCCTGAGGCTTGGCACATAACAAGTATGTTTTTCCAACAGACTCAGTAGGAAGAAAGAGAATCAGTTCAGTGAGCCTTCAGAAGAATGTTCTCGTGCTCTGGTTCCAGAGCATGAAAAGTGGCCTGAATTTATGCTGAGGGAATCTCAAAAATATCTATAGCAAGCTGGGCTGTGGTAACTCACATCTGTAATCCTAGCTACTCAAGAGGCTGAGATTGGAGGACCATGGTTCAAATCCAGCCTGGGCAGAAAAGTCCCTGAGATTTTTATCTCCAGTTAACCACCAGAAAACCAGTAGAACTGTGGCTCAAAGTGGTAGGATGAATAGTAGCCTTGAGCAAAAAAGCATCCAACCCCCATAACCAACACACACACACACTCACACAGTAGAAGGAAATAAACTGTGAGCTAACTACGATGACATCCTAGACACCAACACCAAACACATCCCAGTAGACTTTTCTCAAAGGCAAAAATCTGATTGTAAGAGATATCACGAAAAATATATAGGGATGACAACACTTATTTACAGCATGATGATGGCCTATTAAGAGAAAAATGAAATTAACTGGGCACTGGTGGCTCAAGCTTGAAATTGTAGCTACTCAAGAGGCTGAAATCTGAGAATCATGGTTTGAAGGCCAGCCTTGGCAAGGATATCTAAGATTCTTCTCTCCAGTTAACTAGCAGTAAACTACGAGTGGAGCTGTGGCACAACTGATAGAGTACTAGCTTTGAGGGGGAAAAAAAAACTAAGGCATAGTGCTCACATTTGAATTCAAGACCCAGTCTGAACAAAGAGATAAAGAGAGAGAGAGAGAGAGAGAGAGAGAGAGAGAGAGAGAGAGAGAGAGAGAGAGAGAAACCAATAGAGACCAAGACAGACAGGAACAGAGACAGAGACACAGAGAGAGAGAGGCTGTGATTTTGCAAACAAACAAACAAACAATATCCCACAAACCCTTTCAAGGTGGACCTTGGAGGAAAAGTCAAATGTCTAAGGATATAGAAAGAGAAATGTTCCAGAGGAATGGGTCAGTATGAACAAATAAACACAGCAGCAAAGTTCAGAGTAGTGCTTTTGTTTTTCTCTTATCAATAGCAAGACACACAGTATGGATGGGATGTATGAAGAAAAATGAAGTAAGAACTAAAGCAACACAGAGCCTGGGACAAGACTGGGTAAATATAATCCTATCAAAAGTTGTGAGGAGCTAATATTGGTTGAATCCAAATATCAGCAAGGTCAAAAGACAAGAGCACAGAGGCTGAACACTCAGACTTTGCTGATGAAGAGTGAGAAGGAATGATGACACATTGCTGGCTCCATCAATTCCTCCTGTAGCTGGATTTATCAAATCTGTCACTGGCCATTCCTCAGCTGTCACTGAAGTCTGTCACATTCCTTGAAGATGGGCTTTGCATTCTGAGGATGAGGGTACTGGGTAGAGATATTGGAGCTGGCTAGGAAGGAAAGACCATTATGTGTCCATGGGCCATTTTCATTTGGGAATACTTTTTAGGAATTCTGATCTGACGGTATAGAGAAAAATATTATGATAAAAATCTTGCTGTTCAAGATTTTTTTTTTCCAGTCCTAAGGCTAGAACTTGGCCTGGGCACTGTCCCTGAGCCACTCTGTGCTCAAGATTAGCAGACTCTACCAATTAAGACCCAACTCCCATTCCCAGCTGTATTCCCAGCCCTCTCCAAGGTTCTTAAAGACAAGTGTTGGTGGCAAAGGACTGATTAACCACTAATGAAAACACATACCTCTGCTTCAAATCCTATACTAGTCATCAAGTGCCACAATTATTCTTGTTCCAACCTTCATTATGATCTGTTGTACAATGCCCTTCTTCCCTTACTCTTTTAGCCCATGTCTACCAAATCATTAGAGGAAAGCAGATGAAACTGTTTCAGGTAGCAAGAGAAAAATAATGCTACAAGTGGTTTACACATGGTATCTAAGTGGAAAAACAGGCCTTTCTTGTTTGCATCTGATGGCATTTGTACCTGAGAATTTGTTTTATAAACAAGGATTGGGGTTGACATTTAGCAGGCTCCCTGGATTCCACTCTAATTGCCAGTTTTGTACTTGGATATTTGCATTTTCATGTGATTTGAAATCAGCTCTGACATTGGGAAATTTCAAACACACAGAAAGCTTGCCAAACCAGCATGGTATATAATGCTCAGCATATTTTGTATAACAAACTGAGGAGGGTCTTTTTACTACATGAAATGTCTTCAGGAAATGTAATGGCCTTGGATAGAGAGCAATGTCTTCTCTGATTTGTGCTTGTGCAGAAATCATTTGAGTATCTCTACTGGTTGAATTTCAAAACTCCATTTGTTTTTTTAATCCCAATTTTACCCCTTTGGAGTTGTTCTAGGGATTCCTAGGGCTATAAAAAATAAATAAATTTACTATGAAGGTAAATAATATTTAATGGTTTGATGTCATTATAATCACTACATTCTAAGTGCTATATGCCAGTTCTTCCTTGTTAACTGCATTCTGTTTCTACAGTAGCTTTTAGTAGCTTTTAAAGGGCATTCAGAGTGTTGAAGGCATGGCTCAGGGGCTAGAGCACCAGCCAATGGGTGAGAGTGTCATATACTAAGTCCCAGTCCTGGTTTCAAAACATTAAAAAAATAATAAAATATAAAGTCATTTAGTATGGATAACAGTGTCTTTACTTCCCATATTGGAGACTGAACTAAGGCAAAATGTGCCTGAGACAAGCTTATGACTACAGTGGCTCAGCAGGTCTGCTGTGTCTTGGGTCCTTGTTGACCACATCTATGCAATGTTTGCAGGAGGCCAGGCTCTGTGTCATGTTTAACGTGCACCATCTCTGCATCATCCATCAGTCCCATCCGTCAGGGCCTGCTAATTCATTCACTTTGCAGTGAAAGACACTACAACACTCAAGTGACCCACATTCACACAGCCACTGGCAGAGGCTGACGAAGAAGTGAGCGGACACTCCTCCCACTTGCTCTAACCTGTCTATGGTGAGAAACCACTCTGACAGGGATTTCTGAAAATGCTGACACACCGAGATGTTGTTCTCAGCAAACTCCAGCTCTCAAAGCAGCTGTAATAAGCCTTGCTTCTGCCTTAGGGGCAGCTCAGTACAGCGGGGAATGAGCAAGAGGAAAAAAGGAATTTTTCATTATTAAACAAAATATAGATATAAAATTGTTTACATAAAATGTAAACTTGCAGAATGAGAGAGGGAAGACAGTAATTATGAGAGATAATAAAACTATATTATTATTATTATAAGTGTGCTTGTGCCTAGTAACTCAAACTCTATCATTTGTTATCAAATGCCCTGGTGGTACATTTTCCCCCTTCTACGATATATGATCTTAACTAAAAGTCATCCTTAATTGATATTGATTAACTTAGTATTGATATTTAGGGTTTCCACTATTTGTGTATAGAAACTCCCTTAATGAAAACCCCTCCCTAGAAAACCAAAATGTTGAAAACTTAGGACTGCTTTTGTTTTTTCTTTCTTTCCTCTTTCTCTCTCTTTCTTTCTTGCATAAATTATGATTCTCTGAAATATATAGTAAATCTCTGCTCTCTGGTAGAGTTTCAGAAAAAGGGAAATGATATAATTTTTAAATATTTCTAATTTTCTTTATAGAAATTTATTATTTTTAAAAACATTAAGAGAAAAAAGTCTTCACAATATCTTTTTGTGTGAAAATTTTAGTCCAGAACAAAGGATGGTCCACATTTAGCCTTAAATCTGAAATTCTCTCCACAGGTTCATGGATGAAGGGGTTGGGGCCCCGCTGGTGTTGTTGCTTTGGAAGTTTCTGGAATCTTTAGGTAGGAGGTGGCACCTAGTTGGAAGAGGTACGTCAATAGGAATGTACCTCTGAAGGTTGTAACAAGAAGTTCTTGGCTTCCTGCCTTCGTTGAGCTGGGGAAGTTCCTCTGTTTCCCAGGGCTACTGCAAGTATGTTGTGAGTACATGTAGCCATGCCTGAAAATTCTGAAACTGGGAGAGAAAATAAATCCTTCTCCCTTGAAGGCATTATCTCAGGAATTTTGGGTTTTGCTACCATAAAACCGATTAATGTGTCAACCAGACTGTCCTAAAGATTTTCTCCCCCACCCCCTCCACCAGTGATCTCATCAAGCATCTAAATGTGATTTTTAACCCTAAAATAATTTAATATCTTATGAGGGAGGGAGGGAGGGAGGGTGGGAGGAGAGAGAAAGAGAGAGAGAGAGAGAGAGAGAGAGAGAGAGAGAGAGAGAGAGAGAGAGAGAGAGGGAGGGAGGAGAAATTGAGAAAGATAAAATGGAAAAAGTGAATTGGGACCCAGATAGGGAGGTTGATGACGTTTCTTTAACTTCCCCAGTATTCCTTGGTACATTTTTGAGTTAGTTGTAAGATACCTCAAAAAGAAAACCAAGAGATTGTAACATTGTGAATGAAAACGTGAGTGATTTTCGCAAATAAACCTGAAGGCTTCGATATGAGATCGCTCAGGCTCAGTGGTCAGAGCAGAGACCGACACTGAACACAACCCAATGTGAGTGCATGCTTTCCAGGTGCCTGCAGCTCAGTCCTCGCCTGCTTTGTTTTTTAGGAGGTCCATGTGTCCTCATATGTCTTGACTGTTGGGATAGGCATTGAGCTTATAGCCTTCATAGTTCAGGACATCTGCAAGCATGCAGCAAACCGGGGCTCTGCATACAGCTAAAGAGCAAGCCCTCTACTGAAGGTCAGTGGAGGAGCAGTCACTCCTCCAGAGCAAGGAAGAAGCAGGCCCTGCTAGGCTACGTGAAGAAAGTCAGTGCCTCCCATCCACTCCCACTGGGCAGCCTCAGTTCTGGCAGTGTGTGTTGGTCTGTGTTGACTTCACCTCATCTCATTCTCCCTTTTCACAAATCGCTCCTCCAATATAAACCCTAAATAAAAGAAACGCCAGGAGCTCGGTGGTAGCCTGCTCCACAAAGCTGAGGTATATCCATATTCTTAACACTTTCTCCCTTTTTTTTTTCCTCTTCACAGACACATCTGCTCTTTGTTTTCTCTGGCTTTAAATGTTTCCCAACACATCACGTTTAGTGAAGTGTTTAAGACAGACTGAGAGGTGCGGTTGGAGGCAATGTTTTATAGCACAGTTTGTACATTAGTTTATTGCCAAATTAAAATAAAGTTGAAATCTGGCAGGCTCAGTCTGCTGCTTAGTCTCCCTTGCATGGATTTGTATAGAGAGAAAAGATAGAGAAAACTACCATTGCTCCATTTCTAAATACAAAGAAACAAACAACAATGCCCCAAAGAGTAGGGCTTTTGCTGGGCACTGGTAGCTCATGCCTGTAATCCCTGCTATTCAGGAGGCTGAGATCTGAGGGTTATGTTTCAATGCCAGCTGTAAAGTCTATTATCTCAAATCACCGATAAGCAAGGAAGCAAACAAGCAAGGAAGTAGAGCTGTGGTTTAAGTGGTGGAGTATGAACCTTGAGCAAAAATGCTAAGGGGCAATGACCAGGCTCTGAATTCAAAGCCTCAATATTAGCACACAAAAAAAAGAAAGAGAAGAAAGGAAGGAAGGAAGGAAGGAAGGAAGGAAGGAAGGAAGGAAGGAAGGAAGGAAGGAAGGAAGGAAAGAAGGAAGGAAGGAAATATTCTTTTGCTTCTCTAGTGCTTAAATCTCACAAATAAAAAATAAAAGAGAGCAAATTTCTCCTAGTTCTATAATAAAAACTCAGAATTCTTCATATTGTCTGTAATGATTTACTGTTGTAGGAAGTCTAAAGTACCAAGCTTTATATCGACATTAACCTTAATTATCCCTCTGCCTATTTTCTATGGTGTTTCATTAATATCTCCAAGTTTTACTTTTCTGGAAATCCAAGGCCTTCCAAAGCTATATCTTCTACGACAATATGCCTCAAGGAGGCTAAGGAATTTACTCCTATTTCTACTCTAAGTTAAGTACTGTGCCAGGGTTTTCAGAGTACTCAGATTACTCCCGTGTCAATCTCAGAGGAAAGAACAATCTATAAGCCCATATTTTTCGGTCATTCTTAGGGTGGATGAATAGGCACATGCTCATTCAAGAGGGAAACTAACTTAATTTTATGTGTCATTTTGACTAGGATGAGGAATGCCTGGATATCTGGTAAATATTATCTTTGTATAGCCTTATACAGATATTTCCAGGGGGCTGAGCATATGACCTAGTGGCAAGAGTGCTTGCCTCGTATACATGAAGTCCTGGGTTCAATTCCCCAGCACCGGGCTGGGGATATGGCCTAGTGGCAAGAGTGCCTGTTTCATATACATGAGGCCCTGGGTTCGATTCCCCAGCCCCACATATACAGAAAATGGCCAGAAGTGGTGCTGTGGCTCAAGTGGCAGAGTACTAGCCTTGAGCAAAAAGAAGCCAGGGACAGTGCTCAATCCCTGAGTCCAAGCCCCAGGACTGGCCAAAAAAAAAAAAAAAAATTCCCCAGCACCACATATATAGAAAACAGCCGGAAGTGGTGCTGTGGCTCAAGTGGCAGAGTACTAGCCTTGAGCAAAAAGAAGCCAGGGACAGTGCTCAGGCCCTGAGTCCAATGCCCACCAGGACTGGCAAAAAAAAAAAAAAAAAAAAAAAAAAAAAAGTTATTCCCAGAACACATGAGCATTTGAATCAGAAGGTAAACATGATCTAACTTGCCTCCCCATGCACGCAATATAGCAGACATCATGCAATCATTTGAAGTACATTGTGAATCAATCTCTCTCCCTGTCTCTCTCTGTCTCTCTCTGTCTCTCTGTCTCTCTGTCTCTCTCTCTCTGTCTCTCTCTCTCTCTCTCTCTCTCTCTCTCTCTCTCTCTCTCTCTCTCTCTCTCTCTCTCTCTCTCTCTCTCTCTCTCTGGTTTTCCCTTTCTCTTTCACTTCACTATGTACTAATAGCCTAGAATTTCTTACTACACCTGGCTGTTCTGGTCTTTTTGAGCTTTGAATGGAGACATCTATCCCCTCCCTTTGGCATCAACACCCCTGGCTTTCAAGCCTTTTACTGTGAAGCAGACATTGGCTCCAACATTGCCTCTCATCCCTAATTCTCAGGGATTTAGACTTGGACAGAATTACCCTACAGGCTTTCTTCATTTTCTAGCTTGCAGATGCCAGATCTTAGGACTTCTCAGTCTCCCTAATTCCAGAAGTTCTTGCTCAGTCTCTGGGGAAATCTGATTGGTATAATCTCCTAGATATAGATAGCATTAAAAAATCGAAAACATCAGAGTATCTTGATTTTGTCAAGTATGAAGACAGTCGGCCATACGAATTACTCATTGGTTAAGAATTACTCTGTTTTTTCTAATGAAAATCTAGCCTCCCATGAAACCAGTAGCCAGTAAAATACGTTGGACTAGAAAGGACAATCTGTTCACCAAATTTTTTTTTCCCCCCACTGGGTGTTCATGCATTCCAGTTGACATTGTCAAAGCTGACCACCGCATCCCATATGGGCTCTCTTCAGACAAGAGAGCCAAGTTCTGTCCTTAAAAGCCTTAAAAGTCTCATTCACTGAAGCAGAGAAAAAGCAAAGTCCAGGAAATGAGGGGAGGGGATATGGCTATTGCTTCAAAGGACATTAAAAAAAAACAACAACACAAACACCAATAAGCAAAGAGGAGAGGAACACTATTTTTTGTTAAGTTACTGAGGATTTGCCACCTTTTCAAGGTGTTTTCTAAGAAACATGCCTTCCTGAGGATTTTTTTTTGGACTATTTGATGTGCAAAACCATCTAGGAGTCTAAATGTTGACTCTGGAACTATGAGCTTAGCTGGGAGCTTTGAAGAACTGGAATTAGCAGTTGTCACAGAAAAACCAATAAGCAATACTTCCTTGGAAGAAAAAATGCTCCCACTTCGCAGGCAAATACAGTGGCTAGCCAGCCATTAACACATGGCCCTTCTTGGTGCCTACAGCTGCAAAGCTTGAATTCTAAAAGCCCCATGGACTATAAGTGATGGTCAGCTCTAATTTCTATTTATTAGTGATAAAAGACCCCTCGCAAATTTATTCCAGCCAATACAATGATTCATCCAGAGGCTGCAGCCCACTCCTCTCCAGCTGATGGCCCCCTTCTTCATTCTGCAATGCAAACCTTGAGACACACCCAACTCCCAGAATGCTTTCTATTTTATTCTCTTCTGGAAGAACAGGTCAAATTGGCCTCTGCCTACGTGTTTTACATAAAAATAAGAGCTCTACCAAATTTCATAGAAAGATGCATTGCATTCCTACAACATCCACATGTGATAGTAAGTGGTATTTTCTCTTTGAGAAAATGTATTTATTAGCTCGGATTTTGAGATCTTTTCTATTATATAAAACAAAGACAGATGAGACTTCTCTCAGGTGTAAAATGACAGGATTACAGGATTCACTGAGTCTCTACCACCAAAGATTTCAGTTCAGATTTTCTCATGTGATAGTGGAACTGCTTGCTGTTGACTTTACATTAACATCACTCATTCTTAGGTCACCACTCTTGAACCCTTGTAATCAATGCTACAAATGCATATAACATCTTCTAACCAAAGTTGCCAAAGGTTCTTAAATAGAGAAACAAAAATGATCTTTTCTTAACAATTGGGCCAAACATTGCAATTAGGTTACAAAATATGTATTATAATTAGCTTATAGAATTTCTATTTTAGACAAATTGGGAAAAAATGTTGTTTCCCAAACTTTGTATACTTATTTGTGATATTTATTTCTTGAAGAACATTTACCCCTCTTCCAAAACAAATATGGCATGCTTACTAGAGTCTGAGGGAAACATTTCCTGTGACCTCCAGAGTTAATAGACCACTGGATCTCTATCAGTAGAAGTTTGGACTACCAATTTCCTATCATTGATCCAGCCATTTTGACAATACATCTATTACGTATCAATAAGGATACTGCTCTTTTGATCTCTCTCAGACTGCAGTAAAATCCTGTGGATTAACCCTTTAACTTCATATGAATTGAAAGTTCCTTGTCAGAGTAATTTTATTAAAATGCTATTCCTAAAACAGACATAGAGTCGAATATTTTTCATCCCATCAGACATGCACCTGCATTTATAATTATTCACAGAAACACATTTCAAGGCAAAGGAATCTCATACCCAATATTGCCCATGATAAATAGCTAGGTAGAGACCCCAGTTTGGACATCCTAATTATTCTGGCTCACTGATGAAAGGAAGTACTGTAAGAAGTGCCAGGACATAAAGACTTACATTTCTGGCCTTCTCTTCCAATATAACTACAAAGGTGCACAGTTTTCATTTTGCCAGGGAAATCTGGCCTTTCACTGTGCCACTGCCATCAAGGGAAAAAAATTAACTGTTGAATAGAATACAATAACCCAGCAGATTAAAGGACCCAGTACAGACTTTGCCTCTGTTAACTACACCATCCTGGACCACAAGGTACAGTGGCTTGAGTCCAGGAACAAAATTGTACATTCCACTAAAAAGGATAGGCAGGCTGCTCAAGAGGAAAAAGAAAAACGCTACTAATTTGTAAATCTTTTCTATTTTTAGGTTTAATGTGCATTTTATGTGGCAGCAGGGGCAACGTGAATAAAACTCCAATTCTACGATGTTAATTTGCTTCCACCAAAATGTTGGTGTCAGTAGAGACCTTGTGAAATTGTTTAGACCATTCCTCTGCCTTCAGGGAGAACCCAATAACTTGATGCTAGCCCCAGACAAACAAAACCCTAGTACTCCCTAACTCAAGGAAGTCCACTGCATCTTTAAATATGTCTATTTTGTAAGACATGAATCTGCTATATTCAGAATGACTTAACTGAATAGTGGATTTCTCCTACTTCACCTGCTTTTTATTTTACTTTCAGGCTTAGAGTTTCTCTTACAATTACCTCTCTATATTTTCTTTCTTTTTAATTTAATTTTTGTTTAATTTGCCATTGCTAGACATATACTCTACTTGAGAAAATAAGTCCCTTAAAGACAAGGGTTATAAGTTTGGCATCCATGGCTCCTACCTATAATCTTAGCTATTCAGAGGACTGCGGTTTGAAAATCAAGTTCAAAGCCAGCCCATGCAACAAAATCTATGAGACTTTTGTCCTCGTTTAACAACTAAAAATCTAGAAGTGAAAGTATACTTCAATGGTTAAGTACTAGCCTTGGGCAGAAAAGCTGAGGGACAGCACCAGGTCCTAAATTCAAACCTCAGTACTAGCACAGATGCTTGCATGTGTGTATATTTGTGTATGTGCCAGTTTGGGGGCTTAAACTCAGCACAGGGCCTGGACACTGTCCCTAAGCTTCTTTTGCTCAAGGCTAGTGTTCTACCACGTGAACCACAGTGCAACTTTCAGTTTTTTCTGAGTAGTTTATTGAAGACAGGCATCTCATTAACTTATCTGCTTGGGCTGGCGATCCTTAGGTCTCAGCCTACTGAGTATTAAAATTATAGGCATGAGTCGCCAACACCTGGCTAAGTAAAGTTCATTTTCATTAAGAAAGTGATCATCTACCCAAGTCCATTAAACTGTCCAAGGATTTATGGTGACCAGTAGCTCCTAACAGCCCCAGGCTTCAGCTTAGATGCTGAATGCCACCCAAAGGTCTGCATATTAAAATTCTGTCCTCAAGACAGCAGTGGTACAGGTATTGTGGGACTCTGTGCACTGGGACATAAAGGAAGGCCACTTGGAGCAAGTCTCTGAAGTATATTATGAGAGCCTGGCCAATCTTCTCTCTTGCCTTTGCTTCCTCCTGAAAGAGACCCAAGACATGGGCTACTCAATCATCAACTGAGACCCCTAAGACTATGAACCCACTTCCCCACAAAACCCTTGTCTCTTTACTGTGCATATTTGATGGAAAGTTGATTGATACAGCATGGTACCTAGCTTTTATAATGTACACTGTTTCAGATGTTCTATTTGAAGCAAACAACCTCGGATTACCTCTGCTACCCCATATCTCAACCAGCATAGAGTTCATTATACCACACCAAAGAGAAATTATCACCCAGAGGGTTTGCAGAGTTGAGTGATCAATTCTCTATTCCCTAGAGGACTGAGAACCTTTGTCTGAAACCAGGGAAGTAGGCTCACCTTTTGGTCTTGGCTGTACGCCAAAATCCAGTCTTCTTGCTTTGGGTGGAAGAGTAGGCTCTGGATGTAAAAGTTCAGCCGGTACTTCTGGTAGGTTGCCCCTTCATCTGAGCTGATCATTAAACTGCTCTCAATCTCAGGGTCTGTGAGTAACATAATCTGCATAAAAGAAAATTGTTGTGAAAGAAAAAAACAACACAAGGTTAGGCTTCTGAATTTACAAAACTCAAAAACGAATCACAGCAGAGCAAGGGGCAGTCACAGAATGATCATCTGGACAAAGGCTGTAACTTATTTTGTCATGCTTATTCTACCTTGGACCAATGTCAGAAAAACATTTTCACTAAGAAGCCAAGGGGTCATGAGACTCTGTAAGTGAGGGATCTTCAGTTCTACAGGACAACTTTTATAAGGATTACTTTTGTGGGGTTTGTAGTTATTTCTTTAACCTGGAACATTTCCTTTATCCCCAATGCGTCTTCATACTGTGGCTCATCTACACTCTACCTTTGGAGATAGGCAAGGAAAACCAAGACTAGTTGCCACTTGTTGGAATGGAAACCATAGGCATACAGAAAGGCAGGAGTTTATCAGTTTGTTTGTCACCTCCCTAATTCATCAGCAATATCCCACCTGACTTTGCTCTAATTTTACTAGCCCTCAAAGTCTGAACTCCTGAAATCTTCATGTATCAATGGGGAGCTGATTATTTTATCCCTCGGCCTTTATTAGTCCTTACAAAACTTACTTTGCTTCTCATCTGTATGCACTATACAAGAACTTACACTCCAAGGTGATCGGTATATGTGTAATGTGTATGTGTGTGTGTGTGTGTGTGTGTGTGTGTGTGTGTGTGTGTGTGTGAAGCATATTCCCAACTAAGCTAAGGCTTAGCATGTATTACACACATAATAAAACCTGCCCCCAAACTGAATGAATGGAAATAGTTTTCACAGTAATCATCTGGTCTTAGAAATATGCACAGACCAGTTTGCATAAGTATGAATGTAAGGGTCTGTGGAAAGTGTAGTAGGATGCCTTCTACATGATCTATGAACATGTAAACTCCACAGTTTCACATGCTTGCAAGGCCTAACCTTGGCCATGGTGTTAGGAATAATCTTTAGTAAGACTGTGAAGGCAGAGCTAATGAAAAAACTACTCCTTACTCCCTTATCCCAGGTGTCTAGGAATGTGTGCTGAAGTACCTCATTCTCCAACCTCCGCAAGTCTCCTGTCCCCCACTCAGAATGTGCATTGAATATCTCCAGACAGGAGACTTTAATTCATCCATTGACATTTTTTTTTTCTATCAACCTATCTGAGTTTGTTCTGAGAAGCATGAAGGTTGTACTGTTGTATTTAATATGTGCCCACAATGTAGAAAAATCATGACATAGAATTTAAAAATTAACAGAACAGGATGCAATAATTCCAAGCGAGAGATGGAGAGGAACAGAGAGACATAGAGACCGAGAGATAGAGAGACAGAGACAGACCAGGAAAGACAAAGAAACTACAGAATGAATGGCAAACATTCAGAGCATTCCTAATGCTCTATTAGTTGAAAGCAATCACACTGAAACTTCAGGATGGCTGGTATTGCCTTTGATAGAGGTGTCCAGTCATTGAAAATTGCATAAGGATTAAGTACCAGACACTGCCTAAACTCTGTATTTGCTCGGATGAATTTAAGGTGCATTCCTCTTTTCTTGAAGAAGACAAAAGGAATGTAGTGGACTAATGTTATTGGCTGTCAGCTGTAATTTGAAGAAGACAGGATGCACACATAACACTGGAGACTAATTGCCTCCCATAGCGTGTTCTAGCAAAGTCACTGTCCATCGACCATAAATCCTGACAGTGATAGGTTTGTCTGACATACATCCATCAAACAGTTTCCCTCATTGGATGACAGACAAAAAGCCATCAGGAAATCTGTTATATACAAACTCACATGGAGTCATTAAATATGTTGTATGCTTTAAGCAATTCACAGCTCTTCAATTCACAGAACTATTTCCAGGTGATTTCATATTTATTGGTACATAAAAAGCTGTCATTTTTCCAATAACAAATAAGCCATCAAATGATCGTGTTGCAATTAACAATGAGATGTAACAACCTTCTTTTCACTGCCAAGAACTCATTCCCATGATAATACGAAGAGGTTCTATTTTGTAGAACATGTATTGTCTCAGGATGGCAATTTTTTTTTATTCCAATTCCTTATGTCCCAGCAAACCAGACTATGTTTTCTTCCCTTCTCATCTCACAATCTACTTTTCCTGATAGACTACCTGACAAAAATAAAATAAATTAAAAATAGGCCTACAAAATGCCTTTAAGTCAAACTGATGTTTAATATATCATATACTTAATTTATATATGCATACTATAAAGTCTTAAGATTACCTGAGCTATTTTCCATCTAGATTATACTGGTATTGGTGATGGAATAATGCAAATATTTTACAACATATGAATAATCAGTATTATGTATGTATTATGGATTAAGGTTTTTTTTTTGTTTCTGAATCTTTTTCAGTATCTTGGTATATATCGTTTTTATCTGAATGGTAAGTATATAATCAAGAGCATACACACTGAAATACAAAGTCATGGATAATATATCCAAATTATGTAATCATTACCTTTAAATTAATTAGTCCAATGATGGTACTGTAGTGCATAATGAATTGTTAATTGAAAAAGTAAAATTTTTCTTTTCATTCTTCAAATTCCTGCATGACTTTACCTTAAAGGACATGAGGTTTGTCTTGGTATTTTATAAACTCTAAAAATCACAGCTAGCTGCAACTGAGAATTGAGAACAATCTCACTCTGAAGCCATCCCAGGCAAGAAAGATTGTGAGAGTCTGAGCTCCAGTTTACCACAAAAATCCAGAAGTGGCTCAAATTGTAGAATGCTATCCTTGAGCACAAAAGCTCACAGACAGTGCCCAGGCCTAGAGTTCAAGGCCCAGAATTGACAAAAAAAAAAAAAAGTAAATAAATTGATAAATTGACAAATTGATAAGTAATTTAATATAATTAAATAAGAAGGATTTGAACCATATGAGAAAAAAGTATAATCCTGTTTACACATAGGTAGTTTATAGAAAAATAAATTATATAAATTCTATCTTCAACAGGGTGTTTTTCACTGGCCACCAGTGGCTCATGCCTGTAATCCTAGCTACTCAGAAGGCTGAGATCTGAGCACATGGTTTGAAGTCAGCCTGGGCAGGAAAGTATGTGAGACACTTATCAATAAACTACTCGAAGAGGAGGAGGAGGAGGAGGAGAAGGAGGGGGAGGGGGAGGGGGAGGGGGAGGGGGAGGGGGAGGGGGAGGGGGAGGGGGAGGAGGAGGAGGAGGAGGAGGAGGAGGAGGAGGAACAACAACAACAACAACAGCAGCAGCAGCAACAACAAGCAGCGGCGGCACTATAGCTCAAGTGGTAGAACATGCCTTGAGCAAAAATCTCAGCACACAGATACAGAGTTCAAGCCCCAAGACAGGAAAAAAAAAAAAGAAAGAATAATTTTAAAAGGTTTTCCTCAATACCTATTAGCCTTAAATTGGGCTTCCTAATTGTATCTTGGAGCTTCTGGAGTGATCTGTTTTGCCAATTGGATTGGTTTTGTATTGTTTTTTGATCTTTCTCCATAGATTCTAGGGAATCTTCAGTTCCTGAGATTCAGTCCTCTGTTTCATCTAGTCTGGAATGTAGGCTAGCTACTTGATTTCGAATCTCTCTTCCTTCTGACTGGTCTTTCTTGATGGTTTCTATGTCTTTGCTATAATTTTCTCTTAGGTCCTGCATGGACTTCATTACTTCATTAATTTGGTTCTGAGTGCTGTCTCTCAAATCTTTTCATTGGACTCTTGAAGTTCATTTATCTTTCTATTTGTGAAGGCCATGAAATTGTCTATTACTTTATGGACAGATTGATGTATTGATTCAAACTTTTCATTTAACATTTTTATCAGTAGAGTTTGTAGAGCATTTTGAGGGTTCTCTTCTAGGTCTCTGATTGACTGCTCTGCTTCCTTTTGGAAGTTCTTTTTGGACTGGTGGGATTTCTCTATGAGCCCCTTTGATTCACTCAGATTGAACTACCTTCCATCCGATAACCAGGGGTCAGTGGAGTCTGGATGTCCTGGAAGTAAATTTAGGAAGATAAGTTAGGGGTAGTGAAGAGAATAGAGTAAAATGAATGGGGAGGGGCTGTGATGATTTGGGCTTAATTTTAGTGAAGTATAAACTTAGAGAAGAGTAGAATCAGTAGAAAGAACGAGGTTAAAATGATAGACAATGGAGAGTCAGCAGAAAAGAGTAAAGGTGTTAGTCAAAGGAAAGTAATTTTAAAGAAAGAAAATGTGAAAAGAGAATCAAAGAAAAAATACAAGAAAACAAACACACAAAACACAAAAAAAATTACCAGAAAAAAAACACACAATAAAAACCCCTAATAAAACAAACAAATAAAAATGGAAAACAAAAAACAAATGACAACTCAGAAATGAAAAATAAAAAAGTCTAAAGAAAGAGCAACATATTCTGAGTGTTTACATTCAAAGTAATGACTGTTCTTCAAAAATAATACACTGACTTTCTCCAGCATACTTATTGATATATATGTAGAAAGTTACGGATATATGATATATGTGTATATCTATATGTCTATATCTATCTATCTATCTATCTATCTATCTATCTATCTATCTATCTATCTATCTATCTATCTATATCTATCAATAGATCAATCTATCTATCTATATTCCAAGTTAGGATGACTTTTTACCATGGTCTGGTTCTTTAAATAAATGGTGCCCTTCTTTCAGGAGTATGATCTGAATATCAGAACTTTATGAAAACTTAGAAAAAGACACGAATCCAAACTTACACATTCCTAAACTAAGCTCTCTCTGTAAAAAACAAAAAACACAGTAGGAGAGCTGTTTGCCTTGAACATACCCTGTCCTTGCTAGGTCCATACAGATCTATAGTCCCTGTGAAGGACTAAAGGAACTAATAAATGAGTGAATCCTTTGTTTCCCGCCTTCTGCTGAATGCAGCCCAAAGATGCCTGCAGCATCAGACTCCAAGTCCTCTTGAACCAATCACCATTCTACTTGGAAACAAGGCAAGCCAAGACGACGTTGAACAAGAGTAATTATTTGCCCGTCTGATTGGCTCATGAGTGTTAGCACCCTTTGCTTCTGCCTTGCAGGGTATGGAAGGCTACACTAGCATTTGCAGATGAATTGTGTTCCACAGAAAGTCAATAACAGCGACCCAGGCTCCCACCACCTGGCTCTAAGCAATCATTCATCATCCACTTTGGAAGGAGAGTGAAACTTTATTTGCTTTTCCTAGAGGTGATGACAAGTGAAAGTGAAATACAATTTATAGATTCCAAATGTGCCACTACCTTCTTCTTTAGGCAGTATTTCTTCCGACTGCTTGGTGTAGCCAAAAAAATTAAATGCATCTTTTCTCATTGAGTTGCTCCAGATTCAAAATATACTGACAGGATGCAATTCTCTAATAGAATGGCAGACAAACTTTTTAAGAGTTCCAGGTCCTTCTTATGGGCTTTCTTCTTCATATAACAAATCTGTTATTATTTACTCATCCAGATGCTCTGCCTAGGAAGGTTGTTTGTTGAAGTCCACCATTTACCTGCTCGCATGGATTAGAGTTCATGAGAAGCACACTGCTGCCTCTTGGCATGTACATTTTCTCATCATTTTCCTGGTCTTAATGCAGAAAGTATTTTGTATGTGTTACTCTTTTTTGTTGTTGATTTTTCTATTGTCATTTGTGGGCTGAAATCAACAAGAGGTAATGTGCCACTGTTGCAAAGAGCTCTCATGTTTTGTTTAAGTATTAATTCAGCTCCAGGTGCCCATATCACAGGTGCATAATAAATATTTTTCATAATGGTAATGGTAAGGACAGAGACAAATAGCAACAGCAGCAGCAATTGAGCTCTCCAGTTATCATCTCAAGCAAACATTTCTATCTATAAACAGAGGAAGAGGCTCTTCGCAAACCTCCAGCCTCAGAATTAAAAACAAATTAAGCAAAATGCAATCAGAGCAAGGAAGTAATTTGCTGACCACTGTGGGCAGAAGAGCTGCTTATTCCCAATGACAGCATTTATCCTCCCCGATGAGATGAGGGGGGAAGCATTAAGTGTTTATCAATTAGCAGCTGTTTGGAGGACAATATCAGGGAAAGTTGCACAAGGATCCCTGAATGACCTGAAGAAAGAAATCCACAGAAGGATAAATAATATAGTGAAAGAAGGAGGAAGTGGATGACTAAAGGAAAAGTTTCCATCAGGAACATGGATAGAAAATGCGTCTGTGCAAAGATGGGTGCATCACAAACACTTATCCCACCTCATCTGACTGAATTCAGTGAAGCTTCCCTAATGAACCAGCTTTGTTCATTAAGGCCAAATGGTGCCATTCAGTATGAGGAGACAAGAGGAAGATTTGGGCAGTAGACCATCTACTTGTGGCCCGAGAAGTGATTCTGTGAAATTGCTGTAAAACTTTGGTATGGCATCCTAAAGAGTCTATTCCATGAGTTTACTTCTAAATCCACTCCCTCCACACACAGCACTTTGGAAATTGGATCCAAATACCTGGACTTCTACAACAAAATAATACATTTTGTGGAGCATGTGATATATAATTTCAGTCCCACACATGTCTTCATTAGTCTGTCATGAGACCTATGTATTCATTGTTACTTGTAACAATAATGAAAGTACATTCAATCAATACTCTCAGGTCCTCTCTTATACAGAACATAGGTACCATGTATATTCACCAGAAATGAGGACACATGGACATATTCCCTGAAAGATAAGAGACTTTTACAGGATGTCTTTGCTTATTCCTGTTAGGATGACAGAACATGATTCTCTCCTCTGAGATGACTTAGAGAACCTCACATTTAAAAAAACAGTGCTCGGGGCTGGGAGTGTGACTTAGTGGTAGAGTGCTTGGCTAGCATGCATAAATCCCTGGGTTCGATTCCTCAGTACTACAGAAACAAACAATAAAAAAAAACAACTGTAAGTGGCACTGTGGCCCAAGTGGTAGAGTGTTAAGCTTGAGCAAAGAAGTTCAGGGACAGTGCCCAGGCCCTGGGTTTAAGCCCCATGACTGGCATAAATAAATAAACAAACAAACAAACAAATAAATAAACCGGTGCTCCCTGGGAGATGCTGATCCTCTGCTTTTGTGCTACAATTGCTCATGTACACGCCAGCAGACTTGCATGGTTGAGCACTATGTACCATAGACTTGTGCTCCACCAGAAGAGCCAAGAAGGAATTCTAAAGCTGACAATGGGCGACATCTTCCTAGGTGTGCACCTTTCCTTACAGAAGAAGGAGGAGAATACATTTAGTGCGAGGAGTTCACTACACAGGAAGAGGGAAAAGCAAGCAATAGCATAAATTACAATTAGGATATAGAATGGGGATTGGGTCCAAAGGTTTGGCTTTGAGTTTCAATTCTGCTATCAGCTGAATCCCTGGGAATTCCTCATAGCTTAATTTTTTTTTGTTTTGTTTTGAGCTTCAAATTCTTCACTGGAGATATGCTAAAGAAGTCATGCAAAGCTTCCTACTTAATCTTGAAAATGTATTATTCTATTTAATTGTATTACAAATTACTTCAACAAGACATTATTATGCCCATTTGACAGGTAAGAAAATAAGACTTAAACTATTATCTCAGAAAGAACAGTAAATTTAGTACCATGTAGTCTGAAAATATAATAGTTGAGTCCTAGGAGAGAGAGAAAAAAAGAACAGAAAAGAGAAGCAGAAATAGAGAGACAGAGAATAACTCCGTATTGCAGCTCTCATAAAAATGTTGCCTAGATGGAAAACAGAAGAGACAATAAGGAATGGGGTAATAGACAATGGGGACTGGTAAAAATAAGTCATTAGCAAACTATACAATTGTTTTTAACTCTAAAACTATTGGCAAATAAAAATATTCAGTCCTCATTCACACCAAGTATTTTACACAATGGCCCTCATCTTCTTATCCTCACGCTTCAAACACTACTCTTCCTATAACCAGTGTTATGCTGTATCATAAAAAATGAATAAGGAAGAGAGGAAATGAGCAACAAAAAATCCCCACCGACCTATTGATAATATTGACAGGGAAAGAAATACAATCTTACATGCTAGCTGTCAAACACGCTGACTCTAAATCCAGTAAGAATCATCACAGTGTAATTGTTTTCCTAAGGAACACATCCTATGTCTAATTAATGTCTGAAAATACAGACCCAATTTTTTTTTCTGGAGAAATAGCTATTACTATACCAGTATGATCGTAGGAACAATATGGAATATGGATGAATGGTTAGCATTGAATCATCTTGCTTCAAAACCTAAGCATGGTATTTCACAGGCAAAGAATGATGTATAAATTCAGGGGACATTTTTATTACTGCAGTCACTATGGTAACTGATTAAATACCTGGAGACTATTTGAGCTGCCTTCAAAATCCCAGCATCATGCATAGCTTCCACTCAAATGTAATCAGAGCCCACTCCCATGGTCATTACCAGTCCCAGAGTCACTTCTCCCTTAAATCCCCCAAGATCTATAAATGCCAAAGGGTTGCATCATTTTAAAATGTTAGCTGCTATCAGAGGGAGCCATGATGCTGGAAGAAACAGACATTCATCTTCTTTGCTCATGGAAAACTTTACAAGCAGCGATGCTCATTTAATGATAAGAAATCACCCTTCTTCCATCAGAAATGATAAAAGCAAGGCAGGTGGAGAGGTGCAGAGAGCAAAAAGAGAAGCTCTTGCTATGTCTTCAACATGGATTTTGACAAGGGTAACATCGTTCGGGTTGACTTTTTTAGATGCACACTTGACTTTTTTTTTTGAGTTTGGATAAGGGTCAAGCAGAAATGTCACATAAGTAAAAAAGAAAGACCTAGAATAATAACTGTTTTCTAAATAGTAATGACTGGAACGTACCCTCATTCTTCATTCTTCGCACCATTTATATCACCACCACGACAAGGATGTTTTAATTTTCCTTACTTACATTAAGGTCTCATAATAAACTGGCAAATATAGCAGGGTGCATCAGGGAAGATTAATGAGGCCGGGGCCGCATGAGACCTTGCTAATGCATTTCGCTATTAAAGCTTTCCTGAAAAGATGATGGAGACCACCAGGGGCTTCTCTCAAAGAGGATTTGCAGATTAGTGGGGTGAGAACAGCCTTTGCTGCTCAGCTGCAAAGTTCCTAGAAGAAAGGCCTAGAGAGGGGCATCTAGGAAGAAGCACCAAATGTTAAAAAGGAGATCCGTTTCATGTGAAATTTGCCTTCTTTTTTTTATCAAATATGTAACAACAGGCTTTGATTACCTCCAGTTGTTTTTCATAGGCAAAAAAAAATGGGTGAAGGTACCTCACAGACCCATGCCTGAGTATTATCTGGCACATTTTGTTTCCTAACTCCTTTCTTCTTTGCTTGTCAGTCAGAGCAGGCAATACAGCAGCACCGTGTTTTCTGAACATGACTGCTAACCATGAGTGCATTTTTTTATGCAGTTTGAAATCTACAGTTAATTTCATCTGAAAATGCATCTCTCAGAAACAGAATAACTATAGTACATTAAAGAGAAAAGGACTTCAGTTCTGTTTATATATTGTTCTGTGACAAGCTACAAAATAGTAGCTCAATAAAAGCACTGTGTTTTGCTCATGATTTTGTGGCTCAGAAATCTGGGAAGACCTCAGCTAGGTTGGGAGTCTCAAGGCCACGCTGTGCTGGGCTAGAATTGGATATCCCACTTTCAAGATGGTGTCTTTACTTCACATCTGGCCTTAGCCTCCCTCTCTGCTCCTACATGGCACCCTCCCCTCCAGACACTTTTTGCTTCAGTTGATTTGCAGATAAGATCTCTTATTCTGTCCTGGCCAACCTTGCGCCATGATCTCCCTACTTCTGCATGGCAAAGAGCTAGGATTTTGGTCATGTGCGACCACATCCAGGCCCTCCAATCCGTTTCTTAATAGCAAAATAGAGGGCTGGGAATATGGCCTAGAGGTAAAGTGCTTGCCTCATATATATGAAGCCCTGGGTTCAATTCCTCAGCACCACATATATAGAAAAAAGCCTGAAGTGGCACTGTGGCTCAAGTGGTAGAGTGCTAGCCTTGAGCAAAAAAGAAGCCAGGGACAGTGCTCAGGCCCTGAGTTCAAGCCCCAGAACCGGCAAAACAGAACAAAAGAGAACTTATTATTATCTATCTATAGTTAATACTATCCCACCAGTATCAAAGACAAAACAATCCAGCAACTCAAAAAGGATAGATAGAGCTCTCTTCGTTCTGACCAGGGCATCATCAAATGTGTGGTTTAAAAGTAGGATTTTTAAGCTAGCATTGGATCAACAAAAGAGCGTGAGCAAGTGAATGAGTGAGTGAATGACTGGCAAATCTGTCCAGAATCACCTAGGAAGTCCAATTTCTATCACACTTGGCAAAACTATCCCTGTGTAAACCTACCCCTGCGTTTTATTATAGGTTACTTTATTTTGTTTGCTCTTGTTGCATAGAAAAAGATCCTACTGATGCTGTGTCAAATCCCTCATCTGTCTGATTTTATGAAATAATATTTATCAAAACTGAACTCCAGGAAATGGTAACAAGTCACGTTTTCTTTATTTTTTCTTTTTGTCATCTTTGGTAGGGTAAGTGAGAGTACAGAAATCAAGGGAGAAAGGATAAATAAATGCAGCAGTGGTACCAGACACTACATTGAAAATGAGCTATGCAACTTATAGATGGTATGGGAGGGAAAAACTGAGAGAAGGGTTGATATTGTCCAAAAGAAAGTATGTTCTTACTTGAATTATGTAACTGTAACCCCTGGGTACATCACCTTTATAATAACAATAAAAAATAAAAACTTAAAAATAAACCAGCTAGGGCTGGAAATATGGCCTAGTGGCAAGAGCGCTGGCTTCGTATACATGAAGCCCTGGGTTCGATTCCCCAGCACCACATATACAGAAAATGGCCAGAAGTGGCGCTGTGGCTCAAGTGGCAGAGTGCTAGCCTTGAGCAAAAAGAAGCCAGGGACAGTGCTTAGGCCCCGAGTCCAAGGCCCAGGACTGGCAAAAAACAAAACAAAACAAAAATAAGCCAGCTAGAAGTAAATGAATACATGAAAACATTCATCTAATCCACATTCTCACAAATGGGGGAGCCACACTTTAAGACATAATCACCATATCAGCTCTCTTGACATGAGTACTGTTTCTCAGTCCTTTGTTTTCAAAAAGAAGTAAAACTGTTTGTCTTCATCAATTCTTAGAAAAGTACACAATATTTTGTATATCTAGCATATTCCTTTAAATAGACAGCCACAACTGAACAGAGGTTAGGGCCCTGAACAATTAGAATGACTCTTAATCAAGACAATTCAATTACAAAAATCATGAAATTCAATTAGAAAAAGCTCCAATCTATTTTGCGGCCATATGAAAGTGATTTCAGACAAAGGTTCATATTCATGTTTTGTTGTGTGAGGCCATAAGAATACGATTATTGGAAAAGTTGGCTGACTTTGGTTATCTGAAGAATTAAATAGTTCACAGGGTTTTCTTTATGCCTAATAGGCAGGGTAAGTTTATATCTTAGGTTGAAAGTATTGGTGAGGTGGATAGTAACCTTTCATTTTAATAATGGAAGTTTTCTTTATATCGAACCATCATAAAATTGTGACAAAGTGAATGTTCTAAAAATGTTACCAAATTTGAAGAAATAGCAGCCATGTCTCATAAAAATGTAGTAAGTTCTGATAGAAACCCTAGCTACTCAGTAGATAGCGATGTAGATGATTGTAGTTTGAGGCCAATCTAGGCAGAACAATCTTTAAGACACTATCTTTACTTAACCAGCAAAAAGTGGGGCTGAATGCTTGGCAAGGTGTAGAGTGCCAGTGGTGAGCAAGAAAGTTAAATGAGAGTGTGAGGATATGAATTCAAGTCTCAGAACCAATCGGAAAAAGAGAAAGGAGAACAAATTCACCCAACTAATGTGTAATTTTGCAATCTCCCTTAATAACTATAATCAATTACCATTCCCTCCAACACATGATTATAAAACATGTCAATTAATTCCCTTTACAACAAAATACAAACCCTTTCTGAAAATATCAAAGGGTCAGATAAACAGGATACACAATTTTCACAGCCAACATCCTGCTTTACATTATTCCCTACCCATATAGCATGCATTTTTGAAAAATTTTTTAAATGCCTATAGTAGATGCATGGTAATTCTTGTGCATATTTGAATATACTAAACTTTAAAGCATATAATATAAAAAACGAAAAGAAAGACAATTACAGTATTTTGTGACAGATATCTCATAGATTTCCTCTGTCATAAAAGCCCCAATAAACATAAACCTTTTTTCTACCTTCCACCCAAATACTACTTCTAGTGATGTATTTCATTACATAAAGACAAATTTTCAAAGCAAACCTGTCATAACTATAATTCCAGTCTTTCTAGAAACCTTTTAAATGCATTACTTGCCAAAATGGATCTCTGCCAGAAAATTATGTTGGGTTTCTAACTTTTACTTAACATCTGTATCAAAATGCCATAATTTCCTTTCTTTTAATTTCTTATCTTATGTGCTTTAAAGATCAATACATTCAAATATGTGCAAGAATGACCGTGTATCTATTTCAGGCATTTTTTGAAAAATATCCTTCAAAAATATACTTAGAAAAAGACAAGTCATTTAAGCATTCCTGTAGGAAGAAAACCATCATTAACTTATACATTTCCTTTTTTTAATCTTAGTTCCCATAAATATATAAATACAAACAGATATACACTAACATGTGTTGAATAAGGTGAAAAAGAGAGAGGGGTGGGGAGAGAAGAAAGGAGGTAGGAGTAAAGGAGGGAGAGAGAGACAGAGTCAGCGGGCGAAAGAAAAGAAGGGAAAGAATGAAATGGAGAGAGAGTTTGAAATGAAAGGATCAAAGATATGTTGTCCTTTTGTGCTTCTTGTTTTGTGTTCTGTTGTGCTGTGTTGTGTTGGTGGCACTGGGGTTTCAGTTCAGAGTCTCACAGAAAACTTCCCTTTTGCCCAGGCTAGTCTCAAGCAGTGATTCCCCTATCTTTGGCTCTAATGTAGCTAGGATTACAGGCTTGAGTCACGCAGCTCACTTTGTACTTCCTAATCTGCTTTTCCCACTTTAAAGTCACACTGCAGAGATTTCCCAGGCTATTATCATGCATTTTCACATTTTATTGGTTACATAGATTTTTGATCTGATGGTATGACTATGTCACTGTGCAATTAACCTGATATTAGGGGTTAATGATTTTCAATAGAATAATCTTATGACCTCATATAGATTAATAATTCTGTACATTTATTATCATGTCTTCCAGTAATTTCTTAGAAGTGGAATTTATGTATAAAAATATGGTTTTTGTAGCCACTTTTGATATATACTACCGAATCTCTTTTGGAAAGGAAAGTACTAATTTTTAGTTCCTTTCCAGCACT
This sequence comes from Perognathus longimembris pacificus, assembly GCF_023159225.1. Taxonomy (NCBI): domain Eukaryota; kingdom Metazoa; phylum Chordata; class Mammalia; order Rodentia; family Heteromyidae; genus Perognathus; species Perognathus longimembris. The sequence continues at coordinate 17,716,490 of NC_063162.1, read as the reverse complement.
ATAAAGTACTTACCATTGGGTTTTAGCTCTTTTGTTGTAATACTTTCTAAGGTACTCAGTGAAAATTATGCACTTGATATCAATACATATCGATTTCATTCCTAAAGGTAGTGAAATATTTTCCTCCCTTCTTCTACCCTTTTCATTATTTTGGCATTTTTGTATCATCTCTTGAATATACTCATTTGATGGATTGCCAGACTATACTCTTTCTCCATTTTAAATGATAGTTATTTCTCTTTTCTTATTTGGGATATCACTTTATCTTTAAATCTGCAATTCCGGAAAAAAGGCACCAAAAGTGGTATTGTACGCTTTAGACACACACACACACACACACACACACACACACACACACACGGGTGGTCTCAGGCAAGTGCTTTAAGCTAGAAGATAATTAAGAGATTAGAAACTCTCAACTGCTCATTTCAGCAATTGTACTCTCTGAGTAAAAAGAGCCACAGAAAACACACACACACACACACACACACACACACACACACACACACACACATTTCTCCAGTTTTACTAAGTCATCAATTCATAGTCAACCATTTCTTGTCATTCATTTATCCCAAATGGCAACATGTTAAAAATAGTTCACTGCACAGGAAACTCAAACTTGTTAAAGTGCTATTAAGATTTTATACGCATGACATTTTTCAGTTAAGCATTACACAGCACTTTAACACATTTAATTTGTATAGGATATTCCACCTGGAAATCTAAGCAAATCTCAAGACAGTGAAATGGCTGTGTATGGAACGGTGCAACTATTTCTCTAAGCTAGTTTCAGAGCCCCTTTGGTTTTTCTAGAGTTCACAGAGTTCCGGAGTTAAACAGCTGCGCCAGGCCAGCATCCTATATACATCAGATCACCCAGGAAATTCTTTTGAACAGTGATCCTAGGGGAATGATTACTATTTCTTAATGTAAAAATAAATATCCATGACCTTTGTCATGGATTCACATGAAATCCATAAATCAAGCACCAAGTAAAAGCTTATCACTTGCTGTATCTACAAGTTATTTCAATAAGATACAGATATGCCACAAAAATGAATAAACACAATGTATTTCCAAGCATTTTGAGAAGATAGAAAACCATGACTTTTAGGATAAACGTGTTGTGTTTTCTGTGTGAAAGAGAGAAATTTCACTCCCCACGGGATGCCAGATGTTCATCATCCAGCCACTCAATTCTTCTTGTTTATTTCCCTAATTTATTTCAGTCATTATCGGCACCCAATGACAATCCCCAAGCTGAAGACTGGGATTAAAGGACGAAGGAGACACAGAAGGACTTGTTGTAACAGGTACCAACTTAAAGTAACAAAGAACATTCTATGGAAGAAGTATAGTGCTACCACATACAAAATTTTGTAGGGTCATAGAAAACATAGGTGTGAGTGCATGTCTAACACTGCTGTGTGTTTTGGAGATGCGTGGGTGTGTGAGAGTAGAGATGGGAAGGATGCGATCACAGAGATTCACATACAGAAGGAGGGTGAGGTATGATTCTACTTTGCATGACCGAATAACGACAAGATCCTCAGTAGGGCGGAAGTAAGACGAAGATGTCTAGTGCCAAGTTTGAAGAAATTTACTGTCCACGCAAAGGGTTTTTGACATACACAGATAGAAACAGTTTATTCCAAGTAATAGGCATGCAGTCAAGATTTTAGAACATAGAAGGGTGAAAGCTTATTTAGACCACACTGGAGGTCATAAATGGTACGTTGTAGTACAACCAAAAAAAAAAAATGATGTTTGGGAACTCGACTAATAGGAAATTACAATCATGCATCTGAGAGAATTATCTTGTAAACATTCATTGACTGTCTCAGGCAAAACAGAAATATCCCTAATATTGGGCAAGTAATCAGTTGAGCATCACTCAAAAAATATATCCACTAGAATTCTAATCATACTTAATTTTTCTTTCTAACCAGATTTGTAAGTGCTAAAGATTCTGAGAAGAATACTCCTAGGAACACTGCCTGGGAAATCACAGCTGAGTCTGAAAACTCTTCCAGGATCTCGCAAGAGGGGAAGAAAGTAAAGAAAACACATATGTCTCCCCCACTTTAACGTTTGCCAATGCAAATGAGCACACATACATTTTCAGTGTTCAACAAATTCTTCAAGCCACAGAAGATAGGGTGCAATCAGACTGAAAAGAATGAGTTCAGTGAGAGAAATCCTTCCATTGCAAAGAGCACCACAGCAGTGCAATGCAGACAGTAAAATCGCGTGGTCAACAAGCTGACTCTGACTAGCACTCATTTTCTATCTGATGTAGATGATGTCAGCCCCCAAACGCTGTCCATCAGTAGGCTTTCCAATCACATCCACAAGTCGTAGAACTTATTTCCACGCGGCCATGATTTACAACAGTTTTTCACTTCATTGGCTTGCTGCTTTATCACGGTCTACATACTCATCTCTTTATCTTCCCAACACTAAAAGCCGGCATTTGTTGGCATTAGCCATTAATGTAAAAGAAAGAAGTATACATTTTGGGCTAAAATAAGAACAAGCATTTTATCCTTGTCTGTAGCTGTTCAGATAAGAAAACAAGCCATGAAGCCATGGATTGAGAATATAGTGACCATTTTGAACACTCCTGACTCTCTCACGCCACACACTTTACATATTTTCATCTTCTCCTTGAAGCACAACACCTGTGCTCAAATCATCCTCAGTCTGCTCACTGGCAGATTATCTCTTGAAGCCAAGAATTACTTAAGTGAAGATGCCTGTAAGAGCAGAGTTCACAGGATTGACTTTGAGTTCATCAGACCCACAGCAAACACCACCTTTGGGATCACTTACTAGATACGATCTTTTACTTCTACTTCAGAAGCTATGAGATGGAGTTGTCAGTGTCTGATTCACAGAGGGTGTTTTTCTTGTCATTCAACAAAGTTAAAGCAAGGTATAAACACTTTCTAAGCAAAATAAGAGGCTGTAATACCATCAATATTGAACAGTCAGGAAAATGTGAAGAATGGTAGAACTTTAAGGTTTTTGTTTAAATTCTTTTAAGTCTCTTTAAAGTGAAGCAAACAGGAGACACCCTTGTCAAATTCTTCCATAAATCGACTTTTCTCCGTGAAAACTTCTAGAGAACTAAGGTTCCGAGGAACACATTTGGGGAATGAACCATCAGCCAAGTATACAGTTCTGGCGCTGAGAATATATTTCCCATGTTGCATAGTCATTCTGAGCACTGGCTCTAGAATTTCTCTGGCTTAACCTCAAAATGAATATTTCAAATTCACCTCTGACATTAAGATGCAAAATACTGAGTGGGGACTACTGAAAAAGAGATCAGGTGATGTGGTAAGAAAATATGGTTCAAGATTTCTTCTGCATGGAAAAATAACCAGATCCTCATCATTGAGAACCCAGAGAATCATTGACTTTGTTGTTGTCCTTGGCAATCATGGGGGCTGAGGTGTTTACAATTTGCTGAAGCTGAAGCTATCCAAAAGTATTACTTTTTAAAATGAGCCAAAAATAGAGGATTAGGGAAATGTTCCAAATGGGAATATGCATTGAGTTGTGTCAACTATTTTATGGCCAATGAGAGAGAGTAGGCAATGTGGAGTCAGTGGAAGACAGTCTCCAATTCTGTTTCTATACAACTGCCCAATTCTGAGACTGTTTGTTTCTAGTAGACTGAAAAAGTTACCATACCTCTGCAAGACAAAGTTTGATTTTGAAAAAAATATATATGTACATCTTAAAAAGCAAAGAAAGACTCTAGTATACCTCTCAGTGTGAAGATTATATGGTTTTTCTGGAGTAAATGATACTTTCTAATGGGGTCATAGGAGAATGAATCTTTAGTGAATGAATTCTGCATACCTACAAATACTACATTTTCTGAAATTGCCCTTCACCTTTAGTTGACCTTCTTGTGGCACTATGTTAGCATTTTAATCCTAAATTATAGCCTTATTTAGAAATATATATATATATTATATATATATATATATACACACACACATCTGGATGGCTTGCTACATGGAAAGATATCTTTGGTATATGTTTTTGTGTAAAATGAAGATTGGAGAATTCCTTCATTTTCATGTTGACAGCTCAGTTTTCCTAAAATCAAGGTAAACCAATGATAATCAGGGCATAGAAGACAGGAAGTCTGTGCTAAACCAAAGTTTCAAACAGTAGAAACTTGAAAGTCACAAATTTTCAAGATGTAGCTCATCCAGATATATACCATTTCTCACCAGTCCTTTAATCAGATTTGGTTTTCCCCTGAAGGTAAAGTGTGGCATTAGCTTCATAAGTCCCAATCCACCACCATTCAATTGCCAACGACATCTATATGATTATATTTATTTCTTTGAGCTGAAATCTAAAGGTCACTTTATTATTAAGTTTAAGCATTGAAACTAGATAACTTTTCTCATGCTTATAGAGGGAAGAAGGAAGGAGAGAGGGATGATGAGAGGGAAAGAAATAAGAAAGGTCTGTAGGAGAGAAAGAAAGAGAAAGGGGTGGGGAGAAAGAGAGAGTGAGAGTAGAAATTCTGATTGACTGATTGATACCAAGCTCCTTGGATCCAAATTAAACTTCTTTTGAATCATCCACAGATAAACTAGAGTTTCAACTTTAAAACAACAATAAGTCTTACCTAAGAGAGACAACATCTTTCTCAGTTAGGATAACAACCATATTTCTCACTGGTCTATCGTCTTTACTCTAAGAGATTCAGTCAGATTATCTACTGCGAAAAACAGTGTCATTTCACTCTGGCTCTTTTTTGTCTGCTCTGTTTTTGTTGTTGTCTAGTGCTTCAAACACCTCCAAGTATCTTGGAATTCATAAGCAACAGGAACCCAAACACACTTTTTTTTTTCAAATACACCATTGGGCTAATTTTTTTTTCCTTTAAGATGGATCAAATAGTGCACTGCACGATATTGTTAGCTCATGGGAGTCTTGACCTCATGATAGCCCCTCTTTTTAGCCCAGCATCTATACTTACACAATTTTCATCAAAACTGCACAGCTCTGCTCCTAAGCTCTGAATACAACTCTTTTCCAATTTAGTCTCTTGCTGTGATTTTTGGCTGTGCCATATAGAGGAAAAACAGAGGGTAGGAACAAACAACCAGGTGCATCTATGAATTTTTAAACCAGGTCTGCAGAAAAACATGCAAAACAAAACCCCTCCAGCCACCCTTGGGGTAAAACATCCATCTGAATATTATCCAGTAGCATCTCTGTTATGTGTCTACAGTAGCCCCCGACAGATGGCCAATTTGCTTTTACCACCTTCCATCGATGCAGCCAGAAGCCCTCAGTTGATAGCTTGGGCAGGCTGGGCACCTAGAGAGTAGCACATCTCCAGAGACGCAGGATGTAGAGCTGACTCATACAATCTTTCAAAATAAAAATTTTAAAAAGAACAAGAGGCACACATGAGCTAAGAAGTAAAGCTACCTTCATAGATCCTTGTTTGAAGTATAATGTCCCATTTCTTAATGTTCTTACAAAGGAATTGCTTCTAGTCATGCTATTCTTCCAATTCTTATAAGATAAACTATGAATCTTAGATTGAGGACTAGATCTAAAATAGGAGGTGAGGCAGAACTCTATGTGGTTCCTAAGTACTACACTTGGCTGAAGGAGCCCATTAGAACCTGTACAGGAATTAGAATTGCCTGCCTACTCTGTTTGGCTGTAATACATAATGGAGATGCCATCATCAATTGATTTGTGGTTGGTGTGCCTTCTAAATACTTTAGTTCTAAGCTGTGGCTCTGATCTTCCAATCAAGACCTAAGGCTCTATTAGTAAATAATTAAATGTGATGGCAGTACGACTAACAACCACTATATAAAGTAAATGTTTACTTCCATCAAGCTTTGGGGAAGTAAGAAGCATTCTCTCTATGGTGGCGATTGAAAAACAACATATGAATATGAGAATTCTTTTAAAGCTGATACCCGCTTACCTTATACATGGCAAGTGGTAAATCAAAGTCAATTGGTTGAATTAAAGAATGACAAATACTTTTTCAAATGTTATGGAAGTTTATTCCTAAATTTTAACTCAAGTTTTTAGATACACATTTGGTATTCACATAAAATGTTATTTCTTACGTGTTAACATTCCTAATTTTATTTTCATCAGTTTTGGGGCTTGCACTGAAGGTCTGGGTGCTGTCCCTGGTCCACTTTGTGCTCAAGGCTAGTGCTCTACCACTTGAACCACAATGCCACTTCCAGTTTTTGAGTGGTTAATTGGACATAAGAGTTTTATGGGGACTTTTCTGCTCGGGTTGGCTTTGAACAACGATCCTCAGATCTCAGCCTCCTAAGTAGCTGAGCCTTTGGCACCCAGCTAATAGTCCTAATGAGAGCAAGAGTGGGGAAGGAGAAAACAATAAAATGAATGAAGAAAGAAGGAAATATTAGAGAAGAGAAAAGAGAGAAATAAGTGTGAACATCTCTAAATATTGTTTTCAGTACTAAATTAAATCCCTGAATGTGTTTTATATACTAATCACAGTAGATAATCTTGTCTTTATCTTCACTTGTAAATATATCATATTAATAACATTTAGTTTTATCATGAGCTATGTCCCATAGTGTATTGTAAATACTAACTTATTACGTTGGGAAGGTACTATTGGTAGTTTTCCAAATTAATACACTGAGGCCCAGAAATATGACATGATTAGACCAAGATCACACAGATAATAATAGGTGGCCAAATTAATGATTCATGTAGCAAGCCTAGCTCTTGTGTAGCCTTATGAGCTATGAAAACTGCCCTGGTGTCCAACTATGTGTATATATTAATATATCCTCACACACACACAAATAAACACAATGGAATTGTATTCAGCCATCATGAACAGTGAAATCATATCACTTCCAGGAAAAAGGATGAATCTGGGGAAAAATAATATACTGAGCGAAGTAAGCCATTCCCCAAAAGACAAAGGGCACCTATTTTCATGCAAACACATAGTCATATGCATATATATGTATATGGACTACACATGATATATAAAGGAGTGAAATTCCATAGTACAACCTTTTTGAGCAATTAACAAACAATTTAACTAAAGATATATTAGGAGGCTGAACCAGTCTTGAAGGAGGGAGTGGCTACTTAGCTGGGGAGAGAGTGAGTAGGAAAGAGAATGGTGGGTGAATACAGTAATAATACTCAATATACACATGTGAAAAAGGAAGCAGCAAACATGAGGTGACAGTAGGGGAAGGAGTAGTTGTAAGGAAGCAGAACGATGGAAGAAATGACTCTGATCTGGGTTTGCTGTACATAAATGAAAATGCTATGCTCACTTGTACAAACATTTGGAGATAATATATATATATATATTTTTTTTTTTTTTGGCCAGTCCTGGGGCTTGGACTCTTGGCCTGAGCACTGTCCCTGGCTTCTTTTTGCTCAAGGCTAGCACTCTGCCACTTGAGCCACAGCGCCACTTCTGGCCATTTTCTGTATATGTGGTGCTGGGGAATCGAACCCAGGGCCTCATGTATATGAGGCAGGTACTCTTGCCACTAGGCCATATCCCCAGCCCCTGGAGATAATATTTTTAAAGAAAAAATATTTAAAAGCTCATTTGATCCTTGGTTCTAGGGAAGATCTGAATGTAGAGAAAACAAATTAAAATTCCAAAAACCAGTGTGATAGGGTTAATGCATTGTAAAATTTGAATTTATAATTGTTTTCATGGCATAAAAGTACTAGCTTTGAGCTAAGTGAAAATAGGAAGTAAATACTGATCTTTCCAAGTGAGTAACCTCCTAGTACACTCCTGTTTCTACCTTATAGACAATGCCCACAACTGTCTGCAGTAGAAAATGCAAACTTAGATTTCAGAGTGAGAGACCACACCCCAATTTACCAAAGAAAAATCAGCCAGCTTTCATGACACAAAATGATCAACTCAACTAATGCACCAACAGAAGAAAATCACGGTTCAGTAATGAAGGAAGTGTTCTTGACAAAACAGATTTACAATGCAAAAATCGCTTTTCTAAATACCCATGCCTTGGGCTGGGATGTAGTTTAGTGGCAAAGCACTTGCTTAGCAAGGGCAATGTCCTGGGTTCAATCCCCAGTACCAAAAAAGAAAAAGACAAAAATAAATAAATAAGAATAAAAAAATAGGGCTGGGGATACAGCCTAGTGGCAAGAGTGCCTGCCTCGGATACACGAGGCCCTAGGTTCGATTCCCCAGCACCACATATACAGAAAACGGCCAGAAGCGGCGCTGTGGCTCAAGTGGCAGAGTGCTAGCCTTGAGCGGGAAGAAGCCAGGGACAGTGCTCAGGCCCTGAGTCCAAGGCCCAGGACTGGTCAAAAAAAAAAAAAAAAAAGAATAAAAAAATAAATACCCATGCCTTGACAAGGAAGTATATCTTCCATGATGAAGGGAGTCTCTACTTTACTTGGACGATAAGAAACAGTGAGGGGAATGCACCCACATTCACTAGCATATTTGTCGTCAGAAGTTAGCTTTTCATTCAAACCCATTTACCTCCACAGCCAACAACACAATCTTCCTGAAGCCTGGCCTAGTTTCCAGACTCACAATACCCTGAACATCTGAGTGATTAGATATTGTCCTTTTGATAACATGGCTGAAAGTTGTTAGTAGCCATCCAGGCTATTGTGGGTACTGGTGATGCTGTTTCCTCTTCCTCATCTATCAGCTCTTTAAGCCTCGTTATCTCAGTGGCACATCTTGGCCTCTCTCCAGTGTGTATATTGTTTTATTGATTGATGCGAATAATGTAAGCAGAGTAGAACACTCTCTGAAAGTTATGAACAGCTGATAAAAGAGGTTCTGAATGTGGTGGCTGTCAGAATTGTAAAAAGCCAAGGGATGCAATGAGATGGATTACTGAGCATCTTTTCCCAGGCTCCCAATCTAGGCTTGCAACAGAGAATGGCTGGGGAAAAGTTTCCTATTACAGTTGATTTCTATGAGTACATTTTTCATACCAAAATCTCCAAACATCCATGGTACAGATGACTCCTGTTAGTGAAACTGACACACAACCGTTTAACCATCAGCCTATCTTATAGGTCAAATTTGAGAAACCTAGGGGCCAAGGTGTCATTATTTCATCTAAAAAAGGAAAGCATTAGAAAAATCCAAGTGTTTGATTAGAAAAAGGAAGTCAGTTGGGGCCAAACACTGGTAATCTAAACAAATGCATGGGGGAGAAAGAGTGAAGAAAAGCACTTGTCATAATTGTGTCTTATTTAAAAAGAGGACAGTATGCTTGGGGACTAGTTTGGCTAGTTGCTATATCAGCTGCAGTCTGGCAACATAATTAACAACCATGTATGGAAATAATTAATCTCTTGCTCTAGGGGAAAATTTATAGTGAAGTGTTATTTTTCAGAAGAGACAATGGGGGTTGTGATTTGGAATTTAGACATCTATAAATACTGCTAGAAAAAGAGACATTACTAGTTTACTGATATCATGGACCTTGAGTGCCTTTTTTCTTATCTATTAGGACAAAAAATGAGCATAATATCTACTGATACCCCTAATATTTCTCTCAAATTTATGGTCAAATTATGTGATTTTCAGATTCATAGGACTTTGAATTTAAATCACCAAAGCATAATCCTTCCTTATTAATTCTAAACAAACTACAGGTGTTTAGAGATCTCAGAATGGCAAGACATGAATCTGAAAACTGCTGAAACTCTTGAGAGTATAGGTTCAATCTGCTCCTTACCTTTTACACTGGAAATTTACTGAACAAAGTTATAATTTTATTCTTGTTTCTCCTGCACATCAAATGTTTATATCTCGAAATGCTTAAATGCTTACTTAGATAAACTCCCTTTCTTTTTTTTTTTTTTTTTTTTTTTGCCAGTCCTGGGCCTTGGACTCAGGGCCTGAGCACTGTCCCTGGCTTCTTTTTTGCTCAAGACTAGCACTCTGCCACTTGAGCCGCAGCGCCACTTCTGGCCATTTTCTGTATATGTGGTGCTGGGGAATCGAACCCAGGGCCTCATGTATATGAGGCAGGCACTCTTGCCACTAGGCCATATCCCCAGCCCCGACTCCCTTTCATTACAGAAAGTCTTCCTATCTCATCTGTGAAGAACTTTCACACTTGTTTTCAGGATTTTCTTTTGCTAATCCTTTTTCTCTCCAAGTCAGCCAACTGGTAGGTAGAAAGCTGTCTTTTCTTACAGAGGTTGCTACATTCACCTCCTCCTAAATAGCTGCATGACCTCCTGTCTCTGTCTCTGTCTTTCCAAAGTCTATGTCTAATTGAATCCATTTTCTGATTAGGATTTCTGGTGCAATCCTTTCCCTTTTGGTATAATATTCAAACCCCTTAGAGAAGTATGCAACACTTTTCAAGATCTGTCTCCTGTTTCTGTCTTCAGTCCCTCATCACTCAATTTCCCTAAATCATAATTCCAAATTACTATCACCTCATGCATAATCTGTAAACCCATGGATTATCTTTCTGGTCGCTGTTTGCTCAAAGTGACAGAGTTTTGCATTCATCCTTAAGTGATGGAGGATTTTTATTTTCATAATCCCACTTAGAGGTCACCTCCACTGAAATACATTTTGCAACTCTGTCAACTTTCAATCTGGAACAGCTATTCTACTGAGGAAATTTTAAGGAGCCTTGCCTTTTACTTATTATAACCTTTAAAAATAAACATTTACCACATAATATAATAATGTTTCACACTCCTTTGAAAGAGGCAGAGATGTACCTTGTTCCACTCATAGTGCCACACATACAATTGAGGTTTAATTTGTCTTGATTGCATCAATTAACAAGTGTATGTCCTTGTTGGAAATCATGCTGGGGGCCCTTGTATGAAAATAGAAAATGTTGGCATGTCTTTAATTGCACTTTGAAAATCTTTGGCAGGATTTTACTTTCTTCGTTGTATATATTTTACCACCCTTTGAGGTCGTCTCATTGCCATCCCAGAGTAGAAACCAAATGAAATCTGGTTGACTGGATTATCTTTCAGGAGATGACACTGACTGAACCTAGGAATATGGTATCCATAGAAACAAGGCAGGCCTTTCCTGTCAGACTTTTTCTGTTATCTACCTCAGAGGTAATTAAGAAATGAGAATAAAAACAGTTCCATGATTTCTCACTTATTGTCTTTTTTTTTTCTTTCACCCAGCAACAAAAGGTTTCCATTCTTTCTCAGCCTCAGGTACACAGGGAAAATCTGCTCTGAACATTCAACATGGAACTTCAGATATGGATGGATTCAACTGTAGCAAAGCTGTCTAGAGATATCTAGAGATATGGGTGTGCCCAGCTAGGGTTTCTCTGTTGAGAACATAAATGATAAGGAAATGCCATCACCTAGAAGTGCTATGAGATGGAAATGAAGAGAAAGACAGAGAAGATGAATACATTTGTGGGGTGCAAGACACTTGTGTAAATCTCAACAGAAGTCTTTCTCTATGAGCAGAGGCCAACTCAAAATATATTTATTTCCAATAAAGTCTTTATAAAACATTCTCTGCTTTCTCATTTCATATTTCAAAATTCATTACTAAAAGTAGCATTTTAAAAAAAGAAAACAAAACTTAATAGCATAACTAAAAGAAGTATTTCACCAAGTGAAAATTCTTCCATTTGGCAAATAAAAGTAGGTTAGACAAAACAGCAATTAAAACCTAACTTAAATTCCATCAAAAAGAATATGTACATTATATCATCTATAATGTCACAAATTTTCAACAAGACAGTAACATAAAAATGGCTATTATGGGGCTGGAAATATGGCCTAGTGGCAAGAATGCTTGCCTCTCGTACATGAAGCCCTGGGTTCAATTCCCCAGCACCACACATAGAAAATAGCCAGAAGTGGCACTGTGGCTCAAGTGGCAGAGTGCGAGCCTTGAGCAAAGAGAAGCCAGGGACAGTGCTTAGGCCCTGAGTCCAAGCCCCAGGACGGGCCAAAAAAATCACCCAAAACAACAACCCAGGACGGGCCAAAAAAAAACAACAAACACCCAAAACAACACACACACACACACACACACACACACACACACACACACAAATGGCTATAATGGAAGAAATGACAAATATAGGAAAAATACAAAAAAGAAAAAAATGTAGCATAGCTTTAAATATTTTAAGATAAATGATAAGCTTTGGTTATCTAGAAAACATACTTAAGGCACAGAAATCTCCTGAATATACTTGTGTGCTATATAGGTTGTTATAACATGTGTACTTCTGAGTAGAATTAAAGAAGGTACTTTAGGAATAAATCTCATCATTTCTACAGATAGACAACCTATTATGTAGGATATTAGTATACCACAAAAAAAGCTATTTATCAGCATGGACTTTTGAAAATGAGCTCTACGTTATGAATTATTTTCAGAATGACCATTTACTGATGCCTTAGGATTATATATGCAAACTATAAATATAAGAAATTGAATTTCTAGACTATTTGGATCAACATCAGGATCCAACTGAACTAACATTGTAAGTCCTCATCCAGGTGACTTAACACTTTAAACCTTCCTGAGTACTACAGATTTCTCATTCTCCAAGCCTTCCAAATGACTTGAAAAGGTACTAATCTCAATGTATAACACTTTATTCACTGTGGTTACTTGCTAATAGGCATCAAAGCAGCAAATTAAACTACAAGGGTGTTTGGAGATAACAAATCAATAAGCTAGATTAAAGGATATTATCAAATAAGTGTCAGACAGCTTGATAAGGATGTTGAGGAACTAACTAGGGAGATTTGAAAGGATTAAGTTACTCCTTGAAAAGGTACCTCTGATCTTGAAATCTATTACCTTGAGGCTCCCATGCAGAAATCCACACAGCCACAAATTACCACTTAGTTTTCACAAAGTAAAGGTCAGGTAAAGAGCAGATTGCAGTAGACATCAAAGGAATGAAAATATGTTAAGTAGAAAGGACTCCTTAGCATTTATATAAGATGTTAAGGTTACTATCCATTTAACTCAGTTTTAAAAATATCCTATGATGCTAAGTATTTTATTCCCACACGCCAGGAACATGAGACAAGTTGCCCAAGGGCAGTCAGCTTGTTGACTGACTTGCCGTTCAGAGTTCTCAGTTCTGAGCTTATGCCAACAGGGAACAGATTTATACACCCAAGTAGCATCTGGGTATGGCAATCATTAATTATTTTTTGTGGATATATATCTCAATGATCTAAAGACAACAGAAAAATATGAGTGTTTCATGGAGTAACTTCTACCCTTGGGTATTCAAAATAATGCTTAAATATGGATTAGATAGCAATTGCAGTCCTTGGGGAGTAGAGCCCACTTGATTAGAGAAGCCTTTCAAATAAAAGGGAAAACACCACCTTCCTTTTACCCAAGACAAATGCATAATTGCTGGGTTCTTTTCAACATCCTGTCCCCCTCATTTACTATCATGGTATAGTGATGTTGAGACTCAGTATTTTAATTCCCACAGACCTGAGTAGAATATCAATACAGGCATAAGAGAAGAGCACATATATTCAGCATACTTCTCTTATCAGCTCAGGGCAAATGAACTAGTTTTCCTTTTTGTGTTGGAGGTTTTGTTTTGTTTTCACTCTTTAGGTAACTTCCATAGAGACTAAGCTTATCCTGCAATATAGGTCAAAGACATTACCAACAGATTTTTCTGCTTTGAAAAAAAGGAGAAAGGAATGAGAGAAGAAGGGGTAGAGTTGCAGAAGGATGCAGCTAGGAGAATGTAGAAAATACAGAAAAAGCATTTTCTCCTTCTAATGTTTGTGTCTGGATGGAGACCAAATAGCAGTACTGAATCCTATGCTGCCTTTTTAGAAAATATAAACTTGAGTTTAAATGACACTTATACATGTTACAATAAACACATTCATTGACTAAGTACTGGGACTCTGGATTACATCTCTTCTCTAAGAGCCCCAAGGTCCTAGTTCTTGGCCCTACCGCCCCTTTGAGCTCAGATGGGGAGTTTGCAGATCCACGCAAGAAAACTGATTTCTCTTGGCTAGTGATGTCTGGCATTGGTTTGCAGGCTTTTCACTGAGACATAAAATGGAGGTCCTGACCACTCAGAGACATTAAGGCTCCCTGGAAACTTTCTGCAAGAGTAGTGATATTAACAGCAATTGCCCTGGCCAGATTCCATTCCAAGTAATTGCATTCCACCAGGCAGTTTGTAACAAAAGCCTCTCTTCCCCTGCAGTCTTCTTCAGCATCTTTGCCAGTAACATCCTGGCAGCTGAGCTTCAGCTACTTTTGGGTCAACATAGAGATTCTGCAGTGAAGTCATTTGGAGACTACATACAGTGGGACTCCATTGCCACAGGCTTCCTTGTCATCTGGAAACTCCCCAATGGGTTTGCATTGTCAACACGTTTGCTAAGTCCTTCTGTTTCCCAAGGTCTAGCTTAAACCTCAGCTCATCCACAGGTTCCCTTCACATGCTGACCAGTCAGAATCAATCATCTCTCTCTGTTTCTCCTACTTGGAGTCAGTGTGCTGCTAAAATATCAATTTCACCTCAATACATGCATATCATTCTTGTTTGTAATCTTCTAGCTCTCATCCCCATTTAACAAACAAGAGAATAGGCTATGTGTTTATTACTTTCATTCAGAGAGAAAGAGCTATCCCAAAGCTGTATGAGTTGGTGTGTATTACAGAGAACAGCACAGTAAAGGCCAAGTTGGTTCAATGTCCTTTGTTAGCTGGGGTGAAAATTAAAATCAGAAGACTTGCCTTTATCTGAGCTAGAGACTTTCGTCCTTCTTTTGAAATTCCCTTCAGTCAACAGGTAGCAAATTACGTGCATATGTTTGGGAAAGCCAAGTCAAGACAATGACTACAAGGTTCAAGGCTCAGGAATGGGCTTCCTATTGTATTACTTTCTCTATTCATATGTTATTTCATATCTCAGATTATGCCTTCTCTATATTAAAATCATTTCCTTATTCCTTTTCTCCCATAGTTATTATAACTATTACTTCATGAATGTTTTATATCTGCACCTTATTTCTCAAATAAAAAATTGTCTTTTAGTATGTGACTGCATTTTACTCTTTTGATAATTTTGAGGAGCCAAGGGAATTGCCATGTTCTCATTTTCAGATGGAATGAGATCCCATTAGTGGCTCCTACTATGTGAACATAAGAAATAAAGTGTATATAGTCAATGTCCTTGGCCTTCACTTTCTCTAAGGAGGGAATCAGTCACATGTACTCATTTGTCCATACTAGACTAACATAAAGCCACTTCCCCTCAGTAACTATAGACACCTAGAAATATCTCTGTGTGTGTTCTGTACATACATATATATGTGTGTATATATGTATACATATATACGTATACTTAAAATGCAGGATATACTATCATCTTTGGGGAAAACAATTATTCTCCTTTGAAATAATACTTGCACTTTTTGCTTCAAGAAAAATCAGAATAGAATAGTCAATGGATTTGTCCTTGGAGAAGGTAAAAGCTTGGACTAGTTACAAATCTCAAAGTCAAGTGCAAAGTCAGTTCTTAAGGATAGCAGCAATATACTTTGTTTACCATGATCCTTATCCATTCTATCTTCCCACTACAGAGCAGATGTTGTCTCTTAACTCTTGCTTCTGCATCACTGGGACTGGCATTTGAGTGGAGGTGCTTTGCCTCCAGGAACACATCTTATCCAACCTTTGGTCTCGTCCCTAAACTGGTAGGAGTTCATTAACAGTTCCCCTGACTTATACAACCCCATCCCCTTGCCACATAATAATGGACATACTGCTACTGCTTGCTTTTTTTTTTTAAACAAAACATTAAAGTTAAGCCAGAAGAAAAGAAGGAAATAAAAAGAACATTGAACTCGTTCAGAGAAAAGCTGAGAAGGTCTCAAAGCAGTTGTCCATTTTACTGCCAGTTGTGAAGAAAACAAGATGTGAGTTTCATGCCAAGACAAAACGCTTAGATCTAGTCTGAATAATCTTTAATTTTTCTCCATTTCTCTCTCTCTGTCTCTCTGTCTCTCTGCTCTCTCTCTCTCTCTCTCTCTCTCTCTCTCTCTCTCTCTTTGTCTCCCATCTAGGTAGGTATGGGTCATTCCATAAGTATACACACACATATGAGTGTGTACTGATATAAATATATTAAATCTTTCCAATGAAAACAGCTTCGAGTTGGGTGCCACCAGTTCACGCCTATAATTCTAGCTACTCAGAAGGCTGGGTTCTGAGGTTAGTGGTTCAAAACCAGCTCAGGGAAGAAAAGTCCATGAGACTCTTATCTCCAATGTATCAGTTAAAAAAAAAAAAAAGCCAGAAGTGAAGCTATGTCTCAGGTAGTAGAGCACTATACTTGAGCAAAAAGCTCAGGGACAGTGTGTCTAAGCCCTGAGTTCAAGCCCCAGGATGGATGTGTGCTCCTAGAGTAAATGGCTCCTTGAAATTCTTAAACACTGGAAGTGAAGTTTGCCCTTGGGTTTGGCACAGAAGGTGCCAGGGATGAAAGGGCTGAAGGAACTAGTTTCCTTTGGCTGAGCTGCTCTGCAGCCAGGGTGCCCTCTGGAGGAGACGAAGGCATGTTCAAATCTCCACAGGCCTCCCAGGAAGGCAGCTCTCCATACCAGTATCTGCCTGCAAGCCTTATTTAATTCTACTTGTCACTGTAGGAACTTGAAAGACATGACAGCCAAATTGCAAAATGGAGATGAGTGACAGCCAAGCATTGGCAGCCCTGGGCAGAGGAAGGCTGTGCTTCTGAGTACAAAGGAAGGAGCTGGAAAGAGGCATCTGGTGAGATCTGGGTCACTGACTCTTCCACCACTTCCACAGCTCCAGCTCCTTCACCACAGATGCCCCAGAGTTTGTAGGCTGCCAGGAGTACCTGGCTCTCTTGAAGTTGGAGCACCCTCTTCTGCACACTCATGTCTCTTTTCACACAAAAGGTTCCATTTCTTCCTTTGGGTTTTACTTTATTTTTAGATAAATCTACTGGTTCTGGATGAGGGAAGGGAAGTCATTACAATCACAGAATTAAAAAGAGTCCATGTTTAATACCAACCTTTTAGGGGGAAGAGAAAGGAGGGAGATTCTGTGGTAGGCAATACTTAATATCCAAGCTGTTCAGTGACCCTTTGTGACCCTGGAAGTTTAGATCTGGGTTTGTTTCTCAGCACTGCAAAGCCAAACCATACCCAACCATACCATACCATACACTACCATTCCAAACCAGTTTCAAACCATTCCAAACAAAACAGTAGCCTTTTGTAAGTCCCAACTCAAAGCTGTGATAAGTACCTTTACTTATCTTGCAGAAGAGAACACAGTTAGAAGGTATTATCAAATATTACCAAAACTGGTGTGGTTTTTTACTTCCTGCATTTGCTTTGTTTTTCTGATTTCTCTCTCAAGGAGTCTTTGAATAGCTCTTTGTATCTAATAAGCATGTGTGGGATACTGCTACTTCATACTAAGACAGAGCCACTTGCTGTGCATAGGAATGGAGTTAGAACCATGGGATAATAGACTGGAACGTTCACAAAACTAAATTCCAAGAGGCCCTCCTCTCTGAGCTTAACAAATGTCTTTGAAAACACAGTAATAGAAGCCTCCCAGGGCTCTGCCCAGTGCCTTTGCTAGTAAGCATTTGTTTTCCATGAACTGGCTGAGAACTGTTCATTTCAGCTCCTTCTTCTTGACTTCCAGGTTAGAAAAGCAGAGAGACCATAGTGGCTGGCACTCTGTACTTTTCTATGTCAATCCTCCAGACTGTGTTTCTTGTTTTCTTAAAGCTCAAAGTTGTAATGAAGACACTTAAATGCTCTCTCTGACCTTTGCACCACTCAGTGGTCAAGTCCAAAAGACACAGGTCTTTCTAAGGGAGAAATAACAATTCCCAGTTTTTATGTAAAAGGAACAAATGAAAGCAGTCTAATTTCAAATCAAATCTTACTCTGTCCAGTAGAGGGCAGCTGGCTCCAAATCCATAACTTTGCTATTTTATACTTGCATCACTAATACTAAGGTATTCACAAACATCTTTCACTTGTATAAATTCAGATATAAACAAGAGGTTCATACAAAAATAACTCCTAGTTAGCACAACTTACTCAGGTTGAACAAAGTGTGCCATCCTCCTCCCTGCCCTCCCCCCCCCCGCCCCTGCCTCTTATACGTGCAGCAGAATAGCAAGAGATGAAAATGCAGATCTTTAGGAGTAAATCAAATTTCTGAGAAATAGGCTGTCAGGACCTCCCTTTTAATAAGCTCTCTAGATGTTTCTCATACATATTGTGACTCAAGGGTCTCTGTAGTAATTTGCCACTTCATTCTGCCCAGCCTTGAAAGACAGCTGCACATATCCTAAAGATCTTATGCATAGTGAGGAAGGCCAGAGATATAAAAATATTTGAGCTACAGAACTCTGCTACAAATAGATATAAACAGAATTGTCTGTTACTGCTGGTTTCCAGGTCACTCTTAGCTCCCTATCTTAGAGGGAATAACTATACTCTTTAAAATGTAGGGAATGTGGCTGACCAAGAAGATTACAGAAATCTCCATGTGCCCACTGGCCTTGGGCAGTTCACAGAGACTGACCTGGACACTTTCTGGGTCTTAGTTTTTATTCAACATTCCAACGGAGTTCATAATGTTACTCTGATGATTTCAGAGATTTGTTTTGTTCCTGCAACAATTATCATCATGTGTGCCAAGGCTTCTGGCAAATCTCACATTTGCATAGCTTAGAGTTTGCAGGTAATGATAGCCACTGGCTTGAGAAGATCTGTGGCTTCTTTGTTCCCTCTGAGAACTGGGAGTCAGCATTACTTCCGACACCACTTGGCAGAAGAGGCAACGTGGTCTCTAATTCCAAGTTAGTTTTACTGGTGAATAGTTCCTAAAATAGAAATTCACATATCTTTTCAAAAATTTTTTTTGCCAGTCCTGGTGCTTGGACTCAGGGCCTGAGCACTGTCCCTGGCTTCTTTTTGCTCAAGGTTAGCACTCTGCCACTTGAGCCACAGCGCCACTTCTGGCTGTTCTCTCTCTCTCTCTCTCTCTCTCTCTCTCTCTCTGCATATATATATACATATATATACACATATATATGTATGTATATATATGTATATATATACATACATATATATATTCTGGGGAATCGAACCCAGGGCTTCAAGGTATACGAGGCAAGCACTCTTGCCACTAGGCCATATTCCCAGCCCAACTCACATCTTTTCTTCCCATAAATTTGCTCATTTCCTTTACACATATGATGTAGGAAAAGAAAAGAAAGGCCTGTGCCCATCTTTAATAATCAATACTATCTGCGTATTTATCTGTCATCTAACATCAATCCATCCATATATTTTATGCATTTATCCATGTAAATATCTATCATCTATCTATCTAAAACTATTTCTGCTTCAGAGAAAATTACTTGGCAGAAAAACATTTCTCTTCTAAGTTGTCTGAGAATAGTAGTAGGTACCTTTGAATCTATGATAATATCTACATCAAAGCTTAAAAAGTACTAGTGGAACTACAGTCTAATCAGAGTCCACCAAAAAATACCACAGAAGGGGAACAAGTGTGTACCTGCAATTTTGGAAGGATCATTTCCTAGCTGTAACTCCACTAAGGAGTTCCTTCGAAATAGTGAATTCTACTTCTAAGCAGATCTTTGCACCATTGTCTAGTTATACCCTCATGCCTCTGGATACCTGTGTCATATTAAAGAAAATGGGCACATTTCTGAGACATATTCTCTCCACTGGGAAAGCAAGAACAGCTCAGAGTATACAAAAGAATATAATGAGTGAAGAGAGGGAGCCTACAAAGCAAGCGGTAAGCTCAAAGCCAAAGCACTCCAATGACCAGCTACAAGAATGCTATGCATAGATTTAAAGTCCTGTTGGGATAAGTTTGCCCATTTAATGTCATTAAAGATTGTCTGGATCACTGTTGGCAGCTGGAGTGTTAAAATAGTGAAGAATTTTTTTTCTTATACTTCTTTTTGTTTATTTCTTCATGTATTAGCAGAGATTTATCAAATTCTTCTTATTTCTCAGCATTAGGTATTCCAGTAAAAATGAAACTTCCTGAGCCCCTGAGTCAGAACCCTTTTCCAATATGTGGATGTATCAGGCCAATCCTATAAAGTCGTCAAGGCTGTTATCATAAAATGTTAAACAGGAGGCTGAACTGTTTTATACATCCAGACTCAAAATGTGACATATGGCTTCCCTATTCATTTTCTCTGTGGTTCACATTTTATCTATATTATAAAATTCATATTTAAAACATAAAATGTATTAAAGCTGTATAGAAGAATCAGCACTTATCCTCAAGAACACTAGTAAACTGTAACTGTGTCACACAAGAAAATGGGAAAGGTGTTTGAAAAACATTAAAGTATAATAGAAGAAAATGGGTCTGAAGTTCAAAGACCTGGGCTCTAATTAATGACTAGGTCACAGATATAAAATTGCAAGGCCTTGACCTCTCTTGCCTACCTCACAGTATTTCTGTGAACATGAGATGATTACACATACATGAACCGGCATTTTTCTAACTGTTCTGTAATCATACTGTATTGTAAGTACATGAGGTAGTGTATTTCTTCTATCTTCATTTAAATGACCTGGGGTGGGGGGATAAAAAAGGGAGGGAAGGAGAGAAGGGAAGGATAGACAAAGAAAGGAAAGAATTAAAGAAGAAAAAGAAAGAATGGAAGGAAGAAAGAATACAAAGGAAGGACTGACGAGAGGCAGGAAGGGAGGAAAGAAGAAATGAAAAAGGAAACACATAGGGAGGAAAGAAATGAAAGAAGCAACACACTAAGTAGTTATAGGTAAGTAATATCCAATTTTAAACAGCTTTCTCCCACATATTTATTTCAAAGTTCTCCTGAGTTGATTTTAATCCCTTGAGTTTTAATTCGGCTGAGTTGATTTTATATGGGAGGAACATGATGAACCATGGGCAGAACTTGGTATTTGTAATAAAAGGACCTGCAGGAAACTAGAGAGTGTCCCACTCACTATGTTACACACTCAGTCCCTACCAATAGAACCTGCATGGTAGGAAATGTGAAAGGTTGGAGGCACTTGGTAAATTTCAAGTCCTCAGATAAATATAATCTCTAGGTGTCTATGCAACTCCACACTACAGAGAAATGGTATAGTAGAACTACAGAAACTATGTTCTGTGCAGATTAAATCATTTGCATCCTCTCCATCTAATTGTAACAATAACAGTGAAAGGAGAAGGTAGAAGAGGAAGGTCTTGTCATAAGAAGAGCATAGTGCTTCTTGTCTATTTTTAGCCTGGCTAAGGTCCAAAATTGTAATCCAAACAAGGAGTAGCATCTTTATGCTCCATTTAAGTTTAGAAATTGGGACTTCTTGTTTCCATCTGATTATACTCAAACTTGTTCCTGGGCAACTGTGTTTATCCTATGGCTGTTCCTACAGAAATGATTTGGCTGGTAGAACTTGACTTCAAATCCCATTAAATATCAGTAGCTTCAAACCCCCAGGAACAGAAGGTAGGAGAAATAGTGCTAAAGAGTGGAAAGATTGCAAATGGATAGTATGTCTTTTTAAAGTACATTTCAATGTGTGTTTCCTTAAATGAGTATATTGTAAGGCTACTGCTTAGTTAAAAGTGCCAATCTGTCTACTATGAGAATTTGCAATCACAGGCATACTACTTAGAGCTCTAGATATGCTGCATCCAAATTTGATAATAGGGAAGAAACTTCCATTTATTCCAAAGCTACAATCCTTACCACTGCCAGAGACTCACATAATGTAATGCTCCATGCTTGGTTTCTTATACTCTGGGTCTTTGGTCTTGCTAGTTTAAAGCAGAGTGGGTCCAGCTACGCCTCCTAGAGGCCAGTGGCCCTGCAATTAGCAGCATACCATTACAAAGCATTTGGAGAATTATGATAGGGTGAATATGGAATCCACCTGTAGGCATTGTTCCATTTCCTCCCCTAATTATTATTTGTTTGTGCACACAATCTTCATTTGTGTTAACACTAAAGCCATCATGTTCTGGTTTTTAAATTCTAGTGAGCTGACCCTTGTTCATTTAGAGAAAGCATCCATTTTCACTTCCAGGCCACTCTCTCGTTTGGGGAAGAAAATAAGACAACCAAGGGGAATGAATCTGACCAGTTACACTAGGCACTGAGCCAGAATTACAGTGAGCATGGTAGGGGTGAAAAGCAATAGAATTTAATTGGTGTCTAGGGGTAAAGGTCAGTTCTTTTGGAACAACAGACATCTATGGTAGTAATTGATGGAGTCCTCTGTGGGTGTTTGTAAATGTCAGTAATGTAGTTTCATTTGGAAGCACAAAGGCCTGGTGCTCAAGGAATGGGGCCAACAAAAAGCAGTGAGAAATATGTAAATCTGTTAGTTAAATAACACACTAACCCAGGAAGAGTGATAGATGCACACAAACATATAAGTACACGGAATCCAACATCCATCAAGTTGCTTCCCAAGTTTAAACCTCTGTTTCTGCTCAACAATTTTGGCTTTTTTTTTTCATGGAAACTTTCTGGAATTAAAATTATTTGAATCATGTTGAATGAGTGAGGCTTTTTAAAAAATAAATACAAGCTATGTCCATCCAACTGAAATGTGTTCTTTAAGTCATAGCTATTATCTCTCTCTAGAGAATTTGGGCTTCTTTAAACAAATAGTGGAGAAAATGACCAAGTGCTTCTCACTTTAACACCTGAGTCCCATCCTGATTCTGCACAAATGCTTGTATGCTATTGCTAAGTTTCAGTCCATTCTTCCCATTTCCTCCCTTTCCAAATGTCTCCCCACTACCTTAGTCCTGGAGACCTCCTTAGATTAAGGTAAATGTAACATGGAGTTGGGCACAGTGGTTCACATCTGTAACCTTGTTACATGAGAGGTAAAAATAGGAGACCAAAAGTTAGAAAAATTAGTCAGATCCCTATCTAACCAAATAAGTCAAGCATAACTGTCTGTAACTGTAATCCAATCTAGCTAAAAGTCTGTAGGTAAGAGTGTGGTCCAAGCTGGTCTAAGTAAAAATTTAAGACCCCCATTGGAAAAATAACGAGAAAAACAAAAACAAATCTTTCTTAAATGGCAACGCAAATGGTAAAGCAAGTGGGAAACCTTCAGCTCATACTCCAATACTGGCAACAACAGCAGCAACTAGAATAAATTATCTACCAAAGCTCTACTATACAAGATTCAGAGAAGGAACAGTGCCGGGGTTTTAGCTGCCCCCCCCCCCCACCTGTGGGAGAGATGGGGAAGGCACGCCCTGACTGGACCAGCCAAGAAAGGAAAGAGTCTACAGACCACCCGCACCCAGCCCTCCCTCACCGGAGGACAATCAGACATGTCTGGGAGACAAGTCAGCGCAAGATCTCATTTATTGAGGGGAGGGAGCACGTGGAACTTATAAGGCACAAGAGCCAATCAGATCAAAGATCGACAGGAAGGGGAGGGGTGTACCTGCACCTATCTAGGGACTGTAAGGGGAGGCATGAGCTGTTTATAAGGGCAGAAGAGCCAGGGACCAATCATAGAGGTGGCCAGATTTTTTGTCACAGCCCACAGAACCACCTCTGGGTTCAGCATCAGGCGCCATCTTAGCCACACGTGGCCCCAGGACTGAAAAACAGGCAGGGCCAGCTAGTTGACTTCCTCTTTCTGATCCAGGTGTATCCCACAGAACAGGATATAATGCACCATAGTAAGTCAATATAGATAGGAAAAAATGGCAGAGAAATCAGAAAATAAGCCAGAGTCAAGAACTAAAGCTAACAGAAATCACAAGGTTTAAATATTTTGTATACAAATAAAGTATCACATTATAAAAGTGCCTACTCTATCAGAAGTTGTCCTCCTTAAGTTTAAAAAGGTTTGCCTAAATGATTGAGATGCTTACTGCCAAGTAACCTTTCTTTTGGAGCAGCAAAAGTTAAATTAATCCTTTTAAGAAACTACAAGCATCCATCACACCTCTTTCTTTAAATGCTGAATTACAAAGACTAAAGATGAGTAATTTAGTCTGAGAATAGATGATAATTCTTTGACCAGACAGGAATATTCAAGGTCACAAGACACAGAGACCCTTAGCACAAAACCCGCAGATTACAGAGCCACCTTTAAACTCATTATCTTAACAAGTTTCAGTCTTAACAGCTAAACAAGATTATAGAGCCCTCCTGATCTCTTTATTCCCCTGTTAGGATTACATGTTACAAAGTGATATAACTAACTGTCCAGGAAAAGTCTAAACTGGATTCCTCAACAGAGGCTATGAATCTAAGTGGAATGAAGACTGCTGCTTGAGTCTCTATGCCCACGCTGCCTATTAGAATTCACTCCTTTGTCCCTTTCTATTTTTATACTTTCCTACTTTATTAAATAAACCCTTACTTCTACTTTGTTGAATTTACTGTGTGTGTGTGTGTGTGTGTGTGTGTGTGTGTGTGTGTGTGTGTGTGAAACACCTCAAAATGCTTTTCCTCATGATTTCAAGTTTCTATAATTCAGGTAGAAACTGAGAAGCTGGGTTAAGGATTTTCCCTTTTCTTTCTTCTCTGGGAATTCTCCTTTTTTTTCTTTCTCTGGTGTAAAAATCAAATAATAATGATTTCACAACATTCAAAGTTGTATCAATTTAAATCCCAACCTCATTTCAATTTACTAACTTCTTGCTCAGTCTGCTGAACTCTTTGCTTACAGGGCCCTTTGTGATGAATGTTAGTTCTCTACTACCTAAGAGTCAATATATGATGGTTTCACTAGGTTCTGTTTTTCTGTTGGGGATGCCATGACCCCAAGTTACACCAGTTTGCTTCATTGGTCAGGGGAAGCTTTTTCATGCTGCTTTCCTGACAAGCTAGGTTTACTGTGTGCTCAAAACACTTAGCACGTTCATCGTGCAATCTATCACCCTGTAATATTTAATCTCATCCCTGCAAGAGGATGATAAACTCCACATGTAAATTGGAGGAGGGCCCAGGCACATTGGATGTTTATATTCATCGATATGCTTGCAAATGACCAGAGCTAGGCATTTGATAAAATATGTCTCAATTAATTTATTCTTAATATTGCAATTTCAAAGCAATAGTTTTAACTGACTGATTCCTTCACATAATGGCATATATATCAAACCTATAATAAGGTGAGTGGTTCTATTAATTCAATATTAATATTGTCATTCACTGAATTATAGACAATGCAGGAAATTAAGTTTGTAAAATTGAAAATAAACTTCATTATTATGCTAGAATTATAAATCAGATGGGTCATAGAAACATTTTCAATGGTTTAATTAGTCATTACAGTAAGCTATTAGTGGAAATTCATTTTTAAAACAAAAAATAGCCACATATCGAGACACACATTCATTTAGAAGTACAAAACACTCTAAGCTATGTGATTCATTCTGTGAATATAGGTTTCTCATAGCACATACACTAAGAGACTGCTTTCATCTTCTTTTTCCCTTCTCCTTTGACAAATATTCACTCCTCTGTGAAAGCTTCCCAAGTCCCCAAAGATAAAGTACTATGTACATAGCTATTATGATATATAAGTTCTGTACTATAATTGATTGTTTACACATTTATCTTCTCTAGCAAGCTGCATAATCCTTAGGAGCAAGAACAATGTCTCATGTTTCTATTTCACTTCTTAAAAAATGACCTGGCATGAAATAGGCATTTTATAATTTTTGGTTGAGTGGACTAATGACTGCATATGGGATAGCCATATAATTCAAGTAGATAATAAAAATAATAGCAGGCATTAGGAAATATTAGCCTCATTGTTAGGTCTAGGTAATGTCCATTGCTTGTTTTGACATGTTGCTTCATATAATTGCTTTATAATGTTGACATAATCATTATATTTTATTTCACAAAGGAGGAAAACATATTGAAAGGAGTTGATCAGAAATCAACTAACAAATAAGCCTGTATCTTAGGGTACACATTCAGAATGTGGCTTAGCTGGAATGTAAAGCCCAAAAAAAACTGCCTCTGTGGTCCTATATATTAAGTGTGACTCCACAACTCATGGTCTCACTGAGCAAAAAATCACAATGACTACTTTCAAATAAAGTATAGCTCCACAGTGATGGGACATAGGTGCTAGGCTGGTGCTGGACAAGTCCAAAAAATCAGGGTATATACATTAACATAAGAGGCTACACAGTATAGAGGCAAGATGCTACCTATGGGAGATAGCCTTCAAGGCTCTTAAGTGCCCACCGCAGCAATGGTTTTTGTATGTGGTATTGGGCAGCTGGACAGTCTACATATAGGCCTGCCACACCCCTGAATTTCAGTCATAATTGTGTTTTCCTACTGGACCAAACCAATTTCAGCACAGCCATCAACACCTTTTAACCATTTGAAATCACTCTGGAGGATCTGGGAGATGAGGGCAAACGGTACTCCCTCTAAAAGTCATAATAAGTTCATGATAGATAAATAACCCTCATCTCTGAGAGATCTCAAGATTTAAACTTCTACAAGAAATACCTGCAGCTGTACCAATTCTTTTTTCTTCTACTCACTGTCTTCTCTGTGTGCTTCATATTTGCTTTCTCTCATCACCACTGTTACTTTAAATACTTAGCAGTAATCTCTACCATCTTCCTTTAGCTCTACTTCTGTTTCTTCTTCCCTGCCTCTTCTCTATCTGTGAGAGGTGGTATATTCAGGATATACATATATATATATATATATGTATATATATAATATAAAATATACAAAATATGCAATACAATATGCACAATATATAAGATACAATATTGTATGTATATACATATATACAATACACACACAGACATAATTTCATCACATTGTCCTTTCCTCCAATATAGGTATGCTCATTTCCTGGTGGTAGATTCTGTCAATTATGGCACCATTCAGTGTTCCAGTCCCCAGACACACATAGCACAAAGCTATCAAAGTAGAAATATCTCTAAAGCCACAGATTTTTAACCTATGAGTATCGAAAATGACCTCAGTAGCTGCAAGTTATAGATTTTAATTTTGTATAACTTATGTAAATAATTGAAAGACTATAAAATGAGATGCATATGAGAGGTTAGGGTGGAGAAAATCAGGGAAAGGAATTCCTAAAGGAACACAGGGACAAACACCTCTAAAGAAAATTGCACCAAGGCCAAAGCCAAGTCAACAAAAAACATGTTTGTGTGAAAATAACTTTATCCCCAGAGGCTGGTGGTAATCTCTTAATTTCTCTAAAACAGGAAAAAAAAAATTTTAAAGATTCATCCACATTGAATGTTTTTCTGACAGCACTGAGGGAAAGCTTGAGGCAGATCTAATCTGTTGGAATAAAACATCCCACCTTTGTAAATGTGGCAAATTTCCTGTAGCAGCAGACATTCATCTCCATCCATCACAAGAGCAGCACAGGCAATTCACTAGAAACAAATGTTCTAGATACAGTATGTCAAACACCGGATGATGGAAACCCCTGAGAAACCATAGGGAGTACGCTGGAAGCAAATAGAAGACTGTTGAAAGGACCTCTGACCATTTTCCACAGTAGAGCGTAACTTTGCAACCAACCTGAAATAATGCATTTGACCTTCATGAAAGGGTAATGGATGGGCATTTAACATTAGGTCAGGCAGACTTTAGAGAACAGGAGCTCTAATAACGACAGATGATGAGGCAAACATAAATAACCAGGTGGGTAGACAGAGAAGTAAATAAAGACGTCTGCTTCACAAAGAAGTGGAGCTGAGAGTCCACTGTGTATATTGAGGAATGGTCAGCCCCTGAAAGGTACTCTTTCACATGTGAAAATTTGTAATCCTCTGGCTACATGGATAATCTGCCTTCAGAGAACCCATGAGTAGTATAAAAACCTATGGCTTCTAGATAAATCTTACTTATAATATTTGGAAGTCTCCAAATATTTGGAATTAGGATTTTAATTTAGGATTTCACAATTGTAATTTAGCCTCAGTCTTTTTAGAAGTGACTTGAACAAAAACATAGAGTTCAATTTTGTTTTATAAAGTCTGTCTATACTTAGAAAAAAATAATTCTGTAGACCTGTCATATTTCTATTTACCAAACTACCTACCTACAACTTTTAAAATATAAATGTACTAAAAGTTCTGCATTGTAAATTCAATAACCCATAAATCTATTAATCGTATGGATGCAACTTAGATATTTTTAAATCACTGATTCCTGATTGATATTCATTGTGTTAGGAATTTATTATATGTGAAAGACATTACTTTCCATAAGTGAGAAATAACAAACATGATGCTAATTATGTCAGAAACATCCAAGAAGCAAGTACTAAGTATTATTTAATGCTGCAAAAAACAATGAAACATTAATTGTTCTGATCAGTTCTATAAAATCAGACTAATTAGGAGGAGAAGGGATTGATGGAAATAGGGAGAAGGAAAAATAAATGTTTAAAACCCATGCACTAATCATAAATTATTGCCTACACCAACAGGATTTTAGATAATCTTTTAACTATGTAATATAAATTTCAGAGACACATTAAAAATTCCAGTAAGAGTTAACTAGGCCTTTAATATGTTCTAATCTGTGAAAATGGAAACAACTGTGGTTTGATTAACATTACTTTATAAATGCTATAATAGGTACTTTGGTTTATATAAAATAGCGTAGTACCCTACATTTTAGGCTATTTCAAGTATACAAAGGGGAAGGTGCTCTCAATTAGTATTTTCTTTTCCAATTGTGTTCTCCAGAGCCCCGGAGTTCTAGAAGGCTCCCAGGGCCACCTGGGAGTAAGAAAGGAATTGTCTAAGGGCATTGCTCCTGGCAGTCTGTCCTTACTTCAAAGAGAACAGTGTAGCTCCTCTGAAACCTAGAGGCTTGGATAACTGTTAGAAAATCACCCAGAGGGGGGAAAAAATAGAACTATAGCATCTTTTCTTAGATTTTGTATTTGTAGTAGTAGGGAAGAGAACTTAATAAATGCTCAATGGACCCAAAGAGTCCAACCACTCAGATGTATCCAAAAAGAATCAAAAGAGATGATCTTTCCCTTTGGCTATGGTTGCCCAGGTTAAGCAAAGGAGAGCAAGCGTTTATTCACTTTAAAAAAGTCACTTTTCCTTGAAGTTTGGAAAATGCCACTTCTACTTGGTTTCTGAGTTCATGCACAGCACTTCTGTATGAATGAAACATACGTTCTTTTTTTCTAAAAGATTAGAGGAAAATGGATGATCTTGTATACAAAGGGACAGATAAAAGAGTTGGAGTAGAATGAGCAAGTGTTGAGTGTCTGCCGAGGGAAATGTCACGCACCCCCTTTGATGTATTATACAATACAGCCATTCCCCTTGGCCTCGGAAGATAATGTCGAGTGAGTACCACGCAAAGTCTCTGGCCCTTTACATATTAATCAGTTTCTCTTGAGTCAGGAAAGATACAATTATATATGATGGCTTAGAAATGACTAAAAACCTACTGGGATCCTTTACTGTTGTTTATTCACTTGAAAGAAGAAATTAATGGGTCAAAGTTGGTTTCACAGGGCACCCTCCTTTCACACTTCTAGTACAAAACTGAATACAGGTAGAATTTAAATGTTTGGCTATGCGTTAGACATGTACATACATATATACATACAGGGGCTGGGAAGATGGCTTAGAGCTAGAGTGCTTCCCTTGCATGCATAAAGCCCTGGGTTTGATTCCTCAGCACCACATTAACAGAAAGAGCTGGAAGTGACACTGAGGCTCAAGTGGTAGAGTGCTACCCTTGAGCAAAAAGAAGCCAGGGACAGTGCTCAGGCCCTGAGTCCAAGCCCCAGGATGGGAAAAAAAAAGAAGACATATATACATACATATAAACATGTATATATATATATATATATATATATATATATATGTGTGCAAACACACACACACACCTATGTGTGTGAGCATGTGTGTGTGTGTATATCAAAAGGATCTCAGCCTTTTCTTTTTTTTTTTTTTTTTGCCAATCCTGGGGCTTGAACTCAGGGCCTTAGCACTGTCCCTGGCTTCTTCTTGCTCAAGGCTAGCACTCTGTCACTTGAGCCACAGTGCCACCTCTGACCGTTTTCTATATATGTGGAGCTGGGGAACTGAACCCAGGTCTTCATGTATATGAGGCAAGCACTCTTGCCACTAGGCCATATTCCCAGCCCATCAGCCTCTTAAAGACGACAAATATGACTGAGGCACTTTATCCCACTGAGGAAGTATAAGATATTGTCCAAAGAACTACAGTACAGTATGAGTTCATAGAAAAATTAGCATTTAAAAGTTTGCTTTCAGGGTCTCATGATCTTTGCTATTCCTTGGCCTGAGATTCAGCTTTCATATCTGGTAAATGAAAGAGCAGAATTTGAAAACACTTTTTTCAGGGTCTGATTCACTGATTTCCATGATTCCTGACTCTCTAGGTCATACACATTTCCTTTCTCCAAAGGTCACAAATGTTACCTAGATTATCCAAATAAACAGCAAGAAAAATTAAGCAGGCCCATGATAAGAAGAGACAGAATCAATAACCAAGCCCTTATTTAGAACATGTCACATAGACTATCGTAATTAAAACCTAAACATCTGGAGAAATGCGAAGTGTTTAATGTTGGCAGATATCAAGAGACCTGCACAAATGATCAATGTGTACTGAGGAGAAAGGGTCCTATTTATAGGATGAAAGTCTTAGAAGATTCTCTCAGCAGGAATGATATTAATTAAGAAATGATAACACAGAAATGAGAGGGAATAGAAATGCAAAAGGAGCACAAGATATATAAAATTTAATACTGTCTAGGGTTTTAACACTTTTCTGGGAATAGAGTGTGCAGAGATCACAAGGATATAACAATTACATGAATTGGCTGTTCCAAGGCACCTCCTTTTCATTTTTCTTTTCTCCCACAATGGATTCCCCATGTGGTTTCCTATGCTTTAATTCTTAAAGATCTGAAGCTATGTCGTGTGAGAGGAGAGTAGCTAAGGTTGGGTACAATGAGAAAGGTATTGCTAATAGAGTAAAATGACTTTTTAGGCAGAATACACACATAAACTTGAGAATTTGAGAGTGAGAGTGAGATTTCAAAGATTGCTTTTCCTTTGCTACATTTATTAGTTCCTCTTCCATCTTCTGCATCGCATCTGCTCTCCTGAGCTACAAGTTAAATCATCTTTTGGGTTTGTTTTTTTCTTAGCCAACTATGTTTATGTGACCAGTAAACCTGTGCAAACGCAAACAAGCTTTGAGATTTAACATGAATTCAAAGAAGTATTCTCACTTAAAAATTTGGTGACAGATAGCTCCTCTGCCTTTCCTCAGGCACTAAGACCACTCAGCCTTGTTCTTTTAGGATTATCTCATATATCAGAGGGCAGGTGTAGGATTCCTGAAAAGAAGGATGAATGACCTAGGATAACACCTTGGAGCAAGCTTTCTATGTCTGTTAGTCTAACTTTCCTAAACAGACAGATGAGGAGGTGATGGTCTCAACATACAAGACTTATCTAAGGAAAGTTGTTGTGATTTGCAGCAACCTTGTACCGAAGGGCCTAGTGGATAATCACCAATTTAAACTATGAGTAAGGACATATTTTATTCTGGACTCTGAATCCAGTAATGACCTTAACAAGCTGCCAGCAAAATCAGAGCATTAAATACACTGTGTAGAAATGTTAGCAAAGGAAGAGCTCCTGACCTCTCAAACAACTCACGGTAGTAAGTCAACAGACTTCTGGGAAAGCAGAAAGTTAGGGGGATATTGTCAGTTTTATTTCAGTTGCTCCCACTGATGTGAAAAGAAGAAGGAAATATCTGGTACAAACCTTGTTAACTCCAGAGATAACACTTTAGAGATGTGAAAGAATTAATACAACCCTTTGCTGGAGCCTGCTGATTTTTACTAGAGTATTGTAAAATCCTAGAAGAACTGAAGTTAACTTGAATGCTTTTGTCCTGTATAATTATAGAGTCTGATAATTCTTCTCTTTCTTCTTTTCTTTCTTTTTTTTTTTTTTTTGATTTGTAGATACATAAAGTCTTATTGATTAGGGAGAATATATTCACACTTTAAAATGTTGTTCAGGCACTATCTCCTTGGTTCAGATATATCCCTTTGTATTTGGGGGGTGTACATATTTTGTGGTGATAAATTCACCTCATAAGTAGAGAAACTGTACACAAATATACTGCTATGTCAACTTCATTGATTTTTGTAGCACTGTAAAGACCTTCATTGTCCTCCAATATATCTTAAATCTATCAGCATCTCAGAAAGTGACCCTGAAGGCCTCATTTATCTGTAGAGGAATAGCTTTGGTTCACTGATAAACAATGAGAATTAAACAGCTCTGGGATACATCTGTATCTGAAAAAAAATATTCAGGATTTCAGGATTTCAGGATAAACAGGATTTCAGTTTTCTTTTGAAATTAGAATCTGACAAGTCTTGTTTGTTTGCTTTTTTTGTTTTTTACCAGTCCTGGGCCTTGGACTCAAGGCCTGAGCGCTGTCCCTGGCTTTGTTTTGCTCAAGGCTAGCACTCTACCACTTGAGCCACAGCACCATTTCTGGCTTTTTCTGTTTATGTTGAGGTGCCAGACTTTGAAGTCAGGCCCCACTTTACCACGTGAACCCCACCTTACCATGTGAACCGCACTTTACCACATGAACCTGAGATAAGCAGGCCCTGTGAGCAGACCCGGGACAAGCCCATTAGGGCCCAGTTGGTCTAGAACTCTAACAGCTGGGAATGCTTAACTCTGACCACCCCTAGAATGCCTCGAACCCTGAGCCAATCAGATTTGTACCTGTGTCCTAATCTTGCTTGCTTGAACACCTGATTGTTGTAACTTTGTTTTTTGCCTTTATAAGCCCTGTGCAATCGTAGCTCGGGGCTTCCTCCTAACCTCCGCTGTGTCAGTGGGTAGGATGTGGCCCGAGGTGCAGCTCGCTTAAATAAAGCCTTGCCTTGCTTTTGCATTTTGGAACGTCTGAGTTTCGGTGGCCTTCTTGGTGGTTGTCTCGTGACTTGGCACAACATTTGGGGGCTCATCCGGGATAGCCCCAGAGAGCCCCCCTGAGACCCCAGACTCCGATGGTAAGAAAACAGCCTCATTTGTCTTGTAATGTGTCTGTTTGTCTGTTTTGCTTTTGCTTATTTCTTGAAGGGGTTGTTGAAGCAGACACGCTTACTCGGCAATCCTGGGGAGACTGGGGGATGCCCCAGACTCCCCACCTTTGAAGGGGTACCTCTGGAGCCCCGCTTTCAACTTGAGTTCACTCTTTCTGCACCCTTACAGGAGGTTGTGTGGGCCAACTTGGGAGATCTCCAGTTTTTCCTGTTCTTGTTCTTGCCTGTGTTTTCCTCCTTTTGTATTGTTATAGTTGTTTTGTTTTCTGTAGCCTTTTGGAATGAACATCTGATCAGAGCTATGGGTAACGCTCCATCATGGGAACCTCCATCTAGCCCTCTAGACTTGATCCTAGCTCACTAGAGGGAGGTTAAGGAGATAGCTCAAAACCAGAGTGTCAACATGTTCAAGACTGCAGTATGATGCAAAACTAAGTTTAAGTTTAAATTCAAATGGTCATCAAGTTTGGGCATTACCAAATGCTTTAAAGGATGATTGCATTGTTTTAAAGAGGAACTACAGTTTAAAAAAATGCTTAATCAGAGCTAAGTGTCAAAAATTTGGATTTAAAAGGATATATAAATATATATTAAACTAATGGGGATAGAAGTAAACTCTCATTAACTCTATGAATGTAGGAAGAAATGGCAAAATGGGCCAATGTTTCTCACTAATATATTGGGAAGCTGAATGGGTAAGTATTTCTAATTGTAATTCTTGCATTAAGGAAAAATTGTCATTTGAGTTCAAAGGTCTTCATGCCATGCAGTAACTGGGACTGAAGAAAAAAAAGGCTCTTTTGAAACAAGCAGCCCATAGGCAAAGGACGGCACCTGGTTTCAGAATGCCTGTGAGCTTCAGTTTTTCAAATGCAGATAAAAGCTAAAGTGTTGTGTTAGTAAAAAGGCTTTGGAAATCAAGAATACATTTCTAGATAAGAAATTTGGAAGTAAAATTGTCCTAAATAAGTATTGCAAAGTGAGAAAAGGAATTGCCATTAATTCCTACAAGTTTGTCAAGATCTAATACTGACCCTTAATACATTCCAGGTAAGAGCATGCTTAAAACTACTTCTGTGTGGACCACCTTGTTGCTTTAATTGGAGTAAAGTGGCTTCTTGTAATACTCACTGATCTGAAATCTGTGGTTCAAAGCCAGCCCGGGCAGAGAAAGGTCCCTGTGAGAGACTTGTCTCTAATCAGCCAGCAGAGTGCTGGGAACGGAGTTGTGTGGAACTCAAAGTGGTAGGGTGCTAGCCTTGAGCTGGTGAGCTGGGGGACAGTGCTCATGACCTGAGTCCAAGTCCAGTGGAAAGTCACTCCTCCTGGGACAAAAGTGATGGAGCATCCAGAGGCAGTAAGCCACTGCTTGGATGGCAGAGATGGTGTCAGATCCTAGAGTCACTCCTGTTTGGCCTTTCAAAAGTTAATCAAAGCCGGGAAGTCCTAGAAGAATAGTTCGTAAGCATGCCTTTCTAATGCCCATGTCTGTCTACTGGGCAGGAACTTGCCAGTCATCTGTGATAGTGGGTAGTAAGGGTAAGTTTGTCAAATGAGAGGATAGTTTAAAATCCCAACTCCCCGCATCTACTCAAAGCCCTCACTGGCAGTGAGAATTTTAAGCTGATACATCTGTTCAGGAAAGAGACCTGAGATTGTGTTCTTACTGAGATCTGTTAAGTCATCAGAGATCAGTTCCCCAGCCAGTCAGGAAAAAGCTTTTACAAACTAGAATGTTAAAAGGCTACACTGAGGTAGCCCAAAAAGAAGTCTGTATAGTTGAAAGTTAAAATGTTGAATGTAATTTCCAGTTTGGAGAAAAGCTCCTAATGGACATCTGATCCTGCAGTCCCTTGGTAAGGTTATAGGTTCCTGGCTAGGTAAGGTCAACACCGCTGTGTCAGCCTGAAGAAGTTACAAAAGATGGATGATCTTCACCCATCAGCCCCCCTTTAAAACCGAGGGACCAGAGTTATTTTCGGATACTACTTTGGGCCCTACTGGCCCATGCCTTACCTCTGTATCATCCCCTAGACATGCAAGCCATTGAAATGGACAGAATGGAGCCATGATTGACTCCCAAGGTACCAAAAAGAAAAAGGGGGAAATGAAGTGCCAGACTTTGAAGTCAGGCCCCACTTTACCACGTGAACCCCACCTTACCACATGAACCCCACCTTACCACGTGAACCGCACTTTACCATGTGAACCTGAGATAAGCAGGCCCTATGAGCAGACCCAGGACAAGCCCATTAGGGCCCAGTCGGTCTAGAACTCTAACAGCTGGGAATGCTTAACTCTGACCACCCCTAGAATGCCTCGAACCCTGAGCCAATCAGATTTGTACCTGTGTCCTAATCTTGCTTGCTTGAACACCTGATTGTTGTAACTTTGTTTTTTGCCTTTATTAGCCCTGTGCAATCGTAGCTCGGGGCTTCCTCCTGACCTCCGCGGTGTCGGTGGGTAGGATGTGGCTCGAGTTGCAGCTCGCTTAAATAAAGCCTTGCCTTGCTTTTGCATTTCGGAACGTCTGAGTCTCCGTGGCCTTCTTGGTGGTCGTCTTGTGACTTGACACAACAATGTGATGCTGAAGAATAAAACTCAGGGCTTCATGTATGCGAGGCAAGCACTCTACCACTAAGCCATATTCCCAGCCCCTAGAATCTGACAGGTCTTAACTCAGCAAATGCCTTTTTCAAAGTCCTGCAGATAGATTAAAAGTTACTTCCTCAGCCTAAGGAGTACCAGTATTGGAACCGGGTAAAGTCCATGAAGAAATTCTTCACTATACTCCCCTAAACTTCCCTTCCAGGTTCAAAAGTTACATCTGGGCCTAAGGATCACAATCTTCAAATCCTACTCCTGGAAATCATCTTTCTTTGGGGACCAGAACTGTATATTCTTCAGCTGCAGGAAAGCCTAGAATCACAATCAATATTTGGTATTATTATTTTTTCAACACTGTCCTCAAATAGCCTCAGTAAAACAGACTGCCACTAGATTGCAGCAATTCTGAGACCTTCCAGTTGTAAATCCATCTGTCTTTCCTGTAACACTTGACAAATACGAATGACTTCCACAAAGTCAGCTACTGGTGGAATCCAATTCAAGGGAGGGTCTTGGTTTCTGAATTTTAGTATGCTAACCTTTGAAGTGTGAGATTCTTTCTTATGCTTCTTCTTGTGGCAAAAATCCCATCACCTAGCCTTCAGTTTGTTGATTGTTAAATTAAATTTATAAAAAAGTGTGAAGTAGAGGAGAAATCAATAGCGTTTACAAGGATCAATTCAAAGCCAGCAAACGATTAAATCTCATTATAAAAATAAAGGGTGTAAGGCCAGTTTCCTCAGTACCAGGCAGTATACAGCAGACCAAAATTGTTTAGATGTAATTATGGATGATGGATCAGTAACAAGCTAGTAAGGAATATTCCACTCACCATGCTGCTCTAGATTTGTGAGGTTGATACTATTGAGCTTTGCTGTCTGATACTGTGTTCATCATCCATATGTAGTTTTATAAATTACTGTTCATTAAATCTCGCTGAAATTTAAAATTCAGCTACTCAGTTTCACTTGCTATATTTCAAACACTCAACAAGCCACTAGGCACTTGCTTCTAAAGTACTGGGCAGGTTGAAAGAATGTTTCTACCTATCACTGCTATTTATAGGAGACAATCACAACTATTGCTTTCAATAATTATATGAAGCTGGAAAGATAGGATGATAAGGAATGAGGACAAAATGAAAACACTGATTAAGTCTTTAGTGTTCTAATCCAAGCATTTGAAATGTCTAATTTTTTATAATCCTTATAACTTCCCTCATGAGGTATGTACTGTAATTATCCTCATTCTAAATTTGAGGACTTGGTGCTTGAAAGGATTAAGGAAAGTGGCATGCTTATATGCTTGGTAATTAACCCAAGCTATCTAAATTCAGGATCTAAGCTCCTCTTATTTATTTATTTTTGTTGTTGTTGTTGCCGGTCCTGGGGCTTGAACTCAGGACCTGGGCGCTGTCTCTGAGCTTTTGGGCCCAAGGCTAGTGCTCTAACCACTTGAGAGATAGCTCTAGTTCTGGCTTTTTTGGTAGTTAATTGGACAAAACAGTCTCATGGACTTTCTTTTCCTAGCTAACTTCAGAACATGATAATCACAGCTGTGATTACAGGCATGAGCCACAGGCACCCAGCTAAGCTCAACTCTTACATTGCATCAGTGATGAACTGGAATTGCTTCCAGCAGCAGGAAGATAAATTTTACAATACTGTTTCTCAACTATAAATACAAATTAAAAACATCTGGGTACTTTTCTCAAGATGATAATATCCATTCCAGTGTGTCTGCAGGGTAGGATCAAGGCTTAGTGCTTTTGATTTGCAAGTCAGAGTTTGGAATGATTGCTTGAGGAATAGTCTCTTGCACCTTCCCCAGTCTCAAACATAAAATGCAAAACCCATCCAAGGATACTAACAATCATATGATGACAATTCCAAGATAAGATTCTAGATATCAATGATATCATAAAAGCAGAATGCAATTCAGGATGCATTAATGGGCAATATTTTTCTATTCCCAACGGGTACTAGTAATCCATGTAAAGTGTGTGGTACTTGGATATTCAATGTCAAAGTTAAGAATTTAATAATGCAAATTTATATATAAAAAGAAATGTGTAAGGTCTGTCCCTGGAAGACTCCATGTAGATGCCACCACCTCATTAAGTCTCCATCCAGTTACCTGGGTAACCAGCAGACCTGGAGGCAGTTACCCTCCCTTTCTCTGAGGTCACATCCTAATCCACCTGGCCACACCCCTTGCCCCTGCCCTAGATAAGGCAGGGCTGGGTGGGGGTCGTCCCTTCTCTCCCTTCTCTCCCTTCTCTCCCTTTTCTCCCTTCTCTCCCTTCTCTCTGGCCATGGATCATCTCGGCCACAGGCCAGCAGTTCGGTAATAAACTTTCTCTCCTGCCTGAATACCGCGTGGCGTTCTCCTTTACCAGCTACCTACTTTAAAAAACCTAACAAAATATATGTATGTTTTCTTCTTCAGACAATGGTATCTTTCTCACTTAAAAAGCATGCCTTTTTTGGAGAAAATAATATTTCAACTTAGAGAACTATCCTACTAACAGATGGAAAAGTAATAGATTACCAATATGATTGAGCCTTAGTCCCTCTAAATCTCAGTTTTCTCATCTGCAATATAAACAAGTTGTATATGATGATCTCAAGACTCCTTGCATGTAAGACTGGTAATAGGAGAGACTAACTAACCACCACATGTTCCCAACAACATGCATGGGTTCCATCCTGACATTAGTGTATTGCCTGAATAAGCCTGAGAAATAAAGCTTCCTGCCTGTTGTAGAAAGATGCATCCATTTAAATTCTAGTTTATCCATTCTGTCCATGTCAAGAGAAAACACAAGCATCAAATGAAAGTCCATTTTTCTTCTCTCTTGTCAAGGCTTATTCTAATTCTTGTGAATAACTGCTCAGAGCTTTTACAAGACAGGCCGCAGGGGCAGCCTCTTTGTAAGACTCCTTCCTAGTAGTAACTGCCTTCCTGAAATGGTAATGATGTACCTGCCCCTCTCGTTCCTGCATTCACAACTGCTGATCCAAAAATTATGACATGTCAGACATTTCAGCACCTTAACACCTATCAACTCGTCTTTACATCTCTTATCCCAGCTTAACTGTAATGGATTTTTAGGTATCACGAGAGGTCAGCCAACCAAGGCAAACCACTCATCATGAATCAATAGCAAGCTGAATATACATTTCTTACCTTACGCTTGTTGGTAGGACACACGTAGAGATA
The DNA here is from genome assembly GCF_023159225.1 of Perognathus longimembris pacificus. NCBI lineage: Eukaryota > Metazoa > Chordata > Mammalia > Rodentia > Heteromyidae > Perognathus > Perognathus longimembris. The sequence goes on along the minus strand of NC_063162.1, from coordinate 17,677,427 downwards.
GCTCAAAATGGTCTTCAAACCCACTTTATCATTCAGTTTCTCATAGGTTGTTCCATAATCGGTTGACCTATAATGCAAAAGAGGCTTTAATGAGAACAAAAGTATATATCATTTGTCTGCTTGTCAGAATAATATGTTTTACATAGTAGAATGGGTCTCGAGAGGTTTCTAAATGATTCACAAAGTATATAATGATGCTTAATTATGTACACAGTAGCATCATGTGAGTGGTTAACATCTGCATTTAAATTGAATTGGTCAGAATTAAAACCCCATTTCTCCAACCGTCTTTTATGTAAGTACTTTCAATAAAGGATGTGATTAGCTTGAAAATAGATTAAGAGAGGAGGATGTCCCTTGAATTGACCAAATAAATGAAATAGGTTTTAGTTATATATGATACTTCTAAACTTTGGCTTTATCTTGAGCACAATGTAGAAGCAAATTCTATGAATTTATCTACAAACTGTGTTTTCATTCATGAGTTATAGAATCTATAGTTGGTTAGTGCCTTCAAAGGTCACTTAGTGTTTTCCTTTTATTTAAGAGCAAGAAAATGTCTTTGTAACAAGTGTAATTTCACAAGCTTGTCAAAGGTTTTTCCTGGTGTTAAGCTGCCTGGAGTTATAGGGACATCTTTCCTTGACACTATGCTTATATTTCTTATATAATCACTCATCAATAATACATTACTTCAGATTAAATAAGTCATTTTAATTATCTTCTTTATGGAAAATCTTCTTTGTACTTCAATATTTTTTGCCAGTCCTGGGGCTTGAACTCAGGGCCAGAGTACTGTCCCTGGCTTCCTTGTGTTCAAGGCTCTACCACTTGAGCCACAGTGCCACTTCTGACTGTTTCTGTTTATGTGGTGCTGAGGAATCGAACCCAGGGCTTCATGCATGCTAGGCAAGCACTCTACTGCTAAGCTACATTCCCAGCACTGTACTTCAAATTGTTAATTCCAGTGGATTACGGATAAAAACTATATGAAACAAAGGATATCATCTGTGTTTGAAGGAAATGACCAAAAGTACCCAAATGCCCTGGGCAGAGAAAAGAGCTGATCAATAGACCAGCTGGAATTCGATCCAGGCATTCAAATCACTGAATAATGGGCTATTAAGCAAAATTTCTTGAAAGAATTATGAGTCTTGGCAACAGGAAGGAGTTTAGAAAAGAACCTCACAGAGAGTGCACAGAAGTACAAATGGATTTCTTCAGCACCATCATCTACCACAGTCACACATGGATTTGTCAGTCATGAACAATAGAATTACATTCCAGAACTCTTTCACAGAACTTATTTCACTAATCAAGAAAAGGTTTCCTTAAAATCCTACTCTCGTGGGCAACTTTTTCTCCTCAGATTCACAGGGAATGTGAAGAACTCTCCTGCTAAGATGTCTTTCTTGGTCTACTCTTGATATAAGTTATTATCTACTCTCTCCAGAATGCTTTCAGGGACTGCATTAGATTTCATCTAGGACTTGGCTGTTTCTAACCCTTTACTAGAATTCTGTCCACCTTCTTTTACTCTAGTCCACTCTTCATGATGTGAATATTACTTCACAAGTTCATGAACAAAGAGATGCAAAATCTACCTGCACATTGGTGGAAATGTGTTAATGGTGCTGCTTCAACAAATTTAGTCCAGTGGCAGGCAGAAATAGTAGAACTTCATCAGAGATGAAGAGAATAGTTCAAATTTTCTAGATGACTAATAGAAATGAAGGCTAGAGAAGTAGGAGTCCGTTTAAAGAGGATATAATGAGAAGTTTTTTGTAATTTCTGTGAACATAATCCTTGGGTTACTCAGTGAATATTTTCTCATAAAATATGCTCTGATAAAGCAAATGGGTATTACTCTCAAATATTCTGTTAGGAACCATTCTCATTTAGTGTGTGTGTGTGTGTGTGTGTGTGTGCATGTGTGTGTGTATTTTCATCCTTATGTGTCTGTGTGTTGAAGTGTCTGCTTAATTCTAATCCCAATATGACAAGATGATAATGGATTTACATTAGCAACTTTTTTCAGAGTTCTTATTTTTCCTGTCATATTATTTTTATTTTCCTTTTTACTATAATTTATCTTCTTGTTTTATTTTATGATTGTTAATCACTTTTTTATCTACTTAGCAACCCAAAAATATTTCCATTTAACATGCTGGTCTATGAGTAAAATGCATATTGATCAATAATTAACCCCTTCATCATTCTCCTCTCTGTTTTCATTTGTTTGTTTGCTTGCTTGTTTGCTTGCTTTTCCCCTGTTCCAGGAATAGTGCTTAACCTCAGAATCTTGCACTCTTGTTTGACTATTTGTTTTTGTTGTTGGTCATCGTGCTTGAAACCTGGGCCTGGGTGCTGTCCCTGAGCTCTTCAGCTTAAGGCTAGCACTCTACCACTTGAGTCACAGTGCCACTTCTGGTTTTCTGGTGGTTAATTGGAGATAAGAATCTCACATACTTTCCTACTGTGGTTGGCTTTGAACCGTGATCCTCAGATATTAGCCTCCTGAGTAGCTAGGATTACAGGCATGAGTTAAGGCACCTGGCTTCATATTTGAATCTTTTGCTCAAGGTTAGCACTCTATAGCTTGAACCACACCTCCATTTGTAGCTTTTTTGGTTGCCAACGGGATATCAGAGTCTTATAGGATAATATGCCTGGGTTGGCTTTGAACCATGGACCTCAGACCTCAACTTCCTCAGTATCTAATATTATAGATATATTATAGATAAGAAACCAGCACTTGACACTCAATAATTTTTTGTAATATCATTTCTTATGAAGCTCAAGAGCACCTCCAAATTTATCAATTCTCCATTTGAATGGAGTCATAGGTCTAAATATTATAGATTTTGTAATAAGAAATTGATGGAAATAGAATAAGTAATACCATTCCACACATCCTAATACCATTCCACACATCCAAATGGTATGCAGTGGTGGTTGTCCCAGGAGATTTCATAACTAGAATGAGATTGTCGATAGGTGTTCTGGGTAGAGCTAACTATGGGCTGCTATGCCTTGGTATAGATTGATAATACAAAATGTTTGCCATTCAGTCAGTAGAAACTAGCTGTACCAAAATCTCTGAATAGCTATTTCTACAGCCATGCAATTCATTTGGTACCTAGTGTGTGTTCTGAAGGTCACCAACAAGAAAATCATTTATGGGCTGGGAATATGGCCTACTGGTAGAGTGATTGCCAAGCATGCATGAAGCCCTGGGTTGAATTCCTCAGCACCACATAAACAGAAAAAGCTGAAGTGGCGCTGTGGCTCAGAGTGGCACTGTAGAGGTCCTGGAGAAACTTGTGCTAGAACCACGACAAGACAATGTTTGTACTAACCAGCCTGTGTTCCAGAGATAGCGATGACATGGGCTGGCTTGAGTAAAAGAGGCAATGGCCTCAAGTGGCCTAGCTCCCTAAGAGGCTGGTGCTAGCCCACATCTGCATCTGGTTTACAGTTATCAAATGCTTTCAGTTATGGACATGCAGTTGATGGTGAGATTGCAGATACATAAGGACATGGACAATGAATAAATAAGAAAAAGAAAAGTTGAGCAGTAGACTGACTGATGAGCCAATGTAATAGATATTTTCTCTATCATCCCTAGTTAAAGGAAGAAGAATTGTCCACATCAAAATGTTGGGAAATGCTTTAGGAGGCAAAATTTAATGTCACTTTTCTTCATACATTTCCACACACTATAATATAACACCAACTTTCTTACAAAAAATTGCTCATTTAGATTTTCAAAGTGTATTCCATTATAAGGTCCATTCCTGAGTGATATCAAATAAGATTAGTGTTCTGGGCACCATCCTTTGGGAAATGCAATATCAAAGATAATATGTAAGTAAAACAAAAAGAAAGGCAAAGGTCTTTTACAATGAAAGGATAGCAATAAAAATAAGGGATAACAAAGCAAATAAAATTTGAAATAGGCAAGCTAACTTATACTAGATATAAAATGACTGTTAAAGGAGAAATAAAAACAAAAAGGAAATATTTTTAATATGCATCATGTATAGATATATTTTAAATGCATTGTATGGCCTCAGATCCTTAGCCTGTACCATTTTAGAAAATACTCTGAAGCAAGATTTTTTATTGTCAGGATTTGTTTACAGATTGGCTTATCCATAGATAACAAGTCAAACTTTTGCCAGTACCTCTTCTATGCTAGAAGAACTAAAAGCTTCCCCTCCCTCCCCACAATAAGCATTTCAGGTGAATAAATATGCGAGTGATGAGACCAAAGCTTGCTTCTTTTTGCTTTTGATCTTTAATCTTCACCCTGCCCTTCTACAACATATCTTAAAAAGTGACTTTTAGAACATTTGGAGCTTGCTTTTTAATTAAGGAGTTACTAAATACACAGAACTGAGTTGAGTTGCTCTGAGGAACAGACAAATCACATGAGAGGCACCCCACCAACGCAGCCAATATAATTTCTCTGAGATGGCAAATGAGCTATTACCCTTGAAAAACAAAATCAGTTCAATATAGGATATGACTAGTTTCAACCAGAAGCTGTAATAATAAAATCTGTGATTGGATTTCTTCTACCATATCTTATATGATCAAGTGAGATACTAAATAAGCACAGTATCATTTTTAAACTAAATGAATCCATAAAAGTGCTTAGTACAATGGCACATAACAAGCAATGTATAAGTAAGTCACAGACTTGCATTCACTTTATGACTCATTATTTCTTGCTTATTTCTTGTATTCTTTACCCAACGCTTACTAAAACCCCTTAATTTTCCCTCAAGGAAAACCTTAATTGCTGGAAATTATTTTGATTTTGCTTGGTGGGAAAATATTCACAAAGCTTTAACAACAGTTTTAAAAGTGGCTGAATTAAGACCATCACCCTTTAAAGGAAATATGCTGGTAGTTTTACTTTGGAGGTGGATCAGAGTTAATAGTAAGGATCTTACAGTGGGAGTTGACATTCTGCTTCTGTAATAATTTTTCTCCTGAATTCCATTGCTGAATCGCTTACGGTGCTTAAGTCTAACAGATATGATAATAAAAGATCAAGGTTTGTCGCATGCTTACATTATAATGCAAGCTCTTCACATACTGAATTCTGTAAAATTAACCCATATAACTCATCCATTATAAATAAAGTGAACCCCAAAGTGTAACCAATGTACTAAAATGCCAAAAAGGTCCATGCAAGCTGTACCTACTAAAACTGTACCCCAACAACTGACTGAACTGCCTTGATCAGAAGCCACACCATGCAGGTCACAGGTGGAAACTCAGTTGTAGTTAAGAAGCCTAATTTTGTTTTGCTTAGTCCAAGGAATAGGAACTGAAATAAGTTTCCAGGACCACACGGCATAGAACAAAGATTGGATTTTCTTTATCCTACCAAAAGGACAGACTATCTGCCAGGCTGAATGGATTTGAACAAAGATGTGAGCAGTATGTGGAGAGAAGAGGTGGGAAAAAGAGATGGACAGGATGAGTCTAATAAAGGCACCTTACATGCAAAAGTGTACCTGTCAAAATGAAGCTCCCTGTACAACTCTTAACATCAATTAAAAAAAAACATGAAAGAATACAAACTTTTCCATGGATCTAGACAGGAAGAGTTTGCTTTTAATCTGTATTTGGAATATTTTTCCTAGACAGGATAGTGAAAGAGCTTATTCTATACTCTGAAAGTCATTTTTGTGTGCATATATCCAGAATAGTAACAATTAATATTATTGTCAACCACTACTAGTTGTTAGTATTGTCTACTGTTTTCCTTTCCTTATTTTCCCTTGTCTTCTTCATATGTTTTCTATCTTTTGTAGATTGAATTGAGAGCACTACATGCATGGTTTTAATTTTTTCTACTCTGCTAATTGGATAAATTTCTTATTTTAAACTTAGAAATGGCAATATACAGTTACAATTAATCAACACCCAAGTCTGCTTCCAAGTAAGGGGTACACTGCTTCTTGAGTAGTATAATTATTGGATAAAAAAATTTATTTGGGGGCTAGGAATGTGGCTTGGTGGTAGAGTGCTTGCCTAGCAAAAATAAAGCCCTGGGTTCAATTCTTTAGTAGCACATAAACAGAAAAGGCTGGAAGTGGTGCTGTGGCTCAAGTGGTAGAGTGCTAGTCTTGAACAAAAGGAGCTCAGGGACAGTATCTAAGCCCTGAGTTCAAGCCTCAAGACTGGCAACACATACATACATACATACATACATATATACATACATACATACATACATATTCTAATTCATCTCTTCTATCATTTATATCATTCATCTCAGTGTTGAATAAGTTACAAGCATACACATAATAGCACATATATAAGCATCCATAATTCCATTATTATTTTCAACAAACTAGTATCTTTGGGTCAATTAAGAAAACAAATAAATAAAAGGTATCCCTACATATTTGTTATCTGATGGCCTTCCTTTCTGTAGATCTGAGTTTGTGACCTATACATTTTTCTTTGTCTCCGAAGACTTAATTTTTTTCTCCAGGTAGGTATCCTAGCAACAAATCCATCAAGTTTTGTCAATCTAAGAAAGTCACTACTTCTCCTTGAAAGGCTAATTTGTCAGAGTATGTATAGCTTATTGATATTCTCTTAATGCTTTAAATATGTCACTCTACACTGTTCTTGCATGGGTGGATTTGAAAGTAATAATGTAATTATTACCTTTCACCCTCTGTACATAAGATATTTCTCCTTCCTGATATTTCACAGAACTTTTATTTTATCTTTGATTTTCTGAAACTTGAAAATAATGTAGCTAGAAATAGCTTTGGTTAGTTTGACATTTACTGTGTTGGTGTTCTCTGAGATTTTAGAACTATGGTTTGATGCTTACTTCAGAAATTCTCAATTATCTTTGCTTTATACATAGCTTCTTTTCCTTTCTGCCTTTCTTGTTGTGGTATGCTCATGGCAGGTATGTTACCTGTTCCCAGTTCCCAGTTCCCAGTTTAGATATTCAGGTTAATTTTTTTTCTATTTGAAGAGCTATTTGCTCTTCAAATTCAGAAGTTCCTACTGGGATACCTTTCAAGGCCACATATTCACTTCTCAGTAGTATTCTGTTTACTGATGAGTCATTGAAGATATTCAATTCAGCTATAGTGTTCTTGATCTCTACCATTACTATTTAATTATTTCTCAAATTTCCACCTTCTGGTTGACATTAACTGTCTGTTGTTGCAGTTTGTCTACTTTTTCTATTAAAGCTCTTAGGATAGACATGTATGCATGTACATTTATGTAATTGAAACGTGAATCTTATAACTCCAACATTTTTGGTCTATCTGACAGTAGTTCAGTTGCTCATTTAATCTTTTCAAACAATTGGATCTATTGTTTTTGACTTTTATGCCTTGTATCTCATGCTATGTCTGAAACACTGGTAAAAGGAGCTGTAACCAACAGGTCTTAAACAAAAGATTAGGAAAGGGGCAAAGGATAGGACATTTTATGAGTTCTGATTAGGCATCAGGATTTTGGTGAAATCCTATACTGTGAAATTTATAACCATTTCTTAGTTGCTCAGCTGCTTCTATGAGAAACTGGGCTAAAGAAATGTGGAGTTTTATCACTTCCACATGTTGCTTTGTCCCTCATAAATTTCCTGAGATTTGGTTCTGCTTAACTAGTTTCTCCAAAGGGCAGATTTTGTTAAGTGTGGCATGCTTTTCATGAATAAAAATGTCATTATGAACTCTATGATGATAAATAATTCATAAATGGTAATAAAATGTTTAAAGAAAGAAACTGCAACAGATCCAAACACCAAAAACCTATACAAGCACAGATTAACAACAACAACAACAAGGCAAAGACCAGAATACTGTGCTTTGTGTAACCACACAAATTCTCAGTCCTCCACAGCAGATTTGGTGCACACAGGGTTCCTTCTCCATGTGGTGGGCAAATAATGCATGAAACTTAATGGAAACACTCTAAATCAAATAAAAATTGAATGATTCCTTCAATATGATTTTTAGAAAGTATCGAAATAATCTGAATTTCTCCACCCTAGAGCCCCTGAAGAGGAAAATGCCCTATTCCAGATAACAGAGACAAATAGCCAAGGTCAACAAAGCCAAGACTCAATCTACAGCACTAAGAAAGCATTCAGGTATTATTCAGACCCACACCAATGAGATGTCCTGAAAGATGAACTGTATTTACCTCTAAATTATGCCTCTGCAACATCTATGTTTTGTTTCTTTCCTAAAATCATTAAGAACAACCAATTTTATTGTTCCTTAACCAATTTCATTGTTCCTTGTGCCTGGTGACATAAAAACTACGTCCAATACCAAAGGCATCTTGGCTGGCTCAGAGATATTGCTTATTAATAACTTGGGATGCATGAGGTTAAAGCAGTGAGAATAATTTAGGGTTTGGAAAATGTTTGCGAGTGAGCCGACATTTAAATAACTTCATTATCATTCATTGACAGATTTTTTTAACCTGTCAGTGCAACTGATATTTCTATTACCATGTGATAACCAACCCCTGCACATTTTAAATACAGTCACCAGATTCCATTAGTCTACCCCTGTCAAGAAAATATCTCCAAATCCATTTTTCATAATACCTCAAGAATATAATAGGCAATCTACATCAAAGGATGACGTGGAACTGAAGGAAATTGTCTCCTGCTTTCTAAGGATTCTGCCCTGAAATATGCTTGCTGTCAGCCTAAACATATAATTTAAATGTTCTGCTCAGGCATTATGATACAGCCTCAGCTGAACAAGTTTCTCTCTGCTTCTTCAACTCCCGGAGCTTTTCAGGTTAACTTGCAAAATTAACTTGTAATGCAGGGAGTCCGGGGCGGGGGCGGGGGAGAACTGGGAAATTAAATATTGCATTTTTATGAAAGTTATGTACTTGATATAAAGATATTTTCTGTGCCATAATTTACAGAACCTGTAATATCATATTTTTGAAAAGTCTGTTATTAAGTTAAAGGGACTAGTATTTAGGTGTCAATGAATTTTAACAGTTCTGGTTGTTCTGATCTATCTTTGCATTGTCATTCTCCTAGAAGCAACGTCATGCTGTGTTGTTAATGTTTCCTGCCAGAATGAGTTTCCAGATGAAAACAGTATGAGCAAAGTCCACAGATTCTTCTTGGTATGATTCTTTTGGGGATACTGAAAAGACCTGAACAGTTGGTAAGAGATGCTATGAAATGTTCATCGGAAGTACAAGACTTTGATTCTTCACCAGTAGGCTTAAATAGAGACTACAAAGACTTAATCTAATTATTATAATTTTATTGTAGCAGTGTAAGGTGAGGCTTTGTTTATTATTTTACTCCACAAGTATTTATGGACCATCTCCTAGGTTTCCAGACTTTGCTCTGGTACTGGTACAATAAAACAAAGGAAAGATGCATACACAACTGGTGTTCTCTGGGAGCTAAATTATAGAGAAAGGAGGCAGATCTCTCTCTCTCTCTCTCTCTCTCTCTCTCTCTCTCACACACACACACACACACACACACACACACACACACACACAATTAAACAAATGCAATTCAGAAGGTGGTAAGTTCAGAGGTAGAAAAGGCAGAATACAGAAAATAGAGTAACACTAAGTTGGTAACTATTGTACTTAGCATTGTCAAATCATCTCTAAAGAGGCATTGTTGAAGGCTGTATCTGGTCCAGATGCCGATACTGAGGAAAAGCATGACAGGCATAGGGAAAAGCAAATGTCAGGTCAGCACAATGGATCCATCCACACAGGGCATGAGGCCGTGCGGGAAGTAGGTGACCAGAAGGTGCAAGAGAAGAGGAGAGATGTCACAACAGTCACCAAGTGACTAGACCACCTTGAGCCCTGGGACGTGTGAAGTCAGTCACTAGAGCATCCTGAGAATGGGAAGAACATGAACAATAATCTAAAGAAATGAAGGTTATGGAGACAATGCTTGAAAGCTTAGTCCCCTACCTGCAGAGAGGGGATATTAACAGTGTTTGGTCTGTAAGGTTGCTGGAAGAATTAAATAAGATTACTTTGAAAAGGCTTAAGCACACAGGAAGCATTTATGACAGACACTTACTTTTGCTTTTGAGATGGTTAATTCATTACAATTTACCTTCAGGAAATAAAGTCAGAAGATACACTCTTAAGGTAACAGAACAAAACTATATGGGACATATGTAGATCATCAGCCTGGACCTATTTTGTGATCTTAATTCCCAAAGGAAGAAATGATACAGAGGAAAAGAAAGAATGAAAATTGAAGGTGCATTGTAATTTTTTTTTCAGTTGTGGGGCTTGAATTCAAGGACTGGGCACTGTCCCTGGACACTTTTTATTCAGTGTTTAGTGCCCTACCATAAGCCACAGCACCACTTCCGGTTTTTGAGTGGTTTATTGGAGACAAGACTTTCATGGAGATTTTTCTGCCAGAGCTGGTTGAGAACCAGCCTCCTGAGTAGCAAGGATTAGAAGTGTGAGCTACTGGTGCCCAGGCTTGTAATTTTTTAATCTGGAAACCATTTCCTAGGAGGTGTTTAGCAAGACATACTGACACTAGCTGGGCCTGTATCAATTGTAAGTTGGTTTTCAGTGATGAAAACTATACAGACTTGAAAAATACCAGATTCTATCTTCATCAAACACCAGGGAATGCTGTTTGACAGAGTGACATGGTAGCTTTTTGTTTTGGGTAGCTCAGACTTTCTAACACCATGATTTACCTAAACTCTTCTTAAAACATTTCGGCTGTATAGGTATTATTTCTTACCATTACCGTGTCCATAATCTATCTGTCTCTATTTATCTACCTACCTACCTATGCATCTATCTATAATCTACATACACTTCTGTTTCTTATATTCCTATTTTCAAAACTACATTTCTCTCATCTCACAAAAAGAATGACAATATACTTCAATTCATCTCCATTTTGCAGTATTTTCCATTTCCAATAGCTGGCTCCAATTTTTAATTACACCAATAATTCCTTCAATTCGGGGCCTTTGTACTTTTCTGATTTTAGAACATTTAGTGTTTATATGCCTACTGTACAAGAAAAGTGATTAAGGGTCACCCTTCCAAAAAGAACGAGAGCCAGCATTTGTCACAGTAATGGGCTCTGAAGTTGCCAATGCAGGTTTTTCCAGTGACCTGCTGAGTGACCTTGGGCAAATTGCCCAACCTCTCTGGACTGTGCTTTAATAATGCTGATTGACCTTGCAAGGTTGCCAGAAGAAATCACTAATCAACTTGGTGGTAAAACAGTCAATATAGAACGCTTTATAAATATTTACTAATATATATGAGCTCACATCCTCTGAGAGCCAAGTGATTTGCATAATCGCAGAAAATTCTGAGCCCTACAATAGTAGTTAATACTATGCCTAGATTTTATTTTTCTTGCTCTTAAATGTCACCAACATTGTAGGATGGTTTGGGGGGATTGTTTGTTGTTTTAACCTTAAGTGAGTGAAATGAATTAGATTGTTGAAGTTTTAGAGTCACTTAAAAGGCACAGAAAACAAAGACTGTAGTCCTTTAAAGTGGCAAAAATGCATGTAGAAAAGAAAACCAGTCTTAGTGCATTCTTAAGATGAAGTGTGCATACCACAGTGATCACTCAGCAAAGTGGGTACAGAGAGGACACCAGGCAAGCCGCTACTCTGTTACTGCACATAAAACATTCGATAAAATAAGCAAGGCTCCTAGTCTCAGGAGCCTGGATCTTAATACAAGAAGTGCTCTGTTTCCCCAATAGAGTGACTGGTATTTCCTTGTCTCTGTAAGTGTGCAGAAGAAAGTGAAATAGTGCTGCATTCGAAAAGATTGTTTGCTAGATAAGTTTGTGTTGATGGCTTTGGAAGGCAGAGAGCTAGGGACAGAAAGAGTTTGATGGTGGTATATTTGGCTTTTCTAGTGAAGGGTATTGCTATTTGGGGATGGTGGTTATGTAGCCAGGGATGCAGAAGAGAGGGTGTGGCTATGCAGAGAGGGTCCTGAGGATGCTGGGAAAGTGCCTGGCTGTGCTGAAGTGGGACATGGCTGTGTATCAGAAGCATAAGATATCTACAGCGCCAGGTGTTTTTTGAGAGCCACAAGAGAAAAAGTCATAGCTCAAAGGGTGATGCATCCAGGAGGCAGGCAAGTGGTATATAAGAAAAGAAGTTGGGATGTAACAGTGTATGACAAGAAGGCATAGGAGTTTGTGAACGTGTTAAGAATTGACCACATTTTCAGAGGGTCATTTTGGCTGCTGTGTGAAGACCAACACAGGAACAAAAGAAGAGAAGCATCAGTTAAGTGATAAGATTTCTTAGACTTAAGAAGCTATGGTATTACTCACTCTTGGGCTTGATCTTTTGTTTTTTAAGGCTATCCTCAAATTATCATTTGCACAAAAATGTAGCCACAGGTCATTACTTATAAATACTAACAGTGTCCATTTGTTGCTTACATCAATAACTACTTGTAACAATAACTTCTTTTGTCTAAATTCTTCTTAAGCATAATGTATATTTAGTCCTCCTTACTAAGAACCAGGCAATCCTGAAAATATTTTGGTTAAAGATATATATGGGAATCTGCTTCGCTAACATGGAGGTTGCAGGTTTAGCAATCTACATGAATAATTCAATAGTGTATTCGTTATACTTTATTATTATCGTTTACTTCAACTTGAACTATAGTTTGAGAGTTATGGACTTTTTTTTTTAATCAACAAGAGCTCATCCATCACTTGTGCATCTCTTGGATTTTCCAGCTTATAAAATTTGCTATTTATGGCAACAATTGTGATGGGAAACGAAAATCGGTATTTGGCTCCCCTTAGGTCAATCTAACCTTAGGTCAATCACAGGATCTAGAGATGGATGTTTTGCAGGAAATGAAATGAAAGCATATAGCTAGAGATTAATGCCAGCCTAGTGCTCAAGGAAATACCCTCTCTGGCTGCTTACCAGAAGAAAGAAATCGAGCAGCAATGTGAATAGCACATCAAAGCTACCCAGAAGGGGTGGCCAAGAGATGATAGACAGGATACAGGACTGCTTTGGCATCTCAGTGCATGAGCCTAATTTTCTCAAAATGAGTTATGATCTCCCAAAGTCCTATGCAGAAATGGCCTTGGGAAAAGTCTCTGGGATTCATTACTTAATTCAATCTTCAGCTCTTCACTGAATTGTCATAGATGAGGCCTGTTCTGCTTCTAAACTTCTTTCCCAGTTTCCATCTAACTTCTCACATGTCTTGCCAGTACCATTACCAGAAACATCAACTCAATCAACCTTTCTATCATGGTATCTGAAGATCCACATAATATATATGTATATTATATAGTATAATATATATGTATATACATATATATATATATATATGCTGTTAGCAGTTTTGCCTGGAGAAAGCTTCTTGAGGACATACACTGGCCTGTACAGCTTCATTTGCGCAATGCCTAGCAGAGGCCTGAAATACTTAGACATTGAGTTAATGTTATAATAATTAGGTTAATGAGACCTACTTCCTAGCCCCAACCCTCTGAGGACATTTATTATAAAATATGTTTGAGCGTGTTTACGGAGGCCTTTTCTTTTGCCAGACCTGGATTTTTATATAAAATATGAATTTTTTAAAAAATCAATACTTCCTGAAATTTAGGGAGTGAAACATGATGCTTAATGATATTTAAAGGAAAATGTCAAGCATCAGTCTACTTTTGAGGGATAGAATTTCTGAAGGACAGCATTTTTGAAGGTAGAATTCTTTTTTCTACATAAAATGGATATACCTCCAAGCAGGAAGAAGGGGGAACCTAGGCAGAGGTGGTAAGCAGTGGACAAAGAAACAAATGTTTGCTCTACACATCACAGCATTCCCGTAGGATGTGTGGAATTAGGGATCTAGGGTGGGTCTGGGGCATATGCAGGTCATGGAAGAGTCTGAGAAGCCACTTTGATTACGCAGCTAAAGTGAGCAGTGTCCTCTTCCATGAATCAGGTGTACAAGGCACAGACCTGCTGGGGTGCTGGGGGGCCTGGTGCACCAAGTACAGAAAGAAGAAACAGTGGGAGAAAGAAGACCAAAAGCAGAAAGATCCCTGAATGCCTCCTGGCAAAGTCTTCTGATGGACACCATTTTTATTTTACTGATGACAAAAACAGTTCTCAAAGAACTGAAGGGGTGTCCAATGCCCATTTGTGTGACTCTAAAGTCTTATACTTGAAGATACCACTCTAATCTACCACTATCCGAGAATGGGTGGAATGTTGCTAGTTTCTTCCCCCTTCTAGAGTATAAACCTTCCCATGTTATGAGTCGTCAGGTACTGTGTGACCTAGGGCCTTTGCTTTTGACAAATTATGACTCTGCGTTTGGAGACCAAGAACAGACAGGGGCTTTACATCCAGTTATGCCCTAGCTGTTTCCAAGTCCACCTGGCCTCAATGCTACATACTTGCAATTCCAGCTACTAGGGAGGTAGAAGTAGGAGGCCAGGTGAGGCAAAGTTAGTAACACCTATCTCAAAAACAAATCAAAAGAAAAGAGCTGGGGGTGTAGATCAAGTTGTAAAGCACTTACTTGCCTCATATTTACAATGTCCTGGTTTCAATTCTAGTATATGGAGATATATCCAAACCTTAAAAGTTTGTCTTTGGGAGGGGGGCACAGGAAAGTGTGAACAAATACAACAGTGATACTCACTAGATACTCTGTGGAAAGTGAACTGTATATCTTATGCAATGGGACAGGAAGGAAAACCTGGGAGAGAGCTAAAGAGGGGGAGACATGGTTCAAAAAGAATTGTACTTATTCCTCATTTCCTGATTCATGTAACTGTAACCCATCTGTGTGTATATATATATATATATGTATATATATATATATTATAAAGCAATAATAACTAAACAGAAATAAAAATTGGGGACATAGTAACTGTGGTGGCTAGAATCAGGGCATTATACTGGAGTCCCCATAAAATCTTTGTTTGTTGTTGTTTTTGGCCAGTCCCTGAGCACTGTCCCTGGCTTCTTTTTGCTTAAGGCTAGCACTCTACTCCTTGAGCCACAGCACCACTTCTGGCCTTTTCTGTTTATGTGGTGCTGAGGAATCAAACCTAGGGCTTCATGTATGCCAGGCAAGCACTCTACTGCTAAGCCACATTCCCAGTCCCCTTCCCATAAAACCTTACACATTCCTAAAGACAGATGGAAGAGGGAGGCCATAGGGGAAATGAGAACAATTCAGTGTGAGAAGATTGCAAACAATTGCTAGATTAAAGTCGGAGAGGACAAGAAGGTGTGGAGGAGTTGCAGGAACATAAAACAAGTCCAACCAACAAGACATAGTGACCTCAGACCTACAGCCCACACTCTGCATTCACTTAATTAGTGGAATGAGCATAGAAGTGAAATTCTCCCCAAACTATCAAGTCATGACTTATTTCAGCTTTATAGAACCCTAGAGAGAATGCTATGTTTACATAGATCTCTGATCAGCAGAACTTCAATGTTATTCGAGGATATTCTTTTCTGTTAAGTGTTCCATGAGAGATCTCATTTCTCACAAGGCTGATAATAACAACACGGGGCAGGTAAAGGCTTAGGTATCCAGAATGCAAATTATGTCATTATCTTCATTTGGAACTTGGGTCAGATATTGATCAGGCTCCAATCACAGTCCAAAATGAATTGTTTGAGCATGAGAATTAAACATTGAGTGTTCTGCAAGAATGCTCTGTTCTTCTCACAAAGTGGTGAGAAGAGCTAGTTTTCCTGAGGCATGTTACCTTTAGAAAATATTGTGAGGGGGTGGGGATATGGCCTAGTGGCAAGAGTTCCTTCCTCGTATACATGAGGCCCTGGGTTCAATTCCCCAGCACCACATATACAGAAAATAGCCAGAAGGGATGCTGTGGCTCAAGTGGCAGAGTGCTAGCCTTGAGCAAGAAGAAGCCAGGGACAGTGCTCAGGCCCTGAGTCCAAGCCCCAGGACTGCTCCCCCCCGCCAAAAAAAAAGAAAATATTGTGGAATAAAAACTAGCCTTGGAACTAAAGAGCTACAAAATAATCGTGTGTGTGTGTGTGTGTGTGTGTGTGTGTGTGTGTGTGTGTGTGTTAAGAAATGTAAAATATCTACAAGCTTATAGGAAAAATAGCATTTCTCAATTGAGAAGCTCCTAAATATAATGTCATTAAAAGGCACTAAAGAGCCAGCTCTCTAAAGCACAGTTTCCCTGACATTTCCAGAGTAAGGAGGGGGTAAGAAATGCTTACAAATTCAAATCCTTGAGTAGAAAGACTCAACATTTCCAAAATGCATTTGGACATCTGCAGTTCAATAACCTTTCTGTGCTCATGGCAATTTATTTTGGGGTTTAGGTCAGAGAATTGTGTTAAGTATGTATGAAGATAAAACAAGGAATAGGGTAAAAACAGAGAATCAGGAGAAAGAAAACAGAACAAAAACATCAAAGTATCTTTTCCTGTGGAAATGTGAAGAATTATTTGTTATCCTAAGAACTAAGCTCTAAAATAAAAAATAAAAAAAATCCTGCAACAGAGATGACCAAAGAAAGGACTAATTTGTTTGGGATAGGAAGGATAACAGTCTGAGATAGTGAGACCTACATTCATTACACCAGTGGTTCATTTACAACATGACCTGTAGTCATTTCCTCCACTTATTTATGTTTCAATGTATCTCTCTTCAAACTGGGAACAACAAGAGTCTGTCAATACTGAAGGTAGTATTAATAAACATCTACTCTTCTCTGTCTTGCTCACTGTTGGATACAAAAGTTCCAAGGGTGATAAATATATTCCAAGTTGACTAATTCCATTCCTGATGTTTAACCTTTTCAGAGAGAAGAGCTTGCATCCCATTATTTTTTTAAAGGCCAGAAAAGGAAATTCATTAACATCTCTTAGTCATTTGTTCCAGTAACATCATTTATACCAGGAATACTCTCTTCAAATTCCTCCTAATAAAACTCAAACCTATTATCTATCCACACATGTACTCAAGGAGAGGATAAGAAATTAAAATGACATAGCTAATATGGTTAGAGACCAATAGGCTTAACAGAAAGCTGAGAAGATTAAAATTTGCTGCCAACATTCTTAGTCATCATCAGACTAAATTTCTTAAGCTGGTATTCCATCTATCCCCAGTCGATTAGCAATCATTAGGATAATAATCTGTCTACGGCCATACCACCCTGAACATACCCGATCTCGTCTGATAATAATCCTCCCTTGATATTCATGTATAAGTTCAATCAACACACACACACACACACACACACACACACACACACACACACACACACACTTTTTCATATGACAGTCCCTGAAAAATTTAGCAGACAGGGAAATGAATACAAATTAGCTGACTCCTGCTATGATTTAAAAATGAAGTATTCGGGCTGGGGATATAGCCTAGTGGCAAGAGTGCCTGCCTCGGATACACGAGGCCCTAGGTTCGATTCCCCAGCACCACATATACAGAAAACGGCCAGAAGCGGCGCTGTGGCTCAAGTGGCAGAGTGCTAGCCTTGAGCGGGAAGAAGCCAGGGACAGTGCTCAGGCCCTGAGTCCAAGGCCCAGGACTGGCCAAAAAAAAAAAAAATGAAGTATTCCCCTCAAAGAGCCATGTACTGAACACCTAGAACCCAGGTAATAAGAAGTGATTGAACCCTAGGGACACTAATCTATCTCCTCAACAGATTAATGGTGAATTTATAGAAGAATGGGCTACCAGAAGGTGAGCTGTAGGTGGGGGAAGGAGGTTACTTGAGGCATGATTTGTAGAGTACATCTTGACACTGTCTCTCTCCACTCCTCTCTGCTCCCTGGCTGCCATGAAGTGAGCTATTTTCCTCTACCTTTCCCTTCTCCATAATGCTTCTGCCGTATCCCTGGCCTAAAAGCAATGGAGCCCAAAGATCAGGGACTGAAACTTCTGAAATATTAACTCAAAACAAAGGTCTCTTCCTTAAGTTGTTTCTTCACATTCAGGTATCTTGTCACAGCAAGGGAAGGTGGATTAATATAACTGAGCACTGAAATTTCTGAAAGCAATATCACTGAAAAAAACAGGATTACATCAATAAAGCTCAATAAAGACAGTGGTGATTGCTTGAATTCATTTAGCTGATTTACTAAAGGTGCTTCTTGAGTTGTCAATGTACCATTTGTGTCTTCCTACAATTTTGATCCATTTGTCTTGCTACAAAATTTGATAACTACCAAATGGCTTGTGATTGACCAGATCAACAGCCTGAATCTTTCAAACTTGGGGGATGGTAGTGTAGATCAGCCTGACAAGCCAGTTTTTTCCCCCCTCTTGAAGTTAAGACACTAGATCTAATTGGTTTGGGGGGGCCATAAAGTTTCTTTTTAGGCAACTCTGCTTTGAAGCACAGTCATAAATAATATACAAACAGGTGGGATCATCTTTTTTGCCATAAAACTTTATTTATTAAGGAAGGTAGTAGGCAGAATCTGGCCCAAGTTGGCAGACCTGGTCTAGCGTATATAGATAATTAGTTCTTGTTGACTCCTAGGTATATATTTTGAGATAACATACACACAGAAGTATAGATACACAGACATTCATACACACACACATATACACTCATACACATCTAATAGGGGTGGAGTGCATAAACAAAGACAAAAATAATGATTGTTACAAACAGGTATTTCCTTCGAGAAATTTAATAAAAATAAATAAGTTAACAACAAAATTACATTGGATAAAAATGCAGCACAGGTCTAGATTTGGAGCTATGTACTTAACAATCTTTTGATGATTGTTGAGAAAGAAAACTGAACACAACTTAAAAACAAAAGCTGGTAAAACCTTCATAGAATCAAATTCCTTTCTGATTGTGGTAAAAGAGTTTTACAACATATACATAACAATTGCTATCCCTCCAACCCTCAAAGTCATATAATATTCAGAGAAAATTGTTCAATCACAGCAGAGGCTCAACAGAGATTGTATCAAGCCTCTATGGGAGATATGTCCCAACCTTCTCTCCTTACTGTGCACAGAAAGCCGTTGACATTTCATAGTATCCAGGTGTCTTTCAATTTGACTTGATTTGATAAGTGCCACTTGCAGCTAACCTAACATGCACATCTGATCTGTATAAGTACATTCTAATCCTTAGAACTGCTTCAGAAGGGAAGGCGAAGTTCAGAAGTCTAGCATATTTTTTATTAGTGATGTCAAATATACTTTCACACTTTCTTTTCCTTTCCCCTTCCAAATGGTTTCTATGTTTCTTCCTGCAGATACTATATCATGCTCAAACATTAGGTGGACCAATCTAAGAGCTAATGTTCAAAATTATAAAACAAAAAAAGTTAATTGGAAATCTATTAACCAATGGTCCTGATTTATACCTGTTGATGTCAGATATACTCCTTTCATTGACTTATGCTTCTCTGATGAAGGGATGTAGAGAACATAATGGTTTTCCTGACCATGCACAGGTAAGTTGACCTTTCATACTGTGTCATGGCAGGAAGAACCTGGCTTGTCCAATACTTTTATAAGTTAGCATCTGTATAAGTCTCGCTCAAACTTCACAATAGATCATAGCTGGAGTTCTCGGCCAATACAGTGTTACTTTCCCTGTGGTAACATCCATCATTTCTCAGGCCACGTATGTCAACAACATTGCTTCTTCCTACTTAGGAACTACTCTGAATTCGGGAAGTTGTTAAGACTCCTTCCTTCCCTGCATACTTTCCCTGCTCCACCTGCTTTCTCTCATTCTACACATAAAAGCCATGCATTCCTAACATGTGCTGTGAAAACTAGGGTGCCTGAATTCTACTGAGATGAAAATTTAGGCCTTCAACTCTGTCACACAGTATTTTGAATAGTCATAGGTTCCTGTGCAGAAAATTTTCAAATAGAATTCTGAAGCAATATAACAGTTCTGTCTTTCTTCGGAAACATCAAAGATTTTCACCTCTTATATTTTGGGGAAAAAATGTTTCTATTCAGCAATGAAACAACTTAACCTTCGTATTCTTTCTTTTCCCTTTCACATTTATGGTCAGTGTTTAGATAGATTTCAATTTCCATTAGTAATATGGGCCACTGATCCACACTGAAGAGAATTTAATCACATCTTGGTGATAAATTTAGCTTAAAGCAGAGTTTCACTTAGGACTTTCCAAGTAAATTTCTGTTGAAAAGGTCAGTTTCTAACATTTGTCAGTTAAATCGCACATCAGCAAATTAAATTTTCCTTTCCCTGTCTAAAGCAGAAACGTTTCAATGCAGAATATGGGTGACTATCAATTAAGGAAGCCACTCAAAGAATGTAAAACTGTAGAAATTTTTTTCTATTTGTTTTCAGAAGAAAACCTGATGATTTACTTATCCAAGTGTTAGAATAGAATGTATATTCTTAGTAAAAGGGGGGCAAACAATGGTAGTTGAAAATACAAATCTATCTGAATGATGACAAATAAAGGTAGTTGAAAATATACTATCTGAATGATAAAGATCAGTTCTCTATAATACTATAAGGATTTGCACACAAGTATTTAGGAAAGAAGTGGGGGAAAGTTTTATATAATGTGATTTTTGTTGGGGATTGGGAGAGGCAGGATCTTCTACATAGCCCAAGCTGGCATCATACTTTCAATCCTCCTGCTTCTAGCTCCTGAGTGCTGGGATTCTAGGCAATCACCACCGCACCTAGCTATGTTTTGAAGCCTTTATTTTTCCCCCCTTAAGGTTATGATTCTCTAGAAAGAAGCAAAATCAGTACAACAATGAGAAATTAACACGCAATCATCAAGGAGAAAGCTTGATAAAAATCATGGTCCCACCTTAGGTTGAAGGTAGTGTATTTATAACTTATTTATTTATGAATTTCTTTATTCCTTTGCCAGTACTGGAATTTGAGCTGAGAGCCTTATGTCTGCTCACTTTCCTTGCTCTGCTATTGCTGTGTCTCTTCAGTCATATCTCCAGCCTGGGATTTTGCTGCTGTTGTTTTTTCCAATTGTTATTGTAGAGATGATGTACAGAGGGTTACAGTTACACGAGTAAGGTAATGAGTACATTTCTTTTTAAACCATGTTTCCCCTTCCCCAGCTCTCTCCCAGTTTTCCCCTCTACCCATACGATGTACAGTTCATTTTCCACATAGTGTCTGAGTGCCACTGTTATATTTGTTCACCCTTTCCTGTGCTCCCTTGCCTTCTCAAAGACAGATAAACAAACAAGACAAAAGAAAAAAAAAACTAATATAAAAAAAACCCCAGGAACAATAGCAACTGAAAAAATCTCGTTTCCTTTTCTTGGGAGCTCATCTCGTAAGATATTGTTTTATATGATCATATGCACATAGCTCTTGAGCTTTTGTGATACACTCCTATGCATATTCTCCTCTGGCCTCAATGTGTGAATGTCTGGAAGCCTGTATAATTTTTCATGTCCCAGTATGTATTTTTTAAAATCATTCAGTGTGTTTATTTGTATATTTATAAGCACATTCTAATTACCACAAATGAGAGAAACTTTGCAACCTCTGTTTCTTGGGATCTGGCCTTCTTTGCATAATATATTTTTTGCAGCGCAATTATGTTCATTGCAGCATTGTTTACCATAGCCAAGTTATGGAATCAACCCAGAAGCCCCTCAGTGGATGAATGGATCAAGAGAATGTGGCATAGATACACAATGGATTTCAACTCATCCTTCAGAAATAATGATATTGTAACATTCTTAAGGAAATGGAAAGGCTTGGAAAAATTATATTTTAAAAGCACAAAATCTATGCTAGGTTGGATTTCTAGAGAAAGCTTTTTGACTCTCAGAGCCTAATATATACAGTTAATTCACACATACAGAGAGTGCTACAGTAATCACATTTTCCCTTTACTTCTGTTTTATAATTTTTATAATGTATATAAATTATTTTTTAAAGATAATAAAATTTTCAGGATGAGAGAGAGAGCATATAAGGATAAAAAGAGGAAAGATTATTTTTCAATTTTCTCCAGCTAGCCTAAGATCAAACAAGACTGGGTGTTCTGGTTTCTTTCCTTTTGGGTTCTCAATTATTAAATGGTCCATAATTTACTCTGAAGATTCATGGCCAAATCTCTATAAAGTATTTTCCCCATGATGTCACCAGCAAAGGACAGATATTTGACAGGTCTTTCAACACAACTGTGGTAAGAACATTACTGCATTATTTCCATGTTGATCTAATGATGTAGAAGGTGAGTTTGTGGTAGCCAGGAGGGATTATTTTGTCCCCTCAGAAATTCTTAGAATTTTATGTGCATGCACACACATACATGCATACACACACACACACACACACACACACACACACACCATCCTGCTCACTGAGCCATCCTAAGATTACTGAGAAGTCTGTTTTCCCCAAGCACTCTGTGATGACTTTCAGTTTTTTCAGTTGTGACTCAAAGTACAAAATTGCTTGGGAAAGGTAAACAGATGTTGTTCAAGATCCTGAGTACCTACCTGTCCTGCAGGGATAAGTCATTAGGAATCAACAGCATCACAACTTTCAGGCCTATGGAAAGATACATCTTTTTTTTTTTTTTTCATTTCTTTATTGTCAAAGTGATGTACAGAGGGGTTACAGTTTCACATGTCAGGCAGTGAGTACATTTCGTATCTCATGCCTGGAAACTGAAAATAGCTTGAAGTGGAAGCATCTGCATTCAACATAATACTTAGGGTCTCATATTGATCCAACATTCCATATAACTAAACAAAGTAAGGAGAATGGTGGTAGAGCCTACTTGCATTGAGGACCATTGCAGGGAGGAGATAGTGTGCAAAAAATGTTAACAAACTCAGAGTTCTACTGTTGGGATCCAGCTTTATATGGACTTCAGGGTGAAGGGCATTGGAGAGCATACCCGAGAGGCCGCCCTTCCCCCCAGCCCTGGAGGAATGCGGAAGCAGGCTACGATTCTCTGGGTCCAGAACCAGAAAAACCGGCTTTGCTCCCAGCCCCCAACTCTCTCGCCAGCCCAGGCGCCCCCCAGTCTCTCCCTGGCGCTGTGCTTTCGAGTGACGTTTGCTCATGAGGGGGTCATGTGATAAGCTCTCAGCCTATCAGCATCCTGGCCGATCGCCTTCCCTCCCTATCACTTCCCTTTACCCCGCCTTAATAAATCAGATAGCTCTTGAAGCTTCTCCAAGACTCGCGTATGCCTGGCTTTCTTTATTGGTAAGGAGGTGGGTAAGCGTTCTTGTTAGGCCGTGTGCACGTGAGGTCAGTGCTGGCTCCCCGGCTCCATCCTGGCCCTACCTGCCAGCCGGGTGACCAGGAGAGAGGGTGAGAAAGGGAGTGGTGAGAAACGTAGCTGAGCCTTGATCCCCACGCCAGGGAAGGCGACCCGAGCTCGACATTCTACAACCTTGTAAAAATTGTAAAAGAGAGAGCTGAGAGAAGAAACAAGGAATGGCAATCGAGGAGGGAGGTGAGGAAGAAGCCTGAGTCCGGACCAACATGGAGGAGAGGCCCGGAGTCTGAACCAGTGGTGCACAAGGCCCGAGTCCGGACTGGTCTGAGGAGGAGCGGAGCCGTGAGCCCTACTGGACTGATCTACATAACTGCAAACACTCTGTACATCACCTTTACAATAAAAATAAAAATAAAAATTATAAAAAAAAACAGAAAAGCCTCAAATGGATTCTCAACTGCCAATAAAGTATCATTTGACATGTGTAACATAATATTAATGTGCTACTGCCCAGTTAATTTTGACTAGCAATTAGCCAAGATGATATGCTAATATATGGTTGAATAGTGAATAGATTCAGTAATATTCAATGAAATCTTTTAAACTCTGCAACCATTCAACAGGTTAAGATGAAATCACAAATGTGTTCATACTATCTTGAGATAATGCCACTAAATGAACTCAGCAATGATTCACATTATCTTTACAGTATTTTGAGTTAAAAAAAAAAAAGATATTCAACCAGACGCCAGTGTAACCCTAGCTACTGGAGAGCCTGAGATATCAGGATTGTGGTTCGAAGCTAGACTGGGGAGGAAAGTCCTTGAGATGCCCAGCTCCAAATAAACTACCAAAAAACAGTCAGAGGAAGTGAAAGCATGGCTCAAGTGAAAAACAAACAAAGAATGCTCAGGGTCAGCATCCAGGTCCTGAGTTCAAGGATAAAATACAAGAAACTAAGATGGTGAATTCAAACTTGCTGTTCAGTAAGCTTAGGTGGATTAAAATGGTATTAGAAAATTTAAAGCATTTCTATTTTGGCACAGAATTGTCTTTTTTTTTTTTTCCTTGATGGTTTTGAACTTAATGGCTGTGTGTTTTCTAGTCAGGTAACAGCTCACCTGGGCAGAGGATTCCAGCCCTCTTCCAATAAAATTTCTGGGCTGCACTGGATGATGATCTTCTTGTTTACACCACCTATGTAGCTGGGATAACAGATGGGAACCACAGTACCCACTTAATGTTTGAGATGGCATTGTCCCTAACATCTTTCCTGGGCTGGATTTGAATTGAAATCATTTCAGTCTCTACCTCCGAAGTAGCTAAGAATACAGGCACGAGCCACCACCACGGTCTACATGGCTCATAAGCTTGAGGCAATATACTTAACCTCTCAATAAAGAACAAATGTAAACTACTTAATGCCTAGAAGGCTTTCAATAGATGATGATTATATATTAGTAGTCGGAAAAATGACAAGCCTATAAAATATCCATCTGACAACTATGGAATCACTGTAAAAGAGAAGTCAGGTCTGACATTAAATATTTTAGAGCTTGGCAATTTTTTAAAAGTTACATTCTGTAATGTTTAAATGACTGTAATTTTCATTGCAAATGCATTGTTTCTTGATTATGGGCAATTTCTTGGCATGCCCTAACTTTTCAGCTGTTTCTCTAGCACATGGATATGCTCTATTTGATGGTAGAGTGACCATGTAGAAAAAGCTGCAAACTCCATGCTTACATAGCTTTATACTCTCCCAGTAATCACTGACTTTTCATTAGTTCCCAACTTCAGTCTCAGTTCAGTCAAGTATAAATTGAGAGAGCGATGCCCTATCTTTGCTTCCCATTGCATCACAGGGATACCTGGAAATGCCATCTGCGAGCACGCTTTGCCTACTTAAAACATATGACACTAAAGCCACTTCAGATGCTGGTTTAAGGTATTGTATATATTATACAGTGGATGAAAGAAACAATAAAATAGCAGTGGCCTACAAAAGAAAGAGCTCCTTCACTGGCTTTTTGACTCCATAACTTCCTTAATAAGATCAAATTGAGCATGGCCTGCCCAGCAACTAGAGGATATTTAGATCTGGTGTCTGTTCTTTAGGGAGGTGAGAGAGCCTTTTTCATGTATTTCTTAGCAGAAACAGCTCTGGAAGTGAAGTTGAAAGACCAGGAGTAATGTAAAGGAAAGAACTAAGCCTGACCTCTCTACCAAATAGAGGTAGGGTAAGCAGTTGGGCTAAGTATCTGGAAATTGTAGATGATCAATAAATTCTGCCTGTGTTCAAGTCTTTGGGACAAGTTTTTCTCTAAGGAAATCAATTTGCCTTGGTTACATTACATAAAATGAGAGAAAGCAGTACTAACATGTCTTGTTGGCTTTGCAGGTTTTCATTCCATGACCAATTCAAGTGTCACTTCAATGGCCAGCTCAAATAAAAAGTAATTTACTCCACTGAACTGAATATCCTATGTAAATACTAAACAAATAAAATCTGACCAACAATACAAATCACAGAAATGCTATCACTTCTCTTCAAGTAGCATATGAGCTCTTAAGAGTGAAAGGATCTTTCGCTTCCTTCACTCAAGGTGCCGTGTGCAACTTCAGGAGTGAGTTGAGCTCAGGTTAGACAAATGAATGAAGCACAGATATGAAAGCACCTAGACCTCCAGAAATAATTTTAAAATGGAAGGTACCGTTTTTAGGGAGGCTTATGTGCCACAAGAACTCTAAAGGATAATGACTTGCAAAACATGAAGGCCGTTTCTAATAGTCTTTTCCCTCCCAATGGAGTGTGACTTATTTTTTATTAAAGATAGGCACCTACCTTGTGTTTTATATTCGTAACTTAGATAGCATGTTCTACAGCTTCAGAGAATCATGGCATATGCAAGTTGTCAGATTCTGAGGCAGCAGTCTGAGGCTGGTTGTTCTGAGATTCCCTGGGCTGCCTAGACATTGGCAGAAAGCCGGATCTTCTTGTCTCGGGCATTTATTTGCTGTAAATGGACAGAAAACATGGCCACCGTCCCTGCCAACTCTCATCTCACCCTAGTGCAGGGGGCGCCAAAGAAAACAAATGACAGCGCCTAGGGTTTGCCAATGCTCTCACTGCCCAGCACTGATGGCACCTCCTGGGAGCCTGCTGAGAGCTCAGCACCTAACTCCACTCACTGTCCTGAAGAATAAAAGCCCAGTGATTTACATGCTTGGGAAAGCAAAAGAAAACTCCTTGCCCTAAGCCCAGCTTGATCTTGGGACTTCCTGGGTAACTTCCCAATAATTTTGATGGTAATGGATCATCTTCTCTGGTCCATCCTCAGGGAGCTTCTGTAAGAATACTGATTTGAGGCCTACACCACTCATGGGAGCTATTGAGAGTGAAAGAAGGTATCTGTATTTTAAAGTAATCATTCCAGATAATGCAGACACATGATTAATTCTGGGGGCCACTGCTCTCTTCCTCTATGGCACGGCATTTTGAGGGCCTCTGATTGGATTTTCCTCCCACCTCCTTCTCACTTTGAACTTGGCATTGCAGGTTATTTTTCTTTCCCTCTCACTATTCACACAGATTGAATCTCTCCCCTCTCTCTCAATCTCTCTCTCTCTCTTATCTGGGAATTGTTTTCCACTAATAAAATGGCTACCCTCTTGATTAAGGAATGTGATAAACCTGCCGTCAATTACCTTAATTGATCTGACAAGCTGATTAGACCCAGAAAGGGGAAATTTTCCTCAGCAGAGCCTTATTAAAAAGAAGAAATCAAAACAAAGGCTCATGTAATTAAAATGTGATCGCTAGCAAAGAGTATGTAAAATCAGCCCTGAGAGGCATCCATGATGGGAAAACTTTTTCTAAATGACATCTTAGAAAGACAAAGGAATACAAGATGGTCAAATAACCCAGCAGGCTACTAGGAAAGAATGTTGAACAGATCCATAAGGGACTTGGCTCAATTCTTAACTCACCAGTCATTTCAGAATGAACAAAATGCTTTCCGGGTTTGTAGTTCAGAGAACACAATTCTGGGCCCCATTTGTAGCACTATGAACCCAAGCAGAACACCAGATTGAGGGTATGTGGGTGAGAAGTCCCACTCTGCTCCTCCCGCCTGTAAGCTGAGAGTAGACTATGTGTCTACATCTCAACAAGAATTGAGCAGAGTTGGGAGCATCAATGCCACATAGGAATTGCAAGTGCTCTAGCAAAACAGTTCTTTGTTTCCTGATGCAATTTCAAGTGGAAAGAATCTTTTGACTCTACCTCCTGTCTTAGGTAGCCTCCAGACCTTCAAGAATAAAAAAATGCAAATATGGTAACTCTGACATTATACAACAAAAATATCTTGGTCCCCAGAGTGCTGAGAAATAGAATATTATTAGGTAATTAGGATGAGCCTTTATGCTGGAGTGTTTGATTAAATTAGTTAATCAAGCCAATGATTGGTCTGAAAGTGGGGGGTAGAACTGTTTTTACAGTGCACCTGGTAAATTTCCCTATTAACCAATAACTTCTTAGAAATTTAAAGAAACAAACGTTTGGGTGAAAGATAAGCAAGTATCAAGTTTATACAATGATCTGGATGAATAATAACAGGATGAATGAATGTACAATAAGGGTAACTTCATTTTGTGCCTTTTGAAGAGACCACTGGGACTGAAAAAAATAGTCAAGAGAAAAAAATTAGAGAAAGTGAGGAAAAGTACAACCCAAATCACAAACTAAGCATTATAATTTAATTTTTATACTCCTCAAAAAGAATAATTATTTTTCCAGTTCTTCAGGAGAAATTATTTCTCCAGTTTTCTACCAGCCTGAAGTTCAATACATAATCAGTTTTGATACAAAACTTGAGTCTGCAAGTAAACAAGTTTATCTTATGAAGCTTTTACTTGTATAGAATTTTTTTTAATGAGCAATAGGGGTGGACTTTCAATGATTTACAACAGCTGTGGTTCTGTCCCTGACATATGGAGCTTCTTAAAGGAAAACAAATATAGATCAGGGGAATTTTTCAGCAAATTCAATCTCTTTTATCTCCCAGATGGACGAGTAGAAGCAACAGGTGGCAAATTCATTTCTATCTAGTAACATTTGATCATCTGACATATTTTATTTCCACAGTTGATATAATTTAATAAACAGTAATTTGGGAAAACCATCACCATATGGAAGTCAATGGGCGTGTGTGTGTGTGTGTGTGTGTGTGTGTGTGTGTATGTGTACGTGTGTACCTAGGGAGAAAAGAAACAAAGATCATGATTGCTTGTGCTTTGTAGGAACTTTTATTTTAAGTCATTGGTTCCTATTCATTATGACAGTATAAGGGTTACAAAGACTGTCTTAATTAAACAGGGTGAAGTGATCTCAAGTCAAATCCTTCTAGAAAGGGCTTCACAATGATAAAACTCAAGATGAGAAATGATTCTATAGACTTTCATGATAGGGTAACCAGGATTGTGTGAAATAAATCTATGTAGCCATAAGACAAGTAGGAATTGGAGTAATCATTAAGCACATGCCCAAAGTGCAGCTGTTCATATATATATATATATATATATATATATATATATATATATATATATATGCACAGTTAGCAAAACAAAGCTTAGCAAGTAAAGTGGTAAAAAGCAGAGTTGTTATTTTATCAGCATTTTGAAGGATCTTAAACATTAGAGGAAGACAACAATTCCATCCATCTAAATTCAGGAACTGTAGTAATGAAAAAAATTATTCTGCATTAAAACAACCTTCTTACCCATCAATGAAGGGTGATAACCAGAGGAAGTACTGGAAAGTGTGACTCTGTGGAAGGTTACATGAGTCTTCCTAGAAGTAGTACTACGAAACATTGGCTTTTCTCCTAATAGGTACTGAAAATTTTCTAAATGGAGTATCTAGGTACATTCAGATTCATAAAGCTTTTACACTGAATTCAATTTACTTCATTTGTTAGTTCACGGTTGCCTGCATAGTTAGATGGACTGCTGATTAACTTTTTTTGTCTTTTGTTTTCCTTTCATTTTTTTTCCTTTTCCCTCCTTTTGCAGGGTTTCAAACTCCCAAGAAAGGTGGCATTGCTGTTCTAGAGCTTCTAACTTTCCACAGATATTCATCAATACATTTTGTATGTGATCTGTGACTTTCTGTTAGAATAGCTTTTGTTTATTACACAGAAATAAAGTTGGAGAAGTTGTGAAGAAACGGGAATGACTGAAATCTATTGGCACAATTATACTAAAGTACTATCTGCATGGTCAAATAGGATGAAGTTTCTTCTAAAGATTGAAAAGAGAACTGTTATGTGATAAACAATTACCCCTTAGGGTGAATGTCCAAGAAGCCTAAAATCAGGTTCTCCATGAGAAATTGGTATGCCATGATCATCCAACTATATTTAGGAGAGCTAAGTCTTGGCAGTAACCCAAAAGACCACTGAAGGATAAAAGCAAAAACCAAAATTGTGGCTATCTATACACTGTGGGTCCTTAGGGACATAATACTCCTAATCTCCAGTGAGGTCTCTCCTCATAAACTCATTATAAGTTGAAAATATTATGCATGGAAACCCCACTTAATCCACCTCAGTGCAGACATCATAAATGAGCAGTGCTTAGGACACCTCTTTGAGAAATCATATATGGACTAGGTAATATTAGCAGAAGAAAATATCATAATTCAAGTTTTGAAGGTTGATTTTTACTGAATGCATTTCACTTTCACAGCATAATGAAGTGTGGGGGTGGGCGGGAGTAAGTGAGTGCTCCTAAATCAGTGACCATTCATGTTCCTTTAAATAGGAAGGAATTCTGACACATGCTGAAACACAATAAACTGTGAGGAAACTGAAAGCAGTGTAACCTGAGCATGAATGACTGTAAGGACTTTGCTGTCAGGGTCTTTGCCCTGCCCCTTGCCCTGAGCCCCCCCCCTCCCCCGCCACGCTCCCCCCAACTCGCAGGAGAGACGGGGAAGGCATGCCCCCACCAGGACAAGCCAAGATAGGAAAGGGTCAGCAGGCCGCCCGCACCCAGCCCTCCCTCACCTGAGGACAATCAGACGGCCTGGGAGACAAGTCGGGGCAAGATCTCATTTATTGGGGAAGTACGTGCCACTAATATAAGGCACAGGAGCCAATCAGGTCTAAGATCAGCAGGAAGGGGAGGCATGAGCTGTCCATCAAGGGTGGAAGAGCTGGGGCATCACAGCCCACAGAACTGCCTCCGGATTACCACCAAAGACACTTGTAGCAGCTGCTCGTTGTTGTTAGGCGCCTCCATCTTAGTAGCTACATGTGGCCCCAAGACTGAGAAACAAGCGGGGCCAGCTAGTTGACTTCCAGGTGTGCCCCACACTTTACATGAAGAGAAATATGCCCATCACGAAAAGACAAATGCAACAAGATTCCACTTAGGAGAGGAACATATAACAGCCAAATTTGTAAGAAAAAACAAGTAGAATGGTCACTCCCCAGAGTTTTTGGGTGAGGGACAACATTCATTGTGCTCAGGTATGGAGTTTCAAGATTACAAGCCAGAAGAGGTTTGGTGGTTTGTATTACAACTTAAAAAGACTTAACAAAGGCTAGGAATGTGGCTTAGAGGAAGAGTGCTTGCCACATGCATGAAGCCCTGGGTTCAATTCCTCAGCACCACATATATAGAAAATGGCCAGAAGTGGCGCTGTGGCTCAAGTGGTAGAGTGCTGGCCTTGAGCAAAAAGAAGGCAGGGACAGTGCTCAGGCCCTGAGTCCAAGCCCAGGACTGGCAAAAAAAAAAAGACAACAAGACTGAACTGTATGGTTATAAATTGTTAAGATATGAAATTTTATATGCCTTTTATTATATATTTTAAAGGTTAAAATGAAATTCATTTATTCTATAGCTAACATCTCTGGAAAATTGATTCAAGTGAAAAATCAACCTAAACAGACACATAATGATAGTTAAGAGTTCCCAGACACACCCGGGTAGGAATACAGAAGTTTCTAGAGCCAAGAGAAAGCCCCTATCCCTGTTGGTTTTCTAAGGAAAGGTGTGATGTGTGTCCCCTCATGCCCTCTTCTAGTCTTGTCATTTTGTTTCTTAGGATTCTCTAAATCCATGGTAATCTGCTGCTGTTTGTTCTGCCCAATTATCTCCCCCAAACACCATTACCCTAAACCCTCTCACAATACTGAGCCAATTCTGATGAGGTGTCTGACCACCATTTCTCACCGGCTTTGCTCTCTTTCTGCTGGGATTTCTAGGCAGAAGTTTTACTTAGTAGATCAGGAATACATTAGCCATCCACATCCACAATCTTGATTTCTGTATACAAGGAAAGGGAAACCATTCCAACATTTCCAACATCTCTGCCAGGAAAGCTAGTCTCCCAGCACCAAACAAAGGGGCCATTGTCACTGGTCAAAAGATGATTTGATTCACAGGGATGAGGGACAGCTATCAGGGTATGAATCTAGGTTACTTGCTGAGCTGTGGGTGGTGTGGATGAAAGGAACTGGAGCCTTGAGGAGGAGGGGAAGACACAGGAAGCTGCCAAGCTGATGACTCACTCCTTTATCTCTCTTGTTCTAATTATTCCCAAAGGTCCTTCATTTATCAGTTCCTATGGCTCTTTTCTCTCTTATTATCTTCTCTCTTCTCAAGACTTTACACCCTCAATTCTTTGTCTCCTGTTCTTGACTCCTAAGTACCCGAACCTATTGCCAGGTCTGGTCCACATCATGCTGTTTTTTGATCCAATTTCCTTCCTTAGTTGATAGATGTACTGCTTATAGATAAAATATCACCCTTAATGCTCCACTATGCAGATTTTTGACTGCATGTGTCACTCATTTTTTTATAATGTCACCACATGATCTTACTGTTGGAAACTATTAGGAGTAGGATGGTGATATCCAACCGACTCATACTTTTTCTACAACAGGAAGAATAAAGCTATTTGTTCTTCCTTTCTGTCTACATACAAACCCAACTGGCAGCTATGAAGTTCCTTGTCTCCATTTCCTACCTAAGCCCTGTTATGCCCATGTTGCGAGGAGACCACCAAGAAGACCACCGAGAGCCAGACATTCCAAAATGCAAAAGCAAGGCTTTATTCAGGCAAGCTGCAACTCGGGCCTTGTCCTACCCACTGACACAGCGGAGGTTAGAAGGAAGGCCATGAGCAGAGTTTCACATGGGTATGTAAAGGAAAAAATCACAAAGTTACATAAACCAGGTGCAAGCAGGGTTGGGGTGTGAGGACAAATCTGATTGGCTTGGGGCTAGGGGTTCTCTAAAATTGGTCTGACAATATTCCAGGGTGGTCAACATATCTGGAACGTTCCCGAACCGGTTGGGCCATCCGGGAAGTGTTTTTTTTATGGCCAGTTGGTTTCGGCACAAACAACTTTGTTCCTGGAATCTGTACAATGTCTAGTTAGTTTCACCATAAACAAGCCATTTCCCAGGTTTTATGTATGTGCTGCATTACTCTTAGCTTAACACAAACAACAAGATGATTGCAGTTTCAAGATGGAGTCGTCGTAGTCTTTCAGCCCCAAGGGTCTAACAATACAAGTTTGGCAAGAAAAGTAAAACATGTTTTATTTGGCGTGAGAACCCAAGTAAGTACCTGGATGTTGAGCAGAGAAGGAATGGTGGGTGCTAAGAAAAGGTAAATGAGTGGTGTCCTGCTCTATCTCATGCCCCGGTGTTCCTTTGTTCCAGTCACCCTCAGTGTCCATACAGAGGTGCTACACAGCCATGGAGCTTCCTCATGTGAAAGCTTAAGATTCCTCAGGGCTGCTGTACATCACTTGTCTGACATGCACACAACCTGGTGGCCTCCACGTCTATGATCACTTAAGCCCATGCTGCCTCCTGGACTTATTACTGTTTACCAAAAATTCTGCGGCAGTCTCTTAACTCTTCTACCCACTTCCAGAATCACATTTCTACAAAATGTCTGCCAAGCAGTACTTAGAGACCTTTCTATATGAATTCTTCCAATGATTTGCTAAGGCTTTTAAAACCTACTCAAAAGCACTTAACTTCCCTCATATAGCCCTCTGTGACCTTCTGAACTAAACTAGATTTTGTAATTCCTTTTCATCCAATGAACTATTTGCAAGTATGTGGAAATCAAGGACTAAGTCATGCAACTTAACTATCCTGTAATTGTGCACAGGCAATGTCTCCCTATGTAGCCCAGGGTACTTGAACCTGAGATCCTCTTTTAGCAACCTCCTAAGTACTAGTATTACAAATAGGAGCCACAACATGTGTGTGCACACATGCTTGTATGTGTGTGTACTTGTATTTTCTTCCTCAGATACCTGTTCCTTTATTCTTTGTAAGGCTAGTGGTCCCATAGCTTTAACAAAACTCAAGGGACAATATCCCTAGAACCATTTTGCTCTCTGAACAACATACAACAAGGCCTACCTACCTGCTCTTCATGAACTTGCATCATTTTCCTCCCCTGCATTTCCACTGTACCATGGTTTTACATTTTACTTACCATGCTATTTGCAGACTCATTCCTCTGTAGAAACAAAATTGTAGACTACTTGAGTTCAGGGACCTTTCGCACTGCCCATCAATAATATTTGTAGAACAGAATTGAAATAAAGTTATTGTGCTTGCTTTCAAGTAGAGGCATGGGAATCACAGCAATATTCTGGAATAGACCATCAGGATCCATTAGTCTATCTCTGGTATTAGAATGGGAACAAAGCTGTCTATCCTATCTGTGGCTCTACATCTCTTTGGCTGTACCCTATAATGTACTAATAGCCCTTCTTCGGTCTGTGGCTTTTCTCTGGCTGCAGGCTGCTCTTGCCCTACTCAATGATTATAGACTCGGACAGGAAGCACCAGAGAATGAGCTCGTCTCTGAAGGATTGATTCCCCACCCAGGTTTCCCAGGCCAATACAGGCATCAGGCAAAACCCCAAGTATGAGCTGGCCTGCTTTGATGTGCAGGCAGGGCAATTCAACTAAGCCCAGCTGTGAACAATCCACTGTGGGACCAAGGAAAAGCCACCAGCTTCCTAGACCTAGTGGTGCTTTCAATAACTTCTGCCTCTTTGCTCAGCCCCCATATAAGCCTGGTCCCAAATCCACCCCCTCCCACAACCTCCAAGCCTCGCCACTCCTCAATAAACAGTCCTCGCCTGTTGATGCTGAGTCTGGCCTATTCCTTTTCCATTCTCCTCCATTTTCCCAACAGTCTCCTCTTCCTCCCCCCCTGCAGTCCTCTATCAATTGGTATATAAATAATCAAATATTACTCTCTGTTATATAGGATAATTCAGACATGTTATGTGATTCCTGTCACATACAATTGATAACAGCAAACTCAGTAACTTGCTGTTCATTGGCTGACTTCTAATCTCCTTCTAATGTAATGGAGTTCCCCCAAGGGAGGGGATTCCCCGTTCTTCCAAGAGTCCACCAGTCAGACAGTCTCCAGCAAAAAGATGATAAAAGGATTGATTTATTGGGGAAGTAGAAAGCAAACCGACTGGCCAGGGCCACAGCCCAGACTCAGGAGCTTGGGGTCAGGTTATAAATGCAAACACCACATGGTCAAGCTTGCCACACACAGGAGGCCAATGAGGTTATAACACTTACAGAGCATGCCAAGTCACACACAGGTGGCCAGTGGAGTTACAATCTGCCTCATAGCAACTGTCTGAATCAACCTATCATTTTAGTTAGAATTGGCACATGGATTTGGCGGGGTTCACATGATTCAGGCAGATACCCCTGCTCATGGGAGGACACAGGTTTAACCTTGAACATTCCACTACTCAGATGGTTAAGCAGTTTACACAGTCTTATCACAGCAAAGGGGAACTTCCCTGGATAGGGAGGGG
Organism: Perognathus longimembris pacificus; assembly: GCF_023159225.1. Classification (NCBI taxonomy): domain Eukaryota; kingdom Metazoa; phylum Chordata; class Mammalia; order Rodentia; family Heteromyidae; genus Perognathus; species Perognathus longimembris. Next base: position 17,642,275 of record NC_063162.1, on the reverse strand, counting down.
GAGATCTTAGCAAGATGGAGTCAGCTTCAGCTCTCTTTAAGTAATCTGAGATGGAGTCAATCTGATACCCCTCAACAGCCAATGATGGCGCTGGCCAGATCTGACCTCCATATTACACTAACTTTGCCATCTTTGGAAATTTATTTCTAAGGGATCATCTGACAAGTAATGACTTGCCCTAGAATCTTACTTAGAATTTGTTTCTGGGAGATCTCAAATAATATGATATATGACACTATGCTTTTATATTCCAAAACACTTATATAAATCTATGAGGTACAAACTATTATTAATGCTGTTGTTATACAGATGTGGAAACTGAGGCCCAGAGAAGTTAAACTTCCGAAAGTTTAGGGTGGATAAAAACTAGACTTCATGTTTTGTTTAGTTTGCTTTGCTTTGCCTACCACCTTAGTTCTTCTTGTTGTCTCTTTAACATTTTAAATGGTAAAGCTCTCATCTCCATTGTTGATGATATTCTCCATTCAATAGTTAAGTCCTCTGGGAAGGTTGATAGTTGATAGAAGGTTGATAGCTAAGGCCATTAGCTCAGAGTTCCCAAGTAAATCTCATCCTAAGAGAATATGAGATCACTCAGGGAGTGTGTCAAGAATGGTTTCCTCATCAAGGTAACAAAGAGGTAAGATGGATTTATTAATGAGAAGTAGAAAGCAGCCCAAAATAGCACATATAGAAAAAATGATGTTCTACAGATAGTGATGGAAACTTCTTTTTTCTTTCATACTCTGTATTTTTTATTGAGGTAGAGTCTCCTGAGGTACACTGATTTCAAACTCATGATCCCACCACGACTTGGGTTTTTGAGTATTGGACTTGAATTAAAGTATACTAACATACATGGCTCTACAGATAATTATTTACGGACTCCAGGGAGAGGAAAGTATATAAAAGACAGAAATTCATCTGAAGAGTGAAGGTAAATCCTACTTTGAGGCAGCAGTGACTCCATTTTGAAACCGTAGCCATCTTGTTCTTTATGTTGAACTGTAAGAACAGACTTGTTTGTGCTGAGACTGTTAAACTGTAAATTTCTTGAACAAAGCTATCTTAAAGCCAGTCACGCCCCACTCTGTGCTATCTAACCTTGGGCCTGCACAAGCTCTGAAAAATGGCCATGCTAGCCAAAGATAAACAGGCACTGTGAGCCCACCCTGGCCGCCAAAATATTCCATCTAGCAGGACAGGTTGTCAGAACCCAGACAGCTGAGAGACTGTTTTGATAACCTCTATCCACCCTGGAATATTGCCCCTAGCCCAGAGCCAATCAGATCTGTAAACACCTGGTTACTGTAACTTTGTGGTGTTTGCCTTTATAAACCCTGTAAGATTTCAGCTTGGAGTTCTCCTCCCTATCTCCGCTGTGTTGGTGTGTGGGACGAGACCAAGCTGTAGCTTGCCTGAATAAAGCCTTGCTTTTGCATTTCGGAATGTCTGGCTCTCGGTGGTCTTCTTGGAGGTCATCTCGCGACTTGGGCATAACACATCTTCCCCAGAAATGATGGAGAGGAGAACAGATTAAATTTCTCAACTTTTCTGAGCACCAGTGGTTCAAGCCTATGATACTAGCTTTTTTCAAAAGGCTGAGATCTGAAGAACACAGTTTGAAGGCAGCTCAGGCAGGAAAGCCCATGTGACTCTGATCTCCAACTAATTACAACAAACAGACTAATAAAAGCAACAATGGAAGTGGAGCTGTGACTCAAAGTCGTAGAGCTATAGCCATGAAAATAAAAGCTCAACGATAGAGCCTAGGCCCTGAGTTCAAACCCCAGTATTGGAACACACACACACACACACACACACACACACACACACACACACACGTAGAATACCGAACTTCATAACCAGAGATATTCAAGTACCGAACATGTGTTTCTGAGAGATAAAAAAAACACTATTTTATGTTTTTATTAGCAAATATTAAACTATGATTTCTGAATGTTCTGAAATTTCCAAACTTTCTGTGGTTACAAATACATATTTTATGGCTATATGAAAATATTTTCACAGGGAAATATAATATTATAAATTATAATTAAGTATAATTGTTATAAATTATAAATATGGCAAATATGCCAAAGAAGTGAAGCTATTGGTAGTTATTCCTGCTTAACCAGATATCAGGTATTATACTGATAGTTGCCAACTAGCAGTTGACATTTTTAAAAATAATGTTTCTAGCATGTCCTTTGCCTAAATCACCCTCCAAATACGGATGGTCCATGTCTCTTCTTGCATTTCATTTTCATATCTCCAGTAGTGACAGGCATCAATGATGTGGTTGATAGTTATGTGCTAAATCTAAGATTGCATGCACCAATATGAAGGCATTTGTTTTTGTGGTTTCAATTAGGGTGGCAATTGACAAGCATACAGAGCAGCAAGGCCAAGACTATATACATCTGGTAATGAATTGCTTTCCTGAATTGAGAAAAATGAGGTTCAGCATGAGTACCAGTTGTTTCTTGTCATCTCCCTGCTCAGCAGCAGAAAACTTTTAACACAACATTATGCTATAATCCAAAGCAATTCTGTCAAGACTCATTTGCATTAATTCTTCCACAGCATCATCTTAACAATTTTGCCAGAAATTCAATAAACTAATAACTATTGTTTGTTTTGGATGATCAAACCAACTCAGCAGGACTTCCTGAATGAGAAGAAGGTGGAGATTTTTGAGCAAGTAAAACAAATGTATTTTTAATTACCTCTAAGTTACATTAATAATAATATTCTCAGTAGGACAGAGAAATTCTGCTGCATATGAGATTTCACATTAGCTGGGTAAAAGTTTTCTTCTTTTGCTGGTTTTGTTTTGTAGGGGGGTGTACTATAAATATTTGCAAATCTAATAATCAATGTTCATGTTTGAATGCATAGTACTTGATTATTGTTGTCCCTCTCAAACCCGTAATGGATAGCATTGTTACTGTCTGCTTTGAAACAACTGTCATGTGTCATCTATGCTTCCTCGTCCTTGATATAAATTCAGAAAACAGGACCCATCCCAGATGCCCCCTAGTAGATGCATAGATGAAGAAAATGTGGCACATATAACACAATGGAATTCTATGCTTCTATCAGAAAGAATGGCGTTGCCCCTTTTGTAAGGAAATGGAAAGATTTGGAAAAAGTAATATTAATTGAGGTAAGCCCATCACAAAGAAACATAGAGTTCATGGTTTCCCTCATTTGTAATACTTAGTATATGTCTAGGATAGTCCTAGAAGAGGATCACAATACCTCAAGAGCTATGCACATATGGCCATACAAGATGATGCTAAGTGAAATGAACTCCAAGATATGGAGGGTTTTTTTTTTTTGTTTTGTTTTTGTTTGTTTGTTTTTTTGCCAGTCCTGGGCCTTGGACTCAGGGCCTGAGCACTATCCCTGGATTCTTCCTGCTTAAGGCTAGCACTCTAACACCTGAGCCACAGCGCCCCTTCTGGCCGTTTTCCATATATGTGGCACTGAGGAACCAAGAGCTTCAGGTGTAGGAGGCAAGCACTCTTGCCACTAGGCCATATTCCCAGCCTGTTGTTGTTGTTTTTAATCTACCATGTGAAGTTAATTTTTTTTCCTTTTGTGCTCTTTTGTTGTTGTTCCTTTGGTTTATCCCCCTGTTGTCACTGTATCTGATTTTGGTACTTGTATATAAATTTATCTGATTTGGGGTAGGGAAGGAGAACCACAAAATGGGGAGACAAAGGACAAAGGGTGAACCAATGCAACAGCGATACTCACAAGACAATATGCTGGAAATGAACTTTACAACTTGGGGAGGGAGAGTTGGGGGGAAGGGAAAGTAGGAGAAAAATGAGGAAGGGGATAACAGTGTTTGACAAGAAATGTACTCGTTACCTTGTGTACATCACTGTAAACTCTCTGTACATCACCTTGATAATAAAATTAAATTAAAAATAAAAGAAATCACAACTCTGCTCTAAGAGAATACAGCTTCCATGTGCTTGCAGATGAAACAGCATGAAGCTAACTGACATTGCCTACACTCCCATGGTTGTTACTCTATTATCCATGTTCTTTCAATGTTCCTCCAAAAGATTTTTTAAAATATTTTCACCAGGAAACTCCTCCATCCTGCAAAGGTACAGGTTTGCATGCTCCTTTCAGTGTCATAGGGAATCCTGGAATTTGCTGTCAAGCAGTTTCATGAGATTACTTCTTGCTTAGTCTTGCTTCCTTAACAAAAGTTTATTCAACAAACTTTAATCCAATGCTTATTTCGACCATACTATAGCTTTCTGTCAAAATCTATTAAAACTCAGAAAGGCTTTCCAGAAATTTATATTCTAAGGGCGAAAGACAACAAAGTACACCCACTCATGCACACACAAAAACACATTAATTTTTTTTCTCAGGCTCAAGAAGAGGAAGACCTAAAAGGCATCAAAGAGACAAATCACGCTCATGGACCTGTGAAGACTGTGGAGGAAATATTTCTTAGATACTTAAATCAGAACTTAAAATACACCATTCACTGTTTATGGTAGATCTTCAAAGATTTAATGGCACATAGAACACTCAACTCTCTCTCAAACAAACCCATAAACTCACAGAAAGATGGACAGCTACAAAATGAGTGATGGCAGTTGAATGATGCCATCTGAAAAAAATTGTTCCCAAAGCATCCTAGAGGATAAGACTTAAGGAATAAGTCCTACTGGCCAACTTTATTCAAACTTTGGTTTAAATAAAGATGGCACCCAGAATTCTCTATTGAGTCATCTTACTACTAACTTTGAGAAGTAAAATTAGGTTAAATAAACCAAATTCCTAAACAAAACAGTGTTAGAATAAGAAAAAAAATATACTTTCCAAACCAGGTGCCCGTGACTCCAAATAATAAGAACGCAAACACATTTATCTATATATGGTATATGCCAAAAATTCACTCTGCAGGTAAAGTTAATGTTTAACTTCAAACATGATGCAGATGAAAGTTTAAAAATAGATTAAGTTTGGACAAGATAAGAAAAGATCCACAATTTTAAGGAAATAATAAAATGAGGGAATAAAAGAAAGAAAATTAAAAAAAAATATTTCAAGTAAAATTCTTTAATATGCCCCAAGATTTGTTTTCAAGTATAGTTATATGTAGAATTTTTATTGCAAATAATTTTAGAATTACAATGGTCAGTTATCATAGAAAGAGGAGCATACTTTAAAATAAACTGATGGGGTTAGAACTCTTGCTTTCCAATAATAGTTGTTTCAATTTTGGTCAAGCCTTTCTCCTTTCTCTGAGCCTACCTTTCTTCCTGTGTTATATAATCGTTGGGGGTATGTGTTCATTTGTTTGTCCTTTGTTAGGATGAGTTATATCAGATGTCTGCTAACTCTACTACCAACGACAGAAACATCAAATTTTAGAGCTAGGCTGCCTTAAAATGCTTTTAAACACTCTTGTGATTTATGATTAGTATCTTATATAGCCTATTGCCCACTCTTTTATTACCTCTCAGGTCACAAGTAACTCAATTTCTCTCCTCTTATAACATCAATGTCATCTATTTCATTTCAACACTTCTCTCCCTCTTTGGGGAAACCTGTTCTAATAACATATATAACTTCTACAACAGGTGACTCTGGTTTGAAATGAGAACCTGAGAGTTTAAAGAAATGCACTGTTAGGCTTGGATCCCAAAGCACCTCTGATCAATACTGGCATAATCATCTGTAACACCCCAGGAGAGGGGCTGAGCAGCACCACAGGAGTAGCCTACCATAATACAAAAAAACAGCTAGGCACCAGTGGCTCATGCCTGTAATCTTATAATCTTGAGCTACACCAGAGGCTGAGATCTGAGGACAGTGGCTGGAAACCAGCCTAAAACAAAAAACAAATCCAAGAGACTCTTATCTCCAATAAACTACTCTCAAAAAGCCAGAAGTGTAGCAATGGCTGAAGTGGTAGAGTGCTAGCCTTGAGCAAAAGAAGCTCAGAGACAGCACCCCAAGCCCTGAGTCCAACCCCTGGATCAGCATAAAAACAAAAAACAAACAAACAAACAAAAAAACAGACTCAGCCTCCAATCTCTATAAAATTTATCTAGCCAATTCCTAAAGCTATTTCAGCATGCCATCCTTCCAAGCTACCAGTGTAGGGAGCCAACAGCAAAGTTCATCCTGACCTCTGGCTATGTTGTTATCTCAAGAAATGTGCAAGGATATGGCTTACTTAAAAGATAACACAAGAGTCTGATTTATGTTAACTATTCAACCTTATTTTGTCTTTACTGCCACCTGTTATTGCCAACTTCAAGGCTTTCTTGTTTTCTTAAACTTTAGTAACCCTATGATATTCCCTGGTTCCTAAAGTGCATATAAGCTGGAAGTTAAAAATAAACGGGGCTGCAGTCTTGAGTTAGGGTCTTGAGCTGCAGACCTCCCGAACCTCATCTTTTGTCTTTTGTCTTTGTCTCTTGTCTTGTATCTTTCTTTTTCTTTAATCCTCATCCCCTCAATCAGGATTTCCTGGCTGGCTCCGGCATACCAGAATGACAAAAGAAAAATGAAAGATCATACCCACTGCAGCCAAGTATGTGAGGAAACAGGATTCAGAAAACTACCCAGAGGTCACATGTTGGTTGCCATCTTTCTGTAGAGCAACTGCACATATAATTTCAATTCAGTTTTTGAAAGATTTCCTCCTCGTTTTCTATTTGGAAACTTGCTACATCATAGACTTTTATCCCAACATTACATAAAACAAGAACCATTGAGCTGGGCTTCTTAATGCATGCCTTTAATCCCATCACTGGAGAGGTGGAGGGCTGTCAGCCTAGACTATATAATGAGACTATGTCTTAAAGCAAGCAAGAAAACAAACAAATAAGAACCATTGGGAAGGACATAATGGCTACTAATGAAGTAACTGGTAGGATATTTGAGGACACATAAATTAAATGAATACTGTCACAGCTTAAAATAATGAGTTGAATGCAACTATATAACTAACACTCTGTTAAGTATATTCTCATTAAATTAGCTATTTATCTACACATATAGAAAACAGCAAATTGTAAGTCTAAACAAAAACACTTACTATCTTAAGAAGAAGGGATGTTATACACTTCGATTTTCCCAATAGTTAAAAAATTAAAGATTCTCATTTTCATGACAAAATGTGCTATCCCTGATTAAGAAAGATCATGTCACACAAAAAGAAATTCTAACCAGACCAGAAGGCTAGTCTTAATTCTAAATTTCCTTTGAAATTCAGTCTTCCCTCTGAGGTCTCCCCATGGTCTCTCACTCCATTGGTGCTGGCTTGAGTCAATAACTGTGGGACACGCCTGGAACTAGCTGGCCCCGGCTGTTTTCCAGCCCTGGGGCCACATGTGGCTAAGATGGCCACTGGCAGTGAACCCAGAGACGGTTCTGTGGGCTGTGAAAAATCAGGCCGCCTCTAGGGTTAGTCCCCAGCCCTTCCTCCCCTTGAAGGACAGCTCTTGCCTCCCCTTACAGTCCCTAGATAGGTGCACATCCCTCCCCTTCCTGCCGATCTTAGACCTGATTGGCTCCTGTGCCTTATATTAGTTGCATGTACTTCCTCAATAAACGAGATCTTGCATCGACTTGACTCCCAGACTCGTCTGCTTGTCCTCCGGTGAGGGAGGGCTGGGTGCGGGCACGCAGTCTGCTGGCCCTTTCCTTTCTTGGCTCCTCCAGTTGGGGCCTGCGCCTTCCCTGGTGGGGGTGGGGGGGGTGGGGGGGAGAGGAGCTGGGCTAAAAACCCCGACAAATAACCCTATTGAGTAGTTGTCTCCTGTAGCAATCAGGCCTAAATACCAGTACCGTGTACACATGAAGCTGTGTTCTGTCTGGTGTGTATGTGTTTCCCTGGCATCACCCTTGTACCCACATTAGACACTGTCTCAGTACCGTGTTGCAGCAAAGTGCCTTTATAGTTTTCTCTAATAATGTCAGGTTTTTAGTTCTATAGGTCCCATATAACCTGCAGACATAGGCCGACTTTCGTGCCCTAACTTCCCCCTATTCTGGCAAAGGTCTTCCATAAAAGGTAGGTGGTTTTACTGTAAAGGTGCACTGACAAACTTCGGAAACGCACTACATGATGTGGCGTACAGAGGACACATCACAGCTCATGGATGCCGTGTAACAGAACTGAGGGCTTCCTGGAGCCCAAAGCTGGATCTTATTTTGGTCCACAGACTATATTCCTTCTCTGATCTCATGTGAGGATTTGGGGAGTGCTCTGCACCCTTCCATAGCTCAAGAATTCAGTGCCTAGATGAATGAGTCCCTCTGAGGCCCCAGCTACAGGTGTCAGCACAGGGCTGCACTGTTTCTTCTGACCATTCTTTCCGCAAGGCAGTCCATCCTCACATGTACCCATCCATTCTCACAATCACCCTGTCAAGGACACAGAAACAAGCACCTCTTAGTAGCTTTGCTCTTTCAGGCAGTGAAGCCATGAAGGTTGAACAGGCTGCATGGCTGTGCCTTATCCTGTGAGCTCCTGGGTGGTTCTGTGACTTCAAGTACCATCCCAACTAGCATTTGTGGGCACTGTGGAAGTGTCCCATGGGAAAGCTTCCATTGCCCAGCTTCCTACGGCCAAAACCACCATTAACCATTCCACTGGCACCAACTTCTGTCTTGGTTGTATATTTCGGTCTCTCTGTGTTATTTGCTGCTTCTAACGCTTGAGAACTAATGCATGTAATGAAGATGGGTCTTCCCTGCCATAGAGGCCAGCAGTTCCTCCTCCTCCCTGCTCAGCCTCAGTAGTATTCTGGACACAATGCTGTTTGGGAAGGAAGCTTCCACATAGCATTTTGAACATCCACAGTTACATGGCCCTTGAGGAGCAGTTCAATTGTATTCTGGCTGCCTGGCTGCTGCACTTGCCCTCAATCCATCTCTCTCATGCTGAGGATTCTCACTGACTTCACAGGGGTGAAAAAAGAATCATTTCCTTTTGTCACAAGTCGCCATCCTTCCTTGTGAAGTGGCTGTAGGCAGAGTAGAAGGAGAATACAAATGACAGCAAAAGAGGGAGACAATGTTCTCAGGAAAAGAAATTAAGATGAGAAATGAAGAGCCTCAAACATACACACAGAAATGGGATCCTTTCTCTGCTCTGAAATCCACACAATCATTTCCCAAATTCACCCCAGCTAAACAGTATTTGGATTTGCCCTTTCCTGATGACTAGCCCTCACTGTATGTAAGTTGCTGGAACTAGTTAAGAAATTCCCTTATTTCCCCTCCTTTCCAAGATTCTTGTGCATTGTACAGAAGTCTTAATCTTAAACATTACTTCTAGAACCAGTCTGGCTTCTCCATATCCTTGGAAATCATCGCCAGTGGCTGTCCTCTTGTATCCAACCCATGACATTCAGTCCTTTCTTTCTTATCTTCTCTTCACACACACACACACACACACACACACACACACACACACACACAATCACAATACACCTACATACACAAACCAAGAAGGCACATCCATCCAATAATCCACTGGTTTTCCTGTGTGTGTGGTACCTGATTCAGGGGCCAAGAAGCGAGGTCTCCATGATTTGGGATCTTGAGTAAGACTCCAAGTTGTATATTATTTCAGAGAAAATGACTTTAAAAGTTCTCTTGCAAACTTCATTCATTCTCCATGCTTACCTATTATCTGTTTGCTAACCACATTTCCATTTCTCAGCTTTAGCAAAGCTGGGATTTTTCTAACTCCATAATGAAAAATACATTTGCTTCCCACAGCCCCCCTCCTTTCCAAAGTTGTAACAGATTCTGCTCTCTTTTGGAAAGCGTGTGGAAGATAGCTGAAGTGGAGAAAAGTAATTGAGAATTGGATCCTTGATATAAGGATTCTGGTTTTCTCACAATGTGAAATTTGTGGTAATTTATTGAACAGTTTTATGCACCAACCTATTCATTTATATACACATACACACTAACATATAGATAATAGAGAGACAGACACACCTAGAGTAGTTCATCACAGTTTGCTGTGGAGTTATCCTTAAGTATTAATCTTAGACACACAGGGTCAAACACAAAATCTCAGTTTATCAGTAAATGAAATGAGTAAATGTGCAGTATACAGAAACAATCACCAGTGGTTTCAGTTAGTAAAATTTTCCCCAATGGAAAGGGAAAGCACCTAGTATATGTAGCAAGTTGTTATAAAACAGCACAGTTTTTGTCCACCAATATATCATATTATTGTCTACTAAACATTGACACATATACAATAAGGAAATGACTGGAGCTGTGTTGCCCCAATGAGCAGCAACCGTGTGCCACCATGACAATTCTACAGATCCTGGAGCACACAGCGGATGTTAGAAGTCACTTTTTGTTTCCTGTTTAAATCAACCCATTGTTTTACTTAGCGGATTATCCTTTCTCTAATTATCTTGACCATGCAATACTCCACAATTTTAAATCAGTCTACCTATGTTCTCACTATGATAATTAGCAGGATGTGGAAGCAAAATCACAGGACTTGAATTACTTCTGTAGGTTTAATATTTTTTTTTTATTTTCTTCACATGTAACTGTTGGATAAAGCATGTAAAATCATTTGCTCCAGCTCACAGATTTTTTTTTTGTAAGAATCAAAGAAGTTTGTAAAACTATTTGTTAACTTGAAAGCACTGGGCAAGAGCAGGTTGTTAATTTGTGTGTGTGTGTGTGTGTGTGTGTGTGTGTGTGTGCGTGCATGTGCACGTGTATGCCCACTGCACATGGGAGTTGAATTCAGGACTTGAACACTGTCCTTGACCTTGTTCACTCAAGAGCACTTGAGCCACAGCTCTACTTCTACACAGCTTTTTGATGGTTAATTGGGGGTAAAAGTATCAGGGACTTTCATGCCCTGGCTGGCTTCAAACCCTAACTATCAGATCTCAGCCTCCTGAGTAGCTAGGATTACAAGTGTGGTCCACTGGGGCCTAGCACCAAGGTATCAATTTTCATGAGATCACGGAGAACTGCTGCTGCTGCTGCTGCTGCTGCTGCTTTCTACAGATGAATTTCAACAACCCCAAAGCTGCCTGTTCAAATTCCAGTGACCTCCCTTCATCCAGAAGCTCCCAGGCGGTATGTCACTTGCGATTCCATACAGAGGCGTGCTAGTGGTAAGGGCCACTCTAGGAGAAATAAGGCCACAAATGGTACAGATAATATCATCTTCGCAACATGAAGATGAGAACAAGACTTGTTCAACTGTTGTTGCTATTGCTGTTTATCACAACCTCAGCCTTGTCTTTATGACAAATTAGTTTTTCCTTCCATCAGTGACCAGAAGTTTGGGACAGTATGACCCCCACCCCCCACCACCAATTCAGAATATCTGACCCTCACTCAGCACTGCCACTACCTGTGGCAACATTACAACACCTGGCATTTCCCAATCAATCTGAGAGCCCGGAAGCCACTTCCATTTCTGATGCCAGGGACTCTCAATCCTGTTTGACACTGGACTCACCTAGGAGATACAAAAATACAGAATCTGGACCCATCTCAAGCTGACTTAATTAGAATCACTCAGTCATCAAGTTGTATGAAAAGGTCCTCCAAGGTGGAGCCTGCTTGGGACCTTTTAGAAAGGAGGTGATTTGAGAGTTCTCCACCTGTCTCAATTGAAGCACCACCCCCAGATAGAAAGGCTGTATCTCCTGCTAAGGTGAAGTCAGAATAAAATCCAGTAGATGTGCTTCCTTATCTCAGAATAGCTGAACCAAGGCAGAACACAACAGCACCAATACCTGACAGCCTGCCTGACAATCTTTGTCAGGAGAGAACCTTTGTGTTCCTTTTGTAGAAAGATCTTACTAGTATAGTTTACTGATCCTTAGCCCCAGCCTATGGGAATCAAAGATCCTATTGGCCCACAAATTTGCATTTCAACAGGCTTCCCATAGCACATAAATAGAAGTATAGGACCACTGCATTTATTATAGAGAGCCTTACTGCAAGATCACTTTGGAGTTCTACAAATAGAAGCACAACAAAAAGAAATGCAAACTAACAGAATTCCAGGTTTTAGCATTGTTTTGTGTGTGTGTGTGTATGTGTATCACATAGGATTCTAGATAATCACTCTGACAACCTGTGCTATTATTACATATTATAGAAACACACACACATACAATAAAAGTGTAGAGAGCATGTACTAAAGTATCTTTTGTTTGGCCAGATATCATTTCCACACTCAAATATCTCATGTCAACTCTCAGAATGAGACAAAGCAAGTTTCTTTCTTGTCAGTGTCCCTTGTTTTCATAAAAAGGAGCACAAATTAAAGTATTTAAAGCAGTGGGTACATGGAAAGTTTATTACTCGATACTAGGACCAAAGGCTCCCCAGGCCTTATTAAACAAACTGATTAACTCTGGCTATATTTAAAAAGAAGCAAAATGTTGCTGAAATTGAAATACACAGATTCTTCATGGAAATGTCTTGTAAGTAAAGACCCAGAAAAGGAATTCACTTTCTAGATCTTCATGTGCAGGCCACAGTATTTACATCTGAAAAGCTAACTTTACATCCTTCTTAGTGAGGCTGGCTATTGTGGATTCCAGAATGAGCAGGGATGAAATGCCTCTTAATTCCCTGTGTTAGGGAGTGAGGTTTCCCAGCTCACCCCGCTGGGTGCCATGCATGGTGAGGTACTTATTACAGCCTGAATAAATGCAAGCCCAAGTCAATTACTGCTTCAGCCACCTGGTTTGTTTTTCAGCACAACTCTGAAGCATGCCAAATGGAATAAGGAGCCCATGACTTCATTGGGAAGGGCCATTTTTCTGGTAAAATATGAAGGCAGGAGGGAGGAAGTCTCCATTCTGTTCCCACTCAGCAGGTGGTTCCTGAAGCCGGGCATTTGAGAAAAAAGAAATGTCTTGTGTCACCCTATTCTTTTAATTAACAAAAGGAAATAAAAAAGAACCACCTGCCACTCACAGAGAAAATGGAATGTAGGATGCACCCTGCCCTGTGTTAAGTGTAAGTCCTTCTCAAACGTACCCCACCCACCCAGTGCAAGGCAGTGAAGTTCCCATCTAGCTTAGGCCTGTGATTGGCTCCAAAGCATTGCCATCCATCATCCTAATAACTACTTAAAAAGTAAATCAAAGGCCATTAAAACACGTTTGACGTTCGTTTGCTTCCTCAAGCAAACCATAAACGGACAGAATTTATAACATTTACTGAGCAGAGGGAGGAGGGTGCTGGGTTTTAAAAACAGATTTATTAGCTTGTTTCTTGTGCTATTTTTCCTCCTTCCTCTTGGGAAGTGATAAACTCAAACTGCTGGATGCTGCGATGAACTGCTAAATTCGAGTTAAGGTTCAAATCATTAGCCAAAGTAGTTTGGATTTCAACAGGAGGATGTGTAATTCTGGGCTAGCAACAAGCCAGGAAATGTTTTCTGCTTTAACTAGGGGGGTCTATGGCTCTTTGGCCAGTATTTACACTGAAAATTCCAAGCAGGGAAGTATCGTACAACACTCATTCTCTTCCCTTCTTTAATTCCCAGGAATGGAGCCAAATGAAATGCTGAAATAACCCAGAAAAGATGGCAGCCCACCTTGGTGATAAAAGGGCAGAGTGATCTTGGATAAATCATGATCTTTTCTAGACTCACTGTCAAGTGCAAAAATGCATAGCCTGATTGAGATAACTTGTATGGTCTATTTCCCTGACACAATCCTAGCATTCAAACAGTTCATTTTCCATTATGACATCAATTTGCTATTTCAGAGCTTAGATGGACAGATAGCGTGAGACCCCCAATTCTCTCTTCTCTCCCAAGTATTTGAGGAGACTATTATGGAGGAAGATTTTTCTACCCCTCCCTTTCATGTTGCTAATGTGACTTCTGACTATTCATTATCTTTCTCCCTTGAACATAAGCAATAGCCTGAAACTAGGATCTGGGCTCTTTTTGGGTCTTTGTTCAATGACAGATTCCATCTTCAAATACGTAAGTTAAGATTATGATGGGGGCCATGTTAGCCTCCACACAGGCGAATATGTTTGCTTCTCATTAAGCAGTGCAGTGGCTACTTAGGGCCAACTCATACCTCTTCTCCACCTTCCAGACCTCTGTTTGATAATTAAGGTAAGATGACACCTACTGACCTCAAATAACCTTTCTGAAATTCAATTTGTGCTGGGTATGGTAGCACATGTTACTTGGGAAATAGAGAATAGGAGTTTACAGTTTGAAGTCAGCTCAGGCTGCATGTTAGTAATAAGTCTCAACAAATAAATCAGGCACAGTAACATGTATTTGCAGTCCCAGCTATGTGAGGTGGATAGGTAGAAGGACTTCTATCCAGGGAAGGCCAAGATAAAAATTGCTAGACTCTACTGGAAAGATGACTAAAGCAAAAACTAAGACGGAAAGCATGGCTGAAGTTGTAGAGCATTTGTTTAAGTAGCCAAAGGCCATTTAGTTCAAGTAGTTAAAAAAAAAAAAAAACAACATAAAAAAAGAACGTGTGTTATGTGCCTAATATGTTATTTCAGTTTCTTCCGTCTCAGTGAATCTACTATTAGCCATCCTAATAACCATGTCAGTTTCTCGTCTCTATCTCTGATATAGATTCTTTTAACTACTCTAGCTCGAAACCCTTTATGCTCTGAGGATTTCTCATCTACAAACCAACCAATGCATTCTCACAAAATACACTGTGACCCACACACTATCCCTCTTTTTGGCGAGTGGTGTTTTTCCTACATGGTTTAATAGCATTTTCTCTTGCTCGTCCCCATTCTACTCCCACTGGAGTCATTTCAGTGCTTTCTGAAATTTTTTTCCTTGGCTCCTCTGTTGTCTCTACTATGTCTGCAAATCTTTATAACCCTTCCTTCCTTTCTCAATCATTTATTCATTCTTTCCTTCCTTCTTTTTCCTTCCTTTCCTTTTCCTTCCTACCTTCCTTCCTTCCTTCCCTCCATCTTTCCCTGCTTTCTTTTTCTTGATTCTTTCTTTCCTTTGCCTAGCAAGGGATAGAGGCCAGAGACTGCCCATGCTAGGCAAGCACTCTACCCGTGCCCCATTCCCAGCGTATATACATTCCTTTGCATCTATTTCACTTGATGAGTTTGAACACTTTGTCATCACTTTGTGAAAAGGTCTCCCTGTCACTTCTGCATAGAGAGAATACCTAACCATAGACTTTCATGAAGACAAAGATCAGTCTTTCCTAGTATTCTGTGAGTATTCTACTTAATTATTCTTACCTTTTATTTAATGGAATCCTCCTCACTAAAACCTGAAAAGTCTGACTTTTTCTGATCTTAGAATGTCAAAGCCATTTATGGAGCAAATGAACTAGACACAAACTGATAGAAATAGCCATTTTCTTTTTCTACCATCTTATTCACCATTCCAGGTTTAATTCAGTGCTTCTATCTAGATGAATTCTTTTGCCCTCTAGAGGTCTTTTTCCCGTAAAACTTCCTGCATCAATTTCTTTAGAAAGAGGGCTTATTTTCAAAAACTTTATCTTTTTCTCTCTCTTCTCACTTAAATGTTGTCTTCTCAAGCCAATCTACTGCAATCTTTCCATGAGGCTCTTACTTTTTACTGTTTAATATGTTTTATTTTATTTATTATGACTTTGCCCTCCACATACAACCTTCCTAACAGACAATGCATTCTATGCATACTTTCTCTACCTGTGTTCGCCTCAGTAAACTTGAAATTTCTAGAGCACAGATGTGAATCAAACTTACAATTATTATAAATAATAGCCAAACCTAGCAATGTGTCTGGCACAAAAATAGATGCTCAGTAAATACTGCCTGATAAGAAATTATTTCAAGTAATATGAATATTATTCAGGTCTCTTCCTCATCTCCTGAAGTCAGATATCTCAATGTTTGCTTTGTAGGCCCTAGAGCATTAAATTTATAGTTAGATCAGACTGGAGGTTTCTTTCTTTTTTAGGCTTTACACTGAAAAAAAAATTATTGTAGGTTGGGCGCCAGTGGCTCACACCTGTAATCCTAGCTAATTAGGAGGCTGAGATCTGAGGATCACAGTTCAAAGCCAGCCCTGGCAGTAAAGTCCATCAGACTATCTCTAATTGACCAGCAGAAAACTGGAAGGGATGCTGTGGCTCAAGTGGTAGAGCGCTAGCCTTGAGCTGACGAGCTCAGGGACACTACCCAGGCCTAGAATTCAAGCCCCACAACAGACATTTTGTGTGTGTGTGTGTGTGTGCATGCGCGTGTGCACACGTGTGTGTGTACTATTTTAAAAGTGACGTACAGAGGAGTTATAATTACATAAGTAAGGAAATTAGTACAATGCTGTTGAACACTGCTATCTCCTCCCTCATTTTCTCAACTTTCTCTCCCCCTGGCTCACCCTCCTCTCCAAATTGTAAAGATCATTCTCAACATAGTGTATTGTGAATATCACTGTTGCATTGGTTTACCCTTTGTCCTTTGTCTCACCATTCCTATGATTTTTGCTCTCTTCCCCAAATCAGATAAACTTACATGCAAGACAAAGAGTACTGAAATCAACTGTGAAAACAGGGAATAAACCAAAGAGGAAAAAAAAAAGAAAGAACTGTGAACTGTTCACACACATACCATAAAAAACAACAACAACAAAAACCTTATGTTTCCATATCTGGGAGTTCTTTTTTTTTTTTTTTTTTTTTTTTTTTTGGCCAGTCCTGGGCCTTGGACTCAGGGCCTGAGCACTGTCCCTGGCTTCTTCCCGCTCAAGGCTAGCACTCTGCCACTTGAGCCACAGCGCCGCTTCTGGCCGTTTTCTGTATATGTGGTGCTGGGGAATCGAACCTAGGGCCTCGTGTATCCGAGGCAGGCACTCTTGCCGCTAGGCTATATCCCCAGCCCTGGGAGTTCATTTTGATTAGCATCATTTTATATGGTCATATGTACAAAACTATTGAGCTATTGTGATCCTCTGCTATGACTATCCCAGACATATACTAGTTATCACCAATGAGGGAAACCATGGAGCCTATGTTTCTTCCAGTCTAGATCACTTCACTTAATTCGATTTCCATTTCCTTAAGAATGGGACCGGCTCTCTCCAATCCTCTTCAATAGAGAATTGGAATTCCTAGCCAGAGCAATGAGGCAAGATAAAAACATAAAGGGCACCCAAATAGGGAATGAAGAAGTAAAACTCTCCTTTTTTGCAGATTGGACTTTCAAATTCTGCAGGCCAGATAACTCTTTCTCATGCATGACTGGCCTGTATACTCACTCTCACTCACTGATTTTACCACCATACCTGATAGATGCTGAAAATATCCTTTGCTCTCAGTTGTGATGACTGAAAAAAAAGTTTCTCAGAGCGATAACAAATATCTGCCTTCAGCCCCACCACTCTGCTATGAACCACTGGGCTAAGTGCTTAGTCCAGTCAATCTTGATTAACGGAAAGCCGGTTTGATAATTTCTAGGGTCAAACAAGTTGCCCAAACTCTTGGAGGATTGTTTCCCTTGAGCCAATGAGTAGAATAAGCATGTAGAAATACCTGGCCCATCCTCTACATGGCATTTAATTTAAGTGTGAGAAACTTCAGCCAAATTGGCCAGAAGCTAACTTCTTCCTCAATAACTTTTCTCAAGAGTTGAAGCTCATTGTGTATATCCTCAGACCACTGGGTGAACTTATATCTTGTTTACAATTCCCTGAATACTCCAATTATGCTTTCATCATTATAATGTTTTTGTCTTTTCAACTTGCTGTCAGCCATATCCTCCTAAGCAGGAAGAATCTGCACCTGTTTTTACCACAGGAGCACCGGAGCAAAGCCGATTCTCGATAATGAACACACTGAATGTAGCTGGCCACTTGCTATGTGCTCCAACCAACCTACCTTACTTCACCAAGTTCTCTGTGTGTGTGTGTGTGTGTGAGAGAGAGAGAGAGAGAGAGAGAGAGAGAGAGAGAGAGAGAGAGAGAGAGGAGTAAGAGAAATGAACAGAATATTCAACTGTTGAGTGAAACATGAGCAATTATGTCCCCAAAGATGTTCCAATACACAGAGATGACCAGTAGAATGGACAAGGCTGAACAATTGTTTTAAATTTGAGATATATGGCAGGAATGAACAACTTTCATGATGAAAATTGCATCCTCTATATTCCTAACCAAGTAAAGACCTTTTCTGTTTCTCTTTCTTCCCTCCTCTTCTGTTCCTTCTTCTTTCATCCTTCTTTCCTTCTTTTCTCCCTTCCTTCCTTTCCTCCCTCCCTCCCGCCTCCCTCCTTTCTTTTTCCTCCCTCCCTTCTTTTCTTCTTTCTTTCAAAGCTTCTTCCCAGCCTGCCTGCCTGCCTCCTTGAATTTTTCACTCAAGGCTAGTGTTCTAACACAACTTCACTTCTGTATTTTTGCTGGTTATTTGGACAGAGTCTCATATTTGTCTGCTGGGGCTGGCTTGAACCAAGATCTTTAGATCTCAGCCTCCTGAGTAGTACTTACTACAAGAATGGGACACTCCTGCCTGGGTTTAAACACTGTTTAATGTAAATATGATATCTGTGCTCCTTTCATGGGGAAAGGCAACATGTTTGCTACACTTCAAGCAGTTATGTGAGAGGTATTTAAACTCAAGATTTTTGGTTTTAAATATCACATCTCTTCCCACCTCCATCCCCCAATTCCACTGACTGTTCAAAAAAAAAAATCACAACTAGTACTCCTTCCCCTTTTCTTTCCACATCAGCCCTTTGGGAAGAGCACAATGACCTGTTGTAAAGAGAAAAGCAGGCTGGGAGCCTGGGCTGCTGTCTTCTCTCCTACATTTCAACATGGTCTGCTGATACTTCTGTCCATAAATTTGTAAGGGTCTCTGGGGGAGATTATGTAGAAACATAATCTGGTCCTTGGAGTAAGTACCCCAGCTGTATTCTGACAGATATATGTACAATCCACATCCACACCACCATCGAGCATGAAGTGAATAAGCAATGAAGTTCCTGAGCTAACAGCTTGTTTCAAGATATGCTTAATGAGATTACACAATGACCTGAAGTCGTCCCAAAGCAGGACATGATATCAGATCTCACTTTTTCACGAAATAACACACAAAGCCCATTTGGTTGCAAAGAAAGTGACCCTATATATGTCCCAGTTTACTCAAAACAATCCTGATTTACTGCTCTGTTAATCTCAGTATAATGATTTAAGAGCTCACTCTCAAAAGTATTCCATTTGAATGTTACATAATCATGCTCAATATGGCTCCAGTTTCACAGTGTGCATAATTAGCTTCATATAGTCAGATTTCAGTTGTAATCCCATTTGAAAGGTCTATACATTTCCTCTCCATACTTTGTTCATCACATCATAAAGGATTTAGGGAATGGGCAGCCAATCTCTCCTCCCTCTAACAAGGCTACATTCTGACTTCCTAAAAAAGGGCACTGTACTCCCACCACTCTTACTCCCTGCTACCCCTTTATGGCAGAGAACAATGACTTGTGTCATTGGGAGTCAGAGCTTCAGGGAGGTGCAATCCATTTGCACCTGTCTTGGCACCTACTGGGTTAGACAAACATGACCAGTGACTTAAAGCAGTGTCTTTGTTCCTGTATTCCTTTACATTTTCTTCCCTGTGAGCGAACTTGCTCCTGAATATGATTCCTGCCAGGTGCTTGGCTTTCTATTTGTTCTGACATTACAGAACATCTCAGACTCACTTCAAATCACAATTACATTGTCTCCTTCCCGCCTTCCCCTTCCCTACCCACCTGCTCTGAATGTCACAGTCCCCATATGTGCATCCTGGACTGGTTGAACGGGCTTTCTAATTTGTCTAACGGGCTTCTGGATGCTTTGACCTACTGCTTTGCTCCAGGAAATGGGTGAGTTCCTATGCCACTAGGTGGTCTATTCTTATGTAACTAGTCGGTCTGCTCTCTGGGCTTAAGAGTTGGTTGACAATGATTCATTCTTTGGTAGGTTCTTGAGACAGCTCTGTCAAAAAAGATATGATAGGACCCCAGCAGCAGTTTCTTGCAGGTACCTAGGGAAATAGTCATTCCCTCAGCTGCAACACACTGTTGTGCCCAAGCCCTAGAAGACCACCAAGAAGACCACCGAGAGCCAGACATTCCGAAATGCAAAAGCAAGGCTTTATTCAGGCGAGCTGCAGCCCGGACCTCGTCCTACACTCTGACACAGCAGAGGTTAGAAGGAAGGCCACGAGCAGAGTTTTACATGGGTATTTAAAGGAAAAAACCACAAAGTTACAAAAAACCAGAAGTGCAAGCAGCATTGGGGTATGAGGACAAATCTGATTGGCTCGGGGCTAGGGGTTCTCTAAAATTGGTCAGAGGACATTCCAGAGCAGTCAACGTTCCCAAACCGGTTTGGCCATCTGGGAAATGGGCTTTATGGCCGGTTGGTTTCGGCACAAACATCTGCACAAACTACTTCATTCCTGGAATCTGTACAATTTCTGGCTAGTTTCACCATAAACAAGTCATTTGCTGGGTTTTACGTATGTGCTGGGTTATTCTTAGCTTAACACAAACAACAAGATGGTTGCAGTTTCAAGATGGAGTTGTCCTAGTCTTTCATTCCCCCCTGGACTTATGGACATGAAGCACAATC
The DNA here is from genome assembly GCF_023159225.1 of Perognathus longimembris pacificus. Lineage (NCBI taxonomy): Eukaryota > Metazoa > Chordata > Mammalia > Rodentia > Heteromyidae > Perognathus > Perognathus longimembris. Next base: position 17,621,634 of record NC_063162.1, on the reverse strand, counting down.
CTGTGTTTCAGGCCGTACACTAAATTCCAATTGCTCTCTCTCTGGAAGAGGTACATACATGCTTTGTTGTCCCAATAAAGTAGATATTAAGGTAGTAAGCTATGGGGAATAATTTCCTCTTCCTTTTCTACAATGGGGCCATGATCTCACGACTCCAGTGGCCAGGGGAGTTACAGTAGCTCGGGCTGGAGGCCGGGGAAGATATATCAATTCTGGTGCCCACTATTCTATCATCCCCAAGCTGCCGGACCACCCATAGGTAGGGTTTATGGGAGTCTAGGCTCTCTCCCTAGCTACCAAAGCACCAACCATACATAGCAGGCCTAGCAAGGTGAAGTTAGCCAAGTCCATCTTTTGGTACATGGCCTCTGTTGTGGCTAATCTGCCACCGGGGTAGAATGTTCTCTCTCACTGTGAATGGGTCCACTGGCTCCAGTCATTTTTATGGCGTGCGTAAAGAGAATCCAGGTTGCAGTTCTGTCCGCCCTGAGTGTGGTGGGAGTTGTCAGCAGCAGGATGTAAGGTCCCTTCCAATGTGGTTCCAGGTTCCCTTGTCGGTGGCACTTTACTCAGTTGGTAGCGGGTGTGGCTCAGAAGGAGGTCCAGTCTCATAAAGGGCCTTTTAGCTTGGGCCAGATCGCTTGGTGAACCTGCTATAGGGCTCTGAGGCGGGATAAAGGCTCATAACAAATTCGATTGTAAGTTAGGCATTATGGGAGGGGATCCCAAATCTGATCCTAAGGCTACACATGAGCAAATCCAGGCTTTACCTACAAAACCATCTCAGCGAGGGAATCAAGCAGTTAATGGTACATGAGATCTTTCCGGTTAACATTTAGATGACATCACACAAGTCCCTTACCCCTGCAGATGCAGGTACAGATAGTTTCACACCGAAGCCCTAATTCTGACCCTATTTACCTATTTATATTATAGCCAATTTGATTACATACCAACTTTACTCATAAGCTCTAATTTTAAGACATACTGATATCATTTGCTACATACTCAAACTTTCTAGGGATTGTCTTTCCTCATGCCAGCAGCAACTTACTGGAACATTCTGTGACACTTGACTTTTTACTAACTTTCCTCTTTACAGTTTCTGGGGCTTCTTTGCTGCTAGAGTTTTAAACTGTCTACATTTTCTTTTCCTCTAGTTTGTAGAATCCGGTTTATCTCAACTACATCAAGGCAATTTACTGTGACTCTACCCACAGGCTGTTGGGGAAAACAAAGGTGGGGCAAGGGTCAGCCTGATGGGGACTGTTGCTCCTAAAGAGCCAGACCAGAGCCAACTATCATGAGTTACTATTTTAGAGTGTATTTCTCCTGATGCCAGGGCCTTTAAGTGCCTAAGGTTGGCCAGTGGCATCTGTAAGATCCACCCTCAGGAGGGCTCCATGAAGATGCCCCCAGACAGTTTAAATCTCTGTCCAGTTACCTTAGTATCTGGCACACCTGATGGCAGTTACCTCCCTTTTTTCTGAGGTCACACCCTAATTTATCTGGACACATTTTAATATTCCCACTCCAGGCATTGCCTGGAAGTGACTCTCCAGCCTGTCATACATGCTTTGATTTTAGCAGCAGGCCAGTCTGCTTGAAAATTTCTTACAATATCCAATTTTCTTAATAGAGTTAGTTAACTCCACTCAACTCAAGAATGTCCCCCTGAAATTTTAGTTTCAGCAGATCCAAGGTACTTTCCAGCAGAAATCGGCTGCTTGTGATAAGAGTCCCATTTGTTTTACCAAGATAGGGCTACACTGGGTGAAGATGTAGATTCTTTTAGATGACTGTCAGAAAGTCCGTGATAGCTTAACCTAAGTTAACCTAAGGCATAACTTTAGTCAAATTTCCTTGTATTTTCCTGATTCCTTCTTAAGCACACTAGCTTTTGTAGGCTGAATGTCAAGACAGCTTTGGGTCATTTCGCCAGGGCAATAAGTTTAAATCAGATATTTAAAACCAACATAGAAGGTTTGGCCTGTAACCATTTTTCACAAGTGCACTTCTGTACACTGTTACCTCTGTTTTCCATGCCCCTAATTTATCCTGTCTTACTTTCCCAAAAACAACTTTGGTCCCTTGGTCCTAAAAGGGGGGCTGACGGGCGAAGATCATCCATCTTCTGTAACTTCTTCAGGCTGACTCAGGGGTGTTGGCCTTACCTAGCCAGGGACCTATAACCTTAGTCTACTTTACCAAGGGGCTGCAGGGTCAGATGTCCATTAGGAGCTTTACTCCAAAGTGGAAATTACATTCAACATTTAACTTCAACTTAACTATACAGACTTTTGGGGCTACCGCAGTGTAGCCTTTTAACATTTTAGTTTGCAAAAGCATTTTCCTGACTGGCTGGGGAAATGGATCTCTGATAACCTAACAATGCCTAAATTACCTTTGTAGGCCTCAGGTAGGTCTCGATAAAGACATAATCTCAGGTTCACAAGTTTCCTTTCCTGAACAGATATGCCAACTCAGAATTTTCACTGCCAGTTAGGGCTTTGAGCAGATGCAGGGGGTTGGGATTTTAAACTATTCCCCATTTGACAATCTTAGCTTTACTACCCACTACCACAGATGACTGGCAAGTTCCTGTCCAGTTACAAAGTAGATAGACATTGGCAATAAAAGGCATGCTTATGAACTATTCTTCTAGGACCTCCCGGCTCTGATTAACTTTTGAAAGGCCAAACAGGAGTGACTCTATGATCTGACACACTCTCTGTCATCCAAGCAGTGGCTTACTGCCTCTGGATGCGCAATCACTCTGTCCCAGGAGTAACTTTTCCATGCTGGTATAAATGCACCTTTGTCATTTCTCTTGGTCCATCACTGGACTTGGACTCAGGGCCTGAGTGCTATCCCTCAGCTCTCCAGCTCAAGACTAGCACCCTACCATTTTGAGCCTCAAAGCAACTCATGACTCTATTCCCAGCACTTCTGCTGGTCAGCTGGACACGAAGACTCCCACAGGGACCTTTCTCTGCCCGGGCTGGCTTCGAAAAGCAGATTTCAGATCAATGAGTCTTACAAGAGGCCACTTTACTCCAATTAAAAGCAACAAGGTGGTCCACACAGAAATAGTTTTTAAGCATACTCTTACCTGGAGCTTATTAAGGGCCAGTGTTAGATCTTGACAAACTTGTAGGGATCATCTGTCCTCTGTGGGCCTGCTGGAAATGGTTATAAAAAAAAAAAACTACAGAGAAACTGGAATGGCAATTAAACATTTTGGTAGCTATAATTCTCCTTTTTTCACTTTGCAATAATCATTTAGGACAGTTTTACTTCCAGATTTCTTATCTAGAAATGCATTCTTGATTTTCAAGGCCTTTTACTAACCTCTGTTTAACACTAACACTTTAGCTCTTATCTGTGTTGGAAAAACTCTGAAGCTTAGAGGCATTCTGAAACCGGTACTGCCCTTTGCCTTTGGGCTGCCCGTTTTAAAAGAGCCTTTTTTTCTTTTTCTTTTTTTTTCTTTTTCTTTAGTCCCAGTTACCACATGGCATGAAGACCTTTGTACTCAAAGGACAATTTTTCCTTAATGCAAGAATTACAATTACAAAATTAGAAATACTTATCCATTCAGCTTTCCAATAAGTTAGTGAGAAATGTTAGCCCATTTTGCTATTTCTTCCTATATACACAGAGTTAATGAGAGTTTACTTCTATACTTGCCTCATTATGTGTAACTTAAGATAGTTACGAGTCTTACTATTACATCACATAAAATTCAGTACCTGAATCATTAAACTGATATCCAAAACAATTATAACAAAAGTACTTTTAACTGTTCACCAGAATTACAAACAAGAAATCCAGTCTCAGCATCTTTGCTTTTTCAATACGTCCAAATTGCAAAAATAGCACAGGAATCAAATCACATCAGATAAATATACTTTTTAACCATTTAAAAAACTTTTTCAATTCTTAGTACCTCAAGGGGCAGTTTTTATAAATTCCAGCCAAATCATTCATTTTTACCACCAGGTTTCCAAAGTTCACCTGAAAACAAGAGACAAAAGAGAGGCCTCCATTGGCCTGTCTTACCAAACAGCCTATCTCCATCCTACTCCTCAGAGCTTGATGAACTGTCTTGGTGCTGGCCTGTCCTCTTCCACCATGAATGGACACCCCCTTTTAGCTGTCCCACCACGTGGATTCCCTCCAGGGCCTGTGCCACCACGTGGGCTGGCTAAGCTGCACCTTTGCCAGATCACTCCTCACTCCTGAGGATAGGCACACAAGCCCGTCCTAGGTTTTTCCTGTCTTTTCCTATTGGTCTCTGACTGAGAAACCCAAGCAGTTTTTTTTTTTTTTTTGACAGTGATAAACCTTTACATCAAAATTTCTGACGCTTAACCTTGATTTTCTTTTTTTAATTAATGAAACATTTTTTTAACTATAGTTTCTCTTTAAAACAATGCAATAATCCTTTAAAGCATTTGGCAATGGCCAAACTTAATGACCATTTGAATTTAAAGTTAAACTCACTAAATTTTACATCATGCTAACAGTCTTGTACATGTTCACACTCACACATGCACACACACATGCACACTCACACATATTCAAAAGATCTTAAGGCACGCAAAATAAACATCGGCCGTACATTTTCAGTGGCAGGAGGTATTTCTGCCAATCTTACTCCTGCAACACCCAAATTTTAAGACAAAGCTTTTAACAAATGATTTTTAGCATTCTCCAGCCTCATTTTCCAGGGCTTGATAATTTTAGCAAAACATTTTAGCACACCAAATAATTTTCTGCTGAAGAAGGCTGGGTGGGGGTCACCCAGAGTTCGTTTTGCGGACACTCACACTCTGATTGTGAGCTGTCGCCTGTACATCTTTCAAATGAGCTAAACATAAATCCAAGGGGGTAGAGGGAATCTGTCCCATTACGTCCATCACAGTCAGGAGATACAAAAACAGGGAAGAACAGTCCAGACCAGACAATTTTTTTTCTACAACATAATCTTTTCTAGTATGTAATTGGATTTACTATTACTTTCTTTTCTAATTTACCACCAGACCTAGTCTCCTCAGTACTCACTCTCGTCCTAGGCCCTTCTGCTTTCAATTTCACTTTCTCTTTTACATCAAAGTCCAATTAACCACATCATTTAGACTTCTCAGAGCATTTTACATAAACCAGACAAATATACAAAAGTGGCGAGAGTAAAAGCAGTTTGACAAATCTGGAGAAGCAACGCTGCTAAGAAAAGGTAGGGAGGAAAATTCTGCTGAGGACATAAAGAGAAAGAGAAGGAGTCACCCCTGGAAGTCTTCTGTTTGCCACGTTCTCAGCTTAGTCCCCATGCCTAGGAGGAATTTCTCCCGCCAGTGTGGAGGGAGGTTAGACACAGTTACACACAGACCACATAAAAAGCACATAAAGGAATTAATATGCCATAAACAATCTACTAATTTATAAACTGACGGCGCCAACAAACACAGGACAAGGTAACAAAACAGGTTAAGCAGGTTTGACACAAAAGAGACTGTCAGACTCACAAATAATGCAGAGACAGCGAGACAGCGCTGCGTGGTGGGGTCACTCCCCGCCACCTGCGGGTGGCTTGGGCTGACTTTGGAGGACTTCGGGGGGTCCTTCCAGTGGGCTAGGATCAAGTCTATGGCGCTAGATGGTACATTACCTATAGCTCTGGTCAGGTGTTCAATCCAGACAGCTACAAAAAACACAACAAGTACAACAGAAAAGGTACCAAACACACAGGCCTGAGAGAAAGACAAGTTACAAGTTACTAGTACAAGTTGGAGATCTCCCAAGTCGGCCCCCAATCTCCTGCGAGGGTGCAGAAGGAATGGACCCAAGTTCAAAGTGGGCGGGTTGAGCCTCGGTGAGGAGACTCTCCCAGTCAGTGCCAGCGAGAAACCAGACTGATTTGTGCCCTATAAGTATCAAGGTGGGGTTCCAGGGGTCCCCCATCAAGGGTGGAGGGTCTGAGATGTCTCCCAATTCCTCCAGAGCTGTCATATGAGCACGTGTGCTCTGACAACCCTAACAAAAATAAAACAGAATGGCCGTATTCAAGAGAAAATGAAAGTAAAAAAAACCACACACCTAGACAAAGGACAGGACAAGACAAACTAACAACGCTGTTTCTCACCTTCGGGGTCTGGGGTCTCGGGGGTCTTTGGGGATCCCGGACGAGCCCCCAACTGTTGTGCCCAAGCCCTAGAAGACCACCGAGAAGACCACCGAGAGCCAGACATTCCGAAATGCAAAAGCAAGGCTTTATTCAGGCGAGCTGCAGCCCGGACCTCGTCCTACACTCTGACACAGCAGAGGTTAGGAGGAAGGCCACGAGCAGAGATTTACATGGGTATTTAAAGGAAAAAACCACAAAGTTACAAAAAACCAGAAGTGCAAGCAGCATTGGGGTATGAGGACAAATCTGATTGGCTCGGGGCTAGGGGTTCTCTAAAATTGGTCAGAGGACATTCCAGAGCAGTCAACATTCCCAAACCGGTTTGGCCATCTGGGAAATGGGCTTTATGGCCAGTTGGTTTCGGCACAAACATCTGCACAAACTACTTCATTCCTGGAATCTGTACAATTTCTGGCTAGTTTCACCATAAACAAGTCATTTGCTGGGTTTTATGTATGTGCTGGGTTATTCTTAGCTTAACACAAACAACAAGATGGTTGCAGTTTCAAGATGGAGTTGTCTTAGTCTCTCACACTAGATTTAAGCAGCAACCCCGCTTCATAACTAGCCATTCAGCAAGCTCCTGCTTGCTTATCCAGACTTCTACAGTAGGATTCATATCCGAATCCACAATCCATTTTGATTATTTCAATTAAGTGTCAGGTTCCGGTTTTTATGCCTCCTTCCTCAAGTGCAGGATATCGATAGAGATTGCAGGATATAGATAGAGTCACATCAGTCAGCTTGCCATTGCTATAGCAAAATAATAAAGATGAAAAATTAAGGTAGGAAAGATTTGTTTTGGCTGGTGCTTTCCAAGACTTCAGTCCATGGTCCTTTGGCCCCATCACTGAGGCAAAGGAAGGGAAATACTGGATCAGAGTGGCTCACTTTTAATTTATGGTGGCCAGAAAGCAGAGGGAGGGTGGGAGAGCCCTGGGTTAAGATCCCTAGAAAGGGATGTCTTCTATGATATGTCCTCCAACTATGCCTCCCCACCCATCCCACCACGGCCTCATCAATGGATCCAATCAGTAAGAATGAGACATGATTTCACTCAGTTCATGTCCTCCTGCTTCAATCATCTCTGAATACACTGTGGCCTATGCTTGTAGAACATGAACCTTTGGAGATGAAAGCATAGGTATCAGCCATCCCAGAGGACCATGCAGAGATAATCACAGACAGGAGAAGAAGGTTCATAAGGAGGTTGATTAGTGGGGCCATAGTTCTCACGGGAGAGGGAGCTACGTGGCATCTGCACCTTATCCAGGTGGCAGCTTCTCCCTGGGGGTAAAGGGGAAGTAGTTAGGTAGTGAGTAGGAGTGGCTCATTAGGTATGGGTGGGTCTGGGGTCTAGTGGGAGGAGCTGAGGACCTGAGGCTAGGGAAATGCGAACATTCCCCCATTTGTTGTTTCATAGGCCTGCTATAAACCCAACTCTAATGGGGGGGGGGGCACAGAACCAGGGCAGGAGCACTCTGGGCCTGTCAAAACCTTCACAGGACTCCTAGATTCCCTGAGCAGTTTTCCATGCAAGAGAGAGAGAATAAGGAAACACTAGTAGTGAAACCAGGCAGTTTAGGAACAGACTGTGGAGGCAACTTCCTGTAGCCACGGACAGCCACAGTCCATGCAGCTAGCACACTTTCAACCTGCATCCAAAAAGCAAAATATTAATTCTGGGTCAGGAAAATTGAGGTTAGCAGCCATAAAATGACTCTGGTCCCTTGATCTTAAAGAGTTTATGAGAGCACAGGAGAGAAAAATGGAGAAGCAAAATCTTAGTCTATGCCAAAGAATTGTTAGTCTTAGACAGTCTAAAATGCTTCAGGAAAGCTGCTGAAGTTTGGGACCAATCTTACAAATTTGGAATATTTTACAGGACATAACTTCTATGAGCGCTCAGGCAGATGGAGTTTTTTCTCTCTCTCTCTTTCTGTCTCTCTCTAAACTCTGCCTGCCTGCCTGTGATGGGCCGATACTAGCTTCCAAAGGTACCAATATTTGTTTAAGATCTGCTTTGATTGATGTTTGTTAAGCTTGGAGATTCGGTTGTTCTGCTTGTTGTTGGCTAAATACTGTTTTTCTAGCATTGACCACATGGTGCTGACAATAGAATTGATTTTTAGCAAGCGCCATCTTAGTTCCATCAAAGTTCCAAAAACTCTTGGAGGTGGAGCCCATCTCCCAGGTAATGGGCATGCAAAATTCCTCAAATTCCTCGAGGCAGGGCAGGGACTTGGGAGACTCAAGCTCCTGGTAACCCTGCCCCCCCACAAACTCTGTAACTGTGGCCTTGCAATTCAAATGTACCTTGCAATTCAAATGCTGTAAGGTGAATGTGTCTTGCTGTGAGCCTGCTAAAGCTCCATCAGTTCTGCCACCATTATACCTTGCCACATGTTGGTGTGGAACATGGTTAAAGGCCCAAGCCTTCTAAACTCTGTTTAAAGTTGTCACCCTGCTAAAACCAGTAGGGCACCAGCCTACAAAAGCCAGAGTACTTAGAGTAAGCAACCAGGGAATACTGAGAGATTTCAAGTATCTTTAACCAGTCTGTGTAGAATTTTGCAGGCAACCCAGAAGGAGGTGTGACAATCGATCCAGGGGACTCTGAGATGCAACTACAGCCTCACCCAGATTCAACCCATCTCTCCTGCCTGCCTCCATCACACATGACTAATGAAGCCTGCTGATTCAGGTTGGAAGACACAGCCACTTTGGATCTGCTGAAGCTGAGACTTTTACATTGTCCTTACCCTTTGCCCTCTTGATTGTTAATTCATTTGCGTTCTCTTCCACCTGCCAGTAAGGTTAAAAGGTGATTTGATTTGATGGTACATAGATCTTATTCAGTCTGCTGTTCTCTAAGTGTTACATCAGAACTCTGACAAGTACTTGTTGGTCAATTCTCAACAAGTTACAGGTAAGCTCTACTCCTATTGTTCTCCTTGTTGCTTTAATTGGAAATAAAAAGGGCTTTTATGGCTAAGACTCCTGGGATTGCAGTTTGAAGCTAGCCTGGGTAGAAAGAAAAAGAAAAAAATCCCTCTAAAACTCCATCTCCCAACTAACCAGTAAAGAGCCAGACTGGAAGCTTGGCTCAAGAGAACCAGCCAAATGCCGAAAGTGGCACTGTGGCTCAAGTGGCAGAACACTAGCCTTGAGCAGAAGTGCTCAGAAACAGTGCCCAGGCCTTGAGTTCAAACCCTGTGAATGCCAGCTGGGACCAGCTATCCGAGCAATGAGCACCTAGACCTCCAGGATGAGGTCAATCCTGACAACAAGGAACCATGGAGAGGAGTAAGAGGAGATAAAGTCTCATCTTAAATGGAGTCAATTTAAACTTGCCCTTTCAAAATTAATTAGAGCCAGGAGATCAAGAGGAATAGTTGTTTACCCACCTAATGTCCATACCTGTCCATTTTCCATCTGGACTGAAACTTGCATTTTTGCCTTTGTTACTTGCTATTGTACATATATATATATTAGCCTCTGACTGGTTACTCCCAACCAGTCCACTATCCCTAAACATTTCCTTCCTGCCCCCAGTCCAGTTATAGCTCCTTCCTTGTAATGGGCCACAATTGGGTTTATGTTCCAAATGGAACTTTTCTGGCTTATGCCCAGGGAGTGTTCTCCCATGTTGTTCATGTTAACTGGTCCTGTGAACTTGTCAGCCTTTTGCCTGACCTTTTCAAAACTCACTTTTAACCGGATAACATCCCTCACCAAGGTCGCCACCTGGGAACTTGCAGTTCAAGGCCATCCTCTTACTACACTGCTGTGCCCAGCACAGATCTGGACCCTGAAGACCCCAGCCCCAGGGACTCCTTGATGTGCCCAAGCTGCGGGAGGTAGCCAGAGGAGACCATGACACCCATTGGCCCTGATAACCATTCTCCTGGAAATGCTGAGGACTTTTACCAACCAAACTGACGAATCAGGGACCCCTGACGACTTCACCCCTTTGCAGCAGAAAGTAGTTCCAGAACAAACAACCTCTGCCCAGACTCCAGCCTTCACCCCTTTGCAGCAGAAAGTAGTTCCAGAACAAACAACCTCTGCCCAGACTCCAGCCTGGTACCCCTCCTCTGTTGTTAATTAACAACAAATGGGGGAATGTTAGCATTTCCCTAGCCTCAGGTCCTCAGCTCCTCCCACTAGACCCCAGATCCACCCATACCTAATGAGCCACTCCTACTCACTACCTAACTACTTCCCTTTTACCCCCTGAGAGAGACGCTGCCACCTGGATAAGGTGCAGATGCCATGTAACTCCTTCTCCCATGGAAACTATGGCCCCACTAATAAACCTCCTTATGAACCTTCTTCTCCTGTCTGTGATTATCTCTGCATGGTCCTCTGGGATGGTCGATACCTATGCTTTCAGGAGACAGTACGTTCTATTGCCTCAGTAGAAAGGGAAAGGTGATAAGGACTCAGAAGAAACTATAAAATCAGCGAACATTAATACTGATATGGTCTGGTGCCCATGAAGAAAACACCAGGTAAGCAAGATGACATGCATCATATAAACATCTTACAAATTCCACGCCAACAATGCTTTCTTCTTTCCTCCATTTCCTGAGGTTTTCCACAAAAACTCTCTCTAGAGTCCTACCTCCGAAAATTTAAGCACCTTACTCCCACAAGGGAAATATAAGAAATTGCTTTCCTGTGTGTTATGCCTTATACCAAGTAGAGAAATCCCCCTGGATCTTCTGAACTTTTCAAGTCCCAGAGGTAGAAAACACTAAGAAATATAAAAAAAAGGTCAAGAACCTGAAAATGCCACTTGTAAATGGATGGTCTTATTGCATAGTCAGGATTCTAAGTTTGTGAACAATGCTTACATTACAGCTTAAGGGAGAACGAAGAGGGTAAGCTCCTTTGGGCATTTTAATTTTGAGCCAAGGGCAAAGTGATTTGTCTGGGGCTCATTCCAAGTGCCACACACTAAACATACAAGTCCCACGGACAACAAAGAAACTCAATAGAGTAAGAAATAATAGTGCTGCTTCGCTAACAATGAAGTGGACTAGGCTACTTAGTTCCAATTCAACATGAAGGTTAAGCAGGTTCTATAACCTGGGATATGTTCTTGATCACCTGGCTCTAAAGGATCTTTGCCACACAGCCAAATCAAAACTCGACAAAACAACCAAAACATCTGTCAAGCAGAAAGTAAAAAACTTTTGAGATCATTAGATGGAAGTATTCAAAAGCTTTAAAAATTATTAGGGAAGCTTTAGGTTCTTAGTAATCAGCAAAACCAGGTGAGCAAATTGGCCTTTGTCCTCTCCTCATTGCAAATCCAACCTGAACAATGCTTCTGGACAGAGTTCCTGTATACCTTTCTCCTTACACCCTCCCCCATTCTCAATATCTGATATTGAGAATATTTACAATGGAACTAATATTGGTCATCATCACAAATCAAGTTTATGCATGCAGATTTATTCTTGGTGTTGTACGCTTTATATACAACAATGTCTGCCCATCACTGTAGAATCATACAGAATGTTTTTTTTTTTATTTGAATTGATTTTCATTTTTTGTTTTTTTTTATAAGCCCATACAGAATGGTTTTATTGACAGAAGTTCTCTGTAGCTGTGACTATTTTTCTGTCCTTTCCTTCTTCATGCTGTGACAAAGATCTTTAACATCTTCATAATTTTGCCTTTCCAAAATCATTTACTTGGAATTATACATCTCGTTGCCTTTAGTTTTAAAATAAGACCTCAATTTGTTTGCTTTCATGTAGCCATCCCTTTTAGGCTATTAAGACAAAGCCATTGTCTCACCTACCCAGAGTAAACATTTTCTGCCATCTTTACTTTTTCTGGGCTTAAGCATTGTTTCAGTGAAACATCAAGAGTTCAGGTCAATTGACCTGTTATCCTACATTTAGATGAACTTATTTTTTTTTTCATACAGTATCTCAGATATAATTGCTTCAACTCTACACCTGTGTTTTTGATGACATGATCCCTTCTGAACAAAACAATACAAGAGGACCACTGGCCCTGCTTCCTCGTGGTGAGTGCTAGCACCCTAGGAAATGTGCATTGCAGAACTGCAGATGGGAGGCCAATGGTTTTGTCACAACTTCCTTCACAGCAGCAAAAATGCAATAGGTTTATTGAGCTCTCTGGCATGATTGCCTACTTGAAAAAAATTGCGCATAAACAATATATTAAAATATACATGATGTTTTATATAAATACATTGCCAGTGATATCTCACAAATGATTCCAAACAAACAACCCCCCAAAAAAGCTTAAAATCTAAAATGTTCCTCTAAAAATGGTGTAAACCAACTGAACAACCCATGGGGGGAGAGGGGGAGGGGGGAAATGAGGGAGGAGGTAACAGATTGTACAAGAAATGTACCTACTGCCTTACGTATGAAACTATAACCCCTCTGTACATCACTTCGACAATAAATGAGTAATTATTTTAAAAAATGAGAATTTATTTATCTGGCAAATTGACTTATACTAGATATTATCCTAATATAAAGAGCACAGGAGTGGACTGTTACAAAGCACACACATTCAACCTGAGGAAAAGCACGGTGTATTTGTGGCCTCAGAGCTATGTCTGTCATGGTATGCCTCATATCACTTGAAGTAGAGATATTCCAAACGTTAGGAAGAGGATTAATAGTAAAATAAAAATAAAATAAATCCACCCAAACAGCTATTATACAGTCATTAAGAATAAGTATTTATTCTTTAAATCACATGCACCTTGAGTTATAAGACTCTAAAGTCAGAAAAACTCAGTGTTCATATTAGCTTACCACATTACCTCCTTTCTAGTATATATGTATATATATGTATATATATATTGAAAATGGAACAAAATATTTTACTTTTTTTCCAATGTGATACTTAATGACAAATGGAAGTTAAAGTACACATACAGGGAAGTAAGGTACAACTCAGGGCAGTATGAGCTTAGAAAGTCTCCCAGAGATACAGAGTCACACTTTTATATGTTGGGTAGTAATTTGTGGTGGGTACAATAAAAAGGCCTGACAGGAAAATGGAAGGAGTTGGTGGGGTAACTCCAGATTAAGGAACTCTTTGCAACATTCAAAAAACTCACACTCCCATTTTCAAGATCAAGAAATACACCAATCCTGCCCAGAGGCTTTTCTATGTAGTGACGTGCCAAGGGGGATGTGGTAAAGACACTGTAATCAATGTCATCCTTCACACATAAGAGGAGAAATACTTCCTTGGAACCAAGTGCTATTGGCATATTCTGTATCTCACAATTCCTATAGATTCCCACTGCCCAGTCCAAAGAATCATCTACACTCACCTCCCAGTAATGCTGCCCAGAGCAGAACACTTGAGTTCCTGAAACAGCATAATGCCTGAGTCCATCCAAAGTCAAAAATGAACCTGCACAGGCATGATTAAACATCTGTACATGGCCAAGTAGTGTATCCACATTCTGTGCTTCATGATGAAAGAAAATCTCCTGTCGGTACTGGTTGACACACTCTATCAGTCCAGGGATGGAATGAGCACTGAGCCGTGGCTTCATAATCTTTAGCATAAAAGCTACCATGGACTCACACCTTGCCAGTATGTACTTGACACTCTCAAGGAGTTCAACATCTGGCTTTTGGTATGTTTCCACCAGTTCCAGATATAATTTTCTTAGGTGTTTCTTCTTCTGAAGCATTTGGGTTTTCTTTTCCTTAAGTTGCTGTAAAACCACAGTTGCTTCATTTATAAGTATCTCTGAATATTGTTTTCTTTCCTCTTGAAGACTCGGATGAAGCAACTCATAAATATAGCTGGTAACGAATCTGTGATAATTCACATATGAAATCCAATCACTGATCATTCTTTCCTCTTCACTTATATTTCTCTGGTTTTCTTGTATCCTTTCCCATACAGATCCCATTTGCTTCAAAATCTGTTCCCGGTGCTCCTCAGCAGCCCCTTCCGTGGGACAGTGCCCGTTGGCTTGGTGGGAGCAAAGCGTGTTCTTGGCCACTTCACGGGACCTCTTCTTTCTCTTCCTGTGTGTCTCAATCGCGTGTTCCTCTGAGCTCAGGAATTGTCTGAAGCTGGCTTTTCGAAAAATGGATACGAGGTGCTTCAGAATGACATCGGTGTTGAAGTTTTTCTGCTGGGAGGGTTCTCTGCAGAAAGGGCATCTGGCTGGAGTCTGGGCTTCTTCCCAGGTGAGGCAGAGACATGGCCGACAGAAACTGTGGCCACACTCTATGGTGACCGGATCTATGAAAGTGTTCATGCAGATGACACACATCAGTTCATTGTGGACTGCTTGGGCGAAGTTGGAATCCATCTCTCCAGATAATGAAAACTAAAACCTTTTCTTCAGCCGGGTGCCAGTGGCTCACACCTATAATCCTAGCTACTGAAGAGGCTGAGATCTGAAGAATGTGATTCAATGTCAGCCCAAGCAGGAAAGTCTGCAAGACTCTTATCTCCAGTTAACCAGCAGAAAACTGGAAGTGGTGCTGTGGCTCCTAGCGGTAGTACTAGCCTTGAGCCAAAAAGCTCAGAAACAGTGCCTTGAGTTCAAGCCCCACAATTGACAAGAAGTGAAATAAAGGTTCTGTGTCCACAAGGAACACAGGAGACTTACCAGCTGTTTCTAAGTCCTAAACTTCTCCACATCTGTTGAGGTGTGATGCTCCTCTGAAGAACTGTCTCAGAAGTTTGGCCCTATTTATACTCACAAAGGGTGGACTGAGTACTCTGGCAACCAATCAAATTCTGCTTGATTGATTTTTAGAAGGGCGTGTGACTAAGCTTTTACTTCCAGATCTTTGTAGATACTGGTTTTTGTTTAAGTCTGTCAACATCTACTTTACAAAAATGTCTAAATATGTTACAGTAATGTTATAGTTTACGTGTAAAATTAAATCATAATCTATTCATAATACTATATTCAGTTCTTCAGTTTACTCTCTGGTCTCCTTATGTACATTCTGTAATCAAGCAAATCACAAATTACAACCAACTCTTACATCTGTTAAATCTTGAGAACCATTGTCAAGTAAGTTTTGCATTGGAATAAAAACAGAATCATTATAATCAACCCCATAAAATAGTGCTTCAAAAAAATCTCTTTGGGGGAATTAGCACTTTGGCTCAAGTGGTAGAGTGCTAGCCTTGAGCACAAAGAGGCTCAGGAATAACATCTCGGCCCTGAGTTCAAGCCCTACAATAAAAATAAAAAAGTGCTAAACATATTGTTCCTGTTTGGGGCAAAGAATGCAGCTTTGTGGCAGAGTGTTTGCCTAGAATGCATGAGGCCCTGAGTCCAATTCCTTGTTACACATTGTAATATGGAAGTCAGATCTGGCCAGCCACATCATTGGCTGTTGAGGGGTATCAGATTGACTCCATCTCAGATTAAAGAGAGCAGAAGCTGACTCCATCTTCAATAAGATCTCCCCCACCCTAACCAGGAAGTTCCCCTTCGCTGTGATAAGATTGTGTAAACTGCTTGACCACCTGAGTAGTGGAATGTTCAAAGGTTAAACCTTTGACCTCCCATGAATAGGCATATCCGCCTGCATCATGTGAGCCCCACCAAATCCATGCACCATGTTAGCTAAAATGATAGGTTGGTTCAAACAGTTGCTATGAGGCAGATTGTAACCCCACTAGCCACCTGCGTGTGACCTGGCATGCTCTGTAAGTGCTGTAACTTCATTGGCCACCTGCTTGTGGCAGGCTTGACCATGTGGTGTTTGCCTTTATAACCTGACCCTGAGCCATAGCCCAGGGCATGCGTGGTCCCAGCTGCTGAGTTTGTGCTGTGTCCCTGGCTGGTCAGTGTACTTTTTACTTCCCCAATAAATCCATCTTTTTACTTGGGACTGTCTCTGAGTGGTGGACTCTTGGAGGGATGGGAGATCCCCCCCTCATACCCCATTACATTGCGGTCTCCTCCCTTGGGGGGATCCCATTACAACATAAACACAAAAAATAAAATTATTAAAAAACAAACAATATTTTTTTGGTTCACGCCTGCCTGTAATCCTAGATACTCAGGAGGCTGAGATCTGAGGATCAGGGTTCAAAGCCAGGCCAGGCAGAAAGTCTCTGTGATACTTTTTTTTTTTTTTTTTTTTTTTGGCCAGTCCTGGGGCTTGGACTCAAGGCCTGAGCACTGTCCCTGGCTTCTTTTTTGCTCAAGGCTAGCACTCTGCCACCTGAGCCACAGCGCCCCTTCTGGCCGTTTTCCATATATGTGGTGCTGGGGAATCGAACCCAGAGCTTCATGTGTAGGAGGCAAGCACTCTTGCCACTAGGCCATAGTCCCAGCCCTCTGTGATACTTATATCTCCAATAAACTACTCAGAAAAAGCCAGACGTGGCACTGTGACTCAAGTGGTAGAGTACTACCCTTGAGCACCAAGAGGCTCAGAGACAGTACGGGCCCTGATTTCAGCCCCAGGACTGACAAATAAATAAATAAGTGATTAAAATAAAAGTAGGGCTTAGTTGAGGTAGGTAAATCACCAACTAAAAGTCTGGGAGTAGGTACCTTTATTTGTCTATATTTTGTGATAGTCGGGGTTGAGATTCAAGGCCTGGGTGTGGTCCCTAAGCTTTTCATTTTTCATTCAAGGCTGGTGCTCTATCTCTTGAGCCACAGCTCTACTTCTAGTGCTTTGATGGTTAACTGGAGATAAGAATCTAACAGACTTTCCTGCAGCTGGCTTCAAATCATGATCCACAGATCTCAGCATGGATTACAGGCCATGATCCACTAGCATCTGGATTCTCTAGTTAATTTAACCTTGATGGAATCACTTAGATTTCCTGAGTCTCATTTGTCCCATCTGAAAAGTGGGGACTAAAAATGTAACTCTCTGAGCTGAATTGTGAGAATTAAATGAGAATGAAAGAAATGTGTATGAAGTGTTCACTCCATAATAATTTTAACTTTTATTGAGCATCCCCTATGATTATTAAATTAAGGTATACAAAATTATTTTAATTTAAAAATGGCCAATATTTACGAGCCTTTTATATTGAACATCAATAAAGTAAAATATTAAGGAACAAGAAAAAATACAAACTAGAATGTAAATTTCATCCAGAGGTAAATGGGAATATATATGTATATATATGCATATCAGTTGTTAATTCTAAAATAAGGGAATCATTCATGGATTTTTAGGTGAATTTAGATAATATTAGATCAAAAATCTCAAACCATACTCATTCATCCTCTAAATTTTGTATATAAACAAATAAAGCTACCTAATCCCACACTTTTAGTTGGTGATTTATCTACCTCAACTAAGCCCTACTTTTATTTTATTCACTTATTTATTTATTTGTCAGTCCTGGGGCTGAACTCAGGGCCTGAGTACTGTCTCTGAGCCTCTTGGTGCTCAAGGGTAGTATGCTACCACTTGAGTCACAGTGCCACATCTGGCTTTTTCTGAGTAGTTTATTGGAGATATAAGTATCAAAGAGACTTTCTGCCTGGCCTGGCTTTGAACCCTGATCCTCAGATCTCAGCCTCCTGAGTATCTAGGATTACAGGCAGGTGTGAACTAAAAAAATACTGTTTTTTAATAATTTTATTTTTTGTGTTTATGTTGTAATGGGATCCCCCAAGGAAGGAGACCGCAATGTAATGAGATACGAGGGGGGATCTCCCATCCCTCCAAGAGTCCACCACTCAGAGACAGTCCCAAGTAAAAAGATGGATTTATTGTGCGCATGCGCACACACACAATGGGACAAAGACAAATGACTACATTAGTCATTAACCTGTTTTGTTAACCTAGCTAGTTAACTAACCTAGTTATTTGACCTAGTCAGTTAATCTGGTGATTAGTCCATTCAGCTGCTATGAGTGGAATGTAGAAAGAAAAATAACCAACGACTAAAGCTGTAGCCAGAATTCTTTAGAATAAGTACCGAGAAGGGAAAGATCAGCTAATGGAGAGTACATAACTCTGTCCTGACCATAATCGATTTCTCACCTGTCAGAACCTGTGCATGGAAATCCATTGTTTCTTATATCGAAATAAACAAGTTATGTTTTTGTTTGTTTATAATCCTAGATGAGATTTTTAGATTTAGTTTGTATTCTGTCCCATAAAATTGTATGTTAATTTATAGAAGAAATAATTACAGACACAGAGTCAGAAAAATTTTCAACGTTATGATTACATCCAATCAACTCATACTAGGAACATACACAAATGAGAAGACGTGTTATAGTGTCCCAAAGAATGGCACAAAGGCTTCTTCCACGGCTTCTGTGCCCATTCATAGGCATCAATGGTTAAGACTTCTTCATGCTCAAGGGTGGCTTAGCTTTAGAGGAGGGCTCAGAGGGGATTAGACTCAGAGATCAGATGAGAGTGACTTTTTCCTGAATAAATGATTGCTGCAATCCTTAATATTTGTGCATCCTTTTTCCATGTGCTTTCCATTACACATTATATGTAGGTCTTTCTGCAGCATTTAATGGAACATTTTCAATCACAGGAAGACAGGGAGGGAGGGAGGAAGGGAGGGAGGGAAAGGGAAAGATAAAAAGAAGAAAAGGAGGAAAGAATGAGGGAGTGAAAGAAAGGAAGAAGGAGGGAGGCAGGGAAAGAGAAAGGTAGAAGGAAGAAAAACGAAAGGAAAGATAAAAGATCAGGGATGTTACAATAGAAAATTATATGAATTGGCTTATTAGAGAAAAATGAGATCCACAGAGCTATAGTTTATGTTTACTTTCCAACCTCATTAAAATAGACTTTTTATTTTATAAAATGATATTGTTTCTTTCCCTTCCTCTTCCTTAATAATGAAGACACATGACAGATTAGGGTCTTAAGTAGCTTCGAGAAAAGCACATCACCCACAAAGAGGCTACACTGAAGGCTTTCTGGTTCATCTTCCCTCCCTTGTTTTAGTATCCTCAGTGGATGAAAAATCAAATTTTGTAACTTAAGCTGCTGGTCTTAGCTGAATTTTAGAACAGTCAGCAAGGTTCTTATAACAAACAAAATGACCACAAATGATTGGAAGGTCATATGCATGCATGCGTGCGTGCATGTGTGCACGCATGCGTGCACACCGCCCCCCCACCCCATCTGCTGAGATGTCAACAAACGTGATGAAAATAAATAGTGTAGGGTCATTACCATTCACAAACTAATAATTCTGAGTATGGTGCAAAATCAATAATTGCTAAGAGAGCAGAGGTGGGAGGGACCCCTTTTGCTTAAGGAAATTAATTAATGAAAGGGTTAAGACTGATTGGTTAGAGAATCACCAGGAAAGGTCACTCCTCCAAGAGTCATTATGCTCCGAGTAAACAAGCATTAGCTTACCCTGCAAATTAAGTGGCAGGCCTGCTGGATCTGAATGCAAAGCATCTTCCGGACCCCTTGCCATCCTAACCTCATTTTCCTAACAGGATATACAAGCTGACATGTGTATTCTTGGGTGATCTGTGTGTGTGTTTGTGTGTGTATGTGAAAGAGAGAGAGAGCCACATATGCACACATGTGTGCATGTTTGTGTATCTCATCACTAATGTTTGCTTTAAACAATGCAATCAGCTCACAGACACCGCACCACTAGAAATCTCAATAGAGCACATACCCGCTTCAGATGCACTTAGATGCCTTTTGCTTCTTCCGTATTAGAATCTGAGTTCTGTAGTTCTGGTTTCTTTGGTAGAATGCTGACAGCCCCTACGAACCAGGAACCATTTATTTTTTTTTTCATTTATAAAGCTTCTAACAAATATCCAGGAAGCCTGGTATTCTAATGCTTTCTGACTCTTCCTCAAGCTACATCTAACCCAGGGCTCTTTTAAATCAAGGGTCACTTAGAGGGGGAAAAAAAAAAATCTAGCTTTCAGAAGTCAGAAAATCACAATAGATTGCAGTGGAGTTTTGTAGCCAGGGTTTTCTAAGATATAACTAGGACCAGCTGTGAGAGGTGATATGTTGTATGGGCCCCACAGACTATGATTCTGAAACAGCTGTATGTTGTGATGTAGAACCCCATAAAGTAGACATAAGCAGTATACATTTCTTTCCTAATTTTGAAAAGACTCCTACAAAGCCCTTTGCCTGCTTTTGCTCCCCTAGTACACACTTGGGGATCAATAATGTTTTAGAGGTGATAACCTTAGATCCATCCAGAAATAGTTTTGAGATTTTTATTCATTGATTCCTTTGTTCAATTAATTATTTTTAATTAGTATACATACTGTGCCAGGCACTCCACTAGGCTGGGGCAATATACAAAGAAACCTTGTCCTTCCATCAAGGCGTTTATAGTAAAAGCAGAACAAGAAAAGTGATGAGCTATATTCAATGGGATAGATGTAAAAGCAGCTGCAAGAGCAGAGTCTTAGAACTCACTGAGTATCTCATGGAAGGGGGTAGGGCAAATACTTGGTAATAAGGGCAGAAAACTGTTTCACCATGCTGAGTTCCAATGTAAAGTTCTTCCTCTGAAAGTTGGCAGTCTCCCCAAGTGCACAAATACAGATGTTTGCTTGTTTCTAGCCCCCAAACCGGAGAGCCACCAGCTCAGAGGCTTCATCAGAGGACAGCTTCCTGCAGTTTTCATGGATGGTGCCTTATGAATAATGGAAACTTTCAAGAATGAGTTTGGTTGAAGAATCGGGAGAAGTCCTTCCTGTGTGGCTGTGTGTGTCAGCACTCTGCCCTGGTAAATTATCTGCAGACAGCACAGTCTATCAAAATGAGCACGTCGCTGTTCATTTTTCCCTACCTGCCATAGTTTATTAACTACCATCCATTACTTTTAGTATATTTCTAGAATCAAAGGTAAGAGCAAAAAGGGAAACAAAAGGGTGAGAGGAGATCAATGTACTGGTCCTGTGAGCCAGTAAGACAGGGAAGAAAAGGGGGGAGGTCTGATGGAAAAATTTAAAAGGCAGATTCTTCCAGAACAACAAGAATATTCATAGGATTGCTTACCTAGTGGAGGATTGGAAACGCACAGGGCTTGGAAGCATTGATAGTCAGATACTGGGAGTGTTCTCAAGGAGAAATAATGATTCAATCAGATGAGCAGGACATTTGACATCCTATTCATACAGCAGTGATTTTTGTGTGTTTTCATCACCAGTATCCTCACAGGTAAAAGTATACTGTGTGATTAACCTTCTCTACAGGTAAATTATTACTTTTGAAAACTGTATTGTGTTGTTTGAAATATCCAGAGATACTCTGACATTTTTGTTTTGTTTTTAAATTTATTTTTTATTAGAGTAGAAATCTTTGCCTTGAGTAAAAGCAACATTTGCCCCTGACACTATTCATTTGGCCTCCTAAGCCCCACCTCCATGAAGCACCTCACAAAACAGCTGTCACCCAGGTTATTGCTAGAATCTTGACTTGCTATTTAACTTTGTCACAGGTGACAAAGCGAAGGGTTTTGTGGTTTGTTTTAGAATGATGGTAATCTTTTCCCCAATGCCCACCAAGTGTGAATGTGTGTCTTCAGTCCAGCATATGCTTGCTTCTTAGGGGAAAAAAAAATGACACCTCAGTGGAACTCAGGAATTAAAGAAGAATGAAAATATTCACCCTCTAAGAAAAACAAAACAACATAATTCTGGGAAATCCAGACACATTTTGGCTCTGAGGACACCCTTGACAAACACACCAAATGAGCCTGTCTGTTATGGTCTCCGTAGACTTAGAAGTCCCTTCAAGGTGAGCATTTCCCTCCTACCCACAGTAATTTTTAGTAGGTTTGTGACAACTCAGTTGCGAACAAAGCAGGCATATAGGGAGTAGGCTCCGATTTAACCACCATTCAGGTACTGATGCCTCCTTTCATAATATTTTACAGTGGTCATCAGTAGTTATGATTCTGAAACCAGTTTGAGACCCAAGCCTCTGAAATTCAAAGCATAACAATGGGTTTTGCTGACATGAATTTCACTCATCCTGAATTTCACTATTCCTGATATTCATGTTTGTTAAACACTACAAAGGGATCTGAGTTTTGGAGTTATGTATATAGCAGAATTGTGTTTCAGGACAAGGTGCAAAAGAGATTACACACAGTGAGAGTGTTACATTTGTATCCTTCTTAATGCAGAAAACTTTACTCATGAAAAGGGGCAAGATAGGAAAACATATTCACTGTGGCTTGGATGTCCAAACAGAAATAATCAGCCACATTAGTGAGGAACCCAGACAGGTAAATCCCGAGTTAAGCAAGAGGCCAACATTCACTGGTTCTATGTGTTTTCTGCATATTAAATTTACTGTGGTTGTAGTGTCATGGGCTCAATCTCAGAGATTTTGATTCAATTAATTCTTAGGCAGAGCTACATATAAAGCATTTTAAAGAAATCTCCAGAAGACTCTACTGTGCCACGAAGTATGAAATATACTTAGCATATTCCCAGGCATATGATCAGTAAATATGACATAAAATAAAATCAATGATTTATTAAGGCATTGGCTCATGAGATAGTTATCCACTCTGTTGCAGGCACTGTTCTTTAATGCCACAAGCAAAAAGTTGCAAATTATTAAGTCTCAAGGAGAACAATATCCAGTGAAATACAAGAATACCTAAAGAGACAGTTATCTCCAGGTGTCCCTATAATTGTTATTGCAGAAGAAACCATAAATAACATGCTTTTCTTGCTCTAACTCCTGACAACCAACATCTCTGGAGCTTTTTACAATTTAGAGCAAACAGGGAATTTTCAATCTACCAGGTTTTTTACAGCAACTTTAACTTAGGGAAGAATTTTTGGGATACTCATTTATAAATGACGAAATTGGGGCTCCAGTGATAGTAATTAGTATTTTCTCTCTTTGCATTTACAATTAGAGGACCTGACTTTCAATTGCATTTATAGCTCATCTAACATGTAATGTTTGAGGAAATTTCTTAAAACATTCTATGCTGCAGTCTGATTGGTGCAATTACTATTATTACCCCTAATATGGGGTATGGAATTAATAAGATAAGACAACTTGGACAAGGTAGCTGTGCTCTCTACTGATTAAACTTTGGTTATGGGCTCTCTATTCTACCAGCTATGACTTCCCAGACTTCTCATTTAAAAAGCAACACTGAGGACTTCTGCCCCTGTCTAGCTTTAAGTAAGTATGAATGAGTTAAGAAGGACATCTTTAAGGAAAAATATTCAAAATTTCTGTCATCAACATTGCACAATGATGAAGGCATCCACTGGAGGAATAATAATTAGAAATTTAAAATCTTAAGAGAAATATCAGTTTGTCAAATAAAAAAGTTTCCTCTATACTCAAGAGTAGATAGAATAAGTAATGTTCTCAAGACTGCACAATTACTGTATTGCTAAGATCAGACAACATGTTCATACCTGTCTCATTATTCACAGGACATCCTATTCACTCTTCAAAAGACAAAGCAGTGACCTCTCCAGCAACAATATTGCTCTGATCATATTTACAAAAACTTAAGGAAAAGTCAAGTAAGGCTACTATTTCCATACCCATAGTGAATTTCTAACATTTTGGGGAAAAAACAAAACAAAAAAACAGTCCTCTGAAATAAAAGAATTAACAAAAAGTACTAGAAGCCTGCAAATTCATTTCTGAGTAGAATAACTGGAAGTTATCATTCTTTTTTTGCCCTTTAAAAAGCCTCCAAGTTAAGCTTTTCATTAGGGTGCAAAAAGCTAACTATCCTTAAGTACTAGTAGATTGCTTGCGGAGAATCATGCTTCCCATCTTCTCCAATTTCTGGCTTGGCCTTGAGCCAACAAGATGCTTTGTTATTGGCACACAGCCATTGAACAGAGCTTGTGCTTTCTGTTTCCACATTGGTTATGACCTGTTTCTTATCCAACGGAGTGGCATGATTTCCTTAGGCAAAACTGGGAGGCCTTCAGTTCAAACACCACTACTGCCAACAACAACTAGAATAAATTATCTGCCAAAAGGATACGTCATAAGATTCAGCAAAAGAGGAGGATATATAAAGCACCATAGTAAGTCAATATAGAAAGGAAAAAAGGAAGAGAAATCATAAAATAAGCAGAGTCAAGAACAAAGGCTAACAGAAATCACTGCATGATTTAAGTATTTTATACACAAAGTGTCACATTATATGAATGCTCACTTTATTGGGAGTTGTCCTCTTTACAGTCACTTTTGCTTCCTTCCCTTTGCTGGGCATTCTAAATTATAAAGAGATTAAGATGCTTACTGCTAAATAACCTTTCTTTGGGGGCAGCAGAAGTTAAATTAATCCATTTAAGCAAGTACAAGCATCCATCACACCCCTTTCTTTAAATATTGAGTTACAATGTCCATAGATGAGTAATTCAGTCTGTGAATAGAAGATAATTTTTTGACCAGACAGGAATATTCAAGGTCCCAGTCACAGAGATCCTTAGCACAAAACCATTAGATTACAGAGCCACTTCTAAACTAATGCTAACGCCCTTCCTCATAATTTTATACTCACTACAACAGAAAACTGAGGTGAAATAAAGTAAATACAAATGTTTGGATTTCATTACATAATCTCTGAGCAGACTTTTTCCCTACCTCACTGCATACTATAATGGATTGGCACTAAAAGAGAAGGCATACAACATTCTAGTCGTGGAAAAAAGACTAAATTTCATGAGATCTTACTATTCATTTGGAATTTCACACATATTTTCCATGAGAATAAACCTGAGATATAGTTATGTGACTACAGGTCTCATGAACAACAGGAAGCTGGAAACATAGCTTTGGTTCAGGGATTTCCTTTGATTTCCCCGTAGATCAGATATAGACCCTGTGATGAGAGAGTTTAGACATAGCTCCAGAGGAAAGCTGCATCTTCATTCCCTTAAGAAAAAGCAACAAGAGCCAAGGTAATTTCTTGAATATAATGTAAGACTCAACTCTAAAAGCATCCTGGGGAAAAAAACTAAAAGTGTAAACTTCTCACACATGATTTATTCTTCACAAACAAAATCAATACCAGTTCATTGTGACCACATATTTATGATATGTTTGTGCCCTGGTTAAATAAGACAGAAACACTTTCTAATCTTAGATGAGTAAATGCATGTTCTTTCCAACATGAAAGGCTGAAGAATTAGCAGACCTGTTCACCAGATGAGGAAAATGAGGCTCATAAGTGGCAACATAGGGCAGATTTAGTTTCTATATTTTCTTCATTAAGCATAAAGAACATAACAGAAAGCACAGAGACGAAGAACCAAACACTCTACCTTCATTACTTTCTCTATTCTACTAAAACTTATTCCAGAGGCTTAACTTACCAGCTTTATGACTTTACTGTTAGCGCTTTTGGTTTTGCTTTTCTTTTTTTCCCTTGTTGATAGTAGTTTTTACATTAATATTTTTATTAGCATAGTTTAGTTGCACAAGAAGGATTTTGTTTTGACACTGCCACTCATGTGTACAATGTACTCAGTACTTTGATCATATTCATCCTCTCTGAACCCCTTATTTTCCACTTCCTCTCGTGTTGATGGCTGTTCCCCAAAAGAGCCTGATGTCCCTTCCTGTACTTCATTTTTTTAGGGGAGGAGTGAAAACAAACTTAGTAAACACACCTTGAAAGTTTGCCCTCATAGAGAAAGGGTGAGAAGAAAACTGGTCCCAATTTTCAAATCCTGCAGTTAGGTAGAGAAGGGAATAGAGAATCTGAATAGATCAGTCTGAAACAGAAGACCTCATGTCACCATGCTGGTGAGGTCAGCGAAACTCATCAGGATGTTCACAGAGGCAGCTGCCTTCATAAGTTGACCCAGGGGCTGCCTTCACTGACCCTGTCCTAGCCCCCCCACCCCATGCTTCCTGGTGATGGAGGGAGAATCCATCAAGTTGATTTGACATCCCAGTAAATCAGTAAGCAGGAACCACTTTGAGTAAGAGACTTCTATTTCTGAAGATACAACATACCACAGATGAACAAAGAGATGGATATAGGCAGAGTTCCCCCTCCCCCCCCACACACACCCCATCTTAGCACCACCACATTAGCCTGTGGTCTCTGAAGAGCTGTCCCCAAAGGGACACTCTAAGTTCAGACCTCTGTCACAAGAACAGCAGTCACCAGCCGTGCTTTGTGCCAGCAAAACTGATTGACAAGATTACAATAGGCCAGGCCCCACGGCTGCCTGCCAGAAAGTATGATGTCCATGCTGTTGCATTAATGTGTTAGGTTATGAAGAGACAGGTAGCTGAATTGCTTTTTTTTTCAACTCTAAAGAGGAAATGTCTCATGCAATGTAGAAGGAAGAGGGTAATTTAAATGTTGCAACTCCTTTGAGAGGAAAAGTGATAGATTCTTAAGCTTGGCAGGATCACAGTCCTTCTCCGTATGCCTCCATATGCCCAACCTGGCCTGGGCATAAATATGAGACCCTATGTGAGAAAAAAAAGTCTAAAGGTATGGATCAAGTGGTAGAGCACCTTTGGAGTAAAGGCAAGACCCTGGGTTCTAAACCTAGTACCAAAGAAAAAGGATAGATTTCCAAGCGAGAGAAGAGCTGTAACAAACCGAAACCACAGTGAACACCAATCAAATTCTAAAGGTCTCCAGACCAAATTTTCTTCAATGAAAACTTGTCTTCTTGTATCTGTGAATGTAGCTAGAACAAGTGTGCCGCTATTTCAAAAGGTATAGGCTTGCTAGAAGGCAATGGGTACAAATTTCCCAGTTAATTTGGTGGGTGGTTAGGGGTGGAGAAGACATATTTTTGTTGCTTCATATTACTTCCTGCCAAGTCAGAGTTAAGGCTGAGCTCACATTGCTCTGATCCTATGTTTCCATTTGAAAGATGTGAAGAAGCAGGACATTTAAAGATAAATTCCTTTCAAAAAGCTCTTTTCGTTCTTAGTCCTGAGGAATGCTGGAAGAAATAAATATACATTTTTCAAAGGGAAAAAAAAATCTTTGTGCCTTTCCTAAATTGATTGCATCTCCTGCTTCTGCAAGCTAAGGAGTCATAATCCGCTGCAATCACAGATTGTTTGAAGCCAATAAACCAAAGGTGACGACCTTGCTAATACATCCCAGCAGGAGAAAGAAATAAAGCCGTGCTGCAGAATAACTCTTCAGCACACCATTTCCCTTTGGAAAGAGAACAGAGTTGAAAGTGCCCTGGCTTGATTTACGAGTTGAACAGTATTCCAGAAACTTCACCTGAAATAAGAAAAAGGTTTTTCGAAAGTTCTCTAGCAGTGCTGCTTTTATTCCACTTGTCCTGCAATATACAGGGCAAAACCCCTCTACCCATCTTCACCGCCACACATGGCTCCCCTTGGCCTTTGCTTACAGTTGAGCCAGGGTCTTGAATGTGGATAAATATCCCCCTTCCTATTATTCATTCTTGGGTGACAGCACAATGTGCAGTAGTTGGATTAGGAATCGATGGCCTAGACATTACACGTGTATTTGAACAACTCCCTAGAGTTAACTGACAGAAAGGAAATGGATAGGAATAAACTCACCCAGTTTTACCATTAGGTTAGCTCATAGCACTCAAGGAAGCATCATTGTAGACATGAGGCACAACAGTGTCAATCTACAAGTGCAATTAAATGAATGCTTGTCACCTCCTACGTGTGCAGTGACAATTAATTAGAGCCAGACCTGACATTTGAATAAGCCACCTTCAGATAACCATTGAGTGTATGCATTATGCAGTACAGGATTAATTTTACATCAGTTAATTAAAACACACAGGTGACAAAAATTTGGATCTTTAAAATCTCCCAATAAATTTACCCTGGTCGTGATTACCTACTATGGGCAGGAATTGTGCATGGGCTGGGAGTAAAATAATGAATAAAATAGTATGCAACCTTCAAAATGCTCTCTTGTCAAGCTTATAAATGTACATAAAATAGAGCATTCAAGAAGAAAAAGACTATTTGCAATGGAAAGATTTAGCATCCGAGCAGTAATTCTTCCTGTATGAGGAAGGAAGTGGTGAGAGAAGGGGTCCAAAAAGAAATGATCCTCGTGGGATTCAAAGGCTGACCTCAGGAGCTAGCCTGCTTAGAATCAGGTCTATTATCTATTGCTTGCTATCTTTATGAGCCCAGGCAGGGAATTTCCCTGTGTCTCAATCTCTCTTTCTATATAAAGGTTATAACCCAAGTACTAATCCCACAGATATTTTGAGGATAAGTTTAGTTATCACATATATCAGATATATAAGAGGGCTTGGCATATAGTAAACAGTCAGTATACATGGCTATCATTATTTCTTAGACCAATCAAATAGAAGGAAAAAGACCTATCAAGCTAGGCCCCAGAAGTTCATACCCTAAGGCTGGCGATGATCTGTTTCCCATTGTTTACTCTGTGTGTGTTATGTCATGCTAACAAGTGTCACCATTCTTCCTTGGTGTAAGCCTGTGTACTGAGATGAAGAGATGAAGCAAGGAGATTTGACAAAAGCTCCCCATGGTCTTAGTGCAAGAAGTGAACAGTGCCTGGGATCCATATCACATGGTCAAAGCCAGAGAACAACACGTGGGCCACTTCCATGGAACGGCCTTCCAAGACAGCATCTTAATTGGGCAGAACCTATAAGTCCTTCCCCATAGATGAAACATATGACATTTTCCCTAAACTGACAATAAAATAAGGAAAGTCTTCATTGTCAAGAAATGTGGACACTTGATAACAGAAGAGCAATACAAGCCAAAAAGGCAAAATCAATTGAGACTTCAGAAGGTGAAATAGTGAAAAAAAAATTTTTTTTTACATTTAAAAGGAGTAAATTTGATTGGCTTAGGCTCTGGAGTATGCTGAGGAGACAACAAAGGTGATCAGAAAGGAAACAAGCTGCTTCTAGATGACCTCTTGCAATACTGCCATGGTGACTAGAGCTGTTAACAGACAAACCTTAGGTCTTGGAGGAAGGGCTTCCTTGAGAAAAGCCACCCTAATAAAATGGGGAAGTTTGCTTAGTGTTCCCCAAAGACACAGAGGTGGACTGCCACTCATATCTCAGGAAAGTGAGATTCCTGAAACCAGAGACAAGGTTTACTCAAAGCCAAAACAGTGCCTAAGGAAATATAATCCAGAAAGGTGTGAACATTTTAGAATAAAAACAAAGAACAGAACTTATCCTGGATTGACTGTGTCTAAGGGAAATAGTCATGGCAGGTGGAATTAGCAGAAAAAATCAAAACCTTTCATTCAAGTTATTACCAAGCAATCTGCTCAGCTCTGTGGAAGAATCTTGCTAGCGCAGGGGCTGGGCTACCTCCTGCAGGCCTTGCGGACATAGGTACGACTGTCATTGGGTTTTTGGTAGTAGGAAGAATTCTCACACAGGGAAATTATCGCACACATCATTTTTAGGGTGTGTTTCCTCTTTTCCAGCAGCCTTGTGTTCGTTGCTAAGTGAGACCTGGATTATAGCAGTAAACAACCTTCTTAACAAGGGAACTAATAATTTGACCCAAATTACCTTTTGTCCCTTTGCCTCAAGTGAGGTAGGAAGAGAAAAGAGGCTTTTGGTCTATGGGAATCACCCATCTGTGGGAAGGAAAGGACCAAGTTGGGGATTTGAGCTCCACAGGCTTCAACTCATCTTCCTTCAGCCAAAGCCTTGGGCATAATACCACAGTCTTGCTTCTTGCATTATCTAGAAACTTCTCTTGGGAATCACCAAGTGCCTCCGGGAAAATAGTCCACAAGGCTGGCTGGCTTCCGGCTAGAGGGGAGAATTTGTTAAAAAATAACAAAACAAGATTGTGCTACTACAAGTGCTCCATTTTGGAGATACAGTGAGAAACCTGTCTGTGTCTTCTGTGCATCTGAAAAATGAATACTGCACTTGATAAGTGGGCCTCAGCAGCAAGCCTCTCAGACAGAGGTGCTGTGGCCGAGTGCCCCTTTAGGAGAGGGAGTGGTCACATCATCTAAACTGAGCTTCCTTGCTGCTAAGCCTCTCAGTGCAGAGCACTGATTACCCTGTACTCTATGGGAGTGGAGGG
Organism: Perognathus longimembris pacificus; assembly: GCF_023159225.1. Classification (NCBI taxonomy): domain Eukaryota; kingdom Metazoa; phylum Chordata; class Mammalia; order Rodentia; family Heteromyidae; genus Perognathus; species Perognathus longimembris. Next base: position 17,591,433 of record NC_063162.1, on the reverse strand, counting down.
GGGGGATGAATATATTTCTTGGTACAGATATTCTATTTAGATTTTGACATTTTATTTATCTCAACCTTTAAGCTTATCTCACTTCAATGGTAAAGCCATGCAGTGCTTCACAAATCTCCGAGCTAAGTCCACTCTTAGATGGAGTTGGTTCGGAGATGCAATTAATTGTTCTGTGTCAGACCAACCCTTTGCTCTCAGTTTGACTCCTCGAGTGAACAACAACACAACACAAAACAAAATCAACAGCTTGCTCCAGGATTAAAGTGTAATCGATGACAAGACCAACAGGGAGCAAAAGCTCATTAATTTGGTACAGTACATCTTGTCACACCTGAGTGTGGATCCACAGGGGGTTAGACATCTAGGATGTCAGTACACAGGCAACTGCTCATTGGCTTCTTGACTCTTACTCTAATGCCCCAAGGGTGTTTGCTACTTCCTGACTTTTGACTAGTCAGCTGATAAAGCTTTGAAGGAGGAGGGCTTAGTGGAACAGTGACTGTGTTTAATTTTTGAACATGAAGCCATTTTCATGCTGTCTATTATTGTTGTTGTTGTTATTATTATTAGTGTTATTTTGGTGTATGTGCTGGTGCTTGGGCTTGGACTTAGGGCCCCATACTCTGGGCTGGCATTTGCCACTCAAGGTTTGTGAGCTACCATTGCCACGGCTTTACTTCCAGCTGGTTAACTGAAGGTAAGAGTCTCATGGCCTTTCCTCCCTGGGCTTCCTTCGAAGTGTGATTTTCAGCTCTCAGCCTCCTGAGTAGCTAGGATTAAAGCTGTGAGGTACCACACCTGGCTGCCCAGGAAGAATAGAAAAAACACTGATTAGGGTACCACAGCAATTCGAAAAGCCCATTAATTTTATACATATATAGCATTACACACTGGACTATTTTATTATTTCGGCATAGAAATATCCACCACAAGGTTGCTCTGGTAAACAGTAAACAATAAAGGTATAATGCTTACAAACTAACAAATCTGTAAGTCTGTGGACCATACTTATTAATTCTATGACCTTAGGCAAGTCCTTGACACTGAGTACCATGACTGACACTATGTGAATGCTTAAGGTTTATTATCATCATTATTATTATTGTCAGCATTACGATTGTCAGCATCATTATTAATAGCGTTAAACCAACAAAGTGGTGGGTTAAAAACTTAAAGCCTGATAGAGAAAAGATACATATAAGCTTAGACAAAAAGCAACGTGTGGTTCATATTTATATTGCAACACTCATGTTTGTATGACAGTTTGTCTATTTACGTTAGATTATCTTTACGAATGTCGCAGTTCTGGGTGACTACTTCAGTGACTTTTTCAGTAAAATCTACCTGGACTGTCCACAAAGCATTGTCCCAGTCAGGAGTTAATCGATATATCTTTGTTACATACATGAATGAAAAAGAAATATATTGATGACTGCAAGGTGGAAACAAACAAGTTGCTCTATTCACTGGTGCATTCTAAAGGGAAAAATGTAGAGCGCATCGTTTATGTGATAGGTCTTCCCTCAGACCAATGGGTGTCTTGATAATGCCTGAAACTTGCCCTGGAGTCATAGTTTCTTTATAGACTTTATTTATATATTTATTCTTTACAGACTTTATTTGCATAGGTGAGTTTTTCTGAATAAAATACTAAGAGATGGTGTAGAGGAAAGTGAGCACACATCTGACAGTGTAGATTCCCTCAGGCAGAGATTAAGAAGACAAAGAAAAACCAACCAGGAGGCTTTCTCCTCCTGATCCCACCTTCTCCTTCCCCCTATCCATGACTTTTTGAAGGGGTTGGGGGTCATACACTGAGTGAATCTGCTCAGACACCAAAGCCTGTGTAAAGTATTATAAATATTTTCTTTCACATTTCAAACATGACTTTTTCCAAAAAGAGTGTTCCTTCCTAAGTATCAAGACTATCAGTTATTAGTACTATAGAGCATCTACAAATTATTACTTCCAATATAGGATATATTTGTATATTATAAAAATGTACTAAATATTTATAGGTTATACAAAGTGTACATTTCTAATATGGTTTTGTACAGATATTTGAACACACATGCAAGAGAGAAAGAGGGTGAAGAGATGTAAAAGCGTGCATATAGAAAATATAGAACACCTACCCTCGTTCCAATACACATATATACAATATCCAGGGTACTAAAATCAGTTACAGTGATACCAGGGGTAAAGCCACAGGAAGGAAATACAAAAAAAAAAAAAAAAGAAAAAGAAAAAAGGGCACGGTTTAATACCAAAATTGAGAGACAGGATAAAAAGGTAAACCAATGCAACAGCAATACTTACAAAACTATATGCTGTAAACCAATTGTACAACTCTTTGGGGGAGAGGGGAATGGGAAGGAGGAGGAGGCAAAGGAAAAATGAGGGAGGAGGTAACAAGTTGGATAAGAAATGTACTCACTAGCTTACATATGAAACTGTAACCCCTTTGAACTTTACTTTGACAATAAAGAAAAAAAATGGAAAAGAGAAAATCTAGAACACCATTCTTGTCACATATTGCCAAGAATCAGCCCTCTAAAAGCTGATAGCAACAGAAAACTCCTCAGAAGTCCAATATTTTGTTTTATCCATTTGCTTCTAAAAATTGCTCTGGTTTTCTCATTCTTGATTGGCTCTCCTCATTGGCCTGTGTCAAGTAAACAATACCTGAATCTTTCACTGCCTAACTGCACTTTGGTCCTGGTACTTACAAGTTACTTTGACTCTAAAAGACTTACACCTGTTCATCCGAAGCAGTATTTCATGCACAATCCACGTTTGTGAAGCAAAACAGCATGGATCCCAGAGATATGTGTTCACCTCACACACATACTTACCACATGAATGCACCTGCATACATCTAGTCAGGCACAGGTCCATGCGCAGTTAGAAATGTTACGGGGTTCAAGGGAGGAGATTCCACGTCCCTCCAAGAGACCACCACGCAGAGACAGTCTCAGGCAAAAAGATGGATTTATTGGGGAAGTAAAAAGTAAACTGACCTTCCAGGGACACAGTGCAGACTCAGGAGTTAACACTGTATGATCCTGGCAGGAAGCCTGAATTCTTCAGCCCCAGAGGTTGTGTTGATCCCTTCTACAGAGGGACCTCTACTCTCCTTCTACATCAGCGAGATCCAGGGGGAACCCAAAATGCACAGCATAATTGAATGTACAGCGTAGCGTCCACACAAGAACCTACATTCTCCTTCTCCATCAGTGAGAGCCAGGGGGACCCAAAATGCATAAGCATAATTGAATGTACAGTGTAGCACAAAGATCTGACAGACTAAATAAAGAATGCAATTCTTTGGACTGCCTTGAAAAGAAAGCTCAGGGAAACAGAATGAATAAAGGAAGCATGGGTGCATAGAACCAGCAGCCTTCTCACTGGGATATGCAGGAGAGAGAGAGAGAGAGAGAGAGAGAGAGAGAGAGAGAGAGAGAGAGAGAGAGAGAGAGAGAGAGAGAGAGAGAGAGAGAGGTGGGGGCGGGGAGAGGGAGAGGGAGAAGGAAAGGAGAGAGAGTGCAATAGCAGACACCATGCTTAAATAACATCGTAATTATTGGCTCAATTTATCTACATACCTCCAAAGCGAGCTCTCTGTGATGCTCCCCAGGTTATAATCATAGAGCTTTGTCAAAATGAGAATCACCTGAAGGCAAAAGAAGAAATCATGGTTAGTCTCAAACAATTACAGTCTCTTAGAACTGAAATGGCCCAGGGGAGGGCTTTAGGATTCCTTTAATGGGTGCTTAACATAATTGAATGAATTGTTATAGCCTTAGCTGCAGTAACTAGGGATGGGCTGTAAACCTTAGGCCAGATGTCTGCCACACCTACCTCTTGCTCTCCATGCCACAATTTATCATCCACGCCCCTAATTCCTTGCCCTGCGTGGTGCAACATTTAGGGGAGGCTAGCAAGAGTTGTCAAGTATGTACCCCACGAAGAACCCAAAGAACTGAGAGTTAAGGAATGTCACTGGTACAGTTGCCAGCCTCCATAGTCGGCCACACAGATCAACTTCTTAGCTTCTCTGAATCTCAATATCTCCATCAATGAAAGGAGACACAGGACAATGCTAACTCCCAGAATGGGTGACATGAGGAGTACAATTAGAGTAATGCATTCTAACGCCACATAAATTAGCATGGAGATCAATGCCAGTTTCTTTCCACACTCCTTCTTCGTGACCTCAGCTTTCAATAATTCTTCCTTCTTTGTGAGCTCAGCTTTCAATAATTCTGTGGACATCTCAATTTCTAGGAAGCCACTATGCAATACAAGAAGGGCTAAGCCACAGTTAAAAAGGAGAGAAATCTCAGTTACATGAGGTCCCAGCTTGTAGAATTGAGAGTGGGAAAGTCTCCATAAGGAAAAAAAAAAAAAAAAAACACCCTACAAAAGTTAACATTTAGGAACAAATAGTTGTAGGGAACTTATGAGATGGAAGGACTCCCAGACTTAAGATTCCATAGCCCCAAAGCCCCATCTGATTTTTCACTTATCACTATGGTTAGCCTCTTTCAGAGGAAATCATAAACTAGCTATGCCTTCAAAAATCAGAACACAATGAGCCAGGATTTTCCCTACTGCCAGAAAAGAACACAAAGAAATACTGGGAGGTCTGTGAAAATAGAAAGTGCTATTGTGTGAGTCATTGCTGGAGTGTGGAAACACCCATTCTCAGTGCTATCTAATGCTGGAAACCAGATACATCTTGTTTCTTGGTGTATACAAGCCCTGGGATACTTGAAAACACTCAACAGGGCAGCCTGCTTCTCGCCACCTGTTTCTAAACACCTGCTCCTATTTGTAAGGAAAGAACACATTAGGATTCTAGATCTTTTCAGTGTCTTGTTGCTGTTCCAGTGTTTTTTGTGTGGTATTCACAGTCTAGAAATTTTGGCCCAATCTGGACCTGTAATCATAGCTACTCAGGATGCTGAGATCCAAGAATCATAGTTCAAAGCCAGCCCAGCCAGAAATGTCTGTGAGACTTCCTTCCTTCCTTCTTTCCTTCCTTCCTTTCTTTTCTTTCTTTCTCTTTTTCTCTCTTTTTTTCGTGTGTGTGTGTGTGTGTGTGTGTGTGTGTGTGTGTGTGTGTGTGTGAGTTTTGAAGCTTGAACTCAGGTCTTTGGTTCTGTCCCTTGAGCCTCTCTGGGCTCAAGGTTAGAGCTCTACCACTTTGAGCCACAGTGCTACTTCTGGCTGTTTCTGAGTAGTTTGTTGGAGATAAGAGTCCCACAGACTTTCCTGTCAGGGCTGGCTTGGAATCATTCTGAGTAGCTAGGATTAGAGGCATGAGCTACCAGCTTGAGACTTTTATTTCCAATTAACCACCAGAATATTGGAAGTGGTGCTGTGGCTCAAAGTGGTATAGTGTTAGCCTTGAGCAAAAGAGCTCAGAGACAATGCCCAAGCCTCAAGTTCAAACTCCACAACTGACACCCAATAAATACATGAATAAATAAATGAAAATTAAAAAAAAAATCATCCCAGCTCTGCTGTTTCAAACTCAACACACACACACACACACACACACACACACACACACACACACGAAACAAACAAAAAAAACATTGTCATTGATTTTCTGTGAAGACAAAGAGATGGGTTCCAGCTGCAATGAGCACAGGACATGGTAACACTGAATTCCAAGGCAGTGTGCTGCCCAGTTGTGCTGATTTCCTCCGCGTGAGCATTTACTCACACAGAGATGGATTTACTGAAGCTACAAATGCAGAGCAGAATTTCTTCGCACTTTCTACAACAAGCAATGGCTTTGCCATTGTCCTGAATTGGAAGAAATGAATAACTCTGGTAACCTCACAGCAGAGAGCCCCAAAGCCCCTTCCTCCCAGGCCAGCTCTCCCCAAAGCCATAGCATTGCTTCCTTCTATGAGCTGCTCACAACTTTGCCACTCCTCTAGCAAAATGTGAGCCTGTGTGAAATGCAGTGAGGCCTGTGGGCACATCAGATGGCAGGCCTGTGGTGGGGGCATATGCTTAGCAGACCTGTGTGCCAATTAAGTCACCCTGAGCACTGAATTTCAATCACTGCCATCCCAGGAGTCCTGATCAGTGGCAGCAGGATGCCTGTTTGTTTGAAGATACAGAATGATGCTCCATCTCCATATGGTGTAACCCTATAAATCCCTCATCATGAAAATGGGGGTATAGGCATAAAGCATTTCTAATTAGTTCTTCTCTTGATACGACAGTTAACCAAATAATGTAGTTCACAGGCTGTGCCTCCCATTCATCTGATGAGAAAATTCAGAAGAACCCTAGAACCCAGCATGCAATGCTTCACCAAAAAAGAAAAAAAAAGTTTAAGTGAATCTCAGGGCAGGAAGGTAGAAATCCGTAATATGCATCTCCTTGATGGGATAGTAAAAGTGAAATGCCAGTGATATAGTCAGGGGGTCATCAATATTGCACCCCAAGAGGCATCCTTTATGGCATTTCAAAGTGTATCTCTGAAATCAGTTTGTTCTTTCCCTCTGCAGCACTGGAGCAGGGAGGAAACTAACCGGCCAGTTCTGTTTTCCATCTGCTGAGTTCTCTCTTGCTTTCATTTTTTCCCCTCATTACTACCTGTGTGGGTTGTTTATCAATTTACTCCAAGATGTTAAGTAAAATGGTGAATCATTTCCCTACCTTGCTTCATTGTTTATTAGTTCCCCCTGATTTTGTTAATTCATGATATTAGTTTGTAGGAACAGCCCATGTTAAAGGGGACACAGGCTAAATAACTAGTTAAGTGAGGAAAAATAATACAATTGCTACTCTCATCAGGTACTATTGTCTTATAACTGTGTTTTCAAACTCACTTGAGTAAAACATAGTAAATAGTATATGCATGATTGTTACTTTTCATTTGTTTCATGGTTTTTATGTGTAGAGTTTATGAGTATGTAACAAGGCTGTTTTGATGAACACTCATACAATCACAGAAGACAGAATCTACTAATTTTCCATTTGTCTCTGTATCTTGTTCTTATTAAACAATGCCCAAATATCCATGATTTGAAAGAATACAGTGATCATGATGAGAGGTGTTTTAGGTTTCTTTCCAAATCCTGTGGTGCTATCTTTAAATAGTTATCATCGGAACATCTGTGGCTTGACAACCAACACTTCTATTATACCAGGACTTGCATTTTACCAGTTATTTCTGGAACTTTCTGCAGTGCTATGTCTGAAGAACCACTCTATTGAGTCTAAGAATTGCTGTCATTGCATGGGATTTGCCCTAGTATTTTTCTGTGGCCCCTTCTTGCCTTTTGTGGTTCACAAATCTCCTGGAAGAATCTCACTTTGTTTACACTTAGAGACAGCACGTACCACCTGCCAAGCTTCTAACAGGAAGTATCAATGCTTTGGAGAGTAGGAGAGTGCCAGATACAATGTTAAATCTTGTGAGAAAAAGGATACCATCATCCTCCAGGAAGCAAGTAAAGTTACCAGCCCCAGAATTGAACCAATGTGTCATAACTGGAACCCTAAGCTATCACATCTCTTCTCTGAGACTTTCACAGCCCATACTGAAGAATTCCATCAACTGTGGCCCTTTACCTCCTCTGTATAGTACTGAGACACTATTGTGAAGGACCCTATAAAAAGCTCATTTGCCAATTTACACCTCTCCTCTTCTATTCCAGCCACTTTTTTTTTTTTTTTTTTTTGGCCAGTCCTGGGCCTTGGACTCAGGGCCTGAGCACTGTCCCTGGCTTCTTCCCGCTCAAGGCTAGCACTCTGCCACCTGAGCCACAACGCCCCTTCTGGCCGTTTTCCATATATGTGGCGCTGGGGAATCAAACCCAGAGCTTCATGTGTAGGAGGCAAGCACTCTTGCCACTAGGCCATATTCTCAGCCCTGAAGAATGTTTTATGTTTTTTTGTTTTTTTGCCAGTCCTGGGGCTTGGACTCAGGGCCTGAGCACTGTCCCTGGCTTCTTTTTTTGCTCAAGGCTAGCACTCTGCCACTTGAGCCACAGCGCCACTTCTGGCCATTTTCTGTGTATGTGGTGCTGGGGAATCGAACCCAGGGCTTCAAGTATACGAGGCAAGCGCTCTTGCCACTAGGCCATATCCCCAGCCCTATTCCAGCCACTTTTGGCACTGAGTTACACAGCAAACCATTTGAGAAGATAGAGACCCTAGTATATGGTAGACTAAACAGTGTGTTCTACTGTTAATTAGTAAAAATCCAGTGAAAAGTGTTCAGTGTGTTAACAAGGCAGGGCAAGTATTCCTTCTGGTATGTATTAAGATGAATTAATTTGGCAGCAACATAAGTTAAAAAATACACAGACAGCCTTCTTTATGCCCTGTATTATAACAATCGTTAGTCATGTGTCCAAGTTGGATAGGAAAACTCTTTTTCATTGCTAGTATTAAATATATTTTAGAAATAAAACCATAACAAAGGCCTCATATCTAAAATATATTCAGAACTAAAAAAATTAAATTCCTCCAAAACAAAACCACAAAGAGCCAACAGCGCCCTCAACAAGTGGGCTAAGGATATAAAAAGAGACTGAAGAGGAAATGAGAATGGCCAAGAGACATATGAAAAAGTGCTCTACATCACTGGCCATAAAATAAATGCAAATCAAAAACAACATTGAGATTCCACCTCACCCCAGTAAGAATGTCCTATATGAAGAAAACTAACAATAATAAATGTTGGAGGGGATGTGGCCAAAAGGGAACCCCACTTCATTGTTGGTGGGAATGTAAACTGGTCCAGCCACTCTGGAAAACGGTATGGAGATTCCTCAGAGGGCTAAACATAGAGCTCCCCTATTACCTAGCAGCCCCACTTTTGGGCATCTACACAAAAGACCACAAACAAGAACACACTAAAGCCACCAGAACAACAATATTCATCGCAGCACAATTTGTCATAGCTAAAATATGGAACCAACCCAGATGCCCCTCAGTAGATGAATGGATACACAATGGAATTTTATGCCTCTATCGGAAAGAATGGCATTGCCCCATTCGTAAGGAAATGGAAGAACTTGGAAAAAATTATACTAAGTGAAGTGAGCAAGACCCAAAGAAACATGGACTCTATGGTGTACCTTATAGGGAATAATTAGCACAGGTTTAGGCTAGTTACAGCAAAGGTTCACAAGAGCCTAATAGCTATGCCCTTATGAATGCATAAGTTGATGCTAAGTGAAATGAACTCCATGTTATGGAAACGACTGTTATATCACTGTTGTAATTACTTTCAATATGCCATGTGAAACTGTAGCTTCTATTGTTGATGATCCTCTTGTATACCTTTCCTGTGGTTGTACCCGTGCTATCACTGTATCTCATCTGAGTACACTGGATACTGTATATACTAGTATTAGAACTAGGGAAGTGAAAGGGAATATCAAAATCAAGAGACAAAGGATAAAAGACAAATGACTCCAAAAGCAATACTTGCAAAACCATTTGGTGTAAACCAACTGAACAACTCATGGGGGGAGAGGGAAAAGGGGAGAGGGGAAGGGAGAATGAGGGAGGAGGTAACAAACAGTACAAGAAATGTACCCAAGGCCTAATGTATGAAACTGTAACCTCTCTGTACATCACTTTTACAATAAATAAGAAAAATAAATTTAAAAAATTATATAAAAAAAGAAATAAATCCATAAACGGTTTTGGAATCACTGGAGTATGTTCTTGAGAACCTGATTTTCTACACTGTATATATTTTAAATCTTCTGCATTGAGTGCTAGAATGAATACAAAATTTGCCATACAGTTCCAAAGAAGCAGGGCAAAATTTTCCATTGATACTTATGAAGAAAAAAAAAACCAAACACTTGTATTGTTACTTTTCTTGTTGCTGTGGTAAAATATCTGAAGGAAGCAGCTTAAAGGAGGGAAGATTCATTTTTGCTGATGCTTTCAATGGCCATCCGTGTATGCTGGGACCTTTCCTCCCAATGAGCTTCTTGGCTGGAAAAGCGTGTATTGGAGGAGATTCTTCTCCCAGCAACCAGGAAACAGAAGGGGAGAAAGAATACCAGCCAGAGCAAGATACTCCTAAGGACCCACCACTTGTGACCTATGTCTATTTTGGTTTTGGTCACCTCTTAAAAAAATATCCTCCACCTCCCCAAAGGAGTGGCAACATCTGGAAATCGTGTGCTGAGGAGATAGTTAGTTCCTATTTAAATGGTAACCCATCATTTTCCCCTGATTCTTTACTGAATTAAAATTTCACCCCACTGGAAGGCAGCTAGAAGGTTTTGAGAATATTTGTGTGCTTATCAAAACTCGACCTAGCCACTCTACCTTTTTTTTTTTTTTAAATAATCTTCATTTCAGGGTAATCTTGAAACTTGTTGACATTTTTCCTCGCTTTTCTATTACTAATGATTTTCCTACTATCTCCTTCTCCTTCTCTCTGTTTCTTACCCTCTTGCTCTCAACCATCTCTCCTTTGTCTATCTTTAGAAACAAAATTTCAAGGGAAGCTAACTATGTTTTAGGCTTCTAAGCAAAGAAGATTTTGGCCTGCAGGTTCCTGAAGCTTCTTTGTTTCCTGATGGCTTGCAGCTCTAAATTCTAAATAAGGTAGCTAATTCTAAATAAGGTAGCTAATGATGGGGTCCTAGTTTTCAAATCAAGATGAAGCTGGATTGTGCAGGTATTTCTGTAAGTGTGATATATGGTAAGACTCAAGAGAATTTAAATATGCTATGGGCTACAATCTTCCGTTCTACTGTGACACACAGCTATTGTGAACAAGAAGTGGTCCTTTTGAGGATTCCAGTAGGTTAAGGCAGAGTAAATGCCAGTGCCTCCAACTTTCCCTGAGAAAGATTTCCCCATTGTCTCAGCTCAAAGAGCCCTCTCTGTTTATTGCACTAACTTCCTAGAAAACATTTCATTGGACACATTTACATATGTGGATAGAAGCAAAAACAGTGACCGAGAATTATAAGAGAGAGGATGGTATTAGGAATAATTCACTGGAGGATTGAAGAGTAGGTAAAAAGAACTTTTTGTGTTGTCCTGGGTTGTGTTTTTTATGCTCCAAATTTAGGGAAAAGAAGCTAACTTGCAAAATGACGATGTTCCTTAAAATATGTGTGTTCCAGCTTGTGTCTTTGGCCCAGCAAGTTTTTAACCAACTTTAAATCTTAAAGATTTTCACTAATTTTGGGAGCAATAATCTTTTAAGAATGTGATTCAATAAGAAAAAATTATCGATACATAAAAGAATGAATATTATTTTAATAATATCATTGATCTTTGTAATCCTAGATGGATCACAAATTCAAGAATAATATGTATATATACATATATGTATAATTCCTAGATGTCTGTTGGATTCTGTTTGTCTATGTTTTTGATTAAATCTGAGGTCTCTCTGTTGAGTTTTTGCTGGGATGATCTATCCATTGCAGAAAGTAGTTTGCAAATATAATTGTTTGGAGGATATACTATGTATTTTTAAGTCCATTAGTATTTGTTTAACAAATTTGGGTACTCCAGAATTTGGTGTATAAATATTAAGAACTATTATGTCTTCATGATGGAGAATTTGCTTTATTAATATGAAGTGATATTCTTTGTCTCTTTTAACAATTTTAATTTCAAGGCTACTCTATCAGGCACTAGTATCACTATTTCAGCCTTTTTTATGAGGTCTGTTTGTTTGGGAGATTTTGTTCCAATTTTTCACCCTGAGTAAACGCTTTTGTCAGTTAAATGTGTCTCTTGTAGGCAGCAGATGGTTGGGTCTTGCCTTTTGATTTAACTTGCCAATCTATGGCCTTTCATGGAAGAACTAAGTCCATTAAGATAGTGTTAGAACTGAGAAAGACACAGTAGATTCTATCATCTTCTCCTCACTAGGTTTTAGGTCTTTTCTTGTTTCTCCTCTGTTTATCTACTTTTCTGGTTGGATATATTTCCTCTACTTCTTTTATTTGTACATTGTTCATATATATGTATAATGCCCAAGTATTTTCTGTAATGTTGCCTTACTGATGATAAATTGTTTTACTTTTTGTTTATTATGGAATATTTTTGTTTGTCCTTCAGTTATGAATGAAAGCTTCACTGTATAGAGTATTCTGGGTTGACAAATATTTGGTTTCAGTGTGCGAATTACATTGTTCTATGCTCTTCTTCCTTTTAAGGTTTTTTTTTCTAAGAATCTGCTACTATTCCTCTGCTACATTTTCTCGTGTAAGTAAGCTATCTTTTCTCTCCAAAAACCTTCTGTACTTAAAGTTCTGACAATAATATGACAAGAAGATGCTCTTTTTTGATCTGCCCCTCATCTCTAACCCTAATATTTCCATTAAATAAAAACAAACCAACTCCCCAAATACACAGGGAGAGCAAATGTGTAATCACATTCCTTTATTAAAGGAAAAGGACATCCACAATTGCCGAACTGCTTCAAGGTTCCCCAGAAGGTAATTGAAAAGTTGTGTGTATAATGCATATGAATGTACACATACCATCCACACACATAGATAGATAGATACACACTCACACACAGATACACACATACACACATACCCATATACTCCAAATTTTCTAGATAAAAGTAATCCACTTCATGCAAGCATAGCTGGAAAATGAAAATTCCAGTGGAAACAATCATTTCAACTTGGAGTACATGACAACCTAGAAAGTATTTTCCGCTCTGGGAAGTATTCAATCCCATGACTTTTAGGTTTTGTGGTAGCCCGCCTATAATTTAAGGCAATGTTTTTCTATGCAACATCTTCTATATGACAGTGAAATTGAGTGAATAAAGAATTACTGCATCTCTTGTGCAGAATCTAAGAGGCAAGACAACCAATAGTGATGTCAACAGAGATAGAGAAGTACAGATAACAGAATCATTGCAAGACACAGAGCCAACCACAGCACGCACAGAAGCTCTTATGGAAAGTGAAAAAACTTCCCAGTAAATTTCTTGTGTTTTTCTATGAATTTCTTTCTCTGCAGAGTCAGTGGTCATGTGTAGCTAAGACCTAAGGCAACAACCCACAAAGCAGCTACAGAGCCTTGTCTATGTGTAGAAAAAAATAACAAGTTCTCATTCAAGGCAACTTCTTTAATCTGCTGAAAGCTAAGACCTTCCTCATTAGAAGCAAGTAAAAGAATGTTTTTCATAATAGATGTTTCATAATAGATGTTCTACAGCTAGAACGTTACTTTTAACAAACAAACACAAGGATTTCAAATTCACTACTGCTAACTTGCTTTGTGATGAAGATCTTTGTTTTTTATTAATTAAATTTGTTGACAAGGTGTTGTGCAAAAGGGGTACAGTTACATAATAAGGCAGTGAATACATGTCTTGTGATATCTTACACCCTCGTTTTTCTTTCCCTTCCCTAGATCAGGGAGACATATATACAATACACAGTGTACCAAAATCATATACAGTAACCACATAGCATATGACAAAGGAAATTCACCTAGAACTTTAAATGTAATGTCAACCATAGAATCCTCCTGTGTCCTTCTCTTGGAGTTGTTTTTGCTCATCCTCATCTTATATGATCATATGTACATAGCTATTCAGCTACTGTGATCCACTGATAGGTCTATTCTAGACCTTTTTATGTTTAGTAGTTGTTTGGTTTTAGATATATAATGTAAGGTCGCTGACCCAAACCTGTGGGAAATACCATTTGAAAAGAAGTTTTTTGTTTCACTGACCTGGTCTCTACTGCCCCCTCCCCGACCCTAACAGTCATATTGTGATGAAGAACTTTAAAATAACATTTTTCATCTTCAAATGTCTCATATCTATCCTACATTATGGGATATTCTCTATTCCCTCCAAATTCCCTCCAAAATCTCTGAATCTCACAATACTAAGACAGAGAGGTAAGTGACTCCTCAGTCCTATTTCCCTCTCTACCCCTGCTGCTTCTCTGTCTTCAACTGTCTCTTCTACTTAATAACAGAAAAGAATAATTTCCAAAAACCTATATTCATCTCAAGTGAGTAACTTTGGTCATTCATGTTTTTTGTCTGTTGGTAAGTTATTCTCCCCCAAATAATTCCTCACATATCCTCTGCCTTCAGACAAGAAAAGAAAGATGCTAAACTAAAAGACATTTTTAAAGAAAAAGGCCAACCAGCTTCACTAATGTAATCCCACCAAAGTGTCAAAATGAAATAATTATGCAAAAAGTAAGGGAATGCATAAATAAAACAACATCTTTCTGTAGGTAGATGACAAAATGCAAAAATGAAGCAGACCTGGAGATCCTAAGCTAAAATCTTAATATATGAAACTTGCGGCTAGGGAGTAGGGAGAGGAAAGTAGTTAACTCATTGTGTACTTTAGACAGCTATGGTTCAAGGAAATAGAATTTCACTTGCAAAGCTCAAAAACAGTTCATCATATTCTTTTTTTCTCTCCATAGTGTTTAGGAGGAAGAGGCATTCTCTGGTGGCCTTGGCCACCTTTCTTCAAGCTTAATGGAGGGGTGGGGGGAAGGCATGATAAGGTAAAACTGACTCATCTTCCTCCAGGTTGGTGCTCAAATGGGACCTGGTATATTGTTAAAAAACAAAACAAAACACAGACAATGCCCCAAATTCCACATCCGTAAGAACAATAGTATATCTTGTATCATTTTCTCTCTAGCAGTCTATTAAACATATGTTTGAGTAAAAGGGCACAGTCCAGCTTCTGTAAGAGAGATGGAGAGGATGTGAAGCAAAGAATTATCTTCTTCCAAGTTCTGAAGCAATGAACTGAGAAAGATAGATCTCAACACTCTCAAATCATTTTGTCTGAATCATAGACACTCTCTAAACATTAAGATTCCTCCTATGCAAGAACTTACATGCAAAGTAAACACACCATTAAGCAACAAACTGCATGTTAATGATGAGAGGTTTCTGTTCATGCGCTGCCTGTTACTTAGCTTCAATACAAAGAAATGAAGCAAGTCTTTCCCTTTCCACCTCTCAAACTTGGTTTTTATGTTGCTATTCATAGGTCGGAAGAGGTCAATTCAATTCTAGCAGATATTATTTTTCAAGGTTAGCATTTTATTTATGAGCTTGCTAATACTATCATAGAAGCATCCTATCATAAATCACGGAATAAAGAGGAATTTGAAAAATGAAAAGACTATATAGGTCATATATGCGTATATATATATTTTTTTCTTTCTCATTTACCATCAAACACAATTATGAAAAGTAGTAAGTATAAAACTCCAGGCATTATTCAATAAGTCAATATTATACTTTTTCCTTTTATGTATGAAAGAAACAACAAACCTGATGGTGGATTAGGAAGGAACAAGAAATTTTTACCCCTAAAAAATAACCAATAAGGGCTGGGAATATGACCTAGTGGCAAGAATGCTTGCCTCGTATACCTGAAGCCCAGGGTTTGATTCCCCAGCACCACATATATAGAAATGACTAGAAGTGGCGCTGTGGCTCAAGTGGCAGAGTGCTAGCCTTGAGCAAGGAGAAGCCAGGGACAGTGCTCAGGCACTGATTCCAAGTGTCAGAACTGGCAAAAAATAAATAAATAAATAACCAATAAGCAGTAATAATTGGCTTATCTAGTAGAAATTTTCTTTTGCCTTTTCTGTCACTGTAGTTTGAGTTAAAATAGATTGGCCTAAAGAAAAACCCTACAAGCATAGGCAATCTGATATGCAGTTCAAATTTAAACAGAATCCATAAGTAACAAAGTTTTTGCTGGAGAGATAAAGGCTAAATGAGTCTTACACATTTATTGTCTTTTCGTGACAGAAAGCATAAAAAAAATCTAATTTTGAACCATTATGTTAGCATGACTAGTAGGACACATTACTTTAAGAATATTTTACATGCATGCATGAAATTAAAATAATGAAACATGTTGAAATTGTTTTAAGAAGGAAGAGGAAGAGTGCTAGAGGGGGTGAATTTAATCTGAGGACATTATATCTACCTATAAAAACATTATAATATACTCACTGGTATCAGCATATATTTTTAATAAAAATGTGAAGAAAGACAGTAAAGAGAAAGAAGAAAAAGGAAGGAGAAGAAAATAGAGGAAGAGAAGAGAAGAGAAAAAGGAAAAAGCAGGAAGAAAAGAAAAAAATGCTTTCTCATTGCAGCCTGGCATTTTCTCTCTCTCTCTCTCTCTCTCTCTCTCTCTCTCTCTCTCTCTCTCTCTCTCTCTGTCTCATACACCTAGAAACATCTAAAACTTCCTCCCAATTTTCAGAATTCACAAAATCTGTGTGCAAATAACAACCCCAAGTCTTAAACTTTCATTTGCTGCACTGTAAATTTACCTTTGGCTGGAATTCCTCATTAGATGCTCATTAAAGCTTTTCAACAAAGCCATCCATTTTAGCAGCCCTAGCCATGAATCAGGAGACATGGACTTGAGCCAAGACCCTGCCTCCACCCACTGTGTCTCTCACTTAGTTAATACGCCTCTTTGAATATGTGTTTCTTCCGTGGTTACACAGCATGTTTTCTCCCATTCTTCCTACTGTTAACAGCTCTCAGTGCTGAATACCTTGACCTGCTCTATTTTCAGCCTTGGTAGTACTCATCATGCCATTGTTACCGTTCAAGGTAATGTCTCTGAGGCTTCTTTGTCTCCATCATCCTTTCTTCACCCCATATACAACCAGTCCCCAAGTTCTGCACACACCTCCCATCTAACCTTACTTCAACAAGGGCCCAGGGACATCAGTTCCCACCTAGAGGGCTGATGACTCTGCCAGCTTCTTTCCTGTGTTTTACAACGCCTACATGACAATATTTTTTTAAAAGAAAATAATATGTTAACTCTCTTTCTCACTCTTCAAAATATGCTTGTGGTTGGCCATCAGTGTTAAAATAAAGTTTAAATTGCATAGTATGTAAAAAAAAAAAAGTCAAGCATGATCTGGCTCCAGCTGTCACCTTCAAAGCAATCTTATCAAACCTCCTCTTAACTCTCACAACTCCCTGTGACTTGCACATAATAACCTCCCACTGCCCTAGAGAATGTCAGTATTTGTTGATGTTCTGACTGGCTGCCTGTCACTGTATGGGTGAAGGCACTGACAGACAACATGTTCCATTGACAGAAGTCATTACTGCAGCTGGTTTCCAGAGTCGAATTGGACCACAAAACCCTGAGTAAAGGAAAGACATGAGCACTGCCAATTCTGTAAATTCCAACTTTAGTAATGAGATGCCAGGTACACCAGATTTCCTTTTGAAAGCATAGGCTCATTGAGAGACTAAATGCCACCAGTAACTCAACAGTGTGTGTCTTTTTTGTGAGGGCTGAGGGATTGTAAAACTTGTCTATGATCCAGTCCAAAGGTTTACTGACTTTTCTGTCCTCTCATTCAAGAGCGTTAGCTTTCATGCACAAATCTGTAGGATTCCTGAAGGTTGGCCAGGACACTAGGGAGATCCACTTTCTATTTTGTCTAAGAAAGAGCAACCCAGGGTAGCCTAAAAACCATTCATTATGAAATTCTCTCCATCTTTTCCTCTGTGTAATGGGGGAAAAGCCAAATAGAGTGTGTGTGATTGCAAGGTTCAACCCTACTGGGTTAAGAGGTCCAGATTTTAACAAGGCCACCTTTTATATTTTAGTTAATTATTTTAAGGTCTTTACTTGTTAAATGGAATTGATGAAAATATCATATCCTTTTTTTTCTGGATTATTATCACTAGTTTGTGTATGTCACTCTGCTGAATATTCCAAATAACAATCTATCTTCTTTCTAGTCTACTCTATGAAGCTCACACTGGTATTTTGAAATTTTATTTATTACTATTTTTTACTTCTTGGTCACAGATCAAGGAGTTTTAATGACTTGAAGATGAAGTAGCTCATAAGTGAGAGAGTCAATATTTGAACCTAAACACTCTAAGTCCAGGGCTCAGATGTTAAATCTGCTGTGTCCATCTAAAAAGCGAAGTGGCACTCACCATGACTCCACACCATCGCCTGCCTGCTCCTGGCTGATAGATATCCTGAACTGAAAGTCACCCTGCTCCCCAACTCAAAAACAGAAAAAGAGGCTTCTAATAAAGAAAATAAAGGGAAGCTAGAAACAAACGATATCTCTATCCCATGGGAGATGGATACATATGTCAGGGCTGCTTGTCTCACTTCATAATCCCTTAATTCTAAATCAACAACAGTGAAATTTAGAAATCCAGCAATCCATCTGCTCTGCAAATTGCAAATCTCCAGGGAAGGAGCCTTTTGCTTACTGGCCCACTTCAGGGAATGGGCTGAACTGAAGGACTCTCTACAGAGCAAAGGAGAGGCACAACTGACATCATTGAACAGGAATGCTGGGGTTCTGCATGCATAGTGGGAGGGCTTCAGTAAGTAACTTACAAAGTTATTGAGGACCTGGGAAGAGGAAAGAGAGTCTGCTAAAGCTCTCTGCAGCTACAGAAGATTGTAGGGAGAAAAAAAAAGTGTATTTCCTCAAAAAAAAAAAAAAAAAAAAGGAACTTCTTCCTTGTATTTCTTTCTTCTCCCCCGCCCCGCTTTAAACTGTCCAAGATTAATGCAGCAAAAAATAAAATGCCCCACAGGCTTCTTATTTTGAAGCTTACTTACAGCACATAAAAGTAAAGAATTAGCATGAGATGAATAATTTATTTAGCGCTTTACTGTTGTTTTAAACAAATCACTTCCACGAAAGCAATGTGTATTCAAGCAATAAATCACTGTTTAGCACACTGTCACGAGAAAAAGATACCACTTGGCAGAATTATTGAATGGCAGTGCCTGGCAGGGAAGCAGCCACAACAAAGATAAACGTGTTGTCCTTGAATTACGGGATTCTTCTTAGATATGGAGTATAGGACTAATTCATGAGGGTTGAGTAAACACCAGCTTGTGCTACTGTCTGCCCTTATATTATGACTAGGAGAGAATCACTTGTTTTTACATCATATGATTCATATTTATGGTAATATGGTAATTCCTATGGTCCTTTGGTAGAGCTTAAGTGTTAGTTTCTTTCCATTTAACCACAAGGAATTTTGTGCTTTTGATCACTGTTTTTGGGGGCCTCGGGCAAATTTATGTAATGTGCTTATGATAGAGGTATGTTCAAAGTGGTATGAAGAATTAGCCTTGAAGGAACATGGGAATCTATCCGGAAAGGTCTCATAAGAGCTTGTCCTTACATCCAGGCCTTCCTTTAGCCAAAGTGCTAGTGAAAGGGAAAGGCACTGGCTGTGGAAGTCAGCATGGGAGAAGACAGAAGTAAGTGGGAACCCATGGGTTGTGTGGGCCCAGAAGGACTGTTGACATAGTGTGAGGAGCAAATGTGTGAGGCTAACAGGAGGAGGAGCTTGAAGGGGATAAACAAAGATTAAAAAATCATCCCCTGGGTGCCTTCAGCCCAAACTCACACCAGAATCAGCCTTTAAGGCAAGGTTGTTGATGCTATTTTTCAGCCTTGCAAATAACCAAGTTTATCTGCATCAAAAACTGATAACATGGGGCTGGGGATATAGCCTAGTGGCAAGAGTGCCTGCCTCGGTATACCCGAGGCCCTAGGTTCGATTCCCCAGCACCACATATACAGAAAACGGCCAGAAGCGGCGCTGTGGCTCAAGTGGCAGAGTGCTAGCCTTGAGCGGGAAGAAGCCAGGGACAGTGCTTAGGCCCTGAGTCCAAGGCCCAGGACTGGCCAAAAAAAAAAAAAAAAAAACAAAAAAAAAAAACTGATAACATAGGAGGGGAACCCACATCAGATCAAAAGAGAGAAAAAGAGTGAACTGTTAGGCTTCTCTCTTCTAACAATCAAGTCAGATGTGAAATTGTTCTTCTTGTCCCTGCTCTGCAATTTTGCCCTTCCCCCTGTCCCCCATCCTCTCCAAAAAACCCCACCCAGGCTAGGTAGTGCTGAGGAAGGAAACAAAACAGTTCCATGTTTTTAAAAGGACTCAGACTTCAAGTGTAAATATGGCAGATCTAATATGAGTTCTGTACAATGGCAATGCCTGCTGCTCCTGGCAAGGCTTAATAATTAGTCTAGACAGGTAGAAGAAGGCCCTAAACTCACAGCATAGACTGATGGCTTGATTATTCAAGATCAAGAGGAAGGGCAAATCATTTCATTCTATCAGTGGAATCAGAATGTTTCTGAATCTGCCGGGCATGTTGGTATATGCCTATAGATTTTGCTATTTGGGAAGTGGAGGGAGTGGGATGGTGAGTTTGAGGTCAACTTGGTCAAAGGTAGAGAGTCTCTGTCTCAAACACAATATATAACAAAAGTGTAGCTCAAATAGTAGAGTGCTTGCCTGGCAAACACAAGGCTCTTGGTTCAATTTTCAGTACCTCAAAAATAAATTAAGATGAATGCATGAATGAACATGAAGAAATAAAATTTGAAAGTTCCTGAATTGTCTCATCTCCCTCTAGTTTAAATAATAATGGCAAAATTGTGTCTTTTTCTGGGAGTCTAAGAAGCAGTATTTCTGAACAGTACTTAAAAAGTACACTTTGAGCTTCTTTTAGGTAGTTTTCTATGTGCCAAATTTCTGTTGAAAGCTGAAAAGCATACTTGTGGCTCAAGCAGTGAAGGTGACATCCTTTGGGAAATGTCATGAATCCGATGCTCCACCTGACCTTCACGTTAATTGCTCCTTTGGAAACAAAAACCAAATGAACATCAAACAATCAAAAGCAAAGAGCACAAAAACAACAACAACAACTATCATGGTTGTCAGCATTTTGTCAGTCACGAAGGAATCCTAGAATATTGCTGGCTACCAGCCAGCCAGAGATGTTTCATCCTCAGGAAGAAATTAATCAATGAACAACTATCTATTAAATGTTTGCTGTGTTCAAGGCAGAGCGAGTAAACCCTGTGGGAACACGAAAACAGATGCACGGAATGTAATTTCTGCCCCTCTGGAGCTTTCATTTCAGGTAAAATCTAATTGCCACTCTGCTGTTCAGAAACACTCAATGTTCCCGTGACCTTATAGGATTAACTCTCTATTCAATAAGACCTGCAAGGTCCTTTCTGTGTAGCACATGTCTCCTTTCTAGATCTAGCAGCTGCCAATCCTCTTAATTCTGAAAACCTGCAATTCTGACTTCCTTCCATTCTTTGAACCACCCTGAAGTTTTAGGCATGTGAGTCTTTGTGAAAGTTCAATACTTACTTAGCCCACACATCCTGTCCGCCATGAAGCCTGCAAGCCTCTCAGGCTATGTTACTTTATCTGAGCTTCATCAGTATTATATGTTTCTGTTACCGCCCAAGTACATTATTTTCCTTATGTGTTTGCGGACTGCCACCAGGTTGTTGTTGCTTTTTTCACAATGACAGCAGGATAGAAAAGAAGACAAGTAATAAAGAATGCAGGGGAAAATGAGAAAGAAAGGACAATGTTTCAAGATGTTAAATGAAAAAGAATGTATACATCATAGATCAAGGTGCAGATAATCTGACCAGAAAACTACAACAGTACTAAACCACATTTTGATTGTCCTACATAATGCTGGCAAGGTGGATCAGTTGCCAATATCAATGTGATATTCTTTTCTTAGGAAACACTTGAAATCTGGCAATGTTATGCTAGCTTTCCCATGATGCTCACTCAATAAGTTGCAAGGGTACAGAAAGCTACTGCCTGCATGCAGGGAACCGCTCTCCACTCACTCGGTTGGTCATGATCACTGACATCACTTGTGGGGTTATCACAAATATCTAGACTTCAGGGTCAGACATCCAGATTGGTATTCTGAATCTGACAACTTAATTCTGATAAGTTTAACCCCCATGAGCTTCAGTTTTCTCAACATGAAGGTGTAGAATTTTGCCTGCTTGGCTTCACAGGGTAAGTTGACATATTGAATGTAAAGCACTGACACAGCGTGGACACTCCAGTGTTACAACACTGTGATTGCTATCATTATGGAAAATTAAAACCCAGAGAACTTACTGCCAGTGTGGTAGAAATCAGTAACGGAACATTTATGCATGACTCCCAAGCCATTTCCAACACCTTGAATGTGTTTTGCCACAAAAATAATCAAGAATTTTTTTTTTTTTTAGAAAGGAGTCTTGAACCAAGAAGAAAAAAGAGAACAATTCAGACATGATAAATACATCGAACAATCTCCACAAGTTTGGTCAAAAAGCATCATACCAGGATAAACACAGAAGATCTGTCTGTCTGAGACTTATTTTATTGCCAAAGCAACGAGAAGAAATTCCAAAGATTTATTTTATAATGGAAGAGCAAAACCTTAGCCCATAGCTCACAAGTTATATTGTTTGTAGACTTAAAGCTGTATTCTACCCTGAATGCTAATGGTAGGCAGAAAGACGAGCAACATTATGTCAGAGCAGCTCTGAACTGTTGATGAATTCTCAGATCCTGACTGTCTCAAAAGTTGAAGGGAAAAAGTGCTAAGTCAACCAACTTCAGCTAATTAGTTCTTTGAACTTAGTGACTGTAAATCAATAATGAGCAAACTTCAAATACTTCCTCCTTGGCTGCAGAGCCTTCTGTCACTCACCATCTATCACCTCTGCCTGTCTGTGGCCTTGCTGATTTCTGTCTAGGTAATATCCAGTGCTCTGGTTTATAGGCATTCCCACTTTCTTGCAGCCCACAAGGAAATACACTGGTGGCAGCTGTTTTAACAAGCTGAAGGCTTTGTGAGACCCATTGTAATGCAAAGGTCATATTTGCTAAGCTGGATATAGATTGCAGTTTGTAAGGCTGTAATGTCACAAGCTGTCAATAATTCAAAGTGGAGAAATACTACTGCTAAGCGGTCATCAATTCTTCATTCTTCCTCCTCCACACTCATTTTCCTAAAAGCATTCATTTATTTAATTTAAGCTTGATTCCTTGAACAGTGAACTGAAGGTTGCATTTGTTTATAAGGGGAGAAAATCTGGGTGGTATAATGGGAGAAATTAATTAGCACATTTGTAGGAATCTGAACCCATTGTTAGATCACATTTTTGATTGAAAAGAGTCATAAAATCTCTTTTAGGGGGAGTCTAGTGTTGCAGGAAATATCTTTTTTTTTTTTTTTTTGCCAGTCCTGGGCCTTGGACTCAGGGCCTGAGCACTGTCCCTGGCTTCTTTTTGCTCAAGGCTAGCACTCTGCCACTTGAGTCACAGCGCCACTTCTGGCTATTTTCTGTTTATGTGGTGCTGGGGAATCGAACCCAGGGCTTCAAGTATATGAGGCAAGCGCTCTTGCCACTAGGCCATATCCCCAGCCCCAGGAAATATCTTTTAGTCAATATCCAAAAGACTTATCAGCTAGGTATCCTTCTCACCAAAAAATAAAATAAAGTATGAGGGAGATGGCACTGAAAAATACTGAAAATCTGGGGTCTGAAGTAGTTTCAACTGATTTGCAAGAATATTTTTCTGTGATAATTGTGTTTTACCAGGAGTATATCTCAATGTTTTCTTTGGGAGAATAATTACTTCTGATTCCTATATAAAATTGGCTGCTGGATTTATTGCGTATGGGTCTTTTGAAAAATTATGAATTTATTTGTGCATTTGACGACCATTATGGGGACTACCAATTACCACCTCTAATGAAGAACAACTAGAAATAAAATTCTGGGGCAACCTTCCAAAGCCAATTTATTTCACTCTAGAACATTGATTATAGATATGCAGGTGATTTTCCCCCTGTACAGTGTTCTTTCCAAATAGATACAGACAATGCAATAATTTCTCTTGTGTACATATGATTTCAAAGGATTCTTTAAAAAAAAGTCACTTTTCACCTTTGTGAATTCTGTCCTTGTCTCCACCATTAAACTGAGGCATATAAAAATGGAAAAATAACTAACTATTCAGGGGAAGCCTCGTTTTTCGTTTTTTTTCCACAGTATTTGGGAGCAAATGTAACAGACAATTTGTTCTGTTTCTTATTCTTTCTGTCCCTCCCACCACATAAATATCTCCCATAAATTCAATTCCTCTGTAGCCCATGTGGTTTAAAGTTTCTATGAATCTCTTGATAATTCCAGAAAATGTAATAAACTCAGAAAACCCATTGAGTGATCCAGGTTTTTTGGACTTAAGTCCCACTCAAACCTATTGGTCTTCATCGTTGTTATAAAGTTCTAAGCCACAAACAAACTCAGACATCAGCTCATTAGCTAGGGCTCAGCAATAATTTCTCTAAGTACCTGGGTATCTGGAACTGGTCAAATTTTATTAAAAGTGCTGGAACCTGGTATTGAATTATATCATGTGTAAGAGATTGATCTGGATGCTTCAACCACACAAAAGGCCATCATTGAAACATAGTCAAGGAAAAGTATTATTTTTAGGCTAAATGGCTATATAATTCTCATTGTTCTGGCTTAAAATAAATATATTAATATAGCTATAATATATAGAGTTAAGTAAATACTGACGCAGAGGAATTGCTAACAAGAATTTAGCATCTGCTTTCCAAGGTAAGTGTCATATTCTTTTTCATTTTTTTTTCAGCTGAGTGCAAAATTTTATTTTTTTTCTTTTATATATATATATATTTATTATCAAACTGAATTACAGAGAGGTTACAGTTTCATACATTAGGCACTGGATACATTTCTTGTACTGTTTGTCACCTCATCCCTCATTTCCCCCTCCCCCCTCCCCCTTTCCCTCCCCCCCATGAGTTGTTCAGTTCATTTACACCAAACAGTTTTGCAAGTATTGCTTTTGTAGTTGTTTGTCTTTTTTTACCCTGTGCCTCTCGATTTTGGTATTCCCTTCCAATTTCCTAGTTCTAATACCCGTATACCCAGTTTCCAATATACTCAGATAAGATACAGAGAAAGTGTAGGTACAACCACAAGATGGTGATACAGGAAGATCATCAATAATAGAGGCTACTGTTACATATGGCACATTGAAAGTAGTTACAACTGTGATATAATAATTGTTTCCATAACTTGGAGTTAATTTCACTTAGCATTATCTTATGTGTTCGTAAGGGTAGAGCTATTGGGCTCCTGTGATCCTCTGCTGTGACTTGTCTAAACCTGTGCTAATTATTCCCTATAAGAGAGTCCATTGAGTCCATGTTTCTTTGGGTCTGGCTCACTTCACTTAGTATAACTTTTTCCAAGTCCTTCCATTTCCTTACAAATGGAACAATGTCATTCTTTCTGATAGAGGCATAAAATTCCATTGTGTATATGTACCACGTTTTTCTGATCCATTCTTCTACTGAGGGGCATCTGGGTTGGTTCCAGATTCTAGCTATGACAAATTGTGCTGCGATGAACATTGTTGTGCTGGTGGCTTTAGTGTGATTATGTTTGTGGTCTTTTGGATATAGATACCCAAAAGTGATAGGGTAGTTCGATGTTAGACTTCTGAAGAATCTCCATACCGCTTATGTGGCCAAAAGGGAACCCTACTTCATATTCTTTTTCAACATTTTGTATATCCATTAGCCAAGACAGGTTAGCTTGAGATTTCACAGTATGTAAATCCATAGAATTGTAAATAGAAAGTTGTGCCAGTTTTAAGGATGAGCAAGCTAGTTTATATTTCATGGGAGAGGGAAAGGGAGGAGACACAATTCCTTCATCCAAATATTAGGATTTCCAGAAATCTGTCTCAACTCAGCATTTAAGAAAAAAATATCTTTCAAATCATTGAAATGTTAAAATCAACTGTCTTTTGCCTTCTGCTTCCTAGGAATTTAATTTTCCTTCCAGTTCCTTAAAAAAAATACTACTATTCACAGGTAAAATGTACAGAGAGATAAGGTGTTTTATTCCTAGAGAAGGGAAGATTTTAGCTTGTTGGCTCTAGTTTATTAGAATTGCATTTCAATATTATAATTGTATCCAAGTTTGGTTAAAATATATCCATTAACGTACTGTTCTCCTAGTGTTGGTGGAAATATGAATGAAATAAAGAAGATTAATCTTGAAGGCAGACTGGTGAGAGTCACTTGATATCAGAAATCCTATATCATTTATCTTGTATCATCATGCCTACCTTCTGAGGGCCTGGGTTTAATAGCTGTTGGTCAAATGAATGAAATAACAAGTGTATCAAAGAATGATCAAGCCAGGGATGATTTTTAAATATTTATTTTGGCAATAATGTAAATTCAGTAATTTCAGAATACTTTTGATATAAAATTGGACTCTGGTATTTCTTGTGTATTCTGCTTTATATAGGCAACAGAGAAGTTTCAGTACAGAATTCTGTAAGTCAGAGACAGTACTTCTTCTCTTACCATAAAACAATGAGGAGCTCACCCAAACCAGCATTGCTTTCCTGTCGGAGGTGCAATCATTGAATGCAATGGGCCATCATAGTAAGACAAGTTTCTTAGTTCCCAAGGATTGATGTGCCCTTTGTCCCTGCTGGAGCTCCATAACTTGCCTGTGGTGTTTGAAAGTAGATCATGCCTGTATTCATAGCTATACTTATGGATAGCTTCCCCTGGTAAGCATTTCTTTAAGTTCATATATTTGATTTTATTATAAAACACTGAATTGAAAAAGTCACTACAAAAATAGGAGCAATAGCAAAAGAGGAGCATAGCTCACTTAAACAGCAGCAGTTGTCCAGAATTATCTAGCACAGGGACCAAAGGGCATCATTTTTGTCACCTTGAGGTTGTCCAGGGCCATGACAGCAATTTGTAAAGGTCATATCTGACTCAGTGTTTGCAGTACAGTGATAATGAATAAGAAAGCAGGTGACTTTTTTTTTAAAGGCCAGTTATTAAGACATTGTAAATGCAGGAGCTGATGGCTTTTTCACCAGGTCCAGAACTAATGGTAAGTGGTAATACACATTTTAAAACAGAGGACCTGGACCA
This sequence comes from Perognathus longimembris pacificus, assembly GCF_023159225.1. Classification (NCBI taxonomy): domain Eukaryota; kingdom Metazoa; phylum Chordata; class Mammalia; order Rodentia; family Heteromyidae; genus Perognathus; species Perognathus longimembris. The sequence goes on along the minus strand of NC_063162.1, from coordinate 17,564,573 downwards.
CATATGTAAGCAGGCTGACATATTTTATTCAGTTGTAAAATGAAACGAGGGAGATGAAGTTTTAACTGAAATATTAGTCCAATAAGAAAAGAATAATTTTCAGGAAGACAAGAAAGATCATTGAGTGATGAAAGCCTTTAGCTTATTTTTCAATCAATTGAAATATTTCTGGAAATTTTACTAACTTGGAAATCTCCTAACTGGTGTCTCCAGTATCTCTTAGATTCCTGTGCAAACCTTTACGAAGAACATAAACACTGTGTTCTTTGCAGGGACCAGTAACTAAAAACTCTTTCCAATCCCCTCATCCTTAAAGATGTTTCTGTCAATTGACTGCTTTGAATTCAGGAATGAGCAAAGATTAGAAGCAGAATTTTGAGTCTCCAACTTCTGTGTCTTTGTCAATTTTAAGCTTTCTTCATAATTTCTAGCCACAATTTCTATCCATGATCCATGATACCTTCGGCTACCTCAGGGGAAGACAGGAAACTCCATAAATATAGTTCCTACCCAGTGTGCTTCCTGCTTCAATTTCAATCTGGATTATTTCTTGCTGTGCTGTAGATCCTACTCCAGTGCTCCATTTTTTTCTTGTTCAAATTTTTAATTATTATCTACAGAAAGGTTACCCTAATATAAGCAATTTTGCTGTCACCCTAGAGTCCCTTCTTAAAACTCCAACTGTAACTCTGTCTTTTTCAATTGTTTTATCCTTTATAAACACCGTGTAAAATAACCTTTGGAAGATAATGATCTTCATGACCATTACCAATATATTTATACACTTACTTGCTTACCGGGTCCTATAATTCCTATTTTTATTTTATACAAGGTGACTTCCTTAGGAACCAACCTTAACAGAAAGTGATAAAAATGAAAATATACCGATACTGTTAGAGAAAAGGCTATTTCTTGAGAGTCATTCTTCTCTCCCTTTACTATACTACAGAAAATATGGGAAGATATCAATCTGTCATTTCTTTCCATGTCCAGTAGCTTTGCTGCAGTTTGTCCAATTAAGCCATCAAAAGAAGTACAGGGGGAAGGCTGCCACTGATCTCTATCTCACCCAGTATTGGAATGCATCTTTATTCTATAAAACCAGAGTCCACTTTCACTCAAGGGAAAAAAAAAAATCTGTCTGCCTGCTCCAAGCATCCAAAAGGGAGAAGGATTTAAAATTAGTTTTCTTTTTAAAAACAGGTACCAAGGAAAGGAAAGCATTAGTATCTCCATCGACAAGAAGACTAGTGGATAAAAAATATATCAGCTCTGAATATCAGAAGTTAAAGCAAGACCCCTTAGTATAATATGAATTGGGAAGACTGAGAATTTGACCTGGCCCTCTGTTCAGATAATCAGTAAGGAAGATAATCTCTGTTTGTTTGTTTGTTTTTCTTTTTCTTTTCTGTTTTTTCTTTTTCTTTTCTTTTCTTTTTTTTTTTTTTTTTTTTTGGCCTGTCCTAGGCCATGAACTCAGGGCCTGAGCACTGTCCCTGGCTTCTTTTTTGCTCAAGGCTAGCACTCTGCCACTTGAGCCACAGCGCCACTTCTGGCCATTTTCTGTAAATGTGGTGCTGAGGAATCAAACCCAGGGCCTCATGTATAGGAGGCAAGCTCTCTTGCCACTAGGCCATATTCCCAGCCCCTGTTTTTTTTTTTTTTTTCTTTTTAAAGAGAATCTTATATATAGGGAGTAATTACTTCTATTTATTTATTTATTTTTAGAATTCTCTGCAAGAGTTTTTTCTTTTTAAGGGTAAAGCTGAGCAGGATCCAGACAACATTTTTTAAAAACTGCTTTTCCGTAATTAAACACTCAAAGTATATCTGTGTGTCGGCAGAGTAGGAAAAGTACATGAATATTTAGCACTCATAGAGCACTATATATGGCAATAATGTTTTACAATAAATAATATCAGGTCTAAAAATGTGCCTTTTAAGCACAATTGTAATGGAGGAATATCTTTAGAATTTGTAATAACTTCCCAGGGGGAAAAGCCTGAAATACTATCACTTAAAACTACAATATACTAAGCAAAGTGGTAGAAAGGCCCCTATAAAACACCATCTTGTACTGATGAGACAAGGATCAAATGTCCCTTTGAGGGTCTTTCTCCTCTAATTGAAATGATGTTAGATTATCACAAGCACTTTCCCTAAAACTCCCCTCAAGATTCTCTGTCTCCCTTGGCAGTACCCTCATTCTGTCAAGCTTACTAATAGGAAGTAATCTTGACATAGGATGCTAATTCTCTCACACTTCTTTTCTCTACCACCTGTCCTGAAATAGAGTTTATTTCTTGTTTCCATTCAGCACATTAAGGCTTATCCCATACCATTTCTCCAGGATTAGTCAACATCACCATCCTCTTTTTCCATTATTATCATTATCATTATTATTATTATTATTATTATTATTATTATTATTATTATCTTTAAACAGTTGCACAAAAGAGTTCCAGTTCAACACAACAGTTTATGAGTGCAACACATCATAGTTACATCTCTTCACACTTATCTTGAGTGAGACAAACATTATCTTCTGAAAACAAATCATTTTCATAGCCTACAGCTTTGGCAGTCTACTGCATGATTCAAATCTTTCTTCAGAATCAATGATACTATTTTGGTCTTAATGTGTGGTAAACGTGAATCACAAGGACAAGAGATAAGCACAAGGATACAAGTAAGAATGACAGGAATTAAGATCATAGAGGATTTAAGCTTTCCTTGTTCACTTCTATTTCATCTATATTCTATACATTAACATGACTGCCATGTAAAAAGTCCACTTCTGAAGAGTTATGAATGAACTGATTCCTAATATAGACGAACAGAATCAACCAATTAAAAGATGAAGACTGTAAAAAAAGTTTATAGTTCATAGCTCCTACTTCCTGCCTCTTTCTCTCTCTTCCTTCCTTCCTGATTCCTTCCACCCCCCCTTTTCCTTCCATTTTCTCCTTCTTTCCTATTTTTCTCCTACCTTCTTTTCTATTTTTCAAGGCTTCTCTCAAATTCATGATCCTGCCTCTGCCTACTTCGTACGGGGATTACACATGTGCACCACAACAGCTGATCTGAGCAATGACTTTTCAGTGTGTGCTTTACTGTTTCTAAACTCAGTTTGCTTAATGGTGTGTTGTCCACTGCCATGGAGTCCTGGAGCTGAATTCTTCCATATCATTTTCCAAAGCAAGCTGCCACTTTATCACCTGACAGTATCCCAGAGTCTAGTTGGTGTAAGCTTATGTTTAGCCACTTGTCAAAGACCAATGCAGCAAAGAGCATAGGTTCAATTTCCTCTGACTTTAAGTTTCTATTTGACATGCAAGCTCTCAGAATGGAAGTCAATGTTTATAGGATATTGCTCCAGAAGTGAGCGTGTCATTTCAGATTCCGTATTTCCTGGTTGCAGAAAGCAAATGCCTCACTCATTCTCCTCATGGTGACATACTTTCCAAGCTGCATGGAGAAGTCACCTATAGCCTGGTCTTGCCATTGCTCATATGTGCAAACTAAAACTTGAAAGAATGAGAAAACTTTGCTTTGGATTTCACGGGTGAGTTTTGGCTGAGACATTTGAAAAGTACACAGATCTTAATTGTAGTAGGCAATTCTTCCTTAAAAATTGATTTTCTCTGCCTAGATCTTCTCTGTGTGAGTCCTCAGCACATGTCTGTCAGCCTCACTGACTAAAGTAGTTATAGCTTTTGGAACGGACTCAACAGAATGTGGGAAGGGTGAGTCCAGGGGCTTCCACTCTGAACATCACAAATAATTATCTCTTTGATTAAGAAATCATTACCTCTGGAGCAGAGATGGATTTTCACCACCATGCATGTCACAGAAAAATAGTACAAAGGACACGAGAAAATATAAACTCAGAAATATCAGAGGAAACAGAGAAAGAAGGGAATAAGGAGATACCATAAAAAGAAGGCAGACCACTAAGCTGAGGTTGTGAGAAATCATTTTTTTTTGGTATTTTTTTTATTGATCCATTTGAAAACCACATGAATGGCTCGTTAATTTCTACATTTAAAACCAGATTCTGAGAGTAAAATGAATTTTTAAAAAAAATCTCTACTTCTTCCAGGAACAGATGAGAAAAAGAAGAAAGATGTTATGTATATACACTATTTTTTTGAAATTAAATATCTTGCATTACCACGTGTCTTGGTGTGTACTTTAGAGGGAAGACAAATAAAGGGAACACAAAGGTGAAGACTGAGCAATCAACATAAGGTCACAAAGCGTATGCTACTGGAGTCCTGCTTGTAATTTGCTTCTTGGTACATCTCTCAAGAACTTGTGTCTGCATGGGCTTAAAAGAAGCACAAGAATTGACAAAGGAGCTTTTGGTTCCCTGTGTGTGTCCCAACATCCATGATTCTCTGACTTCCTTTCAGAGTCATGATAATGAAGGTCTGTAGTGTTCTCTGTATAGGCTCAAGCTGAGATAATAGTGGCCAATTTTGGACTTCTTATCAGTGGATTATAATAGAGAGATAAATGGCATTCATTAATCATAGTGTTTCCAAGATGGGAAATCTAAAATGAAAACTACCTATGTATATTACAAATCCCACTGCCAAGCACTTCTTACACGTTTTCATACCAGGTTTAAATACTTGGGACCCAGTGAGTCTCGACATCCTATCTATGTATTTCTTTATAAGAGGACTTCATTTGTAGGCTCTGACTGTAGGTTTCTCACATTTTTTAGTTTGTAACACTACCTTTAAAGAAAAGCTATAGTTGCAGTATATTTTAGTGCAATCTATACTCATACTTTAACATAACCTTCAGAGCAGCCCTGATGCCATTTATCATTCTCATTTTACAGATGAGAATATCAAGGCTCAAGGGAAAAAATATTAACTTGAAAGGACACAAGGAGAATAACAGAGGCTGAATTTTGAATCAGAATTTTTCATCTCAAGAGGAGTTCAGAGGGATTGCTATTTTAAGCAAATATGTTCTACAGCTAAAAAGTGGAAAGTATTTCTTGCTTGTTCTATCATAAATATTAGCTGAAACCTAGCCTGGTGTCATGCTCCAACGTTCAGAGCTGAAATTGCGAGTATTTATAAATGTATATACATACATACATGTGTGTGAATAAATACTTCTGGATTTAAAAAATGTAAATAAAATGTTTTTTCAAAGCATGTTATATAAAGAAGGGTCAGTTTACATAGAGAATAGAAAATCAGAAATAACTACAGTTTGTTTATGCCTTTGAGTGTGTGGGGAGGTGGTACTAGGATTTGAACACAGTACCTTTTACTTGATTAACTGTAATTGTACCTCCAGCCCTATATTTTGCTATTTTCAGGATGGAGTCTAGGAACTTTGCTGCCAATCCTGGAACCATTAACCTTCAGAGCTCAGCCTCCTTGAGTAACTAGTATTACAGGCACACACCATTGACAGCCCATTCAAAGTCTTGATAAGAAAAATAAACCCATTCAGCTATTAATATAGGCCTTCTAAAACTCTAATTAAACCTAGTACCAGGGATTTTCAGGGAACTAGCATGATATTGAAATTCTCACATCCATGGAATTGATTATTTCTAAGATCAGTTCTTTGTATAAAATTACCACAGCATGATAAAAACACTTCATCAAAAATGTGCTGAATGTCTTAAAATTAAGATTTAAAGAAAATGACACATTCAGGTATTCTTTCTCTGTCAGTATATGTTACTATTCAATGTATGATTCAATTCCAAGTAATCAGAAAATTTAAAAAATCAGATTATACCACAGAAGTAGCAAATGAACACTCTATGGATATAATTATGGCATTTGCTTCATATTTAAGCCAGCCGACAGTTAAGAAAAGAATCCTGAAACCATTTTTCTTGAAAATGCTATCAATTTAAAGGGTGTTTCTGATTTTAGCAGCTGATTAAAACTATTTCACTCAGAATTATACGTAACTGAGCTTTTTCTTTTCTCCCCTGAAGTAAAAGTAATGGTTCAAATTCAATTTAACTTTTGCTGGCAAACGTGCTATTTAGCATTACTTCACTGTGAAAATACTGGTGAAGGTTTAACAGCTCAGGACATAACATTCTGAAATGGTGCTGAATAGTTTTGAAGAGAAAGGGGAGATGAAGAGGCAATAACTCATTGATAGCAAACGGGCTCAAAGTTGATAGATGTCTTAGAGGCAGGCACTAAAATGTATGCCTTTTTGTCTGCTCTTTGCCCACTGGAAGCACAGGGGATCTATCAGGTTATCTCATAAAAATTACCTGCAAACCTTACCAATGGAATGGCCAGTAGTAATCACTAGTAGTAAGTGCATGCAGAACGAGTTGATGTTCGAGCACAGAAAGTACTATTAGAACAACAGAGTGATTTTTTTTTTGTTGCCAGTTCTGGGCTTGGACTCAGGGCCTGAGCACTGCCCCTGGCTTCTTTTTGCTCAAGGCTAGCACTCTACCACTTGAGCCACAGCGCCACTTCTGGCTTTTTCTATATATGTGGTGCTGGGGAATTGAACCCAGGGCTTCATGTATATAAGGCAAGCACTCTACCACTAGGCCATATCCCCAGCCCCTATTAGAACAACAGAAAAGTAAAGTGTAGCCTTAGAAGAAAGTAGGGATTTGAGTCAAATGATGCCACATTTTGGGACACTCACGTCTGTCTGGGTGGGCAGGAAAACTTGCTGCATGTGCTGTACAAGTACCAAAGGAAAGGTAAGAACAGTCTATCCTTCAAGATTAGAGGGCATTAGTGGAAAGGAAAGCAGGGGTGTGTGCCTGTGGAACTCCACCTTGCCTCCCTGGTTGATACTGCTAATCTAAGTTGCCAGAAGTGCTGCTCTTCTAAAGCATTGTATGGTTCTTACCTGCTAAGTTGGCTCTAAAGTCCAGAACTGTTGCTCTCCAAAAACATATCAGTCATGCTATAAATAGAAAGCAGTAACTAGTTGTAAGAGCCACGATGGAACCAACTCACAATACAACACTAAAAGATAATTTTCAAGCCAAGGTAAATTTATGATCCATACATGCACAAACAGGAAATGGACTGTTTTATTTTACTGATAACGAGACATCACACATATGTTAACCATAGGAGTGGTCCAAAGGCATCACTTTGTGTAGATTAAAAGAATGCTGAGGGGGGCTGGGGATATGGCCTAGTGGCAAGAGTGCCTGCCTCAGATACACGAGGCCCTAGGTTCGATTCCCCAGCACCACATATACAGAAAACGGCCAGAAGCGGCGCTGTGGCTCAAGCGGCAGAGTGCTAGCCTTGAGCGGGAAGAAGCCAGGGACAGTGCTCAGGCCCTGAGTCCAAGGCCCAGGACTGGCAAAAAAAAAAAAAATGCTGAGGGCTGGGGATATAGCCTAGTGGCAAGAGAGCCTGCCTCGGATACACGAGGCCCTAGGTTCGATTCCCCAGCACCACATATACAGAAAACGGCCAGAAGCGGCGCTGTGGCTCAAGTGGCAGAGTGCTAGCCTTGAGCGCGAAGAAGCCAGGGACAGTGCTCAGGCCCTGAGTCCAAGGCTCAGGCCAAAAAAAAAAAAAAAAAAAAAAAAAAAAGAATGCTGAAATAAATGTGCAAATACAGGTGAAACTACCCTTATGGAGCTTATGGTGTCAACCGAGAGTCTACGTAAGATGAAGCAGAATTGTCTTTACTAGACAAGAAAATAATTTTAATAGGCTACTATTATTAATCTGTAATATTAGAAAACAGCTCTTAAGGGGCTGGGAATACGGCCTAGTGGCAAGAGCACTTGCCTCATATACATGAAGCCCTTGGTTTGATTCCCCAGCACCACATATACAGAAAATGGCCAGAAGTGGTGCTGCGGCTCAAGTGGCAGAGTGCTAGCCTTGAGCAAAAAGAAGCCAGGGACAGTGCTCAGGCCCTGAGTCCAAGGCCCAGGATTGGCAAAAAAAAAAAAAAAAAGAAAAAGAAAACAGCTCTTAAAACATTAAAACAGTATAACTACCAGAGGGTGTGCTACTAGTTTCTCAATCAGGTACAACTCTCCTGTTCTACCACTAAATTATCTGAACTCAACCTGGAATTCTGGGATCCATAGAAATCGGTTTGCATCACACATTAAAGCCATATGCTCAACTTGCCTTAGACATTAGCCCTGGCCACCACTTGTCTTTGTACCAAGAAATCAGAAGCATATTGTTTTCAGAGCAGCAATTTTCCTCTTTGCTAATGAGACATCATAATGATATGATCACAGGCAGGCAATGTGGTGCTCATGATGGATGATTTGACCCAAGTATGTCACCAACATAACATGATTAGTGATGATGGTCTCTGGGGAAAGTAATGCAGACCAGCTTATAAGGGAGTTAAATTCATTGTCTCCAGCATCCAAGGTGGCATATCCAGTTGAATACATGATAATTATAAAGGAATATCCATAATGTTTTCTAAAAATGAAAAGAAATATGTTTTAACATCACAAGAGAAGCATATGGAACTCGATTTTCCCTGCTATATTTTCCTTAGATTTTCTTCTCATTCAGGGAAAAGGAAAGAAGTAGGAGGAAATGCATAATAGTCTTTTAACATCATTTAATTTTTTTCTTTATAAAGCCATACCAGAATAGCAAACTTTGTTTTTTTTTTTTTTTTTGGTTCAGCTGTTGGGCATAGTGCTGGGACCACAAATCTGACATTACATAATTGTCCTCTCATGGTGTTTTTTTCAGTGACTCTGGGTTCTATAAGTACAAGACATCATGATGCTTATCTTTGCACTCAGTGCAGTGCTTGGCTGCGTGAAGGGCTGTGGTAGCTAAGGGATCAGTTGTTGGTGAGCCACTCACATCTGCCAGCCCTTGCCTGTGCTCATGACCGGCACAGCTTTGGAAATCACACCTTATTCTCCATGCCTCCATTATGTTACGGTAGTAAAACTCCACAGCCAGCAGAAATTCTCTGGTTTTGTCCCATCTTTTTTTTGCAAATGATTATTATTCTTGGAATGTACCTAGGTTCTACTGTTCTTGTTTTGCTGCTGCCTAAACAATTCCTTCTCAATTCAGTCTCCAGAAAAATAACTGTCCTCATTTGTCTCTTTTTTTAAGCAGTCAACACTCAGGCAAACAGAAGATTTTTCCTTCCTCAGGAATCCTCCCAAAGGAGCATCAAAGTGAGAGGCATATGTGCCAATTTGCTAATGGCTTAAGTGTCCACATCTAAATCGTGCTTGAAGTGTGACTGTGTAACACGGACATTTAGCAAAAGGAGAACTGGTGAGCAAATTCAAAATCAGGTTTCTGTTCAGGGCACCGCCTCTTTTCACCACATAAGCAGTCTTTTGTCTACCTTCACCCAAGCTCCTTTTCTAACCCTCACATGGCTCCAGTTCTCAGCTGCACATTTGCCGTATGACAGTTGAATAGGTAAGGAGAGGAAGGAGGAAAAACTTCGCATTGGGAAACATTAATCTGGTTGCATCACAGACACTTGACAGCTATTTTGACTGTTTTAAATTAAGGAGGAGACCTCATTCAAATGCAACAGATGAATGGCCCAGCAAATAGAAACGGAAGAGATGCTTAGCATAGGAGGCCCCGTTGTCTATATGGATGATATCAGGCCCCAACATTTCATAAGCACATCCTAACACATACATGCGCACCTGTTTATATTCATTGCATGCTATTATGGTTTGTCAGTCCTTTATTCAAATGGACCTGAACCAAACATAGAATAGAACCATGCTGTACGTAGTAATTTACAAGAGGGCTGGGAATATGGCCTACTGGTCCGGTGCTTGCCAGGCATACATGAAACCCTGGGTTTGACTTCTCAGCACCACATAATGTAGAAAAAGCCAAAAGTGGCGCTGTGGCTCAAGCGGTAGAGGGCTAGCCTTGAGCAAAAAGAAAGCAGGAGCAGTGCTCAGGCTCTGAGTTCAAGCTCTACGACTAGCCAAAAAAAAATTATTAATTTACAAGGATAAATTTAGCTCCTGAAAATGCATGACTTTGTAATGTCCTTATGGCAACATTAATACAATTGGCATGGTCACCTAAGCTTCTGTTGTCTTTCATCCTGGGCTCCCTTCTCCTCTGGGTCCCAAACAACTTTAATGTTCAATTAAGAAACACATTTTGCCTTTGCAAGGTGACATGGGTAGGGCTTGGGAGAAGGAGCCTATGAAAACAATTTCACCTTCGATTTCTTTTATTTTTTAAAGTGTACTTTAATTTGACAGCCAGTCTTAATCTACTTTTAAAGGCTGATGACTTGACCCGGAATAAAAATATGCTGTATTAGATCCTTTCAGATACACCGTGAAAGCAGGCAGCCATTATCTTTTTTACATTAACAGAAGGGCAGAATGCCATCCCCTTTCATTTCTCCAGTAAATCAAATTGAATTATTCATTAGCATAAAAAGTTTCCAAGCCATCCCTTCTCCCAATACACAACATTGCCTCACTTGAAACAAGGAGTTTTATCTCTCCTAAGAATAACCTGACACACTAAACTTCTAAAGTTTAAGACTTTGTAAAAATTAATTTCTGTGGTTAGGAAAACTAATCGTTTGTAGAGAAGGATTAGATTGCAAACACAATAAACCAGCCATTAAACACAACTCTTTTTTTTTAAATCATTTTTTAGTTCTCTCACTTGTTTCTGGCCATAGAACTTTGGAGAGATGAATTCCTAGGACCCCAAGTGAGTAGGGTGTAGCTAAGTAAAATGTTCAGAGTTAACTATTAACAAAACTTCTGAACTGGCACATTTGGTCAAGTGAAGGCTGATGTTAAGTTGCGGTATAAGAGTTTTGGTTAAAAGATAGATTTGGTTTTACCTATTTCATATTTGAAAGAAATGTCCAGTTAATGTTCAGTATCTTCATGCCAGGAAATAGACACATTGTGTACCAATACATGCAGAACACACAAAAACATATGTAGACTTCCAAACAGACACACACACACATACACACACACATATACACACACATACACACACACACATACACACACACAGAATTGTTCTTCTCCATGATCAGATATCTGGGCAGTGAAGTTTATATTTCATGTAGAATCACATTTTCTGTCTTCTGCTCTGACTGTTTTGCATTGGCTTTGCCGGGTTTCATTAACAGGAGCTCATCAGAACCACATCAAAAAGGGAAAATATATTGCTTCCATTACCATTTATGGCAACATTTGTTTCAGTTAAGAAAATGTGCTGTAGTCCATGGACTTAAATTATATACCAGAAACAGGATTCTGGAGTTCAGGGTACATATTTACTCTCCCATCTCCTCACTTTGTCAGAGGAGAAATCACTTTGAGTTGACCTACAAGACAAACTGTTTCCATTTACACCGTAGATACTCAGTTCTTTCGAACAATAACTTAGCTTCAGGGACTTTCAAGTCATTTTTGTTTCCAGATCAGGCTGTAGCCTGGAGATAACACCTCCTTCACTTAGGTCTTACAAATTCTGCCACGGGGGGCTGAGCTCATATTTACTTCTGCATGACAAAAATGAGATTTCTCAAGTGTAACAGGATGGCAAAACTTTTAACAACTGGCTCCGGAATGTCTCTTAACAAAAAAAGTAAAGTGAAAATGTATGTGGATCAAGGTATTATATTGGTTGATTGGTTGGGGAAAAATATTAGCAGACATCAGCTAAAATTGATTTGATATCACAGGAAAGAAAAATTAGAGCTACTGAGCCAATATAGGGAGAAACACAGAAAGAGCAGGGGAAGACATGGAGAGAAAGGACTGAATCCACTAATGGGATAAAAAACTGTTGTCCATGACAATGCCTTTTCCTATGCCCTGGCAAAATTTCTATTAAGTCCTAGCAAGACTACTGAATATTTGAAATACAGTGGGTGCTAATTCTTCTTGTTGCTGTAGAGACAAGTGGTTTCTTTTGGGAGGAGGTTTTATTGTATGAACCAATTTACCATTCATTTTCTGTGTATGGTCCTACAGTGGTAGAATCATGCTTGGATCTTCTTCTAAAACTGACATAAACCTTGGCGGAAGATCTTTATAATGGCCTATTTTTACCTCAAGCTCAAATATCTACAAGCTTAAAACGAACACATGAGTAATATAAAACTGAATGCTCCCGTAAGAGTAAGTTAACAACTAGGGTATTTTTAAAATGCCTTTTCAGTCCTGTATTTGAAAGGATTTAGAGTAAGTGATTCAGTCCTTGTCCTTTAAGGAGTTTCCCATCTACAGGAGGAGAGATGATACAGACTCAGTCAATTGATAATGCAAGGTATAATATGAATCATTTGGATTAGAGGTGGAGGAGAGAGTGAACTGAGTTTGGGGAAGGGCAGGAAAGGAAGATGTCATCAACAATTCTGATAGGATGGTTATTATTGACATCATTTTTATAGGATAGATATTACTTTTGCCAAAAGTTGGATTTTAATTGTGTTATGTTAGTATCATCCCATACTAGCCTGATGATAGCTAACAAAAAAATATAATGGTTACTTTTCCATTATCTGTAGTGATGGGGTCAATGCTATGGACAAAGTAGTTCCTTAAAATTAATCTTTTATTAACTCCAGGATGACACTTGGCAAAACTATGTAAACACGTAGGAAGGGGAACAACATAGGCCAGGCATTTAGATAGCATTGCCTGGAATTTCAAATGTGCAAGAGGAGTATTTGGAAATAATCATACTAAATGAAATGAGCCACACCCAAAGAAACATAGACCTTATGGTTTCCCTCATTGAGAATAATTAGTACACATCTAGGATAATCCTAGCAGAAGATCACAATAGCTCAATAGTGTGTACATATGAGCACACAAAATGATGCTAAGCAAAATGACCTCCAAGTTATGGAGACAAGCGGTTTATCGTTGTTGTTGTTTTCAACACACCATGTGAAATTATGCCTTTTTCTTTTGTCTTTCTTCCCCACAGTTTTACCTCTGATATCACTGTAACTGCTTTTGGTACCCTGGATACTGTGTATATGTGTATTAGAACTTGGGAAGAGGAATACCAAATGGAGAGACAAAGGATAAAAGAAAAACCAATGCAACAGCAATACTTACAAAACTATATGCTGTAAACCAACTGTAGAACTCATGGGAGGGAAGGGAAATGGGGAGAGGGAAGGTGGGGGAAAATGAGGGAGGAGGTAACAAGTTGGATAAAAAAAGTATGCACAGCCTTATGTATGAAACTGTAACGCCTCTGTACATCACTTTGAGAATAAATAAATTAATTAATTAATTTATAAAAAGAAAGCTCAAGACACTCTTTACTCCAACTAGCAAACAGCCAGAAGTCGAGCTGTGGCTCAAGTGGTAGAACACCAATTTTAAACAACAACTAAGAATTGTATGATGGCACCCAGGCTCTGAATTTAATTCCTAATACCAATAAACAAAATAAATAAATAAATACTGTATAATTCACAACTGAATACATTTAAATAAAGATAATCTATAAAAAAGAGGGGTATATCAAGAAAAATGTGGTTGTATTGTGGTTGTATACAGAGGTGTCTAAGTGCAATTTCCTCACCTTATTTAGGAGAAAAGAAGGTGTGTGGGAAGCTTCCCATCAGGGAAACATAGAAAGAAGCAGAATTCAATAGCAATTCATAGCATTTCTCCAATATCATATGCAAAACAGAGTGAGGGCAAGTTTGCTTCTGGGGAATGAGATGTGCATATTTTCCTTCTTACAAAGAAAACCCATGGAGGGTCAACTGCTATAGGGATCAGTGGAATGAAAAGTTGGCCACTGTATGAAATAGGCTGTTTATAAGCAGAGGTGTGCTTCAAGTCAGCTTGGTAGCTCCTCATTGAACATCTACTGTATGTTTCCCTGGGGCAGTTATAAACCTGGCTCGAACTGTTATTCTTGGTTCTACTCAAGATTTAAGCTGAAAGAGAAAGGGGATTTATTAACTTTTTCCTTCATACACTTTCTTTCCCTTTGGCTTCTTAGAGTGGTGATGTGTCATTTTTATGATTTTTAGGGGGGGAGGGACCTAACAGTATATAAATTTACAAGAATGTGTTGCATTACAAATGAACACAGGGAAGACCACTGGAACTGTCTGGCAAGGAAAAGAATCGCTGGGAGCAAATTAGGAATCATTCTTATTCCATCATTAAAGCCGGCCTCCCAGCATCCCCACAAGAGGCGTTAAGCTATTAGTTTGTGATTTTGAAAATGGCCCCAAGTAATAAAGGCATATTTCAATTTAAAATGTTACATTTTTCATGCTTCTCATTAAATCAACCTAATATATCTCTCAATAAGTTTGAATTAGTAAAGCCAGACTATATTGGAACTAAAAATAATTATAGGAGGAGTGAATCTTCCAGTTTAATTACTGTGTCAGACCAGAACCTGGAAAAGCTCTTACCTGAGACTAATTTAAGTAACTCTGAGAAGTAGTCACATTTTGGGGCCATTAGATGACTGGTCTCTTACACTGTGTACAAGTGCCTGCAGCCCACCACGGCACAGAGTGAAGCACAAACGAGAGCTAATGAGCCCTTATTGCTATAGCTGTGAAAACCTGAGAGAATTTAAGAAAACACAGCACGACTTCCCTGAAGATGCCTGCCATCGTACATGAATCATATGTATGCTGGAACTGCTGCCTCAGAAACTAGGATAATTATGTCTAGCAAATGCAGGCTTCATTCTGTCCAGAGAATCTCATCTGTATCTATCGAGAGCTCAACCAATAAACTCTACTCTTGTCTCTTTATAATGGAACATGTCTGATTTTTTTCAAACCCTACAGGAAATAGCATGAGCTATTTTTAAATAAAAGCATAAAAGGTGCCACATGCTTCTGTCCTAGAATTTGAAGACATGCATCATTCAGTGAGGGGATTGCTATCAAGATTCCATTAGGGGGCTGACACTCTGACAGAAATCAGTTTGGGGTTCTATCATGCCACCCACTCATTATCACAAGAAAGATGCTCTACCACAAAAAAAAAATCTTAAGGCATAAATAAATTATTTGCACCTTACCATTACATTCTTCCAATGGAATAACCATATAATTGTATGCTTTTTGTGGATGAATAGCTTGTGTGTATGTATGTGTGTGTGTGTGTGTGTGTGTGTGTGTATGTATGTGTAGCAACCTAGAGGTTTATATTCTGTTTGATCTAAATAATCAAACATGATACTAATTGACTAAATTAATATGTCTTATTTAAGTGGTTTTACAAAGTATTCCATCATGATTTTCTGGATTTGCTTGCATTTGTTGGGCTATTCCCATTTTTTTCCTCTCTTTTTTTTTTTAAAAAAAATGGATTCTCTTCTTCCTCTATCAAGTTAGATTGGCAAAGGGTTTGTCAACTTTAATGATCTTTCCCAATAACGAAAATTTCCTTCATTAGATTCTCTGTATAGGTTTTCTATTTATTTACTTGTTTATTTTCCAATATAGTCAAATTTGTATCACTTTTTTTTATTGTTACAGTTTGTGTTTAATTTTTATTGTTATAGTTACGTATGTAATATGGTGAGTACTTTTCTTGTCACACTTGTTACTTCCTCCCTCATTTTTCTCCCACCTTCCCTCTTCCCCAATTACCACTCTGAGTTGTACAGTCAGTTTACAACATATTGTCTTGCTGTTGCCTTGATTTTACCCCTCCCTAATTCAGACAAACATATATACCCAGCATACCAATATCAAATACAGTGACAACAGGGGATAAACCATAGGGAAGATAAACAAAAGAAAAAAGAAATAATCTCACATAGTGTGTTAAAAATAACAACAATGATAAACCACTTGTTTATATACTCTTTAAATCTGTTTTACTGATCTCTTCCCCATCAGTTATTATTGCTTTCTATCTGCAAGTTTGGGGTTTGACTAGTTATTGTTTATCTAGATGTTTGAGCTGTGTCATTAGGATATTAATTGGATATCTTTCTGTTTCTGTGTTTTCTATTTTTTCTTGTTCATGGGGCTTGAACTCAAGGCCTAGGTCTTGAGCTTTTTCACTCAAGGCTAGCACTCTACCACTTTGAGCCACAGCTTCACTTTTGTTTTTTTGGTGGTTAATTGGAGATAAGTGTCTCATGGATTTTCCTGCCTGGCCTGGCTTTGAACCATGATCCTCAGGTCTCAGTCGCCTGAGTAGCTAGGACTACAGGCATGAGCCACCAGTGCCTGGCTTTTCTGTTTCTTTTACTGCTGTTGTTTGTTTTCAAGGATGCACTCATTGCCACAAACTTTCCTCTTAGCATTACCTTTACTTCATCTTAAAGTTTCCAGTAGGTTGTGTTTCACATTTTTACTATATTCTAGGAACTTTTGAATTTCCCCTTTTATTTCTTTAATGATATTCTCATCATTCAATAGCCATTAAAAAATAAAATTATGTCACTTCCAGTGACATGTATGAATCTAGAGACTACCATATTAAGTAAGCTAGGTTCAGAAGGACCAAAGTCATATATTCTTTTGCATATGTGGATGCTAGGTCTGAAGATAAACACAGAAAATCTAGTTCATTTATGGGTGTATATGCAGGTGTGAAGTACCACAGTGAAGCCCCTTTTGGGCAATTATCATGCACTTTATCAAAAATGAATATTAGGAAAGTGACCATGTCTTGTCTTAGGTGAGGGCACAATAGGAGGGAGAAGGACAAACAGAGAGGAAGAGGAGTGAAAAATGACCAAAATACTTAATGTATATACATGAAAATGGTGTAATGAAGCCTACTAAGATGAACTTTGGGAAGGGAGGATGATGAAGAAAGTGAGTCTGATCCAAGTGCATTGTGTGCACATATATGTGAAAATGAAGCTCTAAGTAATGGAAAATAAAGTATTGTGAATATAGATACCTCAAGGGAAGTATTAGTTGCAGTCTTTGCTTAATGAAAATTTCAAATCTAAATATGTGGGAACAAACATGTCCTAAGGCTGCACAGTAATCCTCAAGCTAACAGCTTCACCTGAAGTCACTTGTTGATTCTGGATTGAGTCTCTGGGTTTTCCACAGGGAGCCTACCCCACAGTGAAAATCCTACATCTCCCTCAGAACCATGTCTCTCATTAAATAATTACCATAACCTTGAATAGTTGGTAGGAAGGAAGGAAAGGAGGAAGGAGAACATGATGACTACAGAAACAGCTCAAAAAGCACTCCATAGTGAATCATCTAGCAGCGTAGATAATCTTGCTGGCATTTTGTGTAGCAACTTCCACAATTCAGATTTCAATTCTGGAGCAGGTTACTAGAATCATTTAAAAAATTTATGCTTCATAATTTAGAAGAACTATCCACATTTTGGGGAAAGGCTTCTAAATCTCCTCTTCTCTATACAACATTTCTATAGGTGATATATTTATAAAGGGTCAAGCATGGAAAAAGTTCTCATAGGTATTATCTCATAAGCTTATACAAACATGAGCTTCCAAATATAGCTAAAGCAGTGACCTACCAAAACAGCGCCAAAATAGCATGTCACCCAGCACCAAAGAAGCTTGTTTTCCTGTTGCTCTAAATAAAGCAGAAGATGAGGAGAATACGCTGTAGTGCAAACTGCTGGAAATCACGACAGCCCTAAGATATACATGGCCCATATGGAATGCCACGAATGATAATGCTCAGCAGGAAACTGAGTCATGACCAAAGATCTGAACATCAGGAAACTCATTGCAATATATTCCTCACAAGAATTATGAAACCAAACACCATGAAAACTTAAAAATGTAGAGAAGGCTCTAAATATAGAAATTCTATATAAGGAGGTAATGTAAATGTTGAGAATAATTTTTTGATTACTATTTCTTGAGTAAAGGCTGAAGATGGAATTTAACCCACCGATATGAGGAAAGTAATATACAAATAATGAGTATGATTCCCAAAGTGTATTTCCTCCTGCTTTTATTTATACAAATATATTTACCATATATAAATGTTAACAAAAGGTCCTGTAAAGTTCTAAGTGTTCTATTTTTTTTTCCTCTTTTAAGCTGTCCTATACTGCATATATTTTCTGTACTGAATATTCTAACCAGGGGAAAATTTTATTTACATAGATGAGAGCATTACAACATAAATAAGCTAAATGACAAAAATATTCATATGATCTTCAGATACCTGCTGACATGAGCAAATGAAGCCACAATTCCCTTCTGAAAGTCTGTGAGAATTATCAAAATATGAAACTAGATTTGTTTCCAGTCAATAGCTATTTCTATTTCTATGCCCCTGTGATTTGAAATTAAAGCAATTGTCTATTCTCAATTTTGTAGTAATTTGTTTCTGGTTTGTTTATGTAATCTCAGGCAGATTTTGACCATCATTTCATGTATATTCCCTTGAAATATCTATTATCATATATTTCAGACCAAGTTTTGTTTAGTTCATCTCTCCTATTTAGTTTTGAGCTTAATAAAGACTGTGTACTCTCACTCATGTGTGGACTCAACACATACTTAATTTGACCACATATTATTCCATTGATCCTACTGTACATAGTGGTGATACAGGAAGTAAGAGGGAAAAGGCAAATATTTTCTACTTTTATTCTTATGTCTCTAGATTTCAGCTAGTCCTATGCTTAGAACCTAGTAAGTATCAAATAATTATTTCTAGAAAGAAAGAAAGAGAGAGGGAAAGAAAAGAAAGTGAAAGAAAGGAAGAGAGCGAGAGGGAGGAAAGGAGGGAGAGAGGGAGGAAGGAACAAAAAGAGAGAGAAAGAAAAAGGCAGGGAGATAGGAAGGCGGGTAGGCAGGAAGGCAGGAAGGAAGGAATAAAGAATAAATCAGAGCAATAGCAGAATAGATGGTTCAGAGATTATTTTGTAATATAAAAAGGAAGTAAGAGACACAGAGGATAATGAAAGATAGAATCTCAAGTGCATCTTAATGGGAGTGAAAAAAAAAAGAACAGAAATTTGAAAGAAGACTATAGGAAAAATGTTAAGTTTCAATATATGGCCCATGGAACTTCAGGCTCCATTACACTGTTTCCTTTTAAAACAAACTCATTTAATTATTTTAATAATCCTGACATGAAAACATGTTTATATCTTGAAATATGTGTTATGACAAGTGTTAACATTTCAGAGTTATTCAAAGTGTCCATTTTCTTCTAGGTTATATTATTTCCCAGTATCTTTATACACCATCTAACTCTGACCTTAAAACTAGTCCATTGTCAGTGACTGGGAGTTTTTGGGGCTACCTTTCATTTCAGAATTCTCCTGCAATTCTTGTGCACTTACTTGGAATTGTATTTGTTAGGTAACTGTGCCACATAATAATTAAATATTAAAAATTTTCAGAGCATCTTTGACACTCATCACAAAAAGCACGATGCTCCCTGTCCAATCCTCTTGAATCAATGCACACTCTTGGGTTTCTTGGACAGATTGAATATAGCAGAAACAACACTATGAAATTCTCCTAGGAAGTATTAATGAACTCTGAGCTTCTTTCTCCTGTCTTTGGGAACACTCTCCTTTGAAACTCAGCTGCCATATTGTGAGAGAGTCCAAGAAACCATCTTCCTTACTGGAGAAGAGAGACGTCTCCTAGATGACAGCCCTGACTGACCTCCCAGCCCAGGTCACAGCCAGTAGCAGTCAGGTGGGTAAACCATGTTAAAAATGGGCTCCTCTAGACCTACTGGAATCTCACTTGTCAGTCAGTATCTTATGAAACTGACACTGCCAAGCCTATTCAAATCACAGATTCATGACCAAGGAAACAAACAAGGTTCACGCTTTAGGATATAAAGTTGTTTTTATAGTTAGTATGCTAGAAACTGATCCATGATATGTAAGTTGTTAAAACTATTTTCAAAATTGAAACCCATGCTTTTCGATCACTCATGAATAAATGAATGACTATCCTACCTCAGCCTACCTGTACCACTTCTGATGAGGGCAAGACTTAGCCCTCCCTTTCATGCTTATCTCATAAAAATAAATAGACAAACTATTCTATAGGATTTCCGTGCTTGTGCAAATTGTAACAACTCCTCTGTTACTCTAAATCTTTGTGTATGTTGTCTAAGTTGAACTATTTTTGCAGGTAAAGTAACTACACAAACATGGACACAATATTTTACAGGAAATCAATTAAAATAATGATGACTACATTGTCAGTGGTCTACTTCAAGATAAGATGGAAATTTAGACCAGGTAGACATCATACAATTCTTCAACTAGTGCCAATGACTATTAGATGCTCATATAAAATAGTAATACTTTTTTATTGTCTTAAACTTACTTACAAATGGCAATGCAGTACTTTTCATCAATTTTGCTTTTTAGAGTAATAGAAGTTGAAGTCCTCACATCAATTTATGGAGTACAATTTTGCAAAAGCAGTGTTCTGGCCAAGTCATAATGTTATACAAAATACAAGTATACATTTTAGATGAATATCTGGGACAATTAAATGTGCATACATTATTGAAGGAATGCATGCAAAGATAGTTTAAAATGCATTTGTAGCACTGTTCAAGATTAATTTCTTTATTCCAAGATGACTACCATAGTTAAAAAGTTAATGCCTCTGGTATTGATAGTGCAATAAGTATAATGGTGAATAAATATTGCTTTTCTTTTTTGAAAAGTACAGCAGAAAGAATATTTGGTAATGGTCAGAAAGAAAACTGAAAAAGTAAACTCCCTATTGGCTAAAAACTGAGTTATATGGAATCTGAACCTGAAAATAGTTATTGGAAAACTATTTTGTTTGTTTTGATAAATTATACTCATGTAAATAAATAAATGCTGGAAACTTTGGCTATTTAGTTAAATTATTCTACGTTGGTACAACAGTTGAAGTATGGCTAATTGTAGGTTTTTGGATATGAATGTGAAGAAAACTGAACAATGTGGCCCTTTTGAAAGCTAGTACCCCAAGACCAGCAGGTAGTCTTTGCAGGTTGCCCTTTAGTCAGAACTTCTTGGATGATGCAATGTATATTATTCCCTGAAATTATAAGCATTTTGTCATTATTTGGGAAGGGAGTTCTAGATTTTCTTTTGAACTGCTGTCTCCAGCACTTCTGATGAACGGAAGTATATAAATGTATCAGTGAATGTTTAAATTTAGGCAAGAAATAACTTTTTTCCCCTGTTTCTCTAAAGTAGAATATACTTCTACAAGTCTTGTAAATCTTGTTGAACTTTTCAGAAAGCAGAGTCAGCTTCTGGCAAGGCATACTATTAATGAAATTCAGACTGGATAAACTGAATGACACATTGATCAGAACTTTGAATTCAATGTGTAGAGCAAAATGCACCTTCCTGTTTTGAGTCACTGAGTCAGGTACCAAAATATAATCCAATTACAAAAATATGATTGAAAATATTATAACCTCATAACATATGCAAAAGTATTTCCTAAGGGGAAAGTCTTAAACTTGTTGAAGAATCTATTTATTTATTTATTTTGATTTCTTCAAATTGGGATAGTTATTCTATCAGTGAACACAAACAATTATTAAGTGTGATAGGGAATGATTTGGAAAGAAGACTGATAGGACAACTTAAGCGGATGCTGATCTTGTGATGCTGACAGCTGACTATTTAACTACGTGACAATTCTGGAATGATAACCTAAAATAAACTATCACATCATCAAACCTACTTCTAAAGCCAGGGGTAATCACTCACCACTTCCCATTGTCTAAACTGTATGTATTAAAAGAATCTCAATGAAGGTACAGATTTAATAATTATATATAAATCTGAATTTATAAATTTGTTAAAGAAAATGCTCTTTTAATCATGTTTTTTCCAAGTGTGGTGTAGGAACAATTTCATTTATAACATTGGTCTCTCTTAAATAAGTTTGAAAACTAATTGGGTCAGAAAGTATTTATTTTTCTTTCTTGCATAGTTTCCCTGCAGGAGAGCATATGAAAGGGGCCCTAGCCATGCTGGCTCATGCTCCAATGAGCTGAGACCTACTTACTTGCTCACATGGCAAAGCATTTTCTCCCCTAGATTCTCTGAATGACTCTTGAAAAGAAAATGCCATTCAGTTAAGCATCCTGCTTCAGTGAACATTCATCACGCTGTTCATCTCTCCCGCAGACGTGTTTATCCACAGCTCTCTCATGTCAAATACGGTGACATCAGCTACTATCAGGTTCGTCTCTAATCCACAAAGTGTAAAACTTGGAGAAAAGAAAAAATAGCCACAAATTCAGGAAAGCAGAAAAAAGTAGGATAAAATAACTGAGTTAGCCTTGAGAATGTTGTTATTTAGGGACGCCTCATGTTTCAGTATATTTTGGCTGTCCCTTCCCCTTCCTAAGGCAGGGTTCACAGCTGATTTCAATGGAAGGGATAGTTAGTAGCAGCATCATATTGCCAGAACTGTCTTATATAGGTTTGCCGCATAGTACTAGACACGTTTTGGAGGTCTTTTTTTTTTTTTTTTTTTGCTTTTTAATAATTTTATTTTTTCTAATTTAGTTATTTTAATTTCCCATAGCACCTTGGTAATGTTGAAAACAAATACAAATACAAGGATGTACTTATTTTAACATTTTATGCATGAGCATGTGCCACACATTTTGGGGGGAGGGGGGCAGTTCTGACAACAAGAAAAACCTAAGCAATGGACAAAATAGAAAGCCAGGTAACTAGTTCTGACACCCCACTCCCCAACACTTGAGATATGTCACTCAGGGACACATGAATTAAGATTTAAAAACAAAACAAAAGAAACATTGATGTGGGCATTTCTTTGTATACACTAATCAGTGTTCTCTGCTGTAAAACTGAAAAACATTTAACATAGCTTGTAGATATCTGAGTTGCAATTTTTGGAACTTTCTACTTAAAGATTCATAAAAAGTTCTTGGCTTTCTCCACTCTGGCAAGCAGTATGGAGATTCCTCAGAAGGCTCAATATAGAACTCCCCTATGACCCAGCAGCCCCACTTTTGGGTATCTATCCAAAAGCCCACAAACAAAATCGCAGTAATGCCACCAGCACAACAATGTTCATTGCAGCACAATTTGTCATAGCGAGAATCTGGAACCAACCCAGATGCCCCTCCATAGATGAATGGATCAGGAAAATGTGGTACATATACACAATGGAATTTTATGCCTCTATCAGAAAGAATGACATTGTTCCATTTGTAAGGAAATGGAAGGACTTGGAAAAAGTTATACTAAGTGAAGTGAGCCAGACCCAAAGAAACATGGACTCTATGGCCTCCTTTATTGGGAATAATTAGTACAGGTTTAGGCAAGCCATAGCAGAGCATCACAAGGCCCAATAGCTATACCCTTAGGAACACATAAGATGATGCTAAGTGAAATGAACTCCATGTTATGGAAACAATTGATATATCACAGTTGTAACTACTTTCAACGTCCTATGTGTATGTGTAGTTTCTATTATTGATGATGTTCTTGTATCACCTTCCTGTGGTTTACCTACACTATCTCTGTAATCTTATCTGAGTATATTGGAAACCGTGTTTACTGGTATTGGAAGTAGGAAATTCAAAGGGAATACCAAATTCGAGAGACACAGGGTAAAAAAAGAGAAATAACTACAAAAGCAATACTTGCAAAACTGTTTGGTGTAAGTGAACTGAACACCTGGGGGAGGGAGGGAGGGGGGCATGAGGGACAAGGCAACAAACAGTACAAGAAATGTATCCAATGCCCAACGTATGATACTGTAACCTCTCTGTACATCAGTTTGATAATAAAATTTTGAGAAAAAAAAAGTTCTTGGCTTTCAAAAATAAACATTAAGTTATTTAATAATCAGATAAAATTTAAAAGAGAATTTATTATCAACCTGAAAACAAATTCAACTTCTTAAAATGTCCTCATTCACCTAATGAAAATTGACATGTCCAAGAGTCTTCCTCAAAGCTCAGACTACCTATATAGGCATATGCCAAAAAAGCCTAAGTTCAATTAGTAGCCACCAAACGGTAAGGAAATATAAAAAATTAGAAAAAAATCCATCATATATTATATTTAAGAATTTATAAAAACTTCTCAAAAGAATTTACACTGTTCTCTTTTGAGTTTTACCTTTTGCATAAAAAACCAAAATTGGTACTTTTAAAATATGGTTAATACATATTTCCAACACAAATACCAAAGAGACTTAACCCAGTGTTGTTTAATTGTGTCAAAGTAAAACCAGTGGATATTTAGGTCAAGAGACTTAATTTTTTTTAAGACCATAACTAATAAAACTAGAGAAAGTGTTGAATATTTTGTTTCAGGATTGTTATTATTCTCCCTTGCACTGGTGAAGATGCTAACATTCCATTATTAAGCCTTTTGCAAAGAAGACTTGGTTATTTAAAGAGTTAAAGGAATGTGAAACAATTCAAGTTACCTTAACTTTAGGAACCAAAAATTAGAATTGTGCATGTCATTTGATTACTTGCAAATTGAGCATGTAAGATAACAAACTCTTAGCATTGAAAGGTCTTATCTTTCTTCCAAAATCCAGTTGAAAAAGGAAATTTACATGGGTTGTTTTAAATACCAATGTCTGTATTGGAGGTCATTTTAACTTCTCAGGTTGCAGCTTTCAAAACAGATATCCCCAATAGAGACAGAAAAACAATGATTTTTCACACTCTTCACCAGAAAATACATAAGTCACCTGGACCCAGTTGAGCTGAGTTTTATTAGACTTCAACACAGTCATATCTGCTCAGAATGACAGAGGTAAGTCCCACAGGCAGGGCTGAGCAAAGGGACATGAACCTTAGGGAAAGAGAAAAATTAATAACTTTCTTAATCACTAGATAATGACAGATGCCCAGTATATAATAACTCATTTGATTGGCTCTCTCTCTCTTCTCTCTCTTGTTCCATGTGGATAGATGAGACAAATTCTGCTTTTTAGTTCTGCTTTAGTCTCACTGTCATTAAGAATACATCACTCATGGTGGGAAAAAAGGGCAATTTACATGTCTGAACCTACCCTTCATTCTTCATTCCAAAGCTGCACCTCATGAGAAGAAAATTTCCAGGCATTAAGGAGATCAAACACATAGGAATAGAAAAGAAGCAGATTGAATGCCTTTGCCTCTTTAATACAAATCCACGTCAGCTTCAAACAACTGCTTTCCTTTGCTTACAGATGCCAAGTCTTTGCCCCTGCCCTGCTATCTATCTGATGAGAAATCTCTGAGATGCTATGCAGATTCTCATCCAACCTTTGTACAAGGCTTTTCCTGCACAGACTCACAAGACCATGCAGAATTTCATTTCTATGAAGGTCTTCATAAGCTTTCCACCTCCTGCAAGCCTGGTTCACTGAGCTGCTTAGAGATCTCCAGACATTACCCCAGCATGCAATGGAACACCATAGAATGTCAAATGCTTCCATCTCTCCACTCCTCAGTCCCCTTTACTTTTCTGGTTTATTAGTTTGGTTTTATTCCCCAAATCTAAAGTCACTTGCTTTTCTTTGCCAGCTTCTTTCAACATATGCCAAAGAGGTCTAGGGTTAAGAAACAACTAATTTACTAATTTCCCATATCAATGATGAAAGATTAAGTGCATATATCATTATTTTTTATCTGTAAGCACTAAAAAGATGAACTTTCCTTATGTGAAAGGAAAAAGAAAGAGGAAGAGGAAGAAAGAAAAAGTAAAAGAAAGCCTTTTACATTAGTAAATATATAGTGCCTTCTCCTTTTGGGCAATTTTTAACAATAGCAACCACTTGCCTAGGATGGCATGTATCTTGTAGAGATTTAGCGAGGCAACAGATGGAACCACCTGTTTGCAATAAGCATTGGATTTTTTATTTCATGAGTTTCCGTAAGACCTAGTCTGAGACTGAAATGGGGACACTTGGTTGATTATAATTTCACACCTGCCTTCCATTCTTTAAACTGTGGCTCAGTTTCAGGGAATATCCTAGTGTATCAGAATTGTTTCATCTCTCCTACTTGCTTCCCTGCTTTGCTCACCAAACCAGACATTTGAGAAATGCTGGTGGGGGCCCTGTGGAACTACAAAGGCAGTACAATAACTAAGACCCGATTTTAGAGTTTGGTAAATTTAGGTGGAAAATAATCCAAGCATGAACACGTACAGTTGATAGTGTTGTTGGTAGGAATAATAAAGATGATGCATGTTAAGTATTTAATAATAGATGAAAGGAATACCTGTTAGGTATTTGGTGTTTAGTATGCTAAGCCCCTCCTAGTATTAACCTCTGTTTTCACAGAAGCTGTGACAGAAGAGTATCATTATTCCAATTCTCCAGGTGAGACTAAATTACAAGGAGTTTGTATTAAAAAGCCTCTGTATTCTGTGACCAAATCCTAAACTTACATAATCTCATAGTTTCAGAGGATTCAGTACAGCAGGGGACTATGATGAAGCAAGCAATTTACTTCATGGTAGCCAACAAGTACAGCAAAGAAGATCTAAGAAAGGGCAAGGGAAAAAATGTAGCCTCCAGGGGCTGGGGATATAGCCTAGTGGCAAGAGTGCCTGCCTCGGATACAGGAGGCCCTAGGTTCGATTCCCCAGCACCACATATACAGAAAATGGCCAGAAGCGGCGCTGTGGCTCAAGTGGCAGAGTGCTAGCCTTGAGCGGGAAGAAGCCAGGGACAGTGCTCAGGCCCTGAGTCCAAGGCCCAGGACTGGCAAAAAAAAAAAAAAAAAAAAAAAAAATGTAGCCTCCAAGGACATACTTACTCCAACAAAAATGCATCTTCTATTTTTTTTACCAGTTCCCAATAATATCATCATATCCTAACTCCATCCAGGAAGCCATTGATTATATCAGAGCCCCAGGATCTAGCTGTGTCTGGAAGTGTCCTACAAACAGCAGTAGAGGCATCCTTTATTAATCTCCTGGTCATTTCCCACTCCATTCAAGTTGCCTCTCAAGATTAACCATCACAGTTAACCCTACCCCAAAGAGTCCATTGGAAAACTCTTATGTTTGATAAACACTTACAGCTAAGTAGCAATATACAAAGCCAACACACAAAAACCAGTAGCATTTTTTTTTGTATACTAACACAAATGTTGTTGAGAAAGAAATTACCAAAATGACCCTTCCTTCTTAAAATACTTATTATCACAGAAGTTCGGCAAGCTGCACAGGACAAAAAAGATTCCTAGTTTCTGGGAGAGTAAGAATTTTTACCCAGACCATTTGACCCTATTAATCTCTGTGCACCATCAGTACATCACAAGGAAACCTAACAGAGAATTGATACAATTCACAGGATACTTTTCCTCTATCATTTCTTAATAATTTACTTCCCTATGGCTGGCTACCTTGTGACTTATCCTCTCTGTCTTTTTTTTTTTTTTTAAATAATGTCTTCCTTGCTCTTGCCAAGTTTTCTCAAGTCCATAACACTTTCTTCTACTATTCTTTCACCAATGTTCTCCATATCTCCAACTTCTCCAAAAATATACAGGCTGCATCTCAAGTTCCTTTAAGAAAGCTGATCATAATCCCTTCCAGGCTGAGTTATTTCTTTAACTTCTACACTGCCTTAAGATTCCTTCATGTCACTGCCAGTATCTGACTAGATTACCAATTCCCTCTCTTGATTGAGTTCTTTTGTGGTGAGAAGAATTAGAAATCTCCATTCCATATCCCCGTGGGGCAAGATGAGTATCTGGTACATGTTAGCTAAAAGATATAAATGCATAAACAAGTAGAAGTCTAGACAGTGCCCCTATCTTCTAGTAGGATCTTTACACAGAACTGAAGTATATAAGTATATCTAGCTTAAATATATTTGGAAGAGGAAAAGCAAGAAATCCAATCGCTAGCAAATGTTGGATAACTAGGGTCCTACTTAACCCAGACCCCAGGTCTCCTTAAAATTCAACAAAAAGCCTTTTAGAAGTTAAAGTAAATGGCATGAAAAGGTCGCAAACCTCGCCAAGAACTCCACAGAGAGCTGGGATGGAACCTGGCACCAAGCGGAAGGTAATTAGATCTGAGGAAACGTGGGTTCCCAGGGAGCCAGCAGGAGACTCCCTTTTACTTTGGCTAGGCTAATAAGAGGCCATTCCCTAACCATATTTTATTTCATTGCTATTCTCTCCCTTCCTACATTAGCAGTCAGATTAACATCAATAATGGGGCTGCCTTGGTATTTACACATTGTAATTAAGCTTAGGTGAAACCTTAAGAGTTCTTTAGGGATATTTATTAGCACGCAGAATCACCTCAGCTTGCTGGCTACCTTTGGCCAGTGGTTAAAGATAGAATTAAATAAAACATCGACTGTGCAATGACACTATAAATTCCCTCCAGATCTCCTCCTGCCAGCAAGCCTGACCTCCTTCATGCTACAAAGATGTAGGTCCAGATTGCTGAAGATATTTGTTTCTAACAAGCTATCAGGGCTAAAAGGGCTATAAAAATGAGCAGATCATGTGACTCCTGCCTCTACTGCTGCTCATTTGGAATGTCTACATTTCCACAAAGACCCACCGGCCTAGTTACTTTTGTCTATTTTTGAAGGTGGCTAAAAAATAAATAAGGTAAGACAGAGAAAGGGGAACACTTAAGACAGAAAACAGGAATGGCAAGGGAACATCTTCTACCTGTTCTCTGCCTTGTCTTAGAGCTACAGAGCATCTACCTATTGTGGATGTCACCGTCCATTTCTATGATGTGCAGAGCTGTTCCTACACTTCAAAGTGCAAATATATGCAAACATTCCTGTGACAAAGGGAGGGATGGAAGAATGCTCTTTAAGGTCATATGCTGGGGATAATGAGTCTGCAATCCCTTTTCTCATAGTAGTGGTTCTCAGAGGGTGAGAGCCAGGAAAACAGTAGCTACAAAATGGAAAAAAATTATTAGAAATGCAAATTATCTTGCTCAATGTCAAAATAAAAAAATACTGAGCATGAGCAGAGCTTAGATGTAGAAAATCTCTTCAAAAGACTTTGATACATATTCAAGTTTGAAAGTTGTGATTTAACAGTTTATTACTTTATCTTTCATTTTGTTTTCTACACTTCCAATGGTTGTATAAGGGGGTTATATATAACGTGTTCGTTCATGTATCTAGGGCTTCCAAGTCTTGACAGAAAAAAAATGTTCCATTTGATTTAATTAAAATATATATATATAGCATTCAGCATAGAATTTACTAACTTTGGGCATATTTTATTTTGAGTTAACATAAATTTGTAATATGAGAGGGTGTTATACTGTGATATTCCAATACATGCACCAAGTCACATCTTTCAATCTTATCTGACAATATCCTGCCTTCTCTCCTATCCTGATATAATTTCCATCCCTTACTTAGAGTGTTCCTTTTACATTCATTTCCCGTTAGAGATACTGTCATCATCATCATCATCAATGAGAACAGTTGGTATTTGGTCTTGTGAGTTTGACTTACCTGCTTAATGAGTAACTCTAGTCTCACCCATTTTCTTGAAAGTGACAAAACTTTATTATTCTTTATAGCTGAATAATATCCTGTGTGTATATCAGTGTGTACGTCTGTGTATGTACATTCTCCATCCATTCATTGATTGTTGAGCACCTTGAGTGATTTCACAATTTGATGTATATTTTTCCTCATTCTGAGATGCCCTTACACATTTTTGGCAGAAAGAATGTCCAATGTTAGAATATACACAGAATCACCCTTCCTCTGCCACGAATACAACCTCTAACTAGAACAAGACGTTGATCAAGGGTCAACGTGATTGAGGGTCAGAATGACCTTTATCCAGAGGTTCTGCATACCCTCCTGCACAGAACCTAATATCAGTAGTCCATCCACATCCTTTCTCCAGAACATCATATGTCAAAATCACATGCTAGGCTTAATACTGTGCCTTTGTGAAGGAAATATTTCAGCCATTAAATTCATTCCAGAAACGTTTGATGGACATCAACAACATGAAAAGCACTGTTAAGGATTTTTTTTAGGTGTACTGACCAACAAAGGCTAGATTCCTGCTATTATGCAGAGTCAAAATAAATGGATCTTTGTCAGTTGTACAACGAAAGTAAAAAAAAGACTCATGTAATCACCACACACTCTAAAATGGAGCAGGGAAAGGAGATTCAAAGTTAAGTTTGCATCCATGGAGGGTGTGACAAAGGCGAGGGAGTGAGGCACAGTGGTGACTGGGGAAATAGCATTTGAGGTACAGAGTATAGCTAGAACAGCAGATTCAGGACAAAGAGCAGGGTGTTGGTCCTAGACTGGGACAGTTTTCCTAGAATCAAAACACTGTGATTCGAAGGCTTACCACATTGGGCTGGGTGTATAATCTCAGCTATGTGGCTAAGAAAACTGCAGAACAGTTCAGTCTGAGCAACACATCCAGAAGTTATTTGAGAAATAACTAAAGGAAGAGGACAGAGGCATCCTGTAAATGGATAGGTCATTGGCTTAACAAATACACAGCTCTGAGCTCAAACCCTAAGCACCACCAATTTTTTAAGTGGAGATGCTCCATTTGAAAGCAACATCTAGATTCACAAACAGTTTTGTAGTGGTAACTAACTTGAGTAATGTTGCCTATGTAGTTTCCTGGCTCTCGAATGGCTCTTGAATGAGATGTGGTAGGCACTGAAGGATGTGAGCTTATGGTTTTCCCACAGAATGCTCCGCATCATCTCCTTGAGAATATTAATATGAATAGGAAAGTAAAAGAATTCCATTTCCATGGTTTCTGACTAAAAGTAGGAAATTTATAAAGTTCTCCTTACAATTTCACTATTTTTCTATTTTCTGATGCCAGGGCTCAAACCCAGAGTCTCACAAATCCTATGTATGCCAAGAGTAGTACTACTGTCTTACAACTTCAAGCCAAAGAAACCACTGTGGACTAGAAAATACCTAAGTCAAAAATGAACTAATATCAGTTAAATATACATTAATCTGGAAGACAGTTGATCAAGGGAGTTCCAAGAATAACAAACATAGGAAACATTTGAAGGATTTACCTTCTGAAATATAATGATTTTGTTGCACAAATCTATAACTATGACAGTATGAACAGACAGGCTAATAACTGACTCATAACAAGTAACAGAGGATCCCAAAGCACTTTCACCAGATACAGATTTGTGATTTATAGCAAAGGTTGCTCTGCAGCAGTTTTTCTGGGAACTGGAGATATCCATGTAGAAAAACAATGAATCTTGGCCCAGAACTTGAACTCTACACAAAAAAATCAATGCATCATGCAAGCACAGGTCCAAATTTGAGAGGAAACAGAGAAAATAAATTTGTATAAGACAATGTAACAGAAAATCATCATGGCCATGGAGGAGATAGGATTTCTTAAACAGGGCACATAAGCACTGACCCTAATGGCAAAGAATAGCAAACTAACTCTGATGCAGTTAAAGACTTCTGCTCATCAAAGTCAACCATTACCAGAGTGAAAAGAGAAAGCAGCAGGTGAGAGACAGCATTTGGTATTCACAATATATACAGCTGATAAGGGCTTCAAATGGGAGACATAAAGAACTCTTCAGGGGCTGGGGATATGGCCTAGTGGCAAGAGTGCCTGCCTCATATACATGAGGCCCTGGGTTCGATTCCCCAGCACCACATATACAGAAAATGGCCAGAAGTGGTGCTGTGGCTCAAGTGGCAGAGTGCTAGCCTTGAGCAAAAAGAAGCCAGGGACAATGCTCAGGCCCTGAGTCCAAGCCCCAGGACTGGCCAAAAAAAAAAAAAAAAAAGAACTCTTCAAGTTAAAGAAAAAATAGCCAAACAGAAAAGTAGAGAGAGAGAAGGTATATCAGTAAGCTGGGTTTTGTTTGTTTGTTTGTTTTTCACTTCCTTCTGTCTTGTTCCCTCATTTATCTGTCACTGGAAGGGTAAGGGGAGGGGATCATAGAAATGGAGGGACAAAAGGTGGACAAATGCAGCCGTGATACTCACTAGACTCCATGTTGAAAATGAACTGTACAACTTGTGGGTGGGGACAGGAGGGAAAACTAGGAAAGGGCAAGGGAAGGGGTGTTCAAAAACAAATGTAGTTTAGCTGATGTATGTAACTGTAACCCCTCTGTTCATCACCTTTGTAATAACAATAAACAAGTTAAAATTATGTTTGAAAAAAGAAATCCCTAGGTAATGAAAACTAAATGGTTAGTTATCACTTAATTTTTTTTCTTTTACTTTCATCATCTTTTAGGAAAGGGCAAATTAAAGCCTTAAGGATAGACTTGTTCTTACTTGGTATAAGAGGAAAAAATAGAAAGATGTGGAAATATAGAAATTGTGACATTTTGGAGGCAATGGAAGCCTGTGGTTGGGAATTGGATTTGTTTTAAGTACTGTGGAAAACACAGCAGAAATTGGTGACAGTGACCTATGTTTATAACCCACAAATTCTGCTTTTAGATAATTCAGCCAAAACACTTATATTGGGGCACTACAAGACCTGTGTAAGAATGCCTC
Organism: Perognathus longimembris pacificus; assembly: GCF_023159225.1. Lineage (NCBI taxonomy): Eukaryota > Metazoa > Chordata > Mammalia > Rodentia > Heteromyidae > Perognathus > Perognathus longimembris. The sequence goes on along the minus strand of NC_063162.1, from coordinate 17,532,129 downwards.
AAGCAGATTACTTGTATCAACCAAAAGACAGAAGCAATGGACATGTCCACTGTGAAGCCCATAAATTAACTGTGGAATATTTATACAAAGGAAAGTTATCAAGCCATGAAATGAGCATATTATTGTTACATGAAAGCATCAATATGCATAAATCTCCAAATCAGAATTCTGAGCATAGAAACATCCACAAAATAATACTAAGCATGTAATTCCATTTTTAAAAAAGAATAAAAAAAGCAGGCAAAATAAATCTACTGAAGTCAGACAGAGAGGACCTTAACAGGCTTTCAGAAAATGCTACTCCCAAATAAGATGACCCTATCACTTGAGAAAAGAACAGAAGCAGTTGTTATCTCTGTAACCTCCTACTCTACCATTCTGAAAAAGTCATCAAGGAATTTTCTGGGCTTTCTGTGAGGTCATAAGTCCCTCAGGTGAAAGATGTCAACATATGCCCAGAAGACATGCCCATCCTGATTGCTGAAGCACAGGAGGACAAGAAGAATCTGAGGAAACAGGCTTTGCTAAGTACCACTCCCTTAACTGATTGCTATAAGATTATTCCTTACTGTTATCAACTCATATGACCACATGGCAGTCCACCTTTCTTTACACCTTAGCATCAAACATAGGATTCTGTTTCTTGGCTATTTCTGAACACTTCCTTATCCCCTCTTAAATGTGTGTGTGTGTGTGTGTGTGTGTGTGTGTGTGTGTGTGTGTGTATTCTACACACTTGCTAATCAGTCTTCTGTGGTAGGTGTCTCAGCTGTGTGAAGAGAATTCCAGCCTACCTCACGGGGTAGCTACAAACATTATATCAGAGAACAATTGTGAACTGTTTGAAAATGCCAATTCAGCCTAGTGAGTAATTGTAGATGTGGACTACACATCTAGAGTAGAGATATTATATATGACCTATATGATTGCTCTTATACATACTGATTTTCAGATTATTATTTATTTCCTATACTTAAAGATCATGTAATGTTTGGGTCAAATTCCTGATGGTAACAATACAGTGAAATTGGTTAGTAGTTACTCCTTTTTCAAGAAACCATATGTTCTTTAAATCACCATTCTTCCAAGTACTGATTTTTATTGCAGTAATGGTTATAATAGGAATATGAGTTTGGGATCACTTCAAAGATTAAAAACAACTCTCTAAATCAGAGAAGGCAAGCAGATTGCAGATTTTTCCATTGACTTGCAGTTCAGGATGGATGTGGCCTGGGGGCGGGGGCGGGGAGAAGGACAGGGAGAAAGGGAGAGAGAGAGAGGAAAGGGGAGGGGGGATGAGAGAGAGAGACTATTCACTCTGCCATTCCTTCCCTGTGCCTGTGCCACACAATTCAATTTTCACAGACTTATCTGTGGAAAGTTCTTAATAGTCTAAGCAGGGAAAGTACCATTCAACCAAATGAATTGCTGAAACTTTGCAAATGCCAACGGCAGAAGCTGATGGGCTGTGCCTTCAGTTCCAACAGCAGGTATCCATCAGATGTGCATGGTGTGTGGCACGCATCTCAAGAGCCTGGTGGGGCATGACTATCTCTGCTCTTCTGGAAATTACCATCTATTTAGTCAGGCCACTCCAGTGTGGGAGTCTGCTATGTGGACAAGAGTGTAGATGTGGAGATGCCAGAATGAGCGCTGCAGAGAGAGAGAACTCCAGGGTCCCAAGAAAAGAACAACCAGGAAACCACATGAAATCCAAATAGTCAAACCACTGAGGACATTGACCTAAACTTCAGTGCTCCAAGGCCATTTTGCTCCTCTTCCCTAGAGAGAGTTACCTCATATCCCCCATAGTGATGATGAATAAGTGGAGGGCAGTTTAGAAGAAGTGCTTTTGCTTCAAATTATCCAAGTCACTTTGCCCAGACAAAAAATGAGAAATATCAGATATGAACCGGATAAATGACATTTTCTTTTATGCTAACTAAAGGCACAGCTCTAATCTCAGGACTTCACTAATGGGTTTAGAAAAAAAAGTCTCTCTCTTTAGAATTCCACGTCATAAATGGACAATGTGGAACAATTTCAAAATGACCTGGACAGTAGAAATTTGCTCACAACTCATACCTGAAAATATTCTCTGTAGTATCTTTCTATTTGTGTGATATTTTAAGAAGGAGGGAGAAGGAATGTCTGGATCATTTAACTTCTTTTTCTATAGATATTAACATGTTCAGGACATCAATGAGGTAGCCTGTTTAACCCAATTTTTCTGAATGCATACAATTCACATAACCAATTAACTCTGGTTAAATCAGTGTTCTTTACAAGTTACTTGAAGGACATTTTATTTTAGGATTCATAACCCTAAACCCTCCTAGTGTTAAAGAAACAGCATTGAAGTTGTACATGATGTTTCTTTTCCTATCAAACCTTTCCCCTCACATCAAGAAGCAGGATTCCCTGTGGTCAGGGATAGAGTTCAGTGTTAAAACACTTTGTGGCATCCTGGATTCCATCTATAGCAGTGAAACCAATGTATAACAAAACCTAGACCTTCCTAGTGGATTTTGGAAACTAGAGAAAATTTCACAATTTTTGCTGAGTTAGAAAAGCTGTTTTAAGGAATTTGGGGTTGGCTATCTCTATACTGGAATTCCCACACTGTCCAGACACAGTTTTTGTTTTCTATAACCTGTAAAAGTAAATTCTTAATTAAGTTCACTGCCTCCTTTGCAATATATTTCTCTCTAGGCACACATACTATATTATCCATTTATAAATAACATGACTGGGCTGGGAATATGGCCTAGTGGCAAGAGTGCTCGTCTCCTATACATGAAGCCCTGGGCTCGATTCCCCAGCACCACATATATAGAAAATGGCCAGAAGTGGCGCTGTGGCTCAAGTTGGCAGAGTGCTAGACTTGAGCGGGAAGAAGCCAGGGACAGTGCTCAGGCCCTAAGTCCAAGGCCCAGGATGGCCAAAAAAAAAAGCAACCATAAATGTATCCAATACCTAACGTATGAAACTGTAACCTCTCTGTACATCAGACTGACAATAAAAATTTAAAAAAATAAATAACATGAATTTCATTTGAATATTAAAAAGGGATTGGGAAGTATTATTATTTATTGAAACATTACAATCTACTGACATATTTTCCATAGAATATCTCAATTCATAGTAACCACAATTAAGGAAAGTGAAAATAAGAAAACAGAGTCATGTCTAAAGCCATCAGCACTTGAAAGTAAGAGAAAGATCAGAGGTAAGTGTGTGTATGTGCACACATGTGTACAACGTGTACACACAAATATATGGAATAAAACAAAGCGTCTTGCATTTTAAAGCTTTCTATAAACTCAAACTGTGTATATGTCTCTATCCCAGCGTCACTCCCAGAAAACAGAAAACTCTTTGTGGTTTTAAGGAAAAGCAGATTTACCCCAACTACTTGCTACCAAACCTGTCTAGTTTCAGAGATTTTATTTATCTTTGTGTACTACATGGTCTGGAAATTATTTGAGAGCAAAGGTGTTAGAGTCAAATAGACTTTGTCTTGACACCTAATTTTACCATATCAAACGTGTGATAATCAGGCATCTTACCTAAGAGTTAAAAAGTTCAGAAATAAAATTTCACCTAATTCTTTTATTATCCCGATCAAATGATTTGTCTTGCTTTCTAAGGTACCATGTTAAGCACCTTTTGGCATCAGTTTAAGCAAAACTCATGCTCCATTTTTTGCAGTTGGGGGAATTATTTTCATAATCACTTTGTGTGAAGAGCTTTCATAAGTGAACATGATTTAAAACCTTGAAAGAATGACAATTTTATGAAAACAGAATCTGAGTCTCTCTGTCAACCCTGACTTGTGGAAATGGTCCTGTTCTAGAGTATTGTTCAATTAGCATTTGAGTTTTTCTTCTACCAAGAAATGTTGGATGGAATTTAATGGCTTTCTCGCTCATTTTCTTGAACAAAATTAAAGAAGCTGAAAGGCCTACTGAAATTCCTAAGTCCAAAGCAAGTGTTTTTTGACATTTCCTTTGTGTTAACTTCAATCTCTAGACTTCTTTCTATTTCGGATGTTCTCTTAATTCTTCACTAAAGAGATCCGGTGGAGTTATGGTTAATTTGTGTTATTTGGTTAATTTGTGTTATTATTAGAACAGTCCTAGTGATGGCGTATGTCGCTCCATACCAATGATTCACTAAGATTTGCAACATTTACATCCATAATCATTGTAGCCCCTTACTTGTTAGGTCCTAGGTAAGTACTAGGCATTTGAGTTGCTAAAGAGAGACTCTTTGCACTCAAATAGTTCAGGTACCAAGAATATAGAGATGCTAAAGACCGACTCCTTGCCCTCAAGTAGTTAACAAGCTAGTGAGATCACAGATCCTCTATAGTAACTGAGACATCTCATATGTCCAGAGATACAATGGTGAACACAGATGACATATGAAAGCATATGAGAAAGCATGTCCAACATCACTTGGACACTGGATGACTAAGATTTTTTGAAGTAAAATGAATCAATCAGTTACAACAAGATAATGAATCTCACAAGAAGAGTTAAATATCTATTTGCATAACTTTTTTTTTTTTTTTTTTTTTTTTTGCCAGTCCTGGGCCTTGGACTCAGGGCCTGAGCACTATCCCTGGCTTCTTTTTGCTCAAGGCTAGCACTCTGCCACTTGAGCCACAGCGCCACTTCTGGCCGTTTTCTATATATGTGGTACTGGGGAATCGAACCCAGGGCTTCATGTATGCGAGGTAAGCATTCTTGCCACTAGACCATATTCCCAGCCCCTTGCATAACTTTTTGAAATGCAGATTTCTAGGTCTGACCTCAAGGGTTCAGTTGCACAGAATAGGAGACCGAGGAGCTGACAGATCCTAAGATGCCATTCTCCTTTTCTGGAGAGTTCACTCAAGACAGTTTTCAGCAGCAAGAGAACGTAAGAATGAAGGGTTTGGGCTCCAGTGTAGGAGGTCTGAATATGAATCTTGATGTGATACACATTCAGAGAAGTTGGTTCAGGCTGGTTCATGGTCATGGGGAGATACTTATTTAATAGAAAGCAGTTAATTATCACTAACTTTAGTGCTAATTTTTTAATTTAAATGTATACACTATAGGCAAATTCCTGAGTACACAGTCCAGCACACAACTCTAGTTATCAACTACTAAACTTTATCGTTGGGCACTAGAAAATCTCTCTTAAACCTACAGCCTAGCACACAGCCTAGCACAGAATAAGAACAGCATGGCAAATTCTGCCCGGAAGAGTAATCAAAACCATGAAACCACTTGGACATATTGACGGATCAAACACCCACCCCTTTTAACCTCTGGTGCCATCATGACAGTCAACTTTTTTTGAATCACGTGACTAAAATTTCAAGTCTAATGTTGAAACAAACTATAAGAAGATATTTTGGGGAGGGGATGTTAGATGAAAGAGAATGTGGTGGTACCAAGGTTTACAACAATTAGTACACTGAGACATAAACATAATGAAGACAACGAGATACACTTAACACAGTTCAAAAAACAGTCAATTCATTAAGGAGCATAACAAAAGGGTCAATTTCTGGTTTCAAGGGTACTCCAAGGGAAACTTAGAAATTGGAACAATTCAGGAAGATAAATTCAGATCACATTAGTGTTTAGAAGACCCCAGATGTCAGACTGAGAGGCTTGACTTTATCTCTACAGGCAGCAAAAATCCACGGGATTCTTTGATGGGTTAAAAACAACCCTTTGGGAAGGTGTATACAGCAACAGCAGTCAGCAAGATGGAGAATCACAAGTGGGAAGGCCAGGGAAGGGATTGCTGAAATAATCCTGGCAAGAAGAGATAAGCCCTGGAATGGCAGATGAAGGTCAACTGAATGTTAGCGCAGAGAGCTACAGCAGCCTTCCTCCAAAATCTCCTCTCTCAACCTGGGATCCCATGGTTGTCAGCATAAAAATTGGGCTGATACAAGAATAGGACCACCTTCCAGTTCACAGGAAAGCTCAAGGATTATAACGAGGAAGAAGTGGCTACAAGTATCCTCAGTATATGAAATCAATTCTACTTCAGCTTCCTTTGTACAGTGAAATGTCCCCGAAAGTTCACCTGTAACAATATGGACAGACACAAAAAATCATTTACCGGAAATTCTCAAGTGAGTAGAACAATAAGTTCATTTGAAAGAGTAATAAATTAAGCTTGTAATAGAATCTGTGCTTGAAAGAGTTTTGTCTTTTCAGAGTGGGAAAAGATCAGAGAGAAAAGGAAAGGAGAGAAAAGCATAAAAGAACTGAGTGTAGAAGACAAAAGGAGATAGGAAGAGACTGAAGGGAACAGAAGAGAGAAAAGGAAATGGAAAGGAGAGGAGTGAAGAGAGGAGAGGGAGGGAGAAGGAAAATGAAAGAAGAAAAGAAGAGAGGGGATGTGAGGAATAGGGAGCAAATAGGCTTACAGAGGCAATGCCAATTGGGATTCGACATCTAAACACCTTCGTTTACATTGTCCAGAAAGTCCTCAAACTAGCCTGAACATTGATGTGGGTTGATTTCTATGTCTCTCTATGAATCAATTAGAGCTGAGTGTCAGAAAACTTGAAATCTAGTTTACATATGCTGTTATAATTCTTTAAGTTGAATATAAGAGCATTTCTTCAAGGAACACTCTTATGACTCCTTTTAACAATATGAATAATCATGTTCCATTTTATCTAATTCATAGCATACTTGACTACCAGATTTTCTCATAGAGAGGTGGTCCTGTCACTCCTCTTTGAAAGCAGAGCAAACAAGGGGAGCCTTGGTGACATGATGTGTGAAATATTCACTGTTTAAATACCACCGGTGGATGGCAGGTGGGGAGGAAGTTTTGGAAGCCTTCCAGAATCCTGCAGAGTGATGTTCCTCCTCTCACCTGGATAATGATGTTGTCAGGGGCTGATGGAAGGACAAGGGAGGTGATAGTCGCTCTCCATCCATTCCTCACTAATGTCCCCATCTGTGTATCCATTTTCTCATGCACAATCTCCCCGACATTGGCTCTATTTACATGGCACCAGGATTAATCAAGGAGTAGGTTGTTTTGTTTGTTTGTTTTCACAGTGGGAATCAAGCAATCCGTGTAACTCAGCGTGGCAGCGTGACATTATCACCAGCTAAGCAATATTCGCTGTATGATCACCATCTCCAGGGAACAAGCTGTGTGATAGGACTTCAGGTGCTGAAGCCATAAACCATTACCCTCATCCCTGAGCTGCTGTATGACACCGTTCCTCAAGGACAGGAACAGAAAGCCACACGGTGGATCTAGCCTGATTTATGAGCAGGATCAGCAAGGGCACTGCAGACGTTTCAATCAGTAGGTGCTTCAGGGAAAGGTACCAGTTCTCAACTACTCTGGCAGGGTCTTATATACAGAATTACCCAAGACGTCAGTCATGCCACTGGCTCTATGGACAATGGATTTCTGTCACAGTGGCCTCATCGCTGCCTCTCAGTCATTCCTTGGCCTGCCTGTCACACCAGATGAGTACGCCAACATTTAGATGGACAGAAAAGGGATTTTTCATTTATATCTTGACTCCTCCATCTGTTAATTTGTGCAAATGATATTCTTTTTTTTAAATTTAATGATATTGTCAAGGTGATGTACAGAGGGGAACAAATGATATTGTTAAAAGTTTGATAAATGTATAAAAGGATAAGTATACGGAGTTTGGTGAACTTAATAATGGTTGTTTCGCCAAAGAAACCAAGAAGGTGGAAGTGAACTTGCTTCTCTCATGTTCTTATTTTAACCTTCAAACATGAAGTAATTATTTGATGGGAAGAGGAGTCTTTCAAGAAATACTGACTCCTACCAGGTTGATCAGTCTCTGCTCTGTCTTCATCTGGTAAAAGAACTCTCACGGTCAGATGACTGGCAGGACTTAGATTAGCATGTATCAGAAAGTAGCACTAACCAGTTTCTCAGTGATTGCTCTCCAATGCTGAATTTCTTCTCTTCCACATGTAAAATACCAGACAAGGAACAAGAAGAGATTCCTCTTCAGGCCCACATGGGTTTGACTCCCCTCTGCACTGATTCCTTGTTTGATAACCTCAGTTGCATTATTTGTAAAAACATACTAGTAATCTTAGACCACATTCAACAGACGCTGTGGCTATCTATACACTTTGAGTAAATCCTGTGTTGAAGGGTTCGCACATATTGTCTAGGACTTAGTGTTAACAAAGTAAAGGCAACACTATTTACCAATCAGTTTTCTTAAGAGATGTCAGAAAGGTTTTTAAGTGGTTGACTACTGACCTCAACACCCATCTTCAGAAACATCTTCATGACTTAACCAAGCACTGGTGTGAAATCAACCAACACCGCCACAAGGAACAATACTTGTATTGGGAATTATATCTCTCAATCCAAGAAATTCTCTCTCCCTCTCTGTGTCTCTCTCATATGTTTACTTCTAAGTCAAGAAAGTAGAGGCAGGACCCTTGCCAGTCATTTAACCTCTCTTGGCTTCTATTTGTTTACAGTTAAAATGAGTAAGCAGAACAGGACAGTCTCTGCAACTTTTCCCACTAGATGTTTTATGAATCTAGTGAATGAACATTCTTAGCTCCTTTATATCAAATCAAGGGGTTGATCCCATTGAAGATATTAAGCCCAACGATGCCTAAATTTTCTTCACTTTGCTCTAATGGTATCCTTCTTAAGTCCAGAGGGTGAATACGATTTCAATCAATAGTTATATACCATTAAAACAAATCCCATAAGGCAACCATGACTTTGTATTTGCTTTTATCAGAGAGGGTTTGTTCATTCACTGCCAATTTGAGATCCTTCTGGAAAAGTGAGAGGGGACTATCAGGTTGTTTGCATTATGATTGGTATTTTCTTTCAGTAGGTAGGAACCTGACTTAGAAATTTGTGAGCATATTAGTCAGGACAAGTCCAACTAAATCTGTCTCCTGAGTAGGTAGCTCTCAATCTCTCCACTAACCTTTGCTGTTAGCAGCTAAAGTCATTCTCATTGTTTCTCCTCCTAAATATTCCCCTAAACTACAGTATGTGTCAAACACTCACCAGATGCTAGCCCAGTCATTCCCTATCAGAACTCCAAAAAAAAGGCCAATTCTTTTAAACATATTGTCTAAATCCCCTGGAAATATGTATTGAAATTTCCCTTGTGACAGGTCAGAATTCAATACTATGGATAGAAGAACTGATAAAGAAATTCAGTCACTACTTTTCCCAATATTACAATTAAGAACGAACAAAATATCATTAGCCAATTACATGTCCACACATAGTCACATATATACATAGAAAGTCATTGTGCTTCTATATCGGTCTTATCGAGTTCAGGGTTAACTGCCACTCTACTGATTTATGAGGGACTTATTAGAGTTGGAAGTAGAGACTGCATTCCAGGTAGAAGGAACAGCTTGGATGGCAGGTCTGATGCAGAAGGGGCATGCTGTCAATGAAGAGTTGAAAGCAGGTGCAACTGGAAGGCAATGTGTAGAACATAAGGGTCCTATAAGACATTTTAGAGGGTTAGGCAGATCCAGAGAGAGTAGCAAATCATGTAAGAGTTTAACAGATCTCAATCATTCTGCCACTGTTGAAAAATCAAAACTATCAAGAGGTCCACTCTATTTCTTTTGGTCATAGCGCATCTTTTGTTGCTGTTGTTGCTGATCAAGTACCACTCCCCACAATCAATAGTGAAGTGTTAACCAAGCCCAGAGAAGAAGAAAACTAACATTGTTAAACATTATTGTCCAGCATAGTGGTGCAGGCCTGTGTTTCCAGGCCATCAGGAGAATCTGAATTCAATGCCAACCTGGGAGACCATGGAGGCCAATATCTGAAAGTCCATTTTAACAAGAAAAAGAGCAAGCATGAGATTGGAGTTTAATCCCCAAGACCATCACCACAACCACCAAAAAAGAAAACAAACTTATCTATTGAGAATACCTAAAAAAAGTGGAAATAATTTTCAACATTTGTCACATAACACTTAGGCTTGTGTTTGCACCATAGAGTTTGAATTAATCTAGCTACATAATATGAAAACTGATTTTAAACATCTTACTTTAAGTCAAACAAGTTTATTAGTCAACCACATAAAAGCTGTACAATTTTAAAATCCTTGTACTGTCACCCATGTTTCACCTTGAACCCATATCCTTGCTATCTAAAAAAGAAAAATCACAAACATGTATTGACATATATATTAAATGTTTCAAAATTGAATTTCATGTCAGTGAAAAAGCAGTTTTAAGTATTCAGTTTTTCTTTTCTATGAAGCAAAACTGGGAGGCTGAATTCAAAGTAGAGGTTGAGTAGAAAATAAAAAAAAAGTACTGACAACGTACTTAATTTTGAGTAAGAGCAAAACTTCGTTGCATTAACACCAATCACTGTATTTAGTTAAAAAAAGTACACTGATTGAAACTGCTAAGATTTTTTTAGTTTCAAAACATGTATAAAGGAGGCTGGAAAGAGAGGAAATATAATATAGAGGAGAAGAAAAATTGAGTGTCAAGGAACTAATGAAAAAGACAACATTGCAGGCACAAAAATAGAACAGGCCAGAGCAGGGCAATGAATGACATGTGTCATATTACTGAAGACACAAGGGACATTGAATCTTCTGCCAGCCACCTGAGTCTCAGAATCTCCTTCCCATCACTGTCCTTAGAGAAACACTGAGGGTTATAACTGCCAATCACATGTCCTGTCTGTTGTTTTTTTTAATTCTCCTTTTTTTATGGTAATACATGTTGATCCATGGAGTATACATGAACGTGGAGTGAAGATTTAATAAAGAACTAAAGAAATAATACAGACAGAAAGCTGAATTTATAAGATACTTTGTACTTACTAATGATAGAGTAATTGTCACACATTAATTTATTTACATACGTTTCCTAAGAAAAACTAGAGTTTATAATGATAAATTTGAAGAAAAGTAATAGCAAATAAAGATCTCGTGTACAAGAGTCAGGAAATCTGTTGTTCTGGCACGAAACCCCTAAGAAGCATTGTGAAGTGTGGGTGGATGGCTGTGTCTTCAGAGACAGCTCAGGCTCTGCTGTATTTGAACATGACTGATCACACACATATATGCAAACTTCTGTGAAGTGTAAAATAATAATCTTATTTAGTGTTTCCTTTGAAAACATTCGTAGTAGCATATATTAGTTTTATAAGGGCATTCCACTGTACTATTTCAATCAGTGCTTACCTTCTATTCTGATCCATTCACACTATGTTCCACATTCCTCTGCCTCCTTTCTTAAAACGATGTCAATAGACTTCATTAATTGTTTTAAATACATATGTAGAAAGTACTTTGACCAGATAAAAGTACTCATCACCTCAATTTATTCTCTCCTTTGGCCATCTCTCCTTCCACAGGTACTCATTCTCACACAGAATCTGATTTACAGTTCTATCAGTGTGTGTGTGTGTGTGTGTGTGTGTGTGTGTGTGTGTGTGTGTGTGTTTCCCCTGAGCTTTTATGCTCAAGATTACTGCCCTACCACTTGAACCACAGCTTCACTTCTCACTTTTTGGTGGTTCTTTGGAGATAAGATTCTCAAGAACTTTACTGCCTAGACTGGCTTCTGAACGAAATCCTCAGATCTCAGCCCCTTGAGTAGCTAGGATTACAGGTATGAGCACCTGTGTCCGTCGTCAGTTCTTTTCCAAGAAACTGGCTTGTTTTCAAAGGCAAGAGCTCAGAATCCATGGAAGGCACAGATCCCCGAGGCTGGAACAGAGGTCAGTCCAGTGTGAAGTCACAGCAGAACTCAGACGATCTCACCTCTATTTGAAAGCATATATAAAAACCTCTCATTCCCCTTGTGGTAATGGGAGAGAGCATGAGAACTATTACATGTGTCAATAGTTGCTTGTTCCATTTATGGCTTAAATGCCTCATTTAGTTTCATCAAAAAGTAACTTCCAGCGATCCTTTCTGACCTCTGCCAGGTTTATAGTTTTCACTTTTAATGCATATTTTTCTAGCCAGGGACAATAATATTTAAGGAGTTGGCAATCTGAATGCAAGTGATCACATCCATAACCATTTTCAAGAATCAATGACTAAGCCCTAGAGACAGAGTAGTATCATTTGGCAAACTGCCTCAAAATGACTTTATTTCCTATTTTTATTGATAATGACAGGCTTTTCTGGAAAGTTTTTGTGATGTTGATAGGAAAGATGAACCATTAAGAACCTTGAAAAGCAAATGGCAACCATTCTATATATCTCCACCCTTAGCTTATGGGCTGTCATGTTTAACAGCTTAGATATTATCCACTCTAGTTTCCTTCCTAACAGTTCAGTCCTTATCATGTTCCACATTAAAATCAGCCTCTTTTCTGCACTTTCAGTTTCTTTTCTCCAGTTTCACTTCATTACAAATCCGTGTTCTTCTGTTTTCCAAAGTGAGAAATCTGAGCTAACTCTGATACATAATGCTATCTGTTTTTAGGATCTCAGATATATGCACAGTGCAGTAGAAAGGAGAGGCCCTAGGAATCCATCAACCTTTAGATAGAGCCACAAACACAGTCCTTCACTGCTTCCCTAGCTACACTGCTAGTCACTGTGGGCTAAGCCACTGATGGAGCACAATTTTTTTTACATCCGTTGCCTTGATCTGCATTCCAGTTCCATAAATACACATCATAATTTTATTAGTAAGGATTCTTATGGTTGTCACAAGTAGCAAGCATTGGCTTAGGCTAGTTTGAGCAAGATAGGGAGAACAGAAGGAAGCTGTCATAAATATGAAGGAGCATGAAATGAAGTAAAAGCCTAGGAGTTACAATGTGGACACGATCAGGATCCCAGACTCCTTCTTGTCAACTTCTGTCTTTGATTTCACTTCTTTTGGATTATCTGTATTTTCCTCTCCCTTCTTCTGCTCTAAGTCCCTGGGCTCACAGACAATGCTCAACTCGTAGGGTTTCTTCTTGGTACCCTTATGCCACTGCCCTTCAATTTCAATGCCACAGCTGTGACATACAGGTGCTCCAATATAAACACACTGGGACCTTCCCCTGATGGCCCCACAAATGTGCAGACATGCCTCCAGAATAGAAAGCCCTGTGCAGTGGGACTTAATAAAAACTGTTCACTGACTCAGGCAGACAAGGCTGAAATAACACACTGAAGGTACCACCCCCCTTCTTCACTCAGCACAAACTCAGACTACCATAACACTCATACCTACTGACAACATACTGATTACTCCAGAAATACAGGAGTGAATGCTGAGATAAGTCTTGCCTTCACATTAGGCTGTTGTACAAGGTCACTGTCATCTTTTAAAGGAGGTGTGTTTTCATGAACAATTCTAATGTGCCAGTTCTTATTTCCCAATGCATCTTGGCATCAGAGCCACAAAAGACATGGGCACAGCTCTTGTCGGTGGAATAACGCAAACTGCATGAAGTGTTTGACCACTGCAGCAAACAAGAGACGAGGAAGTTCTGGAATAAACACTCGAAATTCATGTTAAACAGTAGTTTTTGTGTCAAGAACTATGCTCAGCTCTTACTCCAATGGAATTAGCAAGTGATCAAATAAGAAGTCAATAATGCAGAGATCCCTTCACATTACTAGTAAGGAAAGTATGTATCAGAGAAATGGAACACTCAAAATTAGCAGCATGAAAAAAAATCTGGAGCTTAGCTAGTTGGTTATTTTTCACTGCTGAGGTTTCTAAAGTTTTTTTTTTTTTTTTCAGCTTTTCTTAAATCCTCACCCTCCTCTCCCCTTTATTTTCAGAGTTCTGTTGTATACAGTCAAGAATGTTTCTGCATCCAGGAAAACCTTCTAACCATGTGGGTGAGAGAGCCCTGAGCCAGTGAGGATTCTGATAAAGCAATACAGAATGGAGTGAGGCAGCTGCATGTGGCAAATAATCACTCCAGATGCCCTGGGAGAAGTGAGATACAATTATAAATCAGCTAATCCCCTAGTTCATTGGTAGTGGGGTGGAGAAACTGTTAATCAGCATCATAAACACATTTGGAAAGGGATTTCCAAAAGATAGCTTAGAGGGAACAGAGATAGTCAGATCAATCCAGCAGGAAAAATCTCTTATTTGTTGCATCTGGAAGCACCACGGTAAAATCCTAATTAGATTGTGTAGTTGAGAAGATCTCATAAGCAGAAGTGGTGGGGAGGGGAAGAGAGAGAGCTGGAGGCTGTTGAATCAATACTGTTGGCCTCGCACCAAGTATAAGAAAAGACCAAAGAGTGAGGAGCACTTGAATGCTTCATGAAAGAAGTGTGGGAAGAGGCATTTGTGAGCCTGCCACCTTTCCTTGGTTCATATCCAGCTAATAAAGATGCTTCTCAGTTTACGATGGGATTATAACCTAATCAAGCTATGGTAAATTCAAAATATCCTAGGTCCAAAATGCTCTCAGTAATCTTAATTTCCCAAACAGCACAATTTCAACAGCATAGACCACTACAATGTATGAGCTTTGGATTCTAGTCACCAGGTAGTTGACTGGTTGCTATCACTGCCCACTGCTACCTCCCAGAATCACTCCAACATCCTACCACAAACCAAAGGCTGGGAAAAGACTAAAATCCAGGATTCAGAGGATAGTTTCTATGGCATGTATATTGCTTTAGCAGCAATGTAAGTCTGAAATATGAAGTTGAACTATGGTAGGCTGAGGACTGTCTGTAATTCTACTAGCAGAAACCTATACACTTTACAGCTCCCAGTCAAAAAATAGAAGCAAATGAGTTATTTGGTCGTTGACTCCTACCTTCTTTGCACCAGAAATCTTTCCACAACTTCCTCCCAATGAGTTATTTATTCAATGGTCTATTCATTCAGTTTGTACGAAAGATGTAACCATGTTAACCTGGTCTCTTGTTATTGTACTACAACCACTACAATCAAATGGAAAGAATATAAGGGAAGCCCAAATGATTTAGATATTCTATATGATCCGAAAAATAAGTGCATGCACAGCAGAAGATGCAAGGCACATCTAATTCCAAACAATTTCTAAATTGGATGAGAAATGGCAGACCAGATGATATGAATCTTTTTAGATGTGGAAATATAGATTCAGTTCCTGATTCTAGGGCACCTTAGAGCATCTTGTTTCAGAGAAATTTAAAAAGAAGCCGACAAGCCGAGTCTAGGTGACTCACACCAATATTCCTACCTACTCCAGAGGCTAAGATATGAGGATTTCAGCTTGAACCCAGCTCAGGAGAGAAAGTCCATGAGGCTTTACTGCAATCAACTACCAAAAGTAGAGCTGTGGTTCAAGTAGGAGAGCAACAGCCTTGAGAGAAAAAGCTAAGGGCCAGTGATCGTAAATGACTTAAAAGTGAATGCACTCACCTTTCCCTCTGATAGCTACATCCTAGAATTGCCCTTGCTGACAACCCTATTGAATCATCTCCCCTCTCCACCCTTTCCCCCCTGAAGAAACATACCTGGCAGTCTGGGAAGAGAGACTGAGACCAAGGCCATGTCCAATGCTGACACACCTGGTGGACACAGATGAAAGCTTGAAACCCCTCAATCAAAATAACATTGCTCCTCCATCCCACCTCCAACTCACCCTGCTTGCCTCTGTCTCCCTGACTTCACTCTTCCTGTCTAATATTTAAAGAGAACAGCCTAGCTGTAAGGGAGCATTCCCCCTTCAGCTGAGATGGAGGAGACCTGGTTCCCGCTCCCACTAAAAGGTCAGTTGGTGAGTTTTACCCTTCCTGCTCTTTGTCTTTACTTACAGACGTGCCCAGGCTCTGGGTTCAATCCTCAGTACTAATATATATATATACACAAAACAGAATCTACCCTTAGAACACCATCATGCACAATTACCTTGCAGGACAATATAAAAATGGAAGTGCTTTCCTTCGCCCCAGGAATTCTGCTTCCAACTACTACCACATAACAACAACATGCTAGCCTAGCCATGATTTGGCAAATGAACAAAAAGAAGGAAATGCCTCATAGTCATCATTAGTAACAAATGAAAAGTTAATCAGGTTACTATGCATAATGTTAAATCCTTTGAAACACCAGGGTCAAGAAGGCTTGTCAAGATTAGGCAGAGGATACATCGATTGACTACCAGAGGTACCTACAATTTGGGCTATTCTCCTCCCAATTTCTTTCTCTGTCAGTGGTAAAGCTCATCTATTACTTAATAGGTATTTGGCATTTGGGGATTGTTAAGCCACTAATGCGCTTTATAGGAGGGACTGATAGGTAAAGGAATACCACTTCTAGGATACTGACATTCTGTGGGCTTTACTTGGATTGTCTTATAATCCTCACAAACATCCTATATCACCCTCACAAATACCATCTATTATAAGTTTCACAACAAAGAGTTTGACCTCAATAATGACACTCTGGAGACAACATATCTTCTATGTCACAATGATCGAGTCACATTGAAAGACTACTTGATTAGTTTGGGTTTGATTCAGCTTGCACGGAGAGAAATGTGGTTAACTCTCTGACAAGAAGAAATGCGGGTTTATTCCATTGTTTCATTTTAGAAGTCTACTGGAAGGGAATTTGTGAAGTTAAATGCAGAACTTTGAACCACTGCCAGTATCCCCCATGTACCCACACATCACAAACATCATGAAGGACATGTTGATGAGGGAGTGACTGAAATCACATAAATGGCTTTTAAATTATGTGCCTAGCCAAGCTGGAGATGACTTCATCAAGCTATTTGTGTTTCTTGACCCAGAGAATCATTGTCCCTCCCAGAGCCAGTTCCACATGACTTGTTCTCAATGATGGTTTCGACACAAGCGAGCACTCGCACTGCTTGAATTGGCTGTTGTTTGAGATTCAAGGCAAGAGAGTCTTAGTTAATACTACTTCTGTAACGAGCATCACTTAATATCCTTTGTTAAAATATCCAAACTCAGATTCAGGTCTCCCTTGGGTGACCTCATTCCGGTCTTATCTTGGTGAAGAATGTTTCAAGGTCTAAAACATTTAATTTTTTGCCATTGTAACTCACAGTTTTATTTATTAAAAAAAATCACTGTTGTTATTTTTCTGTTTGGTCATCTGTGTTTTGATTCGAAAACTAATGATATGAAGCTGGTCTTTCAAAAGTCTTGATGATTATAATACATTTCTACTGGTGTGAGTAACACAAGTAATTATACAGTATACGAGGGTATGTTACTATGCAAGTTCCTGGGTGGAGGGGAGGGAACAGAGAGAGAGAGAGAGAGAGAGAGAGAGAGAGAGAGAGAGAGAGAGAGAGAGAGAGAGAGAGAGGAGGTCCATGTATTCATTCCAGACCTGAGTTAGCTCAATAAAAATTAAACAATCATAATCTGTTTGCACTACAATCTGGCTTCCAGTCTCAGAAGCTTCAATAAATATTGGCATGTTTAATAAATGAGTTTTGCAAGTGGGGAAAACCCAGTGTCTTTCTCAGATCAAAATCACTTTCAGGCAAAAATCTTGGGTAAGCTTGCAATTCTCAAAATGTGGAGGATTGTGGGCTGGGGATATAGCCTAGTGGCAAGAGTGCCTGCCTCGGATACACGAGGCCCTAGGTTCGATTCCCCAGCACCACATATACAGAAAACGGCCAGAAGCTGCGCTGTGGCTCAAGTGGCAGAGTGCTAGCCTTGAGCGGGAAGAAGCCAGGGACAGTGCTCAGGCCCTGAGTCCAAGGCCCAGGACTGGCCAAAAAAAAAAAAAAAAATGTGGAGGATTGTGGGATTTTGTTCCCTTGCAAAATACTGGCTCTAAGTTTCTTTGGAAGTTACAGTGGGCCCTGCTGTCACAGTCACTACCAATTAGCCACCTTCTAAGAGCTCAGTGGCAGATCTATGTTTTAAACGAACCAGGAGATCTTTTGCAACAGCAATATGTGTTAAATAGAGCTAAACATTTGACCAAAAGTACTGAAGGTTAAATAACCATGTTTCTTCACAGGATTAAGTAACAAAAGGCTCCTTAATAACAGCTGGACCTACTACTGGATGACAAAATGGTAATGTTGACCTTTGCAGAGAATCCCCAAGTCATGAAAGAGACAGGTAGCTAACACACGGGCCATGGTTGTCATGGTTACTCGCAAGATGGACCCAGATATCAGCTTCTGCCTGAGTAAGGCACCAAGACCTGTCCTCATTCCCTGCCTCATGACCATCCAAGCACCGATAAATGTTCAGTGAGCTACACAAGAGGGTGTCACCACTTCATAACAAAAGCACTTGCTTAGAAAAGTAAGATGCCTCCTATGGACACATATGCAATACTGAGCTTGGTCTGTCCTTATGTCAACATCTGGAGTCCTCTAATTATGGGCTCATATCTATTCACTGAATATCATCCGTATCACTACAATAATGAGAATGGGATGGGTCCTTAAGAACATGTCAGGTAACTAGCAACTTCCACTTTAAATTACAAAGGACTCCCGTGGTGACACCTTATTGAGACCACCATTGGGTGACACTGACCATCACATTAATGGTGTTATTCAAGAGCCAATGACTCCAATGAGATATGGTCCTTCTCTAAAAAGTGTGTGCTGCCCAGAAATTTAGTGTTCTCTTTGTCCTAATAATTTTCTCTGGGTGTTAGTGTTTAGACCAGTGAGAATGTCCCCTTCTCTTCTCTTCCTTTACTTCCTCTTCTCTTCTTATCTCTTTCCATTCACCTTTTCCTTCTCTCCATTGCTCCCATTCTTTTCCTTTCCTCCCCCTCCCCCTATTCTTCCTCTTTCCCTTCTTTTTTATTTTCCCTTTGACCTTATCTTGTCTTTTTTTCCTTTGTTATTTTTCTTCCTGGGTTTATTTTCCTTCCTTTATTTATTTTTTCTTCTTGCCCTGGGTTAGAACCTAGGGTTTTATACAAGCTAAGCAAATGCACAGCACTGAGCCATCCTCACAGCCCAGCCTTATTATGCCCTGATATGTTAGTTATAGGAGTAATACCCCTCCTGTGAAGGCTTCAGTTTGACTCTTGTATTTTCACTTGCAGTTGGGTAAACTTAAGGATAGTTCATTTCTTGTTCCATATATTAATGGTTTCAAGACAAGTTTTAGATCTTTATTCAAGTAGGACTTTATATATTAGCCCAGTATATAAATTTAGCTGTACAATAAGCAATTTTTTAAAAAGGTGATATCACACTTCGCAAGGCTTAGTTAGCTCCAGGGTCTAGCTCCAGTCAAATCAGCTTTCCTTTATCTTCCCTATCTATTTGGGTTTTGCTAAAACATAATGAAAAAAAAAAAAAAGAAAGAACAGTTTTTAAGACATTTGGAGAAAATCTGAAACTTTCTTAACTTAAAATTCCTTGCTCTAGTTTCAAGTCTGAGTCTATAATAAAGATTCATTAACCTTCAAGCTCACTATTTCGATCAGAGATGGAAGTCTTCAAAACTTCCCAGCTATCCACCAGAAAGTATAACCAACTCTGAAGCATAATCTCTGTAATTATGTTTGGAACAATCACAATAAAAGATACAGACAAAGCAGGCAACCACAGACCTCTTGTTGTGATTTGGGACTTGTATCTGTAAATTTTACTTTGTCTCTGAGTCTAACATCATTCTCATTGTACTGGGAAAAACTATGGAGCAGCTCCACAAAAATAAGGACTATGAATGTTGATGAGATGATGAGGATGAATGTTTCTTTGCACATTAGCAAGGTAGAGCTTGACATTCACCAAATTCTAAGGCAAAATCATCAAGCAGATATCTCATTTAGCATTGGAACTTAGGAAACATCTAGAATCAAGATGGCACATACATTATCTCTCTCATAAAATTTTAGCTCTGATGGAGGTGAAATTTGAGGCCATCCACACATAAAGGTTGTGACAGTCCAGCAATTCCTGCATTTATCATGAGAAGGGAGAGCTGCCATGCTAATTCTATGCTTTAATAATAATAAAAACAAACAAATTATCCCCACTGACCAGTGGAATAGTGTTGGTAAACTATTAAACTCTGAGGCAATGATGATAGGCACAAATGCCATATTAGAGGTTCTGTAGCAGTCCCATGATAAAATTTACATAAAACATTTGAACTAGATTTCTCAACTTATTCCAAAGATTCCAGGCTTCTAATTTGGTCCTCTTCATCTTCTGTCACCCTTCAAATATAGAATTAAATCAAGCAAAAATGATTCTTTAGACAGAAGGGGAAAAAAGTGACTACTTCAAGATAAGCCAGCTTGATAGCAAGAAAATATTTTAGATGTTAAAATCTAGGCTAGAAAAATCTGCAAGGAATCTAGGGGACAGGAACATTCTTTTTTATTATTCTGTCGCTTTTAATTTTTGTTATATCTTCAAGCAGGAGTAGATGCCCTAACAGGTCTTTTCTGTAAGAGGTCTTTCTAATCATGCTTCATGTTTTGTGTTGGAGAAGTCTAATGATACAAATGATTTTGCCTTTTAAATGACTTGTATTCTCCTTCCATGATGATATAAAGAAATATGAAGAAAATAGGAAGTATATCATTAAGATGATAAAAACTCTACTATATATAATATACATATATAAATATATTAACATTAACACATACATACATATACATATATTGATGAAGTTAGCCAGGTGCCCATAGTTCACAGATGTAATGCTAGATGCGCAGCAATCTGAGTATAAAGCCAGCCTGGGCAGTACAGTCAATGAGACTTTCATCTCCAATTAACCAACAAAACAGCCAGAAATGCAATTGTGGCTTCCATTCGTAGAGTGCTAGCCTTGAAGCCAAAAGCTCATAGATGATGCCTAAACTCTTGAGTTCAAGCCCAGGATTGGAGCATGCAAATGTGCACCCCTACACACACACACACACACACACACACACACACACACACACACACACACACTCACACACCACACACAAACAAAACACAAAACACAATGAATTCTGATTTTCTTTGTAGTCACTAAACAGGTTTTTTTGTATAATAGGTTTCTTAGCAGCTATGATGACTTTTCAGCAATTTATATCAAGGCCTTAAAGTTTTCAATGTACCTCTTTTTTTCTATTTTTTTTTGACTTTTCAAGGAATTATGGCTTTCAAAATACCCCCTTTGGTATCTTGGGCCCAAAGCAAACTCTATCTAATCATCATCATAACTAGTCTGAATCCCAAAACTTAAGCAGCAAATGGCCTAGGCTACATGTTAGAGTTTGTACTTCCTGTGTTTAATTGTAAGCTTTAATGCTCAAAGTCTGTCTTAGTAGAGTACAAGTCCTCATGAAGGAAGATGTGTGTTTTTTTATACTAATATTTCAATGAATATTCAATATCCATTCAAACATTTGATGAATATTCATTCGTCAAATGGAACAAACTGTCCCTCACTTCATTTAGCCTCTAGGTCTCTGGTAATGGCATTTGCATTTGATTATGAGTTCCAAAAATATGGATTCTACAGCTTGTCCATTTTGATATTCTTCTCACTGTGAATGCATATCTTCCCCCACATCTCCCTATGGTGACAACAATAGATTTCCCTACAATGGTCACTTTAGATTCCTTTCTCATTCTTCTCTTTTCCATCTTACTGGGGGGAAATAAGAGAAATGTCTATAATGGAGATCTGCGTACAATAAATTAGGAAAGATTTCACATTTAATCATTCCGTTTTCAATATTTTTCTGCTGCTTCTCACCATGTTTTATAAACTCAATCTCATCTAATGCATCACGCGCATAGTCATTGTTTTTCTTTTTCTGGGGCTTGAACTCAAGGCCAAAGAGCTGTCCCTGAGCTTTTGCCACCTAAGCCACAGCTCCACTTCCAGCTTTTTGGTAGTTAATTGGAGTAAGACTTTCACTGACTTCCCTGCCAGCTGGCTTAGAATCTCAATCCTCAGCTCTCAGCCTTCTGAACAGCTGGAGTTACAGGTATGAGCCACTGACACTGGCAACTCATTTCTTTAATTGTTAAAAAAAAAAGAGCAAAAATAGAGGAAAGAAATTAAGAGAAACTTCATACCTAACACTGGCTCAGTTCTAAATTAAACCTTAACAATGAGATACATAATCACATGAACATACAAACACATACACATGAGTATATACCTATGTGCAAAATATATTACATGTATTATATAGGAAATAAAAGAAATTACATGTATTATATAGGAAATAATAGGTGCTGCTTTTAAGAAATTATTTTAATTCAGAAGGAAACAGTAAAAGTAAACAAACATAGTTACGTGTCTTTAGTGATATATAAGATATATAAGAAAGGCCCAAAGAAAGACAAGAGGTCAATGCAAACTGCAGAGAAAAGATTGCCTTTGATATAATTCTTTAGGAATTTATGTGAGACTGACAGAGAAAAGGCCTCTTCTTAGAAGAAGTATGAATTTAGAAGTAACCTCAACTCCTCCTGCATGGCAAGGGGATCAGGATGTCTAGCTGTACACAAAGCAAGACCAAATCATTAAGGCCCATCCATGCCAGGATAGTGAATAAGATTTCATCTTGCAAGGGGGAACTATCTATCTATGAGATTAAATGCACATATCATATACATACTTCAAACACAGATTCCAACTTCAGATACTTGATCATATTATAGAAAAAGGTTGTAAAAAACTGAATCCTAATTGATCCTGGTGGTTTTCATCTAAGTGCCCTGGAGTCCATACTTCCCTTAAATTTGCTACAAATAGGATATTGCAGCTGCCACCACTAACCAGAATGAAAAGGTCAGTTAAATGAATCTGACCTTTCCCAAACTTACTGCTGTACAATTGGGAGGTATTTCAGAGTATGAAATATTTGATTTGAAGTCCATGTTTGAAGAATCTTGTAGAGCATGAACAACTTTGCGCCCAATCATGCATTCTGGTTTTCAATTCAGCTTATCATCAATTTTCTACAGGGAGAGGAAAGGATCACAATTAACACAATGTGCACAATGACAAAGGATTTATTTGGAGGTCAGAAAAATAAAATAACGTTAGCTTCCATAAAATATTTAAATAAAAGACATTGGTATTTTCTTTATCAATACATGAGCACAATATAGTTTATTATGTTTTTTCTAAAATGCAAAGGATTGAAAACTTTTTGCATTGGGCACTGAAAAGGGCTCTATGAGTGTTGGAGAATATGAAAGGAATGTATGCTGATGTTCATCATATCAACAGAAAATAAGCTGAAAATAGGAAAGGCTTTAATTTGAGTTTGAAAATTCTTTATTAAATGTTGCGATTTAAAGACCTTGAAGAAAATGCAAACCATAATTAGGGTCATTCTCCTTGGAATATCCACACACTCTAGGTCTACAATTTAGAGAAAGTATTAGAAAGTATGAAGGAAGGAAGGCATAGTGTCTTGACAAGAGTCTCATAATCACCTAGGTGATCATGTATTTATATTTGATAGGATTTCAGAGTAAAGACCACCTGACAGAGGCCTTTTTCTTGTAAGCCATGCAGTACAATTTGATTCCACTCGCATTGGTTCAGTTCTTTCAACAATGTGATTCTATTACCATCACGCATTCCTTGTCTATACTACCAGATAGAAAGTCCATTGTATTGGGAAGGTTTAAGCACAAAGCATTGTGTGCAAAGTGGCTCTCAGTGATGCCCGTCCAGCTCCTTTCTAAACTCACAGGCAACCTTAAAATATCATCTCACTGACTTCCAACTGATGGGTTTTATTTCAGAGCACTTAAAAACACTTGAAATAATATGCTTTATGTTGTTGGGGACTGTTTTGGCGCCAAGAGCGAGACGCTGCCCTTCCCTCAGCCCTGGGACAGTGTGGGAGGGAGCCCCTCCCACCTTTCAACCGGAAAAGAAGCCCCCGCCCCTCGGGAGGGGAACACGTGCATGCCACCATGATAGGGCTGTCCAGCCCACAAAGGAAGTTCCATGACACCACTTGAGGGGCAGTCCAGTCAGCCAATCAGTCAGTCACCCCAAGTCCTTCCCCTTCCGCCTTTGTCATCATAATAAATTTCTCTGGCCTGCCCTCTGGGGGCTGAGATGCATCCCACCATCACGGCATTTCCCTGGAGTCTCTCCCCCCACCCCCCTGCTCCTGATAACATGTGAGGGGATGGGGGGAGGGGAGGCTTCAGCAACCTTTCCTCAACTTAGTGCAAGTCCACGAGAAGGCAAGGCCGAGTGCTCTTTCATAGATTTTGGGGTTCAAGCATTTTCCCCGGGAGATCAGGGAGAAAGGGATCCATCAGATCCCGACATTATGTTAATTAGTTTACCTGCTTCTCAACTATAGAGCGCAGAGTACATGTAAGTAGGAGAATGTTTTGTTTGTTGCTCTACCCACATTACCTAGAATCTTTCTGGGTGTCATATTTTCAAAGTAAATGTTTTAATGACTTATAATGGGATACAACTTAAAAGTAGATATTTCATGGAGTATGTGAAGATTCAAAATATCCCATGATCTTCAACATGAGCTAGGTAAGCAGAGGTTTTCATACCTCCTCATACTGTACCTGAAAGCACTATTTGTAGTTGAAGTAGAAAAGTAATCTGTTTTAGGCCTAAAGGAAAATCCATGGAAGTTACATAACTGGCAAATGAAAGTACAACTTTTATGGAGGGCTTATTTTGACCAGGCACGGTGACATAAAGGCCACATTTAATGACAGTAGCAAAGACTTTGTATTTGAGAAACACAGGCTTAGGATTTTCAACAGAAATTGTAAGCTAGTTAGTCATTTAACCTAGTAAAAATTACTTAAGGCAATTTAGAAATCTAAGAAAACACAACCTATATTTCAGCGGGCTACCTGTAGTACTCACTAAAATAAAGGAAATCAGATGGAATTATAAAATATACTAATATCTAGCTAAGAGGTAGACACTGACAGCTTGAGAATCCACCAGGCCAGGAGTTGGAAAAAGGAATTTCTGTCATGATTTGAACCAATGTCTACTGAGTGTCAGTTGTTTCATAGACTCCATTTGTCAACGTGCACACAACAGAAATTTATACTTAAATTTATAACCATGTTTCTCACTGAACTACTGACCTAAATCTTTCATATCACATATGGGGCATGGGGCAAAAGTCTATGTAAGAATGAGGCAATGTCATTAAAGGCAAGAGAATGTGATTGAGAAAGGAGCAAGGTGGGTAACTGTTATAGGGCAGGGACTGATCTCTACTGGTAGAACTCAAGACTACACATTTCTATCTGTTGTATATCTCTAGACCTGTGGGAAGTTTTACAATTACTCATTTTCATATTTCTGTTAATAGAAAAATTAATATTCTATAACCTATGAAAAGTTTTCTCTTTCTTCTTTTTTTAAATTAAGCACTGAAGTTTATCTTTAATGTATTATTCAGGTTTGTTTCTGATTAATTAATCAGAAGCCTTTTATACTGAGAGAATAGAACTAAGCTCTTGGCTAGATACCAGATGCTCCAAGTTAGATTCTGTCAAGAGGATGACAGTGTCAAGTTGTTTGGCTAATTACCAAAAAATTACAAAAGTCTAGAAAAGGACAAATGTGAATTTTGAGGAATAGAACATTCTCCAGTACCTCAAGCCTATATGTGATGATGTTAAATTTCTAGCCAAACTAATGTATTTTGTGAAAAGAGAATAATCAATACACAAATGTAGTAGGCTTCTGCTCAAGATTTTGGCTTCAGGCTCATTTAATAAGGGATTTCAGTACATAAAATTGAGTTTGTCCACAAATGCACATGAAAGTCCCAAAGGTTTCAAGGAACTTTGCCCACTAACACATGAACCTGCAGGTAGGTTAATCAACCATAAACCTTAATTTAAAATTTTAGCCCAAGAGATGCAGTTAAAACAAGTATATTTGTTAATCTCTCTAAATTCTAACAGTGATGATAGATTTGGTGTAATAAATGATGCTCGCATATGAGAGCCCTTCCCTCCCTCCCTCCCTCCTTCCCTCCCTCCCTCCCTCCCTCCCTCCTTTCTTCCCTCCTTTCTTCCCTTCTTCCTTCCTTCCTTCCTTCCTTCCTTCCTTCCTTCCTTCCTTCCTTCCTTCCTTCCTTCCTTCCATATACTCGGAAACTTTCTATCTAGGGCTGACAGGCTATCAAAGAAGATGGCCACTTTCAAACACTTTACAGAGAAAATCAAATGGGAAAAATGAATCAATCAACCAAGAACAAGAGACTAGGCTCAAGCCATAAGAAAAAAAAATCTTTTTCTACAGCCAAAAGAGGTTGCTTCCTCTGAGGAAATCTAAGACATTGCTTTCTGATCCTCAAGAATGTATTTTGATTGCAGAGTAGTTCAATAGAAACCCCGGGGATGAGAATGCTACTCCATTTAGGCTTTATTTTCAGAACCTTCTAGTCCTGTGAAAAGTGGGCCAAATGACTATAGTGTCTCCACAAAAGTGAATTCTGGATAGAATTTCATATGCCAGGATTTCAGCTTGTCCACAGTTGAACCAAAGCTTCTTTCTGTATTTACCTAAGAAATGGACAACAGACAGCTCCATCTACTCTTTCAAGTGAGATTTGTTATGACTGAATATTTTCTTCCTTAGAAGTACCAGAAAAAAAAGAAGTACCAGTGACAATATTCTGAGCTGTGTAAGAAATAGAAAACATATGATAGCTTCTAGGAAATAGAGGGAAACTATTGTTTTAAAGAAGAATGAAGTAAATTTTCCTATTGATCAGGCATCATCCCACCTTCCATATCTTTAAAAACAATTCCCTCATACTTCTTTTCAGGCATGCAGGTATTATTTACTGTATAGATTAAGCTAATTTCTATACATGATACCTTTGTTACTTTGACTTTCCTTTCATCCTTCCATCCTTATTTCTTCCTTGCTCCCCTCATTGCCTTCTTCATCTTCCTGCTTTCTTTCCACAATAAAATTTGAGTTTTAATTGTTAGCAGATACTGATATATATATATATATATGTTTAATATTTCCATCTGAAAATTGGGAAAGGAGGAGGAGCTACTTATAGTTTAATGACAGCATACAGAAATAATAAAATTACATACTTCAGATTTTCATGTGTTATGAAGATTTTGGGAAAAGCTATTGCAATGAAGAAATCGATATAGAGCTTTCCAAGGATCTTACATTTTATCAGCTATGAGCATATCTGGCAAATGAACAACTGTCCAGGCCTTGAGCTGAGAGGCATCTTGGAATATAGAAGGTACAAGAAGCTCCTCATGTTCCTGGAACATCGAACAGTAACTTACAAGGAGCTCCTATCCTGTGTTGATATGTTTCCAGTTGTCAATGCAATTGGATATTCAGTCATGCTCCTAGGCACAGATCAAACCGTTGATGCTTATTACATAGGGTTCTTAGGTCCCTTCAAACCCTTCTGTATATTCACCAGAGGAGATTCAGAGTCTGTTTCAGCAAAGGTAGAAATATTTTTGTCCAACTGGCCATTTAGACATTGGTACCATTATTTGAAGGCCACAGACAATTAGCAGAACAGGCAGACAGCCACAAACAGCAGACACAAAAGTTACAAGAATAATATGTTTCTGTCCTGTCATGTCCCAAATAATTTCATGAACATGGCATGCCAATAAGCCAGACATTTTCCACCTCTCTTCAAAACATGAAGTGATATTTAGTTTTAAGCTTCTTTGAAAATCTGATTGAACCAATTTCGATTGGATTACCTGTTAGTACAATGCACATTCTTAGATTATATTAACAGTGCAATATTTACAAAAGAAAACAGAATTCCTGGGGCTGGGGATATGGCCTAGTGGCAAGAGTGCTTGCCTCGTATACATGAGACCCTGGGTTCAATTCCCCAGCACCACAAATACAGAAAATGGCCAGAAGTGGCGCTGTGGCTCAAGTGGCAGAGTGCTAGCCTTGAGCAAAATGAAGCCAGGGACAGTGCTCAGTCCCTGAGTCCAAGCCCCAGGACTGGCCAAAAAAAAAAAAAAAAAGGAAAAGAAAACAGAATTCCTGAGATAATAGGGGTTGGCTCAAGACATGTTCATTTATGAAAGGGCATGGAATTTGAATGGGACTCCTTCCATTCTAATCCCATCTTGCTCTTATTCTCTCCCCAATTTAGGAAATTAAGGAATTGATGCTGAATTTCCTGTGACATATCATGACTGAACCTTCCCATGTTGTACTATTCATGTCGCACAGAATTGCTTATTGAAGTCACCCTAAACGGACTTATGGTCTAGCCTGAGCCTGGGCTTAGGTCTTTTGCTATCCAGGCTTCCATCATTGCTTTCCACTTTAAGAACTTGGAATTTAGGATCGTCTGCAGGTTTCATTAGCAAGCTGCTTATCACAGCTCTTCCAGGTCATTAATGTTTCCGGACCTCCCTGTGGAGGCCTGCTGGTTACTTAGGAGAGGCTCATTTATCATTTCTCAGCGGTGGGGATCGATGGACAGCGTCAGCCATGGGGAAGACACTCCAGGACAAATCAAGGATGATTATCAGATTTCTAAAATTTGTTCAATTAGACCGATGTCAGGGAATTTAAGAGGTAAGACTCATTGTTTTTAAGGAAAGAGACCATAAAGGGGCACTATGAATAACTGCCCAGAAAAACAAGTGTAAACAGAAACTATAGGACAGACCAGGATGTACAGCCACCTTAGTTCTCTGCATCTTTATGTCTAAATCATATATTGAGGGCCCCCTAAAAACCAAGCACATTTATACATGCTATTTCTGTAAAGTGAAGGCAAAGACAGTAGTTAAATTCCAGCTTTCCTGATCACAGAAGCACTTTTAGAAAAACAATATTATGGAAATTTTAAATCGACTCTTAGATTTCTAAGTACTTATTTCCATCTTCTCACTTGACCTTACGAATTATGCTACTGTTTTCTGTCCACTTCTATAGTGAGAATTATTTTCATTGAAATATCTGGGGTTATAATCTAATAAAACATGCCAGTGTTAGAACATTAATGATAGGAAAGGACTTAAATCAGTATTTGTGGGAAATGACCTTTCCATTCTCATTGAATTGTTTGTATAGAAAACTCAAAGCAAACAAAGAAATCTCTCTCCTCTTAGCATTTCTTTTTTTACTAATAGCCATGTAGTTCGTTATGGTTTTAAGAACAAATCTACACAAAACAAATATTCCCTACTTTCAGGGTATGGCCAAACCATGAGTCATTGACACATCTAAATTGAGAGTACATTTTCTATATGTAAATTAACAGCCTACAGGTAAAACCATTGCTTTCTTTCACTTAAATGCACTCAATCATTCACTCAACTGCTTATGAAACAGAAGCCACAAGCTCCTATTTAAATTCTTATTGGGAGTTCGACTAGCAAAGTGCTGATATATTAGCCTCTTCAAAATGAACACCCCCAACACTTAAAAATTTTAAAAAGCATACTTCCAGAGGAAATCCACTTTATATACTTATTGATTTATTATACTAAATTCAAGACAGCTTTTAGTAGGCTTTTTGCTTTCACTGGAAGCCTTTCAAACTTTTATTTCTGAACAACAGTGAAAATTGCAGGTCACATTTTTGCCACAGGTAAATGAAGTTATTAGGTAGTCCAGGGTTAGGTCAGTACTGGTATACGAACTTCAAAATGAGCTAAATATGAACATTTACTTCTTAGTAATTGCATATTTGTGTTGAATTAAAAAAACATTTATTTAGTCATTTGAAGAAGATGCCCAACCTGGACAAGTAGGTTTACTTTTAACTTTTAAACACCACAGTACCTGAAACTCACACATGAAAAGGAATATAATTTCTGCCTACTGAGTTCACTATAAATGTCTACAAAAACATGCCCAAGGCAAACAAAGAGGCAAATTAAACGATTCAGAAGCCAAAAAGGCTTCATTAAATACATAAATAAGCAGATACTTGAGTCAAATAAAGACTTTGGTTTCTTACCTGCATTGCTTATGGCTTGAAAGAACTTCTGCAACCAAAAAAGTTCACCTATTAGTCAGGTACCTACCTTACTTGCATTTCTGAAATGCATTTACTTATTTGGCAAAGAGCATTTCTGTATAGTCCCTACAGGCTTCACTGAATCACTCTTTCTCAATTTTGGTTCTACTCTAGGATTCTCTAGAGGAAAGCCTTTTGAAAACAGTGATAATTGGGACCCACCCCAAATCGATTGTCATTGAAGGAGATCAAAAGAAAAACCAGCTTTCAGAATTTCTGAATGGTTCCTAAGTAAATCTAATATACAGCAAGCATTGAAGGCCACTGATTTAAATGAAAATTTGTTTTCAAATGCATCATTGAGTAACCGCTGAAAAGGGCTATGAATATGATTCCGAGAAGAGACACAGAAAGGGGGAGTCTTCAAAACAGATAGTAGGTGAGTGAAAATGTGAATAGCAACACAGATATTTTCACCATCATATAGCAAGGATTCTGCCATAAGCAAAACAAGCCAGACACCCTAGAACGACTCAGATTTCTTACTGTAATAGCGTTTTCAGAAGAAAACATATGCGATGCCATGACGGCATGGGCTATTTTGTTGGGGGATATTTCGGAGGAAGATTCAATTAACTGTGGAAGGATGAGAAGAAACGAATCAGGTGATAAGCTAAGGATTCCAGGCTGAGAGATAGGATGCATCTATCACCTGCGTGACAGAAAAGAGCTGGGTTAGGGGCTGGGGATTTAGCTCAGCAGAAGAGCGCCTGCCTGGTGAGAGCAAGGCCCCAAGTTCGGTCCTCAGCTCTGGGAAAAAGAAAAGAAAAGAGCTGGGCGTATTTGGTGCACAAAAAGATGGAAAAATCTAGCTAAGCGGAGTACAGTAGGCACAACTTCAACTGGGTGTCAAGGGTAACTAGAGAAATGTCACATTCAGGGCACTGCTCAAAGAGTGACATGACAGCTAGGGGCAGGAAGTGAAATGGGATGGCTAACTGCTGAGAACTGTACTCCCTGAAACATTTATTAATCAATAGCCAAGCAGCAACCAGGGGGTACGAGCTATGCTGGGAACTGGCCTGCGTGAGTTTGGAGTTGTCATATTCAGTGCCGGCACTTATTTTCTATCTGACTGGAGCAAATTATTTACCATCAATTTTTTTTTCCTATATCTGGAAATGGTGGGCTCTTCTTCGAAGGCTGACACGGCAGAAATCGAGTGCGATTGTGCTTGCTGAACCACTGTCAATATGACATGTCTAATAAGTGTCAACTGATCTTAATAGGCCTTGAATTGGCCTACCTGGGTTGGACACACAGACATCAACACAGGCACTTCTGAACCAACACAGAATGTACTGAAGACTACAAGGGAAGGAATAAAACACCATAAGAGCACAAGTAATAAGAGCTTATCTTTGATTTATGGGATTCACAAAGATGTCAATCAGAGAAAAGGCAACTCCTGAGAGAAGATTTGAAATCAACAGCAACACTCACTTTACTATGCACTTCTGGTTCATTTTGATTTATACAAACAACTCTTTCACCCTGTTATTTTCTGTGTTGTAAGTAGCACAAAAATATCCGTAACTTCGCATAATAAGTCAAATTTAAAAGAGCAGCTTAAATCTTGGACAGTGGAAAGAGACATTGATATAAAGGAATATTTAAGCTGGACACCACTGGTGGCTCACATTTGTAACCCTACCTACTCCGGTGGCTGAGATCTGAAGATCTGAGAATTGCAGTTCAAAGCCAGCCCAGGCAGGACAGTCTGTGAGACTCTTATTGCTAATAAATTACCAAAAAATAAAGGCAGAAGTGGAGCTATAGCTCAAGTGCTAGATCACTAGACTTAAGGGAAATGAGCTTAGGGACAGCATCCAGGCCCTGAGTTCAAGCCCCAGGACTGGAAAAAATAAATGAAAAAATACATATCAAGTCCAAGTTGCACAGGCAAAATTTAACACTGATGAATACATAGGAAATACAGTATTTGAAAACATGAGAATGAAAGCATTATATTAAAAGACTAAAAACAAAACAAGCAAACAATGATTTCCCATGATATTTTTATAGTTTATCTAAGAATAACTGTTAAAACACTTTTGAAACACAATGGAACTCATATTTTCCCTTCCACTGGTGGACAGGGAATATAATTTTGAGCATATTAGTATTATTGTATGCACTGAAGTATCTGAGCAGATGACAGAATCTGTCTAGACATACACAGTGTTTTATGCTTGCTATATAGGAGAAAGCAACACTGGCAATTTGGTTTAAAGGAAAAGGAGACCTATTAAAGTGACAGGAAATCAGAACAATAAGGCAGTTGGCTACTCTTAATTAACATCTGGAGTTTCCTTGTGGAGGCTTCAGAAATAGAGATGCGAGCAGTACATGGCAGATGCCACTGTGTGGAGGACACAGTCCACCTCAGCAGAGGCCACGGCAGACAGAGGAAAAGCAGAAAGCTTCTGTTCCAGGATGATTCTTTCTCTCAGAGCCCATGCACCTTTCTCTTCTGAAGGCTGAAGTCATCTGTGAGGGGTTGCTTGGAGAGATTATTCTCCTTCATCAATTGGCACTTCAGCCATGGAGAAACAAAGCTATTTAATTTCAGGAGCCAGTAGTTCCTTCATGACATTTGGCGGAAAAGAGTATGCAGATTTGTAGAATGAATTCCTTGTAGACAATGGTAGCTGCAGAGTACAGATGTCTGGAGGGTTTAAATCAAGATAAACACCCTATCTACTACGATAAAAGATGTGTTCATGAATGAGAAAGGAGCTCATAAAGAAGTCTCTATGAAAAGATGTACTTGTATGGTTCAGGGAGCTGAGCAATGGACCAGGACTCAAGAGCTTCTCAGCCATCACTCCATCCTCAAAGAACAAGTCATTTAGTGATTTCTGCTCACTTGCCTCATTAAGAAAGTACAGGGCCTGACCACTGCCCCACCTTGCAGGGTGGGCCAGCCTACAGGGAACTACAGACCATCAGTCTGCAAGATATATATGGCATCCTTTCTTGAGGCTCGGCCTTACTTCTGGGAAAGAAAATGCTTTGGCAAATACTCCAGTGGCACACAAGTGTGCTTTGTGGAAGAAAACATCTTAAGAGAATGGAGGAAAGCTTTCTTGTATCAAATCAGTAGTACATAACCATTGGCAGATAATTCTAAGCTTTAGGAAAAGTAAACTGAGACACGTCTCTCTTTCCTCCAAATCATACTTGACAAAGGGCAGGAAGGCAAGAGTTCTTGGGTAATCAGGATAATAAATGAACCCAATCAACTGACACAATAATGCAATGTACTTTCTGCTACCCCAAAATACTTCCAGGAGAGAAAGTATATATTGGAGGCTCTGTCTCTAACTTTACTATTGTTTTATAGGAAATATCCTCAACCTAATCATGTCTGGGAAGTTCATATAATCAAGGATCCACAGTCACTTTTGAAAGCCTCTCAAGTAAGATATGTTAAGTTCAGTTTATTTCTGTTTTCTATTTATGACCATCTCTGTCCCACTGTCCCAATGCTTGTGTAACTTTCTTATAATCACAAGCACGAAGACTTTCCTTATCAGCTCTGTTATCTAGTCTCACCTTCCCAAATCCTGAGCTGCAGTACTCCTAAATCTCCCAGTTCTAATTATCATCATTTAAAACTTCAAAGAGCATGAAATAAAGAGAACAGCACACCACCAGAGCACAAAAGGCAAGCAAAGAATGAAATTGGCATTATTTATTCTCAAATAATCAGTAGATAACCATTTTATGAAAGACTCACATCCCTGCCAAAAAATAAAACCTGCTCATGAAATGTGCTTCATGAAAACAAATCTTACTTTTTTTAAGCAATATCATCAATAAATTCAGCAACCATATTTTTTAACATAGACACGCAACTCGACCAATAGGCTTCATTCTTAGAAAAAGGAATCAATCCTTTATAGGTCTATCATTATAAAAAATTATATTATCAGTCTGTATTTTTTGGGAATCAGAGTCCCAAATCAAGGGCTCCTGCTTCCCCACGTGTACATCATCCAACAAGGGCTAATTGTGCTTGACTCCTAAATCTGAGTAACATGATTCTTTCTCATGTAAAACTAGACTCAGGTACATAGTGGCTACACATAGCTGTCTTTGTCTCTCTTTTCTCCTGAGTCCTTTCTCCTTTACCTCCAATGCCCCCTTCCTTTATCCCTCTCTTTCTAAAGGAGAGTTTTTTATAATGTATAATACAAGAGAGTCACCTGATGGACTACACCACTTAACAACAACAACAAAAAACAAAGAAAAAAAGGGAAAAGTACTAAACTTTGGATGAGAGTTGTTTGCAAACCCTGAAGAGACTTCTACCTTTAAAATGATGTATGAAATGTGAAAATAGAAGAATTTGGCAATCAGCACATCAGCATTAATTCTTCTTTCTAAATCAGGGAATGCAATATGGATAAAGGAAAAAGCATGTTACATAATCTGATCCTTAATTAATTAATTCCCCAAAGTTCTCCAGTTCCTCGGAGCAATTGTGCCCTATGTGGATACACTTCAGAGATCTCTGATCACTCAGAGGCTTGCAGCCCAGGCTTATTCATTGCAGCTTACACAAAAAGAAATACATGTGATTCTCAAGTTTTTTGTTTGTTTTTTTCTGCTTTGGGCACAAAAAGACCACATGTATCTCTTTATCATGCAGCGATCACAAGAATCACCTTCCTAAAGTAGAGATACATCCCTTGACCCCACTTTAAAGATATTTGCCAGAGCTAAAGCCAACTTTCACATGGCATAAGAATGAAACAGATATTTGTGTTTAACAAATATGTATTCTGAGCAATGGAAATTTTGTTTGAATAGTGGCTTGTCAAAACACATTGCAATACAACACTGGGTAATATTAACAATGAAATTACCTTGAATAGATATGTAGGTAATAGATAGATAGGTAGATAGGTAGATAGATAGATAGGTAGATAGATAGATAGGTAGACAGATACATTGATTCAGGAGGCAAACCAGGCTATACTCTATGACAATGAAAGACTTCTCAGTGCAGCATGTCTAAGTTTCAAATGATGTCTGTCCCTCATCTATGAGATCCTGAGTAAGTTGTTCACCACTTCTATGTCTTAGTGGCCTTATCATTTTAAAAAAGCATTGTGAATATGTACCTTTACACACACACACACACACACACACACACACACATACACACAGACTATATGATAATCAGAACCAAGAAAATAAATGCAAGCAAATATGCATGCTGCAAACATTAAATCCATTATACAAATGGACCAATTTTCACAGTTTTGGTCTATGCAGTTCCAATTGTCTTAAGACTTTATTTTCAAGCAGTATGATTCAAATCATTGCAAATCTCAATCTGTTTGAATTCAAATGAAGTCAAATAAAGACAATTTTCCAGTTTTTTTTTTCTTTCAGAAACAACTAGGAAAATCATCATACAATTACCAATAGTAGGCCCACACACACTGCTTTTATCATGAACTGACACTCCTTATAACATATTTTGTGAGGGTGAATCACTTATAAGCTATTTTTGTATTTTCATGGATCTGAAATTGTTTTCTATGATAAGTGACTATATAAGAATTATTTAGCATAATTTAAATAATCTGTAACACAGAAAACAAAACCTGTGTTTGTTGTTCTCTGATTAGAACATAGGGTTACAGGCAGGCCAGCCAATAAGCTCAAAACAAGGGACTTCACTCCACAAAGCCAGCTTCTACAATGAGGCCAGAAGCAAATCCCACGCACACATTATAAAGACCCTCTTTCAGCAAAAGTGCTAAATGCAAGTAATCTAGTTTTGCTCAAACAGTGACATGATTTGGCTGCAGTTTCCCACACAATCTTATTTTTCAATGTGTTCTATTCTAGATAATGACCTTAAAACAAAAACAATCACTTTTCTGTGCCTTACAATGCTTACAGGCCTTGTCTATGGTTGAGACAAAGGCTATATACTGTCTGGTACCTGCTCAGATAACACAGAAATGTACCAAATCCCAGTCAAACCAGAAGCCAAGATTTTCTATGAGATCATAGCTAACAATGAAAGAAAAAGTCACTGGAACACTGTGCACTTCAGATTCAAACACCTACAGGGGATCCGGGTATTCTATATGAAGAATGGACCTATTTAGTGCTTTCACTATGAGTTTTTATTATGGAAGGAACGTTGGAGTCATAGATGAGCCAATCATGATCCTACAAAAGGAAGGGGATCTCAAAAGGACACCTGACTCATCCTTCTCTGGAAGGACTGTAACTTCACCATCAAGAGAATGTAGACCTTCTTCTAGTTTATGATTTGGGCTGTCAAAAATAAAAATAGAATCTGTTTTATGTTTCTGGGTGTGGAAAATGAAATTCCCAGTAATCTGCTTGTGGCCTGATGAGTTAATGTTCTGCCAAATGAAACAAAACTCAATTATGAAGTACATCACAGTTACAAAGATTTGATTATTACAAGGGTCAAAGAATTCTAGCAGATACAGACATCTGTCTTTACATAGAGAACCCTTATAGGTGATAATCACAGAGTTCTACTGGTTCTACTGTAATAAACAACCCCTTGCTAGAGCTTACACACACACACACACACACACACACACACACACATACACACACACACACGAAAGTACATTGGAGTATTAAAATGTACAAAGAAGAATGGGGCGGAAATAAGCATTTAAAGCCTGCCTTCCATCTGTCACCTGCAAATTTTATCTATCTTATTCTCAATAATTTATAGCCTGTCTACTAATCTCTTTTTACCCATCCATATAAAAGTATGATAATGGTAATTAGGACAATCCTTATGAAGTTAAAATTAATTAATAGCTTGGAGAAGCCTTTGAAGATGACAAGTTTACGGTGCAATAAGTTTCTTATGTTTTCCACTTAAACATAGAGATCTCTCAGGCAGCCTCTGATCTCTGGATCATCCTGGTGTCAGGAAAGGGAGCAGATAAGTCAGTATCTTCGTCATCAATCTATTTCCTTTATTTGGTGTTATCTGGAGCCACAACTAGGCAGCTCACATTATTTTTCTTCCTTTTAAAACTAAATTGTTTACCCAATTTAGATAATACCTTTTAACATGATAAAAAATGCGGGCTATAAGACATTTGAGTGTGTTATTTATGGCCTTACATTGAGACTTTATTTCCTACCAGATTTTTAAGGAGATAAAGAAATTATTTAATTGTATGGAAACATCATCTTATAAATCAATGCCTTTGAACTTCACGATACATGTATGCTGTATCGAGTCTTCGAATCTTCAAATATCACTTCTCTTTCTCTTTCTAAGTAAAATTTAGAAAATTTACCTTCTATCTCCACTCCAGCCAGATACATCTATGAGCAAAAAATAACAGTAATTTTCCTTGACAAGTATAAGAGCTGTTCTCATGATCAAGGAAAAGAAAAGATAATGTGAAGGAAAATTAGACATCAAAATGAACCAGTTCTAACTTTCTACAAAAGACTCTGATAGTGTTTAACAGGAAATGTTACCACTTATTATGATCTGTTTCAGGGAAGAAAACGTTCAAATAAATAACAAAAGAATAAAAGAAAGAAATAATTGGTTTAAAAACACCTACAATGGATGTTTACAGCAGAAATAATAAAATAAGTAAAGTCTCAAGCAAATGTTATTTTGGTTTCATAACAAAACAGTACATAGTTATTTAAAATAATTACTTTTGCTTATGAGGAAAGGAAAAAGATCACAACTATGTTATGGTAAATTTAAAACTTACAACATGATTTTTCTTTGGTAAAGTTGATAATGAAGGTGTTTTCTATTCATGTTTTTAACACCTCTTATGCAAAGGAAGAACACACATTTTAGATAGCAGTGCAAGAGAAAAAATTATGTTTTAAATTCCAACA
This sequence comes from Perognathus longimembris pacificus, assembly GCF_023159225.1. Taxonomy (NCBI): domain Eukaryota; kingdom Metazoa; phylum Chordata; class Mammalia; order Rodentia; family Heteromyidae; genus Perognathus; species Perognathus longimembris. The sequence continues at coordinate 17,494,270 of NC_063162.1, read as the reverse complement.
TTCTTCCCTTCATAGAGCAGCAAAAGCTGCATAATTCATTATGTTTTCCTTGCCACTTTCTTCTGGATAACAGAGGAAAAAAATCAAAGATGCTCACATGTTCTCATGAAAATATTCTTTTGCCCCTTTAAATATTAATCTGCTTTATTTTACTCACATGAGTTCTGGTTTTATTTTATGTGTATTATATGATATAGAATAACTTAAAATTATTTTGGAAATAAGTAGGGCAAAATAAGTACACAAACAAATGATTAAAACCACAAATATTATGGGATATATATTTACTGAATAAGCTTATGTAGATTAAAATATTCAGCAAATGCCAGAAGATTTTCAGAGTGGATGGTAATAAGAGAAACTGAGGCTTATTTTTTTGTTGTTTTTTAAATTTTTTCTTTGTTTTTTCTTTAAACTGAGGCTGATTGAGATGTTTTACTCTGTAATTAGATGTGAGTGAGTACATTTGACATCTTATTGTGTCACTGAATGCTCACAAAACCCCACAAGGTATCAGCACCCCCAGCTTCTCAATCTTCAGATGAGAGCCTGAGGCACACAGACAAGGCCTATTTAAAGCTATGCAACTAGTAAGTTCATATATAGAGTAGCAGCATGCAGTGTGATTTGCACAACTCAAAACAGCTTGCATTTATAATGATATTTATTTATGAAACAAATGATCATAGAATTTTTATTTCCTGAAGCCCATGGGGAAAAAAAAATCTAAGTCAGGGCTAGAAATGTGGCTTACCAGTAGAGTACTTGCCTAGCATGCATGAAGCCCTGGGTTCGATTACTGAGCACCACATATATAGAAATGGCCAGAAGTGGCACTGTGGCTCAAGTGGCAGAGTGCTAGCCTTGAGCAAAAAGGAAGCCAGGGACAGTGCTCAGGCCCTGAGTTCAAGCCCCAGGACTGGCCAAAAAAAAAAAAAAAATCAAAGTCAATCCTCAGCATAAGCTCATAAACATCAACATTTTATTATTTATTTATACTTACGTACGATTTTTTCCATTATTTTAAATATAACTTTTCAGATGAATGTAGTTGGTACAGTTTAGTTTGGGATAAAAGCATACTTACAATGTAATCAGAGTTTATATAAGCTATATATTTTGTAAATTAAAATACTCATGAAATCTTATGTTAAAACTCTACAAGCTAAAAAATTGATAACCTGTCCAGGTAGCTCAGGAAAGTTATAACAACTTAGGTGAATGCCAAGAAAGTTGAAGTTATGAAGCTTAACACTCCCAAAATATTTGTCCACAAACGAAAATAACATTACTTCTTTGTGATCTGATTTGCAATGCACCCAAGTTTATGCTATAACTTTTACTCTTCCTTTCTTCTTGTGGCATCTCTTTTCTCATAACTCAGCAGTCAGGAGAATATATTTTGACTCATGAGGTCAACAGTAAAGATGTATAGAGACAGAAAGCATTTTACAGAAATTCAGTAGCCTGTTTTATTTTTGTAAAATAATTATTTATTTTTGAAGTAATTATTCATGCCACAAGAAAAGCCCATGGTGTCTTTTTCAAATTACCTTGAAATAAATATGCTTCTATACAGTCAGATAATCAGCCAGTGTGGGGGGGAAATGAGCCTTCTTTGACCTAGAAGAGTCTCACTAGGTGAGTAAATTGCTGGCTAGGAGGAAACCAACTAGGAGAAAAATATTTACAAGTGTGTGCTTATATGTTTTCTTATTAACCTGCATTTGTGTTTATGCCAAAGTACATGTAAGTATGCAACAGAATGCATTAATTTGGTTTAAATAAGGGAGTCTTAAGTTTAATTATATTTTATTTGCTATTTCCATGTTGTCTAATAAGATCTTTATAATAACGATGTTCTAGGAAAATTTGTGGAGGAAGTCACGATTTGTAAAATATTGTACGTTATTATTTCTATGACAGAACTCTCTGGTTTTACACTTTGCTGACAAAGTTCTGTGGAACAAATCACTTACAACCACTTAAAAGCGTGTGGCTCTTTCAATTCTGGTTAGTAAAAAAATAGCCATGTGTACCATAGCCAGGAAATCAATTCTGAAATGCTAGGTTGTGTGACACTAAAAGATGTTCAGCCTGATTTAATATCCTTTTGATAATTTGAAAGGCAATTTGAAATCTCACAGTTCCTCGTGGTCATAATAATAAACATAAATTCTCATTGACTATGAGTCTGAAGTAAGCTTGGCTATTTGAGTGTTCAGCTTTGCATTCTTCATGAAAATGACTTAGAATTATGTGTTTGTCAATTTCTACATTATATACACAATATGGGTGTGGAGGCTGAGATTTTAATATCCACCCTGAGCTTTCTCAGACCAGAGTTACACAGCTCAGTGGTTGTGTAACTTCCTCCTCATTCCTCTACATTTCCAACTAAAACTAACAACCCTCTGCAGTCTTGTGCAAGTTCATGACAGCAACGCTCTGGTTGAAAGGAAGTCTGAGTGACTTTTGAAATGCTTGAGATAAAAGTGGAATGGGATGAATAATAAAGATGACTTACGGCTTAAAACAGTCACTGGACGTCATACTTTACTTCATCATCATTAAGATGAGCGTCATCGACATCAATAATTTCACTATTGACAGCATTCCTCCATCCTCACTCCTTTTACTAGAAGTTTCTGTTCACCACTGTTTTCCAAAAGTTTAGACAAGAAGCTGTGGATTGAAATTCCACTTTCCCAAAGACTTAAAAAGTCATTTCTATTTTAATGTGTATATAATTACCTTGGCTAAGAATAGAAAAGATTGACTATGGCCCCAGAAGCTAGATCCTACAAATTTAGAAATTAAAGCTGCACTGGAGAGGGCCTTGGAAATCCCTTAGCTTTATAGGTCCTACTTGTCTCCCAGAAACTCCAAAAACAATTAACCTATATATGTTAACATATATATATATGTATATACACACACACACACGTGTGTGTACTTTGTCTACCTGAGAGAAACAGTAGAGGGACAACTCCACTTCCACTACAAGTTCAAGCCATTTCTCAAAATACAAAACTTGGAGTAAAATATGAAACCTAAGAGATTGCTCTCTGGGCCTTTACTCTAGCAGGCTTCCTGTCCAACGCTAATTCATCTAAGCAGCCAATGTCCTGATCCACATGCTGTATGCTGGAATTTGGTCCATATCCATTCCTCTGACAGTTTATTCACTGAATGTCTATCCAGAGTGAGGTGAACTTTCCTGCTTGGTTCTACCAATGATTTAGCGGACATCATTTTCGCTTGTCTTGTGGAGAGCAACATGTTTTCACTGCTGCACTGTGTTAATGTTTTTTGTGGTTATATAGCAACTCGGTAAGCTTTGCCTAAAGACTTTATTATACCCAGCAGGTGGTGGTTTGTACTAAAAGAAATAATACTTTATAGTGTTACTTTTGCAAATAGCTTCCATTTGAATGAGCTCCATCAATCTCTATAACAACTGAAAAGGGCCAGTTACTGTGATTCCCACTTCACACAGGAAGAAAGCAGGTCTCAAGGCTCTTGCCTAAGGACACCTCCAAAATATTGGCAAAGTAGTAGAATCCAAACAAAGGAGGTTCCACATCTGAAGTATGAGAAAGAGGGGTAATTTGAATGACTATTCTATTTCCTGCCTGCACCCTAGACCCTAGGAGAATTATACACATATTCAGCATTCCTAAATAATATGTTTTTGCCTCATTCACCTGAATGCAGTAAAAGATACTTAATAGGAAAATCCAGGGTCAGTATTTAAGGTACTTCAAAGCTTCTACCATTTTCACAATCTCATTTCACCCTGTGACAAAAATTAATAATGGATAGTAGTATTCGTTACCTTGTTTTAATACATAAAAATAACAGGGGCTCAAGTTCTAGCATCAGGAGCACTCTCCATGGCCACTTAGCCTTGCAACAACTTTCACACTGCCCCTCTGAGCCAGCCCTGTGATGGGATCCAGAAACCTCCAATGCCTCCAGGCAGAAAGTTGCCCTGTAGGTTGCTACCATCTTCATTATTCTCCAGTCACTTTACCAAATAAAGCTGTTTTTGAGTGGAATGAGAATGTGTTATGCAAACTGAAAGGAAATCTGAAAATATTACATGCTATCTTTAGTCTTCCTTTTCAAAGACAATATATATCTGGAAGTGAAAAGCCAGCCATCTGCTGCTGCCAATGAAGGCTCTTCAAATGCATATATCACACAAGACACAGGAGACCAGAGGCAATAAAAGAATGAAGAACCGTGATCATGAGTCCTTTAGATGATTTTGATTCAGGTTAATCATTCAGACCTTAAGATTCCATTGTCTACTATACTGTGATAATTTGATAGTTTTTATTATTATTTTCAAAATATTCAAATCCCTTTAAGGAAGAAATTCAAAATAGGAGTAGGCCTTCCAGAAAAAAACAAACAAGATAAAGAGATATAAAAGGAGGAAGAATAAATAGTACATTCTCTACCACATAAGGGAGGAAAAGAACTCACAGGTGTTGATTGGTCAACATTGGAAAGAGGAAAGTCTTTCTTGTAACTAAGGCTGGTCCTTGCATAATTTATCAGGACTTATCTAATACTAGGTAAGGTTAACACAGAGAAGTTCCAGTGTCTACTATATTATTCACTGCTATTCTCTGCAAAAGAAACTCACTCAAAGAAGTCCTGTGTAGACTGAGAAATAGCAGAATAGGAAGAGTTGGCAAAGAGTTGGAGCTTGGCAGTAGCTGACTGGGATTCATACTCATTCTGCAGTTACAGCAGCTCCAAAGGTTTCACAGTGGGGTTTGGAGCCCAATCTTAATGGCTTCTGTTTGGAGGCAACCACCTGTTCTCTAAATGAGTCCCGCTTTTTCCCTTGTTGCCAACAGCTGCAGTTTCCCTGGAAGCATGTGGCTGGCCCATCCCTGCATGACATGTAGATAACTCTGACCCCTAGCTGATGGCCTGGGAAATTCTATTGATCTCTTAGACCATTCTCACCATAAGTCCTGGCACGGAGAGGTGCTGTGGAATGGGGATTAAATAAGTTGAGTCCTCTAGGACACCTGTGTCCCTATGCATACAACTACATGAATAAGATGTATTGAATAGTTGTGCTTGCTGGGGATAGCAGATATAAAAGTCCATAAATGTAAATTTTTAGAAACAGCCACTTTCATTCTCTATTATACAAGATCCGTTTGTTAATTTAATTTAACTTTGCGGTGCTGTTGATTGAATCCAGGGTCATGTCATATGCAAGGAAAATGGTCCAACATGAGTGACATCTCCAACTTAGCAATATTCCATTTATTGTTAAGAGAAGTATATGACAGTGATATGTCAGGGTAGCTAAAATCACATGATTTTGTTTCAAGTATCTCTTCTCTGAAGTACTACACTGTGAAGTATTAAATGACATGATAAATGAACAGTATTTATAAAATGCTGGATGCATTAAGCACACCATGGTAAGAGAAGAGGATGAGGAGGAAGATTCAATGTCTTTTTTCTCTAAAGGTTTTAAGAGGACAAACACGGCCCTCTGCTGCTTCCGTATCTGCCTTATAGAAGAACACTGCTAGCTTTCATTAGACTGGTGATCCCCTCACCAAGTTTTGCTTGCTTATGCTACAGTGGTATTGAAAGGAAGCAAGGCATAAACATTTCTTTAGACAATCATAATCCTCTTTTTCCCTCCTTCCTTAGAAGGATTTCTTTCTAATCTTCTTTGGGGAAGCCTTTTACCATAAAACCCAATTGATTCCATTCTGGACTCAGGCTTTTGAAAAAACAAAACAAAGAAAGAACCTGAAAAATTCAACAACATCTACTGATTTTTTCATTGAGGCAGCCTCAAACACAACTCTAGCTTGAATTTGTTCCATCGGTAGAAAAGCAATGGAGGGCTCCAAGCAGGAACAACAGATTTTCTCCTAAGGTATTGTGCAGCTACACGTGCATTCTGCTCATTGAATTCTCCAACAGGGGGCTGGGGATACGGCCTAGTGGCAAGAGTGTTTGCCTTGTATACATGAAGCCCTGGGTTCAGTTCCCCAGCACCACATATACAGAAAATGGCCAGAAGTGGCGCTGTGGCTCAAGTGGCAGAGTGCTAGACTTGAGAAAAAAGAAGCCAGGGACAGTGCTCAGGCCCTGAGTTCAAGCCCCAGGACTGGCAAAAAAAACAACAAAACAAAACAGAATTCTCCAACAGTCCACTAGCACTGGATACTGAGATGGTTGGTACTTTTATGAAAATTAAGCATTACTAACAGCAAAAGTGTGTCTAACTCTAAACCTCATGAATATTCTACCTTTGGAAGTTCTCTGTGTTCTTTAAAAAGGAATGGCACAATCCAAAATGCAACAAGCAATTATATAAGAAAACTAGCTGGGGCTGGAGCATACCACTATCAAGTTCTCAGTCATTGCTTAAGGCACAAATTTTGTCTAATTCTTGAGCTATCTATTCCACCTGTCTTTCTGGCTATAAGCAAAGTTCTCCATGCAATAACTGTGTTGAATTCAATTTGACATTAGAGTATAGCTGCTGGTTGAATAAGCATATTCAGAACTGTTCCACTGCCCAAGCTAAAGGCATCTTCCAGTGTGTGCCTTGAGAGAGACGTGTGGCCTGGAGAAGTGGGTATGTTCAGAAAACTGTGGAATATCCATATTGAACAACTGTGTGATCTTATTTATTTGTGAAATTCTACCATGCGTAGATAAGATGTAAACATCCTATGTCCATTCATAAAAATCAAAGTTTTGATGGTGATATCTCTCCTAGAACTTTAATTATAATAAGTCTCATGTGTATTATATTTTCAGTGACATCTGGGGTACATTTGTCCATACTTAAAATAATAAATAACAAATATAAAGCATATGTTCACATGCAAGACTGATATGGTAAATGCAAGGGAGATCTCTTCTAGGGTAATTCCTTATAAAGCCAAAGCCAAAGCTCAGCAAAATAAAACACGAGGAAAATGGGACTCCAAAGGTATGGGGTGGGCTCAAGGAGAAAGGGGCAGACAAATGAGGAGAAGAAGAGATGGGAAATGCAGACAATAATCCAATCCAGGACTTCCGGGAAGATGGCGGAGGAGCAGCAGAGCCCTAGCTGAGCCCCCTCCGACATGGCAGTTTTCTCACCCCATAGAAACTTTTACTCTTAGAAAGACAGCCAGAGTAAGTTATAACAGTTCAGGGATTCTGGCCAGGAAGGAAAAATCCACTTTGCTCGTCTGAAAACACAGATTTGAGCTCCAGGCAGCTTCCCGCCGCCACGCCAGTGCTGGCGCCAGGACAGTGCCTGGCACAGTGACCTGCACTCCGCGCAGCTAAAGCACACAGCATAGACCAGGGAGAAATCCTCCAGACGGTGGCTGAGCACGGATGACCTGAAATCGCAGAGAAAGCGTGAGTACCCCACAAAAGATATTCTCACTCGTGCCCACAGAGCAGCTTCTGGAAGGCAGCCCTTCCCCCACCACCAGAGCAAAGCACTATCTTTGACACTGGTATATGGTCAGACCAGATTGGAACTAAAGCGGGCCTGGGGAAAGCAAGGACAAAGGAGCCATCTTTGAACAGGGCAAGAGGAGGGCTGGGGATATGGCCTAGTGGCAAGAGTGCTTGCCTCGTGTACATGAGGCCCTGGGTTCAATTCCCCAGCACCACATATACAGAAAACGGCCAGAAGTGGCACTGTGGCTCAAGTGGCAGAGTGCTAGCCTTGAGCAAAAAAGAAGCCAGGGACAGTGGTCAGGCCCTAAGTCCAAGGCCCAGGACTGGCTAAAAAAAAAAAGAAAATCTTGAAAATATCCTAAGACCTACCAGCATGAGAAAGTGGCCCAGGATCGGTTGTTATATTGAAATTGTATTCTTTAGGAACACCAACTCTAATTTTATAGACAGGTATACAAGGTATCTGTATATAATTGTGAACTTATAAGACTTACACAACAGTGCTTGGTAAGGGCTGCTTTGGGTCTTAAACAGTGCTCACAGGTGCTTGTAGATTGGCATTCCCATTCCAAATGGGCAGAAGAAACACAAGAAAGATGACAAACAATGAAGTCTTTTCTCCCACTGCACGAAACAGAGCAGCCAATCAAAGATATAGAAGAGAACCCTCAAAATGCTCTACAAAGTCTACTGATAAACATGTTAAATGAAAAGTTTGAATCAATATAGCAATCCTTCCATAAAGTAAGAGATGATTTCATGGCTTCAACAAATAGAAAGATAAATGAAATTCAAGAGTCAAATGAAAAGATAGCTACCCAGGTAAAAGATTTGAGAGACAGCACTCAAAACCAAATTAATGAAGTAAAGAACTCCATGCAAGACCTAAGAGATGACATGAAAATCATCAGGAAAGACCAGTCAGAAGGAAAAGAGATTCGAAATTAAGTAGCTAACCTACAGTCCCAACTAACTGAAGCAGAGGATCAAATCTCAGGAGCTGAAAATTCCCTAGAATCTATGGAGAAAGATAAAAAATCAATACAGATCCAGTCCAATCAACAAAACAGATCGCTACAGGAGATTCAAGACACGATCAGGAAGCCCAATTTAAGAATAATAGGTATTGAGGAAAACTTGGAGAAAGAAGTTAATGGGATAGGCAACCTATTTAACAGAATATTAGCTGAGAACTTCCCAAATATCCAGAAGGATAGGCCTATACAGATACAAGCATTTAGAACCCCAAACTGACCAGACCAGAATAGGACATTCCACCGACACATTGTGATAAAAACAGGATCAGTAGAGTATAAGGAAAGAATCCTTAAAGCTGTTAGGGAGAACAAAACAATCACATATAAAGGAAAAGCAATCAGAATTACCCCAGACTTCTCAGTAGAGACCATGAAAGCAAGGAGAGCCTGGAATGAGGTATACCAAACACTAAATAAAAATAACTACCAACCAAGAATACTGTACCCAGCCAAACTCTCATTCATAGCCGAAGGTCAAATTAAAATCTTCCACAGTAAGGAAAAACTGAATCAATATATCTCCACCAAAGCAGCTTTACAGAAAATCCTCAAAGATGTACTATACAGGGAAAATAATCAAGATCCCAATACAGACAGATAAATGAACCCTAAATAGTAAACATCAGATCAAGAAATGGGAAGACACAGCTTTTCACAAGATAGTGATAATGAAAGGAACAAACGATCATTTCTCAATCCTAACTCTCAACATTAATGGACTTAATTCTCCAATCAAATGACATAGGCTCATAAGTTGGATCAAAAATCAAGATCCATCTTTCTGCTGCCTCCAAGAGACACATCTATCCAGCAAAAGTAAACATCTTCTAAAAGTGAAAGGCTGGAATCAAATCTATCAAGCAAATGGCCCCCATAAGCAGGCTGGCGTTGCAATCCTAGTATCAGACAAAATTGACTTCAGATTTAAAATGGTAAGAAGAGACAAAGAAGGTTACTACATACTAGTAAAGGGAACTCTCTTACAGGAAGATATAACCATTCTACATATCTACACACCAAATGCAGGAGCACCCAACTTCATCAAACAAACACTACTGACTCTAAAAACACTCATAGACACAAACACATTAATAGTTGGGGAGTTTAACATTCCACTATCACCTCTGGACAGATCAACATGCCAAAAACTGAACAAAGAAATCACAGAAATAAATAACTGCATAAACCAACTAGACTTAACCGACATCTACAGAATATTCCACCCAGCAGCAATAGAATACACATTCTTCTCTGCAGCACATGGAACATTCTCCAAAATAGATCACATCTTAGGGCACAAAGAAAATCTGTACAAATTCAGAAGTATCAAAACCATTCCCTGCATTCTCTCAGACCACAATGGAATAAAATTAGAGCTCAACTCAAACAGCCACCACAGAAAAGCCTACAATTCATGGAGACTAAACAACACACTGCTGAACCATCAGTGGGTCATTGAAGAAATTAAAACGGAAATTCAAATGTTTATGGAATTCAACCAAGATAAGGACACAAAGTACAAGCTCCTTTGAGACACAGCAAAGGCAGTACTCAGAGGAAAATTTATATCTCTGAGTGCATACACCAACAAACTGGAGAAACAGCAACTCAATAATTTAAGGAAGCACCTTAATTTCCTTGAAAGAGAACAACAAGCCAAACCCCAAGTCAGTAGACGAAAGCAAATAATTAAAATCAAATCAGAATTAAATGAATTAGAGACGAAAAAAACCATCGAAAGAATCAACAAAACCAAGAGTTGGTTCTTTGATAAAATCAACAAGATAGGCAAACCCCTGGCAAACCTGACCAAAAAACGAAGGCAGCACCCTCAAATAAACAAGATAAGAGTTGAAACAGGTAACATCACCACAGAAATCACCAAAATTCAGAAAATAATAAGGGACTATTTTGCAAACCTTTATGCCAACAAATTTGAGACCTTGGAAGAAATGGATGATTTCCTAGAAAAAAATTTATATCCCCAAACTCAACTACGAAGATTTAAACCTGCTAAACAGACCCATATCCAGTATTGAAATAGAAACGGCAATAAATGATCTCCCATCCAAGAAAAGCCCAGGTCTAGACGGTTTCACTGCAGAATTCTACAAGGCCTTCAAAACAGAACTCACGCCAATATTTCTCAAACTCTTCAATGAAATTGAAAGAGAACGTTCACTACCAGACACATTCTATGAAGCCAGTATAACCCTCATCCCAAAACCAGGCAGGGACTCATCACGGAAAGAGGACTATAGACCGATTTCCCTGATGAACACAGACGCAAAAATTCTCAATAAAATTCTAGCCAATCGACTTCAACAGGTCATCAAAAAAATCATACACCACGATCAAACTGGATTCATCCCAGGAATGCAAAGGTGATTTAATGTATGCAAGTCAATTAATGTAATCCATCACATCAACCAGAGCAAGGTAAAAAACCACATGGTTTTATCTCTGGATGCGAAAAAAGCGTTCGATAAAATCCAGAACCCATTTATGCTAAAAGCCCTGGAAAAACTGGGATTCCAGGGAACATTCCTGAATATAATCAAGGCAGTTTATGACAAACCAACAGCAAGCATAACTCTAAATGGTGAAAAAATAAAGCCATTCCCTTTAAAATCAGGAACAAAGCAGGGATTTCCACTCTCTCCCCTGCTCTTCAACATAGTACTAGAATTTCTAGCCAGAGCAATTAGGCAAGAAGAAAATATAAAGGCGATCCAAATAGGAAAACATGAAGTTAAACTTTCTCTCTTCGCAGATGACATGATCCTATACCTAAAGAACCCCATAGACTCTCCCCCCAAGCTACTAGAGCTGATCCAAAACTTTGGCAAAGTTGCAGGATATAAAATAAACCCTCAAAAATCAATGGCCTTTCTCTATGCTAATGACCCGAAGACCGATGCTGAAATCAGGAATGCAACTCCTTTTGCAATAGCTCCAAAAACCATAAAATACTTAGTAATAACCTTAACCAAAGAAGTGAAAGACCTCTTTGAGGAGAACTTTAAAAGCTTGAAAAATGAAATTAAGTCAGAACTAAGGAAATGGAAAAACCTCCCATGCTCCTGGATTGGGAGGATTAATATAATCAAAATGGCAATATTGCCAAAGGCTATCTACAAATTCAATGCAATACCCATTAATATCCCAACACCATTCTTTAAGGAAATAGAGGAAGCAATCCAGAAATTCATATGGGACAATAAAAGACCTAGAATAGCAAAAACAATCCTAAGCAGAAAGAACAGTGCTGGAGGAATTACAATACCCAAATTCAAGCTGTATTATAAAGCTATAGTAATAAAAACAGCTTGGTATTGGCACTGGAACAGACCTGAGGATCAATGGAACAGAATTGAAGACCCAGAAATTAACTCACAGAACTACGCCTACTTAATCTTTGATAAAGGAGCCAAAACAATAGTCTGGAAGAAAGATAGCCTCTTTAACAAATGGTGCTGGCAAAACTGGTTCAACACATGCAACAAACTAAAACTAGATCCATATATATTACCCTGCACCAAAATCAACTCTAAATGGATTAAAGGCCTCGAAATCAAAACAGAGACCCTGAAAACACTAAAGGAAGGAGTAGGAGAAACACTTGGGCGCCTTGGCGCAGGAGGAAACTTCCTTAGCAAAGACCCAGAAAGGCTACAAATCAAAGAAAGGTTGGACAAATGGGACTGCACCAAACTGCAGAGCTTCTGCACGGCAAAGGACATAGCTCGCAAGATAAACAGAAAGCCCACAGATTGGGAGAAGATCTTTACTGGCCATTCAATGAACAAAGGCCTCATATCTAAAATATATGCAGAACTAAAAAAATTACATTCATCCAAAACAAAACCGCAAAGAACCAATAGCCCCCTCATCAAGTGGACTAAGGACTTACAAAGAGACTTCTCTGATGAAGAAACGAGAATGGCCAAGAGACATATGAAAAGTGCTCTACATCACAGGCCATAAAAGAAATGCAAATCAAAACAACATTGAGATTCCATCTCATCCCAGTAAGAATGTCATATATCAAGAAAACTAACAATAACAATTGTTGGAGGGGATGTGGCCAAAAGGGAACCCTACTTCATTGTGGGTGGGAATGTAAATTGGTTCAGCCACTCTGGCAAGCAATATGGAGATTCCTCAGAAGGCTAAATATAGAACTCCCTTATGACCCAGCAACCCCACTTTTGGGTATCTATCCAAAAAGCTACAAACAAAATCATAGTAAAGCCACTAGCACAACAATGTTCATCGCAGTGCAATTTGTCATATCTAGAATCTGGAACCAACCCAGATGCCCCTCAGTAGACGAACGGATCACGAAAATATGATACATATACACAATGGAATTTTATGCCTCTATCAGAAAGAATGACATTGCTCTATTTGTAAAGAAATGGAAGGACTTGGAAAAAATTATACTAAATGAAGTGAGCCAGACCCAAAGAAACATGGACTTTATGGTCTCCCTTATTGGGAATAATTAGCCCAGGTTTAGGCAAGTCACAGCAGAGGATCACAAGAGCCCAATAGCTATACCCTTATGATCACATAACATGATGCTAAGTGAAATGAACTCCATGTTATGGAAACGATTGTTATATCACAGTTGTAACTACTTTCAATGTCCCATGTGTATCTGTAGCCTCTATTATTGATGATCTTCCTGTATCACCATCTTGTGGTTGTACCTACACTATCTCTGTATCTTATCTGAGTATATTGGAAACTGTTTGTACTGGTATTAGAAATAGGAAATTGAAAGGGAATAAATACCAAAATCGAGAGGCACAGGGTAAAAAAAGACAAACAACTACAAAAGCAATACTTACAAAACTGTTTGGTGTAAATGAACTGAACACCTCATGGGGGGAAAGGGAATGGGGAGGAGGGAGGGGGGAATGAGGGACAAGGTAACAAACAGTACAAGAAATGTATCCAATGCCTAACATATGAAACTGTAACCTCTCTGTACATCAGTTTGATAATAAAAATTTGAAAAAATAATAATCCAATCCATATATCCTACAAAATTAAGAAGAGTAAGGTAAAGAGTGGGGAAGGGAGGGATGGGTCAAAATTTCGAAAGAAGCAACAGAGGTCAAGATATAATGTATTCATGAACTGCTTTGTTAAGTGGCAACTCCTTTGTACAACTACTTAAAGATAACTATAAAAAAGAATTTACTAAATGTCTAAGCAACATGGTTGTGAAAGCCTTAGAATTTCACTCTACGAGGCTAAAAATCACTTCTAAATTAGATAAATTAACTGTTCTTAGAAAGGTGTATGCAATTCAGTGCGTTATAAAACAATTGTCTCCTTTAATACAAATGGCTAATTTTTATCCATTGCCCGCTTAAATATAGAATAAAATGAAATATAATTGAAATAGCATAAATTTTACTCCTTTAAGCACATGATTCAGTGATTTTTTTAAAAAGACAATCACTGAATTCCGCAATCATTATTACAATTTATTTCCAAAACATTTTACCACTCCAACAGCAACCCCATGTCTTCAGCAGTCACTCCACACAGTTCCCAGCGCAACACCCGAGAAGTACTCAGTTATATTCTATCTCTATCACCTATGAAATTGCCAAGTCTGAAATTTTCATATAAATAGAATCGTGTAGTAGTGGCCTTTCATGTCTATCTTCTTTCGTGGAGCAAAATCCATCAAAAGCTCATCGTGTAGCGTGTATGAGTCCTTCATTCCTTCCTAGACCCAACAGCATTCCCTTGTGTGCACAGACCACATTCAGTCTATCCATTCATCTGATTTATATTTCAGTTGTTTCCACATTTTCCTTTGTACAGATAATGTTGCTTTGACCCTTCGTGTGCTATTTTTCGTACAGACATGTTTCCACTCCTTTTTGGTATAAACCTTTGTAGGAAATATTGAGTTATATGCTAATTTTATGTTGAAATTTTTTAGAAATTGCCAAACTATTTTCTACTCTTACTTAAGTGCATTTCACTTGACTGAGGAAAAGAAGAGTTAATGAAAATAAGAGTAAAATTACACCATTTAAAATCTGATTTCCAAGCACTTTGTCCTCCATTTACTACATCTTTTCCCAGGCTTCCCATTGGGTTCAGATTTGGTGGCAACAGAATCAGAGTTTCAAAAAGAGGAAAATAATTTGCTTTCTGTTCCTCATTTTTACACAACCAACTTCTTTAATCCATTCAACTGACTCTCACAGAGGATGAATAGTCCAGAAAAACACTCCGTGGTTTAATATAAATATACAGGAGCTATAACAAAAATGGCAAGGTGAAATTATCATTATCATTTGGTTATTTTATTCCTGAGTATTTCAGATAATCTACTATACAACATACATAGGCACAAACATTCATACAGATGATCTTATGAATATACATTCTATGTAAAGAGACTAAGGTAACTCACCAAAATAGAAGGCAACATATCTTAAAAAATAAACCTAGAGGCTTAGTGGTAGAGTGCTTGCCTAGCATGCACAAAGCCCTGGATTTGATTCCTCTGCACCACATAAACAGAAAAAGCTGGAAGTGGTGTGGTGGCTCAAGAGGTAGAGTGTGAGCCTTGAGCAAAAAAGAAACCAGGGATAGTGCTCAGGCCCTGAGTCCAAACCATGGGACTGGCAATAAGTAAAAAACCAACCAACAAATAAACCTAAAGTGAAGGGATGGTAGTGATCCAGCATCAACCTCCAGATCAAGAAAAATAATCTTTTTTAATCCTTTTTATTTACATTCACTCCTCAAATAATTCTTAGTCTCTTTTTCCAATCTATTTCTTTTTCAAATAAGCTTTACCCTACGATTAGTAACCTTTTACGTGTCAGGGCTTTATTGAAACCTTGGAAGGAAAGATTTTCCTTTCCAAAATTTCCATGTACAATGATTTCACAAAGAACACCGAGGCTTCTGAGAACCCCTGAAAGCAACCTATGAATCTGTCCAGAACACCTACAGCACGAGCTTTAAGTGTCCAGGAAGACAACTACTCACATGATAAATGTCATCATTTTCTTTCTTGGCTGATATACCATGGAGTGTACAATATCCCTGAAAAGTTAATTGCCCCTTGGACCTGAGCTCTATCCTTTGTCACCCACCATCCAATTAACATTTTGTCAACTGTCAGTCCTAGATACCCATCAGTCAGGCCAGTTAGAGGGCAGAAACCCTAATTAGCATAGATGACTGTGGAGGTAATGCTTGCAGAAAGCATCTGCTACAGGGCTGCAAGGAGAAAATGAAGAGGTTAGAGAGAGCAAATACTTGGAAACTTCAAGGAAGGAAGCATGGAGTTGAAGCACAGACCTGTGAAATAGCATGATGTTAAACCTTTGGGGCATCTTTGACAAGAAAGTGGAAGAAAGATGGTAAACTGAATACAGTTGTAGTTCCAGAAATAACTCTTGTTGCACAGGTGACATACCACAGGGGTGGTGTTTAGGGTAAGGGGAAGAAGACAGAGTAAAAGAGCTAGTCCTCACATCCTACTCCAGCCTTGCACCTCCCACTAGTGCCCTCTAGTCGCACAGTTGAACATGAAGTGAGTAAGCCAAGAAGAAATACAGCAGAACACTTCAGCTTTTCAAGGCAGAGTAGAAACTGGTGAATTTTGAGCTCATAAGAACGGTCACCCCCTAATTCTCTCAATAAGACTTCATAATTTTTCAAATATTCCGAAACCAGCAATGGCTTCATCTGCATTGTCCACACGAATGTCTTGGATTGAAGAATGTGGCATGTTAAGTAGTTTAATTCAGTGACCTTAAACCTTTGATACACATATAAAGCCTTTCATATGCATACATATATACATACATACATATATACATTAATGCATATATATTCATAAACATGTGTTCATATGTGAGTAAGAGCATGTACTACTTACATCAATCCTAGGTAGAGATATAGTGTAATATTCTAAACATTTTGAGAGAATATTTTAAAGGCAGTATTGAGAAATGGAAATAAATAGTTGTATTTTATTCACTTGCATATACAAATGGAAGTAACCAATTGAAAATTTAAACTGAAACCCTGTGTTCAGCTTTTTTTTTTTTTTCAAATTTTTATTATCAAACTGATGTACAGAGCGGTTACAGTTTCATACGTTAGGCATTGGATACATTTCTTGTACTGTTTGTTACCTTGTCCCTCATACCCCCCTCCCCCCTCCCCCTTACCCTTTCCCCCCGAGGTGTTCAGTTCATTTCCACCAAACAGTTTTGCAAGTATTGCGTTTGTAGTTGTTTTTCTTTTTTTACCCTGTGTGTGTTCAGCTTTTCTATCCACATTGCCTACAGCCACGTAGATACATGTCAGATCTGTGTCTAAAGGCAATTGGAACCAGCAGGGCACTCAATGATAAACGACAACTTGAATACACAGTCCTTTGTCCCTAAAGCTAGGAAATCACCTAAAGGTAGGCAATCACTTGGGGACTCTACCTAGATGATAATATGTTCTATTAAAATCCATGTACTGTGTGGTCATTATTACTTTCACTTGCAGTAAGATACTGTTTCAATTGCATATAGCATCAATATTCCTAAGTAATTCTTTCCCAAAGACATAATTTTAGTGGAGGAAAACCTTTTCAAAGGTACTACCAAAGTGCAAAGGCCATTAATAAGCAGGTAAAGATAGCAACCGATTTTCTTGAGAAAATTTACCTGACTTTACAGTTCTTTAAAGACACGTAAAACTACAGCAAAGTTCTGTGAGAAAAAAAACCTGTATAAATATTCTGTCTATTCACTTATTTATTTAAGTAACATAATAATTAAGTCGCTATAGTTTTCCAGACAGAGATGACTGAGATATGGCCATTGGTCACAAGGATTTTCCAATACTTCTGGGGGCAGTGACATGAGTTCTGTGACAATCGCCATGTGTCAAACAAATGCTGTTCAGTCATTGTTCAGAGTTGAAGTACTCATAATAACCTATGACTATCATATTTTTACTACCCATGCTCTGTAGAAAGAGAAACTGTAGCAAATAGAATGAAAATTACTTTTCCCAGGTCACAAACTAACAAGTGGTGGAGGCAATAAATAACTCCCGACACTCTGACTCCCAATTCTTTGGAGAAGCCAGGTCCCAAAACCTCTCATAATAACAAGAATTAAATTCTAAATGTCATGTATAACTGCTAAATACCACAAAAGACTATGGACTCCTGGAGTTTCAAGAGATATCGGCTACAATGGGAAAACAGAGATGGTTACTTTGACAGAACAACAGTTGTTGTTTTTTTCCTTTCTGGACTTGGTCTTTCTAGATTTCACTAGGTACAGTAGTTATAGGTTCACAACAAAAACACAGCTATTTCCCAGGTACTTTCCATCTCCAAATATTCATAAGCTCCCTTGTTATAAACACTACTCACAAAGAGTGACATTTTTGTTGTGGTTGTTGCATACACATCATCAGCACCCAAATACATGATTACCATTGAAGCTCACACTCGATGCTGCCAGTTCTGCATATTGGACAATTTTGTAATGACATGTGTCCATCATCACCTCCTGCAGGCAGCTTAACTGGCCTACCTTAAGAATCCTCTGTGTGCCACTCAATCCTCTGTACGCATCCATCCTCTGCCAACTGCAAATCGATTTTACTGTCCTCACAATTTTTCCATTCCTATAGTGATATAAATACCTATATAGTATATATAAATATGTAGATGTTACATATACATACACATTTGGAATCATACATAAGGCATCCATTTCAGATATCTCTCAATATGTCTTTTAAGTTTCCTCCTTATTTTGTGGCTATCAGGATGACTCATGTCTGGTTAACGGTGTATAGTATCCCAGTGCCTGGAGGGACCATGACAATTGGTCCATCCATGTAGCAAAGAGCATCCTCACTGCTTCCAAATTGTAGTAGTTACTCATGAAAGCTTTTAGAGACATCCATGTATAGGTCTGTTTTCCATGGACATGTTTCAACTCCTTGGATAAATTCCAAGCAGCATAACTGCTGGATCATGTGATAAGAATGTGTCTCATAAGCAAGGCCTAAACTTCTTGTCAAAGTAACTGTCCCATGTTTGAATCCCTACCAAGAAGGAATGAGAGTTTCTATTGCTCCATATCCTTGTTAGAGTTTAGTGTTGTCACTGTTCTGAATTATGGCTATTCAGATACATAAGTAACTAGATGGATAGGTAGGTAAATAGTCAGACAGCATGCATACTTAGATCAATAGATACACATATAGATAGCTGATAGACAGATAGACAGATAGATAGATAGATAGATAGATAGATAGATAGATAGATAGATAGATAGATGGACAGCTTTGAATGGCATTTCCCTAATGGCATATGATATAGAGTACATTTCATATGCTTACTTGCCATCTGTGTACTTTCTTTAGGGAGACATCTGTTGAGGTGTTTAATTAGGTTGCTTTACTATTGTTGAGGAAACTGTTCTTATTGTTCTATGTGCTTTTGGTAAGGCTTTTTTAAACAGAATGCACTGTATGAAATTTGCATCAATGATGTTAACTCACATTTAGATATTCAATACATAGTGATCCCAAAATGAGATGTTTGATATCTGGAGCAATCGATTTCTCTGACTTGTCATCTCCTGAAGCACATTCAAAATGACCACCACGCTTTTATTAACTGGACAGTTGAGTTTTGCAACAAATCCACAGTGAATTTTACATGCGAAAATAGAAGCTTTTAGGTACTGACTCTGCAAGTCAGCAATGGGATTCATCCTCTCAAAGCTTTGTATAAGGGACAGAACTCGGATGCAAACAGGCTTGGCTTTGAATCTTTGTTCTAAGCATCTCAACAATCCTGGACTTTTTAAAGCAGACTTCAATGTTTTCTTTGGAATAAATATTCTGACCATGGGAGACAGAAAAAGAATACATTCTCAATGAACATTATCCTATAGAAGAAGACAATTAAGAATCCCCAAATTCACAAATACAGAAGCACCTCAAGAGGATGGTGACTCTTTCCATTCATCTGTCGCTAATCAACATCTTTCTGTACACAGTTTTATGGAGGAAGTGTCTACTTTTAATTTCCTTTGCACTTTTCAGTAAAGTTATGGGGTATTTTTTATGAAGAACTATTTTTCCCTAGATGGAAGGCTTAGTGAAATCAATTCTTGAATTATTCTTTGACATCTCCGCACAAATCATATAGTGGGTATGTTCCTATCATGAAGAATTACAGCTGGATTCAAGCTTCCACTTTCCAGTATCTTTACAGTCTCAATTTTATGACCAAAATCTTCGTACAGGGCTTTGCATTCCGTTTATAAATACTACTAGACATACCAGTTGAGTTGCTTCTAATGTCTTTTATTTTGAGAAAAAAATATACATACAAAGCTTTATGACTTCAAAAGGGTGACACAACCAGGAAGAAAAACTGGGTGTGAGAAATGACAGGACTCGCTAATTAACTAAGTGATGTGCCTTGCAGTGTCTGATTCAAACACTAACATTGACAAAGTTACAAATTGTTTCAGATCTTTTGCTTCTGAGGACTGCATGTAACAAGTGACCTTACAAATACCAGTCTGTTGCTAGGCACTCAGAGGCAGAACATCAGGGCAGTAAGACACTCTCTAATTGCTTTAGTGAAATAAGTTAACATGATAAACCCTTTGTTGATTCAGGAGAATGCTGGCATATGAAAGTCTCCAGTCTCAACCAAGAAATCTACTTCATATTCCCTGAGCCTACATAACCCAAGCCTACTTGAGTATGGATGCCTTTTAAACATTTTTGCTAATATCTATTCATTTCCAGCAGCAGTGATTTGACCATTCCTTTCTAAAAAAAAAGGGGGGGTGGCAACCATAGAGGTACGTTCAATTAGCTGGACTCAGAAAAACACATACTGTCAAACATTTGAAAGAACTAATCAAATGTTGAGCAAGATCCTTAATCAAACTACTCTTTCATTCTGTGTACAATTTTCTGTTATCCTATCCTTTCTGGAGCTTCTTTGGGAGAGCATGGAGTTATTGGTGACAGAGAGGTCTGCGTTGCCAAGACTGGTATACAAGTAGTGGGCTCAGTGCTGCTTTCCCCTCAGTGGTTAGACTTTACTTACAGCAAACACAGACTGGTTCGCTTCCACTGAAAAGACCATTGTAGTCATGTGGATTCTACCAGATGATGCCTAGCGTTTGGTTTACTGATTGTTCTATTGGAGGTTCTTTTTCTTTCTTTTTCTTCAAGTTAGTTTTTATTAAGTAGTTGTACACGTGGATTTAAATGGCACAGGTCAGATTACAACTACAATGCATCTTGATCAGTATCATCCTTCCTGTCCTTATTGCTTGGAATCACTTCCCACCGGTTTGAGGAATAGGTGAAACATCTTTATAAATAGATTAATGGTTTTTTTATTCGATCTATGAAAAATCAGTGAGTTCTCACACTTGACCTGTATTCTATATCTGTTCCATATTTTCAAGATAAAAGCAGCTGGCTGATATTTTGCTTGTTCCATCTAAGGAAACTTAACTCGCAGGTATGTGGTCTCTTGTTTCATATCTCGTCCTTCCCTTTCTGCAAACTACCTGTCTCCAATGACTGGAGTAGCATGTGCTTTTATTTTAATTTTGCCCTGTAATGCTTTGTTAGTTTTTCTTATTCTACCTCTAATTTTCTTATTGTACTCTCTAGTTTTTTTTAAATATGAAACATTTAATTGAGAAATCAAGTTCTCAATACTGATGACTATTTGCATACACTGTATTTCATTGAGAAAACATAAGTTTAGGGCTAGGATGTAGCTCAGTGGCAAAGCACTTGCCTAGCAAATATAATGTCCTGGGTTCAGTCCTCAATGCCCAAAAAAAAAGGAACGACAAAAAAAACCACATAAGTTTATTTATCATACAAATTCTAAAATGAGTCTCAGAATGTCTCAAAAATATTTTCCTTTTTTATTTTTCAAATACTTGTACAAAGGTTTCCTTTTAAAATGTCAACTTATGTGTCAAACACATCTTAAGCATCTTATAAATAGCTACTGTTTACCTACCACCAACTTTTACTGTGAAAGTTATAACTGATCAATCAGGATTTCGCTAGGTTGTTTTCTGGATGCTGACATGAGCAAAGTTCACATTGAGCCTTAAGGAAATATGGGAAATATGTAAAGATATTTATTTTATAAGAAAAGGTCATGCAAACTGCTGATGCTTGTTGAGCATTTTGGTAATTATGAGCATTGTATTAAGCATCTCACAGATACCATCTCATTCAATGCTCAGAAGAAACTCCTAAATAAATACAATGAGTATACCCACTCTATAGTTAAGAAAATTAAATAACACGAAAGTTGAATAACATGATTGTACTCATGCCACCAACAAACAGAGCCAGCTCCTAACATTGGATCTTTCTGAGTCCAGGCCTTTACTTTTTAATGGCTACAGTTTACTACCTCAAGAAAATGATACTTTTTGTGTAATGGAGCAGAGGAAAAGAAAAATATTTAGATGAAGATCTTAGGTAAACATTAAAAAAAATTTTATTAGTATACACTAGTTCTACAAGGGGTTTCATTGTGATAGTTCCACCCGTGCTCAGCCTTACCCCTTCTATCACTCTCATTCACTCCTCTCTTCTTAAAGCAATTTCAGGTATTTTTTGTTTGTTTTTTTATTTGCTTGTTTTCTGGACCTGCGGCTTGAACCCAGGGCCTGGGCATTTTCCCTGAGCCTCTTTGTGCACAAGGCTAGTGCTCTACCACTTGAGCCCCAGCACCACTTTTGGCTTTCTCTGAGTAGTTCCTTGGAGATCAGAGTGTCATGGATTTTTCTGCCTGAGCTGGCTTTGAACCATGATCCTCAGATCTCAGCCTCCTGAGTAGCAAGGATTACAGGCATGAGACACCTGCTCCAGGCTTATAATTTCTGTTTTGTTGCTCTCTTTCGCGTATGTGAATAAGGTCCTTAGGCCACACTCAACATTCTACACTCTCCCCTTTAGCCCTCTTCCCTCCCACCTGTACTCACCCCTAACAGAAAATGTTTAATAAGGACAAAAATTGGGAAATATGGGAAAACTTCTACCCTGACTTTGTAATTCCCAACAATCCTTTAATATTGAGACATTTAAGGTTCCCATCTATTGAACAAATATGTTTGTTGAGGTTACTTAAACAGAATGTAATGTGTTCTGTAAGTTAAATTAGAGAAGCTTAGAGAAAGTAAAAAATTGTTTGCCTCCATGTTGTAGGATATTAAGTCAAATTATAAAATTTTTGGCACATTGTGTTTACTTTGATTTATTCTCCAAAAAAAATCTTTCACGAAAGTGGCTTTAACATTTTTGAGAAGTCCAGGTTGTTAAATAACTTGAAATGAGTATTCCACTCTAGGTTAGTAAAAGTATTTGGGATCAGAAGAACCAGCAATAAACAAAAAGAAAACAAACAAACTGAAAAAACCTACTTGCTTAATTCAGCCAGTTCTATCTCAGCTTGCAAAGAATTCAAAACAAGATTAAAAGCAAGCAGGTAATTTATCAACAGGGAAGAGGAGCCTGTCCTTGACATTGAATTATGGGTAAGAATAATTCATGTGAACTCTTTCTGTATTGCTGTCTTAGATTCTGGACTGAAACTCCAAAAGTAATTCATCCCCCCACTCCGGACAACACCCTTCCAGAGCCTTTCATTTCCTCAGCATTTCTTCCACATCAGATCTATGCATAAGCTAATTTCTTCTTCTTTTGTTTTCCTTCTCCATCTGTGCCTAGGAACTCGTCACATTTGGAATTATATAAGGCTTTATATAATTGGTCCATTCTTTGAGGACCATTTCTGGTTTGAGGCAATGACATCTTCTCCTCTGAGTTTTCACAGCAAGTACATCTCCCATATCTTAGAATGTAACATTTAATAATAAGTGGAATTGCTGTAAAGCCATTGATTCTTCCAGAGTGGCAGTATTTGTGGAAGTTACTCTAGGCAATGCCTCAAAGGCACAGAGGGCAGCTGACACATTTTATCTTACTTTATCCCACTCAAATTACATAAAAGGTACTCAAGAAGTTAATCGATAAGAAGTGATGATAAAATCAGAAAAGAAAATTGGTAAGGATAAATTTTTCACTGAATGTAGGGTTTTTTACCCTCTTCCAGATGAGTTCCAAGGTGTGCCAACCCAGATTCTATCTGGAGTTGAGTCACCGGTATTAGGAAATGAAGAACTGTATGTCCCATTCTATAATATTGGTTGTAGGAGTGGATTGGTTTTGACACTTTGCCCTGACCTCACACTTACTTTTTAAAAAGACAATGAGAAAGCCAATGATCACAACGGACTCTACCACTGCCAAACATCAAACCTTGCCAATGTGTAGTACAGAGCCAGGATGGAAAAAAAAAAAAGGGTGGGGGGAAGGGAGGGCTGTTGGTTATTGAAGGTTCTGCTAGTTATCCCTCTATGGAAATTTTGCTCACAGTTCTAGAAAACAGATAGAAAACATTCTAGAAAGAGATTGCTCAAAACAAGAAAGGTCTTGCATGAGAGGCTCTGTCTAATGAAAACCCTCATTGAAGGACAACTCCATAGAAGTCAGGACAAATGCCACACAAACACCATGCAATGGAGGACTTGGGTTTACCCGCCAATAATGAAGGCATCTTGGACAGACCCCAGCTCCTGCCTTTGGCAGGGTTACAGCTTTCCTTGTCAGCTGCTCATATCTAAAAGATTAATAAAATGAAATGCATGATAGAAAAAAAACAACAAAAAGAGATTTAGCTCTCAAATGGTAACGTAATTATGCTCCTAGATTTCCAAATAATTCTCACTAGTCAGAAATTCCTCGGAGACCCAACTGAATATATTAGCAATACTCTGGTTGTAAAGCCCAGGCTTCCTGGCAATAAAATTGCTGCGATAAACATTTGGGTTCTGTTCCATTTTTAGAACCATTTTGCACAACCTGCTTCTAATGTATTTTTATTAGCTCCCTCAAAGTCTTCCAGTGAATGACAAAAATCCCCCATGCTTTGTCTGAGTGTCTGACATTAAACATAATGTTGTTTTTCCAGTGTGGAGTCTTCCCACTGCCAAGTTGCCAACGATCTTTGAAGTTCCCCTGCACTAAATCTCTCTATGAACTCTCATATGTGAACTATCCATAACGAATGATAGGCGACCATCTCTCTTCACTCCAAATCATCCCAGCATTAGACAGAGGTATTTTGAGGTATCTTCCTCATTTAAAGATGACGTACTTACGTACTTCCTTAGATAAAAAATTCATGCACTCTTTCAGCAACCACCCAGAAACTCTACTCTGTGGTCCTGTGTAATCTGGTAACACAGTTATTGAGAAGATGGTTGCTTAGTGATCAAACTGCACATTCTTTTGCAGAGAGCTTTGCCTATGAGAAGGCTTCAGTAGTTCCACAATAAAATATTAAGAGAGCCTCGCACTTCCCTCAGAAGCATTCTGCCTCCAGTAGCTACAATTACTTTACTGCTACAATATTCAGAATAGCAATTTTTAGCAAATTCTGGTCTTATTCATGCTTAAGAACTTTGCCCTTAAAGCAGTAGAAATAATGCACTATTTCCTAAGTTAATTTTAACTCAAAGGTGTTGACTAATTTCAAAGGCTTTAAGAAGTTCAATTTCAAAAAAGAAAATCTTACATGAAACTAAAAAGGCACTGTGGTTCCCCAGCATGCTAGATCTCATATGAAGCCTTTAACCTATTCACCACTGTATTTTTTTTCCCATTTCGATGGCAACATACTCCTTTAAAGCCATAATTGCATTAAATATATTATACATTTCCCTTACATTTAGTGACACCATTATATTAAGAATTAGCATTGATACTTTCATTTCATGATTACAGCAGTAGAGATTAAAGATATCAATCAACTTGGGACACAAAACGAGTAAGTACAATAGATACATTTCAGGGTTTTTTTGTTTGTTTGTTCAATTCTAAATCTGTACTCCTAAGCACACTGTTCAACTACCTGTTACTTTCTTCTATTTTTTCTACAGAAATCCACTTCCATTGACATTCAATTGAGCATAGTAAAGTGAAAAATCCTTGTGGATATTTCCACCCCACCCCCCAATGTATCAGGTCAGGAGTCACATGCTAAAACAGGATAAAACTATTTAAGAAGAATTCACCAAAAATTTCTTCACAGAGAAGTTTTTATTGAAGTAGATAAGATGATTGCGTTATTTTATGTATGATAACAACATAGATAAAAGTATGTATGCACTGCATATACATACATATGCCTATGCATCTTTTTATATATGATGTGAGTATACCCAGCACTATACTAAATCATTCTAACACTGACACACAAGACTTTGAATGTAGAGGATGTTTTTCAAATACCTGAACCCCAACTCTGCCTCATACATTGGAAGATGTACCTCCTTCAATGCTTTTTCTCTTAAAATTACATAAAATTTAATTCTCTCCTATTTCAAAAAGTGACATATATGACTATATATCATTTATTGCCTGTTCATGGCTATCATTTTGTCTATTTTTGGATGTAGTTAATTTTCAGAGGAGACAAAGACATAAAGACAGAAAAAAAAATATGACAGGAAGAAAAGTAGAACAAGAAGGAACTATGTGAGGGAAACCCACAACTAAAAACAGTAAGATCAAGTCAAAGACCCTTGGCTTTTCCTGGCTATCTAGTTCATGGTTTATTGCAAAGAGCCAGAAAAACACAAGACAAGTATTTGCAAAATAGAACGTTCCACATGGACTAGCAGGAAAGTGATAGAAAAATCTTCCTTTTCTTTTTGCACAGAAAAATCTTTCTTTTCTTTTTGCACTCATCTCAACGTTCACATGCCAGATATTGTAATTCCATGACTGTGAAGAGAGAAAATCACTTTAAAACTGATGAAAGGATCCCCCAAAGACACAGCAGCACTTTTCCACTTGGCGTATTTGAAGCAGTATTGCCGTCTCTAAATTGTCCAATTTGTCGTGGAAAAACACCGTTTCCTGCCATTTTAATTTCAGGGTTTGTTTGTGTTTTAATCACACCTGCACTCTGGAAAGTCTCAGAGCAAAGATTTTCCTGTTGTCAGAGTGTGGTATCCCAGCTGTCTGAATGGAGCTTCATCTGCTCTCAGGAGCTCTGAGGAGCAAAAGAAATGGCTGAGTTATCTGGAACCTGACTTTATTTTCTCTACACACCTAGTATACTTATTATTCATCTGTTATTAAATTTACTTCACAAGATCCTTTAAGCTTGTGATGTGTCAGGGACTGTGTGGGGCTTGGAAAATAGAAACATCTGGTACCCAAGGTGTAGTTGGACTGACTGACCAATGCATGGTTGCTCTTTTGGGAAGCATCCTGCTCTTGTGAATTAGATGGTGATATACAAGTTTGTCATGTGCTATCTTGTCTTTCAAAGGATTGCTATTCACATCATCTGAATGTAAATAGCATTGGGATAATATTTGAGGAGGAGTCTCTAATCCTGATGTATCCCCAGCAACCAGCACAAGGTCACAAGTATCCATTGCTTCTTTTTGTGAAATAAGATCTTACTCAGTAGCCCAGCATAGAATTTATGGAGTAACACAGTCTGGCTTCAAACTCATAATCTTCTCTTTTTGTGTGTTGGAATTCAGGGTTTCTTGCTTGATAGGAGGCATTCTACCACTTGAGCCCTGCTTGGAGCACCTTTCATTTAGTTGTTATTTTGTAAATTGAGTCTTGCTTTTTATAGAATAGATACTCACCACCACACACTGCTGTTGTTTTTCAATCAGATGAAATGGGGTCTTGCAAGTATTTTGTGCCAGTTGGCCTCAAAGTTCAATACTCCTGATCTGCATCTCTCCAATAGTTAAGATTACAGGCATGAGACATCATACCCAGCATCATTGTTTATGTACATCTTCCTCTCTCCTCAATGTAAAAAAATACTATTGATGCCTGTCTGTATTTATGTGCTCTTTGGTTTACCTTTTCAATAACCATATTCAACTTGGATATATTTCTATTCCAAGGCAAAGAGTTGCTTTTTTGTTGTTGTTTGATTTTTCAGAGAAGTTCACAAGTAAGATCCTTGGAGTGTAGTCAAAAGTCAAAGAGCTACATTTCCTGATGTGACAGGAGTCAGTGTCTATAGGAGTCAGACTTCATGCGACTCTGCGGCTTGACAACACAGAAGGCTTACTCTTATCAAAGCAAAGAAAGCAGCAGGGACCAGGGCAGTGCTCCTTGAGCAGCTCATACACAAAATTTGACTGAAGCTCAGGTCTTGTGTTTGGGTTCATTCCTAGCATCAGTAAGGGGGGCTCAGAACTGGTGAGCAGGTTGAAGAGAACATGAGGTCTGAGATATCCTTTGAGGTCAACTCTGAAGGTGCTATCGATTTTCTGTAGTTCAAACTAGACATTTGTTTTCATGCCTGTTTCATTTGATTGTTTCATGTGTGATTTTGTTTTGTAGGTTGTATTCCTTTCCCTATTAACTCTTCTACTCTCATTCTGCTAAGCATGCTGCATGACTAAGACACAGCCACTTAAACTACAAGAGCACCCAGGGTTCTATTTTGTGTTTTTTTTTCTTACTTTCATCATCAGGTGGCTAAAGTACAGACTTTTTTTTAACTCAAGTAGCCTGTCAAATAAATTCTAGAAAATAGGACAAAGCTTCAGAAGGTGGGTAACCTACTTCTCACATTCTAGAAGAGTGAGAGGTATTCTAAGTGGAAGGCTTTCTTCTTTACAGGAACAAAAATAAGAATCTACATCTCTACAAGAAAAGAAAGGTGAATAAATGCTACCTATGGGAACACCAAGAGAAATCCTTTGAGAGGACTGAGGGACCAATACCATTCTACTGTATTTTGAGTAAGGGTAATAGGCATAAAACTAGGATTCTACAATGTGGTTTCTTTTTTTCAGATTATGCATATAATTTAGGAAAGATATTGAATCTGAATCCAGGATTGGAGGACTATGATATATCCTCCTATATCCTAACTAATTGTAGGAGAATTAGATAACTAATAACAGAATTCTCCAAACCATGATACCTTAAAAGCATAAGATGCCTAAAGTACCATTTATATACAGAGTGAGGGATGATATATTCTAAACCAACAAGAGCTATCTTATTTAAGTCTGAAGTCAAACCCTCATTTAAGCCTTAGATTGTATAATGACCACAGGTATTATTGTGTGTGTGTGTGTGTGTGTACATACACAAATACATATTATATAAACTATATAGCTATGTATATCTCTCTAAATTATAGATATGCACATGTAAGGAAAGAAGAGAAATAAATTTAAGGATACTAAAATTTCTAGTATAAAAAGACTTTAAAAACTGAAATGTATTTTCATCTATTAGCAGTTAATAACAGTCTTTGAGAGCTACAAATGAAGCTCATCAAATTCCTTCTTTGGTCTTTTCATCTGAATGGTAAATTAGACACACAGTAATGCATTCTTTGATGTATTTCTTAACTACCTGCCCATAATGAGCCTAAGTGAATGATACTAAAGCCCAAAGAAAAATTGTACAGAAGACAGTCCAAGTTTACCTAAAAAAGAAGAGAGATTCCTGAAATTACTTGGGGCTATAATCATTCCATGTCCATTACAACACTGGAATCACATTCAGGAGACCCGAATTTCGAAACGTATTTTTTTTAAAATTGATGATCCTCCAGCTAAAAATGCCAGGGCATGCAAAATTTCAGAAGTGCAGCTTCATAAGACTTTAGAGTGGTTGGATACTTTCAAAATGTATGATTTATTCAAGTTCATAAAATCTTAGAGACACAAGAGGCAAATCCCTTAATCTATTCATGCTTGAAGAGACAGAGAGAACTTGAGAGAGAGAGAGAAGTAGAGAGAGAGAGAGGGGAGAGAGAGAGAGAGAGAGAGAGAGAGAGAGAGAGAGGCCACCCAGTTTCTTCTGTTTCTAGGCTCTTCTGCTTCAGTCATCAAATTGCACAGAACTCCAGAAATGGCATTGCCTGATTTATTAGAAAGCCTAATTTATATTTTGGTAATCTCATTTAATCCCAGCCCACAAAAACTGCCTAGAGAATCAACAGGAAATAGGTGAACTGTTTGAACACTAGCCTCCTCAACTTGCGGTGAATAATAGAAACTGAAAATGGTCTGCAAATGCAAGTGAAATTTATTTCCCAAACCCATGTACATCATTAAAGTTCATTTTGCAATTTTTCCTTTATGGACAATTCATATGGTGCTGTGGTTTATTAAACCCTTAAATAATTCACTGCCTATCAAAAAGCATCCTCTTTAGAGGCTACAATAAGGGCCATCCGATGTGACTACAGGGAAATGTGCAAGGTAAAAAAAAAAAATATTAGGGGCTCTTTTTTTTTTTGTTTTCTGAAGAGAAATAGGACAAAGGGAAACAGTTCCTAAGAGCATGTATTCGATTTCTAAGCTCAGAATATACTAAACTTTAGTGATATCCAAAAGTATGTCACGTAATTAAGATGAATCCTTACAGATCCCACTTGGCTGAGCATCACCCAAGTATAAGCTGAGAATCCTTTTTAACATCCATACAATGTCTTTCTCAAAAGGAGTCGGCAATGAGCACTTCGTATTATGCCAAGGCAACCATATTACAGGCACTAGCTCTATAGTTTACAATCACTCACAAAGCAATTGGAATTTGACAATAAAACAAAGCAAGGCTTATCCCCCCCTCTATTACCAAACACATTTCTAAGCCATATTGTTCAAAAGAAAAAAAATGGGGCTGAATAAAGAAGTCCAAAGCTTGGAAGTGACTCAGTTCAAAGCATTTCCACAGATGCTGTCAAAATAAGGATTTTTTTTCAAAGGCAGTTTTCCCAGGGTAAAGAATCCAGGCACTGGAAGGAGCATCTGCATAATCTCATCCAAGCTCAACAGCCGGAGGACTCAGGACTTTCCAGACAGACGAAGTTGTTAAACAGTTTCACAATTCACCCGCAGTGTTAAGTTGCTGCAAATGACAACAAAACCAGCCCAGACAAAAAATATCCAAGCTCTGAATATCTAGATAAAAATTTCATCCATTCCTCAGGCCTCCAATGAGGATGGATGTGACTGGTCTAATGGTGAAGTAGGCACATGGCTCAGTTATTGAAACAACATAGCATCAGAATGTTAGGTCTTAGAGCCACCATTGAATAATCAATTTATTTTCCTTCTTCCCCTCTCAGGATAGATGATAGATAGCCGAACCAAACTGGCAAAACTAATTGCTCCTATTCTGGATGTAGAGTTAAGACACAATTTCAGAAACAAAATGCACTGTAGCCCCGTGGAGTTACCATTTGTTTGCCTTTCCCTGGTACCTCCCTGCTCAGCTTTGCTTAGTATTTTTAGAGGTGTGTGTCTTTTCAACCAGTATTGTACCTAAGCCAATTAAAAAAACATTACTCTTACTTAGTACTATTATATTTTACTATTACTTACTGCTCGTACATAGTTACATTAATAGTAGTCAATTTGCAATTTGAATTTTAGATTCTGGTTACAAGTAAAAGTCACATCAATGGCTAAACTCTTAAATAGCAAGGAATTTAAAATCCAAGATCAAGTTTCTACATTTTTCATTTAGGCATATGATAAACTCAGTCACTTTTTTTTTTTTTTGCCAGTCCTGGGCCTTGAACTCAGGGCCTGAGCACTGTCCCTGGCTTCCTTTTGCTCAAGGCTAGTACTCTGCCACTTGAGCCACAGTGCCACTTCTGGCCATTTTGTATATATGTGGTGATGGGGAATCGAACCCAGGGCTTCATGTATATGAGGCAAGCACTCTTGCCACTAGGCCATATTCCCAACCCAAACTCAGTCATTTTTAAAAGAATTTTGTTTGTTCATGATGTTTTGCCAATACAAAATCAAAGCCAAATTGTCATAGAATTAATTAGCAAACAGTAAAGTATTTCTTGGCATGAATGATCATGTCTATAAAGTCTACTGCAATAAATAAAAAGTGACATAAGTATTCTAGTTATTATAGGATTTCCACTCAAGTCATATAAGTAATATACCTATGTCATTCCTTTTACCTTCAGGAAAAATAAGTGTAAGTTACCCCAGGTACACAAAGACTTCCTTGTCTTTTAATTTTTTTTAAAAACCAAAACACTTTTTCCTTGTACTTTAATACCATCCAATAGATGTCAATGTCTCTATGGAGACAGAAAATGATCTTCTTACTACTGGGTCCTCATCACTTAGCACAAAGCAAACCCTTTTGCTGGGATATAAATTTATTCTTGCACAAATGATGAAAAGAAGAAGGAGAAAGGGGAGATGAGAAAGAAGTAATAGAAGGAGGAGAGGAGAGGGGAGGAGAGGAGAGGAGGAAGGAAGGAAGGAAGGAAGGAAGGAAGGAAGGAAGGAAGGAAGGAAGGAAGGAAGGAAGGAACACAAGCAAGTAAGCACACAAGGAAGCAAGCAAGGAGGAAAGAAGGAAGGGGAAGTTGAGACAGGGAGAGAAAAAAGGCAGAAAGGAAATAATAAATAAAAAAGGTAAGTAATACCAAGGAAAGATAACAGGATTTAAACCTGATGCTATCAGATGATATAAAATAAGTTCTCGTAAATATATCACCGTGATTTTATCACCACGCTATCCTCCCCAATCCCATCTCTATTTACGTAATACACTAAACTCAGGACAAATGGCACAAAACAAGATTTAAGTTACTGGAAGTTATTAAAGCCTTAAACTAAACCTACTGAAGGCTAGCAATACTCATTCCATCAATCTTTACAATTTTTAAAGGGTTTTAAGATTGCTGAAGCTCTTTTTAAATCGAAAATCCTGAATAGGAAGCTAGGGGGGAAAAGATTTGGATACATACCCACCAGGTCCCTTAAGTCTGTTTATTTGACTCCATCCCTCAGCCCACAACTATAATAAAGTGAAAAGAAGTGGACAGCTCAGGTGGTTGCACACCGTGGGCTCAGCCCTTTCCCTATGATGAATAAGCTTGCTCCATCTGCTATCCACTCACTCTGGAGTCCTGGGAAGAACAGCAGGACACAGAGAATACCTTTCCCACCAGGGACCTGCCCCCATCTATCCTTCCCTAGAGAGAACTCCAGGCAGCATAAGCTGAGTGACAGCAGGAGGGAAGAAGGCAGAGGCAGGGGGAAAAAATGGAGTGGGAGGTGGCAGCCTCCAGTCACCATGTAAACTAGGCAGACATTCGTTTCTCTGGTGGGATGATTTTTTTTTTTTTTTTTAGCTAGTTTTGTCCTGGTTGGAAAACAGCTTGGAGTAGATTTGTGATGTGATCTGAATCAACACTTTTCTGGCCTTCCATTTCTCATACATGAACTAATGGTGGCCCTGAGAATGATAATGATGACTGAGGTCAATAACAATTGTTTGGACCATCCAATGTTTTGGGATATATGAAATAAACAGAGGTAATTATTTTTTTAAAAAATATGTGCAGTAGTTTCCAGCTATTATTTTCCAGCAATATGGAACCTTCCCACATTCAGCCCAGATGCTTGGCTGGCATTAAGAGATTCTGGGCCATGGGAGAAGCAGTAAAATGATAACTAACAATAGCCTATTGACCACTCTTTCATTTATCAGCAAAGCCTTTATTTTATTGAATGTGGTTTGACAAAGCTAGCCAGGTCTGCTGGATAGCAAAAGGCTAACTTTTTCACTCTGGGTCCTCCTGTCACTCATCCAACAGCGATTTTGCAGGTGAAGTGATATGAGCAGAGACACTTTCAGGAGAAAACTTGCATCTAGGATTACTAGGCCAAATGTTGCACCGTCCAATGTCTATTATGATTTTTAAAAAAGACACCTAACCCCTCCACATATACACAATCTAGTGAAGCTAATGAAAGGAGGGAGAGACACAGACCTAGAGGAGGAGGAGGTGGAAATAAAATCTGTTTTCCAAGAGGTTTCCCAAGGAGAAAACAAGGTTGAAGCAAGCTCTCTGCTAGAGGTAACATAGAAAACCATGTAGAAAAGTAATGAATACATTGTCCTTTGCCACATTTTTTTAGAAGTCTTGTGCTGCCATTGTTGCTGAGGTGACTCCTCTGGTAATCCCATCCTGCCTGTGCTGTGGAGCCAGTGAGCGGCACTCTAGGAGACTTGTCTGACAAATCCCACAATCCTCCTCAACAACGTCTAAATCTCTGGCATATCAAGGATCAATGATACCTTAGGATATGTGCAGGTGCTCTGATTCTCTCACCTTTTATTTATGGAATCAGCATTCTGATAGTGACAACCCATTGTTCCAGCATTTGATAGATAGGCAGATAGATAGATATGATAGAGAGATGATATGATAGAAAGGATAGAGGAATAGATAGATAGATATGCATAGAGATATATACAGATATATATATATTTATGCAGAGAGTGAGAGAGGAGGTTGAAGTTAAGAAGTTATATTGGTTTCCATTTCCTGAAGGAAAATCCATCCATCTGATACTTCTCAACCTGTGCCTTTGCCTGTTTTGACAGTGCCATAAACTCAGGAAGATGAATGGAGTGTCTGTTCTAAAATCATTTCGAATAGTTTATGCATGGGCATGGACTTGAAATTCCACAGACTGAGTTCACTTGCTGCTACATTAGGGAGTCCAGTGAAGAAATAAACTGTTGAGATTCAAATACATCTGGTAATGATGCTTACCTGAAAATCCTTTGTCTAAAAGCTTTTGATGGCTGCAAATAGAGTACCCATCAGAGACCCTTTTAACATCTGATTTTTTTTCCCTTGAAGCCTGAATGGTCCATATAACTTATATTTTATGTTCTTTAACTCGCCTCCCTATTGGGATGGTGAAGTGCAAAAGTCTTTGTATCCCCAAATCGCTAGCCATCAGCCGCTTGGTTTCGTGACCCATCACTCCCTGTCTGATGCTGAAGTCCGAGTGTATGATGAGCTCCTATGTAATGTCATCAGTATGTCCAACACTCTGTACTTTGATACGTGCTGGAGCATCCGCAGGTCCACAAGATGCTGGTAAATCAAACAGAATTCCAGGAAGAGCTGCAAACCTGATTTAAGAATATTGAAAGCTGATTTATGAAATGCAGATGAAAATACCTTTTGCTCAAGCCAACTCTGGAAATGTAGGAAAGAACAGACACATCCTTTTGAAGTTTGTGCACACTCACGCAGGACGATCTGCAGTCCCAGCAGAGACAACTGGAAATATTCGAGCTTAGAAAACTGAAACCCACTGGCTGTCAGGTACATCCTCTGTTAGGCCAGAGGTCCTATGCCATGGACACTTCAAAAGGTGATGTTGAACAAGGGTGAAGGGAACATTGGGTTGAAAGACAGAGGGGACGTCAAAAGATGGCGGCTTATGCCAAATGGCACCAAGTCTCACTTATGTAGAAAATAGGCATACTATCTCTAGCACAGGACGAATGATAATGCACTAAGCACAGGGCCTGACCCGCGCTAAGCTCTGACAGCATGGAATATTTCTTTCCTATTCACTCTGTTGAAAAGGTGAGGAAGGAAGGATGGGTGCAGTGGATATATGGTGGAAGGTGGTAGATGAGATGTGTTTTGTTAAGTAAACTCGGGGATGTATGGAAGTATCACAGTGAAATCCCTTCATGTTATAAATTACAAAAAAATTAAAAGAAGTATGAAAACACTGCTTCTCCTAAGCTTGCCATTCTTCCTTCATTTTCTCCACACCATTGATGCCTACATAGTCTCCTTCATATTTTACACACACACACACACACACACACACACACACACACACACACTCCCAACATGTTGGTTCACAATAATCATATGTAAGAAATTGATAAAAAAAATTTCTGTCTGGTGTTTGTTTAAAGACTTCCTATATCAATTAAAGGTTACTAGAATCAGAAGGTATATAAAACATGCACCTGGACCAGCTCAACTCCAAAATAAAGAATATCATTTAAAATAAAAGAAGAACTGTAAGAAATAGAGAAGCCATTTAAGATAAAGGAAGAACCCTAAGAACTAAAGAAACCACATGGTTCAATGGTGGACCCTTAGTAAGCCAGCTCTGACCTTTGTGGAGTAAGAACTTTCAATCAAGCAGCCAAGTCCCCAGCAATGAAGATTTTCACCTGCGTAAAACAGTGTCATTCCCTGATTTCTTTCTGGAATATTGGAGTTAGTCTTTCAGCTTTTCATACCTATATCAGACACCCCCATTTTGGTGGAAAAATTCCTCTGGCTTAATGTAATACATAAAAAACTCCCTGAGATCACTGGCTAGTTCTCAAGTGGCTATGGAAAAGGTGGAGTTCGGGTAAATGGTTGATTCTAGGGAATGAAGGGTGCTGAAACAGCCTATTTTGGTGGAAGACATAGCACTATCTTGTATAAATTGGGGGCTTAGTCTTCTGGAAGCAGGGTATCTCAATGCGCAACACAGGCCTGAAAACAGAAGACACTTTATTTCATCTTCACTTCTAGCAGAGACAAAAGACCACCAAGCAATGTTCCTTAGGGGAATCCTGCAACACCCTGATGATACAAACTGACCTGATACCACCCAGAACTTCATCTTGCTACATGTTGCCTTTCAAACAGCTAGTCCTCCTGAACCCAAGCCCAAGAGAAAGAGAAGAGGCAAGAGGAAAATGATGACAGATTGTCTGTCCTGGAGCATTCAATACAGCAATGAACTTTAACTGAAGGGAATAAGATGAATTCAGGCAACATATCACTAACTCCTTCTTTAAGCAGCAACGTGTGCTGGTGGACAAGCAGTATTCCATTACAGAGAAATAATGCTAGATCTCTACCCACCTAAATCGCTGTACACATTTTAAATGGACTCTATGCATGAAGACCAGAGGTATAGCAGTGTGTTTTATACTAAGATAAAAAATGTAAGAGTTAACAAATAGCTAAATATAGAACAAAAGTCATAAAGATTATAAAAAGAAACTTAACCTCTTATCCAAGGACAAGAATGTTGAAAGGGATTCAAATAAAGTATTATAAAGCCAAATATTAAAATACTACATACTCTACTTGCAAGAAAACAAATGACCCCCACAATTTTTTAATTGTGTGTGGAATCGAATTTGCATAAAATCCCAAATATTGTAAAGATATTCTTTATAACTTGATGAAGAATTTTCCCCTTATATTTATGAAACCTTCATTGACTAACTTTTTTCCACTTTTTTCTAGTTGGAAAGAACCACGTGAATCCCTTATAATAGGGGATGATTTCCCTGTTCTCTTGCTTGGAACTATGTGCCTTAACAAGTAGATATTATGTCTGTTCAAACAGTGCCCGAGGATCCCTGGCTAGGTTTATCAGAGGGACCTGGGCAGAGTTCTGAGGATAGAGAATCGACTTTAATAGCCAACCTACTGCACCTACTGCCACTTCCTGGCTCTAGATCCTGTACTAGGACACAGATGAAGATTGTCTCTTCATACATACCTGCAATCTCCTACTATCTCTAACAAGGAAATAGAAGTTAATAAAATAAAACCATGGACACACATTAAATAATGAAGCTGACAATAACCTAAAACCATATCCTTATCATTTGGTATGTTGAATAAATATGCATAAAGTGTCAAATAGACACCAGGTATGGAACAGAAGACAAAGAAACAAAATAGACATTGTTTTCTCATCTCATTCACCTTTAAATCTAGATGGAATGACCACAATAGAGAATATCACCCAGATAGGATGTGATGCTTAGTTCTTCTTGACTCTTACTTTGCTGCGAGAGTAAGTGGTAATTCTCCTATTTGCATGAACAAAGAGAAAAATCTCTGTCTCCTGATCATTCACCACTTTTTTTCTGAGTCATATCATTCATCACAGTAAAGGTAAGCTTTCTTCCAGAATTTTGTGTAGGTTTTGAGGCAGTAATGAATTAGGCAGTTACTTTTGTGCTTTCAACACATTGATTCATGTGTAATTTTCAAACACATCTGTGTTTTATAAGTTGTAACAAATAAGTACATTATCTCTTAGGCTTCATGATGCAGCAAAGCCAGCATGCATTCTTGCACAAAAGAAAATGGCATTCTTGAGGATCTCAAAGAAAAAGTTTTGAATGTCAAATTTCAGTTGACTTGGTTTACAAGTCAACATTGCTGGTAGAGGCATAGTTCAACTCCTTAGTTATTCTAGCTAAATATTTCTCACAGAAATATGGACCAGTTCTAGTTCAGGACTTGGGCCGTCAGGAGGCTGAATCCTGATTACTATCCTGACAGTATTTTCAGATGTGACTCTTGCAGAGGATTCAGGAGAAAGAACAAAGAAGTACTCCATAAGCGCAAAAGCTTATTTGCCAAGGTTCATAATGTTATTCAAGAAAACTTTCTTCCTTAAAAAATACTTCTAGTGAGAAATCATGGACACATTCTTGACATGCATTCATGTACCTGTGCATATGTGTATGCATTTGTGTGTGTATAAAACTATTTACTATTCTTTAAAAACAGAGTGGAAGTAGGACATAGTTTAGTCAACTATAATTTCTATCATCCCCTATTAACTATTGACCCAATCAGTACATACACCAAACCTACTTTCAGTCTGTTTGAGGAAACAATCCCAAATGTATAAATGCCTATTGCTTTTGATTATAGATATAAAGTATTCAGCATGTTGTTTTAACATGGATTGGAAAGAACAAAAAGCTTCCTAGACATTAAAAATTATGTGTCACCATTTTCCCTTAAAGTCTCACGCAATTCAATACAAATAATGCCTATATTTCATCTTTTTATTGAAGGATGAGTGAATACATGGCTAGAAACAAGTTATTGCACTTGGCACTTGTAACTGTTCAGCATTCATTATTTCACTTTATTATTAATTTACACACTGTGAAGCCGTTTCTTCTTTAAGACAATTTAATGTGCAAAGACAAAACCTTGTAGTCCTTTTCACACAAATGAATCTTCATGCCTTCTTCTTAGAGCTAGATTTGAAGATAACTGACTACAGAAAAGTCAAGGACAATGGACATGTAAGAGATCTAGGTCAGGACATCTGAGGCAAATAAGTTTTATTCACTAAAGACTTGTTTCTACCAGCAGTCTGGTCTTAGTCAGTGGCTGATGCTTTTGACAGTACTACCCTTTTGATGTATACATCAGATTACATCAAAAGGTAATCTATCTGGGATTTGTTAAAGATGTTTTATTGTGCTTCCTCTAGCTCAATGGACATTTCTTTTAGGTTTTACTTCGACACTAAAAAGACAAAAAAGAAAGGGAAAGCCTTGCAAAACCAGTGAAGCCTGTGAGCAGCCACCAATTAGATTCCCATCTAACTCAGACCTTTCTAGTCAGACAAATGCACACATAATCAGAGAGCAGGCATGTTAAAAAAAATGTAAAAATTAACATGAAATCTTTACAAGTTGTGAAAACAAAAAGTGTTGTAGTTACTGTCCAAAGTATTTACCCTACTCAGCGGCTATGAAAATGCTTGAAATGACTGGCTATCATTCTTTTTATTCCCCTAAAAATAGCATGAAAATAACACAAGCACTTCCTGTCAACTATATTCTTACGTCTCTTTCTGCCACATTGCCAAGGTAGTTTTGTGACAGTGAAATGAGCTCAGGAGAATATGATTATAATCAGTGTGTGATTTTTTAAAATAAATTTTAGTCATTACATCAGTATGTAGTTTCACAATGTTGACATAGAAATTTTGATTGAAAACTGATCACAAGGAGATAGAACATAGGTCTTCTGTATTATCAACCATCTCTGCATTACATTGAACACAAATGATACAAGAAAGAAAGATCAAGAACCATCTG
Source organism: Perognathus longimembris pacificus (assembly GCF_023159225.1). Lineage (NCBI taxonomy): Eukaryota > Metazoa > Chordata > Mammalia > Rodentia > Heteromyidae > Perognathus > Perognathus longimembris. The sequence goes on along the minus strand of NC_063162.1, from coordinate 17,454,881 downwards.
CACCCAATCCTTGACGTACAAATGATTGGCCTGTTTCGACTTTTGAAATTGTGGATGGCAGAGGTCCTGACTTCAGCTTATTAAAAATACGCTTTCTACACAGACAGAACACTGGAAGTCTTGCCAGTCTTCAAGGTCTTTGAAGCTCATAGACCATTTATTGGCTTTGTTTACTTTTTCCTTGTTACTAGAGCTTTCTGTATAGAAACCCTCATGGTTTTGGTATTGCTACTTTAAAATAACATGCAGCACCTAAAGCTTGAAAACTACATGTTGCTTTGCTCTTGTCTCAATATGCTTGGTGGGAAAAAAATGTCACTGGAGTTGTTGCTGTTGGAAAAATAGAGAGCTCTCCTTTCCCCTCAGTCCCTGAAGCATCTGTTGCCTGGACGTCTGTTTGTATTAATGAAATATGCCATCTGCGTGTATAGGATTTTGCGTTTTGGTAGAAAGCAAAGAAAATTCCAAAGAAGATTCCATTAGCCATGACAGTGCCCGGTTGTGCCCTTAGGACTCAAAGACAAATCCTATAACCACCTGTAGCCAATACTACAAGCCACTGCCATTTAGAAGACGGCAAATCCCACTTCAATAAATAGGTTTGATTGGGAACTGACTCAAAGACCATTCTTCTATTCAGACATTAAATTATAATTCTGCCTTCATGGGTGGTGCATTAGTCAGAAAGCTTTCAGGCACAAATGATAGAAACTCAACTCTGTACAAATTAAACAACAAAGGACTATTTTATTTGCACAACTGACATGTTTGAGAAGTGAATACATAGATGTAGCAAATTTGAATAATCTCTCCACATCTACTGACTCAATTTCCCTTGATGCTGACTGACATGTAAGCAAATTTTCATCAAGTTGTAATCATTTTGTATTTTGTCTGTGTATGTGTGTGTGTGTGTGTGTGTGTGTGTGTGTGTGTGTGCATCTCTACTAAGCAGGATCATTTTAAAATGCATTCTAATCATTCAGTAATTCTAGCAAAAACAACAACAACAACAACAACAAGAAATTTAGTAGTTTTACTGGCTTGGCAGGTCTTGCTTTTCCTGAAACAATATTTCTGATCATTAACTCACTGAAGATGTGAAGAGCAAGAACTTTTCTCCTGAGAACACAATGGATTGATTGCAGGGATAGGATGAAGGCACACAAGTATGATGCTTGAAGAAGGAAAACCTACTTAACAAGGTAAAACCAGAGTTCTTCATTCCAGACAGAGAAGTCTGAGAAGCTTGCAGGCATTGGAATTCGGTGAGAACACCTAGCTTCACATGATCTTCCTATCAAAGAGCCCTGTACCTCACTCAGCTGCTCGCCACCCAAATTTCTGAGTGCAGACATCCCATCTTCCTCTTTAGGTATTGTTTTCTTTTTGTAAGAAACATGTAAATCTAAGTTATAGGAGATGGCAGGCCCTTAAGATAGGGCAAGAGCTAAGAGATAAGGAGTAGTCGAGTATGATACAAACTCAAGCATGTGGGGGATGGGATCAGGAACAGCCGAACTCAAGGAGCCAACAATGACAGAAATACTAGGGCTAGTACAGATAAGAATCAAAGAGGGAAAGAAACACTGGCCAGAAAGCTAACTTGTACTTTTCAATAATTAACACATATGTTGAAAGTACAACAATACTCATAATGGTAATCAAGTGGCTAACATGCCTTGAGCAAACAGTCGTATGTGTCACCTGTGCTTAACACTTAACATATCTGGCTTAGGAGAGGACTTGAGCCACGGTAATAAATATAGGGATGGCTTCAATTAGAAGAATCAGGATAAGACTAGGACAGGAGACAGTATCTCAGTTAAGACATGAATGGCATGTTGATGTCAAAATGTAGAGGCTTTTGACCTGGAGAACTAGTACACAATATGTAAGATCTTGTGTTAGGCTTCAGAATGGTCAAGGGAAAAAACAACAATTCTATATGAGCAAAGCATCGCATAAAGGAAGCTAGAAAGAACAAAGGGGATTAGAAAAAGTATGTGTTGAGTATTTTTTAAAGTAACATTCTATATTAGAGTTGGATTTCTTTGGACCTCCAGAGCTAATCAGACCAAGGATAGCGCCACCAACCTTCAAACCATAAATTGGCAACCACTTATAATTCCAGTACTCAGGTAGCTGAAAGAAGTTGGTAAAGTTTGAGATCTTTCAGGTTGTGTAGTGAGACTTTATCTGAAAAAAAAAGGTATTTTATTTATTTATGTTTTCTGCCAGTCCTGGGCCTTGGATTCAGGGCCTGACCACTGTCCTTGGCTTCTTTTTGCTCAAGGCTAGCTAGCACTCTGCCACTTGAGCCACAGCACCACTTCTGGCCATTTTCTATACATGTGGTACTGGTGAATCGAACCCGGGGCTTCATGTATACGAGGCAAGCACTCTTGCCACTAGGCCATATTCCCAGCCCCCCCAAAAAGGTATTAATACTTATTAATAACTCTGTTGATGAGTGCAAATAATAAGATAGAATTCAGACTCCTCAAGTACTCTCTCATTGCTATATGCACTCAGACAATGTAAATGATAGTCACAGGTCTTATTTTTTATTAACATGAAGTAGTTGTACAAAGTATCATTCAACAAAGCAGTTGATGAATACAATGCATCTTATCAATGTTACCCCTTCTATCATAGCCAACCCTAACCCTTCCCTCAGTTTTCCTGATTTTGTATGATAAACACTGATTTTTTATTTCATTCTCCATACTTACACTTTTAACTCATCTGTCCTCCTTCCCCTTGAGTCTACCCCCTTCCCCCATTTTCATGTACTCTATTTTGAGGGTTATTTTGTTGGACTGTGAGTTAACTTTTCTAAGAAATTACACCATTTGAATTCTCCCCTGGATCTACTATATATCTTGGTCAATACACTTATGCACACTGGGATACCACTCTGAAGTGTTTACTTATATATTTATAAATTAATTCTAGGTACCAGGTATGGGAGAAAACATGCACCCTTTTTCTCTCTGGGCCTGACTTCATTTTAAAGACACTGTTTTAACAGACAAATGTTGATTACAGTGAGATGCTTTTCTCTAAGAGCAATTATGCAACAGCCAGTAAATACTGTTGCACCATGGGTATCTGATTTTGCTACTGTGTCTATCATATTACGAGCTCAATAAATGGTATTGGAAATATACTATGGACAGATGAATACTAAAAAGCTTTTTATTGCAGATCAAATCAGACTTGAAAGAACATCTATTTATTCTGCATTCATTTATTTCTCAAAGAAGCATCGTCGTTTCATGAATAGTATTTCTATTCCACCCATCTAAATACGGAATAATGTTACAAAAAAAAGTTATTGTAAGTGTTGATTACCTGGGATGGATTTATGCAGAATTTGAAGAAAAACTGCACTGAAAGCTGTCAAGAAAAAAGTCCTTTTTAAATATGTAAATCAAATGAAAGGCTAGAAAACATGGTCCAAGTACTCTTATATAGATGTATGAAAATAGAACAATGAAATGCGCTGAAATTATTACAAGAAAGAGAATAGAGAGAGAGTGAACTTGTTCAGAGTACATTTTATGCATATTTGGAAATATCACAAACTCCTTTGTACAACTAATATATGCTGAAAATGGGGAAAATAAATCTTATAAATATATATGTATGCTATAGAATGAATATTTATGTCTCTCAAAAACTCATTGCTGAAACCTTCTCCAAAATGTGAAGGTATTTAAATGTCAGTCTTTGGGAAGTGACTAGGTGATGAGGGAAAATTCATCAAAAATGAGACTCATGCCTCCATGAGAGAGACCCTATATAGCTCCCTGAGGCTTCTGGTACATGAAGAGATGGAAAGAATTAAGCCATCGATGAACCAGGAAATACTTTCTCCCACCCCAAAACATACTGGCTAATGTCTTTATCTTTTCCCAGCCGTCAAAACCATAAGAAATAAATTCTTCTTGTTTGTAACCTGCCCAAGTTGTAGCATTCTGTTTACTGTAATTTCTACTACAGTAGAAAAGATAATATTTTCTCTGGTGTATATGCGCGCACGTGTGTGTGTGTGTGTGTGTGTGTGTGTCTGTGTGGTCTTTTGTTTGCTTCAGATACTGCAAAGTTTGTAGTGAATTGGGTGATTAGCTTATTAGTTAATAAAACTGTGTCATATGCATATGCTAATGACAAATTTATCCTTGGGCTTTTATTATTTTTCCATCACTGTTTACCTAAAATTCAAAGTCCTTGAATGTAAACATTACCCATTTCTCTCTTTATATGTATGTAAATAAGTTTGCTAAAAATCATCTTATTAAAAAATGATGAATTCATGAATGAGTATACAGATGGATTACTAGCTAGGTTGACTGTTTCTATTCAGATCTCGGTTTCCTTATTCATTTTCAATTATTTTTAGTGTTTGAGGATATTTACAAAATTAACCATAATTTGTTTGTTGTCAAAATACCCAATGCGTCAATGTTTTTCTTGTTTCCTTTAAGGGCAAGAGACTGCATCTGGGCAATGGACAGGATATGGCCTGACAGGTACATGTTGCAGGCCACAAGACTTAAGAACCAGCAATGTTCTTGTGAGTACTTAGGTCCTTGAGGAGTAATCCAGCAAAGTAGAACTTCCACTTGACCACACTTATCACCAGTATAAGTCAGATATAAAATTTTTGTTGTCAGGAACCAGTGGCTCATGCCTAGAATCCTAGCTACTCACGAGGCTGAGGTCTGAGGATCATGGATCTAAGACAGCCTGGGCAGGAGAGTCTGTGTGCCTCTTATCTCCAATTAATCACAAACAATGACAGAAATGGCACTATGGCTCAAATGATAGAAGGCTAGTCTGTAGCAAAAAGAACAAAAAGGAACTGAGCCCAAGAACCAGAGTTTGAGCCCCAGGACAGGAAAATAAATGTTTTTGGCTGCTGAGAATTTGAGATACTTATTTTTCCCAGTATCAGATATTCTACCCATACTAATAAGTGCCTCAATGAAATGTAGCACAGACATAGTAAAGTAGATGTACTTGTCTAGTCTCTAAGGTAGATGAACTGGTAGAACAGAAGTGAAGCAAATTTCACTTCAGACCTTAACCATGATTCAATACTGTGCCAAACTCTTTGGAAGGATTAAGAGATAGATGACTAAAGTGATTTTGACAGACACAAATAATAAAAATGTCAGATGTGCCTTTATCATTTACCTTATCTTGGTTCTTGGTGCATTCCCTGTACTCAGCTGACATATGCAATTGGTTTTAAATAAAGATTGTGGATTTTAAGGTGGTGTGTGTTTTAAGGGTCCCTAGCAGTAATACAATATAACTCTGCCAAGAACTTAGAAAGGGGTAGGATTCCAAATCAGAAACAACTTGCTATGTCTAAGAACTTTCAGAAGTTATTTTACCTAGCATGGTTTTTATTATTGGAATGGTGAGATAACACTATAATTTCCTTGTGACATTGTCTAAACAATCAAATAATTCAACCAAAATCCATGAGTAAGTAGGAAATTGATCACTGTTAGAAGCTACTTCAAATGGGATTTTTCTACAAATGAAAATACCTAATCGACAGAAGCTGATATCCCTTGCTATACCTCCTAGCTGGTCAGTGGAACTAAGAAAATAATATTGAGATAACCCACTTTATGGCCAAAACAGTATATCTGAAATACTTTATGTTAAAATAATGATTAGAAGGATGAAAGAATGTTTTTAATCATCAAGAACATATGGTAGTTAGGGGATAGGCATGGTAATAGCTTTAATCATGTTTACAAAGGAGGCAGAAATGGAAAGATTTAGTCTGAGGCCAGCCAAAGCAAAAAGTATTAGATCCTGTCTAAAATATACACTAAAGAAACAATTCTGGTGTCATAGTTCAAGAGGTTGGTCAATTGCCTAGTGAGCACTCGTGCTTGATCATGGACCTTAGTTCAAACTGTAACACTCTACTAAAGAAGAAGCTATAGGAAGAGGAAGAAGAGATGGGAGGAGAAGGAAGGACAGGAAGAGGGAAAAGGGGATGGAGACTGAGAAGGAGAGAGAGAGAACAAATGAAATGCTGGGCAGGTGTTCTTTTAGAACCAAGACTGATCATTTAGCTGCTATGTATCCTTACTCAACAGTCTTCATGACTTCTACTTCATTATGATATATGATATTTCATATACAATATATGAATACATATGAACATATAACATTCATATATGTATATATAGTATATATGAATATATGTAGCATATTCATATATATTATATATTCATATTGTATATAATGTATTTCACATATAATATATAATCCATACCATAAATTTAACTTCAAACCAGAATTACTTTGCAAGTGAATAAATGTAATATGGATTAATTTAAATTCAGGCATTTTGAGGATAGGCATTACATCATCACAATTACACATTCATACATCAAAAAGTATTGTGTATGTGTGGGTGTGCAAAGCCAGGTGATCCATATTTGTTAAATGAATACACAAGAAGCAAGGTAAATTAATTTTAGAATCTCCAGAGACTAGAGGCAAATGTCTGGAAGATACGACCACAGACAAGCACGCTAAGACTCATCAGAGCTGTGATGAGTTTACAGAATGTTATGAGTTTATAGAAAGAGAAAAAAGACATGTAACATGGGTCAGTCAAGATAGGGATAAAGTAAGGGTCCAGCAATTTCACAGCAGCAAGCAGTCTCATATTGCACAAGATAACCTAATAAGGTCATTTTCCCCTATTGTTCCTCTAAGGGAGAATCCTTTCCATGGAACCAGAGATGACTAACTTAAGAGGCAAAGCATGATAGCTTAAAACAGCCAGGCATCACTGGCACCAAATTGCAACCACTGAAAATGTGCGGAAAGCAGGGAAACCTCATGAAGCAGCCCATTTGATTTTCATAGGACATCTCTCCTGTGATGCACTCCCTGTCAGAGAGACCATAGCAAATATTTTTAAGTCTCCTCTATAGGGTCTCAGAAATGTATAGAAAGCAGAGGGCATCTATAGGGAAGAGCAAAAGAAAAATGGAGAAATGGGGCTGGGAATATGGCCTAGTGATAGAGTGCTCACCTAGCATGCATGAAGCCCTGGGTCCCTGGGTTCGATTCCTCAGTATCATATATACAGAAAAAGCTGGAAGTGGCCTTGTGGTTCAACTGGTAGAGTAGGCCAGCCTAGAACAAAAAGAAGCCAGGGACAGTGCTCAGACCCTGAGTTCAAGCCCCGGGACTGGCAAAAAAAAAAAAAAAATGGAGACATGATGGTCTAGAATGAGGTCTGTATGCCAATGTGAAAAGGCAAGAAAAATAATCAGCAATGTGAAAAATGAGGTTTCATTGAGAAGGTATCGACACACAGGAGAAATGACAACTCTCTTTGCAGCCAGAATATTTAAACTTGAAATGCAAGGTTTCCTTAGTGTGTGTGTGTGTGTGTGTTATGGCAGACTGATGACTTCATTTCTCAGAGCTTCAGTTTTCCTTGTGAATCGAAGACCGTTACCCCTCTTTCTCAGCCTTGCCATGTGAAGACATTAGGTGACAAGCACAGGTGTGTGTGCCATAGAGTAAAAAGAGCTCAGTAAAAGAGCCCCCTTCATCTTTATCCCAAGAGCTATTTTTGGAAAAATTGCAGAAAATCTTGCAAATAGGGCTGGGGATATGGCCTAATGGCAAGAGTGCTTGTCTCGTATACATGAGGCCCTGGGTTCAATTCCCCAGCACCACATATACAGAAAACGGCCAGAAGTGGCGCTGTGGCTCAAGTGGCAGAGTGCTAGCCTTGAGCAAAAAGAAGCCGGGGACAGTGCTCAGGCCCTGAGTCCAAGGCCCAGGACTGGCAAAAAAAAAAAAAAAAAGAAAATCTTGAAAATATCCTAAGACCTACCGGCATGAGAAAGTGGGAGCTAGGAGCTAACCATAGGATCTAATTGTCCTACCTGTTCTTAATCAAGGTCTTGGCCTTCCTAGAGGAAAATTCATACAAAAGTATGTGTGAGACCATCCCTCCTAGCTTTTACTAGTTATTTAAAAAAAACTGTACTAGAGAAAGTTAGATCGTGCCTGTTCGCACATTACTAGAGAGAAAAACATTAAAAGTAAAATAGCTAATATAATTTCATTATGTTACAGAACATCAATCAACAGTGAAAGCCACTGGGTAGTCTTCAGTTGGCATCATGGTGAGTCCTCAGGGAATGCCACTGAGAAAACAGACAAAATTAGATAATAGTATGTAGGGTTTCATCATAGTTATGAAAAATACATATATGTTTTCATTCTCTTGTGTGTGCATCCTCGTGCACAATAAACATAGAATAGAAAAGATGTCAATTGTGGTTCTCTTTGATGCAGAAACTATGTTTGGGGATGATGTACTATATAAAAGTAATCTCTTGTGTATTGTTTTTTTCTAATCTACTCAACACTACATGAATGTGTTCATATGTGAATTGTATACTATAAGAGAAAGAAGACAGGAAGATGGGCACAGCTAGCTCTGAAATTCCATGTGTGAGAAGGGCATGACCTTGGGAGGAGAAAGACCATGATGGCCCTGTGGATGGAGATATGCCTGTGAAGTCCTTGGGGCCAGGTCTGAGAATGTCTATGCAAACTGATTCTAACCTTGTCTGTGTTTTGGGGTTTGAGGGAGGAGATTCCAAGTCCCTCCAAGAGTACATCGCTGAGAGACAGTCTCAGGCAAAAAGATGGATTTATTGGGGAAGCAAGAAGCGAACTGACCGGCCAGGGACACAGCACAGACTCGTGAGCTGAAACTGTGACTCCTAACAGTCCTGGAGCTGGGGTTTAGAAAGGTAAAAGCCTAGCACACATGTAGGAGGTTGACACAGGGGGTAGAGCAAGCAACAAACAAGTTAAACAAGCCATTTACAGAAGCAGAATTTTGTGGTCAGGTTGACCTAATATTTAACTTCATTTTAAGAATTGCTACCATGTTTCCCTAATCAAGATGGATCCAGCTCTCCTCCCCCTCAACATTTGTTCTAGAGGGTATAGAGAGGTTACCTCATAGTGAAAAACATCCTTTCAAATGCCATCCTAACTTCTACTTTTTGTAAAATATCTTTAGTAGTTTTGTACAAAGGATTTGTCTTTTCATAGAGCAGTTTAGGAACAGAATGCATCCTAATCAATGTCACTCCTTTCAACAGTCTCGTCCATCCTTCCTCTCCCCACCTCTCTTCTGAATTTTATAGGTTATACATTGGACTTTGACTACTTTCTTCCCCTCTTCTGCTCTTCATTTGTTTATCCCTTCTCATTGATCCCAACCCACCCCTTTCAAGTACCCATCACCTAGTGTTTTATTTTGCTGAACTTGGTGTCTTTCTAAGGAGTTACACTATGCAAGTACTCCCTTGAATCTATCATATTTCAGCTAATACATTTGTATACACTTGTATACCACTGAATGTACTGACTTATAAACTAAATGCAGCTTCCATATATAAGGGAAAATATGCAACCTTTTTCTTTCTAGGCCTGACTTACCTCACGTAAATTTTTTTTTCTCCAGATCTTTCCATTACTTTCCATTACAAAGGGTACAATACCATTCTTTCTAATGGGCATCCTAACTTCTATCTCTGTTCCTCACCCTTAGAACAAATACAACCAAGTAACTGACTTTTCTGACCTTGGCCAAACCTCATATTTGTCTGTGTACTTTTTTTCTTCATATAAAACACAGTTTGTCTTGCACGCAAAAAGAAAACTGCTGAGAAGAAAGTAGCAGGAATTTGGCTCCAATGTTAGGGATCTGTTGCTTCGACTTCTCTGATCTTTGAACATGGGAGGTAGGACATCTAATTAATTATAGATTAAAAATAGTGCAGCATATGTGTATGTGTATATATGGCTCTGTGTGTGTATGTGTGTGTGTGTGTGCGAGAGAGAGAGAGAGAGAGAGAGAGAGAGAGAGAGAGAGAGAGAGAGAGAGGAAAGGTCAGAGAAGGAAATAGCCTAATATCCTAATCTTAATATATAAAAATAGCAGTAGCATTTAGTAATTTTTATGGGCAAAATAGTTTTACCCATTCATTTTTTTTTAGCTTTTAGTGATTTTTTATGAATTAAAAACAGAAAGAAAGGAAGACAGGGAAAAAGAAGGAAGGGAGGGAAGGAGAGAGGGAGAGAGGGAGGGAGGGAGGGAGGGAGGGAGGGAGGGAGGAAGGAAGGAAGGAAGGAAGGAAGGAAGGAAGGAAGGAAGGAAGGAAGGAAGGAAGGAAGGAAAAAACCACTGTAGTTGAATGTGAGGTATCAATTTATCTCCTTGGCCACTCTCTGAGTTCACTGCTGGAGTAAGCTATGAATTGGAGTGGTGATGAGCAAACACCCAGGGCCACTGGTATCATTCTAGACATGGTTAGAGAGGCACAGACAGTAGTAATCATTAGAACAGGCCCTGCTGTTCACTACCAAAGCTTGCCAGGGACAGTTTGTGTCACATTCAAGACAATAAAAGTTTTCCAGTCTTACTTTGTGTCCTCTTCCTTTGATTCACATTTTTTTCTGACCTATACATACCACAGGGCAAAAAACTTTGGAATAAGTAGAAAGGATAAAAGAGACAAGCACACAAAACTAAATGAAGCCCAACAATTTGGGGGAATTATAAGAAGTCCACAGTGTGTAGGTAGTAGCATTGCTCAAATATTCCCAGGAAGCTTTATCTCCCCACTAAATATTGATATAATTGTCACCTGCATTTTCTGCTTGGCCCACAACTGATGATGAATGCTTGGAATGCATGAAGTCTTGTGATGCAATGAAGAAATGATGAAAACAGACAGAAGACAAGACAGATTAAAGCAAATGAATGAATTCTTGAAAATAAGGTGAAAAAAACGTGAATAGAGTCATAAGGCAGAATGTTCTGAGAGCAAGAATAGGTCAATATTATAGAATTATAGCAAGAATAGGTCACTTTTATACCTCTAGAAATTATCCTATGACCTACCACAAGAAATACATATATATTTATATACTACAATATATAATATAAAGTAATGGTGAGGTGATAAGCACCCAACATTGAAGATATTACTGGGTAAGTTTTCAAATACTAAACTAAAATGTGATATTTTTCCTTTCTGTGTATGATATATAGTGAAACGTTTACAGTATTGGGCCCTGAAGTTAGGAATACGGCTAAAGAATGTTAAGGAAGCTAAGGTTGCAATCTGTGCTTTGTCATTTACGAACTAAGTGTCTATAATTCATGACTCATTCTAAGGTTTCAAATTCTTCTTCTGAACAAACAAGTGCAGATAACACAAAAGTGAGTGCAGAGTGAATACTGTACAAAGACTGTGTTGCTTCATGCCTCAGTGCTAGGAGGATGTGGAAGTGTTGGTACTGTCCTTGGTACAGTAGCCTCAAGAAGATAAAAAGGCCATATGGATGGTTTCAGCTGTTTGGCATGTTGCAAAATAGTAGTCACTCAGCTGGATTTTCTGAAATTTGCTGGACTCTTGTTTCAACCAGATGGAAGCCAACTTGGATTCAACATTAGGATCAGATGTGTAATGGGAAAACTATCAGACTGTTGACACAAAACAGAATCTAAAGTGGTTATTTCTGAAATTTATGGTTTTCCTCTAAATTGGTGATCACTGTACTTAGCTGGAAAATGTCCATAAATAAGCAGAGGAAACTGAAAGTGACAGTAAAAGAACCATTAACCACATCAATTCCTTCCTACTTATTTTTTCTTTGGAACTGGTGGTCAATTTAAATTGGACACTATCACAGTAATTACTCAAAAATGCACATGCATGCATGCACACACACATGTACATTAAAAATACACACACTTATATACAGTCTGTAATCAAACACAAAACATATACACACTTTACACATTGAGAGAAGAGGCAATCTGAAACTACAGGTTAGCAATTTATCAACTTGAGAAATTGTGTTAGAGAAGAACAACAAATTAAAGACAATGAACAAAAAGTAGACCAGGCGAATCTGGTAAACAACCAGGCTCTGTGTGTGTGTGTGTGTGTGTGTGTGTGTGTGTGTGTGTGTGTATTTTTCTCTTCTCAGAACTCAAAAAGAACACTTCTCTAGCTTGATCAAGAGAAGTAATAGCCTTTTGTTTAGCAAGTGCGATCGTTGAGAGCTGAATCCTGTCTCGTTGCCTGTTCCAACTGGCCTTGTTAAAAACAGCCCCTCCCTCCCCAAAGAAACTTTTCTTTATTTGAGATATTCTGGGAAAATCCACTAGTTTGTTCATCTAGTCATTTCAAAGGTTATAGTGATAGTTGGCTATCTGAACATGAAAACTGTTAGACTTACAAATAGAAGTTGGGATCCGATTGAAGCAATCTGCATGGTTGCACCTGCTCCAGTTAAGAAGGCTTTCTTAGAAATGTCACACCAGAAGGGTCTGCCTCTCTGGATTTTCACTTTATTAATTACATAGACAACTGATATTGATCTAAACTGTTATTACTAAATCATCCTCATTCTTATTTTCCGAATGCAATTCTAATCAATGATCAATTAATGATTAGTAACAATGAATCTATTCTGCAAAGTAAGTGGTTATCCAAAGTTAAATTCAAGCTAGATTTCCTCCAATACTACAAAACATATAATTAAACAAGAAGCTAGATGTCGGAATGATCAATAAAGTCCACTGATTTTTGCATATTTTTAAAGTTATTCATTTTTAACATTACTAGAGTTTGTAGACATAGTTTGTGCAATTATGTAGTACACTTGTTAGAAGGATGCTTTGAAATCATTTATGTTTTCTCCTTGATATGCAGAACAAACAAATGGAAGACTCTGGGGAAATCAACATTTTGTCCATCACCAAATATTAGCAAAGTGGGTCCTAAAACCCAGCAATCTTAGGAGGTAATTTTCTTCCTGCTCCTTCCAATATTACAATTATTGGTTTATTTTTTATAAAAGATACACACAACTTTCTGGTTTCTTACAAATAAGGAGTGATATGCAAAAGTGCTATACACACACTTCAGGTACATACACACATTTCTTTACTCCCAGAGTACAATATATTAAACCCTAGATATTTCTTCCCATCTCCACTTTGGCAACAAAGCAAGAAACCAAGGAGGTGTTTTCATTCCTAGTCACTATGACCCATGCCCCTGGTGGTGGCTATACTATGTTTACTTACTTTTTTTAAAGTGTGTAATGTGCTTAGCCATGAACTGGAAATGTGGGTGTTGGGTAATATCAGAAGGCTGGGAAGCTAACAGTAAAGATGAGTAATGGGTTAAATATGCTTCTAGCCCATTTGAAAATCAGTATTTCTTGACTATAACTGGAAAACTAATTCAGCGCCACAGACACACCTGGTCATTTGTGTTATAATTGAATCATTCAGTATTTTTTTTCTTCTCTGCTACTAGTAACTGAAGTTTAATGTGATTTTGTCATTTCCAGAAGGGTGGCACACATCCCCAGCTCTCTCAGAAGAGGTAATTGACCAAGATTATATTAAACCATCATTATGGCAAATGCTTTAGTCCCAGAAGAAATGCTACCAGTGCTTCTAAATTGGAATGCTCTTCCCTTCTTTTGTCCCTAAGGTGATTTGCCAATAAATTAACATGTTTGGTAAATGTCCCTAACACATGATTAAATGCGATTCAATCTTATTAAATACCCATTTTACTTATTTAAAGTCACATTTATCTTTCTTGACTTTATTATCACTCTTTTGACCTATCAGTCCTTTTCCTTTCTTTCCTGTACATTTTTGCTCTGGAAGAGTGTCTTGAGTAAAATCACTCTTTTTTATTTCATGCTCATTTTAAGCCTGAATTTTTCAAAGAAAAATACTGATCACTTCACCATGTGTCAACAACAAAAAGAAAGAAAAAAAAAAACACAACCCCACCAGTGTTTTCTCCTCAGCTAAAAACTACAATCAAATAAAACTTGTTGAGCACCCACAAAAATATCTGAATTCCTAAAATTTCAAGAATATCTGATCATAATTTCTGAAGAATCCCTTACATTACCCAGAATGCTATAATCAAAAATTAAGAACAAATTCCTAGATATGTATGTAGTTTATTAGAATTCTTGAATTGTAGATCTAAGGAGCCAAATTCTAACAAGAAACAAATAATCTGACTTTCTGACAACCTTCAAAGTTGAAGGATTCTTGTGATATTTGACATTCCAGTAATTTATTCTATGTTTCTTTGATCCTTTGGAATGAAGTTAGAGATTGTGTTAGGAGCCTTTCTCTGCTCTGTAGAGAGCCTGGCTCTGTGTCTCCAACTCCTTATGAAAGCCCAAGGAGAGGGGACACCACACTTTTGATCCTTGCCAAAGTACTTCATTTGATGGATGTGGATTTTATCTCTGCTAATTGTGAGCATTTTCCTGCATCTCAGTCATGAGGGAGGATCTGTGACCTCAATATAATTGCATTAATGAATCAGTTCCATGCAGAAGGGACACAGTCTGTCCATGGCAGGAGAAAAGAGTCGAAAAGATTTGTTAGGAACTAATGAGAAAATTGAGAGAACACTTGTAACCACTCTCCTAACAGCAAGAAAATAAATAGCAACATCAAGGAAACTGAATAGAACTTAGCACCATGAGAAAAAGACTCCCACCTCAACTCCTACTTTCTTTTTTTTTTTTTTTTTGCCAGTCCTGGGCCTTGGACTCAGGGCCTGAGCACTGTCCCTGGCTTCTTCCCGCTCAAGGCTAGCACTCTGCCACTTGAGCCACAGCGCCGCTTCTGGCTGTTTTCTGTATATGTGGTGCTGGGGAATCGAACCTAGGGCCTCGTGTATCCGAGGCAGGCACTCTTGCCACTAGGCTATATCCCCAGCCCCCTACTTTCTTATGTGAGCCTAGAAGAGGTTATCCTGATTTATTGATCTGTGGTGTCTTTGGAAGCAAATGAGATGTGAGCCTCAGTTCTGTTTGTGATTGTCTGACTGTGCACATGAGATACATATACCACTCATACTCTTCTCCGCCTCCCCCCAAAAACCTTGTAGAATCATAATGCTACGATAAAATTAACCAATTCATGAGCTAACACCTTAACTTAAATATAACTCCCTTCCTCTGAGCTCCACACTTGAAATTCCTATGCACCAGGGTGTCTCTTTGGGCACAGTACATAGGATATGACTCAACCCTAAGTGATTTCCTTAGAAGATACATGGTTTTGACTTGTTTCAATGCCATTGATGTGTCTTTCAGTTCATCTCCTTAAGTGTTTTGAGCCTTTGGTGGTATCTTTCACACATGGCATAACCCTCCCTTCTGCCTGCTTAATTCTGAGAAAAGTAGGTGGTTTTCTAGAGGACAGAAGGAGCTTTGATAATAGAAGCAACTGTACTCAAGTCTTCTGTGTGCATTTCATGCCTTTCTGGTTGTGCATCACTTCATTGTCCTTCCACAAGAACTGCTGTCTCCTGTACATTCAGGCTCCAGTTCTGCCTTTCCATATGGCTTGTTCAAAGTAATACTGCCTTCTCTGATTTCTTCTGATGGGTAGGCAAGGCTAATTTCCAACTCTGAGTTTGTTGGTCCTAAGCCTTACAGAAAAAAATAGCTGAGAACATATGACCATAAGCATTGGATTTTACCATAAGGATATTAAGTATAATGTTAGCTCTTTTATAGATCATGTCATAATGATTGTAAAGTGACTGAGAAGTGAGAAAATTCTCAGCTCCTTACTTCCCATCCAATGTTCCTATTAGACCATAAACTTTTCCAGGTAAGTATAAAGTTTTAAAAATCTTCATAAACATAAAACAAATTCCACTGAGTCTCTATCATTGCTCATGAGTGTTAATCTTGTCTTCCAGGTGAATATAAGTCAAAATGTCACTCTACAAGAGAAAGTGTTTATAAGAATAAACTCAAGCGTTATTAGTTGACTTGGCACAACTAGACACAGGGCTAACCCTGCTTCATTCAACTTTGATACTTTGGAAGGACTTAAAAATAAAAATGAACTTTCCCTAACACAGGACAAAGAAATGCAGAGGTGATCCATAGACTGTAGTTATTAAGATTTTGGAATCATCAAGTTATCAGTTTGCTTTCATCTCCCCCAGTGTGTCACTAAGATAACATGTCTGAACCTTATTGGGTCTGTTTTCTAGTCTTCAAAATGGAAGTAACAAAAGGACATTGTATTCATTAATTATTGTTGAAGGTCTGGGGTTTGAACTAGTAGGCCTCAGGCCTGCTAGGCTGACACTCTTCCACTTGAGCCATGACTCTAGCCTCACTTTAGGCTGGCTATTTTGGCAATGGGAGTATAGTAAACTTCTCTGCTTTGGTTGGTCTTAAGACTCCATCCTCCAGGTCTTAGGGTCCTGACTTAGGATTATGGATGTGAACCATCAATGCCCAACTATGTTGATTAAATTTAATAAAGAAATCCATGTAATGTGCTTTGCATAAGCAAACAAACAAAAAATTAACAAAATCCCAAGCCACAGTGCAGGGAATTACTAAATGATTGCCAGAATGCTTTCCCTAGACCTCATTGTCTTGGTTGGGTCTCTATCAATTCTATTGCCCTGTACACTTGAAGCTGGAACATTTCTTCTATTCTGTCCTTCCATAAAGCTGATTGTACAGGGTCGATTGACATTAGGCTGTTCGGCAGTTCTCCTTACTGTCATTTAGCTATCATCTCACTATCTGATAGATATCCTAAGACTAGCTATTTCCACTAGAAATAGTGGTGAGACTAAGAAGGAATACATTTCAGCTCCTCAAACCTGTCCAGTGGAGAGCTGCTGAAGCACATCTATTCCACACGTAGGGCCACTGTGAACCCTTTCATTGTTTTCAAACGAAGATGATTCTAATCATCGCCAGCCTTTGCCTGTGAACTTATACAAATATCAAAGCAATATGCAAAGTGTTGGTTCAGATTCAAGATACCAAGCCTAAGTCCCCACTGGAGCAGGCCCTTGGGCTGGTGGCTATAGACAGCAGACTGGCTGAAACGTTCTGAAGCTCCACAGGCATGATAATAGCTGTCTTGATGCAGCAAATAGATATAAGCCAATGAATGGTCTTAGAACTGTCTGCTGTCACTCATTTAAAAGAGAGTATCTCAGAGACTGACTACCTTTGTTCAAAAATAAATTTAAGTAGAATTTAGTTGCCGTGGGATGAAAGAACATGGAACAAATCAGTCAGGCTCAAGTAGGAGCTGCCAGTTCTTTCAACGTTAGGAGAAATACAATGATTGGGCTCAATTGCTCACTGGCATGAAAAGAAGGAAAAAAAAAAGAATGTACAAATAACCCTGTTGTTATCAATGCCTCCACACAAGCCTGAACAATAATGCAATTTTCTTTGTTCATTAGGGAGAAGTCAGGTGGGGATGGTTCAACTTATTAATTAGGAAAATTATTCACAAGAGCACAATTGGAGTTTTTATATTTTACCCACTCTTCCCTACTCGCTATTTAACTTGAAAATGGGAGTATGTTCTTGTCATCTTCTATTACAGAGGCAGGCCTCTCTGAACAAAAGCTTTGAGAGGAAGATCTTACAGTTCCTTTTTATCTGCTCTCCTAGTTTTCCTTTCACACTGCCCATCATAACCTTTCTGTCTTGGCCAAAATCACTTTTCTTCTTTGATTTCAGTTTTTCCCATCACACACACTACTGCTATTGTTGAGTGCTATGTGAGAGACCATTGATCATTTTCTTCACCAAAAGCTTGCTATTGCTCAAGTGGGAGTTTTGGGCATGGCAGTGAAAGCTCGTGTACTGGAGATGATTCAGAGGCGATTCCATGTCCTGTAACTAATGCAAACTTAATTATGTGTTCAAATATGTCCAAGCTTCCTATCCATTCTAGACACAAAGGCCAAACATTCAGAGAATGGAGAATGAGTGTCACCTGCCCTAAGGACTCTACACAATTGGAAGGACCTACTACTTTACAACCCTAATATTTGGACCTCGTTGTGATATAGAAGTTCCCAAGTATCATCAAAATAAACAAAACAGGCCAGGAGACAGTGGCTCAGGCCTCTAGTGCTGGCTGTAGAAAAGGCTGGATCTAAGAATTGAGGTTGTCATGTCTGTTATCTCCAATAAATCAGCAAAAAGTTCAAAGTACAGTTATGGCTCAGGTGGTAGAGTGTCAGCCATTAGTGCTGAGTTCAAGTCCCACTACTGACACACACAAACAAAAAGGGATCTGGGGAAACTTTCCAAGAAAGAATCCTTATCAGCAGAGTAAAATTTTCAAAGACATGGTTGATCATCTTAAATACAGATGTATTGTTTTGCAGAAAGAACCCGTTTGTACTGGTATGGAGATAGAGACGCTAAGCCTTGATTCACTCCATGTTTATTGAAATCAAGATTGATACTGTATCTTTAAAATGTAAAGCACAAAGATTCTCAAAGCAATGAACTAAGTTAAATAGTCTTAAGTTTTAAATCATATATGAAATAATCGCCTAACTCCTACAAAATCTTTCTAGCACAGGACAAGTAGGGAGTAATTTAGTAACTCCCCAGGATAATTATTTAACAGCATAATCATGGCCAACACATGGCTGAGAAGAGCTTGTGTGCAGCAATGAAGCATTTATAGGAACAAAGATCTTACACACACACATACACACACACACACACACAGAGCAGTTAAAAATCAGGGTTACATATTCACTCACTTTACTTGCTTGGCTGGTGCTCTATCGCTTGAGCCATACCACAAGCACAACTTTCTTCATGGAGACATAGTATCATGGACTTTTTGATTAGGCTGGCTTTGAAGTTTGTTTCTCTGGAGCTCAGCTTCTTGATTAGCTAAAAATTCACAATATTGGGTATTATGAATATTCATAGTGGTAATCACTATTTCCAAAACTTTCTCATCAGCCTAAACAAAAACTCCGGAGTCATATAATAATTCCTCATTCCTCCCCACTCCAATTGTAGGTAACTTCTATTCCAGTTTCTGCCTCTATGAATATATCCATACTAGATTACATATGAGACTGAGAAAGGGTAGATTTTGAGCTCACTCTTCCATATTTTCTTGTTGCAAACACTACCCCTTGCTTTCTAGGGCCTGTGTCTCTGTCCTGCTCTTTATGCAACCTTACTTGGTTGTGAACAACCTCTTTTACATCCATGCCTTTTCTGTGTAAAATGTCTGTCCCTGGTGTTGGCTAAGCCAGTGTTCATTGAACACCCTTCTTTCTAGGTGTTCTACTGAGGTGTAAGGTGTCTGTGTTCTGGCTTAGTTCTGCTTTCATTTCCCTCCTGGTCAGGAATACAAGATGCCAATGAAGGAGTTTGACATCTATCTTGGAAGACAAGAGTGGGAGAAGCACTTTGCACCAATGTCATCTCTACAATCTTCACTTGGAGTCTTTCCCCCATCTTCACACTGGGAAACAAGTTCTAGAATTTTCTGAGAATCAGAACTCTAGAAATTTACAAAGCTGAGTAGGATCTTCCTATGTCTTTGAATATCGATATCAGCCCAATCCATTCCTACTATCTGAACTCCCATGTCTATAAATGATCTACTAACTACACATCCCCTCCCCTACAAGGCCACTGTTCCCCAGATCTGACTACATGGGCTTTCTTGGGTCTGGTGCCTTTGAAGAAAAGAAAGAGACTCACTCATTTTTTAACTAATTCTAAGCCAAATCTATTTAATGCATCGAATTATATCATGAGCATCCCCTGTGAATGAGCTTTTTTTTTGGCCAGTCCTGCGGCTTGAACTCAGGGCCTGAGGTACCAGGGGGATAAAATGATGGGCACTCGACACTTCCCTTCTTCTCTCCTATTCCAGTCTCCTTTACAAAGGAAGTAAGAACAAAGTAAAATTAAAACTATCAGACTCAGCTGAGTTATAATTGGTTATAAAATTATTTTGCTTATTCTTTAGGTGTTTAGCATCCTCTGATTTCTAGTCAGAGTGACTAGAAAAGACATTCCTTTCCCTTATTTTCTTACTTTCTCTTCCTCTATTCTATTCTATTACCCTCCTTTTCCTTTCTCTCCCTCTCATTCTGGCATTATTAGCACCCTTAACAGTATCTCCTCGCAAGACTCATTTTCATAAACAGCAATCAATCCCATTGTAATTTCTTCTAAATAAGTTTTACCCATAGCTATAAAATTTCTTTGGGGGGGTCCTCACCTACTATCTTTAAAAATTCAAGAATCAAATCCTCTCTGGTCCCATTCTATGTGTTGTTCTCATTGAAACAATGCAGCTTTTACTGTAAAATGAGTTACCACAGTCTCCTTAGTTCTAGATCCAAGCTCCTTGAAAATTGCAGTGATTATTTTATTTCTATTCAGTAGCCTTCCTAGTTGCTGGCCATGATTAGCAGACAGTGGAAAACAAATACTTGTTGCTTGATTGATAATTTAGCCACAGCTGGGCCGAAGCTTATCTCCTTACTGTGAATAAAATAAAGAGCTGGATAAGCGAATTAATACTGTAAACATGCAGAGTTTGGCCTACTTTAATGTGAGAATCAGCACACTATTTTAAGCACTTCCTTGCCTGTTTCCATTCAAAGAATCCATGTGTTGATTGTAAGTGTTATCTCTGAAAGCACTAGGAAGATTCACTAAGATTACCACACTCAGCAGCCCCACTGTTCTGTGTGTACAAACATATTTTGATATTCCTTTTCCCAGATACTTTAAGAGTAAAGCCAAGAAAGGATTGCATACCTTCACCCTACACACAGCTCTTTTCTTTGTTATGAAACAACCAACCAACCCACTTAGAAGGGTCTTTTTTTTTTTTTTTTTTTTGCCAGTCCTGGGCCTTGGACTCAGGGCCTGAGCACTGTCCCTGGCTTCCTCTTGCTCAAGGCTAGCACTCTGCCACTTAAGCCACAGCGCCACTTCTGGCTGTTTTCTGTATATGTGGTGCTGGGGAATGGAACCCAGGGCTTCATGTATAAGAGGCAAGCACTCTTGCCACTAGGCCATATCCCCAGCCCACTTAGAAGGGTCTTGTGAGGAGTTTTGTCTATTTCTCCATGGTAGGAAATGCAAAATGTGTTTAAAGGAATTCATGATCAAGACCGCTGCAAGGACTGTACTGGGAAGAGTCCTTCAGTGTAGCCATGTTGATCCTACAATCTTTACTTTGTGTTTTTTCACTATCCTGAGTGCAAGTTATGACACTTGGAAACCACTGCTGGAATTCTCTAAAAAGCAGAAATCCAGAAATATATGCAAAGTTCAACAGGATCTAGC
Source organism: Perognathus longimembris pacificus (assembly GCF_023159225.1). NCBI lineage: Eukaryota > Metazoa > Chordata > Mammalia > Rodentia > Heteromyidae > Perognathus > Perognathus longimembris. Next base: position 17,433,599 of record NC_063162.1, on the reverse strand, counting down.
TATGTCCTTGAAAGTAACTGTAGTCTGAAGCTTTCTATTTCCCTTGCACATTATTTTCTTCACCTGTCCAGGTCTATCTCTCCAGCTAATATGAATGGCTGACTCAAGCAACCCTTTATGCCAGGGGAGCAGGGGCTCTGAACGAAAGAATCACACTCAGAAAGACAGATCATAACAACCTTTGCCACCAACCGCTAACATTTCCAGGTTAATCATTGGGGTTCCCTCCCTATGTACTATTATTCTGGCTGCTACTTTGCTCTTAGCAGTACTGCTACTAATGAAAAGGAGTCAGAGGCAGAGTACATGGTATGTTCCCACTCTCACACAAGAAAATGGGGTTGGGAAAGGAGGAAAAGAAGTCCTGTGGGTACAACTGATTCCAGGAAGAAATATCTGTCCATTTACTGCAAGTATTCTACAACTTTTTAGGGACATACATTTAACTCCTACTGACCAGCCAGCCATTCCTGCTTCCACGTAGGCCTAAAATGGATCATTTAACACTACATTACCTCACTCTACAGAAGTTCAAAATAGCTGGACTACCGATGGAGAGGTGAGCTGAGTGGCAGATGGAAAGGCCTGCTGAGGAGAGACCATTATGCTTCTCAGGTATATAATGGGTGGCTCTGTAGGATTCTAAGGGGAGTGACACCATCAAATTTACCTTGAAGAAACTTACACTGTCAGCTGAGGGATGTGTCTCAGGCTATTACTTAAATGGCTGTGCCTTTGCATATAATAAAGAACACAGCAACAAGGTAGAAGTTTTGGAAGGTTAACAGGATGTTCAGACTCACGCTATTCTGTGAGTCTGTCAGTGTGTATAAATACATCTTTCCTGTAGACCTCATATAGAAAAGGATTCTGCTTTGTCCTTTCAGCAGTATAAACTTAATGTTGGACACAGGGCCTGACACATAGTAGGTATTTGAGAAATTACTCCAAACACCCCCAAAAGTGGGCTGTGAAGAAGAATTGTTTTATAAAACAGCTAAGTTTTCGTGATGGTAAATATACTCTGAAGAAAATAAGGTCTCACCGCTCAGTCATGGCAAATCTCTCCTTGGACTTAGCACAATGTGAAGATTATCTGAACTATTAAAATCTGTGCCATTCTCCTATATTTGAACAGAAATTCCTGAAGGCTTCAGATTATCACCTCATATGACACTATGTACTTTGCCCATCATAGGAGCAAAATTGAATGCGCTAATGTATAAAAAGTCTATGCTCTCTTCTAATTATGTATTCTTGAAACATCACTTTGATTGTATAATATAAACACAAGTTGCTAGAAACACTGATAAAGCATGCTTTTCTAATACTTCCAGGATAGAAGCTCTGACAGAGAAGCATATGAAATTTCCTAATGACTCCTCCATTACTCCAGTTACCAGATTAATTCTGTCTTTTCCAGAAAAAAACAACTGCATTCAGGAAATAGTCTCTACAGCAGGAAAAAAAGACAGCATGACAAGCAAATGATGTTTATTAAACACTGAGTAAAGTACTTGGCAAGGAAGAGGCACAAAATACTGGATAGCCACTGTTACATTTATACTATTGAAAGGATTGTTAAAAATCACATGGCCTTTAGGAAAACCATCCTAAGTGATTTTTAGAATCAGAAACCACAAGACAGAAAAGGCAGTAAAAACCAAAGAGAAAAAAAAAGAAATGGATATTATGTATGGTTGTTATAGAAACCAAAAGCATACCAAGATCTAGCTCTAATTCGCTCCTACCTCCCACAATGATTCCATTTTCAAATTAATAACCTCTGGTAATCCTTTTTGTTTTTTTAAAGTTGCTCACCAAGTAAAGGGAAAATGTAGCCATCCTCGGTTAATAACGATAACTCTGAAGTTGCAAGGGAATTGTTTTTAATGGGGTGAAAAGAAAGATGACTTGCAATTGTGGAGCTGACATCCAGAAGTTGTTTATGCAAAACTTGTGGGAGCATTTTTCATCAGAGACGTCTCACAGTCGTGACTTTCACAATACAGGCACAAGGGAGAGTGAAGAATCCTGGCTTTTCTTCACACAATCTTAAACAACCAAAAGGAATGGGAGAGCAGTACACAAAACAATGAACCTTTTGCCTAGCCAAGCTCGGGTTCCATGTATCTTGTGATGAAAAAGATCATGGGTCTCATTCAGAAGGTGTGTCATTCAGGCTAGAAAGCAACGAGCTTTGCTAGATCCATCTGGGACCAAAATTGACAATATTCAATCATCTAGTATATACCAGTGCTCTAGGATGCTGTGCATTTAGGTGAGTTGTTTATTTTATTTTTTTTAATGATAAATGAGGCAGATGGAATACGCCTTGGAGAACTCAGAGTCTGGATACAGAAGAAAGTGAAGTCAGAGTAAAAGCATAGCAGATGTTGTTCTACATGCTACACACACACACACACACACACACACACACACACATATACACACACACACACACAGTATTCCCAACCACCTGGAGTATTAAGACCAGGTTCAATAGGAGGAAGAGGAGGCAAAAGGGAAGTTATTCATCATACCCATGATCACAGGGGGTAGTAAGAAAGAGGATGTGAAGCTTCAGGAACTTCTCACCTTCAGTATTCCTGTTCTTATCTCACTCAGTCCACAAAACTATTTTCCTACTCCCCACCGGCTTCTTCATTTGGGAGGACATAGGAGGCCCAACTTAACTGTATTTTGGAACAAATTCCTTCGTATCACTCTACTTTAGGCAAATCTAAAGGGACCTACACCTACATATGAAAATACATGCTCATTGTTTCATCTGAGGAAGGAAGTATTTCACCAGCAGAAGAATTTGCGGCTTCATGGCCATGTGGATCGCCACAGCTCTTGTTGTTTGTCGGTTCCCACAAGGCATCCCTGTACTCTGTTTGCTAGCATAGAGTACCAGACATTGTTCCTCCAGCCTGGCACCAGGCACAGGAAGAGAAGGTTAGGAGGAGTTAGGAATGCCCTGGTTGTTGGAGTAAACGTTGGGTATTATGTTAGCAGTAGATAAGGCAGGTTCTCGGATTATCTAGAGGTGAACTGCAGTGGTTCTTCTCTGTTCCAACCATTCTTGCTCTAGAAAGACAGGAAACCTAACTCCTCCTGCCCTTGATGTAAGACTATTGCATTCCTTCTTCCCAGGCCATGATTCCCCCTGGATCCATTTTGCCTCCTCAAAATCATTTTCCTGCCCTGCCAGGTAAGATCAAATCCCTATGGGGTGTACTTGTATAGACTGTATTACTATTGTTACAATACTGTTCTTTATAAAAAATATTCATAGCAGTGACATTTTGTCCCACACTGGAAATTAGAAGAGTGGAGACACTGTATAGCAATGAGAAAATATGAACTGTGACTACAGCACAGTAACAAACAGTACAAGAAATGTATCCAATGCCTAATGTATGAAACTGTAACCTCTCTGTATCTCAGTTTGCTAATAAAAATTTGAAAAAAAAAGAAAACCATGAACAAAATGTACAAAAGGAGGCAGGTGTATAATACAGTTTCATTTACACAAATTTAAAAATTGGACAATGTGAATCTTTTATTTTTAAAAGCAAAAGCCTCCTGGTAGTTACCTACGTGAAGGAGTCACAAAGATTATTTCTGGGTATCAAAAATATTCTGATTCCTGATCAAACTATTGTCTATACCAGTGTATTAACCATGTGAAAATATGTCATGTATATGGATTGTATTCAGTTTCCACAGGTGTGAAATTGCTATAAATACTTATCAGGAAAATCTTAATACTCTCTTGTTTTATATCTGTCTCTATCTACTAAAATCTGTTTCAGAGCAGCAGGAACCATATGTATTTTATTCATGAAATGACTTCTGACACAATTTATTTTGTTCTTGGGATACAATGAACTCTCTGTGCTAGTCAAAGGGGTGATTGGGTAGAAGGATGAATAACTTCCTTACTATTTTCATTATCACCACATAATCTTAACTATAATCATCTAACCTGGAGCACTTCTTACATGCAAATGTAGTCTTTGAGGACAAAGTCTGTATTTGCCTTGTTATTTCAGAACTCTCTGTTCCTCTTTTAGTGCTTAGTATAGAGTAGCTGCTCAAATAACGTATTTTAAAATAAACCTCATAACTTCTCTCTGTGTCCCACAATTCCTTCCAAGTTATATGTCTGGCCATTTCTATTTTCAATTGACTCCATTTAGTTTGCTCCTAGAATACTTAGCAGCTTACTTAATGACCATAAAAGACAATACAATATTTTGTCTCTGGTATCCAAGGTATTTTGCATGTTTATTGTTGATTATTTTTTATGAGAATCCATCTCTCTATGTATGCTCTTTCTATATTCTTTTCACCAAGGTGTGTTCCCATTACCATTTTTCCCTGTCTGCCCTAACCCCCAGCCATCCTGCTGTCCTCTGAGATCTTACCATCCTTCTTGAATTAACACAATACTCAGTCCCTTCCCAGTTCTACTTCTGAGATGTGCAGGCAGGCAGAGTCATCCATTCACAATTGTATTTGCTTCTTCATGTATCTTTTGCACATATCTTCTTTCCAATAGGTAATACCTTTAAGGCTAAAGTTGTAAGGCAAATAGGCCCAGGTGCTTGTCAACATACGCAGCACACATCTTAAAATTTTAGAGGAGATTTCACTTAAACCTCTTAGCCACCCTGTTAGCCACACTCCCCCTCCCCAGCCTTCATAAGGAATTTATTTATTTATTTTACTGGTTTCAGGGCTGGAAACCCGTTCCTCATTCTCTTACTCTGCCTGTTTGTTCATGGCTGGTGGTGTCCACGACTTCAGCCATACCTCCAGCTTAGCTTTTTCCTGATTGTTTTGTAAATGAAGCCCAACTGACTAGTGCTGCTTAGGCTACTTTTAAACCATGCTATGCCACTCTGTTTCTCAGGTAGTGTGCAGTTTCCAGCCCTGTTTATTTTCAGGTTTTTTGTTTATTTGTTTTTGTTTGTTTTGAGACAAGCTTTCACTTCTTGGTCAGGATTGTGGGCAATCTGCCTAGCTTCACATTCCCATTATGTCTGGATGACAGACCTATGCCACTGCCTCCAGCTTTTCTCCATTTAAACAGAATCCCTTGTATTTTTCTGCTTTGGCTGATCTGGAACCTTGATTCTCCCAACATCACCCTCATCTCTAGCTTAAGTGCAAGCCACTGTATTCACCTATCTAAGAAGAAGTCTCATGAGCTTTTCTTCCCAGGCTTCTTCAAACCATGTTCTATCCTTCCTCAGATATCTGAGCAGCTAAGTTTACAAATGTAAATCAAAGACACTTAGACCAAGGAACATTATTTTGTGTGAACTAAGTGTATCAGACTCCTAACGACAAAGAAATTCCTTTTCTAAGCCTCCCATTCATTTCCTCCCTCTGTAGCCACACAAGATGGAAGTGTGTGTATGAGACAAATTCCTCTGGTGCCAAACACATGAGGATAAACAAAATCCATCTCCCCTGGCAAAGTTTCTCCAATCTAATTTGTGTAATTACCTATCTCCCTAATGATGCGCTTGTTTACAGATTAAAGCTATGAATCTAAGCACAGAAATAAGATTAAATCTGATGAATTAAATTCCAATTTGCTTAAATCATCTGGATATCCTCTCTCCAGAAAGAAATTCTAGGTACAAAGGAGGAGAGTTAAGTTGCCAGTTTGCATGATCATAATTAAAAAAAAAAAAAAAGAAAGAAACCAAGGTAGTACCAGGCTGAAGGTAACCCTTAGTTTTCCCTTTGTTGGTAGAAGAGTGGTTTGTTTGGAAAAACCTAAAGGAAACTATAAGTCAAAATAAAATGTCATTTATGTTATATGTTCTTTAAAAATCTCCCCAAATAAAATAAGATCACTGCCCCTTAGACTATGTGGTATGACCCTGCAATCCCTTGGTGACCCAGCTGCGAACCCTTGGCAAATCCTAGGACACGTGTGGAAATTGGAAACTGAAAAAATAAAAAAGAGATAGTGGAGAAAATGAGAAGTGCATTCTTTAGTGTATAGTCAGAGATAGATACACATATGTGCACACATACGTGCACACATGCATACACACACACTTACTTAGGGCTGGATGAAGCCAGGGTACATGAGTTTGTTCCATCCTCCAATAACTATATTGCTCTGCCTTTGTCAAAAGGCAAAATAAAACCTATCCAGGTCATATAGTCCTTTGGCATTCTTTCTTGAAGTATTTATAGCAATTACCCTGTCTAAGAAACCTAATGTCACCAGCTCACAGTAATAATAACACAGATGTAAGCTAATGATAATCACTGGCCCATGCTCAGGTCCTCCTTGCACCTGGCCAGGCACTACGTACCTCTCATATGTTCTCTAATTTTTCTGTCATGACACTCCTGTGGAGTCACTATTATCACCCCTATTTTGCCTTTAATGAATTTGAGATCTAGAGTACTCAAGTAATTTGTTCAAAGTGACCTAGCTAATAAAAAGCAGAAGACTCAAACTCAAGTCTCAGTTTGTAGAATTTTGATTTAAAAAAACAACATAACATTCCACTCCTTCATGTGAACAAAGTAAACACTAAAGCCACATTCAATAATTAAACCACCTCAATCTCAGTCCTGATCATTCACATATTTCTTATGTTTGTTATTTTATAAAAGAAGATATATACTGTATGTAACTGAACACAAACCGTTCAAGCATGGACAGCCAAATTTTTCTTGTAAAATCTGAGGAGTTGGGTTAATCATCAACCCTATCATCTTATTCATACATACTGATTCCAGAAACTTTGGGTTTCAAAGAACAATGGAGAAAGTTTGTCTATGTGAAAAGCTGCTAAAATTGCAACTTCTAATTTCATGATATATGCAGTTTTACTGTCAGCAAGAGTTTCACACTATCATTTTTGTGCTTTGCTTCTTTGTTGTTGACTTGTGTCAGGTTTTTAAATAAATGAATAAACATTTGTTCTTATTGGATCATGTTGTCACAGACTGAGCTGAAGCTTCAAATGTTTCCAGTTAATGTCTACAATACTGTTTGTTTATTGTTTGTTTTTTTAAGAGAAATTCATCCTGCAATCTGCCTTCAGGAACAATTCTTATGGTACAAAGGCCAGCTCTTTCATCAATAATTGCAGTGAAACATGCATATACATGAAATATATTACATACATACGTTTATAACACCTTCATCAAGACACTCATAGCTACATCATCCTAATAAATTGCTCAATATTCAAGCATCACACATATCTAAATATATATACACATATATATATTTGAGTTGAGTATTGTGTAAATGCTTTAGACAAATGATCGCTTGTAAAGAGTCAGGTGACCTCCCATTAGACAGATGCAATATTAATTTCATTTTATGTGAGAAGAATATATACTGGAGAAATTACATGAACTTTCTCATGCTTCTCAGCTAGAAAGGGCAGAACAGGAAACAAAGCCATATTACATTGTCAGTGCTTTGAACCTTTTTGGTAAAGCCAAGTATCTACACTCTGAAGTGTATCTCCATCATTTCCAGTTTCTCATTTGTAAAATTAAAGCATTGCAGGAAATTACAGCCATCTTCCTGATTCATAGGTGACACACAACAGTTGGTGATTCACAATTACCAAAATCGGACTAGATGGAGAAGCAAAAAAAAAAAAATTACCTAGCAAACTCTTGTGTGTACTCAAATTGAACTGGTTAGCATCTGAACTGCACATAGAAAAAGTTTGGTTTGAGACTACTTTTCCCGAAATGAGCACCGTGAAAGGAGGAAACACATTCATGTTATTTAACATTAGAACAATTAAACGTATTGCTCTCTTCTCCAGATTAAAGCAAACTTTGGCATTTCCTTCCTCAGCCAGCTGTTAACACTGATGATGCTCCAAGCTGTGGAAGTATGCAGTGTGCCCAACAGGGATTATTGGACTATTTTTCAAGAAGGTGGGAATTATGTAACACAGATTTGCTTGGGGGCAGCACTTAGAAAATTGATTAAAACTTATCTGTGGCTTTTTATAATGTAATTTAAAAAAGTTATTACAGCAGTAGTCTCTTGGCTGTATACACGCAAAAGTCCTAGATGGTGGGAAGTGGTGACGAGCGTGGGATAGGAGAATCCCTAGGGTTCCAAGTTAAGTGTCTAATTGGATCTATTTAAAGGCTGGTTGTAGCTAAGAGGAGTTTTTGCCTTTGATCATGACTCCCCAGATGCCCGGCTTCTTGCTGAACACAGGAGCTTTCCCATGTGCTCCCTGTGGTGTGTCTTGTACTGGCGAAACTCTGCTGAGACAGCTCAATCGCCCCCATCTGCAGTGCCATCCATCCAGGTGCTACCCTGAATCCTACAGCATCAAAAGCCCCAGCCTTCACCTTCTTATAAATAGTTCCAATCCTTGCTCCAGCTGCAATAATGCCACAGGAAACTAGCTCTTAATTTTAAATATTCGAGGCCTCTTCACCCTAAAGAGCAGGAAATGCATGGTGCAGAGGAAAAGATGGGATCATCAAGCTCTAGCCTACCCGAACAATTTAATAACTCTCCTCTCCCATCGCTTCCCTATGCAATGCTGGGAAAATGGATCCTGGGTTAGCCTCTCATTTGCCGCCTCCCAGGAGCCGTTCTCTATTTTCTTGCAGTTCCCAAGTGACATCTTTGGTAAAGGCTTGGATAGAGGAAAGATATTAAAACATAAGCCCTGGAGATACAGGTCTTAGAAGACTTCCTACTGATGATTGTTTTTTTAGACATGAGATTGGAGTGGGACCTTAAATTTTGTGGCACTGAGGACCTGAACTGCAAAAAAGGAATAGAAAGCCACAAGTGCTGTTCTTGCATAAATGTGCACTATGCTCAAAAGACAATTAAATCGACTTCCTTAACTGACAATTCTCATGCATCAGCAAGAGAAGGGCATTGTGTCCAGGTATGGTGACTGAAAGAAAAACTGATGCTGTCTGTTCTTACAACTGCTAAATGTTTACTTTGAGAAATTTGTTCAAAGTCATAAGCATGCTCACACCAAGAGCCCACATTTTATCTTCTATTTTCTTTTTGCACTGGTGAAAACTTTTAGCATAGTCAAATCCGTACTATGTATCTCTACAAGTTATCTCTAATGATGAACACTGTCACCTGCGGTTCTTTTCATGTCTTTTCTTAAATGCCATTTCAATTGCTTCTCTCACCACCAGGTCATAAGTAGGATCATATTTATAGGCTTACAGATTGAGCAACACCTATGCTATTGTGTGCTATGGCATTTTCTTTTTGAAATGAATAAGCCGAGGTAACCAAAGAAACTACTGTGAGGAACAGAGGAAATTTGAAGTAGAATTGGGACCACGACCCTTGTACCTGATTCATAGCACAAGGCTCTCTCTACCTAGCTTTTGGCATTGCTGAGAGTATATGTTCCAAAATAAAAATATGTTGTACAGAGCATACCAAAAATAACAGCATTGACTGTATACATTTTGTAACCGATAGTGTACATTGTTCCTGGCTTGAATTCTGTTACCAGTGTGTTTGTGCATAAATCACAAACACTACCAGCATGTTGGTGCAGGATTAAGATACTGACACATGCCTTTGAAGTGGGCTCCATGGATGAATATGCTATAAGAGTAGCCTTTTAGTTTTAGATTATCTTTCTTTTACCAATATTTCACCATTTGAATTAATCATTTTCATAATTTATTCTCTTCAAGTGAAATGGCCTTCAGGATGAAGGCCAGCATCTTCAGTGTGATTTGCCAAGGGTCTTCATGATACAAAGCTGGTCCTCCTCTATAGCCTTGTCTCCCTCTTCACCTTGAATTCTGTGGTCTCCTCCCTTTTGCGAACCAGTCCCTTCCACACTCTGGGCTGCCATATTTCAGACCCCTCTACGCCAAGCATATGTTCCTCATGAAAAATATCCTTATTTGCTTTGATATTTACTGCAGACATCATGTGTCACTTCTGGAAAATCATGGGTGATACCTTATCTACAAATTCTGGCTAGATTCTACATTCTGTTCATGCATCCTGTTAACGCCCATGGACTGCACTTGCCAATTACATTGCAACTGTTTATTCCTCCTTGCCATCCCCCCCCACCCTTACACCATGAGGAAATTGAGAAGAGGGCCATTTCATAATCTCAGTAGTAGCAGAAAGTCAAACACATAATAGAGTTAATAATAATAATAAAACAGAAGGTGCTGAGTTACAAAACAGAACTCAAAACCAAGGCTGTGGTGACCATAGCCCTTGGATTTATCATCTTCAGGAGTGAGCAGTGAGCAATGGAGCCACAATTGGGGAGCCAGGTTCAGCACCGACTTGTGGGGAACAGCTCCACCTGCTGAATGCACTGTCATTCCTCCATCCCTTCAGCAAAGCCTATATAGAAACAGTCACGATTTTTTAAATAGAAATGACAGGATCACCATAGGGACAATGAAGCATTTTTCCTGCTTTCTGTATGAATTATAAGGCTATGTATCTATGACAAATATTCACATCATCTCTGAACAAAGAAAGAAAAAGAAACGGCTATGTCAATATGCCAAGGCTTTCTGTAATGCTTCCTTTAAAGAATTAGGCCACAGAGATGCACACACTCATTCATCTATCTCCCTCTCCAATAAGGTGGTAATAATCTTCATCCTCCAGTGAATAGGATTCTGCAGTGTGACAAACACCAATGTAAGTGGTAGGTGGTGATGAGATGGGATAAACAGTATTATAATTGTTTAGTATTCAAAACTGGGGCAAATGTACCAGACATTTCTTGGTGGTGCAAGTTAGCCAAACTACAAGAATATTGGGAAAAGCTAAAGTTGATGAATCAAATCATCTAGCGAAGGAAATGAAGTATCTGGAGGAGGAGCAGAAACCAGCAACTTCTGGGAAGAAAGCATTTCACTAGTCATCCTAGACTGGCAGTTTACAGAAAGCTGGTCTTGTCTAAAGTGGGCAAAGCCATTTATTATCTTGCTGTTTTGCCTAGATGTCTGTCCAACGACTGCCTTTTAAGAAATTCTTTCCACACTAAATCATTTTTTGCAGGACAGTGTACCTGAATATACCAAGTGTTTTAATAAAGAAAGGAGAACAAGTGTTAATTACAAGGCATGGTTTTGCAAAAGATCAAACATAAGTAATATTAAAGCAGGCCTAAATGTAAGAAAGTCCATTAAAAGTACAAACAAGTTCATTACAATTTAAATAACAAATCAAGGTCAAAGTATTGATGCATATTCTGATTGAATAAAAGTAACTTAGATCTTAGAGATGAAATATAGCAAATTTTACAATCTAACTTAACTTGTGTTTAACTTAGAAAAAGAAAAGACAGACACCTTAGAAAACTCATATCCAAAACATAGGAGAAAGAGAAAAGATTCCTCTATCCCCATATTTTTATACTACATACCTATCATTCAAATTTTATTTTATGCTCATATTTTACCTACTGATAGATTTTAAAAATAGTTTATTTTTCACATTTTGTTCATGTGCACACAAAACATTTGTTTATACACAACGGGTGTAAGCACTCTGGCTTCACAGAGAAGCAGCCCTACATTCTTAATTACATAATAGAATTTGCCCCATAATTTAAAGTTAAAACAGAGATTTCAAATGAGATTATCCAGTTATAGGCAAAGGATTAGATGATGCTATACATGTAGAGGCAGAATTAGAGACAAACAGACGGACACATGTATCCACTAATACTAACTCATTAATGTCCATCATCCCAAGGAATTGCCTCTACTCATAGATATCTATGAGTACACGTTTATATTCTTTAATCTTCTTTTGCTCCAAAATTTTCATCTTATTTCATTTAAAAAATCCCTTACTGTTTATCAATGAACTTCTAGAGAAGGAGTTAGCTCTCAGGATTTTGAGATGCCACCTTCCAAAAGGTCTATCTTCCAGCCTTACCCCTCAAGAGAGCCAGTGAGCAGCCTCTGTGCTATAAGTTCACAGACTGTCAGAGACTCTGATGGTATGGGTCTTGAATAGAGTCCCAGTTCCAGAAATGCTTGACACACATCATACACTCAAATTACTAATTAGATGCAGTTATAAATTAAGGCTACCTGTCAAGAATATGCCTTAATGTCTTAAATATAAACTAGAATGATCTGTATCTGTTTCAATGGAAGGTCTGTCTAGGGCTTTAGACTCAACTTCCCAATTATTTTTTATTTATTTTATTTTAAAATATTTTTACTTCAAGTAGTTGTAGAAAGGAGCTGCCTCTTAACAAAGTAGTATGTGAATACAATGCAGCTTGGTCAATGTCACCTCTTTCGTTATCCTTCTCCATCCCTCCCAAACTCACCCAAGCCCTCAGTTTTCTTTATTTTGTAGAATATACCTTGGATTTTATAACTGTATTCCCCCTTTCCTGTCTTCTATCCTCTCCCTTTGATCCCACCATGTCCATTTGAATTTAGACGGGTTACCTGACTTCTCATTCTAGACTCTGTTCTTTAAAATAGGATCTGCAGAATATAATGAGCATATGCTTTTAATAACCATTTTGCTAACACTAGTACAATTGAAGGTAGTCATTATTATGGAATGGTAACATAGCCCACTCTCTATTCTTGCTTATTTGAGTATCACTGTTAATAGTGCCTGGCATGTAGTAAACACTCAGTAATTATTATTATTTTTTAACTACTGTCAGAGTCCCCAATAAATAGTTGCCCTCCAACTATAATTGAAATTCTATCATGCCAAAATTCTCTGGGAAACACTATCAAGTTACCCCTTCAGAAACTTATGCCTGAAAGAAAATGTAGGATTAACCCCTAGTTCTTTGTTATTCTCACCTTACTTTCAGTTAAGTACATAATCATAAATGCAATTTTCTCTCTCAAAAAATGCAGTATATCCTCATCATTTCTCAAATAGTCTGGCCCAGCTGAGACTTTATGCTGTGGGGATGGTTTTCAAGTTAGTTTCTCAAGTGAAGAACGTGAACTTATTTCCTCCTTCAGACCTAAGGCAATACTGGCCCCTACCAGCCATCAATTCATAACTGAAGGCTGGAGTGCAGACTTCATCAAATCATATCCAAACCTCTCCTGCTGTCATTCCCAGTGCAAGTGTATTTATGTGGCCCGAATGCAGGCTCTTCCCCCGCTTACTTTCACCCTCTTTTCGATTCTTTCTAATTTGGGAGTACTTTTTCAGAATTAACTAGGTGATACCATCTAGGTGCTTTGAGCTTTCATGGATAAAGACACTGAAAAAAGAATACCTTGGTAGCTTATCTTTATGGCACATCAATGCTGATCATTTTTCCTCTATTAAGAGAGGTAAGAATAATGATCCAATACTAATCTATTGTTCTAAGAAATATATATGTTACCTCTTAGGTGATACATAGGCATGAATGTAAATGACTTCAATAGACTTGACCTTAGTGAATTTACACAATTCAGTTGATGCCTAGTGCTGAGATGGAGGCAGAGACTGACAAACAGACAGAGACAGACAGACCTAGCATACCAGATTTGATTGTTTTTCATAATATTTAAATATTTCTTCTTTTGGGGGGTTTGAAGAAATTACTACAAAGGAGCTTATATCCAAATGCAAAGGATTTAACATGCAGATTAAGTTTCCAGGCAGAGGAAACAGCCTGAGCTAAGGGACAGGAACAGAATGAATGGGCCACTTGTGAATGGGAACTTGCAATGGTTGGGAGTATGTAAGCCTTTTAGACAAGAAAACCTAGGTCAAAGGACCACTCTCAAGTTGGCATACAGATGACCACAAGATCCACAATGTGCCTTACTGTTTGTATTCTCCCCAAATCCCTAAATCAGTAGTTGGCAAACTTTTCCTGTAAAGGGTCAAAGAATAAATATTTTAGGTTGACAACTATATAATCTCTGTCCCAACTTCTCAGCATTGTTGTTGCAGAGACAAAGCAGCTGTAGGCATGCAAATGAATAAGCATGGCTGTGTTCCAATAACACTGTTCATCCAATCATTTTCTCGTGTCACAAAATATTCTTCTTCTGATTTTCCAGTCATTGAAGAAGAGTGACTATACTTAACTTGTGAGTCATATAAAAAAGTAGTGGGTCAGATTGGGGATATGAGTCTAATTTGTCAAATCCATCCCTAAAATATTTAAAATCTCTACCTGAAAGAGAAAAATAATGTTCTGTGAATATATTTCTCATACCTGTATTAGGGTACTTATAATGATGGTGAGCTTTTAAAGCAAACATAATTTTTTCTTCTCATGTTCCTAAAATTCTAGTCTAAATGAAAGGAATATCAAGGTGAGATTTGTACAGGAATTTACTGGTAATTAAACTGACTAGAGGAGAATTCATTCTTACTTTTTAGCATAGCACCTATATATCTCAAAGCAGGTTTAACATCACACGAAGAGCTGATTCCAAAGTCATTTTTGGTACTAAAATTGTGACATTTCTCAGTTAATTATTTTTTTTTTACAGGAACACAAAATATTAGGCAAGAAATGTCTTTGTCACAATAGCCCCAAATCAGAATGGGACCTTCCAACTTCACCTCAAGCACTGGTTTGAGACATATATAAGAAAAGAATGGAAACCAATGGTGTTAAAGTTGAGGCATCACCTCAACTTCATATGTCAGCCCACAGGGTACATGTGTGCTGTGTGCCTGGGGGTACATGCTCTCTCATTAGCTGCCTCCCTTCACCAGCTACTTCCTTCCTGCTCACTTTTCTTTTTTATCTAGACAGTAAGACAAGAATGATAAAGGAGGCAACCAATTAAAAACTGAGTTTGTTCACTTAGAATTTTTTGCTTAATGTATTTATACTGTCTCCTATTTTTAAGACATAATTCATTATTTTATGGATAACATCCATATGCGATAGTGTGTGGACATGTCTATTGCACTAAAATTTCGCCCTCTTTTGTTAAGTATGCAGCAACTCTATTTTAATGTTCCTCATCCCTTAGACTTAGAAAGAATGAAATTAAGATTAGCAACCATGTTTAACTCCTTGAACTAGAAGCATATTTAGAAGAAAAATGAAGAATAATTTCTACCTTCATTGAGTTAAGCAAGTTTTAGGGTAGGGAGGTGAGTCAACAAGGCTTCAAAATATGTTTTGTGCATGCACATGCATGATTTGTATTCATGAGTGCATATATGTAAGGGTAAGTATCTGAGGCAATTTATAAATTTAGGTTGTGGGGAAAATCAAATTCTTTTGTCTAGTTTGCAGCCAATAACTTCATAACAGAAAATTCTCCAAAATGGGAATTCAAATCTGATATTTTATTTTAGACATCATTGTTGACCTTGGTCCCAGATATTCTGGACAAAGGTGATGAAGAAAGAGCACGTTATCCCAGTGATAGCTTGTTTACAATAGTAATGACCAAAGGCGAACTCAAATCCCAAGATGTAGGGCATTAAAAATGGGCTTGAGTGGCCTTTCCACCTACCCACTCAGCCCCAGTCTCTCTGAAAGATTAATCTCGAGTAAATATCCCAATTTAAATATCATTTCCCTTTGAAGCCCTATTTCCCACGCTTAGGCAAAATTAGTTGCCCACCACTCTCCATGTTCTTATTGCTCACTGTACAAAATTCTATGACTGTTATTATGCACTTAACATACTAAGTTGCAATTTTCCTGTTTACCCATCTGTCTATTTCTGTCAGGATGTACACCCTCAAGGGTAAAGATTAGGTCATATTTGTCTTTGATTTCCACCATTCAGCACAGCCCTGACATAACAGCCACTTAAAACACATTTTACTGTTTTTATTATTAAAAATGCACGTCCATTTTAAGCATTCCAAACAGCATAGTCCAGTGTGAAAGGTTAAAAGTTGTCTATCCTCCATCTAGAACATTAATATCCTTTCCTAAAAACAAAAGTCAAGCTTTAAAAAAATCTTCATGCCTAAATACTAAATACTACTACTTCACACCCAGCTAAGCAAACCTGTGCTTCTCAAGCCAGCACACACACCCAAGTGGGACCCCCAGTAGCCACATGGCCTACCAGCGTGCAAATTCCTGCAAGAACAAAAGGGCAGAGAAACAGTGTTGAGTAGAAAAGGTAGAGATTTCTCAACTAGGCCCAGCTATTCTCTTAATTTTTATGACCTGATGATATTACATTTATCTTCGCTCCAAGGTACTTTTCCTGTCTTATTTTTGTCTTAAACATTCAAGTGTTTTTCTTTGCTTTGTCTTCTGGTCTCTGCCACAACTCTGTCATTGTTTGTCTCTCAAAATGCTTCTCTCTGTCTATGGGCTCTTTGTTCCTGCCACGAATCTTGGCTTCTCTTTTTCAAGCAATCTCTACTGTCTATTTTAATCTCTGTCTTCCTTTTCCTCCATCGTCCACTCTGTGTCTCCTTCTTTGTTTCTCTCTGTCTACCCCTCTCTGTCATATCCCTTTTTTCATTTTTCTTTCCAATGTATATATGTATATGCTTTTTCTTCATTTCTGTTTCCTTTCCTTCTTCCTTTCATTCTTTTTCCTTTTCTTTCTCTATCTCTGCTCTTCAAATTCTCCATTCAGTGTTCACTGTTAGCCAATATCATCCATTGGCCTTAAAAGTCCATTTCCTTTCAGGAGTGGAGATTTAATGTTGCAGATCATTGTTCATTTTAATGTGGCTCTCTGTAAATACACAGAGCTGCAGAAGTATTATGTATGCAATCATATGCACATCTGTGATGCAGACACAGGGACCAAGATCAAGACAGAGACTGAGCTTTAAATAATAATATATGATAGAGGCAAGCACTCTTGCCACTAGGCCATATTCCCAGCCCCAAGGAAATCACATCTTGTCTGGAAGGCACTGTCATTCATTCATTCATTCATTCATTCACTTATTTATTTATTTATTTATTTATTTGTGCCAGTCCTGTGCGTTGGACTCAGGACCTGAGCCCTGTACCTGGTACAAGAAATGCCTAACGTATGAAACTGTAACCTCTCTGTACATTGGTTTGACAATAAAAATTAAAAACAAATAATATATGATAGAATTGACTGAGGAAATGGCGGTCACTAAAATTTCTGAAATGTGTAGTCAGGTTGGTAAAATTACCTCCAAATCGCTTTCTCTCTGGAATCTACAACAGTGATGATTAAAGAAAAAGGCCTAGTGAAACATTCTATTGCATACTTTGAGAGAAACAAGGAGTGATCTTGTTCCCACTGAAAAAAGGCAGAGGCACAAAACTGTCTCCTAACAGCAGTGATTAGAAGAAGCAACAGAAGAAACTTGAATGTGAGCGCTTTGTCTAGTACAGTTGCCTGAAATTCAGTGGTAAAGGGATCAAGGTCACACTCTTTGCTCTTCCCTTTTATTTTATTCTCGTTTTTCAAACTACTTGTTTAAAAACAACCAAAGCAAAGCATGTTTCTGGGTAAACAATCAAATAATGACAAGAATTACATACAATCTCAGGATTCATCATAACCACAGGCAAACAATAGGAGCCATAGACACCTCCTATCTTCATATAAACACATTATTTTCTTTTTGCATCTATCTAGTGCCTGGCATCTGCTAGGCACATGGTCTACTACTTGAACCTCTCCGTCAGCACTTTTGTTTTGTATTTTGCTCCTGAGAAAGAGTCTTACAAATTGTGCCCAGGCTAGCCTGACATTGACAAACTTCCTTCCCCTTCTTTCTGAGTAGCTGATATTACAGACCCCCACTCCTATGCCCTGTAAAACAATATTACTGTATATTATTAATTGAAAATGCATTGAGACTTTATTCTATGCAAGTAGGTATCTAGGGACTTAGATGTGAAAGAATAACATAGACATTAAAAAAATCCTTGGCTTGATGGACCTCAATCTGTACTATTTTACAATCAATTTCTTTTTTCTTTTCTGGTATTTCATGAGATAATTTTTCTTATTCAAAATATGTATTTATATTTTAATAGCTTCAAAAATCTACAACACACTTGTACAAGGTCATGGTCTGTTTGTATTACATGAAAGCCAGTTTTCTTCAAAGTAACAGCAAATAAAACAACAAATATTTAATATGCAAGTTGTATATAAAGAGCTAGAGATGTTGAGTGATATAAAAAAAATAGTAGGACTGTACCCTGAGCCCTCATTATAAGATAACATAACAGGAGTGACAAAAGGTACATGCAAGAACAGAAACAATATCATGAGCAACATATTAGAAATACCTTCTAGTCAGACACAATTAAACACTAGTAATATTAAACAGTATTTGGAAAACAATGATGATAACAATAACAGCTAACTCACTTGATGCCTTCTCTGTACCTGAGGCTACATTAAGCATTTCTTTATCTGTTATCTCTCTTACTAGCAAGCAGCCTCATAAAAAGTGCACATTATGATCCTCCTTTTACAAACAGGGATACTGAGGCACAGAGCTACACAGTCACTGGCCCAAGCTCACACATCTAGTATATAATGAAGTGGGAAATTAAACTTATTAATAAGTTTTATACTACATTATTATAAGGTCCATTCCTGGGAAGGCGCCATGCACATGCCCTCCCACCTATTCAAGTCTGTGCCCAATACCTGATTTACCTAGGTAACTGGCACACCTGGAGGCAGATACCTCCTGCTTCTCTGAAGTCACATTCAATCCACCTGGCCCCATCTCCCACCTTTTCTTATATAATCTGGCTCAACACAGTCCCTGTTCTCTTTGCTTTCCTCTCTTACTCTCTCTTGCTCTTTTCTCTCTTTTTCCCTTCTTCTTCCCTTCTGTCTCCCCACACCTCCATCTTGCGCCTGCAGGCCAGCAGTTTGCTCTTCCCCAATAAACTCCTTTCGGTGTGAACCATGTGGTGGGTTTCCTTCTTGGCTAATCTTACAATTATAAATCATGTACTCTTTGTCACTTAAAAGTTTGCCCCTGGTTTGAGAGCAAGCCAGAAAAGATAATTTCCAAGGACACACTGATTACCAGACAGAAATATTCACTAGGGGCTCTGTGCTTCTCCAGTGATCTCGTGTGAACTCTCACTACCTATGTACCATTGGAAGTCAGAATTTCCATTGAGGATTTGATGAAAACTGTGAGCCTGCATGGAAATTCTTCCGGCTCTGAATCAAAGAACAAATGAAGTCAATTAATACCAAATGGAATTTGTACAATGGAAGAACTTTGCAGACCTTAAAACTCACGTTCCAACCTTACGGGAATAATTGTCAAATCTGAGCGATCCTGAGAATGTCCTTGGGAATTTGCAAACCATGAAGACTCCTGACACCATTCCTCATCGAGGAATTCAAAAGTGAATCCCATGAGGGGTCTCTCGTTGGGAAATGCAGAACGAAACACCTATGGGCGTCTGACTGCCCAGTTAAAAATCTCTCCATCGTTTCAGCCAAATGCAAGTCAGCACAAGCAGACTGCAGATGAGTTTCTAAAGCAGGGTGTTGAACATGACTAAAATCTTCTCTCTAATGGAGGTAACCAAGCGTGTGGTGGACATGCTGAGATAAGGGGAAGACTTTTCACTTCACAACACCTCCAAACTATCCAGTATAGGCCCTGGAGCAAGATAGTTGGTTCAGGGTTTTACATCTCAATAGTCCCTGCTACAGGGGCTAGGGGATGGTGGATAAAGGCATCAATCCATTGGCTTCTGGGCACAACTTGATTAATTGGTTTTCTGATCACATGATTCTTCATAGCACTTTTTAAAAGAAGGATACAAATTGCCTACACATTCACTCTAGGGTCATTAGCCAGCAAGGAGTTACAAAAGAGCTCATCTCACACATTCTTACATGTGATAGCCACATAAGGGGATGAACAGAGGTTAAGCCTTTGATCAGTCTATATCCTGAACAAACTTCTTTCCAAATAAAGCATCACAGGCAAGGGACATGTGAACAAGGGGTCACTGATACCATAAGAAAGGGAGGGCCTTCAAAAGGAGTCCTCCACGCCAGGAGTTTCCTTACCAATACTGTACTATGATTTCTGGAGTTCTCAGTAGCGAAACGCAAACATGAACTCATGCCCAGGGAAACAGCATAAGCTACTGGGAAGAGTTTTGAGTTGGACTGGGGAAAAATCAAATCTTAGCTTGGTCACTTACTAGCTGGGCACCCTCAAGTAGGTAATTCACAAATGACATCTGGTCTGCAAATATGCCAGGAGAATGGCATGAGACAATACCAACATGTTCCAGAGCTACCTTCAGATAAGCACCTCATTAACATTAGTGACTACTTATGCGATGAATAAAGAAGCTATTGTAATAATCACTTTGTCCTCACTAGATACAGAAAGCGTTCCGGAGCATTCAGCAAACTTTCTTATCCTCCCTTCCCCCAAAATTCTGGAAGTGAGAAAAGCAATAGGTGGTGACTCAGTTTTAATTTTTAAACAAGTGAAATCCATTAGCATCACTCCACACTCCCTCAGTTTGACTACTGCTGCTCTGGAGTGTGACACACTAGGTTCCCTTGACTGAGGCCATCTTGAATATTATTTTTAACTTCTTGTCAATTGCATAAGATGATTAGAGAGAGAAAGAGAGGAGGTGGCGCTACTGCTTCCCCCTCCTGACACACCCCTTGTCACAAGCAATAATTACACCAGTCATTAGCAATCTCATGACTAAAGTCCATTAGCAGCATTAAAAGTACGGTACAGCTGGGTGTGGGTACCTCATATCTGTAACCCTAGCTACTTAGGAGTCTGAGATCTGAGGATTACAGTTTGAAAATAGCCAGGGTAGGAAAATCTGTGAGACTCAGCTCCAATTAAGCACAAAGAAAAAAAAAAAAAGGCAGCAATGGAGCTGTGGAACAAAGGTAGCATGCTAGCCTCAATGAAAACAAACAAACAAACAAACAAAGCTTAAGGACAGTGCTCAGGCCCTGGAATCGAGCCTTATGACCTTCACGTACTCACACAAAAATGTACAGCCGATATGTTATAGCCATGAATCTCTTTTTCAGACGGTTCTATCATCTCTCTTTATGAAGAAGAGCATTACTTTGAATGAGGTCCCTTACTATGAAGCCCTGGACAAATAACTTCAACAGCCCAAACCCATAAGCCCCACAGTCACTTCTTTATATGTCCACAACCCTTACTGATACAGCCACATCATCTTTACCAAAGCTGGAGGCTACACCTGCCTGCCTGTATGGCAACACCTGCCTGTGTTGCGCAAACTCAAGTATGAGGCATACAGTGTGAGTAAATGTTTCTGAACTTATTCTACTAACTGGCCTGTTTAATAGCAACACCTTGCTTTCCTTATGGGAGGAATGTAGATGATATTCATCTTCCTGTATTATATATAGGATTTCAGTGTGAATAAAACTAAAATAATAGCGATAGTGTTCCAAGCTTTGAAAACTGGAGCATTCTGCAAAGAGAGAAAAAAAAAAGGCGATAACTGATCTAAAGTGGTATAACAACATTCCGGAGTGCTATAGAAATAGACACAATGCCTTTTAGACACATGTAAAATTTCATATAGAATTTCATACATAGCATCTGCATCTGCTTTTTTAAAAAATCCGTCTGTATTTATACCTATGAATAGGCTGTGCAATAAACCTTGTGTGGTAAGATTCCAGCCTCGTTTCTTGCCATGCATTGACTACTCCATTTACCCAATTTGAGCAGAATTTTAGCTCTTCACAACTGTGCACTGTATTTCCTTCCACTCTGCCCCTACCACATCCCTCCTCTGTCACTTTGATCTGCCACTTCCCATAAGCTGTTTGGCAATTTCCCTTTCAGAAGAAACAAGTGTATTTTCTAGTTCTTCTAGCCAGGGATAGAGGGTAAGAATCAAAAGATACACAAAGAACAGGGCAAACCATTCACATATATTTAATGATTAAACATAGGCATGGGCCCAAATTAATTCATTCTTCAGATGCCCTGGCCAGTAATATTTATGATCAAGAATTAAGCAAGAGAAAATTCCTTTTGGAATATCAAAATTGAGAGACAAAGGAGAAAAAGACAAACCATTCCAAAAGCAATACTTACAAAACCATTTGGTATAAACCAACTAACTGCACAACTCTTGGGGGAGAGGGAGAGGGGGAGGGGGGAAATGATGGGGAGGTAACAAGTTGAAGAAGAAATGTACTCATTGCCTTACATATGAATCTGTAACCACTCTGTACCACACTTTGACAATAACGAAAGAAGTTTAATTTAAAAAAATCCTTTATGAGAATGTGTGTGTGTGGAAAATGTCAAGGTAGAATCAAAGTATTGGTGACTCCATCTGAGATCTGATGTGCAAACAAGGGCAACCATGGATTTCAGTGATCATACTGGTTTCGATTTCCTAATCAACCCTGAGATACACCAAAATTTACAACATAGTTGATGTGAGTGTATTTTTTCTGCTTTACTCATAATTTTAAAACTCCATTTAAGATTTCAAACTGTATGCTAACCTACTTTAATTAAACTAATTGGTTGGATACAGATAATAACATGTACTTCTCCTGACCTTTACTTACGCCACCCATTCAGCTCAAAATATTGTTATTACAATAACCAACTGTTGTTACAATGTTGTTTCAAGACCAACTTAAAATTTCCTCTTTGTGTTTGAGGTTCAGTTGAAGCACTCACTCTGTAATAAAGCTGGAGGTCACTTGGTCCAGGAGGTTCCCAGCCCATTTGTGAATTCCTATGGCATGTTTGACTGTGGAAGGACATGTAGTTCCTGCTATCTCTGGAGGATTCTCTGGATATGTGACTGAAAACCCTCTGAAGACAGGAATTTATATTGTCCTGTCTATCCCTCTACCATACCCAGTGACCAACAAATATTCAGAGTTCAAGAAACACTTGTGGAATTAAAAGAAAATATAAGTTGCGCAAAGTTGACATGTGACAATGAAGCCTTGTGTTACATGTTGACATGTGACAATTAAGTCTTGTGTGGGGACAATTATTCTCAATTCAGTTGTTCCACCTGCTTGTGTAGCCTAGGTTATGAGTTCCCTTCTTTGAAAAGATGTGGTTATAATTCTGAGTCAACATCCATGTAAATCGCTCTAGAAAATCCTCAACTATCTCACAAATGTATTCTTTTTCACTTCATCCCTGTTTCCAACCTTTGTTCCAAAGATAACATATTCCTTAGAATGAAGATATGATACAATAACCCTAGTAAACGCTATACTGCTATGCATTTATGTGCCCAGGTTGAAATACATGTCTACTTGGATCTCACAATTCCTGAAATCCCATACATAGCTAAGCATATGAACTGTGGGAAAAGGAAGAATTGTGTGTCATTTCTGCATCTCCCAACCTCTTAGTGCACTCTAGTTAAATGTGAATAGGCTCCCTACATCTATAGGTTGATACAAAGTAATAAGTTAAAGGGATGTCACATGGGTTCTAGTCTATTGGTGTCATTTCACAGAGGATAGAGGATGGAGGAGATAAAAGATGGAGGAGATCTAACCACTGCCCGCCCTCTGTACAACTGTCTATTCTTCTTTCTCATCTCCAAGATAGACAAGATCTGACCACTTCATGCTATAAGTAGATCTCTCTCTCTCTCTCTCTGTTGGTATGTGTGTGTTTGTGTGTGTGTGTCTCTCTCTGTGTGTGTGTGTGTGTGTGCGTAATGAAGCTTGAATTCAGGGCCTTGAGTTCTCACTTGGCTCTTTCCACCCAAAATGGTACTCTACCACTTGAGCTACATTTCTACTTCCTGTTCTGTACTAGTTATTTAAAATCTCACATGTATGCCAAGGCTGGTTTCAAACTTTAAAAGCAGGAGCCACCAGCTCCCAGCTACACAACAGACTTCCTGTATGCAGCCAGTTCTAGAATCCTTGGTTCCTAATTGCTTGTACAGAACCTTTTTTACCTAAAGAAAGTAAGCATCACTTATTGAGCACATACTCTGTACAAGACATCTTGTACACATGATGTTAAACATTCCAGAATGATCTTGCAAAGAACATAGCATCTCCATCTTCATGTTTTAAATGAAGAGACTCAGGCTCATAGAATATAGTGTCATGCTCAGGTAAAATGTCCATGCACAGAAGACCTATATAAGCTTCAAACCAAAATAAGTTTACTTCCAAAACTTCTTGCTTCTGTCCCACATCACAGTAGAATTTGTTAACAGTATAGGACTGACTAGGAAAATAATTGTGTAGGACTGCTAGGAAAGGGAGTATCTTTTTTTCATTTTCCTTCCAAAGAAGAAGTAAAAGAGAACAGAAAACTACATATGCAAACATAAAAAACTCAAGTATTCCTATCCAAACTCTATAGGAAATTGTATTTATCATTAAATTAGAAGAGGAATCTATTCTTGAGGTGCAACAGATCTGAAAGCTGAATGATTACAGGTTACCTTCCTTCAATCACTAAAGGAAGATTCCAAGTCTTGCAATGTCAAATGCACAGTGTAAATCTCTTGCTTTAGTACAAGAAGACAGAGCCTCCAGCTAAAAGTAGGCCATGCCCACCATCACTAGAAACCAAGCCAACATTAATAGGATTCTTAATCCTACAGATTCCAGAGATCTAAGCTTTGCCAACCTCCCAAAGAATCCCCCACCAGCCTTGAGGACTGGAGTTGGATCACTCTAGTTGCAAGTCCTTGCTCTACCATGGATCTATTTCCTCTTGCCAATTCTTCTAGCCTGGCAAAGCCTCAACTTCTTTCTGTGTGTGACAGAAATGTGAATATATACTCAGAATGTTTTTCTGAAAATTAAGTAGGATGATAATTGCAAGCCCTCTACCAGGTCCTAGTTGGAATTCGGTGTGTGTTCACTAGGATATGGATGGAAAATATCCAGGTCCAGAAAAACTGAAGTCATAGAGGTACATCAAAACCAACTATCTCACAAATGTGTTTTTTCACTTCATCCCTTTTTCCAACCTTTGTTCCAAAGATAACATACTCCTTAAACTGAAGATGTGATAACCCTAGTAAACTCTACACTGCTATGCATTTATGTGCCCAGGTTGAAATACATGTCTACTTGGATCTCAAAGTTCTTGAAATCCCATAAATAGATAGGCATATGAACTATGGGAAAAGGAAGAATTGTGTGTCATCTCTGCATCTCTCAACCTCTGTTCTATACAAATGCAGTAAGAAAGGTCTCATAAAGGCAAAATAAAAGACAAGTTAAAATCCTCTACTAGCAAACTTTAACACTATTGCCAGTGAAAGGAAAACAGCACCATGAATCAAGTAAGCAGAAAAGTAGGCAAAAAAAGAGCTATCAACACCTGTCATCAAGGATTTTTATTAAAAAATTAGTGATGCCAAGTGGCCCTTTGAAAATCCTTGGACTGGAAAGATAAACATATACCATCATGCACACATATACAGATTTTTTTTTATCACAGTAAGAATTACTAATTTTAGATTAGGGCACAGAATGCCTGTGATGAGTAGGGAAGGAACAATATGTTCTTGCTTATGACACCAAGCTCATGACAAGTGATTCATACTCAGCACCTTTCATGCCAGAAGATACCCCCAGGTGTTCCACCAACTCTAGCAACAGTTTCCATCAAGCAAGAAGACTGCAGTACCGAAGAATCACATCACACCCACGGATGAGGCAAAGCAGTCATGTCTTTACACAACTGCACAAGTCCAACAGCTGAGGGGGCAGAAAAGAGTAGGGAAGGAGATGAGCCAAGAATCCAGAATTCCTCTTCAGTTTGACAGGCAGCCTATAATTACCATACATTTGCACCTTGAAAGCAGGTGTGATTGTAATCACAGGCTCTTTGTAGCATAGGATTTTTTAGCTAAAGGTGAGACAGGTTTTGAGGATGTATATTGCCTGAGTCCCTGACTGAATTGGAGGGAGACTTTATAGAGAAAACTATTACTATAGGAAAGGATGAGAGATCTCGATTTTACACTTAGTTTAGGTTTGGAGATTCCCTACGCTGGGGCAATGCGAGAGAATTCCTGATCATTGTACAGTACTTCACAGTCATAGGACCTGCTTATATATATATTCTGGCATAGGATTTTCCTTCATAAATATGACAGGCATTGCTCTCTCTTCAAAGATGAGGAAATCCTGGCCCAGAGCATGATGGACTTGCCCATGCTCAACCCACAAGTCTATAGAACTAGAATCACATCACATCTTGGTTTCCATTCCATGATGTTTGCAAAAACTTTTAATCTTTTCTCCAATAAGTTTGGTCCAGACCAGAAAGCAGAACTTGATTTCAGAGGACCTGAATTTTTTTCTCTTTCTCCACTGTCGATATATATGCATAAATAAGAAAAATGAATATGTGTGATGAGCAGGGCAGAGAGTGAGGAAGGGGTGGTGATGGACAATGCCTTTCTGAAGTCACAGGCTTCCAGGGAGGCAATTTCATGCCATTGGTTAACATCTTTCAAGTGTTCAAGTTTAAACCATTTACCACCTTGATCCCACCCCACCCCCACCCCTACATCCTCTCTGACTTGCCTGCTTGTCCTAAATTCTGACCCTAACTAGCCCTACTGGACCTAGATATACCATTTATAAAAAACAGAAAGAGAAAAAAAGTTGGCAGTGCTTGGCACCATTTCTTAAATGGAGGTTAAAATTTGCCAACTATGTACTTTCCTTGTCTTTATTTCCAAGATCTTTCAAGACATGAACTGATGGAGAGGTCTAATGGGTAAGTGATATTTTACAGCCTGAATTACATTAAAAGCCAGAAATGTTTTTGAGTCCAAAGTTTTTACTTCATAATACAACAAGCTCTAACATATTGGGAGAGTTTTAAATCCCCCGCCCCCATAAAGCCAGAGCTTTGAATTAATCACTGAAAGCAGTGTGAAACTTATTCAATCAGCTTACAAAGCTTCAAGTTCAAATTACAGGATTAAGTTTAGTGGCTATGATATGAAGGGTAGGACAGTTAGGTTAAGGGATAAGGGCAGGGGTGTCCAGAACTTGAATTGAAAGAATTTCAACTTCAATTATTTGATTAAAACCCTCCTGGGAACCTTATGGGACCACAGTGCTTGTAGAAAGGCTGAATTTTAAGAAGCACTGCTGATACTCTCAGTACAGAGCAATCAATACAAAATACTATGCATTACATTTTGCCATAATACAGGAGTGCACAATGATAGGTTATATTTCAAACATTCCCAATTCTCATTATTTTTTTTTTAAGATGACAATGGGTACCACAACTCTGGAATTTTTTCAGCAATTATACCACACAGGAAAAAAAAATCTCTAAGGCACCAGGCTTCTTAGATAGTGCACATTATAAACATTACTATCACTGTTTACCTGACTGAAGTGGCAATTTAGATGTTTTTCTCCCTCTTGTAAGTATTTTTTTTTAATGTTCTTCTGATCTGCTTAATAGTAGCACTGAGAACATTCCACACTTTTAAGTCATCTTCAGTTATTCCCATCAAAGCTAGTTTGTTACTATTTCAGCTTATTAAAGTTTCTAGGTGGGGTTGGAATTGAAATAGCTCTCTCAGTTTCCAGATCAGAAGTCTTTCCGGAAAATCAAAAACCAGCTCGGATATAACTATTTATCAGACTCATACACCTTGAATCCCCTGGAGTTTCCTCCTGAGATCCGGCAATCCTTTTTCCTGCTTTCCTCCAGAGGATATTCAGCCTTTATTGAAATTCCTCACTAGAGGAGGTCAGCCAGGTGGGAAAACCGGGGACTCCTGTCTCTGGGATATATTTGATCTTGCTGAGACTGACCATTGCAGAAAGCAACTGCTCATTCACGGCTCAGCTTTCAAAAGAAGCTTGCGAGAGCTTTTACAAGATGCTGAAGAGTTTCTACTCTAAAACTTGCACCCACTTACATGGTCCCAAGCAGAGGACACCACTCACTCCCATAGAGCACCTTGCATTTCACTGCAGTTCTTGTCACTGATGGAGAAGAATGAATTAGGAGCTCTGCATAAAAATAATGCAAGAAGCCTACCTAGAGGGCCTTTTGGACTGGTCTCAAAGTCCAGCAAGTAAAGGGAAAGTCACTTTGAGGAAATGTCAGTCAGCCTGGGAAATTAACCCTTCCATTTCTGCATCCAGAGTAGTTGAACCCTTCTCTGACTGCTTAGTCTTCAGTTGCACAGACCCAATGGGACTAAATAAATAAGAATAAAGCAGGAAAGAGGAATCTGCCTCCTCCGTTCTCAGACATTTGTTTGGGATTTCCTTCCAGAGGACTCTGCTGGCGCCGGTGGAAGGGAGGGAGGTACAAGCTAGTCTCCAAGGAGGTAATACTAACTCCTGAGGGAGGTGGACAGAGAACAGCACTTTGTAGCATCCTCCCAACCCCAGAACAGCCATACCCCCAACTCTCCCAAATTCTCCGTGCAATCGCGCTGTCCACTTTAACCCTTCGCCTCTTTCGCCCCTTGGCTCCTCAGCCAGGTTCTACTCACGCTGCTGTTGTGGCCGGACCAGTGGACCATGGCTTGGTTGTGAGCCGAATCGCCCGTCAGAGCAAACGTGGTGCTGGTCAGCCTTAGCTCCTCCATCCGGAAGCGGGTGGCTTTGTCCGGGTCCCTCTCGGGAGCCCCGGGCTCCGGCTGTCCTCCATCCCTGAGCACTCCCCGGGGGCTTCGACTGGCGCCTTCTTCCAGCTCTGCCTTCTCCGGGTCCGCCCCGCTCCTTCTCCTGCGGCCGGAGCGAGCAGCCACCGCTACGGACGCCCCGGTGCCCCGGGCCCGCTCCAGGGACAGCGCTCGGTTCCCGGGGGCCACTGCAAACAGGGGGCGCCCAAGGAAGGGCAGGGGCGTGGTAGGCGCCCTGCCTGGTGGTCCCTGATGAGAAAAAGCCCCCGAGGTCAGGGTCCAGCCTGGGGTCGAGCTGGGGTGCTCCAAGGGGCAGCAAGAGTCGGCGCTGCGGACGCACGGGGCTAAGAGGACCAAGAGCCCCACGCCCGCGACGAGCGCGCTCAGCCCGGCCGGGGAGCCGCCGCCGGCGCCAACTTTTCCCATCGCGGGAGCGGAGAGAAGCGGAGATCGGGGGGGTCCCAGACCGAAGGCGGCGACGCGGGGCTCTCTGCTGGCGGCGGCAGGGACGGAAGCTCAGGATCCCAACTCCATCCAAGTTGGGCCGCGATGGGGCGGGTTGGCGGTGGCGCCGGGCAGGTGGCGGCCGCTTGCCCGGGCTGGGCTTGTGCCGAGCGCGGGTTGGGACAGAGCGAGCCACCGCCGCGCGGGGGTGGAGCTGAACTGAAGTCACAGGCGGAGCGGGCGCGGGCGACGCGGGAGTGAGGGAGGGAGGGCGGGCGGGCGCAGCGGAGGACCCCAGAGCCCAGCGTCCCGCTGCCGAGCTGCGCTGCGCACCCGGGCTGCCCGCACCGCACAGGGTGCACCGCCGCCCAGCGTCCCCTAGCCTCGGCCGCGCTGCAGCCGTCCGCCCCGCGTCCTCTCCCCGCCCCGCGCCCCCGCGACGGCGAGTCTGCGCCTGCAAGCCCGCGCTCCCTTCCTCTTTCGTGGGGGCGGCCGGCCTTGGGGGCTCCGGGAGCAGCCGCTGGGGAGGGGCGGGGGGTGTACGGGGGGTGAGGATTTCTATTCCTGGTTGGTTTCTATCAGTCTCTGTTGCCGCTTCTCGGTTGGTTCTGTATTTCTGGTCTTCTCCAGTTTGGGAGCTGGAGATGGGTGGGCTCTTGCGCTTTCTGTCTCTGGGTGAGTTGGCATCCAGATCGTACACTGAGCTAAGCCAGAGTAGCCCCGCTTGGGGGGGAGATCCCAGAGAGACAGCGCAGAGAGTGATGTAATTCAGTGATCTCTCTCTGCGTGTACATGTGTGTAAGTGTGTGAGGCGTGTGTGCGCGCGCGCGTGCACGCGCGCCCCTGTGATCATGACCTCCCATCGAACTCACTGTATTTGCCCCCGAGGTTCCCAGCGTGTCATCGCGTTGGAGAGCCCTTTCCTCAACCCGGAGTTCCACGAATTGTATTGCAGGCTTATGTACCGTGGCATTCCTACAAGAAGGCAGACTCCCTGAAGACAGGAAGGCCAAATTTGGAACTTGGACCAAATGACCTGTTCATTTCGTTATATTTCAAATGACATTGGGTCCTCAAAGTCTCCTATGTTAGAAATTCTGTCGGTCATTCCTTCAATACCTCTATGTTTTTTAAAGATAGTATTTACCTGTTTATCAAGTTAACACAGGAAAGGAGGCAGAGTGCTATTTGTATCTTGGTGCCTGGCTCTTGGATCCTGACAAGCATCCTGAGGAAGGACCCCATTAGCAAGGCATTCCTGGGTGCCTGGTCCGACTTTGCTGTAGGAGCTCTGGCAAGACACCATCTCTGATCTGGCTACACTTTAAGATTATTAAGTGCTCGCAATGAGATGGCTTTTAAAATCCTATTCACACCCCAAATTCCACAATTGTATAATTTTAATGTTAATCCAATCAGGTTTCCGGTGCTGCTCAAAAGCAGAGATGGAGATTTCATGGAGGCAAGAGGGATTTCAAAATTACAAAGAATTTCTTAACGTCTAAGGCTTCCTCCACCCCCCCAAATTGACAGTTTGCTTCTGAAGTTTGAAATGCCTTCAAATTTCTTTGCAGTCTGTCTTCTATAAGAAATAACACTCTATTTTGCATATGCTAACTGGAAAACTATGTAATGAATATATACTGATTGAATAAATGAATGACACAAGGAAACAGCATCAATCCCATCTTTTAATTACTTCTTTTTGTTCATTCACACTTTAGAATGATAACCTCACTTAAGAATCTGAATTTTGAGTTTGCGATGAGGCTCACTTGAAAGTCATAGTGAGTGATAATTATTCTTCAATTACTAAAGCTCTAATGCATTTCAAGGGCAAATTTTGTACCAATTCATTCCATACAGACGTCATAAAAAGATGGGTCTAAGTTATTTTCCTTATGACCAATACTCCAAAAAAGTGCAACGGGGGAAGTTGTCTTAGACATTAAGTTTCAATACCTGAATGGACCAAAGATTAAAGGGCATAGATGGATTCTTCTTCGCAAAACACCTTAACTAGTTAAGCCTGATTCTTCTAAATCATGGACAGTGTCTGACAGGCTGAGGCCTCTAGACAGAGGAAAAGAGAACAACAGAACTTCTCTCCACCCCACATTGCAACTGTTCTTAGTCAAAATCCACAGTGATCATTTTCTCTCCCCAGAAAGGCTTTCAGAGTTTTGCAGGATCATTTGCTTAATGTCTTCTTTCCATGCCCTGCTAACCTCCTTTCCAGCTTGGATAAATACATGGGAATGCCTCCAAGAAAGGAAATGCAGAGAAAAGAATCAGAACCCAAATAAGCTCTCATCCATATTAAGACTTAACAAAAAAAAAAAAAAAAAAAAAAAGGAAAGAAGAACACAGTAGAATCAGATTTTTCTGGCTTTAGTCTATCATAGGTTATTGTCCTTTAGAAATGCATCTCTTCCTGGGGAAAAAAAATGTCTTAATAGAGTAGGTTTGTCCTTCCTAGAGTATACAACTTCCATCCTTCCATTTGTTGGAACTTTATAAATGGGATATGTCGATCCACTTAAGAACAAAGTTACATGAATGTTGAAAATATTGGCCTTGGAAAATGTTGTGGGTGACTATCCATTTTATTTCTCATGGTGTGTAATACTATCTTTTCCATTCACAATGCAGTGTTCCATCCATTCCAATAGTGTTCTCCAAAATGAGGTGCAAGCCCTGATTAGCATCACATGTTGATCTTTTGGGGGGGGCAGAAAGAAGAAATAATAGAATTAGATGATATGTTTAATTTTATTCGGAAAATTAAATGTGACACTTGCTAATATCCAGTTTCTGATGAATGTAATTGGCCATGCACATATAGGTGCATATGTATATATGAATATATGTACAGAGAAGGATAGAGGAAACAGACAGAAAGAAAGAGGAAAGACAAGGAAACCGAATATTCCAGAGCCATAAACTTAATGGTGTGTGGACTCAAGTTTAGACACCAACTCTACCAAAAAAAAGGCCACCAAAAAGTACTTTTAAAATAATTTATTTCCAATGCATATTATCCTTAATCAACTTACCATTGCATGCAGAATAATATCTAAACTCTGTATCCTGACCTGTCAGTAGTGTGTTTCTCAGTAACAGCTGACAAAATTCTTTCCCCCGCATTTCTATGTGGAAACCATTCCGAACTCTAATGAGCCAAGGTTTCTCCAATTCATGGCTCTGGCACATGTTGTTCTACTTGCCTAGAATGCCACCCACTTCATCTCACATGCCTGACCCTTCTTCTTTGAGATGCTCACCTTATAAATACACATAATTAGAGAGACTTTCCCTGAATTCTCCCTAAGAAAGAAATTCTTCACATTTTCTGTGAACTCTCTTTTACCTTCTTTGTATGTATTACAGCCTTCCATTATTTTATACAAATCAGTTTTGGGTTAATAACTCCCTCAGACCTAGATGTTTTACCAATGGTTCCCTTCATAAGTGGTTCATTAACGGCTCTTGTAGCAAGACTTACTGAACAATTCCAATGCGGATTAACACAAAGTCAATCAGATGTGTACATTGTGTGCAAAAATATGCTAGGGATTTTTTAATGGAGCAACTCATGGGTTTTTGTATGCAGTCTATTTCAGCCAGATATTATTATTTATCCCATTTTACAGCCTTTACTTGAACCAAATACCAAGGATCACATTGAAAATGAGTGCAAGAGGTAAGGCTACCACATAGGCATCCTTATTAATAATTTGTTCTTAACTCCATGTAATGTTCTTTCTACTCCAAATCAAACTAATAACAGATGACATTTATTGGTGACTTCCCATGTGCCAGGAACTCAATTAACACTTTGAATCCATTTTTAGTAATATGGAGCAAGCAGTGTTGGAAACAAGTGAGTGAGTTTAATTTGCAGGACAAACATACACTATGTTGCCACTTGTTTTTATTTGGTATAGATGGTGAAGCAATGCTGAATGATTGGGATATTAACAACATTCCTCTCTTCATCGCACTTCAAGAGCTACAGGTTACCTCACATTGGTTCTTTCCTTAGCCTAGGCTGCTCTACTTAGGATGAGTACTTTGGCTTCAACTTGCACTCAATCACATTATATTCTTCATCAGGAGAACAGTGTCTTTTAATAGCTCTTGAGATACTTGGCTCCCGTTGGATGCCATTGAGACAAAGTGTCTTGTACTACAGATCAATGTCATGAAGAGCCACAGAGGGAAAACTGGGGTGAATCATTTGCAAGTTATTTGTATTGCCTGCCAAGGGAATGATGGGATTTCCAAAATTGTCCTTTAAAATGCATCCAGGTTTCCAGAGGCACTACCCTAACTCTGAATCTAGCCCTTGTATCTCTTCTCACACTCCCAATCTAAGTGGCTTTTAGCAGAAGAACTTCGCCCCCCTTATCAGTAGAAGTAGGGCTAAGATTATCCATCTGACTCATGAGAATGTAATTAAAGCTAATTCAACTTTGTATGCCCCTTGGAGATAACGATACTTTCCTGTATCTTTGTAGCTTCTATCTCACAGACCTCTAAACTGCTTTTTCCCCCTTCTTCTTCTACTTTAATAAATCTTGCAGCAGCTCCAAAAGATAGGTAGGGGGCAGATTGTGCCTGTATCTTACAGAATAAATAGACATTTATCCAAGGTCATGGAGTTAGAAACAAAGTGTACAACAGAATTTTGTTGCCCTCTCTTCTCTTTTAGTCTTACTTCTGTCTCCAGTTTGCTCATAAATTAATTCAACTTCAAATTCCACAGTATTTTTATTTGGCTAGTATGCATTGTTTATACAAATCATTTCAGGTTTCAACGGACAGTTTGTGTAATTAAACAGGAGAAAGAATCATGAAATAATATCATTGTTGCTTTGTGGACTCATATACATACATATTTCCCCATTTAAATATTTATACTTAGCATGAAATTGATAAAAATTTTCACTATAACAAGGAAGCTTATTTAGAGATGGTATTATTCGACTTATAAAAATATACATTTACAAAAACTGTTAAGTATGCATTAACGTAACATCTTTATAGCCCTAACATGATCTAAAACCTATAAAAATTAGCACTTATGATCCATTTTGCTCTCTATTGTGTTCCTCTATCCCATAAGCTCAAAATAAAACACTGATGTTGTAAATCACATAGCCCTTCGGCTTTGTAACTTGCAATACCACCCATGCTTTTCACTAACTGAGCAGTAGCATTTGACTGCAGTCTCTATTTTTTAATCTGTTTAATGGAAGATGTATGGCTTTCCATCAGAAGTAAAAATGCTCATTACATGTTTACTGTTGTTAGAGCTATTTCACACTTGGAGTACCAACTTGACATTTCCACAGTTCTTCAACGTACTCCTCTACATGGAAGACAGCAATTAAAAATCCATTCAGCAGTTCCAAAATCAAATTATTTCCTGCTATAAAGAGAACCTGTAAAGACTACCCTACCCTTGAACATATAAGCAACGAACAGTTGATAAAACTTAGAAGTTTTACTTTGGGAAGCAAATTGAAAGGGTGGGTTAATTGATGGCTTACTTCATACCACACCACTTCACAAGGTTCTAGAAGGTCAATAGTAGATTGGGCAATAGACTAAGTCTTTTGACCATGTGCTTGAATTGTTTTCTGCAGCTTAACACATCAACTCTCAAAGAGGTCAATGGGGAATCCCTCATTTAGTACACCATGGAGTTGACATGTGCAATTTATACTTTAGAGACATTATAGAGTCTGAACACATGAATAAGTTTAATATGTATACATAGATGTAGATCTGTGACCCTTTGTCAGTGGAAGTTGTTATTAGAGTGTTCTGTACTACAGTAAATGAATCCATTATCATTGTGTCTCTCTCTCTCTATGAGCCATATGGTTGGCTGTGCTATGTTCATTTTCTAAAGTCAGCTGTGGTCTCCACAGGGGTAGTCTAATCATCCTAATCTTTTTTTTTTTTTAATCTCCTCTTTGTCTTTTTTTTTTTTTCTTGCCAGTCCTGGGCCTTGGATTCAGGGTCTGAGCACTGCCCCTGGCTTCTTTTTGCCCGAAGCTAGCACTGTACCACTTGAGCCACAGTGCCACTTCTGGCCATTTTCTATATATGTGGTGCTGGGGAATCGAACCCAGGGCTTCATGTATACGAGGCAAGCACTCTTGCCACTAGGCCATATTCCCAGCCCCCATCCTAATCTTAAAAGGGTAATTGGGTCCATTTTAATAGATGCTGTAACCAAAGCTGTCTATGATTTGAATACTCGATGTCATTGAGGATGTATGTAAAAAGTCTTTTATCCCATTTCTTCATCAGGTAGATCAGCTCTCTGATATTTCCAGGTTTTGATCCTCTTTATCTTCTTATACCTGCTACTTACTTTCTTGATAACTTCTCTACATGGCTTTATCCCTGAATTCAAAGTTTCCTGGTTCCTCCTAGTCTTTCTTTGTAGCTTAGTTCTTAGTCTCTCTACCTGCCATGTCTTATGATACCCTCAACTAGATTTTGGTATGATATGAAGAAGCACTTGAAAATTATTTAAAGACTTTCAAGGATATCATCACACAGATCCCCTGGTATTGTTGTTGCTCTGTTCCTTTACTTAACAGTAAAAAAATGTAAATATCATCTCTTTTGAATGTTCTCTTGGCTCTGTGCACCTAACATATTACTCTAATCACCTGTCTTACTCATCCATCTTTTCTTTCAGAATGTAAACTCTTGTAATGTGGGGTCCTATCACAGGACTAAACTCAGTGCTGGCAGAGAGAGGGCATTCAATAAGTGTGTTTTGTTAAATGAGAATGGCAAAGTAAGCTAAACTATGCTTTCTTCCTGTACATTAATATATTGACTTTTCTGTACTTATTTTGGTATTCATGTTCTCTTAGCAATACTTATTATATGTCAGTATAGAAATCTTGCACATATTTTTATAAATTCATGCCTAAGTATTTCAAGTGTTTGGTGGCCTTATGACATTTCTTTTTCATAGTTTTAAGTGATAACTTGTGGGTATATAAAATAAAATCGATCATACCCCAATTTGGCACCTAGACATGTTTAGAAATGATTCTATTTATGAATTTGATTTTTAAAAGAACTCATAATTTCTACATATCTAATGAGATCATGTGCATATTGAACCTCTCTTTCAAATATACCTTCCTTTGACCAGTTGATTAGTTGCTTATTGTCAGTCTAGGTAAAATAATACAGTGTTTAATAGGAATAATTCCATTACATTAGACACTGAGGGCATGACTTGCTGGCCTGAGTAATTAAGTTAAAATCTATTGTTTTAGAAACTATTTATTGACCCACTTTAGTTTGAGCGAAGCCTTTCAATAATCTTTGAGTCAACAATGTACACAAAACACCCAGCACATGACATTTGATGACCTTGGAGGGCCACATAGGCTGACTGAAAAGTTATTTACAATGTTCTCTCTCAGAGATGTTGCAATCTAATTTTCCAATTTAGGTTAATAAGAGAGGTGTATTAAGTTTTTCAACTAAGTTTATAAGTTTTGCATTGGTATATCAATGTGTTGCAGATATTTTAGAGTGTGCTTTTCTAGTCACTTACACTTAGTGTTACCTTATATAGCCATTTAAAAAAAATACTAGGGTTTGAACTCAGGGAATTCAGCTTACTTCTTAGACAGGTACTCTACCCCTTGACTCATACCTCTAGCCATTGATGCTATTGTTATCTTTTGGAATAGAGTCTCATATATGTATGTCTTTATATATGTATTTATATATGTGTGTGTGTGTGTGTGTTGTTAAATGAGAATGGCAAAGTAAGCTAATATTTGTTCTTCTCATGATTATGGCAGAATAATCACAGTGTGAAATAATACCATGTGTTTCTGTGCTTTGTGAACCATCCCTCATTAACATAAACCTTAAATATGTTGCATGACTGAGCTCAAAATCAAACATGTCAGAAGCTCATTCTATCCTCTGTGAAATCAAAGCACTTTATGTAATTAATTTAAGAACCTTAGTTTCAATTAAGCAACAGCATCAGGTTAGAATGCTATGATTACAAGATCTTAATTTGTTTTTGATGCATCATTTCACTGTTTTATCAAGTTCAGAGAATTATTTGCCTATCTTTCAAGACATATTTCTTCTCATATTTTGGTCTATTTTATTTCTACACTCCAGCTAAAGGTATATTAATATTGTTATACTCTTTTTAGCATTTCCATCCAATTACCTCTGACCATTAATAGGGTAAAATTAGTCTGACATAATTTCCTATTAAATAATACTATTCTTCTATTAGAACATTTTATAGAATTCTGAGGTTTACAATTAGATTTTTGCAGTTGTAAAATTTACAATCAACTATTATGACTTACGGGATTCATCTGGCATTGTTCATCTTTCATCCATTTCCCAGAACAAATTAATCATAACTATTTTAAAGGATTTGTGTGTGTGAAACTTGGCTCATCTAAGTATGTTTGTATCATCAGTTTTTCTCACTCCTCTCTCTCTCTCATACTCTCTCTCGTTTTCACTCTTGTTCAATTTGCTCCTTACTTAACTTTGGATTCCAAAAAATATACAAATAATTTGGAGGAGTTGGATAACATCACCTTTATTATATTACTATAAACATTTATTCTGGGTAGTTGACAATGTGATATGGGGAATCCCTTCTTTTATAGTTTATTAGAGTTTCTATAAGTCTGCTTGGTCCTAACTTCTAGGAATTATTGGTTTTCAGGTTATGAGTGTGTGAAGAAATCATTGAAAGGGATGGCTCCATATTGATGGGCCTTGAAATTCATTTGTTTCCCCATTCCTCTATGGTGGATGGAACAACTGAGTCTTTCAGCTCTTTAATCCCAGATGCTGCTGCTTCCTATTGCTTTTCCTTTAAATGTTTTTGAAGATTTAGCCTGCACTACTGAAAAATTATTTATTTACTATTGATAGCACTGGGTTTTAAGTGTTGTACTGTGGTGGAGTGACGCTCTACCACTTGGGCCATATCACTAACCCTTTCTGCTTTGTTTCCTATATAGGGTCTCATACAGGCAGGCCTTAGACTACAGTTCCCCTAATTAACCTTCCCTCTTGGCTGGGATAATGGATTCACCACACTGTGCTTAAGCTATCGATTAAAATAAAGACTCTTATCTCCAATTAACCACCAGAAAATCAGAAATGGTGCTGTGGCTCAAGTGGTAGAGCACTAGCCTTGAGGGGAATTGGTCAGGGACAGCAACTAGGCCCAGAGTTCAAGCCCCACAACCCACAAAAAAAAGGCCTCTTTAATATTTTAGCTTGGACTGGTCTTTAATCATGATTGTCCTAAGCACAGCCTCTTGCGTAGCTGGTGTTAACATGCCTGACTCTGAATACACAGGGAATTGAAAACCATAGGATAAGAAAACTTATGCATTTTTATTTTATGCATTTTCTTTCTTATCTGTAATATCTAGACTTACTGTCTGAGCATTTTCACACTATACTCAGGGTCCTGTCTCTTTGGCCTAATATGACTGTTATTTTTTGGTAATAAAAGATTCCCCTTTGTAGAAATTGAAAAATGATCTCAGAATGAAACCATGGAAATATGGATCTGAATTGTAGCTGCTTGAGTCCTCTAT
Source organism: Perognathus longimembris pacificus (assembly GCF_023159225.1). Classification (NCBI taxonomy): domain Eukaryota; kingdom Metazoa; phylum Chordata; class Mammalia; order Rodentia; family Heteromyidae; genus Perognathus; species Perognathus longimembris. The sequence goes on along the minus strand of NC_063162.1, from coordinate 17,394,931 downwards.
GCATAGTTTATTTCTAAGGCATTTTAAACAGTAATTTTGTGTTATAGCCTGAGTTTTATTGTTGTTTTCAACAGGGATTAGTCTGGTTCAAGCTATTAGTTCTTGGCGGTAACCAGAAGTCCAATATGTTGTAACATTGTTGTGCTTTATGGCACCATTGACTATTCCAAATATGGTACTAGACTTGAGTGATTGCCAAAAAAAAAAAAAAGTGGGTTATGACTTTTTTTTTGTCCGTAGTGGGGCTTGAACTGAGGGCCTCAGTGCTGTCACTGAGCCTTTTTGCTCAAAGCTAGTGCTCTACAAATTTGAGCTACTGCATCACTTCAAGTTTGCTGGTGGTTAATTGGAGAGAAGAGTCTCACAGACTTTTCTGCCCAGCCTGGCTTTGAACCACTGTCCTCAGATCTCAGCCTCTTGAGTATCTAGGATTATAGGCATGAGTCACCAGCACTAGGCTGATTATGACATTTTTACATGTGGATTTACATGGTGACAGAAATTATTTTCTGCCACTGACACTTGGAGATATTAACCATGAGAGAAGTACTTGGAAGTAATGGAATAATGAGGAAAAGAAAAATCACATTCATAAATATTTCATACTTCTATTTGTGGCTTTCTCTTTAAATATGATGTAGCCTGTACTGCTAAATGATCATAGTTTTCCTTTAGTTGGAAAGTAATTTCAAAATCATTTCGAAGTCAATAAAATTACAATCAAAATTCCAAAGAAATTCTTCAAAATATAGAAAGTTTAACTATAAAATATATATGTAAGCCAAATAGACCCATGATAGGCAAAGCAATCCTAGACCACAAAAAAACAAAAATCCTGAAGATATCATTATGCCAGACTTTAAATTATGTCACATACTTGTAGTAACAAAAGCAGCATGGTAACGAATGGCACAAAAAGAGAAGTATAGTTTAATGAGAAACAATAAAATCCACACAAAACAACTTACAGATTTATAGACATTTGATTATGATTACTGACAAAACTAACTCAAAATACATTACAGCCAGGCACCAGTGGCTCACACCTATAATTCTAAATATTCAGGAGGCTAGAATCTGGAGATTGTACTTCAAAGCTTGTCCAGGAAGGAAAGTCCATGCGATTCATATCTCTAATTAACCACCAAAGAGCCAGAAGTAGAACTGTGGCCTAAGTGGTAGAGCATGTGCCCAAAATAAGCTAAAGAACAGCACCCAGGCCCTGAGTTCAAGTCCCAGGACTGGCACAATAAAGACAAAATACAAACATATATACATACATATACAACATATTGCAATAACATTATATTATAAACAATATTTATATTATATACAATAAAATTATTATATATAGGAGAAAGGTAACATCTTCAAAAATGGTATTGAGAAAACTAAATATTCAAATGCCGAAGACTAAAAGTAGATTCTTCCCTCTAACATTGTGAAAAATAAATTAAAAATATGTCATAAGCATTGTGTAAGACTTGAAACTACTTCAGCAAAACATAAAGAAGACAGTACTTGAAGATACAGACATAGATCATAATTTTTGAATAGAATTATAAGTATTCAAGAAATAAAAGCAAAAATTGACAGATAGGATGGCATCAAATTACAAAGCTTGTGTTCAAAGAGAAAACAATGACCAGAATAAAGAACAACCCTACAGAATTGGAGAATATCTTGATATTCACCAGACAGGGGAAATATATTCACTGTGTGTGTGCATATATATATGTTTTCAGAAAATGAAATAAAAAGAACAACCAATCCTACAAGTTAGCAGACAAATGAGTTAGACTGCTGTCCTAGGAAGTATAAATAGGCAATAATTGTACAACATCCTATGCTATAAAGGAGTTGTAAATCAAAACTACATTGAGATTTCATCTCATTTGAGTGGTTACCATCAAGAAAATATACAACTACAGATGTGGCAACAATAAAAAGGTGGAAAGAACCCTTTTAGACTATTAGATTATTCTAGCCTTTATGGAAATCAGTACGGATATTTTTCAAATACATAAACAGAACAATCATTCAGAGACCTTTCTCCAAAGGAATATGTCACAATACAATAGATGCTCATGTTCTTGTCACCAGATTCACAATACACTATGAAATCCATCAGGCATCCTTCACCTCATGTATACGCAAATAGAATGGGCTACATATACAGAATGCAGTATAATTCAGTCATAGAGAATGAAATCACGTTGTTTGCAGGAAAGTACATAAAAGTGAAGACCGTTATGCTTAGTGCAATAAAACAAATTTAGAAAGACAAATATGGTACATTTCTGTCATATGCAGACTCTAAAACCTAAGGAAAAGAAGTGGCAATACTAGAAAAAATGTAATTGCTTAAAGGGGATCATTGGGCGTGTAAGGGAGAATGGAGTGGATGAAAGAGAAATCGGTGTGGTTGGGGTCTTCATAAGCATGTATAAAAATGGAATCATGGTGCCCACTAAAATTATAAAAAAAATTGGAGTAAGAGTCAGCATAGGTAAGAGTAACGGGGAGCAAAAATGATCTAACTACATCATATTCATCTATGAAACTATCACAACAAAACTTCTCTGTGCTGTCAATATACTCTTATGAAAGATGAAATGTGACTTGGATGGAGATTTTTATTTTAGAGGAAGATACTAAGCAGAAATGAATATTGCAGTTGCACAACTCTGAAGTATCTACTTACATTTGTTTCACAACAGCTTAGAAATTGTTAGACATATAATATCTCACAATTCATCCAATTAGAAATCTGAAGATAGAGCCTAACATCTGTGCTTCAGAAGATTTGGGTTGATGAAATTAGAACTCTTTTCTTATGCTTCTATTCCAGAGAGAACATTGAGAAAGACTATGCCAGGGGAATAATACCTGGTACAAAAGAGGTGCTAAATATATGTTTATTGATTAGTTGAATTAAAATAGAATAAATGAACAGAACTTATTTGTGCTGCTATCTAGAGTCACATGGAATCATTTACAGAGTTTTTAACTCCAAACATACCATCTTTCACACACCTGGAAAGAATTTGAGTTACATTTATCTCAACAGGGATAATAAATTCTATGTCTCTCAAATGTTAAGCAAGTCCAAAATGGTCCTAGGTATTTATTCTTGTATTCACTTGAACCCAGAAGTAGGACTCAAGGGTAATTCCCAAAGGAGCAGCAACTACACCTCTCCATTTGCTTTAGACTTGAACTGGCTATATTCACCTAGAATCACAGAGTCAGAAAGTTTACAGCCTATTCCTGAATACTAAGGGACACAAATTTGGAGAACCACTGTTGTATGATACGTATCTTTACATGTATCAGTATAAAGAGTTGTTCATACCAAAGATATATAGGGTCTTTTCCCTGGGCCAGAAGTGGATCATGAGAGAGACCAATGCTCAGCTTGAAGTCATGTTGAGTTAATTTAGTTATGCCACTAAGACAAGCAAGAGGTGCTGGTTCTACAAGCAAAACTAGGGTATCTAAAGGTTACTAAGCTGCAACCCAGGGTACCTACAGGTTACTGAAATTAGTGCAGTAAAAATTTACAGTTTGATATCAGGGTATGAGATATTTACATAGTATTTATATAGAGAGGTCCAAACAAGAAATCCTAAAGAATATCTGGCAGTATCCAATGAATAGAAACTAGATCTCATAATTGCCAAGCTCAGAAGACAGAAATTGGCTTACAGAACTATAATGTAAATAAGTGATCGCAGGGCTGGGAGACCCTTTCAGTTACAGCATTTGATTAGCAGGTTCAACATCTATCATGAAAAACAAACAAACAAATAAATAAATAAATGAGATCCTATATTTTTTTTCCTTTCCATCTCCACTGTGTGCCACCTGTAAAGTAAGAACATATATAATAAGGTGGAATTGGTTGGAGAAGACTGATTTCATAAAATTGAATAGAAAATAATTTCATCATACCCCTATTTTGCATTATAGGATCCAAGAGGTATGAGATTCTATATGTTATGGAGGGGAAGTGGGCATACTAGACATTCTAACTCTTCAATTGTAACCATTTTTGTTACTTGAAGAGTGCCCAGGCTATTTTAATATAGAATAGGTGAACAAAGACATTGGTTGCTATTCCTAGGCCAAAATATGACTACTTCTCCCCAAATTTAAACCTAACAAACACTACACATTGGCTCAAATGTCTAGCAAACCTTAGTACTTCCAAACCAATGCATTAGAGAATTTAAAATGTGACTAAAGATATCATGAACTTTAAGTTTCCCTTTAGGGGCTGAGAAATATTATCAGAACTGAATACATTTTACAAAGATGGTGAGAGACAAAAATAAACTTCTGTTTTGATTATGTCAAGAGTTGTGCTGACTCAACATACTGGTTACACACATATTGAACCTGAAATGATTTGGTTCATGGCCAAAATATTCTATAGAAATAGAGCCATCTCTATGTGTAAAACTCATCATCCAGGAAGTTTACATGTGGAGACCTGCTTAGGTGTTCATAGAAATGTAGACAGAGAATTCCATATCTAAAATAACATATAAAACTATGGGGCAATTTTATAGAGAAAAATTAATGTCACAGATACAAAGATTGTTTTGTTTGGCATCCTTTCTTGAGATAGTCAAGTTGTCACTAACTGGTATGTGATCTAAAGCACACACTACAAGACTTCAGCTTCCTTTTCAATAGTGCAAAAGTCTGGCTCAGATAATTTCAACTATTGATTGTTACAAATATGAGACATCTAGGTAAAAACCATTTGCTCTGTGTGACATGTATTTAGTTCAGGCTTTTGTCAGTAACTTGAAATGGGAGATTTAGTATCCATATTCATTTCTCTAAGTGTGTTAGGTACTCATTGTTTTGACAGATACCTGAGAGATACATTTTCAAAAGAGAGGTGATTTTTTTTTTAGCTAAAGTTTATTCCATGTCTGCTACTTCTGGGCTCATGTTGAGGTAGAACATCATGGTGGAAGGCTGTGGCAAAACTAAACACTGTACCTCATAGCAGCCAGGAAGTGGGAAGAGAATAAGACAGGAAGAGACTAGAGATGAGTTACATTTCAAAGGCAGGCTCAATTGAACTACTTTCTCCATACAGAATTCACTTCTCATCCCATTCCAATAATAAACAAACAGATTAAGCCAGTGATGAAACCAGAGCACTAATAATTTTCTTATGTTTTATGTCCAAGTCCAGCTTTAGACTGTAGGCTGTCTATGTTTGCTTCCCTAGTATTTGTATTTTAGCTTTATACCACTTCATCCAGCTTTTTTGATGAGGTGGTGTACTCTAACATTTTACTATGGATGACCTTGAACTTTGATCCTCTCCATTTCTACTTCCTGAATAGCTGTGATTGCTAGTGAACGCCACTAAGCTGAAACTATTATTACTTTAAAAAATGTAAAGATGGAGAAAAGGAGTCATGAGTCAAGAAACTAGAATGGCTTTTAGAGATGAAAATATCAAGGAAAATGGTTTACTCCCAAATATTCCAGAAAGGAGTTTCATCAGTCATATTAACTCATTGATCCTTGCATAAGGAATCCTAATCAGTCCTTTGATCTTCAAATAATTAATTTGTACTACTGAAGTCACTAAAAGTGTCATAGGTTTCATGATCCCCACACAAAGAAATGAACACAACTGAGAGCATTTCTAACTGCTCAAAACCCTATTCAAATGCAGGCTTGCTAATGGTAAAGACAGACATTCTAAAACCATGTTAAGTGAACAGTGGATTTTAAAAATGTTAGTGGAGAAGGAATTCTAAAGGTTATTCAGAGAAACTGCTCCTTTCTTACAGATGATATATTATTTTCTAAACTAACTCATGCACAGAAATCTAGAAAATATTTAGTCATCAATGTCAGACCACCACAAAAATTTTTAGAGCAAAATTCTCTCCATGTAATTAGGACAAAGATTTTTTTAGCACATTAATTATTTCATTCTTAGTTGTGCAATCATGAAGGAAAAGTCTCCTCTACACAATAATGTGGAAAACTCTTGCCACATTAAAGATTTGTGAACTAATAATACCAATGAATTTTACATGATTTTTTTTTCTTGGAATACACTGCCCATTTGTCTGGTTAGTAGAGCAGTAACTGTATTCGATTTGAAAACATCAGAATCAACATATTATCATTATCTAAATTGACCACTATTGTTAAAGGAAGACACAAGCGGAAACTATTGTACTTTTCCATCCTTTCCCAGCATAAAACAATCAAACAAACCATATTCATATGAAATTTGTTAAGTCAGTGCCATTGCTTTGTGTCACACTAAACTTGAAATAGTTTTGAGTGCTAATAGTTTTCACATAGCATTTAGTTTTCTTATTTAGCCTATGACAAAGGAAAAGAATCTTCAAGAATGTCTGTGATGATCATAAATACAAATAGGGTAGGAATAGCAACTCTAATTGTAGTTGCTGCTCCCAATATGATAATCTAACTTAAAAACAAAATCAGCACAGCTCACAGGACACATATTGTGCTTTGCAGCTAGAAAATTGTCTTCTTGTCTCTCTATGATAGTTTACAAGGTCCAACTCTCAAAGGAGACTGGATAGAACCCCACAATTCATCTTTACAGATGTGCCTCAGAGTCATTGAAGTTTCTTTTGTTGCTCATAATAGTGTCTACAGAACCCTGAAGGCCTTAATAATGTCCATTGTAAACCTGATTGTGGGAGGTGCTTTTCATAAATTTTGGTTGTGAATACTTTGTAATTTCTAGAGGTCTAAAGTATGTTGTGATAACTCTTTATATGTGGGAAAAATCAAGCTATTTCTTCATGCCTCATTGCTATCCAATGGGAGTTATGTCGCTTAGTGATTCATTGGTGGCAATTTAGTGTGCTAATATAACCTTTTCTCTGAGAAACTCTTTGAGCCAAGAGACATGTCAGCTTTCAGTACTGTCTCCTTAGTGATTTGAGTTTCATTCTGCAGGACTTGACTTTCACAGGTCTTATTTACAAACACTACTTTAGTGGCAGGTTCTAATTGTGCCTGCAGCCCCAGAGTACAGGCACTTTGGGGGCTTTTAAGATACCAATAGTAGCCAAACAAGTGGTCTATCATGAAGTCCTGTGTTCCAGTTCCCTTTAAATATCCTCTTTTTTCTTGATTTACACATTCCTAGAGATGGTAATATACCTAGGTTACTGCCTTAAAGTCATTTCAGTTTCCTATGTTGTGTTTTTTTTTTATCACATTCTCTACTATCTAGTTAATGATGCATTGATGACCTATTAAAACATATCACATTTTTGTCTTATTCCAGATCTTGACTGACACTTGTATTGAAGTATATTTGCAAATGATTTCCTAATTGTATCTTCCTTTATACACTGAATTTGGAAATGTTTCTAAGGAACAAAGCGGCACAATTTGTTACTCACAATGTTAAAAGGAACAAATAGCAAAAAAAAAAAATGATTACATGAACAAATTTTTCTCACTTGACATCTCAGGTTACAAGTATGTAAATTTTATTTAGACTCTCTTAACTAACTCATTTGCATTCTTATTTGTCCTAGGTTTTCTTATAAAGCCCCTTCAATCAATTACTTCATTTATATATCTAATGTTTTCTTCGGAATTTTGACCCAACCATTTCTGCTTTGACCTTGCATCTGTGACTTCAAATACTTTTGGCTAAAAACATATTTTTATCACTTGAATTACCCATCTGTATCTTGAACCTACAAACACAATACACCATGGTTACTGTTTGGGGGAGGGCTTAGGTTATTTCTCAGAAGGTCTTTAGTTTTAATCAGTCTGTAGGTTTCTCTTTTATATAACTGGCTTATAATGGTGGTTGCAAGTTAGAGCACAGAAGATTTTGGAATATTTCTATGTTGCGATATCAGAAAGGTGTTTGCTTGATGCTCTAAAACTATGAATTTAAAAAATACACGATTTCACCCAGATTCCTGTGTTTTGTATTGGCTTGCTTTGTCTACGGTTCCTTTTTTTTTTTTTGCAGTGGTGGGGGTGGGGGATGTCTTGGAGAAGAGCTGCTGCCTCCACTTCCAGGAGACAGGAGTTAAGCAGAAACCTAGCATTTTTCAGGACCTCTCTTGCAGACTCGAGTCTCTTCTATGCTGTGGAGTAAATTGTGTCCAATTCTCTTTGCCTCTAACACCAAAAGTTCTAGGAATAATTTTCAGGGATTCTATCAGAACATGCCTGGGAAGTAATTACCACATTTGGGAGCCCCTGCTTCATGGAGTCATAGATTGGTGAGAAAGATACATATTGAGATACACCATTTCCTTTTTTTTTTTTGATTCTTTTTTCAAATTTTTATTATCAAACTGATGTACAGAGAGGTTACAGTTTCATACGTTAGGCATTGGATACATTTCTTGTACTGTTTGTTACCTTGTCCCTCATACCCCCCCTCCTCCCCCTTTCCCTCCCCCCCCCAACGGAGGTGTTCAGTTCACTTACAACAAACAGTTTTGCAAGTATTGCTTTTGTAGTTGTTTGTCTTATTTTACCCTGTGTCTCTCAAATTTGGTATTCCCTTTAAATTTCCTACTTTCCTTTTATTTGAAATAAAAATAAGACTCAGATATTCAGAAGTGCTTGCCTGGCCTCCACAATTCACCTTTATGTAAACACACACATGTTAATTTCCAAAAAAAAAAAAAGAGGAAAAGTCACAGGGGAATCTAGATGTAGACCAATGACGATGTAAGTCTTGAAAAATTGTTTGATGGGTTTGTTGTACAGTGCAACTCTTTATGGAAGAGTGTTAGTGACAACAGAGCTCTTGGTTACTACAATTTAGTAAAGAGGGGAAAGTTATTTGGGAGTTGAACTGGAAGTGATTTAACTAGAGAACTGGTGACCTTTGCTGATGGAAGGCAGATGATCCAGAAAAAAACAAGACCAGGAAATGTCTTCCACACAATGGTTTCCAGGATCACAGGGTCTAGTGGTTCAAAATCTTTAACTTAGAGTCAAGTACTCAAAAGTCAGAATTTCAATACAAGGTCTTAAAAAGTTTCCCCTACTTTATCGTGCTAATTGTTAAAACTGTCATAACAAGATACTAGAGGAAGCCCTCTAGCACCTCCAGTACATCTCACCTGTAGAAAATTTTCTTGCATGGACCAGTGCTCTTCAGAATATTCTTCCCAGTGACTATCACACTAGCGAGTTTTCCTCATTAAGAAAACAAAACAAACCAGTAACCAACAACAGACAAAAGCAAGCCTTTCTCTTTTTATTGTGAGTTTCTCTAAGAACAAAAACCTAAACCCAACTGCTGACAAAAAAAAGGACAGAAATGAAAAAGAAATCCCTTACACACAGTCAGTGACGTTCATTATTATTTGGGGCTATTTTCACACGTTTTAACATATGGAATTGAAATCCTTTTGGCTAAAAAGCTTCTCTCAGTTGAGAAGCTGGGATTCAGGTTTATTATTAGCTTGGCAGCCTGGAGACTTGGCCCAGCTTTAACATAAAAAAAAAAAAAAAAGCCTATTTTCCTACAAAGTCCAGGCACTGTGGGAGGACCCTGCCTCAAACTCAAGATTGTCTTGACAAGTTTTAAAGTTAAATTCATAATGTGAAGCATGCATAGCATGCTGTATTTTGTAAGTGTGAAAGAAAAATTATTTTTAAGGAACTTAGCACTTAATGCGAATGGGGCTTAATTTATAGGAGAGGCAGAGATTGATTGTGGGATTCAAAGTAGGCAATCTTCAGGACCAGCTCAAGAACATGTGAAGTAAAACCTCATGAGAGGTAGAATTGTAGGAAGCCAGGCTTGAAAAATTGGGTGGGATTTTAACTGAAGAAAAGACTGAAGGAATCTAATGAACTATGTTTGCATGCATGAATTTTAGAGCTGGCAAACAATGAGACCTCATCCTCAGGAGATACTCTGCTCTCTTTAATAAGAACGATGAAAATCAAGAGACTCAAATATTTAACTAGAATGTCTCATGTACATAGGGAATTCCCAAAATAATTCCATGTCCAGCTCACAAACCATGTGATAATAATGATTAAAACCACAAGTAGGTAAGATCCTTATGCATCGAGCTATATAACATAACACAGTTCTCTCTCATGAACTAATGGTTTAGATCTCCACTGAACATTCTAGATAATAAGGCCCTACGCAGGGAACAAATGGACTACTGTCTTTTTTTTTCCCCCACAAAGGTAACGCTAATTACACTATGTGCAGTGGTTCATATGCTCTGGGATTCTGTGGAGGTCGTAGCATTTGACCATCTTGTCCTCTGGTGGAAATGACTCACATGCACACACAAAATAGTCACAACAATAGCAATTCTGGAGCATAAAAGTAATGTAACACTGGTGAGCCCATCAGGCCAAAGAGCACCATACTAGATGGGCTGTGAACCCCAAATCTCCAGTTGAGGAAGAATGACATAATTCATGGCCATTGACATAAGCATCCTACTTTCAAATATCTGTAAATATAATCACACCTTTTTCTATATTTCTTTTTATTTTGTTTTTTTTTTCACTGAAAATGACCAGTCTGGAGGCCAAAAGCTACTACAAGAGTTTGAGCTAGCAAGGATGAATGGAATCCATTTGCTATTTGAAATGAGACCTTCCTTTAGAATCACAGTACAAACAATTGGCGTACGGTAAGTGAAAATAAATAAGAATACATCACTATTATTAATATTGTTTCTTGTTTTAGCATTTCTCACTTCTGACTCTGGTTCTGTTGTCCTGCCTGATTTGTACCATTGTATTTGAAACTTCACATTTTAGGAGAGGGGTGCTGTGCACAACATGGAATGTGATTCAGCCATAAAAACAACAAAATTCTATCAATTGTGGGGACAGGAATAGACCCAAGAACATTGTCCTAAGTGAAATAATACATGCAGAGAAAGGCAAATGGCACAGCTTCTCATTAATTTCTGGAAGCCAATGTTTTTCTTCATATAGTAGGAGAAAGTGGATAGAAGATAACTAGGGACAAAGAAAGGGAGGGATATAAGAAGAGTGTGATAATGAGATTCAAAACATAATTGTGGAAATATCTTTAATCATACCTAGAACAACTGGACAAAAACAGTCTGAAACAATTAATTATACACTACTGAAAACCTAGAGGAAACTTTGAAAGCCTCATCATCTAGAAATCAAAGAATTTGAGGAGATAGAAATGTCAATTGCCTTGATTTCATTATTGCAATTAATAGAATTCTAATATTTCGGCCAATAAGACTCTACTATATGTATGCATATATGTAATATGTATTATGTTATATATATTATAATACAATATTTTATGTACACACTGAGCAATACAAAGAAAAAATTGATATTGGGTTTTAAATCTCAGTTGATCGTGTCACCCTTCTGCTTTGCTTGTGTGACTTTTTTCTTGTTTCCTGGTTATTTCTTTCATTTGATATGTGCTGTATACTTTTGGCTTCACAGGAAATAGGAGGCTATTGCAACTTAGCAGGAACTTCTTTTGTGATTTCAAAATGGCAGTGGCAATTCATTTAGACCTCTGGAAAAATCAAATTCATGAATTATTATGCAATCCATTATTGTACAGTAAATCCAGCCATGAGAAATAGAGAAACCACATTTTGAGAGGTTAAATTTGGAGTCTTTATTGGCAGGCCAGCAAATGCATGGTGAACTGTTGCCTCAAAGACCAGCAGGTCCAAACAAAGCCTGCATCAAGGTTTTAAAGACAAAAACCATTTGGGGCAGTTACAAAACACAAAGAAACAAAAGCACCAGGAGTAGGGTTTTTCCCTTTGGGTCTAAACAACATCATACATCTGTATTTCCTCTGAAAGAGAGCCCTCCTTTCACTACCAAACGAGCTAGGCATCTACAAAGGATGGCTTGTCTCACTTCTAGGTCTTTGAAGCTTTATGGACAACCCCCATCACCCAGCTAGGCACCATGTTGGCTTGTGAGAACAAGGTAATATTACTTAGACCCAGCCTCCATATTTTAATTTAATATATAATAATGATTATATAAATATGCTTTTGTATGAAGCATGAATACACAATATGATTATATACATAAATGTATAATATATATGATATAGAGACCCATGTATCATAGATATAACATAACATGTAACATATATGTAACATAACATGTAACATAATATAAGCTGTCTAATATTACATCATATATAGTGTTTATATATAACATATACTATGAAATGTAAAATGTATAATTTTATTAATATAATATATAATCATTATATATAATACATAATGTATTTGAATGTTTATAGTACAGAACAGATAGAACACCCATGATATCTAGAGTAGTTAGAATACAAGATGGAATGCTGCCATGTGAAAATTTTGTAGGCTAGTCTTTTTTTTCTCCTTATTTTTGTCAAAGTGATATACAGAGAGCTTACAGGTTCATACCTTAGGCCTTGGGTACATTTCTTGTACTGTTTGTTACCTCCTCCCTCATTCGCCCCTCCCCCCTCCAGCTTGCCCTCTCCTCCCATGAGTTGTTCCGTTGGTTTACACCAAATGGTTTTGCAAGTATTGCTTTTGGAGTAGTTTTTCTTTTTATCCTTTGTCTCTTGATTTTGATATTCCCTTTCACTTCCTTAGTTCAAATACCAGTATATACAATATCTAGGCTAGTCTTAATTGTGTCCTTTTAAAAGTTTCTAGAAAGAAAACAGCACATTTCAGAATGACAAAAATTTCCAATCATGAAGCTTTCCTGGAGAGGTTTGTGTCTTTGTATTTGTAATGTGCTGCGGTGTTGAAGGAAGGATGGGGCTGTCTGTCCTCATCCTGCAGCTCTGGGTTGTGAGCATTTCAGGTTCATCAAGGCACCACGCAAATTATTTTAGTCATCACCTTGAAAACGGTTGCACTGCTGCAAAATGAAAACAAAGTTCCTTTCTGAGGCCTTATCTGGAAGTTTTGAAAATATGTCACAAAGTTCATTTGGTTTCTTAAATATTAGAATATTGCCTGATTAGCAAGGAGACAGGGGGAAAGAGTCTTGGGTCCAGAGCTGCAATTTTCCTCGTTCTAGGAATAACAATTTATATATTTTCCTATGCAAAAAAAGATGATACTAAATTCTCAGCTGTGTGCATCTGTATATAGCCTAAAATCTCAGAAGGGGATGAAAATTGTATTGCTTAGAACTGGGAGTGAATATGTCACTTACAGGTCAGTGATGGTTGACATCTGTGGTGAAATTAAGAACGGAGCTAGGACCTGGTGATGGAAGCTGGAGTCCCAGTGAAAGGGAGAGGAAGATGAAGAGAAAAGGTACTGACTTGACAATAGAAGAATGGACGACATGCCAATGAACACAGGCAACTTCTAGGGGCTGGAAAAGGGAAGATAGACATTCTAACAGTCTCAAGAGGAAAAAGTCCTCACAACATCTAGATTTTACTTGACTATAACCTGTTCAGACCTCTGACTCCAGTACTCTGAGACAGTATTTTTTTTTAATTTTTAATATGATACTTTGTTTCTGGTAACTAGGTAACAGCAGTAATGATAAATGAATATAGTCTCTAGTGACATATAGATTTGGACCTCAGAGTTTAAATTAAATGTGTTAATAATAACTGAAAGAATTTTCATGTTAAAGTGGAAACAAAACTCAGCAACTCTTTGTGAGCAGTTATTGTTTTTTACTGCATTTTTTAGTGATCAGCACATGTATGCAATCAGAATGTTGCCTGGGTCTCCTGGGAATTTGGAAATATAGATAAGTTTGCCTGGTGGCTCTAATTCCAAGTCCGGAGGAAGTACAAATCCTTTCTAGCTGTAGAGGAATATTGCATTTACTAGGGTTGGTAAGGGAGTATGATGGGGTAAAGAACTAGAAAGAGAGGAAGAATGGAGACCAGAGGGGGATGAGAGTGATCAAGAGTGGGAATATGGCAAAGAAAGACGAGGGGCAAAGGGAAGAGAGAGGGAAAGAGAGCAGAGCTACAGGAAGAAAGGAGGGGAGGGGGGAAGAGGGTAAGGAAAGGGGAGATAATGAGGGGAGAGTGGGGAGAGCTATAGAGGGAAAGTGAAGGGAGAAGAAAAAGGGAGAGAGGAGAAAAGGGGGTAGGAGAGAGAGAGAGAAGGAGAGGGAAAGAGTGGGGCAAGGGAGAGATCTAGGTGGCCTGGGAGAGAGGTAGAAGGGGAGAGGGAGAGAGAGAGAGAGAGAGAGAGAGAGAGAGAGAGAGACTAACAAAGAGAGAATTCATCCAGTTGGTATGAACTCATAACTGGTCTTAGAAAGATAGTTATTCTACTTAATCTTTTTAGATGTTATACTCGCTTTTAATTATAACTTTTATTGGCACGTATTAGTTGTACAAGGGGCTTCATTATGCATACAATGTACTTCATCAATGTCACCGATCACTCTCCGCTATTCCTCTTCTTCCACTTCTTAAAGCAATTTCAACAAATTTCATTGTCATATTTTCATACACACATAACACACACACACATACCTTGAACAATCTGCATACTCATTCACTCAGCCACTGACTCCCAAACATCCCTCCAATAGCCCTCAGAAAACTCTTATTTTTCTGTCATTCCTTTTATTTAATAACTTTTTGATTTTTTAAAATTTTAAGTAGTTGAACAAAGAAGGTGCCATTTAACATCACAGATTATGAATATGATGCATATTGATCAGTGTCATCCCTTTTAACTTTTCCCCCCACTGTCAACCCACCCCTTCCCTTACTTTTCTCAATTTTGTGATATAAACATTAAAATTATTGACTATTTTCCCTCTTCTTCCCTCTACTTTGTCTACACCTTTCCCCTTGCCCTCTCCCCCTTGCATGTGTCTATTTCTTGGTGCTGATTTTGTTGGGCTTTGACCTAAGTGTTCTAAGAGATTATAGTATTTGAGCTCTGCATAGTCTATTATACTTTACTTAATTCATTTGGAACAATTTGCATATCACATAACACTTATTGATTGCATTTTTTTCCTCTGTGTCTGCCTTACTTCACTTAATATACTTTTATCAATTCTGTCATTCATTTTTAAAGTATATGTTATTATACTTTAGATGTGTAAAGATGGATGTTTTGCACACATAAAGTAGTATGAGTAAATGTATGAAATGAGAAAATCATGAGGCAGGAACCAAGGAGATTTGTAGTTGACTAAGCCTAGAAAAGAAATAAAAGAACAGCCAATGGAAGGCTCTGAAAGCCAAGCTCAGGATTTTGTATATCTATTGTGTGAACAGTAGAGAAATTCTCCAAAGTCATTTTCTCACCCTCTTTCCAGATGTTAAGACAAGTACTCTGGTTTCCTCGAGGGAGCTGTGAAGGATATAAAACCCAATGGTTTATAAGAATTTCCCTTTCCCTCTGCATCTCACACTGTGGAAAAATCTAATGAAACTGAGCAAAATCATGATTACTGCAAGGGAGGGAAGTGATATGTGTGCTTGGGGTCAAGAAATGACTTGCTTTTCTTTTCGAAAGTGAAGACTGAGGGAGACATTGATAGTTCCCCCATACTTCATTGTAGTGCTACTAGATAGGAAATGGAAGATCCTGTGAAGAGGGCATGGGCTAGACCAAGATTGGTTCGTATAGCTTGACATGGTATGATCCACTTTCAACTGTGGAATATTAACAAGAATACAGGACTTTTCCAGAAATGGCCAACATTAAAAAACAAAACAAAACAAAACCCTCTGATACATAATCCATGAGCTCTGCTCCTCCCATGTGGCTGAATGGAATCCACAGAAACCCTAGATAACATGGAAACCTGGGGAACCCAGAGCTGGCAGAGTCTTCATCTAATCTCTGCTCAAAAAGGACATAAAGCTTGTGTTGGTGACTACTCAGTGGTCCATGGGGGAGGGGGGTAAAAAGGTAACAGTGACTATTTCCAGCTAGTGTGTCCTCTTGTCTTTGCTCACAAGAGACTGCAGTCACCGAGGCTTTGGATTAAATCACCTATTAATAGGAGCTCTGAAACAATCACTTAACCTTCCTGCAAGTGTGAGTAGAAAAGGTTGATGGTGAGGTTGTAGACTTCAGGGTCAGATTGGTCAGTTTTTAGCAAGCTGGATGTCACACACTTAGCTTAGGTCAACTTTGCTCAATTATAAAATTTGGATAATAAGAAAGACCGATCTTCTCCAGGTCTCTGCGGTCAATAAGTGATCTTGATCTGACATATTAAGTCAGATAGTGTTGCGACATTACCATACTCAACATTGTCATTTCGGATATCACGGGGAAAGAAACGGTTTTGAGTGACTTGTTCAACATTGCATGTGGCCCAAGGGCTGTGTGATGATGCTGGGCTAGGCATTTTCATTTGCTTCTTGTAAGTATTCCAAAGCTCAATAGAAACTTTGGTTTCTTCCCCTCTTATGAATACCAGTCCATTTAGACATCTGAGTCATTCATTCACTGAGTCAGCTGCTTTGTACCTTTCCTGTTTCATCTCCTAGCCACTGAAGGGAAGTCAGCTCTTTGCTAGCCCCACTGGTACTTAACTGGGGATTGCTTCTATTTGTGTTCCTGTCAAGGTCACTTTTACAGCATCACTTCTACATTTAGGACAATAACTGGTATGAAGTTGTTTATGGAACAAAAGATTGATATCAGCTTCACAAAATCCCATGATGGCTTTCCTTCTATGATTTTTTTTGTACTCAGGGATTATTGGGAAACAACATTGTAATTAGTAATATTAAAGGCAAAAATAAAAATAATAACTGGAAACATCTTCTGAGAGCCACCTTCTTTCTTAATGATCTTAATCTCCTTGCTGATTTAATGCCATGATCAGTTACGAACACTACTTTTTCTAGGTCACAACCATATTTTCTCTGTTCCATAATGTGAGAGCTTCTGAATACATAGCTTCAATGCCAAGATGTTTAAAAATAACCTAGATTGACTACATATTGGACAGCAAGATAGCTCATACGTAAGGTCACTGTTAACTCCTCAAAATCAAGGATTGTGAGCAAAGCATACTTTTTGCACATATGAGTTACTGGAATATGTCAATTCTAAAATTTTGGAGAGATCTGTATCACTTCGTCTCTTTATTTCTCTTGATAAAGGCAAAATACCTTTATCATTGTACTACAAAATATTGTAGTGATTTGGCATTTAAACACAAGATCCCAAACCCATGAATTGGTACCACACAAACTTGCTTGTCTCCAGCCAATGGTATTATGCCTTTTTTTGCTCAATGCATGGCAACTCTAATTTGCTATATGCACTTACTCCAGACCTTTCTTTGGCTGGTTGGGCCTGCATATTTTTTTTGTTTATTCCGTTATATTTTTGCCATCCATGCATGTTAGTTTATACGTGAGTGTCTACAAACATCTCAAGGACTGAATCTCACAGAGCTTTCTGTCTGAAGACCTCAAAATGTCCACAAGTTATTTAGAAAATGTATCAAATGGGGGCTGGGGATATAGCCTAGTGGCAAGAGTGCCTGCCTCGGATACACGAGGCCCTAGGTTCGATTCCCCAGCACCACATATACAGAAAACGGCCAGAAGCGGCGCTGTGGCTCAAGTGGCAGAGTGCTAGCCTTGAGCGGAAGAAGCCAGGGACAGTGCTCAGGCCCTGAGTCCAAGGCCCAGGACTGGCCAAAAAAAAAAAAAAAAAAAAAAAAAAAAAAAAAGAAAATGTATCAAATGGAAGTCAAATAGAAAATGTATCATCAGCTTATTGAGAGACTGCCTTGGAGAACATGCTTGCAAAACACATACCAGAAATCTGTTAGACATATAATACTTATACATACAGATGAGATATGTAAAGTAGAAATGTGTAAACACATCTTGCTTTTAGTTTTTTTTTCTGAATTTCAAAAGTTTGTGCGGGGGTGGGGAGATGTTACAATTTAACATGTCCATTGAAGTGTCCAGGGATCAGAGGCATCCCTTCCATCTTTCTCATCCATCCTCTCTATTCCTTTCCTCCAGACTCATTCCAGGCTTCTCACTTTCTTTATCACACAGACTGGGCATTCTGTCTTCATTGTTCCCTGTTCATTGCTCCATTCATTTGCTCCTCTCCCTACAGCCCAGCCCCATTTACAAGTTTCAGTTTCATGATATTCATTTTGTTAAACTGTCCTTTAATTATTCACCAAGGCTTACTCCTGTTCTATAATACTTCTCTCCACTGAATAGTGTGTATAAAAACATGCTTCTGCATGTGTGTAAATGGGAGGTCGTACTTGGGCTGTCAGATGTACGTGTGAGCTACAGCACCAGGGTCAAACTCAGAGCCTTATACTTCCACTTGGTTTTCTTGCTGATAACTAGAGCTCTGCTACTTGAGCCATGTCTCCAGTCTGGCTTGTTTACTAGTTATTTTGAGATGGAGTATCATAGTTTTCTGCCTGAGCCACCTTCAAAACATGGTCCTTCAAATAACAGCCGCTTGAGCAGTTAGGATTATGGGCATCAGTCATAAGCACCAGTCTCAATGTATCTTTAGACTCCATTTTCCAAAATGAGCATTACTTTTTCTTCTTCTTTTTTTTTTTTTTTTTTTGGCCAGTCCTGGGCCTTGGACTCAGGGCCTGAGCACTGTCCCTGGCTTCCTTTTGCTCAAGGCTAGCACTCTGCCACTTGAGCCACAGCGCCACTTCTGGCCGTTTTCTGTATATGTGGTGCTGGGGAATCGGAATCGAACCCAGGCCCTCATGTATACGAGGCAAGCGAGAATTCAATATTGTGTCTACCCTACAAAATTAAGAAGTGAGGGAGGGGTGAGGCGGAGGAACACTGAGAACGTGGAAAAGGGTGGCATTGATCTTGATGGCTGGTACTCATAAACTACTTTTTAACAAAATGGCAACTCCTTTGTACAACTACTTGAATATAATAGAATTTAAAAAAAGGAAAATCACAGTTGAAAGTCTGACTTTTCGGAATAGGGATAAAAGAAACTCAGTGAATCCACTGACTGTCCTGCACATCTGTTATTTTCATGTTCCCATGTACAGATGTCATCTCCCCATGGTTTTGAGATTCCCCCTCAAATCCTCACTTTACATGAAAGCAAACTGTATCTTGCTGAGCCCTGATGGCTAGCCTGATGTGCTGAGGTTTGATGAGAGACAAAATTTGTCTTTAAGTAGAATTCAACTACATTTCATGACAGGAATACTTTCACTTGTCCAGATTCAATAATGAGCTGGCTGCCATCCCAGAGATAGCCATTTTTTGGGGGGAAAAAAAAAAAAACATCTTTACAAGGACAAATCTCTACTGGATTGTCTCCCTCTGGGATTTTGTGAAGTCTACATAAAACAGCATTTAAAGTTTTTAACCCAGTGTGTGTTCTATACATAGTAATGATCGTGGTAAGAGTATTTATACTAAACATGAAAATGATTATAATTATTTTTATCAAGCAGAATAATTCACAATTTCAGTCAATGTAACCTTACTACAAGATGTTTCGAAGGTTTTTATTATCATTAAGTAGTTGTACAAAGGAGTTGCCATTCACCAAAGCAGTTAATGAATTTTGTGCGTCTTGATCAATGTCACCCCTTTCAACATTCTCACCCACCCGGCCCAACCCACTCCTTCCCCCATCTATGCTAACTTTAGGTCATGTATTGAACTTTTTGCCATTTCACAAAGCAGTTTATGTGTATGTTTATGAACATCTTGATCTGTGTCACCACTTCAACATCTTCACCCTGATCTTGACCCACCTTTTCCCTTATATTTCGCAGTACTGTGGTATATATAGTGAATTCTTGACTGCATTCTTCCCTCTTCCCTCATCATTCTAATATTCCTCTCCCCTATGCCCTACACTCCCTTCTTGCAATATCAGATTTCTGGTACTTATTTTGTCAGGCTTAGACTTAGTCTTTTCTTTTTTGGTCCATTGTGGGGCTTGAACTCTGGGCCTAGGCACTGGACTCCTGTGAGCCACAGCACCACTTTCGGTTTTCTGGTGGTTAATTAGAGAAGAGTCTCGTGGACTTTCCTGCCCCAGCTGGCTTTGAACCTCAATCCTCAGATCTCAGTCTCCTGAGTATCTAGGATTACAGGTATGAGCCACTGGAACCCAGCTAGACTCAGTCTTTTAAAGAATCATACTGATTGTGCTCTCTGTAGAGTCTACTACACTTCAGTTAATTTATTTATAATCCCTTGTTTACCACCCAGTTTGTCTGCTTACAGATTTACAGCCACATCCTAGCTACCACAAATGAGGGAAACGATGAAACTTATGTTTCTCTGGATTACTTTGTTTAATATAGATTTTTCTATTTCCTTAGGAATGGTACGATATCATTTTTTTTCTGATGGATGAGTAGAATTGCATTGTGTGTATATATACACCAAATTTTCTTTATTGATTTGTTCTGTGGAATATTTTGTCCAATATCTTTTTGAATATCACCTTTGTCAGTCAGTCAAGAGCATGTAGTTAGAACATTTCTTCCTCCAAAGGAGCAATTTAGTTGTCAGGATTCTTTCAATATCTTAAAGCATTAAGCAACTCCATAGGCACTGTTTGTTGTGTACAACATTAGCACTGTGAAATAAAGTAATTATTCTCTGCTTTGGTTAGCAGACCACTGCTTAAATTGTGTTTGATGTTTGCCCATAGTTCATTAAGGATTTGCATTAAAATCAGAGTATTGTACAGATGATGTTCTCTTGTTGGTTTTTATTTTCCAGTGTATTAACTGAAGACCAGGTAATTAACAATGAGTAAAAGCTTATTAAGCTCAACATTTTGGAGGTTCTAAGTCAAGAGATCATATGTAGTTAAGGTCATTCTTTCTGTTAGAAAGTGAAAATCCTTGAAGCAGTACAGAAAGTGGGGCTCAGGCAAGGGACAGAGCAGACCTCACTATAACAGACCCATTCTCTGGACCATATATCATGTCACTAATCATTAAGTCAGAAAAGGACTAATACAGTCTCTGAATTTGGGGACTTTATAACTCAGCCATCTCATTTGATCCTTCCTCTTGGTGTTTCATAATGGAGATGACTATTCAACATTACTTTTGTCAGGGACATTCAAACCAATTTTACCCTCTTGGTAGCAAATAGCAGCCTCATCTTATTTGAGGAAAACGGTTTGAAAAATCATCCTGTTTTCTTCAGTATCTACTCCCAGCTGCCCTCCATGCCAGGCCACCTCATTAATGCTCGTATCCAGCTGCTGGTAGAAATCCCATCTTTGGACATCAAAGGTAAACCTTGAGCCATTGGCAACATACAGTCTCACAAAGATATCAGTCCATGAGTTGATGACTGGCTACTTGTGTGCACCCTCTTTCACTTGAAAAGGGCAGCTGTTTACTTTGAAGAAGATTCATAAACACTGCAATATGATGTGTGTATTTATTTATGTTGGCACACATGACTGTTTAAATGTTTATGGAATGTTCGAATTAACATCTCATAGAGACTATCATTACTTTAAGCAAGGAAAGTGTAGCTGCATTACTAACCAAAAGGTTTATTTACTCCATCATGCTGTATATTTGATGCATATTTGCTATCAGTGTCTCCAAACAATTACTATGAACCCAAGAACAGGCCACTGAAGAAAGCCACTAAGTGAGTCATTGTGAAGCAAAACACATAGAGGCTGAGTGTGTGTTTGTTTGTTTGCTTGCTTTTTAAGAATCAGTAACTTGCCTTTGAAGAAGCAGAAGTAATAAATAAACCCTCAGCATGAACAGTCTGCAACTGTCACTGTATGTTGATTTCAAGACCAGATCCCCCAAATCCTGTGACACATTAGACTTTATTATATCACTTTTTTATACAAGGAACAAGCAGCATTTTAATTTTAGTTAATCCTCAATAAATCAAAATTGATATTTCCAAGGTCTTTTCTTCCAGTACTCTCTTTCTAAAAGAAAACACTGCAGGTCACACCACAATCTTTACCTCGTCATCTTGTGTATTCTGTACTAGTGGTATGCCTACATCTTAAATGCAGAACCATGTTCACACAGATTTTTTTAAGCTGCATGAACAATTTAAATTAAAGCTAATTTAATTATGTTTTAATCAAAAATAAGCATTTCAGCTTAATTACTCATTGGGATTCACATATGTAGCCCTGTAGTGCATGCTATCTGTACAAGATATTCAAAGAAGAACATTTCATTGTTTCCTCAGTGCATAAGAAAGTAAAAAAACCAAGTCCCAATTAAGTCAGTCTGTTGAGACTGTACAGATTGGTGATATATTTGTGTATATCACTATAAGATATGCATACACCTTAAATGAGTATGTAACAACACAAAATAAGTAAATAAGAACAAAACCTGTTTCTCTCCTTAAGTGAATATAAGCAGACCAAAAAGAAATCATGATGTTTTTAGCAACAACAGGGTTAAATCAAACACACACACACACACACACACACACACACACACACACACACACACACAGAGAGAGTTTCAATTTAACTTTCAGTTTGAATTAAGTCTAATAAAAAGCCCATCAGTTACACTAACTGTATCTCATATTCTTGGCACCACAGGAAGCTTGGGGTAACCATATTG
Organism: Perognathus longimembris pacificus; assembly: GCF_023159225.1. Classification (NCBI taxonomy): domain Eukaryota; kingdom Metazoa; phylum Chordata; class Mammalia; order Rodentia; family Heteromyidae; genus Perognathus; species Perognathus longimembris. Next base: position 17,372,332 of record NC_063162.1, on the reverse strand, counting down.
GACAAAGCAGCTGAGGTCCTCATTGCAAGTTGAGGGAGGATGCATTGAGATCTCATTTGACTTATTATTGTTGCTGCTGCTGGGTCAGATAAGGTCTCTTTAGGACAGTGGACTAGAAGACAATGAAAGGAAGTACTGAACCACCAAAATGAAAGTCACCCCTCATTGTTATGAGCTAGATCGACGAGGGCTGCTGCTATGCCAAGGTGGAAAATGTTATTGAGGTGATCCATGGAGGATAGCTTCATAGATAAGATAGCTTGATGAATTTGAATGAGCTGTACTCTGTGCTTTTCCTGGGACATGGATCCTCATCCAGGATTCCCATTCCTTGTGACCTGTGATGCCATCAGTGGAAGAATACGCAAAGGGAAATTGCAATGGAGCCAGATGTTTAGGAGATAGACAAGGACAACCAGTTACATTTTGGAAATTACTGCCACAGGAGCTATTACTCACCTTCAGATCATCAAATGCTATTGCCAATGGTGTACCCAAAGACAGTCGTGAAAATGTGTCACAGGATGCTGAGAATATGAGGTGGACACGGAGCATAATTTATCAGGACCATCGGTGGACGCCATCCATGCTGATGATATCTTACTCTTGACTCCTTTGAGTAATGATTTTCTAAATCCATTTTCAATTTCTATGTGTTTAATGGTACAATGGTTCCATTTGGCTCTTTTCTCCAAAGGACTTATTTTGGACAACTGGAGTGTTGTTTACCTTCATACTGAGAATTGGAGAGCTTTTACCAAGTAGCATCTCACTCTTGGGAGTATAACAAACCCCGAGTTGTACATTTATCTCCCAGGGTGCCCAACAGGATCAGGACAATGTATGGATTGTTTTATTTGCTTTTCTGAATTCATATCTATTTTGACCAAGAATGAGAACTTTTCTGGCTTCTCTTTGTTCCTGTCTTGCAATTGCTCCACACATTGTTCCTGATTTCATCTAAGAGTTAATCTTAATATGTTGTTGTACAGAAATCTTCATTTCAGAACCGTTTCAGGACACTGAACACACACATACACAGACACACAGTTTATATTTTCACATTTTTCTCTTGCTTCTTTAATTGATACAATCATAGATAGTCATATTATCTGCTTTTAGGAAACAACTATACTGAAAATGTCCATAAAGACAGTTTCTCCCCTGTATGTACCTTTATAGTCCATGAAAACCTCTCCAATGAAGGTGAGAGTTTCACCATGCCTGGGATTATAAAGAAATAGAAATCACCATATACTAGCATATAGAATCTATTATTCACCCTGAATCTCAAAGATTTTTTTTTACAAGAAAAATCTACGAAATGTCTCAAAGACTATGGCATTACTGTCATCACATGTGAAGCAACACAGTTGCATTAAGTTCTTATTTGCAATGGCTAAGGAGTGAGTGTCAAGTTTATTTATCAAGGTTTGAAGACATTTCTTGAGTTGTAATGTGACCATGAAATAATGACTTGATTAATTTTAATATATATATATATCTCATGATTCATATTAAATATACACTTAATGTGCACAGAAGTTGTTAATCTCTTGCATTGACACTGCCTCCTCTGTAAAATGGGGGACAGGTCCTTTTTATATATGCTAATGCACATGTTTTATTCTTAAAGTTTCTATGTCAATCCCGGTATACAAAGTGCCCCAGTACATTTATGTCTTCCTAATTGTGTGCACCATTTACAGGAATAATGTACTTTAAGTGCATTTTGAGGAATTTTTATCTATAAAAAAACAACACCAATTATGTAAATCATTCTGTGCAAGCCATATTAGAGTCCGAGACAAAGGCAAAAGCCAATAGTACTAGTCTTGTCTTTATTTGAAATTTTGACATATTTTTTTATATATCTCTCTATATAGGTTGTTTTTTTCCCCTAAATTCTGATTTTTTAGGATTTGAATTAAGATAGTATTTTGAGCTTGAGACAGATGCCTCATTCACTGTTCCGTTGTCCCAGGACTGAATGTATTTTCATTACCTTATTGACACTGCCATTCTTACATGGGATGTTGTGCTGTGCAGCCCAGATCTCCTCCAGAGATCATCCTTAGCTAATGGCAGGTGCCTGGTTTAGATCACATTGCTCTGCCTAGGGGCATACCCTTATGAGATGTGAGTAACAAAGGTCCAATCAATACCTTTGCTCTAATTTGAGGATACTGCAAAGGGCTATCGGAGTCCCTTGGAGGATTTTCCAAGGCCTATAATGTGAGAACCTCGTTATACTCAGGCTTATGTCTTTTCCCCAGAGGAGTCAGTTTTAAGGGTATTTCCCAGTGCATTTCTTGTACCCCAAACTCCATTGCAGAATCTGACACCCAGGAGCTAAGTATGTGACTACTGTATCCAGAAGTATTCTGAAAGGGCAAATCTTAAAAATGAAGCATTGGAACTGAAGCATCCACCAGTAAGCTGACAATGGTGACCCATTACTGGTGTTATGTGATAAGTAGTACATGTTTTGAACAATTATTCCAGGAAATAAGGGGGTATACGAAGGAAAAGCAATATGCTAGTAGATATCAAATAATAGGTATTTGAAAAAAATCCTGGGAAAGAGAAGTTGGAAGAACACTGTTACTGGAAGATGTGGTTACTTTGAACAATGTAATAGAAAGCTGAGGGCCAATTGATCCTCAACTAAAATCTGAATGGAAGCAAGAGACCCTCATTGCCATCAACTAAACAGATGCAAGTCTCTTTTAGTTGAGGGGGAAGAAAATGATGTGATCAATTCCTAAGACTCACTATAAAACCAATAGAATTTCTACTGATGGGTGTGCTTAGTTCCAGTAAGAAAACTAAGGCAGGGTTTGGATTATCTTTGGGAGGGCATCTGACTCTTAGAACAAATTAATTGTATAGGTTCTCCTGAATTCCCTATGCCTCTACAATGTATGCATTATTTTGGCACTCCATATAACTTCCTATTGCTTAGAAATACTGTAAAAGCTTCTGCAATTGTAGATAGCATTTTTTTTCCTCTTAACTAATAGATCAATAGCTGTGTTAATGCGCTGTATGACCCACCCTTAAAATTCTAGGACGATTAAAGTACATGTTCTCAAGAAGCTGTAAGACCTAACCAAAAGTACAAATGGAACTAGATTCTTGGGGTGCTGGATCAAGGGCAGCAAAGCAATGAGTTAAGATTGGAGGAATTTATTGATACATAGATCTCTCAGAAGTTGACAAAAGTAACTGGCTCTATATGAGTGCATACAAACATGCCAGAATTTTGTCTGGTATAGGGTTTATGAAGATATTGTGACTTGGAGAAGTGGGCTTGTGCAAGTTCATGTTCTCTATGTCCAGAAATCCCACTAGTAATTATTTTATCTTGAATTACATGCATTAATCACAATGACAAGGAATGCGCTGGTGAATAAGCAACCTGATTCACTGAGGGGCTCCCAGATTTCTTCCCTCTCCTGCCCTGTGTAGGTTTGTCCTCTGAGAAGACCTAGCACATCTGTGAACTCCAGAGATCATGATGATGATCTTACTGGTGACATCATGCTAATCAGTCCTGATAAGAAGGAAGTGACAAGTTCACTAGGGCACTTACTGAAGGACATGCACTTCAGAGAAGGGAAGATAAAAAAATACATGAATATTCAAGTGCTATAGCAACGATACATTCTGGAATCCAGTGAGGCATGTCAGGACATTGCCTCCAAGGAAAAGAACACTTTTGCAACTCACAATGTCTACCATGAAGAAAAAAGTACAAAGTATGGCTTGCTCATTTTAGCATAGTCTACCTTTGGGAAGACTGTGCTGCGGTCTTTCAGATATGAAAGCCATCAGGGAAGAGCTCTGTAGCAGAATCAGGTTCTAAGGCAGATAGCCCTGTGTCTTGGAGGTGATGATTGTAGAAAATGGGCAGTCATAGAGATGGAGTATGTGATGTTGATGGACTATTAAAGTCCACATAAAGCTAAATGTTTAGCTCCCAAGTCATTGCAGAGGAAGATCCAGTAACAATGCACTTCAAGAAGGGAATGCTATATTCAGGATTAAGCATAGACTGAGCTACCAGTTGAATGCAAGCTGTGTGAGAAGGGGGCTCAGCCTGCTCTATCATCAACTGCCATTTAAATAAACCCTTTTATCAGTCTCCCTTTGTGGCAGTACGATGGTTCCCTTATGGTTAGTTAAGAAAGAAGCATGAAATATAAGCATAGGTCTCAAATAAGATGGCATATTGCATGGATACAAACTGAAAATAGCCTATAAGTTCATTACAATAGTTTCCATTACATTTCACTACATGTTCATATTACTAGACTTTTCATTACACACACCTTACTTTACTGAAAGAAGCCATAGAAATCCTTAAGGAGATGCTTCCCACGCTTGTATAAAACAAATAAGTCTGCAGGAAAACTGCTGTAGGTGACAGCATGATTCTCCCACTTCAGCATGGAAGAAAGACCTCAATCCTCCAGTTGCTTGTCTGTGGCTACTAAGATCTTGCTGCTGAGGATGATCTGGAATGCTACATCCTCTTCCTGAAGAACAAGTGCATGAAGTAAGAATGCACAGAGGGGCTGGGGATATAGCCTAGTGGCAAGAGTGCCTGCCTCGGATACACGAGGCCCTAGGTTCGATTCCCCAGCACCACATATACAGAAAAAAACGGCCAGAAGCGGCGCTGTGGCTCAAGTGGCAGAGTGCTAGCCTTGAGCGGGAAGAAGCCAGGGACAGTGCTCAGGCCCTGAGTCCAAGGCCCAGGACTGGCCAAAAAAAAAAAAAAGAATGCACAGGAACTCTACAGTACAATTTGAAATAACTCTTTAGGGGACCAGATTCAAGATTCCTCACTAAGTCAGCTGAATTTGTGACTGTGGCTACATCAGAACTCAATTTCCACCTGGTAGTTATGCTCTGCATCATGTCTTTCCTAGGAGTTGATCCTGAACACTCTTTCTCAGAAATGTCCTGCACATTCTACCTCATGGATTCCTTCCCCTGTTGAGCTGTTTTTTTGACCTCTACCCTCCCCAGACTAAACTATTCCCATCTTAAAACTCTCTCTGGGGGCTGGGGATATGGCCTAGTGGCAAGAGAGCTTGCCTCGTATACATGAGGCCCTGGGTTCGATTCCCCAGCACCACATATACAGAAAATGGCCAGAAGTGGCGCTGTGGCTCAAGTGGCAGAGTGCTAGCCTTGAGCAAAAGGAAGCCAGGGACAGTGCTCAGGCCCTGAGTCCAAGGCCCAGGACTGGCCAAAAACAACAACAACAACAACAAAACTCTCTCTGCTACTATTCAGTATCTTCCTTGCAGACAGAGTTGTCTGAAATTCCCAATTGTATTATTGCCTCCTTACTGTGTAAGGGCTCATTTTCTATCTGTGGTGCTGGTCCTAAATCTTCTACTCTTGTACACTTACCCTCTGCTATTACTTCCGAACTTATACTCCCTGGGTCCAAGTGAAGGTGAGAACATGGTGCATTTCATTTGCTTATTCCAATTCTGTCAAAAGCCTTTCACCTATTGTGTTTGATCGATTCTAAATTGAGAAGGATCTGAATGGAGAAGAGCTAAACCTGGTAAATGTACTTGTCACTGCAGAGACATCATTCCAGAAGACTCGTTAGGCTGAGGGTGCACTGAGGGCATCCTGCCAGCGCTAAATGATTGCAGAGGCAATTTGGAATTGTGTTTTATGCATTTGCGAATAGGGAAGCTCAATTTAGCCTGTATTGGGGAAACCAGGGCAAAAGAGGCAAAGAGCAGCTGTAAGACTGTGGCAGAAGGGCTGCTCCTTGTGGTTCAATGCCTTCTAAAAGAGCCCCCAGAGGTGATCCTGTGTTTTCCACCAGGAGACACAGCAAAAACTGTTACCCTCTACAAACCACGAACTGAACCCACACCAGATGTCTATTCTGCCAGATCCTGGAGGATTGCCCCTTAAAATCCATAAGAAATAAATTCCTCAAGGCAACAAACAGTACAAGAAATGTATCCAATGCCCAACGTATGATACTGTAACCTCTCTGTACGTCAGTTTGATAATAAAAATTTGAGAAAAAAAAAAGAAATAAATTCCTTTGACTTATCCAAAAAAGGGTGTGGCTACTTCCAATACTTTCCATGTAAATACTTTTTTAAATAACCATAGTGTTCTCCAGCATAGTCTACTGCTGTGTCACTTAGGGCAGTTCAACCAGTCATCTTGGTTGACATCCCTCCTATTACAGTATTTAGCAAAATTAAACTGTCAGTCTTTATTTCTCCTGATGGCTTCAGTACAGTGTCCCTTTCTAACTAAGAGTGTTTCCTCCCCCTTCCATTAATTTTAAAGGATTTGGTGTTTAAAAGCTCTTACTTCGAGATTGACATGTTGAGATGAGACCCAAGATATCGATGGCAAAGACATCAAGATAAATAAAGCCTGGCAGAATAAAAGAACAGAAAAGCCTTCCCCCCGCCCTCCCCTCTTCCTTTCTGATAGGAAATTTGAGGAGAGGAAGAGAAAATGATGGGGGGTGAACAATACAGGGATAGATTATAAATATAGAAATAGATTATGACTGTGCAGGAAGATGGCTTTAGGAAATGCTCTGAGAGATGTTGCATAAAAGGGAGGTAAGGGAATGGGAAATATAATTGAGAAATATGGGTAGGTAGTCTGAATTATAGTATGTACATGTGTGAAAGACCACAGTGAAACCTCTTTGTATAATGAATATAAATGTAGTCCTGCACTGAGATGGGATGTAGAATCAGCCAAGTGAACTATGTCCCAAACAGACTGGAAGGGGGAGGGTCTGGAGGTAGCATTGTGTCACATTTCATCTTTCAGTTGCCCAACACAGAAGCTGACACAGCTTTGTAAATTTTTTAACCTTCCAAACATTTTAAGAGAGAATAAGAAATGTTTAAAACTATTGAGCCCTTGAGATCCTCTCCTAAGAATACCTTTCTTTGGTCTCAGCATGTGTATGTTTAGAGTCCTGTTTAATTTCTCATATCTAAGTTTATTTTTTGTCTTTTACTATCTATTGGGTTTACTTGTAGATTTATAAGCACATTGTAATTATTACAAATGAGGGAAACTATGAAACTTTGTTTCTTTGGGTCTGGCTTACCTTACTTAATATTTTTTCCAAGTGTTTCCATTTCCTTACAAATGCAGCAATGCCATTCTTTCTCATGGAAGCATAGAATTCCATTGTGTATATATACCACATTTTCTTGATCCATTCTTACACTAAGGAACATCTATGTTGACTCCATATCTTGACTATGGGAAACAATGCTGCAACAAACATAGTTGTGTTGGTGGCATTAGTGTGGCATGATTTGTGATAAATCGGGTAAATGCTCAGGAGTGGGATTGCTCCAACAAATAGAAACAAGAGGGTTTTTAAAATTTAATTTGTTTAGCCTTTCCCCTTTTGTGCTGTTTTCTTTTAAATTTCTATACCTTTTATCTTGTATGTAAGTTGATCTGATTTGGGGGAGCAAAGGGGAAGCACAGAAATGTTGGGACAAAGGGTGAACTAATTCAGCCAGTGATACTCACTCGCCACTATATTGCAAATGAACTATACAACTTGTTAGGGAGGGGGCTGTGGTAGAGGAAAAACTAGGAAATACAACAAGGGAAGAGGTAATCCTGTTCAAAAAGAAATGTACTCAATACCTGACTTATGTAACTGTAACACCTCTGTATATCACTTTTATTGTAAGAATTAAGAGAACAAAAAAGAAATATATAAAACTGCCATTTTACTCACTAAAATTCTTACACCAAAATTTCCATCTAGCTAGGTTTGCATTGAAAAAACCCATCTGACAAGTTGGCTGTTGAAGGCAACCCTTTGATTTCTTCATTTTCTCTGACCTCTCACTTCCCCATTAGCACAGATTCTTTGGATACTCATGTTGCCTTCTACAACTGCAGCCTCGACTGAGAGCTCCTCTATTACATTTTGATTCTCAAACAAGTATAACTTATAGGAAAAGAAAATAGTAAAAGTCTCAGCTGGAGGAGAAAGTGAAATTGTATCACTTCTGGGATATTTACTATTTCCAGGAGTGTATATACTAACCCAAGACCAAACTCCCTGAAGATATGAGCCATGCTTTAGTTATGTTTCTGTATCTCTCAGTATAACCTACAGAGGACAAATAATTTTTTGGATTACCTTCAGCCAAAGGAAACTTGAGTTACTAGATGTCACTATATGAAACATATGTCATGGAGCAGTTTAGCTTTGTAATGTAATTCATAATGTTTTGCTCAAAAAGGTTCAGGTTTGGGCTGGGAATATGGCCTAGTGGCTAGAGTGCTTGCCTCATATACATGAAGCCCTGGGTTCGATTCCTCAGCACCCCATATACAGAAAAAGGCCAGAGGTGGTGCTGTGGCTCAAGTGGCAGAGTGCTAGCCTTGAGCAAAAAGAAGCCAGGGACAGTGCGCAGGCCCTGAGTCCAAGCCCCAGGACTGGCCAAAAAAAAAAAAAAAAAAAGATTCAGGTTTGAATTTTGGTAATTGCAGAAAGAACAGTGTGCTTTGGGCAAGTTATGCTGAATTATATATTTTACATATTCCTCCTTTAAAAAACACACACAATAATATCAACTATCTGGTTGGTAATACAGATCACCTTAGAAACATCTAATGCAATCCCAATCTGTTTTATGTACTACAGATAATAACAATAGCAAATAAAAATTATGTTCTATGTCTCATGACAGTAAATTTAGGATTACTTCAGTATATTCCTCCTCAGTTACTTCTTTGATTCCTTTGGACTATGAGCAAAGAAAACAAAATATTTACATTCCCATTACCATTTTATTTTATAAATGATAAAAAACAATGGGATTATTATAAGTGAATTTTATTAGAATAGAATAAAAACTGGAAAATATTGTCTGTAAAAATTAGATAGTAAAATATTTTGGCTTTCAGAAACAGCAAATGATCTTTACCCTAACTATTCACCTTACTAGGGATCCATAAATCAGTGGACATAACTCTATTCTAGAGAAATCTTATTTAAATACAGGAAGTGAACAAAGGGGATTGAACCAAAACAAAGCATTGAAATAGTGAACTTTATCACTGATAGTGAACTTTATCATTTGAATAGACTTAATATAGACTTAATCTTTCACTCAGTCCCAAGATATGCCATCCTATAATAAGCTATGCATTTAATAAACTATACATATGAAAATTATACATGCGTGTTTCATTGAGGGAATCAAACTAATAATGTACCCACACAGAGAAAGAAATACACATCTATAGGTGGTTGGTGAAGTATAGTTTACATACAGCCACAGTGCTGTAGGGGAATCATGGTAAATTCACTACTATTTCTATCAAAAAGTGACAGATGGAATTATAGAGAAGATTAACCTTTCTCCACATAGTGGTGACCTAGTTGTATCAAGAAAAACATCCTTGGCATTAAGGTTAATAAGTCATAAATTGCAAGATTTACTCTAGAACATGTAGCCAGCACCAATAGATCAAATAACTAACTTCATCTTGTCAGTCTAGTGCTCTCAAATTTTATTTCTTTGTCAGGAAAATAGCTGGTTAGAAAATCAGTTACTGTAGAAGATTTCCAGTTTTAGTCTATTGGAACTTAAATGGAAATGAGAGAAAGAAATTTTCTGTGCTCTCTATATGTGTGTGAGAAACTAGTGATGGAAATGTCTTCATTTTCTGGTGTGAGTTTTGCCCCAGCCACAATGTCTTATATTGGGTTACTTCGAGACTTTCATAGCCAGTCATTATAAGGGGCTTGCCAACTAGAGGGTGTACTGAGCAGAATATGATAGATATCTGGGTTTTCTAACAAATACAGTTATCATTCTCAGACACTTAGCAGCTAGGTAAAAATAATGAAGCTTTAAGAATATAAAAACAAAGAAGTCTTCATTTCTGATAATGTTCCATCAAAAACTTATTAGCAAAACCTGTCACCTGAACAATATATTAAAATAGCGAGCAATCATGCAAAACCAATCTATAATAGTTCAATCTGAGTCAGATAATGATATATGATAGTGATAAATGATAATTGAGCATAATTAAAAATTGCCAAAACCTCATTGGCCTAGCTGTGGTTGAGTTTGGTAACTGACCAGTTTATGAAATGGTTCTCTTTTTAAAATATGAGGGAATGGTTGAGACTACAAATTGTCAAATAGGGCTGTAATTCAGATGCCATTCGAATGCCAGCTTCCAGAAAAATCATAAAGGACATTAAACTTGAATGGCCACTGTAAGTGCTGAAACCCAGCTTGAAATGAGACACTTTATTTCAATTACATTTGATTGTTTTTGTTATGTCCTTACTCTGTTTATAATTGTTGTAGTTTGTGCATATGCCTATTTCTTCCTAAAGTAAATATGGCTTAAAATCAAGAATGAAAGAAGTGGTTTGTTTTGAACACCATTTTATTTTAAATTTTTTTTTCTTATTTATTGTCAAAGTGATGTGCAGAGAGGTTACAGTTTCATACATTAGGCCTTGGGTACATTTCTTGTACTGTTTGTTACATCCTCCCTCATTCCCCCCTCCCCCTCCTTCTTTCCCTTCCCCCCCATGAGTTGTTCAGTTGGTTTACACCAAATGGCTTTGCAAGTATTGCTTTTGGAGTCGTTTGTCTTTTTATCCTTTGTCTCTCGATTTTGATATTTCCTTTCACTTCCCTAGTTTTAATACCGGTATATACAGTATCCAGTGTACTCAGATAAGATACAGTGATAGTGCGGGTACAACCACAGGAAGGGGATACAAGGGGATCATCAACAATAGAAGCTAAGGTTTCACATGGCATGTTGAAAGTAATTACAACAGTAATATAACAGTCATTTCCATAACATGGAGTTCATTTCACTTAGCATCATCTTATGCGTTCATAAAAGGGCATAGCTATTAGGTTCTTGTTGAACACCCATTTTAGAGGCAATTCATCAGGAAACTAAAAAAGCAGGTTAGTCAGAGATTGAACACTTTCATAAGTGTATGTATGGAGAACACTGCATTTGAACTTAAGCTTTGTTTGCAAATATTATTATGTCCATGGGATGTTACTATATTGAAAGCTCAGTGTTGCCAGGTCTTTATGCAATGCATCATCTCTATTGAACATGTGAACCTATTTTTCTTACAATGCCTTCTTGGAGAATTCCTACTCTTCCTTCAAGTTTTATCTTGTAAGTAATATTGTCCATGTGGAGTCAATTCTAAGAAAGCTGATGAATATTAATGATACATTCTAACATTTTCTTCTTCTTTTTTTAATGTGGTACCAAGGAATTGAACCAGAGCCTCATGAATGCTAGCGAGCACTCTACCACTGAACCACATTCGTAGACCTATTATTTTCATGCATATAAAATTGCAAAGGTATTCTCTGAGTGTCTGTAATATTTTTGCACTTAAACTTTAAGTTGATAACATATCTTTCACAAAAGACTTTATTTCTTGATGGGAGGGATGTATTTATTTGGCTGAAGTTTATTTTCATGGCAATCCATCACAGAAGTTTCATAGAGTAGACCAATATATGTTAGCTATGTTACTATCTCAGTAAAATGATGATAATTGTATCTGTGGGTAACATGAGTTATATGAAAATTCCATGCCAACTAAATATACTTTATGCATAAGAGAAATTATAACCATCTCAACTGATAAATACTAACTCAAAAAATTACATGAGAACAAGTGTTCATTAATGTAAATGAGATCTTGGTTTGAAGAGAAATAAAATTACTTTCTGTAGTAGTTGGACAAAAATTATAAAATAAAAACACCTAGTTTAAAATGGAAATAATGTATATGGTATATATATATATATGTATACATACATATGTGTGTATACACATACACACACACCACAAGGAGATATAGGCTTTAAAAAGATGTACAAAATAAAAATATAATGATTTGAAAAGAAAGTACTATTAAATATATTTATTTATAGTTACTTTCTTAAATTCATACTTTTCTGGACAGGTTTGCCTCTGAACTGCAGGGTCTTCCTTCAACTGTGGAAAGGTTTCATGCCATTTTCTCCAATGCAATGAGGTAAGGGAATGTGAATCCTTTTACCCACTACCCCCGATGCATGTAAAAGGAATGGCAATGTGTATGTAGAATCATGATGCTATAACTCCATTGACTTACAGAAAACGAAGTCAGTGACCTTAAGACACTCTAACTGCAGCTATATAAATGAAGAGCAGACATGACTGCTATATGGTGATGGAAATTAAAGCAATGGCTAATTGTTTGCTTTAATTGAGATAGGAAATGGAGAGAGCTGGGAAGGTACTCTAAGTGTCCTATATAGATTTGAATGATTAATGAGATTCCCAGTAAGGGTATATGTACTTGAGTTTATTTATGTACTCTCTAGGCACCATACCTTTAAAAGCAGAAAAGTACTTCAAGTTGAAGAAGATAGTACTTCTTCCTTACAAAATCACATTGACTAGAAATTAGTTCTCATCCAACCTCTGATAATCTAGCCTGAAAATTGTTCTTTGATTAATGAGTTACCTAATTGCAAACTTATATGGTTCTATCAATGTATCTTTGAGTTCAGTAAGCATTTTTACTTACTGATTAAATTCATGATTTCATAACTCCCTCTTGAAAGTATGTGTCAAATTAGAAATTATTTAGTGAAAAGTTTTACCAGTTTCTAAAAAATAATTCGATGAACATTCGTCACTGTTTATGACAGTCCAATAGCTTAGTGACAATAAATTATTGAAAAACTTTACTTAGAATTTTATTCATTATTGTAATTTTTTCATAGTAATTAGATTTATAATTGCAAGGCTTGCTCCAGCAGTGGTAAACAACTCTGTTTTCCATTTAAGAAGAATGCCTGTGTTTTGAGAATTAATAGATGATGACAAGAGCCAGGATTATGTAGCAGTGAAAATACATTCAGATGTTAACATTTCTAGGGGCCTTTGCCAGCCTTCCACCTCCTGTAGTCTTATACCTAGCAAAACCTACTAGATGCAAAATAAGAACGTCTCAGTTGGTTGCTCTGGGAATAAAAACATTTTGTAATGAAAATTACAGAACCTATCCATCAGCAGGCTGTCTCCACCTCTTTAGACAAGAAGGCAGGACGCCCATTCCTAGGTAAGTGAATTTGCTGGAAAGAGTATTAATATTAAGGACATAAGCAACAGTTTTGAAGTCTATCACAAGGACCCATCTTTAAGACAACTACATGCCACAGAAAGTAATTTTCCAGCTCTGGAAAAATATCAATATCTTGTCTTTTGAGGAATCAGTTCTACATGAGAAATAGGAATTAATCTGAAGGGAGAAAACGCAATGTTAACTTTGCAAGTGACTCTGTTTACACCTGAGCGTACATGCCATAATAACACATATCAAACATCTACTTTTAGCCAGCTGATCCTCAGTCCTTATTTAGGGGTTGCCATTGAACCCCAGTACTTTCAAGGCCATAGAATGACATCTTTGAATAAGTATCAACATATCATTCGTAGGAGCTGGAGAAAAGTATGAAGAATATGAGATAATCATCAGTTATCTCTGGAAAGAAATGTTATAATACTTTTATATAAAAAATGAATTGAAGAAAAAAATGATATCCACTCCTGATTCCTAGTTATATTACTCTTTTAAATAGAAACATTTTAACATCTTTCATGGACTTGTAACAGAAAAGAGATGTACGTACATACATATGTGTGTGAGTCAAGAGAACATCCACACAAACAAGTACGTTTTATGTAAGATACACACATTTCTATATGATGTGTGTATATACATACAGTATACAATTGGACTTCATAGATCTTGTATGTGAAAGAGTGACACAGAATACAGTGTGTCATAGAGGTTGATGGCATTGGTAGTAGTGACTGGAGAGTGAGAAGAGGAGGAGCAAATAAAAAAAAGAGAGAATTAACAGAGGATTCCCTTGTTTACAAAGAATTTTTAAAGCAGTGTTACCACCATCTTTTAGGTGAATATACACAAATGGCATAGATATAAGAGGCATATAATAAAATGAGCATGATGTAGCACGATACTGATGAAGCATGAATTACATATTGATATCAACATATAGAATATATGCAGTGTGTGCATTATATATTCACACAGGCCTAAGCCTAACTCAGGTTTTCCTCTGATATAGTCACAATTAAAGCTCCAGAATGTGCTGGAAATAAATATCTTGAGATGTGGAAGAACTGGCGGAAACTCCTGGATCTTGGTTTCAGTCCCCTCTAAAGTATAGACTTCAACCTAACGCTTGTGGCATAAAAATCAAGTGAGTACATTATGAGGGTCTCTGCTATTCTGTAAGGAGAGCACAGGATAATAAAACATTACCTATTCCAGAAAGCTTTCCTGAACCTTAGGAAAGTAGCTTGAGAGGGATTCAAGGCTTCTATTACTCTTTGCGGCCTATCTGTAATTAATACACACATTTCATGTGACTTATTATGAATGGATGTTAAGTCTTATCAGAGCCAGGCCAGTTGGTCCTTAGCATAGGAAACCTGATTTTCATTCACGAGTCACATGATGCAAGTTTGTGCACTTCCCACTCATGTCTCCTAGGGAACAACTATTCTTACATGGATGAAGATTCAGTCGGTCTGCTGTGGAATTTCTGTGAATGAAATATGCTGTCTTTTGCCTCAAAGTTACAGTATCATTGTGTATGATACCCATTTTACAAATGTCCTAAAATGTTCCTTTCTATTGTTTATTGGCATTTGAGTACTTTTTATATTCATTTTAAAAGGTGTTAGTTTGACTTTTGTATGTATGTATGTGTATGTATATATATGCATATATATATATATATAATATTGGTCACAAATCATTGTGTTAAACTGTAATTTGGGAGAGAACTGAAGTGATATCCTAAACTGTATTGCCCAGACAGATAGAGTAAAACAGGCAAAAAAGACTTGAGTCAGAATTATCATAATTGAGTCAGCTGCTGGTGGCTCACACTTGTAATCTTAGCTACTCAGGAGCCTGTGATCTGAGGATAATGTTTGGAAACCAGCCTGGGTGTGAAAATCCATGAGATTCTTATCTCCAATAAATCACACACACACAAACAAAAAAAAAAAACCCACTGGAAATGGTGCAGTGGCTCCAGTGGTAGAGTGCTATCTTTGAGCAAAAAAGGAGCCCAAGGACAGGAACAAGGCCCAGAGTTTAAGCCCCACGAAAATAAATAAATAGATAGATAGATAGATAGATAGATAGATAGATAGATAGATAGATAAATAAATAAATAATTGATCATGATTTGTGAGACAGAAGCCAAATCCACTGAGTTTGAATGAGCTACTGGAAAAGTAATAGAGGACATTGACAACAGGGTAGTCTATGTAATCAGGCTATCTGCTAAGGTTTCTTTTTTTTTTTTTCCTGTCTTAAAATTTTTTTTTATTTTACTCATTTTTTTTATTGCCACAGTGTTGTACAGAGGGGTTACAGTGTCATACTTAAGGCAGTGCATATATTTCTTATTTAATTAGGTTCCTACTTTCCCTTGGAGTCCAAGATATAGACCCTGCCCCTTATCTTTCCTTGGGAATGCAACACAGATTTATCTTTGATCTCCTTAACAAAGAATCGGGTAGTAAAACTGTCAAGCTGCGGAGTGAATATTTGCATCTCAAAAGGATACAGAAAGTGCTTACAAGCCAAATTATCTAAAGTACATCCTCTAGAAAAAGGGCAGAAATCTCCCTAAAGTTAACTCAAGTCTAGGGAGCTTCAAAGTCCTAGGAAACATTAAAATACATTCTGAGAACACCATTGCTGGTTGATTTCTTTTTTCCATGCTTTCCACCCCCTATTCTTCTCTTTCTGAATTTTCTTGTCTCTAAAATGAATACCTAAATCAGTCTCACTGTAGATTATTGACATCTACTAATATTTGAAATGTTTTTATTATGCAGAGCCAAGGATACAGGGGGAAGAAAAGCTTCCCTGAATTTCATGCCTATAAGGAAACACGGGAAAATAAGGTTAGTTAAAAAAAAAATTAAGGAAAAGTTTACTGATGATCTTAGAGAAGAAAAGAATAAATGATCACCCGATCAGTCTTTCAACTATTTGTTACATTAGTTTCCAAGGTTTTCAGAGAATGTCTAAATGGAGACACACTTGAATGTCAACTCCATAAACATCATAATGTAAAGCAAGGAGGAAAGGGAGAAATGTAAAAAGACAAAGAAAACAACAATCAAAATTAGATTCTATTAATATGCTTTGCAATGACAACAAAGGGTCTTCATTTCAAGAAATAGTGTCAAAACTTTACCTGGATTAATTTCCCATCTTTATTAATTTGCATGAGGGTCTAAGCATGCATTTCTTCATTACCTGTTGTTACAAACATCCATACTTTTCCTAAGATTATTAAACCTTTTGTAGAGAACATAAATACTAGAAATATGTGGCACAAACAGATTTCCCCCTATCATAATGGGATATGAAGGGTTACCAATGGATTGCAATAGTTTGCCAAAAAAAAAAAAAAATTCTGAGTATTGTTTCTGCAAGGGACAAAAAAAGTTTGGGAATAATATTTTTTGGAGCCTTCAATCAAGAAAATAAGATCCTTCCTTCCTTCCTTCCTTCCTTCCTTCCTTCCTTCCTTCCTTCCTTCCTTCCTTCCTTCCTTCCTTCCTTCCTTCCTCTTCTTTCCGTCCTTCTCTCTATAACGGTTTCCTTCTCCATCTCCTCTTTTCCCTCTTCTTCTTTTCTTTTCTTTCTTCTTCTTGCCTCCTCCTCCTCCTTCATTTTCTACTTTCTCTTCTCCCTTCATTCTTCTCTAAGAAGGGTAATATCCAACCACATTTGAATGAATAAGTGTCTCTGTGTGAAAGAGCCTGTGTGTGTGTGTGTGTGTGTGTGTGTGTGTGTGAACGTGCATGTGTGGATGCATGTGCACCTGTGGGCACATATGTAACAATGGCTCTACTTTAATGATTGCAGTGATTTAAGCATATATTCTCTGATATTTTGATTTCTACAAAGCTAATCATAGGGATATTTATGTGCAATCTTCCTATTTTTAGATAGTTTAAGTGATTTAACTGTTTTTAAAGCATTGAATAGGACAAACAAAATCATCTGCCAAATATATTCAGACACACAAGCTGTCAATTTGCCATTTTTGAATAACATTCACCTGTCACTTCGTGATATCTTTTGCAAACTATGTATGAAGGTAGTTAAATAATTTATTTTATTTGTACTCTTTTATGTACATAAAATAATAAAAGCTTGTTGATATTTATTATCTGACAATGTTGATTATTTGTATCCCTAATATTTTATTTCATTTTTATTTTTGTTAGCAGTGTATAGTTGTTATCAATTCCCACCCCAGAAAATAAAGATTTTAAAGATATGTAAAAAGCTTCTATAAGATTTTTTAAAATGTAGCAAGTAGAAGAGTCAAGATTGAGGGATGTATGTCCTTGTGTCTGAAATCTTGACTCTGGATGCTATTTTGAATAATTTCTTTCTTCTATAAGTGGAAGCATATTTTTACATATATTTACTTATGTATTTATAGAAGCAACAGCCCCTTTAATTCATGAAGTTGACTATGAATTTGAGTATAGGGCCTGTGTTATGTATATTTTCCTAATTACCATAAAATTACTTGCACAGAAAAATAACATTAAGTGAATAAAGTCAGGCTCAGAGAGACAGACACATGCTTTCTCTTGTTTATGCAAGTTACATCTAAATTACAAATATAGATGTAAGCACATCTATATTAGTAGAGGTTATACTTAACACACGAGTTTGTTAACGAAGATATAGTATATTTAGGGATGGTTTCCAATGGTGTAACTCCTTTGAACAATTAATTTAATGTTTTATCAAATGAATAGCAGGAAGCTGGAGCTTGTGGTATCAGAGGCAGGGGTGGGGCTGTGGGTGGTGAGGTTAAGGGGAAGGGGATAGGTGAGATGAGAGAAAAGGGGTGGGTGAATGCAGTCATAATATTAAAGTATACATGTGAAAATAAAACTCGGAAAATTGAGGGGATAGAATTGAGATGGGTGTGATGGGGCAGAATTACAACAGAGGTGACATTGGTCAAGATCCATAGTAATCACAAATTGGGTTGTTGAATTGAAGCTGCTTCAATCAACTACTTAAAGATAACGAAAAGATGAAGAAAAATGTTAGGAAATGCTGATTCAACAATGGTAAAGTAGAGTTGAGCCTCAAAAATGAAAGTTAACTACATTTGGGAGAGAAAGCATTGGTCTTCCTGTCAATGCCCTTGGATTTTATGTATCATTGTAATTAATCACTGTAGATCTTAAATTTTCATTTCTAATTAAGCACATTAGATTAAAAACTAAATTTAATGTCTCTGTGATTGGTTTATACTCTGGAGATCAGGCTTGAAAATTGACTCATCATCCAAATTTCCTTGATATTTTAGGCCATTTTTACTTGCAAGTGTTTGGATAATATTCCCAGGTTATCCTAAGCCATGGAATTATGCTAAGTCAGAGATCTGTAAAGTCTAGCTTTCGGGTTGCTTTTAGGTGTGACCTGAGCAATATCACCGGGATTGCTTTCCTTATATCGCTCAGCTCCATGTTGCTTTTTGTTTCCTTTTGGATCTGTTCTCTGA
Source organism: Perognathus longimembris pacificus (assembly GCF_023159225.1). Taxonomy (NCBI): domain Eukaryota; kingdom Metazoa; phylum Chordata; class Mammalia; order Rodentia; family Heteromyidae; genus Perognathus; species Perognathus longimembris. The sequence goes on along the minus strand of NC_063162.1, from coordinate 17,353,619 downwards.
TGGCATGCACCTTGTGGTTTTCAAATCAGTATAGAAACTTGTCACCACAGCACATCTTACCTTGAAGTCCAGGTTCTCCCGTAAACCTTGGCACTTATATATTTCCAGGCTACCATTGCCTCCAGACACCTGTGAACACGTTGTTACTATGGTCAGTGAGATTTGGTCTTCTAACATCTCTAGAAGTTTTTAGGTCCAAATCTACATGAGAATTTTCCTCAGGAGCTTTAAAGAGCAGCTGTGTTTTCACCTACGATAGAGAAATGGAGTTATAATATCTAGGAGGTAAGTCTATGTTTTCCCCCAAACGTTCCCTCTGTAATTTCAGTCTGAGTTCTGATTGACACCACCCTGATTCTGACAATCACGCTCACATTGGAGTTATGACTAAAGCCAACTCATTTCAAAATGTACACATTGAGACTGTACTTAGGGAAATTTGGCAAATGAACTTTGGGCAACTCCTTACAAAAATTTTGATAGATAGTTGTTGAATGGATAGTTGTTGAATATTTTTTAACACTCAGACTCATGTTCCTTCCAATTATGCATCTCTTTCTCCTTCTTCTGTGGGCATGGAGAGGGCAGATTCCCAGGGTCATGTGGTCTGGCGAGTCAAATAGCCTGAGGGTTGAGAATGAAAACTTCAGAACATTTGAGTAGTGAAAGCTCTTTAAAAAAAAAAAAAAAGTAATATCCCACATCCCAGTCATCAGTGCACAGAATAAGGCATTTCCCAGAGATAAATGCTTACAACATTGTCCTTTTTCAGAATCTGTGATTTCCATTGAAAATATCCATAAAATTCCCATGTTCTCTTGAGATTGAATTCCTCTTGTAAATAATTGATATGTACCTTGAAGAAAAATGAATCTAAGGCTTCATGAAAATGTAAGTTAGTATTTTTAACTTTAAGCTCCATAGTCTGGCTCATTCTCCAGCAATAGAGCATGTCAGCACAATATAAAGCACCTAGAAAGAACAATGGAATCTTATAATGAAATCTAGATGCATGATTACAATCTTCCAGTAAATCGGGTCTCTAGCTTAGGCCCATCTTGAGGGGTCTCAGAAACTCTGAAATGTTCTTGGGCCTTAGAAACTACTTTGTCTTTCCTTCAGTGTTGCACTTGGTATCTTCTATGCCAGGTAAACCCCTTCACAACTTAAAACATGGAATACAGTTGTACCTGAAACCCTACCCAGGCCTGGAAAAGGGACATGTTTGACTCTGGTTTGTATGAGAGTTTATCTTTTTTACTATATCCTCCTCAATAATTGTCACAATTGTAACAACTAACAAAAGAAAGATAATATAAGCCTATGTCTGTGTTTGGAGACAGTGTTTCAGTTCTTCATAGTAAGCTTTTCCATAGCCACATGAGCTAAACAATATTACAATCAATTCCAGCCTGAAAACTTTGAGAAACAGAAAAAAAAAATGGCAGGAACTGGTTTTGTTTTTATATAACTAGTAAGTTGAAAACTTAAGTCTAGATAGAACTGGGGACATTTTATTGTGTTTTAATGTTATCCAGGAATCTAGTTTAAATTTCTACAAGGATTCTTTTTTTTTTTTTTTTTTTTGAGTTGTGCCTTGTTCATTGTGTAGTATTCTGGACTAACTCCAGTACTTGGCATAGACTAGCTGGACATTAAAAGTGATTGAATGAAAGAGATGGACGAGTGGGTGGGGAAGATATTTAAAGATATTTAAGCCAAAGAATGTTTTTGCTTTTTACTGTTTTAAATTATACTCCAACCTGACAGCTCATTGATTGACCAATTCTATTATAACTAAAGAACTAGAAGCATCCATATTCTTCTGGTAGGTTGGGAATGCCAAACCATTTCCTTTTACTTGTTCTCAGGTCAGGAGTGGAACAAAGAACTTTTTATATAACTCTCTCTCTCTCTCTCTCTCTCTCTCTCTCTCTCTCTCTGTCTGTCTCTGCCTTTCTCTTTCTCTCTTTCTGTCTTGTTTCATATTAAGACCCTGTTCACTGCTTCTTGTCAAGTCATTGTTTATTTTAAAAAGGTATTCTTTTAAATTACTGATGTTAGACGATAAAATCTATCTAAAAAAATCAATGGCTGAAGCATATAACCATAAAAGTGCAAAGAATAGAACAAATTAATCCTACGACAGTCAATAAGAAGGAAGGAATAGAGTACAGAAATCAATGGAAGTAGGAAAGCTTTAAGAAATAAAGACAATTCAATAAAATCAATACCTGGATTTTGAAAAAGGTTAATATTAGTAATCATGTAACTAAGATGAGAAGGCTAAAAGGAAGAATACATAATTTACCAATATCAGAATATAAAGAGAGATCTTAGTGCAGATTCTATTGTTAAGACAATACATGGGATTGTTTTCTTCTGGAATAGTTATATGACAACATTGTTCCTCCTGCATAGAGAAACAACCACAACTTATTAACATCATTATAAACTAACAATGACAAATTCTTTGATAATCTTAATGGGTGTGGTGTAGATAAAGAAGCACTTACTCATTAAAAAAGAAACCTCACTGAATCTCTGTAAGAACAGTGAATGTGTGGCAATTGATCAATGTATACCCTGGTGTATGAATTCATCTATATAAAATGGATTCAGTGAAATGACAGACATTTTGAGGCTAGATTAAAAAAGAACAAATATCTTTTAACTGCCTTAGTGAAAACTTGCAGGCACTTCTTAGGTCAGAAAGGAGCTAGCATAGTAAAGAATATATGAAGCAATTAATTATTGGAGTGCCTATACCAATATAAGCCCAAATTAAGTGTAGAATAAAATATTCTAGAAGTAAAGAATATAAAGAATAAAAGGCTTTCAGGAAGAAATATTAATTATAAATATATGGGCATAAAAATAGAAAACTAAGATAACAGAAAAGTTTAAAACTATACAGAATAGGGAAGATAGCAGGGATTCAGGATTCTAATCCTAATCAGCAAGCTGAGACCTGAACGATCAAGGCTTGGAGTCAGACTTAGAAGAAAAGTTTTAGGCTCCATTTCCTATCAAACAGCAAAATTGAGGACTGGAGGCATAACTCAAGCTGTAGAGCACCAGCTATGATCAAGAAAGTCTAGCAAGAGTGCCAGGCTTTGAGTTCAAGCTTTGTTACTAGCATACCCATACACACACACACACACACACACACACACTTATAAGATATAAATGATATACAATAAAAAATACAAAGTAGAATTAGTCTAAGCTGAGCGAGCGAGCAGAGTGGTTGTGTGGCCACCATCTCAGAAATCAGTAGTGCTTGCATCATGGTAACGAGAGTGTTGATTTGTGATAATAAATGGTTCCTTCTGCCAAGTGATTAGGAAGATGGGTGTGTCCCGGGAACAAGGTGATATCTTTAACAAGAGTTGGGGATCCTTGCCAACTAAAACCTCCAACCTGTATAGGTGTGGGAAAGAGCTCACCTTGGATCATAAAACAAGCCTTCATTTATTATTGAAAAAGTACACTGTAAAATTGTTTGTAAACATATATGCAAAATACTCAACAAAATACTAGAAATCCAAGAAGCATTCTATACAGTGATATATAAGAAATGTGAAGATTCTTTAATAACAAATGAATACCAAACACCTAAATGATTATGCAAATATAAAATTGAAAAAATCATTAAAATCCTGTAATCCTTCATGATAAATAATACAACAGACTAAGCATAGACTAGATCTTCTACAAATGGCTAAACAACTTTCATTAAAAAATCTCAAGATAACATAGTTAATGGTGAAAGAGTGAATATACTTTTCCCTAAGATCAGGAATACTGAAGGAATGACAGCTTCTTTTTGATTTGTGCTGTTGCTCACAACAGGAAAATTAAATGATAAATTTCGCTAAGTAGTATCAAATCAGAAGAGAAGTCCACTGCCTTAATTTTCAGGCAATATCATCACATATGTGGAAAATCCTGAGGAAATACTCTAAAATTATTAGACCTAGTTGGAATTTGTTAAGCTGGAGGATACAAAGTTAATACACAGATATCAGTTGTTTATCTTTACATGTTTTGTAAACAGTGCAATATTCAAGTTAAGATAGCCATTCTGTTTATGATAATCTCAAAAATGCTAAATGCTTAAAAATCCCTATAATATCAGGAAAGTATTATGTGGGGCCTGGGGTGGTACCTAATTGGGTGAGAGTTTACCTACACAAAAGTGACAGTAGGTTTGATCCCTAACACCAGAGGAAATAATTTCTGAAACGACAACAAACAAAACCATTGCAACTTGGTTTGCACATAACTATATTACAGCAGATACAAATGATCAAACAAAGATGAGATAAAAGCAAAATTCAGGTTTTCCAAGTAATAGATTAAATGCACTGAATTATTTATTAAAAAATTATAGGTGATCACTTTAATGGACAATCCTGTCATGCATATAAGGGAAACATAGTATGGATTGTACCAATTCATTCAGAATATGGAGAAACTAAATTTCTAAATACCTTTTACAAGAGTCATTTTATTACCAGGGCAAACTAACTAGAAAGAATAAATGTTAAACACATCATTGTCTTCATGAGCAAGAAAAAATTCTAAAATGTCATTAGTAAATACAACTCCCAACTATATAAAAGTCATCATACATGACGATTGGGATTTATACCAAGAATTCAGTTTGTTTTAATATTTGAGTAAGAATAAAATTTACTTGCCATATTGTCAAAATAAAGGAGAAAACACATATGAATTTGAATAAGTGTTAAAATAGTATTTGACAAGAGCCACCATGAATTTATTATACAAACCAAACCAACAAGGAATAAAAAGATCTTTCTTAAACTGATAAAAGGAATTCATTAAAAAAGTTCAGGATCATGCTTAAAGATGAAAGAACAAATATTGTCAGCCAAAGATTTTGAATAATTCAAGGTGATTCGCTCTCAACTCTTCTATTTGATATTTTACTGAAAGTCCTAGTCACTTTTATTATGTATGATATTTAAAAAATCAATTAAAATTAATAAAGGGAGAACATGTATAATATCATCAAAACATGAAATACTCTTATATAAATAGAGCAGATAGAACAAAGTACATTGTGGCCTGTGCACTAAGCACTAACAACTCAAACTAAAATTTCTGTGAGACATTAGAAAAAGACATAAATAAGTGGAGATCTATGTCGTGGTCATACATTAGAGTCTTAATATTATTAAAATGTCAACTATATCAAAATATATGCAAATATTCAACACAATCTCAGAATCTGAGCAGCATAAAAATAGATACAGTATGATGCTAATATTATATAAACTACAAAGGATTTGAGGTATATAAACTGCTTTCAAATAGAATAAATAGAACTGTACTACCTGATTTTAATATTGATGTAAATAAAGAAGTAAAGGTTTTATATTGCATTTTCACAAACACACATATATGCACACACTGAGATATGTTTCAGTTGAATAGAATCATAAGACAAAAGCTCTCTACATGTGACTTTCTTTTCTACCAAAAGTGGCATGGTACTGCAATGTAGAAAAGGAATAACGAGTTCATGCAATAGAGCTGGAACAGTTAGATATCCAATGGGGGTGCCGGCTTTGAATCTTACTACATGAAAAAGTTTTCTCAAACATGTATCATATAACTAAACTTCAACGACTTAAAAATTCAACCACTTAAAATTGTATGAGGAAATGTTGAGTTTTGGAGAATCACAGTTTAAGTGACTGTACCTACAAAAAATAAGAAGACAAAATATGGGTTTATGAAACATAAGAAATGTTATGCTATAAAATACCTAAAAATTAGCTGAGACTTTTCTTATAAATATGAGCGTAATGTCTAAAATAAGGGCTTCTTTCCGTTTGAGGAACCAAAGAAGCACTTTGCACACTGCTTTTGCGTTGGTGAGTGGCTCTGTAATACAGGCACTAAGGATTCAGAGATATTAGATTCCATTATTCAATGATACAAATTTCTCTAATAACATTGATATATTTAACCATCCAGTGTCCTTTTGTTTTGTTTTATTTAGGAGGGTCTGGATTCTAGGTTCAAATGTATTCACAGTCCTGCTTATTGATGCTGATTAGTCAAAGGGGGAAGAGGAATATTCGACTACTCCTGCTAATCTTCATGAATGTAGCTATTACTTTCTATTAATATGACTACTGACCTTGTAATTATGTTTAAGTGCAAAACTCAGGAAAGGTACAAAGTTAAGCTAAAAAGTGAATTTGCTTAGGCATTATGCTACATAAATTCTCATACTTATCATATCAAGTAATCTTTATGGAGACCTTACAAGGTAAATAGTTACCTAATTTTAGGTATTGAAGCTGAGTTATGACTTGGGCCACTCCTCTGATAATAATTCTCACTTAGAAGTTGATCTAATATTGCTCTACTTCTGTGATTTTTCATTAGATCATGAGTATGGAGTTATCTACCTAAACCTAGTGAAATTCATTCATGAATAAGTAATTAAAATCTGATCCAAGAAAGGTCATATGACAAAAGTAATACAATGAACCAGAACTATCTCACTCAGAAAGTTTCAATGTTATATTAAAAAAATACCTTGGGCAAATTAAAATCCTTGAACTATCTTTGATCATATAATTATAAAAATATCTGGAGGGGAAATTGAAAATATTGTAATTTAACTCCTTCCTATTAGAGATGAGGGAGCTAGTGATGTTCTGAAGTATAAAATACCTTGCCTAAAGTCATACTGGAGCATTCGTGGATGACCAAGTTCTGATTCTATCCTCTCACAAATTTTCCCTATTGTCTCCAACACTATATACCATGCACAAAATGTAGAGAAGAAATAAGAGACAAACAAGAAATCCTGGCAGACTTTTTGGAAATAAGTAGAACTTTAAGGAAGTACTGGAATCTGTAGCAAGGCATGCAGGGAAGAGCTGATGGGTGGGCCAGAGAGCAAATGCCATTTATATCAGACGTTGGGTGGACAGCTTATTGATATTCTTTTCACTTTGGTCAACATAGGTCAATAGTAGGTGATGTGGGTCATGTGATGTGGGTCAGGCTGGGCACCAGGAGGAAGAGGAGGGGAGGTTGACTGTTGTAGAAAGCATCTCAGGAGCCTTCATCCCTTATGCACAGCTCTTTCATAAAGAGAAGTTGTCCTACTTTGACATTATATTATGTACTGCAAATACCACCATTTCCTGCCTGTAGTTCTGTAGTTCTTTCTAATAGTCACAGGTCAATTAGAAGAAAGCAAACGCTTGATTTATTTCTTTTCTGGGATGTTGCTGAAGCAAGTATTTCCAAGACTAGTGGAGAATCTAAGACATTTTGGAGACCTCAGTCATTCAAGTCCCAATGGCTGCAGAGGAAAAACCATTTCTGGGCATGTAAGTTCTGAAATCTTATCTTCCAGACAATAGGAGTATTCATAAATGCCCAATTACCACTGCCACCCAAACATTTCCAGAATCTGAAACCATTAGGCGAGGAATTGTATCATGGCCTCTGTTCACCATGAGTCACGAATATTTTCCCGTTTCAATGTCTTTATTCTTTGTTTATATTTGGGATAATTATTCATCATCTGTAAAACAGGCATATATGTTTTCCAGATTCGTTAACCTCAAATTGCCTATAACTTGCTTTAACTTTGGGGAACATTTTGAATTCCATGATGGCACATTTAGTATTATCCCTGTTGGTACCTGACACACTTTTGTCAAATGGCCTATTATTTGATCATTTACATGGATAAATCAAGCTTGGACTTATTATTGTTTTCCTTTTTAGGTTTATTTTATCTCATTGGTATATATTAGGTGCACAAAATCATGTCATTTGCTGCAAATAGAACTAGAACTCATCATGGTAAGTGAAATAAGCCTGTCCTTACAAAGACTCATGTTGCATATTTTCTCTCATAAAATGAACATAAGAAAAATGGACACATGAGCTTGAAGAAAGGTGCTGGGAAACAAGGAGTGGAAGGATGGTTAGGATTGTTTTCTTGAAGGTGATAAACTGGGGGCATTATAATGTACCCCATCACCAGGAGTGGCTTCCACAGACTCCCACTTCTTCATGATCTTAATAAAATTTAATTTTCTTTGATTTTTAATGCTTGTGTCTGATTTATTTGCATAGAATGTTGTTTGTCTTTTCCTTCCTTGGGAATATTAGAGCTCACTGTACCTTTTCAGAGAAAAAAAATCTTTAATTTTTGTCTCATGATATCTAAATCTGTTTCCTATATCCATTTTTAAGAGAAAAAGCCACTGAATTAAATTTATTTTTTATGTATAGAAATAAAATTAATTGTATACTCAAAAATGAGTCAAAATGCACAGCACAGGTATATGCTATTTATAAATTACAGTTAGAAAAAAATTACTGACAATATAATTTGATACTTCCTGGGTTTTATAGTTGTCTCTCTTTCATTTCTTGTTCAATACTTAATACTAGAGGCCAATATTTTATTTTTAAAGTTTGAGGTTTGACACATATTCATCTATTCACTCATTGCTGAAAACTTATTTTTCCCTTTTCTGTATCTCCTATTCTTTCTTTGCTGTATTCATTATAATCATATTGAATTTCTTTTGCTATGTTGCTGTTCTTTTGTTTAATTTTTAAAATGTTGGTTGATTATATATCACATAATCTCCAATTTTGCCTTATATCGTGATATATGCTGGACTTACAAATCAAAAGCCAGGAATATTGGTGATGTTTGCTTCCTTTAATGCTTACAGTTCCTACTGGTGCAGCAAATAAGTTTTATCCTCTCAAGGTTTGTTTCAAAAATCTATGGATCTATATGCTAGGGAATGGCCTTTGCTTCCATGGCAAGCTATTACGGTCTAAACATCCTTCATATTATTTTCCCACTATTTTACAATGAGACATTTCCTCGATTGGCTCCCTCACAATTTTTTATAGAAGGTTCTCATTCTGTAAATTCCAGTAACTTCAGTTGCTACTAGTGTAAGGCTTAACACATTGCAACAGCAGCATCATTTTTTGCTGGATTTATCAATGAATGTTTTTTTTTTCAATGTTGGAGACCAAACACAGCGCCTTGGGCATACTAAGCTATTAATGCAGCTCTGAGCTATACCTTCAGTCCTAAATACATTTATGTTTATTTCATTGCAATGGAAATCAGCTTCAGTGGGACTGAAAAAGGTGAGCATTGAGCCACTCTTACTCATAAACAGAAAGAGTTGTTGAGATAGGAAGTGATTTTGATATTCCAATAGGCCATAGGTTAAACTGCTTGAATTATTTGACATACAAATTATGATTAGATAGCTAGAGCCCAGGACCATATTTCCTCTTTAATTTCCATTCACTCCTCACATCACCTGCACCTATCAGAGGTATGCAACACACTCTCTATACAGGGGCTGACATCATTAAGGCTAACACACTGTTGTCTTTTCCTATAACAACACTGACTTTTCTTCAGTCTTGTCTAAGTATTCACTGGACTGAGACAGTCTCTCTCTCTCTCTCTCTCTCTCTCTCTCTCTCTCTCTCTCTCTCTCGCTCTCTTGCTCTGTTGGACATGGGGCTTGAAATCAGGGCCTGGGTGCTGTCCCTGAGCTCTTTTGCTCAAGGCTAGCACTCTACCACTTTGAGCCACAGCACCACTTCTGGTGTTTCAGTGGCTAATTGGAGACTCATGGGGACTTTTCTGCCCCTGGTGGCTTTAAATTGCTATAGTCAGACCTGACCCTCCTGAATAGCTAGGATTACAGGCATGATCCACCAGTGCCTGGCCTCTTTTCACAGTGTTGTTTTTTTCTTTATTGTCAAAGTGTGACATATAGGGGTTACAGATTCATATGAAAGGCAGTGAGTACATTTCTTGTTCTACTTGTTACCTCCTCCCTTATTTCCCTCCCCTCCTCCCTCCCCCTTCCCCTTTCCCCCCAAGGTTTGTGCATTTAGTTTACACCAAATGATTTCTAAGAGTTGCTTTTTGAATGGTTGAATGGTTTGTCTTTTTGTTCTTTGTCTCTTGATTTTGGTATTCCACCTCCCTTCCCTAGTTCTATTACCCATATAACCAGTATCCAGGGTACTCGGATGTAATACAGTGGTAGCAAGGGTACAGCCACAAAAGGGAGTTACAAGAGAAACAAAACTAAACAAACCACTCAGTTAAACAAACAGACAAGGAAAAAGAGAAAAAAATAGTACGAGTTCACATGGCATGTTGAGAATAGTTACAACAGTGGTATAACTCTTGTTTCCGTAATGTGGAGTTCATTTCACTTGGTATCTTCTTATGTGGTCGTATGGGTATAGCTATTGGGGTCTTTTTGTCTTCTAGCATGACTAGCCTATTCATGTACTAGCTATTCCCTATGAGGGACACCATAGGGTTTATGTTTCTTTGGGTCTGGGTCATTTCACTTAGTATGATTTTTTCCAAGTTCTTCCATTTCCTTACAAATGGGGCATTCCTTCTGATGGAGGCATAGAATTCCATTGTGTATATGTTCCACATTTTCCTGATCCACTCGTCTACTGAGGGGCATCTCGGTTGGTTCCATGTTTTAGCAATGATGAGCTGAGCTGCGATGAATACAGTTGTGCTGATGCCTTTAGTGTGGTTTTGTATGTAGTCTTTTGGGTGGATGCTCAAAAGTGGGGCTTCAGGGTTGTAGGGGAGCTCTATGTTTAGCCTTCTTAGGAACCTCCACAATGCTTTCCAGAGTGGTTGAACAAGTTAGCATTCCCACCAACAATGTAGTAAAGTTCCCTTTTGGCCACATCCACTCCAGCATTTGTTATTATTAGATTTCCTGATAATAGACATTCTTACTGGGGTGAGGTGAGATCACAATGTTAGCAGGATATAAAAAAAAAATCCTCAAAAATCAATGGCTTTTTGTTTTGTTTTGTTTTTGCCAGTCCTGGGGCTTGAACTCAGGGCCTGAGTACTGTCCCTGGCTTCTTTTTGCTCAAGGATAGCACTCTACCACTTGATCCACAGCGCCACTTCTGGCTTTTTCTATATATGCAGTGCTGGGGAATCGAAGCTAGGGCTTCATGTATATGAGGCGAGCACTTTACCACTAGGCCATATTCCTAGCCCTTCCATGGCTTTTATATACACTAACCACCTGAAAAGCGTGGCTGAAATCAGAAAAGAAAGACCTTTTGCAATAGCCTCAAATAACACAACATACCTAGGAATAACCTTAACCAAAGAAGTGAAAGAATTTTATGATGAGAACTTTAAAAACCTAAAAATGGAAATTAAGGCAGAACTAAGGCAATGGAAAGACCTCCCATCCTGCTGGATTGGGAGGATTAACATCGTGAAAATGGCAATATTACCAAAAGCTATCTACAAATTTAATGCAATACTCATCAATATCCCAACATCATTCTTCAAGGAAATAGAGGAACCAATTCAGAAAGTCATATGGAATAATAAAAAACCCCGAATAGCAAAAACAATCCTAAGTAGAAAGAACAGTGCAGGAGGAATATCAATACCAAACTTTAAATTACACTACAAAGCTATAGCAATAAAAAACAGCTTGGTACTGGCACAAGAACAAGATTGAGAACCAGTGGAACAGAACTGAAGACCCAGAAATGAACCCACAGACCTATAGCTACCTAATCTTTGACAAAGAAGCTAAAAATACAGGTTGGAACAAAGACAGCCTCTTCAACAAATGGTGGCAAAACTGGATCAACACCTGTAACAAACTAAAACTAGACCCCTATTTATCACCCTGCACTAAAATCAACTCCAAATGGATCAAAGACCTGGAAATAAAATCAGACACGCTGAAAACTCTACAAGAAGAAATAGGAGAAACTCTAGGACTCTTTGGCACTGGAAGAAACTTCCTCAACAAAGGCCCAGAAATCCAACAAATCAAAGAAAGGCTAGACAAGTGGGACTGTATCAAACTGCAGAGTTTCTACAGGGTAAAAGATATAGCTTCCAAGATAAACAGAAAGGCAACAGATTGGGAAAAGATCTTCACCAGCCATACAATGGACAAAGGCCTGATATCTAAAATATACACAGAACTCAAAAAGTTAAACTCCTCCAAAACAAACCATGAAAGAACCCACAGCTCTCTCAACAAATGGGCTAAAGACCTAAAAAGATACTTCTCTGAAGAGGAAATAAGAATGGCCAAGAGTCACATGAAAAAGTGCTCTACATCACTGGCCATAAAAGAAATGCAAATCACAACAGTTGTTTTCTTTTACACCAAATTTCTAGTATAGCTTATAAAAGAATTACAAGAAATGTTACCCAATTAAAAGTTAGGCATTTGTATTTGTATATTTGAGAATTGTGTAATTACATTGCTTAATAAATGATTTTTACAGAAAGAACTATTATCATGCAAGCTCAGTAATTCTTTAAGTTATCCAATTCTTTATAATTTTGTACTGCCTACTATTTACTCAGGTGTTATTCCTTTGATTGACATGAGTCTATCTAATTTCTTCAGTCACCTTCTTACATATCCAATCTTAGCCTCATCCCAAATATGAAATTACTACATATATTATTTAAGCTTTATTTTTCCATCTATTGATTACAGAAAAATATTACTTTAAAACCCCCTTTTCTGGTTATCACCCAGATTGTTCATGCCACCAATAGCTACTCTAGGTAGAGGGGGTTGAACCAACCTCACCTCCATTCCAATCTATTTTCTTAAGCCTTAGGGGTATGTTTCACAGTAATTAGATAATATTCTTCCTGTTTCTCAGGAGCAATTCTGTCAATAGATTGTGTCCCAATCTTGAGGTTAATTTCAATATTTTTATTTAAATTCAATTCAATTCAATTCAATTTCAATTTTATTTAATTTCAATTTAATTTCAATATTTTATTTAATTTCGGGTTAATTTCAATATTTTTAGCTTTGGATCTAGACTTCTTGTCATAATCCCTTTAGATTGAAAACTGAGTTCTGAGGTCTGCTTGGCCTTTTAATTGGGCTCCTCCTCAATTTTGTACATGAATTTCTCTCTACTTTCACATATCTGATTCCAAGTATAGAAATTATTAGGAAGTGGGAGGGAATCAAACAACTCACTGAAACAATTCCTGGGCTCTGAAATCCATCTATGTACACTACCTCTTCCCAACAGCAGTAGAAAGTCTGTTTTCTTTGAAATCAAATCCTAGTTGCTGTGAATATTTTTCTCACATATGTACTTAATTTCTTGATGCATCTGGAAAACAGTGTGTGATGATACATACCTGCTAGAATTTATATGATGATTAGTCAGAATATGAATTAAATGTAATGGTATACTTAGCATGGATACACATAATACACCATTTAAAAATTATTAAAATTATTATTTAAATACTATTAGTATTCTTTCTTTCATTTCCCAAGTTTTGAACCAAAACCATAACTTTGTTTCTTGGCATCCTCATAAAATCCAAGCTTTACCCTATCATCTGTGATTCAGATGGCTCTCTGTGCAGGCAGCTGTTTTCTTTTCTCAGGAAACCATGAGAAATAAGAAGGGAGAGTACAATAATGCAAAAATTTCTAAATGGGAAAAGATATAAATGCTATAAGAGACACAAATGCTATGTAGGCATGTGACATTGGAGGATGTTCTTCTTGGGTTGAAATGAGGAGTAGTTCATCCTTGAAGGGCAACTAAGTGGAAGTCTGATTAATTTTTTTAAAAAAATTGATGTGCATTTTTCTCCTGAACACTAGTCACAACTGGCAGGGATTCAATCTCATTTAGCTCAATGTCTGAGGTTTAGGGTGTTTTTTATTTTCAATTGACAAAATGAACCAGTATCCTGCAGGAGGTAGTAAGCTCTCAACTCCACGTTACTATTGCCTGTATATCTTATTCAGTTTAATCAGTGATTAAATGCAGTGCTTTATTAATTTTGATTATCACACTAGGCAGCACCTCACCACAATACATTCTGCCTGGCAGACGCCGTGGCACTTTGCCAGCCTGTCATCTTACCTTTCCATGCACCACTGTTGAGCCCAGAAACTGGGGAACCATCGTTCTTCTCTCTACTATTATAGGTTTAACTTTTTAAAGATTCTACAAGTAAATGAGATCATAGGATATTTCTATCTGTGTAAGTTTACTTCTCTTGTATCATGTTCTTTAGATTTATCCATGTTGAAACTGACAGACTTTTTTTTTGAAGGGAGACCTGTACTCTGCTGTGTTTATCTGCCATGAATTTGATGTGTTCAATTGTGGATGCTTTTGTTGGTTCGATGTCTTGCCAATAAACAGGAAAATGGCTAATGTCTCCTTCACATATTGAGTTCAATTTGTTAATTACATTTTATGGTGGTGGTGGTGATGGTGTGTGTGTGTGTGTGTGCGTGTGCATGTGTGTGTGTGTGCGTGTGCATGTGTGTGTCCATTCAGTTTTCCAAAATAGGCAATATTTATGATACCACTAACAGTACACAAGATGTTTTTTATCTCCAAAGACTGGGAAAACATTGAATCAATGTAAGAATAAGACCTTTGCTGAAGCAATGTCTAAGGAGGGCTTGGCAGAGTCTCCAAAAAGGGCCTCAATTTCTTCCAGAAAATTGCTATGCACTGACTGCACCAAGGGCATTTCCCCCCAGACTCTCAGGTAAAGCCTTGTAAATTCTTGTGGCCAAGCCTGAAAGATCAATTGGGACTTTGTCTTGGTGCCACACTCTCTTGCTGGTGTTAGAAAGAATGATGATGTACCATTCATAAGGAAATGGAAAGACTTGGAAAAATTCATATTAAGTGGAATAAACCAGACCCAGAGAAACCAGAGGTCCATGCTTTCCTTCATTTGTGGTTGATAGAATGCACCTATCAATCTGTAAGAAAACATTTGGCAGTATACAAGTGCTCACAAATGAATTATCTGAAGTATAGCAGATACTATAAAACTTCATGGTGTGTTAATAAGGAGGTCAATAGTACAATCTTTTTGTTTTTGTTTTTTTTGGCCAGTGCTGGGGCTTGGACTCAGGGCCTGAGCACTGTCCCTGGCTTTTTTTTTTTTTTTGCTCAAGGCTAGCACTCTGCCACTTGAGGCACAGCACCACTTCTGGCCATTTTCTATATCTGTGGTGCTGGGGAATTGAACCCAGGGCCTCATGTATACAAGGCAAGCACTCTTGCCTCTAGGCCATATCCCCAGCCCCCAATAATACAATCTTTTAGAAAGACTAGTTCAAAGCCCAACAAAGTCAACACCAGGAAATGGGTACATACAAGAGTGAAGGAGCAAAGAAAGGAGCAGACAAATGAAAGGGGAAGTGAGAAGAATGCCATCACAAATCCATTGTATATACTGAAACAAAACAAAACAAGTAAGGGAAAGGTTGGGTTCAAGGACAATGCAAATGTTAAAGACACATTAATACATTAAGATACATTATATTCATATAGCTTTGTTCAAGGGCACCACTTTTGAACAACTACCCAAAGATACTAAAAAAATGAACAAACAAAATGAGACCAATATATACCAATATATAACATACCTAGGATTCATTTGTAAAATTCCTTGCTGTCTGAAATAGGTTCTTTCATGTGGGAAGAAAACACTTCTCTTTTGAAGATAGACATGAAAATTAGAATGGTAGGAAGTGATGCACAAGGAAACACATTTGCCATGAAATATTGGATCCTGTCCTTATACTCATTTACCATGTGTTTTTCAGGGAACTGTTATATAATCAGGACAAAGCTTGGAAGTAAAATTGGCATACTAAGATCCAAATAGAAACTTCAGTCAATGTTTTGGATGACTCCTGATAATTGGAGCAATCAGGGATTTGGGGGGCCTATTTTTAAAATTTTACCCATAGTTTAAGGAAAAGTAGAAGAAACATGGATCTTTTTCTCTCTAGATAGAACTACTATTAGCAGACACCTGAATATTTTAATGTAGACATAAAATGAGCTATGGGTAGAAAATAAGTCTTTTATATTTATTTTCTTTATTCTCATTTGGCTCAAGTTGCTACATTTCTGTTAGTACATATTCTATGGCTTATCCAGTTGAGTGTTCAATAATTCACATGATTGTCCTCTTAACCTTTCTCTTGGAGTCTCAGTCTACCATATAATAAAACTGACTATTCAGGAGTTGTTGACATTCTATTCATGTGTGTAATTCTGGAGAAACATTCCTTCACTAGATTTTATCTCAGTAAAGAGATCAATGATTTTTGGAAAAGATAATAAAATAAAATGGATTGTTGCAAAGAGTAAGGCAAAACTTATTCATTTATTTAAAATTTATTTATTTTAGTCTGGAGGGGAGGAAAGAAAGGAATCAGGAACAGCCAGTAGACATTATTAGAAAGGATGGTTTGAGTTGATAAAGCATATCTACCAGACTAGATCTTAAGAGACAGTAGCAGCAGAAAAAAAATAGATCAATAACAAATTCTCTGTCCAATTTCTTGCACTCTCTTTGTGAAATGAACCTCAAGGTGCTGATTTCAGTAATTTCTACAGATTTGGTCAAGTCTCAGGTTGTTAACTCCAAATTGATATTTAACCAGTTAAAAATCCATTTCTATTCATGTTAACTTGCATGACGAAAGTTGAACATTAACACCGCAGGGATTGGGAAGGCTAAGTGAGGGAGACAAGTCGTTTAAATCTATTTCTAGATGTGAAATGGTAGGATATTGATTGCTGCTCCAATGACTACTTCATTTCCCATTGCTTTGAAGACACCCCCATGTGTCCATCAGTGTGGGAACTCTGAATTTTCCAAGTTCCACATTTATTGCAACTGACAAGAGGCTGACAGGTGGCACTAAAGAGGAATATCACTCACAGAAGTGAAATAGCACATGTTACTTCCTTGCCCTGCCTGTCAAGGAAGTTGAGGTCAGAGCTTCCAGATGGCTGTCCCACAGGGAAAAGGACCAGAAAGATTCTTAGGATTTCTTTGCAAGATATATCGAAATATATGAAAAATATTCAAAGCAAAAATGTTTAAGTGGAATCATGACTTTCTTCTTATATATTTGATGTCCCTGGTTTGGGGCCCTTAGCACATTGTTCTCCAGTGACAACTCCTCTTTAGTCTTCAGACAAATGACTACTATACTTGTTCTTTGGATAAAAGTTCAAACTTCTTACCACCACCTGCAAAACTATGCTTAATCTGGACCTTGTTTCTCTCTCTCTCTCTCTCTCTCTCTCTCTCTCTCTCTCTCTCTCTCTCTCACACACACACACACACACACACACACACACACCTCACCTTTGGCCATCTTCTCTTCACCATGTTTACATTGGCCATCATTAATGGACACATATGGCACATATCTCTCTACCACTGAGACCTCGTGATGCTATGATTCTTTTGGTACTTACTAAATTGTTCACTATTAACTTAATTCCAAAATTATACACTAGTCACATTTTGCAACTTTGCTTAGTACTCATATCTCCAGAGTAGACTTTGTCAACCCATTTACTCTCCATGCCATCAAATTTCCTGGTGGAAATTCTCCCAATAATCTGCCCATTACCTCCAAGCAAGTTTAAGCTTAGAAGTATATAGGCAAATATGCAGAGGTATCTTTACCTACAAGAGAATAAGTTCCCTAAGGGAAAAGACCTTGCCTGTTTCCAGCTATTGTAACGCTAGACCTCAATAAACTGTAGGTATGGAGTGTATGCTATGTAGCTTTCAGTTGAGAATGGCCAAGAGATGCATGAAGAAGTGCTCTACAGCACTGGCCATAAAAGAAATGGAAATGAAAACAAAACTGAGATTCCACCTCACCCCAGTAAGAATGTCCATTATCAGGAAAACTAATAATAACAAATGCTGGAGGGGATGTGGCCAAAAGGCAATCCTACCACATTGTTGGTGGGAATGTAAACTTGTTCACTCTGGAAAGCGGTATGGATGCTCCTCAGAAGGCTAAACATAGAGCTACCCTATGACCCAGCAGCCCCACTTTTGGAAATCTACCAAAAATATTACAAGCAAGAGCATACTCAAGATACTAGCACAACTATGTTCATTGCAGCATAATTAGTCATTGCTAAAATATGGAACCAATCCAGATGCTCCTAAGTAGACAAGTAGATCAAGAAAATGTGGTACATATGCACAATGGGATTCTATGCCTCTATCAGAAATAATGACACTGCCCCATTCATAAGGAAATGGAAGGACTTGGAAAAAATTATACTAAGTGTAGTGAGCCAGACCCAAAGAAACATGGACACTATGGTTTCCCTCATAGGGAATAATTCGTACATGTTTAGGTTAGTCATAGCAGAAGATCACAATAGCTCAATAGCTATGCCTGTATGAACACATAAGATGCTGCTAAGCGAAATGAACTCCAAGTTATGGAAACAAGTAGTATATCATTGTTGTAGTTATTTTAAACATGCCATGTAAAACCTTACCTTTTTAAAAATTTTCTCTTGTATTCCTTTCCAGTGGTTTTACCCCTGCTACTACTGTAACTGATCTTAGTACTATGTAACTGTATATATGTATATTGGAACTAGGGAAAGGAAAGGGAATATGAAAATTGAGAGGCAAAGGATAATAAGACAAACCATTGCAAAAGCAATACTTACAAAGCTATATGGTGTAAAACAACTGTACAACTCATGGAGTGGAGGAAATGGGGAGGGGGAGGTAGGGGAAATGAGGGAGGAGGTAACAAGTTGGATAAGAAATGTACTTGCCTTACATATGAAACTGTAACCCCTCTGTACTTCACTTTGACAATAAAGAAAAAAAATAAGACCTAAAAAGAAATTTCTTTGAAGAGGAAATAAGTATGGCCAAGAGACACATGAAGAAGTGCTGTATATCACTGGCCATAAAAGAAATGCAAATCAAAACAACATTGAGATTCTATCTCACCCCAGTAAAAATGTCCATTATCAGGAAACTCAATAATAACAAGTGCTGGAGAGGATGTGGCCAAAAGAGAATCTTACTACATTGTTGGTGGGAATGCAAACTTGTTCAGCCCCTCTGGAAAGCAATGTGGAAGTTCCTAAGAAGGCTAAACATAGAGCTCCTGGTTGACCCAGCAGCCCCACTTTTGGGCATCTAGCCAAAAGACTACAAGCAAGACCACACTAAAGCCACCAGCACAACAATGTTCACTGCAGCACAACTCATCATTGCTAAAACATGGAACCAACCGAGATGCCCTTCAGTAGGAAAATGTGGAACGTATACACAATGGAATTCTATGCCTCCACCAGAAGGAATGACACTGCCCCATTCATAAGGAAATGGAAGGACCTGGAAAAAAAATCATACTAAATGAATTGACCAGACCCAAAGAAACATAAACCCTATGGTGTCCCTCATAGGGAATAGCTAGTACATGAATAGGCTAGTCATGGTAGAAGATCAAAATACCCCAATAGCTACACCCATATGATCACATAAGATGAGGCCAAGTGAAATGAACTCCAAGTTATGGAAACAAGAGTTATACCACTGTTGTAATTATTTCCCTTCTTGTGGCTGTACCCCCTCTACCACTGTATCACATCTAAGTGCCCTGGATACTGTTTATACAGGTATTAGAACTGGGGAATTGAGAGGGAATACCAAAAATCGAGAAACAAAGAACAAAAAGACAAACCATTCGAAAAGCAACACTTACAAAACCATTTGGTGTAAACCAACTGCACAACTCTTGAAGGGAGAAGGGGAAAGAGAGGGGGATGGGGAGAAATGAGGGAGGAGGCAAAAAGTAGAACAAAAAATGTACTCTCTGCCCTTCATATTAATCTGTAACCCCTCTGTACCATACTTTGACAATAAAGAAAACAAATATCTTCCTTCATGCAAATTAAAACAGGATAATTCCCAAATTCGGAATCCTATGTGTGACTGCTGTTCAAAATAGTCAAACTAAATTGAAAAAACTTATTACTTGTGGGCACATATTTAACGCTTTTGGTTGCAAATATGTGCAATTGTATGTGTTTTGTACAAGATTTCTAGAGCTGCAGCATGAGATCACACACATTGCTTTTCATTCATGTAAACATAACCACTCTCAGCAATTACTTTTTTATTATGGATTCCAAAAATTCTCTATACATCTGTATCTTCTTATGAAGATCCATAGAAGTATGTGTGTGTTTGTGTGTGTAGGTTACATTTTCCAATCCAAACATTAAATGAATCAAAGAGATATGACTACTTTTTAATTTGCAGAGTGTACTGTTTTATAATACTTATGTTATGATATACTGGACCAGCTCATACTGAATTAAGATGGTGTACTCTTAACAATGGATCAATCTTAGCTCAATCTTTTTTTTTTTTTTTTTTTTGGCCAGTCCTGGGATCAGGACTCAGGGCCTGAGCACCGTCCCTGGCTTCTTTTTGCTCAAGGCTAGCACTCTGCCACTTGAGCCACAGCGCCCCTTCTGGCCATTTTCTGTATATGTGGTGCTGGGGAATCGAACCTAGAGCCTCATGTATACGAGGCAAGCACTCTTGCCACTAGGCCATATCCCCAGCCCTTAGCTCAATCTTGCCAAGTATTTCACCTGAAGTTAGACATTGTGGTGGAATTTACAATAAGGAAAGTGGAGAAGCATGATTTTAAAAAGCAATAAATATTTGCCAACAGAACAACTGGTTTTAATACTAGATTAGCATAACAATAATCAGGTATATCTTAAGAAATGTAACAGGTTCACTGAGTAGTCCCTAGTTTTTGGACCACTAGCTATATTATTGATAGATTCAAATTCATGTAAAAGTGTTGATAAGTTTAAAAGACGGATGAAATTTTTCTCTATGTGATAGACAAAATTAACTCTCAGAAACTGAGTAGTTGAAAGGTATGAATAAAGGAACTGGTATATTTTAAATGAAGTACTTGCAGAAGTAACATAAAAATAGAGTAATGTCAGTATTTGGGTAAGAGAAATCTATTCCAGAGTTATTGCTGCTCATATAAACGGAAAAGGATAGTGTGTGTGTGTGTGTGTGTGTGTGTGTGTGTGTGTGTGTGTGGGTGTGTGTGTATGGGAGTAAGTGGTTATTTGTTAGTTCTTCGAAGGGAGATTTTGAAACTTGAAAATTATAAGTAATATTCTACTGAGTTTGGATTGGTGAAGATTATTCCACACAGAGTAACACAGATCATTGAAAATACAGTTTCACATGTAGGGTTGCATGCTTACAATCTTTAGAAAAGTTCATGTTTGGCAGTTAACATTAAACATAATATCACAACAACCTAGTTCGAATGGCTAAACTCAAGACTGAAAGACCCAATAAAAGGTAAAGAAAAAATAGAAGAAAGTAGAAGTGTTTTTTTTTTTTTTTTTTCTGCTTGGATCTGTGTACTCTTGGTAAACTCACTGTCTGTATGCTGTCTACCTTAATTCCTATGAACTCTTGAAATCTAGATTCTCTCTTGCTCTGCCTGTCCTATTTACAAAGCATTGAATTTGGATGTTTCTGGTTGGTCATTTTCATCAGAGTAGCATTTTCTGTCATTCTCTTCCACCTTCATGTATTGTTCCAGCATAGTTTGTTAAGGCACCCAAATTAGAAAATAACCACTCTCTGCATTTAAGTCATGATTCCTTCATTCCAATGTAGGTTGGTAATAATGATTAGGTATTCTATCAAGTAAATGAAATTTGGTCCTAAAGCTGAACTCCTCACCTCTGAAGTTTGAATCCTACCTACTTCGTTGTTGTTTGTTTGTTGTAGAATACAGGGCTTTGGCTCTTAACTAAAGCCATGGAATTTTCATTTTCTCTCTTTATTCTATCAATTTTGAAAAAATGCCAGTTCTCAGTGACAACAAGTGGTCCAGCTTGCTCCCTTCTGTATGGATAATCAAGCTTCTTTCTGTGTCCCTGCTCAGAATCTTGGATACCAAGCTGCATATGGGGTTCATGGCAGCGTCTTTTCTCCTTTAGTGTGCCCCATTTGGAACTTCAATTTTTTAGAGCTGTTTGGACTCAGTGAACCTGTTTAGTTCATACTATTTTCTGAACTCCACCCACAGCTATTTGTGTTTCTTACTCCTGTTTGTGAAACTTCAGATTTAATATATAAGCACCCAATAGGGAGGTAATAATAAATGGGGAAATAGAACATTTTACATTTCATTACTATAGTACTACTATTGTTTTATTATGTGGCAATTTTAGCTAATACATTTTTAACAGGCAGTTAGTCAGAGACATGACTTCATTTTCAAACACTATGTTGGAAAGAAAATGAAGTAATAGCAATAACGGTCTAATCTCAGCATTGTTGAGACTTAGATGAGTGACCTTGAGAAAACCACCTTGTTCAATCACATGTATGTTTCATCATCTGTAAAATGAATAACTCTTACTTTCCCTCAGGTTGAGAAAGTATTTGAAAACATAGCACAGACATCAGAAATTAGAAAGAGAGAGAGAGAGAGGAGACTGTCTCAGTCCAGTGAATACTTAGACAAGACTGAAGAAAAGTTCAAAAGATATGTAAATATTGCAAGGTTGTGCTGTCATTTACTCTTAAAAAGATATACTATTCAGAGTATATCTGTGTTTGTACTTTTACTACCAGAGGGAACTAGACCTGAGGAAACAGAGGGGAGATAAAATCCAATCTTACTATTCACCAGTTACCGTGCTAAGCACTTTTGCACAAACCATTTTTTTCATAACACAATAGGTATGAGGTAAAGATGGCTATCTTCACTTTGTCAATAATTTTTCAGTAGGTTTAATTGGCTTCAGGGCAGGGCACTGATAACAATGATAAAATTTTTCAACCAAAATCTTTTAGAAGTAACAGACAACCAATGCTAGAGGAAAAGAAACTTGTGCCATCACATGTATCTTCCTGGGAAGCTTGGCATTAATACTTGGTGTATTCTGAGGAACTCCATGATTAGGGAAAAAGTGTAGGAGGATTTATTTCCTGATGGAAACGAAGGAACAGATGACTCAAATGTGTTTTTTTGTCCCTAGTGTAGTTTTAATTAAAAAAATTAAAAAGTTTCTCCTATCAGAACACAATTGTCTGTCCCTTGTAGGAACAGCATCTCTGTCATCTCTACCCACAGAACCTCCAGTGACCTGGTCCTTCATGCCATCTTGTCATCCTGTTTTCTGTGGAAGAGTTGATGAGAGGGGTGAATTATTTAAACAGACTTGTGCTCAGATATAAAAGTAGTTTTACCTTTGAGCAGCCTTGTACTCGCATCTCACTGCTTTCTGGTAAGACACCCATCTGTAAAGCCAACTTGCTGTGTTCCCTGTTTTTTCCTTGGCCTATTATTCTTCATTTCCCACATATATTCATGAAAAATCACATGGATTATCAAGTTTCAACTACTCTTCTCAATCCAGAAAGAAGATTTTCAATGGAAGCTTTGGCAAGTTTTGTGATCTATTGGGAAAATATGTTAAGGTTGAATTGTTTGTGAAACATTAGGGTGTGTTGTTTTATTTACCCACTTTTAGATATTGGTATTCAATGACAAAATGACCATAACTGCCAGCTATCAAGAAACTTCTGCAATTTCAAAGCAAGAATAGTTTTAAAAAGTTTCACTCTGGGCTGGGGATATGGCCTAGTGGCAAGAGTGCCTGCCTCGGATACACGAGGCCCTAGGTTCGATTCCCCAGCACCACATATACAGAAAACCGCCAGAAGCGGTGCTGTGGCTCAAGCGGCAGAGTGCTAGCCTTGAGCGAGAAGAAGCCAGGGACAGTGCTCAGGCCCTGAGTCCAAGGCCCAGGACTGGCAAAAAAAAAAAAAAAAAAAAAAAAAAAGTTTCACTCTAGCCAAGGATAGAATGTTTTACTCAGTTGTTATCCAACATAGAACTTTGATGTTAGTAGCATCTTTATGTATTCATCAGTAATACTCCATTTTACATTATAGAAATCTCCATAAGATAGTTTCAGAATAACATTATAGTGTATTTAAATGTTAAAGGGCAGCTCTCAAGATGCGTAAGACACGAAGTTGGCAGAAAATCTGAATGTGGGAAAAGGATCAGGATTCTTAGAAGACCTATGTTTTGCTTTTGCACAATGTCTTCCTATTCTGCTTTATTCTCTGTTTGTAGAATAACTCTTCTTTACCCAAAGCATAATTTCATAGTACTAATGACTGTTCTTTGGCTAGGTAGATCAAGAGTAGCTGATCCAAGGTCAATAATGGTCAACTGATTGACCCACTATGGGGTGGTGGATTGAATTATTACATTAAGTTATTATTAAATTATGGGTTTGATTTATCTCACTTTGCTATAGAAAAATGAAAACATGCATACCCTTCTGGAGGCTTTAGGGAAGGTACAGAGTACTCTATGGACTTTAGCAGAAACTTAAACCATGCTCACAAGTTTGTTCATTGATGTTTCAGTGATCTGCCACTGAATGATCATGATGTAGGAAGCTATGGTTCTTTCAGCCTTGCCTAAACCTATATGGCTGAGGCTGACATAGTTTAGACAGAGCAGTGTGGTAGTATATAGATTTAAGATATAGCAGTAAAGAGTTGCCATAAACTGTGGGAGTTAGATGATATACATGCAGTGTTATAGTATAGTAACTGACTAACACCAAAGTGATACTATAAAGGAAAGGCTAAAATCTTAATTGTGAGTAAGATGATGAGTGAGAAAATACTTAGAAGAAGCTAGAAACATACAACATCTATTCTGCACTGAGGTTCAGTGGTAGAGTGCTTGCCTAACATTTATGAAGCCCTTGGTTTGAACCCCAACACTAACATAAAAGAACTCATTTTGATGTATGCTTTACCTGTATTTATTGACAGTGATTTGGTTCTACAGGCAAAAAATTGTGCTCTCTCAAGTTCTCTTCTAGGATAGCAGTGATCAAAGTAGTTATGCTGAGTTGATGGGTAAGTATGATGTAGGGTTGAGGGAGAAGCTACAGAGTATAAGTTCCAGCAAAGCAATCTTAACACAGTGTGTTAATAATTATATTCATTATATTCTCCTAAAGGTAATTTTGACCACTGGGAATCCAATATAGATGCAAAAACATTGGAGTGTGTCCTTTGATTCTTTCTTTCTTTAGTTTTCTCCTTCCATTCTTGTCAGTGGCAGGATGTTTTGATTAGTCGTTACAGGAATAGTAATACACAGAAATAAACTATAGTTGAGTTTTAGATTTCTTAGGCCTAGATGAACAAAATTCTGTGTGTCCTTTGGAGAAAAATAATCCAAAATTCCTCAGTAACAATGGTAAGTAAGACAAGGCCTGAGAAATCATCAATGAGGTCATAGCTCTGTTTCTTTCCTCTGAGACAGGCTCCACACATTTTTTTTTTCCAAGGCAGGATAAGCAATGTCAAAGAGAAAAGGAACTAATACTAGAGAGTCACTGCCTTTGAGTCTCACAGCTGGATTATGGTCCTGCCCATCTGGTTTTGAGAGATGGTTAGAGGTACAGAAAGCAGATATCATTCTGGGCAAAGAGGTTTATTTTGGAACTGGTAGGAAATAAAATAGGACCATTAGACCTTAAATATATAGTGGGAGTTAGTAAAAATCGCTCGATGGAGAATTACAAACATCCATCGGAAAGAAAAGTTGTAATTTACTATGCAGGAACAGTGGGTTAGGTCATTGGAGACAGTTTAAATGGGCTGTGAAGCAGAACGCAACTGTCCAAATTACTGGCCTGGTCTCTTCTAGAAGCTGTCATAAACTAACATAGGTAATTTTGTTGTTGTTTCTTTTTAAATTTGAGAGAAAAATTGCATTTACTAGGAAACAGCTAACAACATGTTAAAAACTCTCAGGGACTCCATGAGCAATATCAGAAGGCCAAAACTGTTTATGTTAAGCAAGAAAGGCCAAACATTCTGATCTTCACTGAGATGTTGTGCTCCTTGGGGCTGGTGGTATGGCTCAAATGGTTGAACACTTGCCTAGCATATTCAAGTCCCTGAGTTCAAACCTAAGAGAAAGAGAGAGAGAGAGAGAGAGAGAGAGAGAGAGAGAGAGAGAGAGAGAGAGAGAGGGAAAGAGAGAGAGAGAGAAGAAAGGAAGGGAGGGAGAAGGAAAGAAAGAAAAAGAGAGAGAGAGAAATGATTACTGGTGATAGGACAAGAATCTTGTCAAAGGTTCCAGTGTACCAAGTATTACAGCTATCTCATAATATAAATAAATCTAAACAACACCTAAAAGAATCTTACTGTGATCTAACCCATCAAATTACTTCTGCTAATTAATCACTAGGCATCAGTTCTTATTACCAAGGAGTAAATAGAGCTACTATAAAATATCCCAAGAAAGAGAAGTCTGAACTGCGGACTTTCCTCATTGCATTTACAGTTATTGCATTTTATATTTATTTGCATTTCCATGTATTTGTATTAAAATTATTTAAAATGTTCAAGAAAGTTATCTGTCCTTGTGTTCATTGTCCCTAAAGACTGTTGCAGGAATTCTGTTTTTCATATGGCCTTTAAAAGTATAATTCAAGTAAACAAATAGCTGTGATCATTTGCAAAGAACGATAACCTCAAATTTTTAAATTTTTCAAGAAAGATTTGTCTTATCAACAAATGACTATTTTATCCAAAGGATGGATATGGTGGCACATGTATATAATTCCACTTATTTAATATATGAAGGTATTGATATTACAATTTAGGGCTGGCCCAGGTGAAAATGTGAGGCATTAGTTGAACAATAAATTAAATAGCAAACGAGACTGAGTGTTGAGTTTAAATGAAAGAGTATTTTTTTTCTCAAAAGTATGAAATCTCGAATTAAATCCCCAGTAGAACAGGGAGAAAAAAGAAGACTGTATTGCAATTTGAAAACGCATGAATGCAACTTGAAGATATTAACTAAGTGAAATAAACCAGCTGTACAGAAACATACACTTTGATCTCTGACATATGTATCTTTTTTTTTTTTGCCAGTCCTGGGCCTTGGACTCAGAGCCGGAGCACTGTCCCTGTCTTCTTTTTCCTCAAGGCTAGCACTCTACCTCTTGAGCCGCAGCACCACTTCTGGCCTTTTCTGTTTATGTGGTGCTGAGGAATCAAACCCAGAGCTTCGTGAATGCCAGGCAAACATTCTACCACTAAGCCACATTCCCAGCCTGTCCTATGTATCTTTAAAGAAATAAATAGTTACGATAGTACCACAGTACATATTAGGATAGAAAATGAGAAGAAATGTGGAGAAAGAGAGCAAACTGTAAAAATTCACATTAAAGTAGGGTGAATAATATTGTATTATATGTCAACAATTTATGCAAGGAGTAGATTTAAGTATTCTTACCACAATAAAAACATGAGTGTACATGTTGATGAACATGTTTAGTTTGTTGACTGTAATAATATTTCCACTGTATAAATATGAATCAAAATAACATGTTGTACATCTCAAATACATGAAATTAAGACAAGATGAATAAAACAGAATTGCTCAACTGCAGTTTGGATAGAATAACTCACAGTTCCAAACAATGAAAGACTTACAAAAACAGATCCATAAAAATATTACTAATAACCTCCTTGAAGAAAATAACATCCTTTGATTTGCATAATATTTTCAGTGTTTTTATACAAACATTTATCAATCATGCAAACATGAAAAAAACCAAAGCTGAAGTAGAAGCTTGAGATTTTTATTTACACTGAAGGGTTGGTGGAGTGAGAAAATGGAACGTCAACTTGTACATTTGTATTTTAATGATGCTGCACAGTAAATCATTTATGAACAAAACAGCATGCGTTTCAACATCCTCACTCAGTACATTGTCTATAAATACAGCATTCAAATCACAGGTTGGTTTTCCCATATGTTTTTCCAGATGCATTTACTTTGTTGAATTCTCTACTAAGAAACATCTCAAAACCAACTCGGAACATCTCAGGATGTATATGAAGAGATAGCTGATATAAAGTCAAGGAATTGAATCTCTCTTGCTAAATTTTTTTTTGCATGTATACATGATAGAGCTCATGATGCAGGATCCTAAATACACTAAAAGATAATAGTGCTTTAAAAAAGGCAAACCAATGCAATGGAGATACTTACAAGACATTATGTTGTAAACTAACTGTACAACTCAAGTGGTGGGGGAATTGGGAAGGAGGGAAGGTGGGAGAATATGTTTGACAAGAAATGTATTTACTATCTTACAGATGTAACTGTAACCCCTATGTACATCACCTTGGCAATAAAATAAAAATTTTAAAGCACAAATACATGTTCTAATTTCTAATTTAGCTTCCAATTAATGGTATATGGTGCCATGGTTCACATCAGCAGTAATTGATGGGATGTGAAGCCATAGTTCTCATCATTTTTTGATCAAAGTATAACTTCACTGGCTTTTCACTGAAGCATCATTTTCTGTTTTCCCTACACATTGAGAATCCAGTTGACTTGAGCCACAGTTTTGTTCCCAGTGATCCATGAACACCCATTAAGTGGCCTGTCTCACTCTTTTTTTTTTTTTTTTTGGCCAGTCCTGGGCCTTGGACTCAGGGCCTGAGCACTGTCCCTGGCTTCTTCCCGCTCAAGGCCAGCACTCCGCCACTTGAGCCACAGCGCCGCTTCTGGCCGTTTTCTGTATATGTGGTGCTGGGGAATCGAACCTAGGGCCTCGTGTATCCGAGGCAGGCACTCTTGCCACTAGGCTATATCCCCAGCCCCTGTCTCACTCTTGAATGTACTGTCAATGGACAATTCAGAGTCCCACATTATCCTACATTAAAGATCTACATGACCCTACTTTTTTTTTTTTTTTTTTGGCCAGTCCTGGGCCTTGGACTCCGGGCCTGAGCACTGTCCCTGGCTTCTTCCCGCTCAAGGCTAGCACTCCGCCACTTGAGCCACAGCGCCGCTTCTGGCCGTTTTCTGTATATGTGGTGCTGGGGAATCGAACCTAGGGCCTCGTGTATCCGAGGCAGGCACTCTTGCCACTAGGCTATATCCCCAGCCATGACCCTACTTTTGAGCTCTCACATGGTTTACACACATTTTAAAATATCACCGTACCCACCAATATAAATCAAAGTCTTGGATATGTTTAATATTTTCCCAAGTCATAGATATCTGGTCTTCATAGTTTATGGTGGTGTCCTTGTTGTTGTTATTTTTTAATGTTTTAGTTGTACAAAGGAGGTGTCATACAAAAAAAACAGTTTGTGAATAAATGCATCTTGATAAGTGTCACTCCTTTAACATTCTCACCTCACTTTAACCTACCCTTTACTTTTGTTAGTTCTCTGGTATATAGGATGAATTCTTCCCTCCCCACCTTTGTCTCTTCATTTGTCTTCCCCTATTCCCCTAGCCCTACCTCCCCTCTTGAATGAACCTTCTTCTTTTTCCTGGTATTGATTTTGTGGACATTGACCTAGCCTTTCTGGAAGATTATACTACTTGAGCTCTCCAAACAGTCTGTTATACATCAGTTAATTCATTTGCAACTACTTGCATAACCCTCAAATGATTTATTTACAGATTGCAAGTTTTTTATTTTTCCTCTGGGTCTGGCTTACTTGACTTAATATAATTTTTACCAGTCTATCGTTCATTTTTAAAGTATATATTATTTGTATTTTTAGATGTGTAAAGATGGATATTTTATTGGCATAAAACATTGTGAGTAAATATATGAAATTAGAAAATCACAAGGCAGGATAAAAGGAGATTTGTTGTTGATTAAGCCTAGAAAAGAAATAAAAGAACAGCAAAAGGAAGGCTATGAAAGCCAATGTCAGGGTTTTGTCTTTCTATTGTGTGATCAGTGGAGAAATTCTCCAAAGTAAGTTTTTCACCTTCTTCTCAGCTGGTAAGACAAGCACTTCTGGTTTCCTTGAGAGAGCTGTGAAGGATATAAAACCCAGTGGTTTATAAAATTTCCTTCAGCATATCAATCACACCTTTGGAAAAAGTCTAGTAAAACCAAAGTTATAATGACTTGTATACTACCTTGGATGTTTACTTACATATTTGTAGGTACATTCTATCTGCCAGAAATGAGGAAAATCATGCAACTACTTAATTAAGACTTTTTTTGTTCTCCTCATATTCATCAGAAATGAGTCAAGCCTTACTAAATCTCTTAAATGTGAATTGCTGCAAAAATCTCCATTTCCAGCTTCAATTTTTCTTCCCAATGTTACCTGATTCCATAGCATTTTCCCTTGGGTAAATTATATTATAAACTTAAAATGACTAAAATATGACAATTCTGTCCTGGCATAAACTGCTCTTCTCACCTCTTCTCTGTGCCAAAGTCACTGTTGAGCCAATTGTTCATCCTAATAGTTTAAATTCTTTCATTTCTCTTTTGTTTGCAACAAACAAATAAAACATTTGTTCAGATTCATTTACTTTTAAATGAATGGGTCTAACTTATTATAATGTACAGAATCATTCTATGCCTGTAATAATAGTATCTCTCTGGGAGGACTAAATTGTTTCTCTAATTAACTTCCCACCTCATCCCAATATTACTTTTGAGTTTTCCTTATCCAAATTTCAGTTCTTGGTTAACATGGTCATTGGGATTACAAATTGATTTATGTGATTGTCAAACTTTAAACTCAGCACGATGTCTCCTTCACTAATGATGCAAGTATACAAACGACTAGACTCTTCAGAATATGCTTTCAAAATCTTTATAAAGGTAAACATATACTTACTGGAGAGAATCATTTTACTTCTGGATATTTATCATAGAGAAGCTTAAACTAGCATCCACATAAAAACTTCTACATAAATATTTGTAGGAGCATGTTTGTAATACATAAATTGAAGCCAGAAAAAAATACAAATATCTTTTAGTGGCTGACAGGGTAGACATATTATAATTCAACTATATAATGGAAGATGATCCAGCCATAAAAATAAGCTATTAATTCATTCAATAACTTGGATTTATCTGAAGGTGTAGTGCAGTGTCTGACACCATTTTTGACATTTGGCTAATAACTCTTTCAAGCCCAACCCACTATTCTCTCCATTACTTTTGACTCATATGTGAGAAAACAGAGGGACCTAGCTTTCTTTAGTGCTGGTACCCCGATTTAGACCCTCCAGGTGAGCAGCTTGATGTCTGGCAGGAGGCCAAAGACTCACTTTATTAAAAAGGATGTACCTCTTGTAGTGATTGATTACTTTCTCTATAAATTAAGAAACACCTTATCTGAAGGCAATGATTTATTCAGAAGTCTTTCAAGCATTAAATTCTTTTGTTCACCATCCTGTGGGCTATAATGGCATTGCTTAAGCCATAGAGGCACAGAGCCAAGGTAGCATCTTCCTGAAAAGCAAAGGGTCCTCCAGCTGAAAGGGCTTTGGGTAGTGTTAACCACCTCCATGGGTCTTCCTACATTTTTACCTACACCGAGAGACCCAGAAACAGATTTAGAGCCAGGCTGTTTGCAAAGTCAAATAAGAAAGACCTTCAAATGACATCCAGCTGCAAAAAGTAAAATAGGGAAGTTTTGTCTTGTCAGGTTATGACTTTGAGAGGTGGCTATTTGGTTGTTGATTGACACTAGAGGGATGGAGAAAGAGAGGAGGGGGTCAATGAAAATGTCAGGACCAATGAAAACAATAGCTGCCTAAATCTGTCTAGTTTCTCAGCCCCATTTTGGTCCCTGAGAGTACAGGGGTCAAGGGAGACAGAGAAGGAGTTATTTTAATGGGTCTCCATGAGTCTGGTATTCTCATAGAACAGACTAGACAGGAAAGTGACAGCAGGAGAGAAAAGTTACTGCAGACACACTAAAATGATGTAGAGGGAGGCATCCTAGACACTCAAGAATGACATGCTTCCTGTGCTCTATCCTCCCATAATTAAGTAATACTAATAACAAATGTTGGAGGGGATGTGGCCAAAAGGGAACCCTACTTCATTGTTGGTGGGAATGTAAACTGGTTCAGCCACTCTGGAAAGCGGTATGGAGAGTCCACAGAAGGCTAAACATCGAGCTCCCCTATGACCCAGCAGCCCCACTTTTGGGCATCTACACAAAAGACCACAAACAAGAACACACTAAAGCCACCAGCACAACAATGTTCATTGCAGCACAATTTGTCATTGATAAAATATGGAACCAACCCAGATGCCCCTCAGTAGACGAATGGATCAAGAAAATGTGATACATATACACAATGGAATTTTATGCTTCTATCAGAAAGAATGACATTGCCCCATTCGTAAGGAAATGGAAGAACTTGGAAAAAAATTATGGTAAGTGAAGTGAGCCAGACCCAAAGCAACATGAACTCTATGGTTTCCCTTATAGGGAATAATTAGCACAGGTTTAGGCTAGTCACAGCAGAGGATCACAAGAGCCTAATAGCTATGCCCCTATGAATGCATAAGATGATGCTAAGTGAAATGAACTCCATGTTATGGAAACGAGTATTATATCACTGTTGCAATTACTTTCAACATGCCATGTGAAACTGTAGCTTCTTTTGTTGATCATCCTCTTATATCCCTTCCTGTGGTTGTGTTCGTGCTATCACTGTATCTCATATGAATACATCAGATACTGTATATACTGGTATTAGAACTAAGGAAATGAAAGGGAATATCAAAATGGAGAGACAATGGATAAAAAGACAAATGACTCCAAAAGCAATACTTGCAAAACCATTTGGTGTAAACCATCTGGACAACTCATGGGGGGAAAGGAAAAGGGGGAGGGGGGAGGGAGGAATGAGGGAGGAGGTAACCAACAGTACAAGAAATGTATCCAAGGCCTAACATATGAAATTGTAACCTCTCTGTACATCAATTTGACAATTAAAATAAAAGGACATGGGTGCTATTGATCAGAGCTTGGGGCCCTTTAGTAGAAAGAACGTAGGGTCAATGAATGAAGATATAAATTCAGATTAGCTCCTAGTAGTAACAAAATGTAAGGTTTTTGAATAGATTTTTTATTTTTTTCACCCTCAAAAAAGGCTGAGGATTCATATGCTATTAGCTCTTTTGAGCTTTGGGTCTAAGTCTTTCTCCATATTTTCAGCCAGACATTTCTTGAAACTATTGAGAAGCATTCAAATGAAGTTTTTCCATGATTAAAACTTCTTATTCACTCCCTGTTGCAAAAGGAGTGAACTCATGCCTCCCTTCTGGACTCTGGGTTGCAGAAATTTAGCCCTCAAGTCTGGTTTCTTCCCCTCCCTGTTATCCTGAAGTCTACAAGCAGCAGCTACCAAGAACACGCTTCTGCTCCTTTAATATGCTAAGTTTCTTCTTACAAGAAGGCCTTTGAATTATACTCCTTGCCTAGGAGGCTCTTTCTAGAGATTGTTAGAAAGCTGGATTATTCTTCTCATTTAGAAAGGGCTCAGATTTGAAAACAGAAGAACCCATGGACTGTAAACATACTCTAACATTAGCTTTTACTTTTTTCCTGTTTGTTTGTTCATACACATTTCTATTATGTAATTTTCTTGTTTGCTTGTTCTTTCTGACTCTTCATGAATAGGGAAAATTTCTGAGGATAGAAAAGCTGATTATCTTACTCAGCACTTAAAACAGTGGTTAAACCATAACAAGTAACTCCTTTATTTGCTGCAACACAGAAATGAATAATAAATAACTCCATTGCCCCCATCATTGACTGAGGACAGAGTGTTTCAAAAGAAGCAGAAGCTGTAAACCTTCAAAAGAAATTCTTTTTAGCTTTAGTTTAGAATTGAGGTAATTTGTTCTTTCTTTTTTCCTTGAGGACTGATATGCAAAAGAAGTGATTTATTTACCCGGACTTCAGCCAGAATTGTCTGAAAACAGTAAAAGATTTCAGTATTACATGGATAATAGTTACAGGTATTGAGGCTTTATCTGATTGAGACGTTGTGCAAGGCCTCTTTAGTAGTTACCTCCTCATAGAAGCTTTTGCATGCCCTTTTAAGATGAGGAAACTGAAAATCAGCTGCAGTAAATCATCTATCTGAGCCTCATGACTAGTCCCAAGACTGAATCTCTAAGAGAAAGCCTCCCATCTGTTTTATAATATTTTTGTTACTCTTGAAATAAATGAGTTTGTGACATTTTAGATCCAAGTAATTGCTGAGACTAAATCTTGAGGAGACTGGGTTTTCTTTCTTCTTCTGGCTGATGTGGTGTTGTCATTTGGAGGACATAAGAAAATCAAGGTCTTTGTCACTAATAGTCAATAAAGCTTTCACAATGTATTTCCTTTGGATTTTCTGGATAAATTCCAGTTGGAGCAATTAGCTTTAATGCCTTTAAATGTCCCCAACACTTTAAGTTGCTCACTGTATTCCAAGTATCTATTTAATTTGTAGGACATTACTGACCATGAACTGTGAATGTCAATTTCCCCAACACTCACGAAGAGAAAGAAATAAAACAAGCAGTATATAGCATGAAATATGAATGATAGAAACACATGAGGATGAGAAGGAAGGGAAAGGAAAGGAATACTCATAAAGAGCTGGAAAAGCTAGATAAGGGATCAAATATAACCATTGTAATTAAACTATGATAGTAACCCCAAACTGAGTTTATGGTACTTACCATGTTCTACCTACTTTCTGTGAACTTCCTTTTTGTTTTGGTACTGGGGATCGAACCCAGGACATTGCACTTGTGAGGCAAGCGCTTTGCCACTGAGCTACATTCCAGCCCCTCTGTGAACTTTCAGGTAGGATTTAATTCAGTCTTTAAAACAGTCCTGTAAGATTAGTAGTGCTATCTGTATTTTGCAGATATGAAAACTGAGGTACAAAAAATTAAAATGATCTACTCAGGGTCACTGACCTATTGTGTAAGAGGCAAACTTCCATGTATTCAGACTCTATATTTTTAAGAAAAATGATATAAAACACATTGGCTTGCCCAACCTCAAATGTCATTAAGGCCAAGAGATAGTAAATAGTTATTTGACTATGTCTTCACATTATGCAGTCAAAAATAAATGAAATGCCTTAAAAGGTGTATTTCATTGTGTTAGGTTTTTAAAGTAGGTAGCTGGTAAAGGAGAACACCACGCGGTATTCAGGCAGGAAAGAAAGTTTATTACCGAACTGCTGGCCTGTGTCCAAGATGATCCATGGCTGGAGAGAAGGGAGAGAGAGAGAGAGAGACCTCCACCCAGCCCTGCCTTATATCTAGGGCAGGGGCAAGGGGTGTGGCCAGGTGGATGAGGACGTGACTTCAGGGAAAGGGGAGGTAACTGCCTCCAGGTCTTCAGGTTACCCAGGTAACTGGGTGGAGACTTAATGAGGTGGGGGCATCTACATGGAGCCCTCAGGGAGAGGACCTTACATTCCAGCCTTTTAATAGTTATGAAAAAGGGCAAAGACTCTCTCTGGCTGCTTCCTGCTGGCAAGGGGCATCGGCATTAGGGGTAAAAGGCAGAAATGTGGCCTCTCCTGGAGAAGGTGAGCAGCAGGGTCCCTTGGTGGTAGATGCCAGTTCTTGAATGAAGCCTGGAAGAAGTCTCATGAGGCAGGGGCTGGGAAAAAAAATATTAAGGCAAAAGGAAGGGTTTAGGACACAAAATTAAAAATTGGATGATTTGGACAGTACTTATACTCAGGCATGGACATTAGATGGACAAGCTACTATCTCTTGATCCCCGGCTCTGATTAATTTTGAAAGGGCGAGACAAAGTGACTCCATTTAGGATGTGACATAATTCTCCTCTTACTCCTCTCCATGATCCATGTTCCCTGAACTGGCTGAGTCCCAGGGGTCTAAGTGCTTGTTGCTGGGATGGCTTGCCCCCATTGGCATTCACGGGGTTTGAACTCAGGGCCTGGGCACTGTCCCTGGGCACTTCTGCTCGAGGCTAGCACTCTACCACTTGAGCCACAGCTCCACTTCCAGCATTTGGCTGGTAAGAGATCAGTCTCTTCAGCCATGCTTCCAGCCTGGCTCTTCACTGGTTAGTTGGGAGATGGAGTGTGAGAGAGATTTTCAGCCTGGGCTGGCTTCGAACTGCAATCCAAGGCATCTTTGCCACAAAAGCCCTTTTTGATTTCCAATTAAAACAACAAGGAGACCAAGGGGACTAGAGCTTACCTGTACCTTGTCAAGAATTAACCAAATACTGTTGTGCCAAGTCGCAAGACCACCCCCAAGAAGACCACCGAGATTCAGACACTCCGAAATGCAAAAGCAAGGCAAGGCTTTATTTAACGAGCTGCTAACTCGGGCCTTGTCCTACCCACCGACACAGCGGAGGTTAGGAGGAAGCCCCGAGCTGTGATTACACAGGGCTTATAAAGGCAAAGAAGAAGGTTACATCAGCTGTGCAAGCAAGATTAGAACACAGGTACAAATCTGATTGGCTCAGGGTTCGATTCTAAAATGGGGTTCACGTGGTGGGGCCTGACTTCAAAGTCTGGCACCTCAATACTTTCCAGAATTCTGCAATGACAAAACTCAGTAGATGTGATAAGTTTTAGCACAGATATATAGCTAGATGGACATACTAACAAATGACATTTACACAGACATATACACTGTGCACATAGGTTTTACAGCATGCAAAAATGAATTTCAACAGTAGAGTCTTTTGGAATTCCAATAGCAAATGACATTTTTTTTTTGCCCAATATTTTAAAACCATGTGGTCAGTGAGAAAAACAATTTTGCTAGCAAACAACAATTTTCAGATTATAAAATGGAGAAACCATATTTTGATAAACTCCAGTGGGATGCCATGTTGAGGGGGTGGCAGGAGGACACATACACACTAATAGAGAACACATGGCATGGCATAATGGCGCCTGAGCTGGTGTCTGTTAAACCCAATATCCACCACGTGGTCAATGCTAGAGAAAAGAACTTTTAGATATCTTTGCTGACAAAGCACATTGGTGGTCAAGCCTCAGTATCGGAGGTCTGTGAAAAGAGGCAGCTTTGTGAGCAAGGCACGTTATCAGGATGGTACGACTTGGAGTTTTTATAAAGTAAGCAAGTAAGTAGGCAGATGAGAGAGGGAGAAAAAGGAAGAGAAAGAGAGGAAAAGAGAGAAAGAGAGAGAGAGAGCCTGAATATAAGTGACTTCTGACCATTTACCATTGCAGTGGCAAAAACTGTATCTGTTTGAGTATTTCGAGCAGGCCTCATTGCACTGTCAAGAGGCGTGCTAGCAGTGTCCTGGCTCGGGTGTGACTGTGATGCAAAACCCAGAAAGCATGGGAGGGAGGCGCCTGGTGAGTGGATGAGCTTACCGGGCAGAAGTGGCAGAAGCGGCAGATGGAGCAGCAGAGAACCAGAGCAGCAGCAGTTTCACTCACCAGGGTAGACAAGTGGTGTGGAGGTGGAGGTGGGTGTGGAGGCCAGCAATGGTATTAGTGAAAAAGTGCCACGTGGCATCTTTCAGCAGCTCGGTTCACGGAAAAAGGGCCGTCAGGACTGGGTATACTCCCAGAAAAAGAAGAAAAATAGATGGGAATTCCGCCTTTCCTGACTCTTAAGCCCTATCCCAGGTTTTGGCACCATATATGTTAGGTTTTTAAAGTAGGTAGCTGGTAAAGGAGAACACCACGCAGTATTCAGGCAGGAAAGAAAGTTTATTACCGAACTGCTGGCCTGTGGCCAAGACGATCCATGGCTGGAGAGAAGGGGGAGAGAGAGAGAGAGAGACCTCCACCCAGCCCTGCTTTATTTAGGGCAGGGGCAAGGGGTGTGGCCAGGTGGATTAGGATGTGCCTTCAGGGAAAGGGGAGTTAACTGCCTCCAGGTCTTCAGGTTACCCAGGTAACTGGGTGGAGACTTAATGAGGTGGGGGCCATCTACATGGAGCCTCAGGGAGAGGACCTAACACATTGTGACAAATAAGGCTTTATGTTATGTTTCCATAATACAAGTAGTGTACAGTTTTTTCTGTACCTAATGAGGAAATTTGAGGGATGGTATTAAAAATCACTGGAAATAGAGAGCACAGCTTAGACTAGAACTCTTTGGGAAGAGATTGAACTTTCACCAAGTGAGAAGATGACAATGTAGGGCTTGTTCCTGCAGGTCTGATGTGGTCTGTTCTCCAAATGGAGAGATACAGTCAAAGAATGTCCTCAGGGCACTGGTCTTCAAAGAACTGCAACAGGAGCAAGAAATGAAAACCAAATTACAAAGTCAAGTAAGTGGCTCCTCTTACAGAAAGTTTTCATATATGTTGTCAAATATATCATGCGCATCTTTATAAATGCCTTTATGAGGAATAATAATTTGAGAGCTATGCACAAGTTAGTGCTCTATGAATTTATGGTGGAATAGTCTAGAGTTTGTACATGAACAAATACAAAGAAATGTTTGCTCTTCCTTCTCTTTCCCATGCTGTGTGTGAACAACACAAATTAATATAATTAATGTACTCTAGAAAATTAAATACTGAAGGTAAGATGGGAACTTCTTTTGTTTTTCCACTGTGTAACTTTTAGGTGTTTAAGTAATGAAAAATACAGTATTTAGATGATTTAGTCTTTAATTGTGTTTACTAGTGACTTTTGATTATTATTTTTTCTTTCCTCATTTACCTCTTTTACACATCTACAGCTTCTGATGCAAACTAGAGGGGTGGTAAATAGGATTAGATTGGGTCACATTTTGTAGGAACACCGGGGAAAAGTTGGTTTCTAGGTGGTAAAACCCATTGATTTAGTGTTACAAAGTAAGTAGAGGCATGGCAGAACAGATTTAGCTTCTCTAGACTCTAAGGTATGTCTATTGCCGATTCTTCCTGATATATCCAGTAAATGCACAGTGAGAGACTGTATCTTTATTTGGCATTTTGTGCCAGGAACTCTTCTGGCATCAGGACACAATTCAGAGAAAGAAAGACACAATCCTTGACCTTGATACATGGCACTAAGGTTATCAAAGTTATTATAAATGCAACAGACTTTACTGTCGGACAAAGTAAATGTGTGACAGGGTGAGGTCAGATTATATATTTTTAGATACCTGCTACCTTCAATGTGCATAATGGAATAGATAAATAAGTGCAGAGTTGGAGAATTTAGGAAAGGTTGCACCAAAATTTCTCTCAACTGTAGATGTAAAAATGTTGAGAAATTTAAGGGTATGATATGTAACTAATTTAAATTACAAAGGGAACCATTAAATTAGGGCCTGGGGCTCTGTGGAGGGATTGAAGGAACAGGAAATCTTGCAGGCTTTGGGAACAACTAGAACCCAAACTCCACATCACCAGATCTCTTTCCATTTTTGACTTCATTGTTTCTCACAACCACTTAATTTTTGCCCTCCCATACTGAGCACATATTTCTCTTCCATTTCTCTGATCAGCAAAAAGAATGTTATAATCAGTATTTCCAGAGCTTTCTTGTATTTCCACTTGACTTTAGAAGCACAAGGAAAATATTTTTTCAATGCAAAAGCATATGGGAACAGAATAATCTAGCTTGGGCTCAGTGTCTAACATGAGCAATGAACTGTGAACAGGTTTTCACACAGCAGACGGCAAAACTGAACTTTGTCTGGGGTTACTATGATGTTGGATGAAGATGGGGAGAGTAGGGCTATTTTTCAGAAACATGTAGGTTTGAGGGGATTATATCAAATACCAATACATATGTAATGAAGACCACATGAATGAATTTTGTTGGTATAAAAATAACTAAATGCCAAGTGCCTGTGGCTCATACCTGTAACACTGTCTACTCGGGAGGCTTAAATCTGTGGCTCATGGGTTCCAGGCTAGCTTAGACAAGAGAGTCTATGAGACTCTTACCTCTCATTAACCACCAAAAAAGCTGAAAGTAGATCTAGGAATCAAGTTGTACAGTGATATCTTTGAGCAAAAATGCACAGGAACATGGTCCAGGCCCTGTATTCAAGCCCCAGGAACAATACATGCACATGCATGCACACACTCATGCATGTGCACACACACACACACAGTTACCCAGAAGCACTCTACTTCCACTTTAAGAAACCCACTAAGTAACACTACTATTTTTGGAGAAGAATAATAGAAACAACTGTTGCTTTCTCAGAACTCAAGGGTGGATCAGACAGGCCTAGGAATAAACAAACCACCTTCTTCTTGCCTCTCCTGCCACAATTCCTGAATCTCAGCTAGAAAATGTTTTTTTTATAAAAGTGAAAGGGGATAATAACAACCATTTGCTCCCTGGCTTTGACCAGCAAAATAAAAGGATAAAGAACCTGTCTTCATTTGAAAAAAACAGGGCTCACTTCTAATAAAGTATCAACCCAAAATGGCCCATGTTAGAGATGGTTTAGTTTTTCTATATAGAGGTTCTGTTCAAATTGAAAAAGGTCATTTTCCCTGAGGAAACAATTAAAATAACAAAACAACAACAACAACAAAAAACCCAAAACAACCTACTCCTGAAATGTAAAGGCTTCCCCACTGGGGCTACCTTTAGGAGCAGGGAGAAAAAAAGCAAAGCATTCTACAGTTCACCTCTACTATCTTTCTGCCCAGGGAACCTTTGTGTAAGGTGCTAATCTTGGAGTAGCATGCAGAATTAGCATCACGTGGTGTGCCAGTCTACAAAGCCAGGCATGGTATTCTGGGAAGCCTTCCCTACCAGTGCTTCTGAAAGATTAGCATATAGTGTGGAAGGAATTATGAAGTTATTTGCAGTAGACTGAACCTGTTCACCTGTTTCCCCTTAGATGGGAAGCTCTATGATTATCAGGGAGAGAAATTCTGCATTGCTTCATTAGTCCTGTTCCAAACACCTGAAGGGAATAGAGCCATTCTTCCTTTCCCATTTGTGTGGACCTATATTTATCTTTCTTAATTATCTCCTTCTCCCACAAAATGTAGGAAAATAAAATGGTTGAGATTTGTTGCTTGCTCTCTGGATATATATGTACACGGTTGGTCTTTCTGAAAATATTCCTGCCTCCTGAGTTTCTTACATATAGGTCAAGGGAGTCATTTGGGAGCATAGAAAGCAGCTCCATTTCACTTGTTCAGACTTGAAATTGTGAGTAAATTGGGACAAGATGAGTTACTGTTTCTGCATCTCAACAACCATTTTCTAATGTCTGTAGGGGAATATGGCAAAGATCTTGTCTAATTTTTTGCCCTTTATTTTGGTTGGTGTGATGTACAATATTTCCACTTTTGCACACAAAGCTCTGTAGCTATTTTGCTAATTATATTCAAGGTAAGCTCTGTGGCTGATGTCTAAGTTCTTCCTTTTGTTTGTTTACCCTTCCTAATCCACTACTATTTTCTTTCTTCTTTAGAGAATTCTTTTCTAGGCAGCCTGAACTTTTTATTGTTGGACTTCTTGGTTAAAATTGTTTTACTTCTTTATTTAAAAAGGTGGTCATGGTGGCTTGAACCTGTGATCTTAAGTACTTGGGTGGCAGACATGGGGATCAGAGTTGGACTGCAGTTGGGGGAAAATGTTCATGACATTCGATCCCTATCAGTAGCTAGCTACAGAGGGCCACAGTTGTCATTAAATGACAAAGGGAAGCACAAATACTAGGATTACAGTCCAGATTGGCCAAGGCAAAAAAGTGAAAACCTATGTCAAAAATTAACTAATGCAAAGAGGGGCTGGCAAAGGAGAGCAAATGGCTGCGTACCTATCTAGCAAGTATGTTCAAAACAACAACAAAAATAGTGATGGAGTTGCTAAACACAAACACACACACACGTGCACATGCACACACACAGATAGATGCCAAGTGTGGCTTGGCAGCATAACAGAGCAGATCTGTTTTTAATGTTATGAGAATCCTCTATACTGATTTCCATAGTAGTTACACTACTTTCCATTCCCAACAACAGTGTAGATGAGAACCTTTGACGCTGTATCCTAGCCAGAATTTGTCATGATTATTTTCTTGGATGATTGCTTTTCTTCTTGGGGTAAGATGGACTCATTATGGTCTTGATTTGCATTTCCTTCATAGCTAAAATTTTCAAATCTGTCTTCATGTGTT
This sequence comes from Perognathus longimembris pacificus, assembly GCF_023159225.1. Taxonomy (NCBI): domain Eukaryota; kingdom Metazoa; phylum Chordata; class Mammalia; order Rodentia; family Heteromyidae; genus Perognathus; species Perognathus longimembris. The sequence continues at coordinate 17,311,661 of NC_063162.1, read as the reverse complement.
TACCGGCTAGTTTTATTTCATCTGAGAATTCTCTGTTCCATATGTTTGCCCATTTATTATCTCATTTTTTCTTTCACTGTTTAATATTTTTAATTTTTGGTATGTTGGATACTAATGCTTTTCTGTTGAATAGCTGGTGAAGATTTCTTTCCTATTTTGCACATTGTATGTTGGTTCAAGTGATTGATTCTTTTGCCTTGTAACCACTCTTATTTGAAGTTTGAGGACTTGAAGCATTAAGTGCCTTCCTAGGAACAGCATACTGGGAAGAATCTCACTCCATTATATCTTCACAAAATAAAAAAGCTATATAAATAGATAAATAAACCAGCCAGTGATTCTTTCTGTAAAGAATGTAAAGCAATAAATCCCAATTAAGAAGAAATGGGAAAGGGGAGAAAAATAGAGGAAGGATGAGCCATACATTGAAAAGTTGCTGAGAAATAGATAAAATATCTAAATAGTCTATAAATAATATTATTTACGTTTTAATTTCCTAAAAGATATATTATTTTTCTAAAGGATGCAATTTTAAAAACAATAACATTTAATAAAATATACTTATTAAGAAAATATATTTATCAAATTATGCTTTTTAAAAATTCTAAAGACACACAATAGATTTAGAGAATTTATTTAACAACAGAATATACCTTCACAACACTTACATTAAGAATACACAAATAATCCTCAAACTTCAGTGACAAAAGTATCAAATAACCTAATTAAAGCATGGGAAATTTTTTGACAGTTTTTGTCACAAGCAAGGATTACCAAATGATTTCAAAATGCATTAAAGTCCGTCCCAACTCATTATCATCAAGGAAATGTAAATATTAGAAAACCAGTATGCTGCTACAAGCCACAGATGAATAAAATAAAGACTGCCAATGTCAATAATGTCAGAAACAGGAGCAACCAGATTGGATTGTTCATTGTTTTTGAGGCTATAAATCACTGCAATCAAGGGAAGACTATTATGTAGAATTTATTAATAATCAACATATACCTATGCCGTAACTTGCTATTTTCATCTGTATGAACATAGTCATGAGAAATGATGCTATAAATTCACAGAAAATGTGAAAACTGGCCAAAACTATGAAGAATATTCCTTCAGCTATCTGCATGAGATTAGAGTTGGTAAAATGAATGAACAAAGGAGGTCTGGATATGTGAATGAAGGAAGGAAGGAAGCGACATCTACTGTGCTATTTGGTCTTATATACATGTGGTCAATTTTTTGTGAAGGATGTTCATCCAAATGCAGCTCCTTCAGATTTCATAGAAATCACCACCTCATTTGCTACATCAACCTCATCAAGGTATATTCAAAGCCCCAGATGGCATCAAACCCATGGGTGATTAAGGTGTTGATATTGAAGGCTTGTTTTATACTCAGTAGGTATTTCCCTTATCAATAAAAAGTTGATGTAGATGAGAAATCAGAAAGTGGAATTAAGATTCTACACATCATTCCAGGGTTTACATTTAGGGACATTTCTCTCTCTTGTGTTACATATGTAGTTTGAAAAAGTGAGAGTGCTTCTGATATGGAGAAACATTATTAAATAAAGTTCTTCTAACCATAAGAATACCAATTTTGTTACACTTTTAGGCAAAGAAAGGTGTTTGCTATATTGGTCCTTATAATCTTTCCAATTATCATAAGGAGATCTGGTTGCTGCTATAAACGGGAAGGTAGAGATATGCTTGTAATTTAGGGTATTCATTGGGATATATTTTTTGTATTTCTCAGTAATGATCATGAATGGGCAATTACAACAACCAGAGCTTGACAAAATCATAAAGAGGAGATCATTCCCTACAGGGATACAGGTCTAGTTTATGACAACAGCTAATGTCTGCGCAGTTCAAGGAGCTATACGCAGACGCCCTGGCACTGACCCATGTCAAACAGCTGATGAATTTGTTTTCTGACAGTTTGTATGTGGTTAATTTGCTACCAAACCTAGTGTCCTCATATATTAAGTTAGATGAGAACCCAATCACCCCTCTGATGATCCAAGTCAGGTCTCTGTTAAAAGAGCGGGCTGAGCTTATATTCTTGCAGCACCTTCATGGACACCAAGGACTGCCTGGGAACCTGGCACAAGGTAATCAAGTGGCCGATCATCTGGCCACTAATGGGATTATTACAGCTATGACTGTCTTACAGCCTCGAAACCTTCAAATGGCCCAAGGACTGCATGAGCGTACGCATTTAAACTGGGGAGGGTTACATCAGAGATTTCCTTCAGTTCCTATAAAGGATTTAAAAAAGATTATCAGGACTTGCAAGGAATGTATGCCTTTTCTGCAAGTCCCTCCTTTGCAATCTCCTGGAGTCAACCCCAGAGGCTTAAAGCCTAATGTTATCTGGCAGACTGATGTAACCCACTACCCTCCTTTTGGAAGGTTAAAATATGTATTTATGTCCATCAATACCCATTCTCGGGCATGCTGGGCATTGGCACATGCGGGGGAAAGAGCCCAGCATGCTGAGAGCCACTTCTTACAATGTTTTGCTATCCTAGGGCTTCCCCTACAAGTAAAGACAGATAATGGACCTTGTTTTACCAGCAAACCTTTACAGGCCTTTTGCCAAACATGGAATATTAAACATACCACTGGAATACCATACAACTCACAGGGTCAGGCCATAATTGTGAGGCATAATAAGACCCTGAAGGATCAAGTATTAAAACAAAAGGGGGGGGGGAAGCCCCCATGACCAGCTGAGGACAGCGATGTTTACATTAAATATTTTAAATTTTTCCAAGGACCAACCTCTGTTGGCTTTCCAGAGACATTGGTCAAGCCAAACCCCTTACGTAAAGGTGGAAGTCCGTTGGAAGGACCCCCTCACAGGAGCATGGCGAGGCCCGGACCCACTTATCAGTGCGGGAAGGGACTTCACATGCATTTTCCCAATCGGGGAACCAAATTCAATCTGGATACCAGCTAGAGACTTAAAATATTGTTCATCTGAATGATCACCCAAGGGCATCTGCCCTTGAGGGATGTCTCCCTTTACTCTCTCTAGGAAAAAAAAAAAAAACAAAAACCCTGGTGGATCCTCAATGGGGAGACAGAAGGGCTGCCTGTGTACATTGGCGGTGGACCATTGCCAGCTCTGCTTGCTTCCTGGGCATCGCCTGGTGTCCCGTGGCGCAATGTTTTGCTGTGGCACCGTCTGCAGCATTGCACAAGGACTAATGAAAATTGCACACTGTTGTTCCTTCCTTTGCTCCTCCCCTTGCTGCTTACCTTGGGGGCCCCACTGGGGGGAAATAGGAGCTAAAGGGTTTTGATACCTTAATGTTTTGTGATAAATGTTTGCAATAAGCAAGGAAATTGGCACCTTGCTCTAAAATGTCTACCTTAAAATGTTTACTAACCAATGTTTTAAGCTACCAGTGCCTTAGCTGCTGTGGACCAATGAAAGTCGCCAGAGCCAAAGCTTGGACCTGTTACTACCTAGCTACCGGAGAGAGGGAATGTTGTTTGCATCATCTCGGGTGGCATCAGATCGGATCAGGACTTCTCTATCTCTTATGGACTGAGCCAGATAAGAGACCCTCCATTGCATTGTGTCTGTGTTATAATTGCTCTTGTGCTACAACTGTTCATGTTTGCATCCGCTCTATGTTACAATTGTTCACGTTATAAGTGCCCTATGTTCACATTTGCACCCTGCTTACCTTACCCTCTGTTAGTCAAAACAGGTCTCCATTTGTGGCAATGGGCTAGGGCTGTTCGGGTCAACAGTGGCTTTTGTTTTTGGCCAATTGGGAACCCCATGAGGTTAGTCATAATGCCCATTAGGACCCACTACTGGCCGGGGCCCACAGGCATGGAGCAGTAACATCAGGGCTTTCTCTCGAATGCCAATCCCTCTCTCCCCGAATTCTCTCATCGGGCTGGCCACCCAGCAGGTAGGTTAGCCTGAAGTGCAAGTGAGTTCTTTTGCCAATGACGGGTAAGATCTCCCACGGGGGAGGCAACCTAAGACAGGCACTCCCTGGAGTAAGGTGCCTCTTGCTGTTTAAAAAAATAAAAGAGGGGGAGATGTGGGGATGCTGGCTGCATACGTAGAGGGGTGGTCCCCGATTGACCTCCCCTCCTCCCGTCCTGGGGCTGTATGGCCGGAAGCCACTCCTACGTATTCTGGTCTAGAACTGGAAGGAGTAGTTATGCCTTGGCCCGCCTCCCATCTCGATCTCGGGTCCACATGGATGCCTTCAAGATGGCGCCGCCGGAGCCCAGGGGCGGTCCTATTGGGGCATGACGTCAGCCTGTGGGGGGAGTCCCAGGATGCCACTCTTGCCAAGACAGCCCTGCTCAGCCAATTAGCCAAGTCCTTCCCTTCCCGCCTTCCCACCTACGTCACCATAATAAATCCTTCTCCCCGCCCTCTGGGTGGCTGAGACCCATTCAACCATCAAGGTGTCTCCCTGATGTCTCTCTTCCTGCCGCCACTCCTGACACGTGAGGGGATGGGGGAGAGGGAAGGCATCGGCAACCTTTCCTCAATTTAGGGTAATCCATGAGAGTACGCTTTTGCCTTCTGCTGGTGGAAGACAAGGCCTCTTTCATAGTTTTTGGGGTTCAGGCATTTTCCCCGGGAGGTAGGGGAAAAGGTAAAGGTGTGAAGGGGCTTTCGTAATGTTTGGTAGAGGACAGAGATCTTTTATCTCCATAGATAACCTAGCAACTAGCTCAGTATTACTCTCAGTCTTTTGGTTAAGGTCAAGTGCAATCACTGAAGCAATACTCTCTCACTCTCTTTGCCTTTCTGTCTCTCTCAGTGTCTCTTTGTCTTTGTCTCTTGTCTGTCTCTTTCTCCATCTCTCCCTGTCTCTCTCTCTCTTCCTCTTTCTCTCTGCCTTTCTCTTTCCCTCCTTTTTTAATTGAAGGAGGAAGTAAATTTAACTTAGTGTTGAGATTAGTGGTTTAAGACAAGAAATGGAAAGTAATAGATGCTATGCTAGCTAGCATAAGTGTTCTGTGAGCCTCAGTGTCTTTCAAATACAATCATGTGTTTCTCTTTGTCTAAAGTTTTTTCTAGTAATTTTTGCTTCCTATGATTACCTGCTAAATATGTTGGACCTTCAAGGGCCTACCACTTAAGAGCATTCAACAAAGGACTAATGGGTAGTAATAATATATCAGTGTACATGGCTGCCTAAATTCTCTGAAATATCTGAGCACTGGTGGCTCATGCTTATAATCATAGCTACTGAAGTGGGAGAGATGGGGAGGGCATTGGATCCAAACTAGCCTGGAGAAAAGAAATAAAAAGTCAGTGAGACCTCAGCTTAATAGAAAAAGCTGGACATGGTGTGTATACCTTTAATTATTGCTACTGCAGAAGGCATAAATAGGATAATTGTGGTTCAAGAGAACCCATGTAAAAAACAAGACCCTCTCACAAAAACAAAACAAAACAACAAAACTGGAGAGAAAAGGACCAGAGGAATGGCTCACGCAGTAGAACACTTGCCTAGCAAATGTAAAATCCAAAGTTCAAACCCCAGAAACAAGGAAAACAATGAATTCTCAGGATTAGGCTCTTACTTGTAGAGAGGTACCTTGCCTGAAAATATATTCTCTGTTCACAGCTTCTTCTCACCCACATCTTTCCCCACTCCACTACTATGTCTTAAAATCACCTCCCAAATGAAATTCGGGTGCCAAATTTGGCTTTGGGAGAATATTGAACAGAATACAATATGCTACATTGTTCAACAGAATTTTGAGAACAAAGCATGCATATGCCGCTGCTATTTTCTCTTGTCTTTTTGTTCTAAAGCATTGAAATAAGGGCATAGTGTTTATAGCCACGGTGTAGTTACAGAGTGACCTTAGAAAAGCCACATGACTCCTTTGCATATCATTTTTTCCTACTGCAAAATGAACTATTAATTCTTTATTAACCATATTATGTCATTTCATTGTTTGCATTATTCAGTCATAGATGGAATATTTTGTTCTTTCGGCTGCCTCCTTCTTTCCTCTGTTCCTTCCAGGCATGGCCTCTGTACTACATCATTATCCAATATATCATACAAATTATATTTTTGTCTAGTTACTATGGTGATTGGTGCAACTAAAATCCTTAGATGGAAATGCTGAGTTTTGTCCATGTCAAGTATAATCTTTACTGTTCCTGTCATATCTTGTGGGGCAGCGTATAAACTTGAGACTAGCTGGGTAGCAGTACTTGAGAAGGTGAATAACATACTGAAATCCTTTGCAATAGGGGAAGTAGAGGCATAGAAGAAATATTTAAAAATAGCATTAGAACAGAGTCAGTTACTGCAGCCCTAAAGCAATTTACATCTTGACATTATTTTAACATTGAATAAGTTAATGAGGTGCTGGATTTTGACCCCAGGAGGAAGATACATGTTTAAAGATGTCATAAACTCTCAGGTTAATTAGTTCTTTATAAGCATAATTCCTGTTTCTTTGAGTGTTAAATTCTTGGTAGGGATGACATTGACTTGAATACTCTTTCTAGCCCTAGCCTGCAATCTTTTCTCCTAACACTGTACAATGGAAAAGGAATCTCTTACGTGCCCTTCAAGTGAGTTCTATTTTTCTGAAAGCAAAAAGTGACACTATTCGATCAGATAAAAGTCATTGAAGGGATTCTTTTTTTTAATTACTAGGGACAACACTTTGTTTGTTTGGGATGTAGAGCTTTTAGTTTTATGGACAATGCTAGGTAATCCACAAGGAATTGGTTAAAATACATATTTTTCTAATTAAGATACTCACATAAGGAAATCACGAAATGAATCCTACTTAGTTACTCAGACGTTTAATTTCTGCTACAAAATAAACCCTAGAAACAGTGCTCTTCAAGACTGCAGAGCAGTTGGTACTAACTTGCAGTTGTTCATTTGGTAAAAGCAGCTCTTTTTTTCCACACCTCTCTGCATATTTCCTACCAATAAGAACTCAGTGCATTAGTTCCCATTTATGCTATTTTTCTTATCCCTGATTAATTTACCTTACTTGTATTACTTGCCTTGTCCCTATAAAAATTTGAAATTATAATATGTCTTCTTAAAAAAAGATTTTCTTTCTTTATTTACATTTTCTAAGAAGTCTATCTTCCAAGTACACTCAAAAAGATTCTCTCACCTATTTTTCATGACAATTCAAACATCCTCTGACACACTGTAAAACTGGAATTGATTATTCACTGCTTTTTCCTCTTCTTTACCTATCATATAATAGCTTAACTCTTTATTAATATTTTTTTATCCTGCATGACACCAGCAGACACAGGAGTTGGGGTTGGTAAGGCAGGCAGAGACCGAGACTGAGAAGGAGGCAGAAAGATGGAGAACTCTTAATAGGCGTTCTGTATCATCACCCAGAATATAAGATTTATGAAGTTTGAGTTGAGCTAACAAGAGTTAGCCCCTAGTGAGCCAGAATTTAGCAAAGCACTTCCCTTAGGATGATAATATAAATTTGTGAATAAATGGTACAGAGAAGTTTGTAGAAGAAAAACAGGAAAAAATAAACACAGAAATTGTGCTTCTAATTATCTGTCATTTTTACTTCATAGAATCTACCTGAGAGATATTATTATGACAACATGCACAGAGCTTATTTTAGCATGGATTCAAGTTGAAAAAGATTTAGGAATAAATTAAATGACAGACAGCAAAATAAATTGTGATTAAATATTTTCCAGAGTTAAAAAGAATAAGGTAGGTCTTTATTCAATTAATTTACTTATGACTTTGCAAGTCAAAGGACAAAAGGCATTGGAAGAAAAGATTCATTGAAGTCTCATTTTTGTTTATATTTATGTGAAGTTTTCTTAATGAATCTTCACATAAATATAAACAAAAATGAGACTTCAATGTTTGTATGTAAGGTCATACATAGAAAAGGAATGAAGCAAGGAGAAACATTCAACAAATAGTGATAAATAGCTTTGAGATAGGTATAAGATGGTGAGTCCCAACAAAGGGAATTTTATATATCTTTTAACAAAGAACAGATAGAATTAAAAGGAAGAATAAATAAGTCAGTAATATGTAGCCACATCAAAGCTGATTACTCACTATGCAGTTCTGCTTTCAATGTGTTATTTGTAAAATGGATACTTTTACTGCAAAGGTTTTACTATTCTACATGGCACACAAATGAAATAGCGCCCTATATCACAACACTTAGAAAATAATTGTCTCCTGATTGCTCTTTGGCAATGTGCACATCTGGACTGAGGGCCTTGGGCATCCTAGATGGGTATTGTGCTACTTGATGTGCTTCAGTTGTTTTTCCTTTAGCTATTTTTCAGAGCTGGTACTTTTGCTTCGAAAGAACTCTGCCTGTGATCCATCTATACCTCCCATGTAGCTGGCATTATAGTTGCACCCTCTTATTGCACAGCTTGTTAAGATGGGGTTTTACTGAAATTTTTGCCTCGATTGAACTCAATCCACAATCTTCGTATCTTTACTTGCTAAATTGTTGGGCTTCTAATAGACTTGAGTCATCATGCTAGGCCCCATTATCCTTTATATTAAGTGGACTTGAATTCCAAAGAAATGGGAATGTAGACATCTACAGATTCTTTTCTTATTATGATTTGATACTAAGTAGAGATGAATTTCTTTAAATCAACCTAAATTTTATTTAAGTTAATAAAATAAAGGATCTTTGAACTCAAAAACTGTGCACTGTTCATGTAGAGATATGTTCCCTGATCCATACTTTACATGTTTAAAAATTAAGGTTGAGAATCCCAAGATCCTTTTTTAACCTTTTATTTCAGCTTACTATGTTGACCTTCACCTCCATCATGAAAAATGGGGATACTAGACTGCTAACTGGGCCCCCTTGCCTCCTGCTATATGTGATATATTACTTATTTACTTTTATGCCTCAACAAATTGTATGGATATACCATAGCCTGCTTCTCCTGTATAGTTTTACCATGTTTCAAATAAACCAAGAAACTTGGAAACGTAGAAATATATTTAACCTTCTCTTCCAAGCGCTGGCAGCTCACACATGCAATCCTATCTACTCAGGATGCTGAGAGTTCAAGAATCCTTGTTTGAAGCTATCCCAGATAAGAAAAGGTTTTGAGAGTCCATCTCCAAAATAATTAGAAAAAAGCAGGGCTAGAAGTAAAGGTCAAGTGTTACAGAGCCAACTATGAGAAATCTGAAAAGCACAATATCCAGGGTTCAAGTTCTGGTGTCAGCAAGAATTACACACACACACACACCTCACACGTGTATATATATTCACATTTTTTTCTATCACTATAATATATTCCACTTACACTTTTGTTATCTGTAAGTCTGTCTGTATTTGCTGTTTTCATCATTGTAGATATTTACTAGTTTTATATCTACATTTCTTTGCATATATTGATGTGCTTATTCCTCATTGCTTTGTCAGCTTTCCAGAATGAAAAGAAGCATCATTACAAATCCTATAGGAATTAAAAAGAAAATTTAAAAATGTTTCTATATTGCACAATTATATTTTCCAATATATATAAAAGTATCTATTGAAATGCTAAGAAAATAAAACTTCAAATCTTAGAGAAAATAAACTGAAATTAAAGATCGTTCTTTCTGTTAATGAAGTTTATAATATTAAAAAATAATTCACCAAAGAAAATGCTCCCAGTGTACATGAATTCATTGATGACGTTTTCTACACATTTATAAAAGCAAATACAATTGTTTAAATAAGTATTCATAGAATAAGGAATAAGATAAATTTCTATCTATTGTATTTCTGAGGCCAATTTAACCAAGACCAATTTAATTATGATCCCCAAATTTGGAAAATGTATTACAGGAAAGAAAATAGCACACTGCACTGGCTATTCTAACCAATGTCATAAGAGAGAGGAAAGAAAGCATACCAATTGAAATTGGGGGGGGGGATGTACTGTCATTCTATATTTAACTCCCTTACCAAGAAATTTCAAAAGAAAATATAAAAAAGACTACAAGTTGCAACTAAACTAATGAGGCCCCTGGAGTCAATGTCATTATAGAAACAGACAGTATATGCTAAACAGCTACCTCCACACAAACACAAATAAGAAAAAATCAGCACAAAAAATGTCCAACTTGATGGTTAAATAATTGTTCTATTTTGTTCAGTTTAGATTTATTTTTATAATGTATAAAAATAACAAGGTTCATATATATATATGTATATATATCAAACAACTTACTTTTTATTAAAAGCTTACATTAAAGCCAGGAGCCAGTTGCTTATGACTATAATCCTACCAACTCAGGATCCTGAGATCTGAGGATCACAGTTCAAAGTGAGCCTGGAAAGGAAATCCCCTGAGACTCTTATTTCCAATTGACCACCAAAAAATGTGAAGTGGAGATGTGGCACGAGTGGTACAATGGAAGCCTTGAGAAGAAGAGCTCAGGGACAACACTGAAGCTCTGAGTTCAAGCCCCAGGACCAGCATACACACACACACACACACACACACACACACACACACACACACACACACACACACATACACACACGTTTATATTAGTATGCCATAAGATTCAACTTTGAAATATTATATTAACTCAAGTCAACCTGTTATTACAATTTCTTGCTTTTAGAAGCTTTTGAATTATTGTTGTTCTTCTTTAGGTTTCATAGCTTTAACCTGGCTACATCAATTTCTTTAAAAGCTTGAAAACCACTGGCCATGATGTAAGAATTTCAGTTTTGCATTTCTTTTTGACCTCCACCTCTCATCCTGAATCGTTGGCCTCTAGCTGCAGCAACAGGATGCTGTATGCCTGGTCTTGACCACAGCTGAAGACCTTCCCTGCCCTTAATGATCTTTGAGCTCCTGTAAGTGATCTTGTTTGGTTGCTTGCAAAACCACCACTTGTGTGTTGTTATGGTCTTTATAAACCCTGTTCTATTGGAAATTGCTGCTGCTCTTAGTTCTGAGACACCAAAGTCCAGGACAAGGCAATCACTGGCTGGCTAATAAAGGTGCCTTTGTCATCTTTGTGTCTCTGTGGATTTCCTGACTCCCGGGTTATTACAATGAATTGTGTACAATATGTAAAAATAAAGAGTTAATTGCTGCTTTTTTGTGATGAGAACAGGACCATGAGTTCTCAGGAAGACAAAGTGTGTAGCTCCAAGTGTTATTTTCATCGTGTTATATCAAAGAGGAATTGCAGTCATGTCCACAGGGTTACACAGTTACATTGTGGTTGATGTTGATATTGATCAATAGGCCAAGACTTTGTCAGATTTTCCAAGTGGAAAACTGTTCTTATATTATCCTTCCCCCTTCTTAAACTGTATTTATTGAATGAAACTTGCACTGAAAGCATAAGGAATTCTGTTTCACCTCTTTGAAAGTACTATAGGTATGTAAATTACTTGGAATTGTTGTGTATAGGAGATTCATCTCTTCTGGCTCGTTTACTTATATAATTCAATTTTAGCTTGACTTGTGGAAATTCATTTACAATTTGGGTTACATTCCAATAATATTTTATTTTGTTGGTCAAATTGTTCTTGGTTTGGTCACTGATGTTTTTGTCAGTTGGCTTTTCTTTTTACAATGACTACTGTCATTGGGTTTTTCTTAGTTTCTTTTAGTACTATTGTACTTTGTGAAAATCCAAGATGCTCTAGACTCAACTTTATATCCGTGCTTCCTGCTCCAGGCTATAAGACTGTGTTCTTTGATTCTCATTCCATTTGTTTGAGAATGGTATCATAAAATAATTTCTGCTATGTGTTGACCTAGAGTGTCTTTGTTGGCCTTTCAAGCTCATACAGCACGAAAACATTTGCATATACACGAACGTGTGTATGTTTGCATCAATAAATGTTTCTATATGAAACCATCTTCATGAGTTCATAATGGGGTTTCTGACACTAATCCATTAAATCTTAAGTTGTGGTAGATTCTACCACCCTTTCATCATCTATATCTCTCCATTGGGTGGTAAGATATGTGGTTCCTGTCACCCCTGATCCATTTCTTTAATTATTTAGTTCTAGTAAAGATATATAGTTGTTACCACAATGGTTAACCAGCACTCCCATGGGAAACTGCTTTATCAATTAAAATATCATATTTATGGACGGTTTCTGTGTCTTTCCTTCAACTCCAAAGTTACTGAGATTGTCATCCTTCTGTCATTTTCCATATTATTTCACACATTTATAATACAGTTAGTTTTTTTTGTTTGTTTTTGGTTTTGTCTGGTTTTCCAGTTGTGTGCTTGAACTCAGGGCTGAGGGGCTGTCCCTGAGCTCTTTTGCTCAAGGCTAGTGCTCTACCACTTTGAGCCACAGTGCCACTTCTGGTTTTTGGCTGGTTAATTGTAGATAAGAGTCCCTCAGACTTTCCTGCCCAGGCTGGCTTTGAACCTCAACCATCAAATCTCAGCCTGCTGAGTAGTGAGGATTACAGGCATGAGCCACTCGTGCATGACAGAGTATACATGTTTATCTCTTTCTCATTCCATCTTGAAATCTCCAATCACCTAAATTTTTTTTGAAACAATATGGACATAGTAAGCTGTACTTTTCAAGTGATAAATTGTATGCTTTTGACATTGTGTTTGTCTTGATATTTAGGGGTTCAGATTAATGGTTTGATTATTTCATATGATCCTCATGGCTCTTGGTAATCTTTGTTCTGGCTTCTCTCCAAGCTGGTCTAGTGAAATAACTATACGTTTGCCTTTTTCATGTCACACAATTGTTATGTTACCTTACACATGATTAATGTCTATGTCCTAATGTTCTTATTTAAAATTCATTCTGATCTTTGTGTGTAGCTGGATGTTTCTATTGTTAGAGCATGTGGGGAAGGATGCACACATCCCCATCCCTGAGAAATACTGAATTGTGTGGGTATAATATGGTTTGCGTGTTTTACTACTAAAGACTTCTAGTCTCAAATTCATTCTGTTATCGAGAAATCATTCATCTAAGAAGGATCTACTATTCGATCCACAAAATCTCTACCTATACAGTTGAGCACAGTGGCTCATGCCTATAAGTTCAGCAACTTAGGAGATGGAAATCAGGCAGATTTTGTATTGAGACCAGTCTGAAGAAAAAAATTAGGAAGACTCCATCTCAATCCACATCACAGACATGGTGGTATGTGTCTATGATTCCACTTGTGAAAGAGTCAGTCGGTAGGGGGATGCTGATCTGAGACTGTTCCCAGACAAAAATTCAAAGCTCTACTGGAAAAATAAATAAAGCAGAAACTGTACTGGATGATGGGTCAAGTTGTAGAGTGCTTGCCTAGTAAGAATGAAGCCCTGAGTGCAATTTTCAGAATCCTCAGTAACACACACACACACACACACACACTCACACACACAAATATGTACATATACATACATATGTGTGCATACACATATGTATATATACACACATATATGTGAATAGATGTGTATAAATGTGTATAAATCTGTATACATGTGCATATGTGTGTATATGAGAAAGAAAGAAAAGATCTTTTCATATGCTAAGAAGTAAAGCACTTGAGAAGAACAGATATAATCAAAATAAGGAGTAAATCTTGTTTACATATTGATAGACAAGAAGCAGCAAAACTGCTAATTCTTCCAAAATGATCCTAAAAATACAATACAATTGAAATAAAAAAATCTCAGTAGTGTTCCCAGAAATTGATCAGCTTTGTATAAAACTTTCATGGAAATGTAAAGGGCCAAGAATAATCAAGATGACCTTGATGAAGAAGGAAGTTGATGGATTTGTACTATAAATAGAAAGAAGACATCAAAAAATCGATACAAAATAACTCAGCAGGTTCTTGGCACAAACATGGAAAAAGTGAACAGAAGGATTTCTGGAAAAAGATCCACAGTTACTTGGTTTTACATTTTTAATATGAAATGTCCTCAATAAGTGTGTGGATTAAATGCTTGGTCATCACCAGATCGTTCTGTTCTGGGAGGTGGCAGAAGCTTGGGGAACTGGAGCCTACCTAGCTGAAGAAGTGAGTCACAGGGGTGTACTTTTGAAGTACATATCTGGTCCCAATTCTTTGTTCTCTCTGCACTTGCTGTCCTCCGTGGGGTGAAGAATTTCCTTTGCTATTGCACCACCATGAAGTTATGCTCAAATGCACAGGGCCATGGAGTGGCGAAATGCCTTCTCTGAAGTGGGACAACATGAACCTTTCCTCTTTTTAAATTGTCCTCTCAGGCATTCTGATCATAGACATGCAAAATAAAAAGAAAAGAAAAAAACAACAACACAAAAATCAATTTGCTAAATTGCCTATGGGAAAAGGATGATATTTTGTACAATGAGCCTATGCCAACTATCCATATTAGAGAGTATATATACAGATTTTGACTTCATTTTATACAGATAGTTTCAGATATAAATTTAGAAGAACATATGAAATATCTTGAGGTTCATGTAGGACAAAATTTTATTACCTTGAAGTTGAATACATGTTCATGAACAACAAAGCATTATTAAAGAAAGAAGTTATAAATTCGAGTATATAAGAATTAGGTTATTTAGAAAAAAAAGAATTAGGTTATATAGAAGAAACCTCACTATCATTACCTGTTAAATTACAATAAGGAAAAATTGTGGAAATAGTATAACAGAAAATAGAAAATATTAGACATTTCACAAAAAGGAATGCCTATATGTGTTCAATAATGTTATGAAAATGCTCAAACTTATCAATGGAGATGCAAATTACATTTATATATTAGTATCTCTACAAAGCCATGAGCAACAGTAAAAAGCTAAAGATGGGGAATGTCAAATTTTTATCAGAATATAAACCAAAATTCTCAGCACTGATCAAAGGTAATTGGGGGGCTGGGGATATAGCCTAGTGGCAAGAGTGCCTGCCTCGGATACACGAGGCCCTAGGTTCGATTCCCCAGCACCACATATACAGAAAACGGCCAGAAGTGGCGCTGTGGCTCAAGTGGCAGAGTGCTAGCCTTGAGCGGGAAGAAGCCAGGGACAGTGCTCAGGCCCTGAGTCCAAGGCCCAGGACTGGCCAAAAAAAAAAAAAAAAAAGAAAAAAAAAAAAGGTAATTGGAGACAACTACTCTGAAAATTAGTGATAAGTATCAAATCAAGCTGGACATATTTACAAGCTCTACGTTAATAATGATACTCCTGGTTTTACACCTAAGGAGAAATATGCATATAAGTTTATACCTAAGAAACATATGTATATAAATTTAAAACAAGCTATGGACTGGAAGATTCATAGTAGATAAAATTCTACTTGATGGATGAATAGACTTTTATAAATGAGTGCAAATGAACTACCTTTGAATGATGCCAGGGTAGAGACAAATTGTATCTTACAAACATACTACCAACAATAAACCAGACATTGGAGTACTGCTGGGTATGGTTAATTATCTTATCAATTATGTACTTTATAAATTCATATTATCAGTTATTAATCTTATTGGGTTGGGGTTAGTTCACAAATTTTAGTAGCCCACGTGCTATTGAACTGTGCTGTGTCCTTCAATATATACTGTGGGTCAAATACTTAAGAACACACATATGTGGTATGCTCAATTTTTGGATGAGCTGACTTCATGGTTGTGCAGCTGCTAGTCTATGACTGCCACATTAAACCAACTGGTTGTTCCCCTTTCCTGTATACACATCATTGTTTTCTGACCTGCTGCTGACTCCATTTCTGTACTACGGGCTCTTGGAGTTTTCTTTTCTGCCCCCAGGTAATTTGTTTCCCTCTTATTTTGGCAAATCTTGAGAAGAAAGAAGATCCCAGTTATTTGATACCTCTCTCAGCCACTCATCACCCCGTCATGATGTGTTGTTCTGTTTTATGTGGTAGAACAAGTTTTGACCATAGCACACATTCAGACATGAACCTATAATAAATCCAGGATGTTTATGAGGAAGAATCCCAAGAAAGAAGAACTGCCATAATTTACCTACCCCACTCTGAGACAAGACTGATTCCCAGGAGCAAGAGAGAACTCCATGCAGGCAACACTTGGCTTCGTGCATTGCTTGTAGCCAGGTGCACTCGCCCTTTACTATTAAGTGAAAGTTCATTTGATTGTGGGAGCGAATGCAAATTTAGATAGTTATCTCTCTGTAGCCATTGAGTCATTATATGTTGCCCTCCACTCCCCAGGATTTGTGTGGTAACAGAGGAAAGACTCTCCATGTATTCTAGAACACCATTTCTGCACGCTGTGAAGGACACATATGATGTGCTTCGCCTCTGATTTTAAAAAAATCCATTTCATCCACACCATTTACTAATAACACTATGCATAATCCCAAGCACTTGGGATGTTCTGTTCTGATTTAAAGTAATTTACACTATTCTTTGGGAAAAAATAAAGGCCTAATTCATGTTTCCTTCATTATTTTAATTTTTTTATTGCGTATTGGCAATGCACAGCAAACATTCATTGAAAAAAATGACACTTTATACAGCCTGGATTAATTACTACAATATTAAGAGTTTTTGTGGCATTGCCTTTTGAACTGAGAATGACAAAGTCAGGGGTATTCTGAATAAAATGAATTACCTGCTTTACTTCCCCAAAAGAAGCAGAAATTATAAACAGGTTGCAAAGGCATTTTTTCCTTTTCATTTTTATGCATTTTCCTCAGTTTTTCTAAATATGACATCTCTTGTCTGAGATAAGTGAAAAGGCTAGAAATGATGACTTTGTGCTTTGTGTCATATTATTCTAGAACAAAGAAACTGTTTTGAGGGCTTCTACACCAAGTGTCATACATTTGATTTATTTTTTGGGCAATGTTCTCTCATTCTTTGGCAGGACATGAAAAGTACTCAATGTCCTCTTTAGTACATCTTTGGACTTTTTGGAAAAAAATGAATCTACATAGTCCTTCTTGGAATGTCAAGGTTCCTTGACCTGCGTTCTCTTTTGAAGTTCGTGAATCTCCAGCTATGCAAGAGGTGGCAGTAGTCTGCCTAGCGTCCAGTTACAAGCGTTCTGGAATCAAACTTAGTAACTTCATACCACAGTTTTGCTGTTCACTACTGATGTGATTGGAGGAAAGTTACTGTTTCTCTTTTAGCTTAATTTCTTCATCTGTAAGATTGGTAGGGTCACAGTAATTATTAATATTATTATTAATTGTTATTAATAAATATTTAAATCCCTTTAAATATTGCTATAGTTAAATACAATGTTTAAATAATAATTATTATTAACATTAGAGGCTATTATGTGATATCCAGACTTTAAATACATACTTGATTTTGGGGTCAGCTGTGCCTGTAAGAGGCCACAGCTGGCCTTGGCCTGTCCCTCCCCTTCCTGCCTTTAACAGGAAGAGAAGCCCCTGTTCCTGGGGTGAGCACATGTGCAATGGCGGAGGGGTACACCAGGGGCCCATCCTTGGGGGGCTGGGCCTCCACCCACAAGGGAGGTCCCCTGACATCACTTGATGTACAGATCTCGTGGCCAATCTGTTCTCCCTCTCTTGTGCCCGCCTTTGGGATATATCTTTGTGGCTTCTCATTTGAATGAATCAGAACCGTCTGATCTCCTAGACTTCACGCGCTCTTGTGTTTTCCTTGGGCTGGCGAGTATGGAGGTCTCGCCACCACACGCGGCCCGAGGCTAATCTGACTCCCCGCTCCCGTGTCTGATCCCTACCTGCCAGGGGACGTGAGAGAGTGAGTATGGATGCCCAGCAAAGGAGATAGATAAGCCCAGGACCCCTCCCCATGAGGGTGGAGAGGGATAGAGCGAAGCCCAGCAATTTTAAAGCACAACACTCACAATCTGCTAGTGATAGCCAACTAGTTGTCCATTGCAGTACTGCACCTTTGCCCTTCCTCAGTTTACATACAATTCATGACTCTGATGTTTATTTTTCCTATACATCCTTAGGAGCCGAACACTTGCTGAATAACGAGACAATACCATTACAGAGGTCAAGGACTCCTAGAAACAGAGCCAGGAGGAGAGATAGAGATGCATAAGGCAGCAAAGTCAATAAGGTAACTCAGTTCAAATTGAAAGCCTAAGAACCAGCCTGACAATCAGTTAAAGTAAAAACCCTCAAAAATTATGGGGCTGTCAGTCCTACAGTCTTAAGTTCAGTAAACTGGGCTTTCTGATACCAAGGGCAGGAGAAGAGTATAGCACAGCTGTACAAAAACAGAGAGTGAATGGACCTACCTTTCATCTGCCTTTATACCCTATTTCAGCATGTGAATGGTGACTGTAACTTCCTACTCACTCTGCTGATTCTAATGCCAGGCTCTAACTAGAAAACCTTTCATGAATGTCATCCAGAAAGGGCACTACTCCAGCAATCTGAACTTCCTTAAATCCACTCAAATTGTCACCTTAATGTGAACTATCAAGGCTGTTAGTATATAAATGTTATTTATATCTGACACAACTTCTTGTTGACTTTTGTATACAAGACCCCAACGGAGGTTTCCCAGTCAATAAATATTTTGGAAAGCAATTAAAATTAACCCTACCCTCCCTACCACCAACAATTAGCTATGTCAGTCAATTCCCCAGGTGTCAGCAAACTGACATAGGACTTCTGATGTAATGCATCTTATTTTGCATTACAAGTCACTAAACCTTTGCTTTTCTTTTTCCTTTTAGAGTATCTGTTGTATTGTGGGACAGGTAATATATTCCATTTCTCTTTAAAATTTTAAATTAATTGTGAGTAGTATATAAAACACAGCACGTTCCTATGAGTGAGGTACCATGTGATATTTCAGTATGTATAAAACTTGTATAATGCTTAAATCAAACATGTGGAAAACATCAAGCATTACACATTTTTTTTAAAATGGAGAAAGCAGTCTAGCTTTGTGAGACATACAGTAAATGATTATTATCTGCCATCCTACTGGACAGTCTTGTACCAGAGCTTTTTTCCTTTCTGTGCATACTCACTCCCTAACCACTATGTCCTTGAATGGAAGCTGGTGCTTTGTTAGGACACTGTCAGCCTTTGCAGGTCCCTGGGTAGGGAGCTGACAGGGATGGCAATATCCCACACATCACTCTTCTTCCAACTTTCTGCCTCTTTTGTCCTATGCCTATCAATTTTCTTTCTTTTTACTTTGTTCTGGATTATTTCCAAGAATTCAACATCTGCTCTGTCTATACCACAATTTATCTTCTTGTTTTTTTTATTTTTTTATTTTTCCTGATATTGTGACAATCTATGCATCTATGCTTTCCTGCCATCCACTACAATTATCTTGACATTATTTTATTTATTTATTTTACAAAGAGAGAGTTATTGTATTGAGAAAATTGCAGGCATTAGCTCTTGCTGTAATTCTTTGTGGGTTTTTTTAAGAAAAATTTTTACCAACAAAGCTATGGAATATATTTCCTATAAATTAAAATTTCAAAAATGTAAGACACTGACAATTCCTTAATTATTTCTCATAAATTCATTGGAAGTTTCGTTCTCCCTAAAGAATGCATAATATGTTGTGTGATTAAAAAAGGAATATTAAGAAAGATTTTTATAGAGTTAAGGAGATGAGTATGAAATCTGTGTGGAAAAATAAATACTTATGAAAATAGAAAGAGCTATCAGAACAAATTAGCTCTAACAGACAATAAAGTGCTTGTCAACAAAGTGTAGTTGTTTTTGAAACAAGCAAGAAATGGACTAAGTCAGGAAATATACCAAAGTATTCATAAAATCTACTATATAATTAATGTGGTAGCTCTGAGTAATAAAATTATAATTTAAGCAATGGCTTAGTTATACAAAAATACACAATCTAGTCCTCATTACATACTCAAAAATATGAAACCATATAATTCAAAGGAAATTCTTATGAAATGCAATGAAAAATAGATTCAATGAAGAACTTCACTATACTATTTTTTTTTTATTGTCAAAGTGATGTACAGAGGGGTTACAGTTTCAGGCCTTGGGTACATTTCTTGTACTGTTTGTTACCTCCTCCCTCATTCCCCCTCCCCCTCTCCTGTTTCCTCTCCCCCCACCATGAGTTGTTCAGTTGGTTTACACCAAATGGTTTTACAAGTATCGCTTTTATTTAAAAGTATGTAAGTTTATCTCTTTTGGGGAAGGCAAGAGAGTGGACAAATTCAGAAGTGATACTCACTAGACACAACATTGAAAATGTACTGTACAAATTTTGGGGGAGGGAGAGATCAGGAGGCAAAATCTGGAAGAAAGTGAGAGAAGTGGTGACACTGTTCAAAAACGAAGGTACTCATTACATGACTTATACAACTAAAATTCCCATGTATATCATCTTTAAAACAGTAATAAAAAATAATGTCTGTCAAAGGTTTGTAAAGATTTCACAGTGTTGTAAGTTAAGATTAAAAGATAAACACTTAAAAGAACAGTATTTACTTGTCAAATATAAATATTGAAGTATTTAAGATAACAAAAACTTTGAAAAATTGCAAAATAAGGAAAGTTCTATAGAAAATTAGGTAATAAAGGCAAAAATAGACCATCAATGTGAAGAGAAAATTTACCAGGAAGATATGAAGATTAACTTTAAGTTTATGCAATGTTTCAATGCAAATTAAAAGTAAATTGCACTATCATTTCTCGCCCACCACCTTGGCAAGAATTTGAAAGTTAGTGTATCTTGGGGAAGGAAATTTGGCAATTTCTCACACCGCTATATATGAATTTTTGTTTTGTCCCAGAAATGGCTCTTCGAGGAATTCACACTGAAATTATACTCCCAACAATACAAAATTCAAATACAAACATTTCAACATTATTTATAATTGCCAAATTGTGGGTTTCTAAATATATAGGCAGAAGAGTCAGGAGAGGCTGAATAAGCTGTGGTGTATTTATGGGGATATAATAAAGAATAAAGACCACACAAACTAAAAAAATATAATTTCTGGTATGAAGAAATTCAAAAACAGAGAAGTTGTTATATTAGATAAGGAATTATTATATAATTATCATAGATATTATGTCTATCAGAATATGAAAATACTTACAAAATATATATTTAATTAGAAATAAACATATACTACATATAAAGGACTCCTAAATTTTCTAAAGCACACCAACAATACCTATAGCAGTGTGAATATCAGTAAGACACAAACTACACTAATTATAGTGGTTTCTAGGGCCTGGGGAGAGAAGGAAATGTTGGTTTGGGGTTTTGTAAGATAAAAGGTATTCTGGAGACAGAGGATACATTCAGATTCTCAGTATTATTGGTACATTTATGGTCCTTAATGCTAGAGTACTGGAGTAGCATGTTCAAGCTTGTAAGTTCAATCCCCATCACCTCCTCCAACACACACACACACACACACACACACACACACACACACACACACTGATTTCCTACCATTAGCTGTACAATTAAAATGGTAAGATAGAACATTTGATGTTATTTATATTTACTAAACAGAATGACAAATTATCTTTCTCCCCGCTCCTCTTTCTCAAATAAATATGTAACCTAGACTGCTGTAAACATTTTATGACTTCATAGTCAGTTATTTATTCACATATCTGGAGATGGTGACTGCCCTTCCTGAGACCTCAGTTTTTCACACAGAATCACTCATGGTTCTAGGTACAAAATTGAGATCTCCTTTTCTTGATGACAGGCATTAGCTTCTGCTCTTACTAGATAATCAGGGTGCTGTCAAGCATGTGGGCCATTACAATCAGCAAAATACAACACTTGGTCCCTCACCTCATATCAGCATTAGTTAGCCATAGATGGCATTTCTAATGGTAGTTTGCGCAATATCAGAATGAGGCAAAACAAGTCACAAGTTTGTTGACTCTTACCTAGACAGACTAGGTATCCTTGTTTGTTAATTATAATGGTTATATAATTGGGAGATCATCTCTTCTAAGATGGTTGGAAATAGGATGCTGTTCACAATTGTATAGCCCCACACAAACATACACACACACACATACACATACCACATATACAAGTGTTGGGGATTCATCTTGGCCTTAAGGGGGGAAGGGCGAGGAGAGCGCTCCCGAGATGCTGCCCTTCCCCCAGCCCTGGGGCAGTGTGGAAGTGAGCCACACCTATCTCCTTCTGGGTCCAGAACCAGAAGGGGTAGCTTTGAGACCATCCCCCACCTTGCGCCAGCGAGCATGTGTGCTCCCTTTTTGGTGGGCTTTTCCCACAGGGCGGTACTATGGGAAGTGATGTTAGCCCATGAGGGAGGTCCTTGGGAGCTGCTCTTGGACAGACAAGCTCGCCAGCCTATCACCAGCTCATGCTCAATCCTCGTCATCACTACTATATTACTGTGAGTCCCTCCCGATTAAATTGGATTGCTCTCCGAAGCATCTCCAAGATCCGTCTGCGCCTAGCTTCCTTGGTGGGTAAGGAGGGAGTAAAAGGGGATCTCGTTCAGCCACGTGCACCTTAGGCTAGCCCGTGTCCCTTGCTCCACCTTGGCCACCTGCTGGTCAGGTGCCCAGGGGAGAGGGTGGAAAGGGGAGCACTGATAAGTGAGTAAGCTTAGCATCCTCGCACCAGGGGAGGTAAATCTAGCCTGGCACACAAGCACACGTCTTTTTCCTCCCTTCCTATTTCCCTTCTGGAATATAAAAATCATTGATTTGAAAAAGAAATAAACAAAATAACAGCCACTTGAAGTCTCTATTTGTTTATGTTTTTTGAGAGCTGATTTCCAATTTAATCAGCAAATATTGAATTGACATAGGTCCTAACACCTTTCACTGGATGTCATAAGCCCCAGATCTTATCAACTCAATATCTTTAAAAATGTTCTGTGTTTAATACACTCAGACTGTTCCTTCAGTTGATCCTGACTTCCTATTAGAGTATAATGTTCACTTTCCATTTTCAAATGATCATTGGTCTCTGCCCGCTGCCATGTTAATTTTCTAATAATTAAAAGTCTAATAACTTACAAAATATGTTTAGAGAAATATACTACCTCATTTGACTTTACTTTCCTATATAGGAAGAAGGGCAAGTAACAGAAGTCCTAAGAGGCAGTCTTATCAAATTGGATGAAATGATATTTCCTGGTTCATGACCACAAAAAACTAATAGGAGATGTGATTTCACAAGAATACTACTACAATGAACCAGCCTTAATTGTACTCCTAATCCAAGATGAAACTTGTATGTAAGACAGTTTCAATCTATGATAGTTTAGCAAGATGTAATCCCTCCATGTGTTGAGTACCTTAAATGATGAGGCCATGGAAATTCTTCTGCGAGTTTTTCTAAATGAAAATGGTATAGTTATATTTTTATAATCACAGCTACTTTGAAGATGCTATAGAAATTTCCTTCATCAAGTATTTGGAGCCACTAGATATATCTTCAAATTTTAGATGTCTTTTAATGCATGAATTATCATTGTAGATTGCTGTGAAGAGGTTTTAAAGATACAAAAGACTCGGCTCTCTTTTTTTGAGGATAATTTCAGTTTTAACATCTAGTTTTCAATAATACATACTAAAACTCATAGCTTTCCCTGGAATGAATTAGCAAATTAAAGAATGTTACATCTATGACCTACCAGATGTCCTTTACAGGAACATACAATTCCTTTCAATAACAAAGAACATGGGAAAATAAACAACATTTTGAATATATTATTATGCAACTTAACATATTCAAACAATTTTGGTTAATAATACCATTTGTAGTTATACTTGAAAACTTTGAATACTCACATACACGAACTGGTTTTATAGCAATGTAATGAAAATCATATGTTCTTTCACTTTTTCATTCTCTGTGTTCTGTAATGTCATTTCTGCTTCCATATCTCTAGACCCTCCTCACTCCATCAATATCTGTCATGATAAGAGAAGATCATCTACAAAGAAGATGAGCCAGTTGAAATTCTTGCTTTATCATAGAATACTTTCTAGAACCTCTTACATTAGATTGATCCTCAAATTTCATGGACCTGGGTTATTAACTTCAAGGAAGGGGTAATAGAGCACCCCCTTGGTTGGTTTTTTTTTTTTCAAGCCTTTCTTAATATTCTGCATATGAGGAGTAAAATTTTCTGAGTAGGATTTCTAATTGAAAAATGATCATGGATCCAGAAAGGAAATAAATGATGCTCATAATGAAGTGAGAGCCAATAAATACAAATGCACTCGGAAATGACAAAAAATACTGGCGTGGTATACAGGGACAGAACAATTATTACACACATTATTTTTGCATTTTCAAGAATTCTTTAGATTTTCAAAAAGTAGATTTAGGTTTTATGTGCTCACTAGAGATATAGAAGACATAAAAATGGTTCCAAATAACAAATCTTAGAGATAAAACCACAAGGTCTGAGATGGAAAGATACAGAGAAAAGAACTACTGATATTCTAGGTCTAATACTGGAATACTTTTTGAAAAGGTATCTGAAACAATACATAGAGAAAAATGAAGTGTTTGAATAATATCCAGGTTAGTAATGGACTATGATCAAGCAACTTGATATGTTACTTCAAACTCCAAAGAATAAACAAATATGTGGTGGATCAAATATATAATAGATGAATAATTTCAAATGTAATGAAGATGCTAGCACTATATTTCCAGTAAATTGAATAGAACTGAAGTACATAATGTACAAAAATACAAAGTCATTTCATTTGCTTAAAAGCACTACTAAAGTGAAAATGTTAAAATAAGATAGAGACAACTAGGATCAAAGAAAAAGGACACAAAATGGATCAAGGACCTCAATATCAGACCTGAATCCGTGAAACTACTGAAGAATAGAGTAGGAAAGATGCTAGAACTTATAGGCACAAGAAGGAACTTCCTGAATATAGTCCCAGGGGCACAACAAATAGGGGAGAGACTCGACAAATGGGACTACTACAAATTAAAAAGTTTCTGCACAGCTAAGGACATAGCCACAAAAATAGAAAGACAGCCAACGATATGGGAAAGGATCTTTACCAGCACAGCAACAGACAAAGGCCTAATATCTGACATCTACAGAGAACTCAAAAAACTAAGCCCCTCCAAGCCCATTAAACCAATTAGGAAATGGGCAAAGGAGCTAAAGAGAGACTTCACAAGAGAAGAAATAAAAATGGCAAAAAAACATATGAGGAAATGTTCAACATCCCTGGTAGTAAAGGAAATGCAAATAAAAACAACCCTGAGATACCACCTCACCCCAGTTAGAATGGCCTATACTCTGAACTCAGGCAACAACAAATGCTGGAGGGGGTGCAGGGAAAGAGGAACCCTTCTCCATTGTTGGTGGGAGTGCAAATTAGTACAACCACTTTGGAGAACAGTATGGGGCTTTCTCAAAAAGCTCAATATAGACCTACCCTATGACCCAGCCATACCACTCCTAGGCATCTATCCTAAACAGCAAGTCCCAAGATATCAAAAAGACATTTGTACTTCCATGTTTATCGTGGCACAATTCACAATAGCCAAAATATGGAAACAACCCAGATGCCCCTCCACAGATGAATGGATCCAAAAAATATGGTACCTATACACAATGGAATACTACCTAGCGATTAGGAATGGTGAAATATTGTTATTCGCAGGGAAATGGTCAGAACTTGAACAAATAATGTTGAGCGAGACAAGCCTACAACATAGAAAACAAAGGGGCATGATCTTCCTGATATATGACTGTTAAGAATGGGAGACGGAGAGACAGTAGAGACCAGGTCTGTGAAACCAAAAACTGCTTGTCAAATGGTATTTCCCACAGGACTGGGGCAGTGACCCAACATTATGTAACTAAAACCAAACAACTACTCAACATATAAAGGTCAAAAATTGACCTCTCAGTGGAGTACAATAGCTCAAAAGCTATGTATGTACATTCATATAAGACTACTCTCGACATATTTTCTAATATCGACATTACATTTAAAGCCCTAGGCAAATTTTCTTGGGCTTGGCCACGTGGCTACTGTATATGTTCTTGATACATTGTATATTGTATATATGTCTACCTGACCTAGAGAAGGGAAAGAAAAACAAGGCGTAAGATATCACAAGAAATGTACACACTGCCCTACTATGTAACTGTACCCTTTTTGCACAAAAAATTTGTCAAAAAATTTGTGTTCAATTAATAAATAAATTAAATTAAAAAAAAAAAAAACAAAGCCAGAAGTGGTGCTGTGGCTCAAGTGGTAGAGCACTTGCCTTGAGCAAAAGAAGCTCAGGGACAGGGCCCAGGCTCAGAGTTCAAAAAAAAAAAAGAAAAGAAAAAGGATAAAAAAAGCAAATTTTTTCTTGGAAACAATTCATAACAGAAGTTGATGGAGAGACATTTTTACAGTGATATGAAGAAAATCCAAATTCCCTACATGGTGAATATATTTCATTAATGGAGTGGAAAAATTTTCCATATGTGCAAAATCACATAGACCTCATAAGTTAAATGCAAATAATGTTATGTACAGTCAAGCTAGGCAAGTGCTCTAAAACTTGAGTTACAACTGTAAGCCTTTTTCCTTAAGTATATTTTTTATAGGGAGTCTTGTGTTATGCTCAGAACTACTCTTGGACACAATCTTCCTATATTCTCCCCCGAGTATCTATAATTATAGGCAAAGATACACCCGTCATGATCTACTACCAGTAAGGCTCAACCTCCTCCTTTTACTACCTCCCAATAATCATTAATAAATTAATAACTAATACCTAATAAATAATAATTAATAAATTAATAAATAATTAATAATTAATAAATTCATTAAGTCAGAGCCTTCATGGTTTAATCACCTCTGGTAATGGCAGCTGATGTTTCTGTCAAACACAAGCAGAGGTATACTTTAACAATGGCATTTCTTTGTTCAATTAGGTGAATAGAATTGACACCAAAGCACTAGGAGAAAAATCAAAGAAATCATAAAAAGTTGATCTCATTGTTGAATACTAAATTTCAAATAGTTGGAGAAAGAATGTCGAGTGTATAATAATGCTTATAGTGTATAAATAATAATGCATAAACAATAGTTTAGAAATAATTCATGTCTAAATAATAATTAGAATGAGTTTCTAACTACTAGAAAGACTAGAAATAATTTGTAACTATTATTTGTTTGTAATACATGAATCAAAACATCAAATATTACCCACGAATATGTACATATTTAATGTTTTCAATGTGCTGCTTTAAAAGTAAAATTTTAAAACCCTTGAAAATATAATCAAATTCATAGAAACAGAGAGTAGAAGTGTGGTGGCCAGGAATTGGAAAGAAAATGAAGTTATCATTCAAGAGATATAAAATTCCAGTTATGCAAGGTAAATAAACCCTATTAATTTGTTGTACATGCTCATGTCTGTGCTTAATAATATTTTATTGTAGACTTAAAAGTTATGTGAAGAGATCTCATATCAAATGCTGTCACTGTAATAAAGAGAAGATTTATGATCACTAGTAACTAATTATGACCCATTGAATCATTCCCAAATACAACTTAACCTAAGGATAAGCAGAAGTCAAAAATACTACAAGCATGGGCTGGGAATATGGCCTAGTGGCAAGAGTGCTTGCCTCCTACACATGAAGCTCTCGGTTCTATTCCCCAGCACCACATATATGGAAAACGGCCAGAAGGGGCGCTGTGGCTCAGGTGGCAGAGTGCTAGCCTTGAGCATGGGAAGAAGCCAGGGAAGGTGCTCAGGCCCTGAGTCCAAGGCCCAGGACTGGCCAAAAAAAAAAAAAAAAAAGCTACAAGCAAAAGGCAAATTTCGAGTAGTATCACAGCAGATGAGGAGAGCATGTAAACTTCCCTCTGTGTAAGCTAATAAACATGCCCTACAGGAAAATCAAAATAGAATCCTACAAAATAAAGAAATTGAACCAAAAATGGTTTTGTTGACCTAAAGCAAAAGCGGACCTAGTAAGTTTCACTCAATTTTGTTTCTCTCAACTCATTTCTTTCTTTCAGATATTTACTCAGATATTTATCTCCTTGGTTCTATTAGGCATTTAAAACTCCTTATCATGAAAACTTTAAAGATATGCTTTGTGAGCCTTTATGACACAACCTTTATTTCTCCAGTGTCTTAACGATTTCTTCATAAATGTTATTATCTATTTTATCCTAATATAAAAAATTTTAGGTAAACAATTTCAATTTTGTACAAAATTTAAGGTAGTAACTCAACTCTGTATGAAAATCTGTTGTTATACTCAAGTGGTCAATCATAGAGCAGCTTTCAAAAAAGTAACTGGGCATCTTTTTCTCTTTCACTTTCAAATAAAGAACCAAACAGGGGAATTAATCAGATATACACGGTTGGGCGTGACCCTCCCTTCTAAAATGTTACAACGGCCTACAAATTAAAAAAGAAAGAAAACCTGTAAAATTCCAATTCCAGAATACAGAAAGAGATGCTTTTTAAGACCTATTTTTTCCTAACTAATGCTCTAACACATTTTGAAGTTATACTGAAAAAAGGCAATTGCTTTTAACCTAATGATAAAATCCTATGGATAATTTCTCAGTGTAGCTCAGTGATGTGAATGAATGAATTATATGTCATTTCAGAAAGCAATTTCTCTCAGTGATTTCTACCTGCTGGTATCTCAATTCATTACAGAGCTTTTTTCTTTTCTTTTCTTTCTTCCTTTCTTTTAACAAAGCTTTTATGTGAAATAAGACTCTCAAACTAGCTCTAGAGCAAACTTAAACCCCGAGGGAAGACAACTGTGAATCTATTCAGAACTTTCCATTTTGTAGATGTTCTTGTGTCTCAAATGTCTATCTCCTGGGCACAGAAGTTTGGTGAAGTATTACATAGTGACTTCCAACAACTCTGCTCAGGTTTTCATCTCTTTCGTGTGTTTGGCTTTTTCCTGGTGTGTGGCCTTTGTGCAAATGCCTTAGAAACATGAGCCTCTCCTCTTATCTCTGCCTCTCTATATAGCACAAATATTTTGAAGGGCATCAGTTAAACTAGGATCCTAACTAAATGCCCATCCATGGGAACTTGCAAAAAGAAGTTAAATACAGCCTGGCATAAGGAACCATACTTTTTGTCTTTAGGATCATTTTCATTTGTTAAAATATTTAAAAAAGAAATAATATAGAGAAATTGGAATTTAAACAGATACCCTGCTCACCTTTCTTTGTTCAACTACTCCCTTTGTGTGACTTCAAGTCCATTTGGAAGGGAGAAGGAAAATAACTTCTGCAAATAATTCAAGATAATAGCAGTGCAAAAAAATTAAAGCAAAATTAAAATATACAGTTCATAGATTTAAGATGCTGAAATATGTATCAGAAAGCTCATTCTTTGTACTAGCTTCACACTTGCAATCTGTTTCATGTTGAATATTGTTCTGACTATTATTTCTGTTCCTCCATTTAGACCCTATCTTAGATTTCCTATCTGGCTGTAACAAAGTACCACAAGCTGCTTTAAAAACAATAAACATTTATCACCTCATCTTTCTAGGGCCTAAACTCTGTAACCAAGGTATTGGCATAGATAAGGATTTCTCTGTCACCTGCAGAATCCTTCCTCACCTTTTCCTATAGTCTTACTTTACTTGGCTTGGACAGCACCTCTTCCTGTCAGTGTAAGCAGTTCTCCTTATGTCTTTTACAGAGTTGTGTTTTCATATGAACACCAGTCATAAAGATTAAGGCCAATCATTATGACCTCATCTTAAATTAATTAAACTTTTAAAGACTGTGTTTCCACTTAATGGCACAGTCAGAGGTAATAAGAATTAGACTTTTCAACGTTTTTTGAGGACCCCGTATATTAGAGACCGCAAGATCCTGTAAAGAAAAAGTTCTTGTCCAATACTGAGTCTCCTGTATATTCCTGCATTATCGTTGATTACATTAATATTAAACATTTGGTACACTTCAGAATCTTGACTTATTGTCTATTGACTGATGGCATATAAAAGGACTTACAGATCAGAACACTCATATGGACAAGAGGATAGCAAGTTTGGGGATGCTCAGGGTATAAGAAGACCTGCTGATTAATGAAAAAAATCATTCTTTGACAAGAATCCGACAGTCTGGGCTTTGGTCCCATCTGTGGCAATTAATTAATTCAAAAACCTTGTAACAAGGTTTCTTCATCAATCATAAGAGATAATATCTCTTCTGCCTATCTTACTTGAATATTGTGAATAGGAAAGACATGATGATATGAAAAATGTTTAATGTCATGAAAATTCTCAGGTATTGAAGCTAATCTGATCCTCTGGTGTCATTGCGCTGTCAGACAGCACAATGAGAAATCCCTGTCTTGGGAAATTTTGGAGGGATTTCATTTGGCATGTGCTCTTCCCGGATTCACTTTTATACTCTGCTGATGGCTTATAACTGTATCCTTCTTTTCCTATCAATGGGTTCTCATCTATTGTATTTTGTATCTGGGAATTGTAGTTAAGTGTTCACCCTCTTTGAATTTATTTTTATTTTTCTTTGGTATAAGATAGGTGTTGAATTTACTGTGCTACAAAAAGCTAGACAGTTTTCCAATATAACATGGCACCTGTGTAACTATGCATCTATGTGTCTGTCGGTCTGTCCATCTATCTACTTATTTAATACAATGCTTGGTTGAAGTCATGGAGCATGCTAAGCAAGTGATCAATTATTGAACTTTTTCTCTAGTCCCCCAGCCATTTACTGTGTTGTAAATGATGTGCACCATAATTTCTACTTTTTCTTTGTCATTTTTTTTGCCAGTCCTGGGGCTTGAATTCAGGGCCTGAGCACTATCCCTGACTTCCTTTTGCTGAATGCTAGCATTCTACTGGAGCCACAGTTCCACTTCTGGCTTTTGCTGTTTATGTGGTGCTGAGGAATCGAACCCAGGGCTTCATGCATGCTAGGTAAGCACTCCATTGCTAAGCCACATTCCTGGCTCCAATTTCTTTCTTTCTTTCTTTTTTATTCTTCTTTATTGTCAAAGTGAAGTACAGATGGGTTGCAGTTTCATCCGTAACACAGTGAGTACATTTCTTAACCTACTTGTTACCTCCTTCCTCATCCTCCCTCTCTCCCCTCCCCAACCCCTCCCCCCCACATAAGCTATATAGTTGGTTTACACCAAATGGTTTTTTAAGTATCACTATTGCAATGGTTTGTCTTTTTATCCTTTGTCTCTTGATTTTGGTATTCCCTTTCTCTTCCCTAGTTCCAATACACGTCTAAACAGTATCCAGGGTACTAAAATCACTTACAGTGATAGCAGGGGTAAAATCACAGGAAGGGAATATGAGAGAGGAAAAAAAAAGAATGGGTATGGTTTCACATGGCATGTTGAAAATAACTACGACAATGATATACCTCTTGTTTCCATAACTTGGAGACCATTTCACTTAACATCATCTTATGAGTTCATATGGGCATAGCTATTGAGCTATTGTGATCTTCTGCTATGACTATCCTAGTCTTGTACTAATTATTCACTGTGAGGAAACCATAGCATCCATGTTTCTTTGGGTCTGGCTCACTTCACTTAGTATGATTTTTTTCCAAGTCCTTCCATTTCCTTATGAATGGGGCAGTGCCATTCTTTTTGATGGAGGCACAGAATTCTATTGTGTATATATACCTTTTCTTGATCCACTTATCTACTGAGGGGCATCTGGGTTGGTTCCATATTTTAGCTATGACAAACTGTGCTACAATGAACATAGTTGTGCTGGTGGCTTTAGTGTGGTAATGTTTGTATTTTTTTGGGTAGATGCCCAAAAGTGGCCCACTTTTTAAAATTCTATTTTATTATTTGATGTGTCCGATTTATGCCAGAACTGTACTATTACTTCTTTATTTTATTTGTTGATAGATTCACAATAATAACACATATTTATGAGGAACAATGTGATGTTTTGATTTATGTGCCTTGGGTAATAAACACTTCAGGACACTAAGTATGCCTTTTACCACAAACTTAGATTATTTGTGGTGAGTGAATTCAAAATCCTGTCTACTAGAGATTTTGAAGCATGTACTTTTTCTTCAGAGGTTACATTTGTTATTCTATGCAATAGAAAACCTGAACATATTCTTAAATCTGATAGTAGCATTATACCCATTGACCAATTTTCTCCCACATTTCTCCCTCTACTTTCCTTTGTTCCTAGAGCAGTTAAGAGTAATGATTTACTCTCAAGCTCTACAAGACCAACTGTTTAGACTCCCTAGAGGATGTGCCCATGTGCTACTTGTCTTTCTGTACTCAGATTATTGCACTTAATAGAATGCCCTTATTGTTACAAATGGCAGGATTTGATATTTTTCATTAACTACATAGTGTTTCATCCTTTGTATACAACAGAATGTCATGGTTCATTCATCTGCTGAGACATAGCTAGGCTAGTTCTAGATCTTGGATACTAACTACTTGCAACAATATAAGAATAAAAGTAGATCTTTGATCACTGGATTTCATTTCATTCCATAGATTTAATAGTAGGATTGCTTGATGTATGACATTTCTACTATTTTCCCATAA
Organism: Perognathus longimembris pacificus; assembly: GCF_023159225.1. Classification (NCBI taxonomy): domain Eukaryota; kingdom Metazoa; phylum Chordata; class Mammalia; order Rodentia; family Heteromyidae; genus Perognathus; species Perognathus longimembris. Next base: position 17,279,146 of record NC_063162.1, on the reverse strand, counting down.
TATCTTTTTTCCTTAATATTTCTACTAGGATACATTTGCCCCTAAAGATTGAGTTCTCTTTTCTTGTATCTGTCAGCTTTCATTACTTTTTAATGATAGCCATTCTAATTGGGATTGCTGTTAAGGTATTGTGGCTTTTTGGTTCATTTGCTTGTTTTTTTATTCTGACCCTGGATTTTGATAGTGGACCCAGTAGTGTTACTGGATCCCTGATTAGAGATGCAGAGCTATTATTAGAACCATTTGTGACTTTCCTTTTCAAGGTTCATTATCAGTAGGTAGAAATGATTGACTTTAAGAAAATTTCTTTGTTATGTTTTTTTTTTTGCCAGTCCTGAGCCTTGAACTCAGGGCCTGGGCACTGTCCCCGAGCTTCTTTTGCTCAAGGCTAGCACTCTTCCACTTGAGCCACTTCAGCTTTTTCTGTTTATGCATTTCTGAGGAATCGAACCCAGTGTTTAATGCATGCTTGGCAAGCACTCTACCACTAAGCCACGTTCCCAGCCTGAAAATGTCGCTGTAAACTCAAACTTGAACACTTACATCAGGAATTTAGGTAGATTAATTAATGGTCAATTTTTTTTCTCTAATGCTGTAAACTGCTCTTGTAGATTTTTAGCCCCTCAGTTTTCTCCAGCTCTTTCCTTAATGTTTCTAAAACTTATTTGTCAAACAAAAAATACTACACCAAACACTATACATAGTAATGAAATGATAGAAAAACTTCTCTTACAATTGAAAGCAAGGCCAAAACTGATGTCACTGCCTCTTTCGCTCAATATTCTGCTGGATGTTCAGGCAATGCGATAAAGAATGGAACACTAAATTAAAGAATTTAAAAACAAGAAACGCTGTAACTATTTCTTAAAGATAAATAGCAATTACTTAATCCAAGAGAATTTATAGACAATTTTAAGATTGAAGTATTTAGTAGTTTGTTACAATATGAGGCAAATATGTGAAAGTCAATTTTGCAATATGATTTTACATCAGTAGGAAATAAAACATATGTTCATAATACTATAAAAATAATGGAAAACACCATTTTTCTCTGAAAATTACAAAGCTTCAGTGAATGTAATTTGAAAAAGTACTTAAATATAGAAAGGTAACCTCCCTGAGGATCAGAAAATCCAACGTTGCAAATGTTAGTTCTCCTAATTCAATATTGATCAAAATGATTTTCACATAATGCTGATTATAAAATTTATAAGGAAATGGAAATATCCAATAGCCAAAGCAGTGTTGACAAAGAAAGCCTGAGAACTTATTTAACCAACTAAAAAGACCCATGTGTAGTCAAAATGCATGAGAAAGTTTTCTACTGACATCAAAATGAACTTCTGAGGAGGGAATAGAACATTCACATAAACACAGTAAAAAGACTCACAACTAAGATGACAAAAGGAAAAAGCCTCATTTCAATACTTACTGTTTTAATGGATTTTCAGGTAGAAAATTATATCTCCATTTTCTCTTTTTTTTCTTCAAATTTTTATTATCAAACTGATGTACAGAGAGGTTACAGTTTCATACGTTAGGCATTGGATACATTTCTTATACTGTTTGTTACCTTGTCCCTCATACCTCCCTCCCTCCTCCCCCTTTGCCTTTCCCCCCATGAGGTGTTCAGTTCACTTACACCAAACAGTTTTGCAAGTATTGCTTTTGTAGTTGTTTGTCTTTTTTTTTTTACCCTGTGTCTCTCAATTTTGGTATTCCCTTTCATCCATTTTCTCTTGTAGCATTTACAAACATTACAGTTTTAGAAGAGAACAAAACAGAATATGTGGATATATCCATTTAAGCAAACAAATATTAAACAGTACAGATTTTATTATTGAATTTTCAAAGTAGTAGAAATTTTTTTTTCTCAAATTTTTATTATCAAACTGACGTACAGAGAGGTTACAGTATCGTACGTTGGGCATTGGATACATTTCTTGTACTGTTTGTTGCCTTGTCCCTCATGCCCCCCTCCCTTCCCCCCTTTTCCTCCCCCCCCAGGTGTTCAGTTCACTTACACCAAACAGTTTTGCAAGTATTGCTTTTGTAGTTATTTCTCTTTTTTTACCCTGTGTCTCTCGAATTTGGTATTCCCTTTGAATTTCCTACTTCCAATACCAGTAAACACGGTTTCCAATATACTCAGATAAGATTACAGAGATAGTGTAGGTACAAACATAGGAAGGTGATACAAAACATTATCAATAATAGAAACTACACATACACATAGGACGTTGAAAGTAGTTACAACTGTGATATATCACTTGTTTCCATAACATGGAGTTCATTTCAATTAGCATCATCTTATGTGTTTCTAAGGGTATAGCTATTGGGCCTTGTGATGCTCTGCTATGGCTTGCCTAAACCTGTACTAATTATTCCCAATAAGGGAGGCCATAGAGTCCATGTTTCTTTGGGTCTGGCTCAAAGAAGTAGAAATTTTAAGTCATTCTCTTTATCAAAAGATACTACTAAGTGCAGGAAATATCCAGAAAGAAAATTTTTATATTCGTTATTTTAAAATACTTATACCAATATGACAGGTATTATATTACATTAGCAAAACCTAAGCATTTGTTATTCATTGAAATATATGATAAAGAACTTGTATTTGTAATTGCAACACACATACATATGCCCACAAATATATTTTTATAGTCACGTATATATGACTATTATGTATACAAATGTAGAAACAAACATATATATCTTAAAATCTTTGTAAAATAGACAATGAGAACTGGAACATTGATTATAAAAACAAGTAGGCAAAATGGTAACACAAATGTCATAAAGGGATCATTTTAATAACAAATAAAACTAAGAAATGCTTCTCGGCCATAAGAGTTAATAAGAAAAATAGTTAATTAAATACTGTTATACCCTAACAAGTAATGCCAATGTCACATATGACAATGGTGTGATACATATGTCATATTTGTCATGTGGTATATATCTCAAACAACTCATCATCTAATCATTCTACTTAATACATGTCATTTAGAATGCAATCATATGTATAAAGTGACATTCTTATAAAATTTGGGACAAGTCCTAGAATGTTCACAGTAGTAAAAATGGTCATATACTAAATACTATAATCATTCAAATGATATGGGTATTTCAATGCACAGCAATGAATATTAGTACACACAAAATGTTGAAGCAAAGAACCCAAGTACCAAATGAGACATACAGCATGATTGCCCTCTCATGAAGTTCACACACAATTAGTTTAAGGCTAATGAGAACATATGGGTGGTTAGTGTTACAGGAAATGAGCACAGTGCTAATCTAATTCGGCCCAATGTCTGGAAGAGAGCGAGGCATGTATATTGGAGCTAGTCATGGTCTGTTTCCAGATCTGGTACTAATTGCTTGGGCGTATTCTGGTTGTGAAAATTCATAAGCTTTGTCTTTACATGTGCAAGCTGCCATTTGTATCTACATTACATGCCTAATTTAGATGCTACAAAATATATTGGCCTAAGGAAAGAAAGTATACACACTGCTAAACTTGAGGAGGTCAAATTAATCTCATGTGAGATAAATCAAAGACATGCTGTATCATGTTACCTGCCTTTTCCTGGGAGTCACAGTGCACTGTGATGAGACATCAGTGTGAGGCTGATGGAGTGAATGTAGTTCTTCCCCATAAGGCCAGAGCCTTCATGTTGACATCACATCTCCCAGAAATCAATACCCCAGTGCCTCAGGTCCAGTGTTCTTAGTTCTTTCTTTCTCCTTTAGTGAAGACTCAGAATAACAAGATGCACTTCAGTATTTCCACTATGAGCTGCAAGGAAGAACTAAATCTGCCATCTGCTGTTCTTTTGTTTCCAGCAAGATTATCTTCATATTTCTTCCTATTATTACTCTTTTTTATGCTCTGCAATACAGATGACATTTATAGATGAGAAAAGAAGGTCTGTTATTCTCCTAGAAAGTGGGTGAGAAAGATCTATATGGAAAAATATTTCTTGCACAGGGATTTGTGGCTGATGACTCCTGCATGCAGCAAGCAGCTATACTTTACCTCTCACCCTAACCAGGGGGAAAACCACTGTTCGTATTTTCTGGCTTTGCAGAATAGGGGCTCTAGCTTCCAGGGCTTGACAGGGCAGCTTATTTTAGAATCCTCCTCTTCCTGGAAAAATAAAATGAAATCTTAAGTCAAATTTGGCACTTTATAAGTTAACTCTGTAAGTCCCCATTATTACATAAATGTATACATCTTAGGAACCCTTTTCCTGCAAAAATCTGGCGAGAGGGGCTGGGAATGGGTCTTAGGAGTAGGTTGCTTGCCTAGCATGCATGAAGCCCTGGGTTCACTTCCTTAGCACTACATAAACAGAAAAGGCTGGAAGTAGTGTTGTGGCTCAAGAGGTAAAGTGCTAGCCATGAGCAAAAAAGCCAGGGACAGTGCTCAGACCCTGAGTCCAAGCCCCAGGTCTTGGAAAAGAACAAAACCAAACCAAACCTGGGAAAGACAGTCTAAGGCCAATAATGTCAATAGTTAGTTGCTTGATCTGCTATTTGCCCAAACTGGTATTTTGTGAACTAGTGACTTCTCAGCCTCCATAATCATGTGAACCCATTCAACTATCTTTCTGTTGGTACAACTGTCAATGTATTCATTCATCTACTTTTTTCAGTTTCTCTGCAAGACCCTGACTAACACAATTTGACATATTCCATAAGAAAATATTACAGATTTGATCTACAATAATAAAAAAGGAATTTCTCCATATATTCATTTATCATTGATCCATGTATTTGTGTCTTGTATAATAGAAGCACATTCAAATAAACTCAGACTTTGAAACCAGCTAATTTTTAAGTGGTTAGAGAGAGGGTAATGATATAGTGATGCTCTTGAAGGGCTTTAGCAGTGTAAGGAATATGAATTGCATAGCAAATGGAAGATGCATGTTCAAGCAGTAGCCTCTGTAAGGCTGTTTCTCCCAAATCCAATTGAAATAGGAGAGATCATGAGTGATAGTCAGGAAGCCAGGAGCCCTCACTGAATTTTAATTTCTTAGAATTTGTAAGTCTAGCAACCTAAATTATTTTTAAATGTTGTCCATTTCTTCCTTTGCAAATTTGCATATTATTTAAGAGACTTTCTTTATAAAGTCAACATAAACTAGGGAATAAAATCATGTGATGAATATGCCTATTCTGGATAGTGGGGTCAGTTGCTTGAATTTTCTGAACTCTCCGAAATTAGCTGCTACTTTGTTTAACTGCTGGGTAGGTTGACAGCTCTCTAAGCTCAACTGATACCCTCCATAGGTATTTCTTTCTCAAGAAAGTGTTCTTAGACAAAGTGATATTCCCTGGTCCTGTTATATCTCCTTAAAAGCAAGCTTCCAATGACTGGTAGATTAAGGTGCTGAAGCTCACTAGTTTGGATTTGAAATGACTTGAGAGAGCCATGCTCAGGAAAGAGCTTCACATAGGATTCACTGAGGTCTTTGATTTTATTATATCACAGTTGAAGGCTTCTTCCAGCCAATCCCGCTTCATTTATTCATGGGTATCTTTTCTAAAATGTATTCCGAATAGAAGTCCTATGAACAATAGATGGGAAAGCCTCTTTTCCAGAGAGCCCAACCCTTTCACCATGTTCTTAAGTTATCTTCACTACCAAATAGTGTTTCAATATACAATTATACTATTATTTAGGTACCTGTCCAACAACAGACGGGAATGTAAATTGATTCGTGTTTTAGTGTTTTATTCAATACTGAATATGGTATGTGAGCACATCTCTTCTGTTTTTTAAATTTTTATATACAGGTCCTAACATAATTGAATTTTTCTTTTAAAGCCAAAGAAAGGTCCCATATATTTAATACTTTCTGTGTTAACAGGACACATTGGGATTTAGTTCATATATTCCTGTTCTTCCTGTGTTGTGACAACTTTAATATCCTGTTACAATGTAATGTGAGATCTTAGTACCTATGAAAATAATATTTCTCTTAACATTCTGATGGGTCTAATAAACTGATTTTCAGTGCAGTAACCCTTATCATCACTGTTAATATTCTTTTAATATTTGTAACTGTTCAGGATGCAGTTTATTAACACAGTTTGAACTCTATAGTAGCTAGGCTGCATTTCAATAAAGAACCTAAGGGAACCCATCATTTAAAGACTTAACTGTTGAAAGATCATACTGGGTGCACAAAAGGCATGAATGTTTCTCATTGTAGATGTTTGGTCCAACATATAAACTTTCATGTCAACACATGGATTCCTATGAATGTATATATGATCTAGCTGACTAAAGTGTGGTATAAGCAAGAGTGAAGATTTCATGAACAACTAACAGACTGTTTTACAAAATAAATACAGGGTAGCTAAAATATGTTGGAATGAGAGGAAGAGTGGATGGTTGGGTGAGTTGGTGGAAAAAGCAATGGCAAAAAGAAGAAGGAATCTTGTTATGGCTGATGGGAGGGGAAGAATGGTGGAATGGGGGACTGCAATCAAGATGCTCTGTACAAATAAAGGCAACTATTAAGTTGAAATCCCCTTGTACAACACTGGAAGACAATAAGAAAAATTTTCTGCTCAATATAGTCATTTCTGTCTCAGCACTGACATTTTCATGGGTATTTCTTAAGTAATAGTTCCTTTTATGCAATTACCTATTGCTGTTGGTAATTTTTACAAATACTGGAAGAAAATTATAGCACTGTCTTTGGTTTATGTTACAATGGTCACTTGTTTTCACTTTGACCTTTTTCAGGTAGGTGTTTATATTTCCTAGGAATTCTCTGAAACTGAAATGGCTGGAAGCATACTCAAAACGCAGTATCAGTGAGACATAGAGGCTGAAATTCTCCCTCCCTGTGACTCAGGAAGGCAGCCGATGTGGGTTGAGTCCTGACCTGTCCATTCGTGGTGTATTGTCTCAGTCACTTTGCAAAATGAGACAGGTTTGTATAGTTCTTAGTGCTTTGTTGATAAGGAACAATGTATTAAATTGTTCATACTTTTCATTAACTCATATGTTGGAAATAATTTATAGCATTTTCCCATGAGTACCTTTTTGTAAGGGAAATATATAGCAAGATTTACCAATTCTGAATCAAGAAATGACAAAGGAAAAAGAAAATTTCTAAAACAAATAATCAAGACATGGGAAACAGAGGTTGCATAGCTTTTCTGCCTTCCAACAAAGCCCTCCCTGAGACTAACCTTTGAATATTTTGTTGCTTGGATTTTCAGACTAGGATACTGTAGAAAACAGAACTAAAGCTTCACAAAGAGAAACAAAAGGCTTCGTCTTACGGATGAGCTTAGAAAAATCATTCAGCTACATCATTGTCAGATTTTTTTATTTTGTTTTTGAAAAATAGGAGAATATCACATTTATTTTTATGTATTTAATATATAAAATAATATATTATTATATATAAAAATAATCTAGCCCAATGTGTTTTTTCATAAATACATTTATTTATTTATTTATTTATTTATTTATTTAATTTGGCCAGTCCTGGGGCTTGGACTCAGGGCCTGAGCATTGTCCCTGGCTTTTTTTGCTCAAGGCTAGCACTCTGCCACTTGAGTCACAGCGCCACTTCTGGACATTTTCTGTATATGTGGTGCTGGGGAATTGAACCCAGGGCTTCATGCATACAAGATAAGCACTCTTGCCACTAGGCCATATCCTCATCCCCCCATAAATACATTTACATAAGAAAAATATGCTAAAGCTAATAGTGTGAATACATGGCAATCTCATTATTTCTCTAAATTTCCCATTCTCTTTTGAACCTCAAATGAAAATCAATAGTCTCCATTTATAGAACCCAATGTAAGGATGTATTAGTGGCAAATGTTCAGTGAAGAAATGGGAAGGGCTGACATTGTCCACAATGAAATGTACTCTTTGCCTGACATTAGTAACTGTAACCCCTGTTTTTAGCATTTTCAAATAAAAATCATTTATGACAAAAATGAAATGGAGCCAACTGACACAAAGAAAAGATATATTTCTTGGAAACGAGTGTTATATCACTGTTGTAATTATTTTCAACATGCCACATGAAACTGTAGCTTCTTTTGTTGATGACCCTCTTGTATCCTCTTCTTCTGGTTGTGCCCACGCTATCACTCTATCTCATGTGAGTACCCTCGATACTGTATATACTGGTATTAGAACTAGGGAAGGGAAAGGAAATATCAAAATTGAGAGACAAAGGCTAAAAGACACATGACTCCAAAAGCAATGCTTAGCCATTTGGTGTAAACCAACTGAACAATTCATGGGAGGTAGAGGGAAAGGGGGGGGGGGAAGAGGGAAAGGGGGGGAAGAGGGAGGAGGAAACAAATTGTACAAGAAATGTACCCACTGCCTTACTATGAAACTGTAACCACTCTGTACATCACTTTGACAATAAATAAGTAATTATGCAGAAAAAAAATTAATTTTATTGTCAAGGTGATGTACAGTTACATATGTAAGGTAGTAAGTACATGTCTTGTCTTGTCATACTTGTTACCCCCTCCCTTATTTTTCTTCCACCTTCCCTCCTCCTCAACCCCCTCCCCAGTTTGCATAATTTCCAACATATTGTCTTATGAGTATCATGATTACTCTGGTTCCCCCTTTATCCTTTGTCTCATCATTTGATGTCCCCCTTCCCTTCCCTAACTCAGATAAGATATGTTTCAAATTAATGAGTCCATGCAATGTCCAGTGCTCTGAGCACATTGAAGATAAACACAGTTTTCTCAAAACTTACCTCAAGGCTTGACTCCAATATTTTTTCCCTTGTCAACCCTAAAAATCAAAGCCTGACCTGAGACCTCCCACACTCTTCTTTATCATCCTGACATAGCATTCAGCCAGGGCTTCACAGAAAGATCTTTCTTCCTGGGACTGGTGGGAGAGCTCAACTTTTATAGAGACTTCCTAGCAAGCTTGAGACCATGTGTGCAAACCCAAGATGATCAATAATATAAAGAAGAAACAAACATCTCATTTCCAGATTTGTCTCTGTGCGTATGTGTCTTATGTTAATTCTTGGATGGTATTTCTGAGAACAACTGGAGGCTTTATGTCTCTGTTTACCCCACCTCATCTCCCTGGCATCAGCCTTCTCTGCTATCACAATGGCACCCAGAGGACTACATGCCGCCTACTGGCCCAGTGGGAAATAAGACACGCAAAGTAGACATAAACTCAGACAAGAGAAATCATGAGGGACTGGTTGTAGTGACAGGGCAGCACTTGCCCACACCCAGAGATGAGGATGGAATTTTCATTTCCCACTTTGACTTCACCTGCTGTGGCTCTGTCAGATTCAATTCACAGCCAGAAAGGGAGCTATTTTGTTTTCTTCTTTAAAAAAAAATTGTTGAGAGAAGAAAGTAGGAAGACCCACATTGTACTTCATTCAGCTTTATCGTTCATCACTGTGAGTTCTGGGAGAGTTGCACAACATTTCTCAGTCTCAGTTCCCTGGTTTTTGAAATGCAGACAAGCAACTACACTCAGGTTGTTGAGAAATATAAATCATGCATATGAAGATATTTTCTCTATAAGAGATATTTCACAAAATTTAGCCAGTCTTCTGCTAATGAAACTATAGTGGCTTCTTGTAAATTATGATTCTTCTGTTCTTCATCTTCTTGAACAAGTATCTGCAATCCATTATTGTACTTATCTCTGCTTCAATCTCAGGTGCTACAAAATGAATACTACTGTCCACTGGCCAATGACCCTTCCTTGTTTTGCATAAATAAAAGTCTCCCTTCCTTTTTTTACCTTGACTATTTGCCCTGCCAGTTTTTATACGTAATATGACTTGGTTTTAAAAATATTGCCCAAGCTATAGAACCTGCTCACTTCCAGATATCAATGAAAGTTATTTTTTGCATTGATTCATTTACCTTTTCAATAAATGATTCCCAAAACTCTATAGGAAATGCCATTTGTTCTTTAGTGGTAAGTAAAGAATAAGTAGATCCTGTTATCAAGTAACATATTGTTTAAGAAACTAAACAGGAAAATCTATTGTGATAGAGATAATGGCATGCGCCAACAGCAAATAGCAGTTTTCCACCGCTTGGTTTTTCCACCAAGCGGTGGAAAACTGACCTATTAAATCAGACTTCATTTAAACTCTAAGTGTAGAGGTAAAGATTTGGAGTGTCTGATACTGACCAAAGTAATGCTATTTCTCTCAAAGTCAGTACACATTTTTTATCATCATTAATCCCATTTGATTTCCTCAATGACAGGCCCAGAGAAGAATATAATAAACACTAATTAAAAAGTTAAAAAGAACTCAATATTCTGATTAGCTTCATATGTATGGGAACATAATCATTCTGTTCTTTATCCTTGAGAGATATGTGAAAGAAAACCACATTACACACATCCTAGCCTTTCTTAACAGCTCTGTTCAGTTGTGGCTTTCATCCATCCATCCATCCATCCATTCATTCATTCATTCAACTAATGTTTCCCCAAAACATGCAGTCTTCCTTCCCTTCCCTTCCCTTCCTTCCTTCCTTTCCCTTCCTTCCTTCCTTCCTTCCTTCCTTCCTTCCTTCCTTCCTTCCTTCCTTCCTTCCTTCCTTCCTTCCTTCCTTCCTTCCTTCTTTTCTTCCCTTTTTTTCATGCTGGTTCTGAGGCTTCAACTCAGGGCCTGAGCCCCATTCCTTAGCTCAAACCTGGTGCTCTATCACTTGAACTACAAGTCTATTTCTGGCTTTTTAGTGGTTATTTAGAGACATGAATCTCATAGACTTTCATGCCTCAGCTAACATTGAACCATAGTTCTAGGATCTCAGCCTCCCAAGTAGCTAGGAATACAAGTGTGAGTCACAGGAGCTGAGCCAGATACAGTTTCTTACTTTTGCTAGCTTTACACTGTGATATTTATATCTGCACCATTGGAGTAGTTGGAATTGCATGCATATACCACCATTCTCTAAAAAGTACTCAGAACATATTGTCAGTAGATTTATATAGTCCTAATGTACTTGGATAATGAGAGTCTGAATTTTATGTTGAAAACAGAAACCACCATTAAAATAACAAAAAATGATGTTTATCAGGCCTCATATAAAAATGGTTATAGAGCTAAGCATGCTGCATATGTTATCTGTGTTTTGCACAAAGCTCTATGTGATAGGAAAGATTCTGAACTCCATTGAATTAAGAGACCAAAAGGTCTGGCATAGATATTGGAAAAAAAAATTCATTACGCAGGTAGCATGACCTTGAACAGTTTCTGAATTTTACCCTCTGAACTGTCACTCAATAATCTAACAACAAAAAGGAAGGAAAGTTAGACCATGGATTAGTGATTTCAATCAGGTAGTCTCTAAATAGTGAGGAAATCTGACATATTCCAGGTCAACTCTTGATCATTCTAATGTGTTCCAATTGCAGGAAGTTGATGAGCAGCGAGGGAAATGCTCTTGCACTTCCTATCCTCCAGGAATTCATATTCACACTTGAGTGACAGTGAGGGGAAATTATTGTGACATGTTATTGTAGTTGGTACAAGTAGAGAGTGTAATGGGAACATGAAAAGGAGGACAATGAATTTGTCCTGACAGTGGGTAAACTGCAGGGAAGATGTCATAGATGTGCAGAAGTTGCAGGAGGCCTTTGTTTTTCATTTCTGATTACTTAGGCATGGCATGCAAATGATCACTGTGGTTGACTAGAAGAGAAGACCAATTAGGGTGGTATTATATTATCTTAGTCATATTACATTTTGCTGGCAATCATGTACCCCCATCTTTTGTGAGAAAACAAAGTGGCTAAAGCAGACAATCTCCCTTCCTCAGAGTTCCTTCTAAGAATCACCCTCAGTAAGGTCAAATGCTGTTCAAGCCTGCACAGCATTATTTTCAGCTTAGAGTACTGTTATTTTTCATCACTGCTCATCTTCCAATGATTAGAGGGGAAAATGCTGAGGAAAAAATGAAACTATCACAGAGTTTATATTTCTTAACAGACAGTGAGAAGATGATCCTTGTGCTATCAATTTTGCTCACCCCAGAATGTCTGAACTTCAGATTGCATACTACTCTGTATGTGCCTACCATTCTTCCTCTAGAAGAGAGATGGGGCACTGATAAGAGACCAAGAATGATTCTTCCATTCTACAAGGAATATAAGCATACAACCTAACACCACAAATAAAGATGACTGCCTAAACTAATAAATCCATGAAGAATCCTCCTTCAAATTCAAACATGAAGTCCTATTTCTGAATGAGTAAGAGTGATCACATGCTCACCTTGGTCTAGTTTCTTCATAGCACACCCTGAAATAAGGACACAAATAAGAGACAATTTGAAAAGTGATTGTAGTAAAATGAGAGACTGAAACACAAGGAAGTTTTCTTGATAAAGGACATTCTCACTGGGGTGAGATGGAATCTCAATGTTATTTTGATTTGCATTTATTTTATGGCTAGTGATGTAGAGTAGTTTTTCATATGTTTCTTGGCCATTCTCATTTCCTCATCAGAGAAGTCTCTTTGCCCACTTGTTGAGAGAGCTATTGGTTCTTTGCGGTTTTGTTTTGGAGGAATTTAATTTTTTTAGTTCTGCATATATTTTAGATATGAGGTCTTTGTCCATTGTATGGCTGGTAAAGATCTTTTCCCAATCTGTGGGCTTTCTGTTTATCTTGTGAGCTATGTCCTTTGCCCTACAGAAGCTCTGCAGTTTGATGCAGTCCCATTTGTCCATCTTTCTTTTATTTGCATCATTTCTGGGTCTTTGTTAAGGAAGTTCTGTTCTATGCCAAGGAGCCCAAGTGTTTCTACTACTACTTCTTTTAGTGTTTTCAGGGTATCTGTTTTAATTTCGAGGTCTTTGATGCAACACTAATAAATGTTGGAGGGGATGTGGCCAAAAGGGAACCCTACTTCATTGTTGGTGAATGTAAACTGGTTCAGCCACTCTGGAAAATGGTATGGAGATTCCTTAGAAAGCTAAACATAGAGCTGCCCTATGACCCAGCAGCCCCACTTTTGGGAATCTACCCAAAAGACCACAAACAAGAACACACTAATGCCACCAGCACAACAATGTTCATTGCAGCACAAACTGTCATAGCTAAAATATGGAACCAACCCAGATGCTCTTCAGTAGATGAATGGATCAGGAAAATGTGGTACATATACACAATGGAATTTTATGCCTCTATCAGAAAGAATGACATTGCCCCATTCGTAAGGAAATGGAAGAACTTGGAAAAAATTATACTAAGTGAAGTGAGCCAGACCCAAAGAAACATGGACTCTGTGGTCTCCCTCATAGGGAATAATTAGCACAGGTTTAGGTTAGTCACAGCAGAGTATCACAAGAGCCTAATAGCTATGCCCCTATGAATGTATAAGATAATGCTAAGTGAAATGAACTCCATGTTATAGAAAGGAGAGATATCACTGTTGTAATTACTTTCAACATGTCATATGAAACTGTAGCTTCTATTGTTGATGATCCTCTTGTATCCCCTTCCTGTGATTGTACCTGCACTATTACTGTATCTTATCTGAGTACATTGGAAACTGTATATAATGGTATTAGAACTAGGAAAGGGAAAGGGAATGCCAAAATCGAGAGACACAGGAGAAAAAGACAAACGACTACAAAAGCAATACTTGCAAAACCATTTGGTGTAAACCAATTGAACAACTCATGGGAGGAGAGGGCAAGCTGGAGGGGGGAGGGGCGAATGAGGGAGGAGGTAACAAACAGTACAAGAAATGTATCCAATGCCTAACATATGAAACAGTAGCCTCTGTGTACATCACTTTGACAATAAATAATAAAAAAAAAGAAACACAAGGAAGGCTCACATATAGGAATGCTAACCAAGGAAATTACCCTTATCATTTCTTAGTAAATCTTGTGATTATTAGATGCACAAATTCCGTCACATACAATCCACTCTCACATATAATCACTAGATTTTATGTACATATTGTCATGCATAACTATAGTTATATGACTTGTAGCTATACTTACGTTAAATTTATTGTATATAGTATTTATATATGTATATAAAATAGTTAAATTTATTGTACATATTATGTTAAATTTATTGTACATAGTATGAATATAGTAATTTATATAGTATTTTATTTAGTATGTATATATTTTATGTAGTATATATATCATTCATAATCATATCTCACTCACATTAAAACATTATTTGCTTCTAATATAATTAATTGTTTTAGAACATTTTCAAGGAAGAATTGAAGTTGCATGTGCAAGGGAAAGTTTATAATTTAAACAACAACCAGGAAGTTTTCATTGAATATATCCTCTAGTTGTAAATGTTTAACCATATCTCATAAATGTTAATATTACTATTCATGAGCGGAAATAACAGGTCTCTGTATGGGTACATAGGAAAGGAAATTCTTGTACACTGTTGATGAAAATGAAATCTAAAGTAGGTATTATGAAGGAAAACAGGGTCATTATTATTTGAAACATCTTCCAATGTCTAGGCATTGAAAGCATAGCTTCCAGCTTATCACGGCTCAGAGATGGTAGATACATTTAAGAGGTAGGGCCTACAAGTAGGTCTTTGAGGCTTTGCCTTGGAAGAGCATAATGAGATTGTAACCCCTTCCTTTTCCTTTATTCACCTCTTGCCCATCATAAGGGAAATAACATTGTTTCATTGTCTAGCCACAGACAAAAAGTAACAGACCCAATCATCTATATATTGAAAGCTAAAAAAGTTGAGTCATAGTAAACCATTTTACTTTTTAAGTCAATTAACTCATATATATGAATACAGTAATAAAAATCATACTAACAAATAGTTTACTAAAAAGAATCTTAAAGAATTGTTTTGTGCTGGTGGCTCATGTCTGTGATCTTAGCTAATCAAAGGGGCTGAGATCCGGAGGATCACAGTTTAGAGCCAGCCTAGGCTGAAAAGACTGTGAAAATTCTTATCCATCATTCAAATAGTGCTAGAGATGTGGTTAACACTGAAGATCCCCAATCTAGCAAATACAAGGCCCTAGTACCACTCAAAAATAAGAAAAAAATCTACAAAATTACTAATTAGTGTAGCCACATTTCTGAATTCATATTCCAAATACTTGAATGCAGAATCTCAAAAAAATTGCACACTCATGTGGATAGCAATATTATTCATAAAAGCCCAGAGCAGAAAACAGCCAAAATACTCACCTAGAGATGAATAAGAAAATGTAATAGATAGTTAGATAATGGATATATTCTTCTTAAATGAACTGTTTATCATTTAAAGTACACAAATGCACAAGATTTAGAGAAGCAGTTACCATATCTCAGAGTCAAGGCAAACGAAGAATTGTTTAGCTGGTACAGACTTTTACTTTTGCAAGATTAAAGAGTCCATATTTGTCATATATTTTACATAGGTTTAATTTATTGTGTATTCATTGAATTTTAATACAATGCTTAAGAAAAAGTTTTAAGTGATTTTCTAGGTAGTTTCTTAGAGGGCGAGGAAGCTCCATTTAGAACTAATTGAATCTCTTCTTGTTGCAGGAATGTCTTCTTAATTAATTGCAAGTTTATTCTGAATTGTCCTTCCCTTTAATTGAGATGAGGTGTATAGGTAATATCTTTACTATTCTGAATCCTTAGAAAAATGATATAATCATATTCAACTCCATTTTATGGCTGGTTACACCTTTGAACTTATTTCTTTTTTTTCGATTCAATCATAGATCTTCTGATAATTTGAGAGTATTTGGGGAGAAAAAACCCAAGAAGCTCAATGGTCTGACTAGATGCTACTTGAAATTTGACTAGAATGTTTAGAGGTTTCCCCAAAAGAGATGTACCGCCAGCCTGCACATTGTACTGTATATTCCTTATTGGTCTTCTAATGAATCAAGAAAAGATAGTCAGAAGAAATACTCTTTGTTTCTTTGATGGAAATTCATTTTAAATTAACAATCTTGATAATTCCTTGAAAGTGAAATGGTAGAAGATTGATGAAATGTCAGTTACTAGGTTTGGCTCTGCTTATTTTTTTCTGTTCATAGGTTTGCCCCAACAAAGAGTGTTCTTGTTTCCCACACATCACAACCCTAAAACTTGAAATTTGCTTTTCATTTGTTACCTCAATAAAATAGATATACCTTCATGGTCTGACTACAGGGAAGGTTAATTAAAATGCATAAAGTACTTTGAGACCCTTTTCTTAACAATGTGAGCTTGGTATATTTTATTTTTCACTAACTATAAATACAACTGCAAATCACATTCACATTCTCAGTCATCTGTATTGAAGACTGTTGCTTCCAATTCTACAGCACTTGTGATAAGGTGATAACATAAGCAATCTACCATCAAAATTTATTTTTTATCTTTATTCTGGAAGAAAGATTTAACCTCTTGAGGGACAACCCAACGTTAAGATGAATATAAATTTCGTTGCATTATGTCAACTCCATGCAGTTTGATTTGGAAGAGCAGATTTCTTTCATCACTTCAATTTCCCATAGGCAGAGATGAATTAAGATAGAGACAAGGTCCTTTTTGTACCCAAAATATTTATTATCTAATCTGAAAGCCTGGAAGATGATTTGTACCCATGCCCAACATGTTGGTCTACTTCCAAGAGACTTTGTGCATGCTGGGACAAATTGAAAATCTTAACATGAACATCTTAAGGTAACATAACAATTAATAAAAGGACAAAGGGTGAACCAAGGTAATAGTGATACTCACAGAACAACATATTAAAAATTAACTGTCCAACATGGTGGAGGGGGAGGGAAGGTGAGAGAAAAATGAGGGAGGGGTAACAAGTATGACAAGAAATTTACTCACTACCTTATGTATGTAACTGTAACACCTGTATAATCACCTTGGCAGTAAACTTAAATTTAAAAGGAAGACCGTACTCGATTCTAGCACGCAAAAATAAATAAATAAAAAGTAAAATTATATAAAGAAAGCGAAATGGCGAGACGAAGGGTGAACCAATGCAACAGCAATGTTCACTACACACTATGTTGTAAATGAACTATACAACTTGTGTGTGGAGGGAGTTGGGGGTAGGGAAAGCTGGAGAAAATGAGGAAGGGAATAACACTGTTTTAAAAAAATGTACTCATTACCTTACTTATGTAACTATAACCCTCTGTACATCACCTTTATGATGAAAATAAATACATACATTGATTAAGGGAACTTTTTCTTGCATGTACTGAGAATTTGTTTATATTGTGGTTGAAAATAAAGATAATATTGTCATGATGATTTTAGAGAGACTGTATCAAGTATTGTAAGCCTCATTTTCCTCAATCTTCCCATACTTGAAAAAAAATGAATGGAAGAAATGTTTGCCACGGAGCCCACGGACCTTGGGAAATGGCGATTCACAGCTTCTGGGGAGCAGACTGTGGTCATGGTTACCATAATCTGTTATGAAGTCAGAGTTCCCAGAGCTAAGTGAAGAATAGAATATTTCAAAATTGTGTGATCCCAGTGAGATTGTTTCATATTCTTTATCACCTTTCTATCTATTCTCTAAAGTGGGATAAAGATATTGCTCAATTTATATGAAGAAGTTAAGCATAGAACAAAACAAATATTCACACAATGGCAGGTGTCCTTATTATGGACACCAACAATAATGTATTTGTTTCAGGATAAGCAAACTATGGCATGTTAAACAATGAAATACAATTTATCAATGAAAAATAAAACCAATGGTGATTCTATCATAATGTGGAAAGCAAAAATGTAGGAACAGAAAACAAATAAATAGTTCCCAGGGTCTAAGACTAGGGAGACCACAAAATTTGTGTCATAGAGTTACAATTTGGGCATTGAGGGCGTTGATAGAATTAGTACTTACAAGACTGCATGTATTGGTAAAAATTGGTAGGTAGTTTATCTCTAAAAGATTCACTTTCACATTTTGTAAATTCAATTTATGGCCCTCAGCAAAGGGAAAAGACATATTTCCCTTCAGCTCAAAAGGAAAAGGCTTTGCAAAACAACACTTTAAGTCAAAATGTAGTTAATAATAACATATCAGTCTGTTATTGGAGAGAAAACTTCTCATAGCACTTTCCTAAATTATTTGTAATTGTGCCACTGACTTTTGACAGCTAATACTCACCAGAAGGTTTGCATTTTGGTTTCTTATTCTCTGTTTCATTTCTTGCACTGAAGTACACAACCTTTGATAATAGTGAATACATTTACGGTTCTGATTGTTGTTATGGTTACACAAGTGTATACTTGTGAGAAAAGGATCAAATTGTATGTACTTTGTGCAGTTTTGGGAGTACCAATTATAGCTCAGGAAAGTGTAGAAACCTTTTCTTGGGATAGGACTCCCCAAATTGTAGCATCTCTTAGATTTAGTAAATTGACACATTTTAATATAGAAGTTCCTAAATTATTAACGTTTCTCAAAGTGATATTTGATGGCAAAAGCAATATCTGTGTGAAGTATTAAGTGATCTTCATGAGAAAGTCAAATAAGCTGACAGAGCATAATAATTACACTGTCAAAGGATACAAGATTCTATTTTCTCAAAGCCATTCATATTGTCTGGTTTTTGTTACATAGGCTGTCATCAAGTTGGTAAGATTTATTTCTCCTCTAATGACAGCATGGCACCCAGGTTTATGCAAAAGGTATCTATGATGCCCACTTTTCCAAAAGATGTAAAACCCATGGCATTAGTTAAGCTGACAGTGGTGGACACAACTACAACTATGGCTTGCATGCCAACAAAATGCTAGGCTAAAGCTTTTGTGTAGCTTTGGAGGTACTGTTCAAATGGTTTAAGATAGAAAACAACTGGTGATTTATGTGTTCAAGGGAAAATACTAAAACATTTCCCTCCCCCAATAATTTGTTCCAGACAATAAACTCAAAGGAACTACCCACCATATATATATATGAATCTGATCTGTTTTGTGCAACTTCTGTGGCTTCCTTCCTCATGCATTAAGTATGGAGTCTGCATTATTAACTCACTAAGGAAGTCTCAAGGTCAGTGTGTGATGCAGCCTAGTCTTCTAACCTTGGGATTTCACAGGAAGTCGTTAGAGAAGTGCAATGACTTAGTGCACAGAAGCAGGAGGTGTAATCGATCACATTGTTGCTTTGACTTTTTATTTGTATAACTAAAGGACAATAGGGATGATTGGCATTGATTTTTTAACACACTAAATGCCAATTTCTGTACAATATCATTTAATAGATGGATATATACAGGCCCTCTTGGGTACCTCATTTGGGGCTTAAAATCTTGACACAGTCCACGGCAGTGTCTGGTGTGTCCTGTCTCGATAATGCTTTAGAACACTAGAAAACTAATATTCATTTTCACAAAAAGTTATAAAAAGAAATAAAGCTCCAAACTGTTAAGTGTGGTGGTAAGCTGAAAATAATTAGATGTGCCAGTGGGTGGCACAGCCGAGCCTATTTATTTAGAGTACAGTGTTCAGCACCAGCTTTCCCAGGTCAGAATTGAGTGTTGTGGATAACCAGTTGTATGTCTCCAACTCAGTTAGTTAAGCTACTGTTTGTTCATCCGTAAAATTAGGGTTATATTACCTGCCTCATCAGCCATTATACAAATTAAATGCAATTATGCATGTGAAGCAATGGGTGCAGTGTCAAGTATTTCTCTAGTTAGGATATTGATGGCATGTTAATGGAAAACCTTGTTGCATATGGGCACATCCCCAGAGACCTTTCATTCCTCCTAGCTTTCATTGTTGATGGCTAACTTCTTCATGAAACTTCAGTGGATTCTCCTAAACAGTTTTCACCAGCAAACCTTCCATTTCTCCCACCAGAACTTCTAAACATGCTTCTTTCTCCTTTCTGGTCTTAAATTCTTGTGCTCAGGAGAGAGTCCATTCTTGATTCTTCTTAGATGATACCATTTTAAATAATGTTTTAAATATTGGTTCATGCTCTATTCCATCAAAGATCTATATCATTACTGCACGGATCTCTGCTTACAGACCAGGGTACTTCTACAGCCTACTGATCACTGACAGGTAAACACAAGAAATTGTTCTATCTTCTAGATAAATATATTTGGTGTAAGCCATTGCTTCCCACCCAGTGACTCACATCATTCACGTGGGATTCCTCCTTCACGTCTGGACTCCAGTCACTTATACCATGGACATTACCTCCTGATGGGAGTTTTAGCCTTTCTCTCTTGTGTCCTCTCACAGACACCTCCATGACACCTCTGACCCTCAGTACCCCCTTTCACCAGGCTGCAGTCTGCACACTAAATCAATGCAACCACTAAATCATTTTGGTATAGGAGTAAGTACCAAATAAACATTGTTGATCATTTGGAGAGCAAGTGCAAACCTCTTCAGTTCTTGTTCATTCCTCTTCTGATTCTCAAAGTTCCACAGTGAGTATCCTTTCTCCAGCTGTAGAAAAGGACCCAGAAGCTCATATATACTCCCTAATAATTCTTCTGTTCATGTCTTTGCAGGGACTACCTGCTGACTCTTCAATAAATCACAGAAAAAGCTGGATGTGGTGCTGTGGCTCAAGTGATAGAGCACTAGCCTTGAGCAAAAGGACTTCACAGACAACACCCAGGCTCTGAGTTCAAACCCCAGAACTGGCAAAAAAAATAGTTAAATTAAAATATTAATATATATTTATTAATTAGAAAGCCAAACCTTTATATTCCATAGTTACCATTTTAAAATACCATGATATACACACTAAAATAATGTTTCACAGTGAGTGATAAACACTGCCTTTGTGAACAGAACATGGAGATATTTCTTGGCCTCACATAAATATATTCCTGTGACAGGTGTTGCTTCAGAGTAAGCACAGCTTTTCATTTCTGGATCTCAGCCTCTTTTGACCACAATTTACAACTGAAAAGGCCAAGGTCTGCACGGTCAGTGGCCCTTATTGAAGAGATGATCACAGAAAGTGTCCCGGTGGTTCTTGCCACCTAAAAAGGTCTGGGCATTTTCGTTTGTCTAAATCTCATAAGTGCTGTATTGATCTCTGACCAACCCCTTTCAGATTTTCTTTAAAAGTCACAAAGGCAAGTAAATTAGCCTCATTTGAGGTTGCTTGAGGGGTCAGTGGATTCTGCAGAACTTGTGACAACAAGTGAGGCTTCCCATTTATACAGTACCTGTATTTAATTAGTCCTGGATTTTTATTTGTCCATAAAAGCAAAAGCAGGTTGTTAATTCTGATTTTTTGACATTAATGTAAATTGCAATTTACAGTACAAGAAATGTACGCAATGCCTAATGTAGGAAACTGTAACCTCTCTGTACATCAGTTTGATAATAAAAATTTGAAAAAAAAATGTATATTATAACTATAACTATAAATAAAATAGACCATTATTTCAAGTGATTCACACTATGTGTAAGAAGATATAAAATCAAAAGTAAATATTAAAGGTTAAAATGATTAAAAAAAAGATTCACTGACCATGTGCACAGAACTAGAAGTGAGAAACTACTAGAGGTCTGTGAATTTTCTTTTAATTTTAATACCTCCAATGGACACTTGTAAATGTCTATTCTCTCTGTGTCATGAGTGTTGTTTCAATAATTAAGTCAACCAACAAATGATTTTGGTAATGATATGAATATTTATAACAAATAACACTTATATAGGGCTTTGTATATGCTATGAATTCTTTCAAAAATGTTCTGCATATCACCCCATAAAATGAGAAAATAATCTCTGTGGATTAAAAATGCTACACAGTTTACAATGGTCTTGTAACCTTGAGTATGAGCAGGTACCAAGTGTGGTTTTAACTTTTTAAGATGGAACAGTTTTTCAAAATGAGTCTGTGATGTAGATCTCACATGTTTGGCAAGTTTAGAGAAAAAATGAAGCCCAATGAAGCTTGGAGAAAGTAGCCAGGATTTTGTACTATATTTTCCATCACCACCTGGGTTTGCAGTTGCACCAGAGCCATTGCCAGTACCACTTCATCCTCTTGTCAGTGTCAAGCCTCACCACGTCATGATCTATTCTTCCACTTCAGACACCTTGCAGGCATCATTTCATATTTCACTTATTCCCTACCCTTCTTGAACTCTACAATGAAGGCATTCACATCACACAGCAGTACAGAGCTAATAAAGGGTTATGGAAGAATGTATATTTTTCCTTGGATGGGTTTGAATTAAAGTTTTTTCTGTTATCATCCATGGGGAAATGCAAGGTGAAAGTGGCTCCCATGTAAAACCTATCATCCACTCTAAAATTTACTCAAGAAAGATAAGTTACTAGAAATGGAAAAGCCCCATGGGATAAGGCAATCTATTTTTGAAAAACAATGAAGAAAGTTTGTCTTAATGAAGAATAATTAACTGGCCACAAAAGCTTGCACAGCATCTGCATTTACATCGCTGTTTGTGTTATTGGGGAATTACGATTTTAAGTGCTTCCTCTTCCTAAAATGTTAAAGATACAGGACATGGTCTAGTCTTTTGTCTCCTAATGTTCATCACATTTACATAAGCTTCTCAAGGTCAGGGATAATGTCTTTTACTAGTATTAAGTAGTTGTCCAAACAAGTTATGAGAACAGTGTATTTTGATCACTGTCACCCCTTTCTTAATTTACCACCCCCTCCTCCGCACACACACCATATTCCTATCCTCAAGGCAAGAATACTATCTTCTCTTATGGCTTCTTATATTCTCTACTATTTGACACCTGTCTGGATGTATATTAGTCTCTCCCCCTCCATCCACCTAACTCTGAATTAAATTACATGTTGAATGTGATTCTACAAGAAGTTCAGGTTAAAGAACAACAGGGCAATCTTGCCATTGCAGCCTTATTCTTCTCAGTGTAAAGTTGGAAATAGGTAGCACACCTTATGACTGAAAAAGAAAACAGTCCATGTGATGCAAAGGATTGCATGTTGCTGTCTTATTCAGAGTAGCCATTAATAATAAATTTGTTATTTTTGCTCTATTGGATCTAATTAAATTTTAGATAACTTCTCAACAGAGATTCATAAAGTGTCTTCCCACTAATTTCAGTTTAAAGGTGGAAGATAATCCTTATATTATCCTTTGTTGGAGAGGAGAAACTAGCAAGCCAATAATATCAACACTGAGTAAAAAAAAAGGAAGTTAGAAAAGAGTAGTTTGTGTAATTTGTTTATAGCAAGAGAAAGGGAAAGAGATTGACAATAACTTTATGCTTACAAAGATATTACTGCATGAAATTCAAAGACTCTGTCAAGTTTTGTAGGATGAAGATAATGTTATATGACAACAATAAGGGGTAGATAGATAAAAGCTCTATTGTTAATCACAGGTCACATAACAAATTTATAAGCTAAGCCAATTTAATCAAGAGTAAGTCAAAATCAAGATCTGGCAAAAATTTATCTGACCTCTATATCAACAGACTCCTTTGCAGTGGGACTTGAACCAGTGAGATATGTCTACATGTTGCCAATGGCAAATAGATAACAGAAGAATTTTGATCATCACAAAGAGACTAAGAGCTGAGAACGAGGAGCTAAGTTGCGTGAAAATGAATGCATACCTGATGAAACGTGCTAGAAATCAATAGCTAAAGAAGAAGTGTTGGGAAATAGATCAAGGAATGCTGTGGTGATTCTTAGGTGGTAGAGATGACAGTCACTAGTTGAATATATCCAGTAATTAAGAATATACGTATTTGGGTTTAAAGATAGAGAGTTCAAACCTGTAAATTTAAGCTACATCATCATACAGAATATGATTAAAGAGAGGTGTGAATAAGGCTGTACTACCTTGGTTGGGAGATGCAAAGAAGTGGTTTGGAAACTGAAGTATAAATGTAGTAATTTAAGAAAGGCAAAGGGTAATTTAAAGAGAAAATGCTTCTCATGGAGGGCCCTGAGAAGAAAGAGAGAGTGTGGAACCATGGAGGCCAAATATATAAAGAGTTTATTGATGGAGATGAATAACTAGAAATTATTTTTCAAGGAAATCAATGAAGGTTATTAAGAAGTCTGTGTTGCAAGGTTGATGGTGTTCAGAAATACTGGCAGAGGAAAGTGGAAAATTAGTAAGGGAATCTATGTAACTGGAATAGCTTAGACAATCGTGAAGAGCAAGGAAGGGGACTAAATAGCACCATGTCTTATTAACTTGGAATGACAAAATTCTATTAAATGAATAATTAGTTGATAAATTCACTACACACTTAAAAAAAAAACCCTTTTACTATAAACTGAATTCACAATTTAGTCATATATACGAAATTACCCCTAAAACAAAATTTGTATAATTTCATTACCATAAAAGCTTATGCTACAGTTCCAAAATTATATGCTGCTGAAAATTATGTACACCCCATCAATATTGCCCTCCTAAGAGGCTCTGTTATACCATTCATCGGTCTGGAACTTACTCTTCCTTATCTAAGATTTGTATTTGGGAAGATCCATCTATTCTACTCCAGCCATTCTGAAGTAATGATGGCTTTTCTTCCCATTCGAACTCTATTGGACCAAACGGTCCAATACCTATCATTTCCTAAATGATTTCAGTAACAGCAAACATTCTTTAACAGACTTTTCTCATATCACTTGTCCAGCACTTTCTATTTATAACTAGGATTTCTTCCTTGCTTGTACAATATTTGTTGTCCTACTCCATATGTGTGGGGCATGCCTGGAGGCAATTAGCTGGCCCTGTCTGTTTCCCAGCCCTGGGGCCCTGTGGCTGTTGCCCCAACCGGAAAAGGCGGTCCTATTGGCCCCACCTGTTTTTCCAGCCCCAGGGTCACATGTGGCTATTACAAGGAACCCGGAAGGTGGTTCTAGCTGGCCCGGCCTCCCAGCCTTGGGACCACGTGTGGCCCAGAGGCAGTCCTGTGGGCTGTGACATAGAATTAGGCTGCCTCTTAGGATTGGTCCCTGGGCCCTCCACCCTTGACGGACAGCTCAGGCCTCCCTTCACAGTCCCTAGGTAGGTGCACATACACCCTTCCCTTTCCTGCTGCTTTCTGACCTATTTAAGAGCAGAGCTTATTTCAATAAAGCAAGAAATGCGCAGACATTCTCCCGGACTCTGTCTGATTGTCCTCTGGTGAAGGGGGGGCGAGGTGGGGGGGTTGGGGGAGGTCCATCGCCCTGGTCTGGGCGAGCTTCCCTGCCTCTCCTGCAGGTCGGGAGAACAGCTGAGGGCTGAGACCCCAACAATCGTGAGAGTGACTAACAGCTTTAACTAGTAAATAACAACAACAGCTTTTTCTTACCACTAGGCAAAGCATCAATGATAGGGTCTGCATAACGTTGGCCAGTTCATTCAACATGAATGTTTAATGTTCATTTGGGACTAGTTATGAAATTTAAATTCCATTTAAATAAAATGTAAATGAACTCACTGAATGATGAATTAATTAATTAAATGAAAGTTAAATTGAATTTAAATTCAACATTTACAAGTCTTGATTTGTTTCCACATGAAGTCTCTGGGGATTGGCTACCACTGAGCTCACTGTACTTCCTTTGTCTAGACACCAGGTATGGGCTACACCCTCACTATGTTTCACTTAAAACACGTTCCTCTCACAAGTTCTTCCCGTTCTCAATCCTGTGTTAAAAAAGGAGCTGTCATTTGTCCTTTTTTCTCTGCTGTTTTTGCAAGTAAGCTTATAGGCTTCACTAATAAATAGAAGTAAATGAAATATTTCCTGGATATATAGGTTTATTAAAAAGTGAATAGAAAATTAAGGCAGTGCAAGGGAGTGGTGTACTTTGATAAGGGAAAGAAAGAGAGAGAGAGCAGATGAGTTTGCAGGAGCAGACTGCGTACTCTACGCATCTGTGTGTGTAACCTCCGTTAAGCAAGGTAAATGAAGGAACAAATGGGTGAGTGAATGAATACATAAATAAATAAAGCTAGTAAGTAAGTCAGAGATAAAGATATGCAAGAAGAGTACACCTGATTAGTGAATCTTTCTGTAATCAGTCAGGAACCTGTGAAGAGAAAGAAACTACAACCCACAGGTAGACAGAGGGCACTGAGTAAAAACTAATCAAGTGGAGGTACAAAAAGAAGAAAAAATGTGAAGAGTGTCAAGATAGAAAGAAGATAGCAACCACAAGAAGCAGCCACTACCTATGGACTGGCTGAGAGAAAAAAATTGGGAAAAATTGCATTTGTGAAAATTTGATGGGCTGACATCAACCTTTGACAAAGGGCTCTGTTAGGCTTTCACAGAAAAGTGTACAAGATGGTTTTTGTACCTTTCAGAAGGTACAATGAGGCCTGCTCTGCAAAGGCTGAATGAGCTGCAAACTGCTACCTCTGGAATGTACTACCATTACTAGGATGGAGAAATGTGGCCTGCCTGAAATTGAAAGAGAGAACCTGAAAACTGGAACTGAAACAAAACAGGAGTGAGAAACAGAGAGAAGCAAAAATTTCCCTCCTCTTGGAGGTTTCCATTCTTCCTCTAGTACCTCCCCACCAGCCCCCCGCCCTCACCCCATGGATGGGTAGAAACACAGTGTGATTTCCAAAATTTAGGCCCCTAACATCAGGAAATAAAGTAGTTGGAGGTCATTTATTAATAACATGATAACTCTATTCCTTTCTGGACTAGAGTTAGTGTTCTTAGGACTAGAGATAAATTTTCAACAATGCATAAGGTATATTAAATTCGTATGCCACACTGACGTCTATAGAATATTTTTAAACAATTATTGTAGGTCAAATTTAGTCTGTTTAATCTTTTATGAAAAGCAGAAAGGGAATATATGGTTACCTTAAATTCCCATATTGGGAGATTAGATAGAATGGTGTCACTCACCAAAGTCACAAGCATCACAAATTGGAAGCAAAACCAAGACACTGTGTGGCAGCCAATCTGTTGTCTTATAAATGCAGTAGGCTTTTTGTATAAATCCATAGATAACTGGACTCTTAAAACTAATGCAGCTAATGGATCCCCCTGCCTTGCGAAAACAAATTCTGAAATTTGTCATGGCTCATTGCACCATGTCAGAGATGAAACCTATTTGTTTGCTGACTGATTTTATGAAGTTCCAATGATAGACAAAATAAAAGTTGTATCGCCAGCTAAAGAAATTGGGCTATCCAAGGGTAATTTAATTTATTGTTTTCCGCAGCACCAGTTTTATGTTTTTAAAATCTTGAAGGAATACAACACCTCTAATTATCTTAGAAGACTCATATCTTGGTTTGGAGAATTGCTGTTCATGCCAAAGAAGACAATGGCTTCTGCGATGCACAGAGGTATTTATAGAATTTATAAACAGAGAATTTGAGTGACTTAGGAAAAAAAGATAATCTCTTCTTTAAGAACCTGTATTGAATTCTGCCAGAAAATAAGTTTATATCTACAAGAATACAAATAAGAAGATGAAAGACGTCTTCTGAAGTTGCTCATTGTGCAACTGGAACAACTGTGATGGTAGCCAGTGTTATTCAGTTAAAAATCTTCATTAAATGAAGACATTTATGTGGGAACATATATTGTTGATAGTTATACTAACTATATAAGAATCTCCTAGTTATACTAACTACATAAGAATCTCCTACTCTTGTGCTACTTGATTGTGCAAACGTGATCTTGGAAAGCCTACAAACTGTCATTGGTCCACACTGTAATTGAGAACTATGTGATGAGAACTTTGGGAATGAGAACTTATTTATTAAAGTGAAAAAATATTTATTTGTTTTCAAGAGTAGCCACATATTATTGCCATGCTAGTGACACGAGTCTTCTGAAAAGCTAATATTTCTGAGGGCTTATTAGAAAGACATGTGCACACATAAGAGTTGTTGAGATGAAAATGTGCATAGTATCCATAATTATATATACACACTTGTATGTATGTCCACATGCATGTGCAAATATATATGTAACTGTGTGGCAATTATCCATGCATCATAAGAAAAATTATGTGTATATAATACTAAAAAAGAGATAGTATCAGTCAGTTGTGATTTATGTGGTGAAAAGACTGAGAAAAGCAAAAATTAAGTGAACACTGGATCAAAAGATATGGCCTTTGATATACTTGGTGAAAGCAGATTTTGGGAGAGGAGTTGGGAAGAAATTTCATTATTTTAACAGTCTAATAATGGATAGGTGATAGCTTTTAAATAGTATCAAGTTTAGCTCTCATAAAGGCTTAGAAACTATAAGGTTTCTCATTTCATTTCAGTTATTGTGTTCTGTAATATGCATCCACTGTCCTTCCATAATGAACTAAACGATTATGGATTGGAAAAAAAAAACAGGATAAAATGTTCCCCCCAGGAAATCTAAGATTTTTCAGTAAAGCTGTCTTGGGAAAATCTTGTCTTTAAAATTTCCCAAAAGGCAGCTTCTGGCTCTTCAGGTTTTCATCTCTAGCATTCCCACGCAAGTGCATTTCCTCCTTCCATTGTAAAATTATCTTGTCACTTGTGAGAATTCCATAGAGAGGAAGACAGTCAAAGGCACTCTCAGACAAGGTATACTCCAAGCAGGAAAGAAGCTGGGATTCACTTGGCAGGATTTCAAGAAGAGGTGGGTTGGGAATGAGGACAAGCCTTTGTGAAGATCTTGTGTCTTGTCTTTCAATACTACTTTTGAGGAGCTAGGACAAAGAGTTATGGAGATGAAAGTGCTATTGGGGCCACTTAACATATAACTTCATTCTTTTTTAATCTTCAAAGACGAAGGTATTTCTATTTATATGTGAAATATATATATATCATACATAACGATGGAACATGGTAACTTTAGAAGAAGGGTGAGAATAGGCCATACATTGAGTTTTATGACTTACATTCCTTTCTCTTTCCATTCATCCATACCCCTTACCTTATCCCCACCCCATCAGACAAAATGTGTGTTTCTGTTTCTTATACATTTTGTTAAACTTTGTTCAGATGTGTTCCATCATGTAAATCCAACTGTGTCTCTACTATAGTTTAGTCCATTTGATCATGTAGTTTTGCATATGGTCCCATGTCTCTTTTAATGACAAAAATCTAATTACTAAAATATTAACAAATTGTGTACAGAATTAAGTACACATTTCTTGGAAGTATGATAAAATACATGAAAAGGCTCAACATCCTTGACCATAAAGGAAATGCAAATCAAAACAACACTGAAGTCCCATCTCATTCCAGTTTGAAAGGCCATTATCAATAATGCCAACAACAAAAGCTGATGGGGATGCAGGGGGAAAAATAAACTCTAATGCATTGTTGGTGGGGAAAAAAAATTAGTGCCACCACTAGAAAGCTCAATGTGGAACTTCCATAAAAAAAATCAACTGAAATTAGAACTCCCTGTGATCTAACAATACCACTCTTGGGCATTTTATTCCAAAGATTCCAAGTCAATATTACATACTAGAACCCAGTAAGTTATTAAAAGACAGGATTTTCAGTTCCCTTTCCCCTGGTTCAATATATCTGTGTTGGGAAGTAGGCTTCCATGGATTGTGAAAAACCCCATGGTTTTTTTTTTCTTCTTTATTGTCAAAGTGAAGTACAGAGGTATTAGAGTTTCATGTGTAAGGCAGTGAGTACATTTCTTATCCAACTTGTTACCTCCTCCCTCATTTTTCCCCCTGCCTCCTCCCTCTTTATTCCTCCCACCCCATGAGTTGTATAGTTTCTTTTTACCCCAAATGGTTTTGTAAGTATTGATTTTGGAATGGTTTGTCTTTTTATTCCTTGTCTCTCAAATTTAGTATTCCCTTTCTCTTCCCTAGTTCCAATACATGTACATGGAGTATCCAGGGTATTAAGATCTGTTGGTTTTAACTAGTCTATCCCTGTCCTGAGGAATCCTTAGATCTGCATTCAAACAAACAGCCAGACAAAGTAAATCACCCTGAATAACTGGCCACACCCCCAAATCGACAAGTAAGCAAAAGATACTTAATAAGAGAAATGGAATCTTTATATTTTTCATATAATAATTTTAGCTAAAATATTTTCATGGTATGAAGGAATTTAACTCTCATAGGCCCATACATGCCTACTTGGGGTACTCTGAACAAATGTATCCCTCTACCACCATATTTCATCCTCCCCTCCCACAGTACCTCTTTCAAATATCATTTAGAGAGATGGGGCTGGGGATATGGCCTAGTGGCAAGAGTGCCTGCCTCATATACATGAGGCCCTGGGTTCGATTCCCCAGCACCACATATACAGAAAATGGCCAGAAGTGGCGTTGTGGCTCAAGTGGCAGGGTGCTAGCCTTGAGCAAAAAGAAGCCAGGGACAGTGCTCAGGCCCTGAGTCCAAGCCCCAGGAATGGCCAAAAAAAAAAAAAAGTAAAAAAAAAATATCATTTAGAGGAGTTTATTATGTGTGTGTGTGTGTGTGTGTGTGTGTGTGTGTGTGTGTGTGTGTGTGTGTGATCTTCATGCTTGAAATCAGGACCTGGGATCTGAACTTGAAGGTTTCTACCAAAAGCTAATGCTGTACCACTTAAACCCAGTTCCACTGTTTTGGCAGGTAGCTTTTTGGAGATGAGTCTTAAGGACTTTCCTTCTAGATGGAACCATGATACTTAGATCTCAGCTTCTTGAGTACCTAAGATTACAGGTTTGGGACATGAGCACCTGGCTGGGAAATTGGGTATGTACATGACTGTCCCTCTTAGGGACAGAAATGAATTGATTTTCTCCTAGGAGTTTATGATTTGGGTGATTATGGCTGGTCATTGTGTCTAAGTAATCAGTCCTGGATAAAAATCCTTAATTCAGTTTCCAGTGGGCTTTCTCCTTGGCAGGTAGGCCTATAGGGAATTGCATTTGTGTATGGAAGGAGAGAGTATATTCTGTAGACCTTTCTGGAAAGACATGGAAAAGTCTACATGTGGATTTGAATAATAGGCTCTAATGAGAAATTTTTTTCTCATAGTTATATAATGTGGCGATGCATTCTTACTGCGTTACTGTAGTAAAACTTGGCCATGCATAAAATCATGTACTGTATCCCTGGAGAATTTATGAGAAAACTTGGATTTTGTGGTTGGTTCTAGAGCTGGTAAAACATATTTTATGTGAAGTACAGATATAAATAGCAAAAAAAGTGTTGACATAGAAATATTATATTATCTTCTGTTTATTATTCACTATCTGGTTCTAAAACCTCTGGATAAAAATCATTCAATTTGAGGGTTCTGGGTCATATCAATTTTCTTAAAGGTATCTTTTTTAATAATAATATTTACTAGTAAGACTCATTAAATTCTCCCCACTTAGATATGTGATTGGCATTGTAAACAATAGTTTCAAAAGTAGGATTTTGACATTTTATGTCAAATCATATCTGCTGTAGTCTTCTGTCAGCAAATGGCAATTTCAGGGTTCACCTCTCAAGTTTTTCAGGCTAAAAGCTTTGAAGTTGCTGTAAATTCCCCTCTATTTCTCAGGGCATGTGAATAATTCACAATTATTGGAGACTAACTTCAAAATGTGATCACGTCATGGTATCACTACCTTTATTTCTCTAGATTAAAGTATACTCTCTCAGCCTGGATACTTTTCATTACCAACACTTTGATCTGCCATTTACACATTGCAGGTATACTTGCTCAAAGAATCTCATAAGCTGAGCTGGATCATGAGGCAATTCCATTGTGTCCTGGGCACCTAGGCTTTGACTTTGCTGAGCTATGAATATAAAAATCTTTTTAAACTTCAAAATATTGTTTCAAACTCTTGTTTGATTTTTTTATTTAAAAATACCTCTGAAAATTACAAATAGAGAGAAATTTTAAGTGACATAAAAAATGATGAGCCTAAGACTTCCCAAATCCTAAAGGCTTGAACATTTATTCGAGAGGGGGTAAAATGGCCAAATCACATAAATATAGTCTCTTTCTCTTTCCTTCTCTTTCTTTTCCTCTTCAGCTTTTTAAAGGGTGTACTAAGACAGACATTTCTATTACAGATGAAAACATGTCTCAAGCATCTTCTGAAGAAGAAGTGTCCAGTGGGATTATTATGGTCTAGAAGAGAGCTGCTTAGGAAATCCTCCTTAGTATGTTTTCTTTATCATGCTTCATTAGAAAGTCTTCTGTTTAATTATGGAAAGAGGATTGTGGGTTAAACTTGAGAGAGCAGGAAATAACATAGATAATTTGATATTATTTTTCTGTCTTTCACTGTAGAAATGACACTACTGACACTGAGTGAGAAATTCTCTATTTTTATAAAGTGTGTCCCAGGAATCTGAGGTGAGAATAATTTTCTTCCATCACATCTTGGCATTAAACACCAGCAACAAAACTCACTTTGTAAGGAACTACTGCCTTCAAAGGAATTCTAAGGTCAGCAATGCAGGATACTAGTTGACAATATGGGCTCAAGTCTGACCAGTTGAAATTAACTTCAGTTCTACCACACTATCCTTTTTTTGTCTTTGCTTTCTTTATTTAACCTCATTCATTACTTTCTCCATTTTTATGAGCCAAATACTTGCTTTTCTGTGGTCGCATAATCCTTTCTGCATATGTAGAACAATCTTGCCAAATAATAAAGGATCCCTAAATGATCATCTCATCATTACATATATATAATGCCAATTTTGTGCAATCATAATCCTAAGAAGTATTGTTCTCTTTTAAGAGTTTTACTCATGAAAAATTTGTCATATACTGATATGGACTCATCTATATAAAGAAAGGAAAGGAAAAACATGATGGGGAAGTTGAACATGGTCCAAGTTCATTACCAACACAAACAAAAATAGCATAATTTATCCCACTAAAACTTGTTAAAAGGTGAGATCACCCTAAAATCTGTTAAAAGATGGGGTGAGTTTAGGCAAAGTATGTTATGCATGTATGTAAATATCACAGTGAAACCTCTTTGTACAATTAAAGCTAATAAAAATTTTTAATATTCAAAAACTAAAGAAGGAAAGAGTATATTTTTATGTGTTCATTTTCTGTCTTAAGGAATAGGCAGCATGTTAGAAAGTGAGGCTTGAATATAAGTTAGAGGTATCAACAACCTGTTTAGATGCAATGTTCTCATATACTTCAGAAAATTCAACAGAGTATCAGCTACAGAGTGCTCACATAAGGAGAAAATGCTATTATATATTACAGGATAAAAATGTCTTGCCTGGATTTAAAGGAAAGAAAGGACTTTGCAAACCTAAGAATAAAGTGAACAGGCTAAGGCCTTTGTCAAAGATAATTTTAGACCTGGCTGTCGTTAGATTCTCTTATCTGGAAAAAAAAATGCCCCTTGATAATGAAAGAAGAGAATAAGAGTAGCCTGATGGGGTAAATGGACATTAGCACGGTAACAAGTTACCTGACATTTCACATGGCTTTTCAACTGGATATAAAAGACACAGATCCCAGCTTTGTTCTTTGCTGTCTTTATATTTCTAAGCAGATGACAAATGCTCTCTGTTGCTCAGTTTTTCATCTATCTACAAGGTAAAATAATGCCAGTTTTTCTGACTTATTGTGATTAAATGTTAATAATTGAGTATATAGAAATGAGATAGGTATAATGATGAACATGTACTACTACGTGTTAAATACACCATTATTATTTGATTTTTTGCCTTGGAAATGTAAGCATAAATCATAAAATAAATAGTATATCCTTGTCTAATTGTGTCGTAGATCAGTGTGGCTCTTGATAAAAAGTCTTCCTGAAGCCGTGGGGCTTGGAATCAAGTTTACTTGTTGTCTTTCAGTACATGGCTTCTAAATCAATCAATCTGGACAAGAAAAAATTAATTTCAAAGATGAAGAAAGTTGTATGAATTGAGACAAGGGAATGGAATGATCTTGTACAATATTTCACAGAAAATCTTACTGTGTATTAGTTCATCCATAGATCTCCCAGTTAGTACCAATTTTTAATATGAGCCAACAATCATCAGAATAAAAAGTAAAAATTATGTTTAACTTGACTTTAAAGAACAAATAGGAAATAAACAGACAGCAAAAATAAATTGGAATTAATATCTCATGTATTTATTTAAGTACAAAGTTATATTCCATTTTTCCTTACTATTGAATTCAAGTACTTACTGATAATTTCCATATGTCTGTCTCCTTTTCAGCTTCCCTGACTGGCTTTGGAAAAATAACACTCGCTAGGATATTTTAAGTCTGAACATCAACACATATTCATACATATTGTTAATATTATCTTTCCTTAAAAAATGAACATTACACATAGCCTTATCATGTCTAATGTCATCTCTCTTAGGAGAGTCTCTAGGTCCTGGCTTTCTAATTGTCCTCTAATGCAAAGTCATAACTGCCTAGTCATCATTAAGGCTAATTTAATTGGGACAAGTTGATGGTGGAATGACTGTACTGTGACCACTTCATGCTCCAGAGCCAGAGAGCAACCCAGATTTCTGCTTGTTATAAAATGTGCTAAGCTCTGGGCTTCAATGTCCCCAGCTGCAGTAAAACACACTGAGTATTTAGTGCCATCTGGATGCACCAAATCACTCTGTAAGCCTTTGGAACAGGAGAGTTCATATTGCTGTGTCCTGAGTAGAAATTAATATCTTGTCTTTTCCTGATCCAGTGAGTCTTATTGTCTACTTTTATACTTATGGATCTGTGCAAACCCAACCAGTGTGGAGACTTAGATATGTTTTAAAGTATGGTTATTGTTTTTTTCTCTATACATTTGAAGATTATTTCATGATACCATTCAAATAAGCTTCTAACATCTGTTCCTTAAGATTCTTCCTTCTTCTCTCCCTCTGTATCTTCACTTACATTGTTATAAGATCATAAAATCAAAACTGTGTCACTCCGAAGACAGATGATTCACTTCTTGTGTTTTCTAGAATTACTCCCCTTAGGAAAAGACATATTCATCTCAATAACATTTTTATGGTATGGTGGCTCACTGTCTAGGCTTGAAGTAAGACTGAGTGGATCTGGATCCACCAGCATTACTTGAAATTTTTATAAACCTCAATAATTACTTTATATATTAGTGCCTCATTTTCCTCTGATATAGAGTTAGTAACAGTAACAAACTCACAAAGTTGCAGAGATTGTGTGAGTTAAAAAATAATACATAGCTCTAAATGTCCAGAAAATATCAGCAACTCTGTCAATATAACCATCATTCTTACTATTGACATCAAGAGATCCAGGCTTGTGCCATTCTGGACACCACATAAAATCTTCAGAACCACAGGAGTCAAATACTTGTATATCTTCCTGAAGGAATCATCTAAAGATACAGAGATATAAATTCCATTTTAGTGCTTCTCAATACCTGGATTGATTGTACTTTTCTCCTTTAAGTACTCCATACCTTCATGCATCATAAGTCATAACGAACACACACACACACACACACACAGATATTATTTCTTCATACATGAAACATCCTTTTGTTTACCACTATTGGACTTCCTTGCTGTTTCTTTTTCATTGATTTTCTTTTTTAATCTGTCTTTATCCTTGAATCCTTATGAAAAACATTTGTGTCTCACCATGATAGTGAAACATTTAAGTTTCAATGAATACCATAATGAAAGGAAGGAAGAATGGGAAGAAGGAAGGAATTAGACTTGCCAATTTTAAGTTTTGTGCATTGAGAAATAATTATTTCTGGAAGATGATCTTGTGGCTGAAGGTCTCTTTAGGCCACTGTCATAAAAATTCAATATTCCATCAATGTTCATTAACCACTTTTTTTCCATAGGAGGAAAAAGAAATCCCACTGGATAGTATTTATGTTCCGTTTTCCTTAGATACTCATATTTCTCTCCACTTTCATTTGTTTCTTCATAGTAGAAATCAAAATTTGATATTTGTTGGGATTTGAATAAATGGATATATACATGAATTTTTCAAGAACCCTTCTCATATATAGGGGAAAAGTATGCTCATCTTTGTTCAGGAAAGTCCTAGTTGCTGCTTATTATTTTGGGTTAATTATTAATGGCTTCCTGTTTCACTCTCAAAAGTATCTTTGTTTTGATGCTGTGTCATGCTTTCATACTGATTACAAAGCAGTTTTGGTTGATGTGAGTCAACTCATATATAGCACAGGGTTATTGCATGATCAATCACGAACAATGATCACATGTCCCTTGTGTTTTGGTTTTATTTGTCCCATTGAGCACTCAGTCCTGCCCCATGGGCCTTCTCCTGCCTATTTCCGTTATCTTCACCTGAGACTACTTTATCAAACCTTC
This sequence comes from Perognathus longimembris pacificus, assembly GCF_023159225.1. NCBI lineage: Eukaryota > Metazoa > Chordata > Mammalia > Rodentia > Heteromyidae > Perognathus > Perognathus longimembris. The sequence goes on along the minus strand of NC_063162.1, from coordinate 17,242,922 downwards.
AGATGAAGATCATATGTCATATGGTCTTGGGTCAAAAATTTTGGTTTTGCTCCTCAGAAATCAAACGTTTCTTATGTTTTTCAAATTTTTATTAAGGACAAAAAGTAGACTTATTGACTACATAGATTAAAAAGTTCAATTGCTTCCTCATTTCAGGAATAGTTGGATTTGAGTGATCAGAATGCAGTACCAGAAGCTGTCAATACTTCTCGGCTTTGATTTATGCTCTGTTGTCTTCGTTCTCAAAATGTCTCTTGTAGAGCACCATGGATCTGGCTGATAGTCTTGTCGCTACACATCACAGCTCCCTTATGGGATACTTGTGCCTTGTGGCCTCTGACAAGTCTTAAGATTTACTTTGGTCTGGCTATTTTTTTATTATGAGACTACACATAATCAAGAGTTTGGAGGCTAAAATGTCTTGAATAGGCCTGATCTATACACCACATCAGGAAATGAACTGGAGGCTCACCAAACTGAAACTGGAAGGAAATAAAAATAACCTATGTTGAGAATTTTCTTGTTGTGGAGGTGTTTTGTTTTGTTTTTTTAATGTTGTTCTACTTGTGGTTAAATACTTCCTGTTGCTTTTTTCTTCGTGAATTCCTTTCACAATTCACAGTACTGGGCTTCCTCTGTCTTGGCATTGTCCATCTTTAAACAGGCTCCACAGGTTGGATGAGTCCATGTGGGGTGAGTGCGTGTATGAATTCCATTACACACTAGTTACAGACATGCATGCATGACTTCCACTACCTCCCAGGAGTCAGAACTTAGGGATGTGACTCCACAAACTTGAAAGTGGACTGGAAAAAGGGCACAGAAGGAGCAATAGCCAAATTCATTAAATCTTATAAGTAGTGGCATTATTTTTTGGGGGGGAGAACCAATGTAAATTACATTTCAAGAAATGGGCCTTATTCCTTGTTCTCAGTGACAGAGAGCACCAGTCTTTGTTAGGGTTCTAGTATTTCAGAACAGAAAACCTAACTTTAGAAGACTCCTTTAGCCCCTTTGTATATACTGAGCAGTTCTCAGAGCTCCCTCTTGCAGACCTTTATGCTGGCTTTCCACTGAAGACTTGTCTTCTTTTGCGGTCATGACTTCAGATTGTGAGGGTCATTCTGTCAATTCTGTGACTTTTCCACAATGGTCCCACACTGACCACAGTGACTTGCTGTGCTGTTTTGTATTTACCAACTTGTTTTTACTGCAAGAGCCATTATACATTTACTTTCCCATGTTCAGCAATTTTTATGGCAGTATTTCCAGCCCTGCTCTAGTTAACAGGCTGTCAACCCCTTGATAACAATCCCAATTTATCACTCAGCTGTAAATATTGTCTCCAGGCAAAGCTTGGCCTACATGGTCTGAGCCCTGGAGCAATTTTATTTTTACTTATTCTAAATAAAACTTAAATTACTCCCTGGGTGTGGGTGTGTAATCATGAGAGGTAAGAAAAGGGGGAAGGAGAAAGAAGGGAGAGAGAGAGAGAGAGAGAGAGAGAGAGAGAGAGAGAGAGAGAGAGAGAGAGAGAGAGAGAGCACGAGCAAGAGAGAGAGAGAGAGAAAGAGAGACAGAGAGAGAGGCAGAGAGAGACACACACAGAGAGAGATTATCTGCAAAACTGCAAAGCCTTGCTTGGAGATCCTTCAAAGGCTGAATAGAATAAAAAAAAAGTGACTACTTTTAAGGAGTAAAAAACTAAAATATATGGAATCATTAAAAAGTGAGCCATGAAAGAACAACAGGGCAGGGCAGGTTCTAATTGAGAAGATTATGAAAGGCAAATGTGGAGAGAGTAGAGGACTCCTTATGCCATGTCTCTGCTTCCCTGTTTTTAACTCCTCACTAGCAAGTGCTGCATATTCAGCTGCTCTTGCTGGGCTAGTGATTTTATATGTTCCCATGCATGTATGTTTTGATTCCATATACTTTTTGAACAACAGTGGGTAAGAGGTAAGGATAACAGTATCACCCTTATTTTGAAGATGTAGCATTTCAGCTAGGAAGCGAGGACCACACTCATGGTATAATGGAAGTTCTGCTTATCTTTGAAGTTCTTTGGATATCTATATTTATATGAAAATATACTAATATCTATAGATGCATATATATTTATACTTGAATATGTAAATATGTATAAGTATATATGTAATAAATCCATATATATGTATCTGTATATACACATGTATATGTGTATATATATATTTGGATATAATCAAAGAAGAAAAAATATGGTTAGAGAAATAAATACAGCAAAGCACAGAAATCAAGACTGGACTCAATCAGAAAGCCTTGAAGTAGGATAGTGTTGTCTCCATTGATTTTCCTTCTCCTTCAGACCCTGGAGTGCTCATTTTTCTATTGTGTTTCAGTGGTCCAGTGGCCACCCTTGTGTCATATGAATGCATGTCGTTTGAAGTCTCTTATTAACAATGCTGTTATCTGGTGGCCTAAGTTCTCCAATTTTGTACTTTCTAAAACTGATTTTGCTGTTCCTTGCTTTTCACATTGACTTTCCACTTATACTTCACAACTAACATATGATGAGGTTCCAAACAGTCTAGAAGTATCTGCAATGTCATAGCCCTGATTTTATAGGAAATTTGAGAAAGAAGTATTTTTTTTACAATTTTGATTGCTCTAATCCAGCTAAAAGAGAAATGGCCAGACTTATAGAACATTACACATTTATTTCCAAAATGTGTGAATTTTCTCAGTTTTAGATATTTTAGATGATTCATATCTCTATATTTCACATTATTGATCTATTTTGAATAGAACATGTTTGTTGATTATTGTTATATTTCTTTGTTAACCATATTTATTATTAGATCTAAAAGTTCTGTGCTAAGTACACCTATTAACTCAACTGTTCTGTATTTTTCCATAAATAATCCAAGGGCATATCATTATCTGAGAAGAAAGCTGACAAACTTTTTAAACTTTTCTCCACTGTATGCTTTTTGATTATTTTCATATATCTCCTCAGAATAGGTAACATTTCTTGTAGATAAAATCAAAGTGATTATAGTAATAAAAGACATCCTTTCTTTTCTCTACTCAAATTTGTTTCATATCTCACTACTGATATTTTGTTTTATTTATTATAGTTAATACTTGTAGAAATTTCAAATTATTTTCCATTGATAAGGATTTGACATTGTCTTTATTTCTTTAGGGGAATATGATGATGGGGAATGCTATTATTTACATCAAAGAGCCAACTTCTTTTCTCTGTTCATTTTGTCAAATGTAATATACCATAATAACACCATTATTGTCATCTTAATTTAATTGTGATTTTTCTTTTCTTTTATTCTGTTCCTTATGATGAAGGCTTAATCATGGTCATGATCCAGCAACTAATTTCTACTTACCCAATAATAAATTTCACTCACTTTTGAGTAATGTTAGTCTGGGATCTCTGTTAATAAAATTTCCTAAGTAGGTCTCTTTCCTTGAACATAGCCTTGCATTTCTCTACCTTTTCCAAATCTGAAACCTAACACTTGAATCTCAAACACGGGTCTACGTCCAATCTAAGACATTATGCTGGACTCAAACTATATTCAAGCCCTCTGTCCCATTCAATTGAACCACAAAGTCTCTTTTTCTTAAATATGTAAATGAAACCAATTTCTCCCTCATTCACCAATCAGAGAACACCTAAATGCATATGTATGCACAAAGACCCTCTCTTTCTTGTTTCTCTGTCTCTCTGTCTCTCTGTCTCTCTGTCTCTCTGTCTCTCTCTCTCTCTCTTTCTCACACACACACACACACACACACACACACACACACACACACACACACACACACCAGTTGACTCAGAACAGAGCTGTGCTGATTGCTTTGGATAGACCGTGAATCAAGATGGTGTCTGGCACAAAGGAGATACCCTAAATAAAAGAATGAAGAGAGAATGAATGCAAGGATATAAAATTACTTTTTTATTCCAGAAATTATTCATTTATTTAATAAATCTTCAGTGAATAACACTACCTATGAAAATTCGAAAGTAGAGCTGGAAAATGATAAATCACATAGAAATATTCCTAAGACACAGGTTTATTTTTCAATGAATTTGTTGTTCAATGAAAAGAAAAATACATGTCAATGATCCATAGCAGCTTGAAAATATTGACTTATCTCTGGCATAAAACATGTGCTATGGCAATAAATAAATTAATATGTAAAAATGTATATTAATTTATATAAAATGCTTTATGTATGTTGAAAGTGCCAGTCACTGTTAGGGAAAAGAAGTAACATACAGAGATATCCATCCATATATGTGTGGAGAGAGGGAGAGGGAGAAGGAGAGAGAGAGAGAGAGAAAATCCTTGGTCTCTAATGGTTTAGACTGAGTTGGAAGAAAATTGTATGTGAAGAATGAATATTAACATGTTAAAATATATTTTATGTATGCATTATATGCTACAAGTTAGATTGCTTGATTAATGCTACCAGTACTCATTTGGTTCAAACTTACATTGGAAATGAATCCTGACATTAATAGATGTGGCTCCTGCCTTTATCTGAGTAGAGTGAAAATCAAGGAATGATTCTGAGAGGCAGCAGTTAATAGAGTAGCATCTAAGTAAGAAATATGGAAAGGGAAAGTATTTGAAGTAGAATAAATGCCATAAGTTAAGTTTCAGGGACAGGAGAGAAAAATGACCTTATATATATATATATATAATATTATATATTATGTAATATATATAAAATATATGGTCAATTATATACAATATATCATATAATATATTAAATATGTAATATATATAGCTCACTTTAAATGTATAGAAATTAGAATATGGAAGTTAAGAAAAGATCAGGGGTGTGTAGAAAGATTCTCGAGGTCTCAAGCCTTTTTCGCTATTATGAAATAATTCACTTTAAGGTTAATTTATGAGTTCATTCATGATTTTAGTATTCCCAGATCAGAACAATTCAATTCAAAACAATAAAATTGAATACAGGTTCATTAAATAAAAGATTCAAAACTTGAAGTAATTAACTTGTTCCAATTATGCAAGTCTTAGAACATTCACTTCACATTTACTACTTAGTAGCTGTTACATTTCTCAGTGTAATTCAAAGACAACTCTCCTCAAGACTTCCCTCATTATGGTGTAATAGGAGACAGGTACCCAGAGGCCTTTGGGACAAAACAGACTTTTTCTGGCAAGAGACAATTAGTCACTCAGAGAATTGTTTTTTTCTTTTTTTTGTTTTGTTTCCCCATGTGATCAGGTCGTATTTAACCAGAGGAACAAATTTAAAGAAGAGATTTTAGCAATCAGAACCTTACAAAAAGAATCTTTAAGCATTTTTTGGTAAAAGAGAGACTTGAACCAGTACAGAATTACTCCTGGTAAGAATGAAGGTATTATCTCTTTATGTTCTGGTTCAAACAATATTAATGAACTATTTATTTAGCTAATCATACTTAATTTTACAAGTATGATAAGTAGATTGGCGGTTTTTCTGTTGGTACAAGAACAAATTAGGAAAGTGATTTCATATTTATTAGAAGATTGTAAAGAGTTATTCTAGCAAGACTTGACTCAGCAAAATATTTTAAATGTTAACTAACATCTCTCTTCTTTAAGTTATTGGATTGCCTAATTATTGGGTGGGAGAAAACAAAATTTCAAAGTTAACAGAAGAACATAAAAGTTATTCATAAAATTCAACAATAAACTCTACAACCTTGATATATAAGCCTCTACATATCTTTCACTATATATACTTTTTTCTTTCAAAAATGGCCTAATACAATATCTTGTGAATTTTAAAGACAACTAAATGAATGTATTTTGACTTCAAATATATGAACATATTTTGACTTTAATAGATATATTTTTTCATTGTAACAGATTTACCCTGTTGAATTACATAGGTTTGTCACAATTTATTTATTTCAATCACTTATATAGTTTGAAAATTTCCAATGTTGGAAACAATGCTGTAGTAAACTTTCTTATATTTTCATATTTTTATGCTTGTCTAATTATGTCATTTAAAATAAAGTCCAATGCCATAATTACTGGTCAAAAGATATAAAACATAGATTTTATTTTAAAATTTTAATAACCAGTTTATTTTCATCCTTTACTAAATGCTGTATCTATAGCTTCAGCTGATATTTTGAGTTCATGGGTAGATATTTAAAAAACATGAAATTACTAAAAATTAATGAATTAATGAAAATTGAAGTCATTTTAATTTACTAGTTTATAAATATCCTGGAGTAACTCACTTCTGACATTCATATTCTCATAAGTGATTTCTATCTCAAGAGCTGTTAAAATAATCAGTTCTTGTAATAATATTTACATAAAAATAATTGTTTGAAAATTAAACTGGAAAAGTTTGATCGCTTCTTGAACCACATATGACTGTGACTCAAAATTAAAAGATCTGCACTTGACTTTGACATTCTCATTAAAGACAGGCACATGATGTTTGGAAATGAGAAAATACTTAGTAGAAGAAATGCACAATATATCCATAGAAACATAGAGTTACTGCCACAAGAAATAACTTTATGAAAGAAAATGTTTAAAGTATAATAATTTAATTTAGTATGTATGTATTATATCCACCTAACTTTTTTATGTGCATGTGTGCAGGTATGATGGTTTAAACTCTAGACTTTATGTTCTTAGTATACTTGGTTGCTCATGGCTGCTACTCATTACCTCTAACATAACATTCCTGCTGGTTATTTCATAAATTGAGTCTTAAAGACTTTTCAGGCAGGTTTCACACCACAGACAGCTGGATTCCAACTTTCTGAGTGTCTAGGAATACAGATATCAACAGCTGATATGCAGCTTAGTTCATCTTAATAAACAAGACAAAGAAAATAATTTATAAAATATTACATGATTGTGATGAAAAATTGTCAAATGCACACTAGAAAAATGGCAAGAATCTTCAACAAATAGTGCTGGCATAACTGGTTCAACAGCTCTTACAAACTAAAACTAGATCCTTATATATCATCTGCAAAAAAATAAATTCCAAATGGATCAAAGACATCAAAGTAAAATCAGATACCCTGAAAACACTACAAGAGGAATAGGAGAAACACTTGGGTTCATTGCCACAGGACAGAATTTCCTTAATAAAGGCCCAGAAACACAACAAATCAAAGAAAGTTTGGACAAATGGGACTACATCAAACTGCAGGGCAAAGGACATAGCTTGCAAGATAAATAGAAAGCCCACAGATTGAGAGAATATCTTTACTGGCCATGCAATGGACAAAGGCCTCATATCTAAAATGTACATAGAACTCAAAAATTTAAACTCCTCCAAAACAAATCCTCAAAGAACCAATGGCCCCCTCAACAAATGGGCTAAAGACTTAAAAAGAGACTTCTCTGAAGAGAACATGAGAATGGTCAAGAGATACATGAAAAAGTGCTCTACATCACTTGCCATAAAAGAAATGCAAATCAAAACAACATTGAGATTCCACCTCACCCCAGTAAGAATGTCCATTATCTGGAAAACTAACAATAACAAATGCTAGACGGGATGTGGCCAAAAGGCAACCCTACTATATTGTTGGTGGGAATGTAAACTTGTTCAGCCATTCTGGAAAGTTGTATGGAGGTTCCTCAGAAGGCATATATCTAGCTCCCCTACAACACAGTAGCTCCACTTTGGGGCATCTACCCAAAAGACTACAAGCAAAGCCACACTAAAGCTACCAGCACAATTTGTCATTGCTAAAATATGGAACCATCCCAAATGCCCCTCAATAGATGAGTGGATCAAGAAAATGTGGTACAAATACATAATGGAATTCGATGTCTCTATCGGAAAGAATGACACTGCCCCATTCATAAGGAAATGAAGGACTTGGAAAAAAAATCATGCTAAGTGAAGTCTAGGATGCAGCTAGCAGAAGATCACAAGAGCTCAATAGCTATGCCCATATGGACACATAAGATGATGCTTAAGCGGAATGAACACCAAGTTATGGAAACAAGTGGTATATCATTGTTGTAGTTATTTTCAATATGCCATGTGAAACCGTACCTTTATTTTTCTCTTGTATTTCCTTCCCATGGTTTTACCCTTGGTATCACTGTAACTGATCTTAGTACCCAGGGTCCTATATATACACTTGTATTGGAACTACAGAATGGAAAGGGAATACCAAAATCGAGAGACAAAGGATAAAAAGACAAACCAATGCAACAGCAACACTTACAAAACTATTTGGTGCCAACCAACTGTATAACTCATGTCAGGCAGAAGGAAATAGGGAGGGGGGAGACTGGTTAAAAATGAAGGAGGAGGTAACAAGTTGGATAATAAATGTACTTGTCTTACATATGAAACTGTAACCCCTCTGTATTTAACTTTGACTATAAAGAAGAAGCAAAAATAACCAGCAAGAAAAAAATAAAAGAAAAACAAGAAATAGAAAAACTAACATTTGGAAAAAAAATAGAAAAATGTTCCCAAGCATAAAGCAAGAAGTAAGGAAGACAGGCAAGGCAACAGAAAAAAAAGAAAGACTAAAAACAGATTAAAATACTAAAACGACATAAAGTAGAAATTTAAATGCAATAGGAAATCATTAAATGAAAACTTATTATACTTGCATATTTAAAAACATGCCTAGAATTACAACACAAACTTACATTCTGATAAAAAATGGATATATGCCTACTAAATTATAGGTAGGTAAATAAATCATATAACTAATAGGCAACATTTCAACATATTGACCTGAATACCAGAGAAATCAATTTTAATATATAAATCTTTGTAATGCATAAGACATGCTTTGTATTGGAAATCACATTTTTATGTTCAGATAATTCTATAGTTCCAGATATCCCTATATTAAAATAACCCAAAAAGTAATATCACATTTGAACTCATGAATATTCACATAACAGAATGTTGTCTTTACTTTCTCATGGGAAAATACAATCGTCCTCCATATACTCTATGCAGTGGGATGTAAAAATGTAAGCTAAAACTAAGTGTTAGCTGCAATAAGATGTGAGGAATAGGTTCTTTTCATGGCATCTATTGCCAAATGAGTTAGGAGAACTCAGGCCAGAGAAGTCAGCAAGAGCTAGTACTATGAGCATCCACATCAGTATATCTGGTCAACACCTAAATCAATATCATACAGGCAGACTGGTCATTCATTCACTCATTCATTCATCCATTTGTCTATGTGACCATTCTTTTATTTTATTTTTTGCTTTCCATCATCTTTATATATTTTTTCATTAATTTATTTATTGTCAAAGTAATGTACAGAGGAGTTACAGTTTCATATGTAAGGCCATAAATACATTTCTTATCAAATTTATTACTTCCTCACTTTTTCCCACCTTTTTCCCTCCCAAATCCCTTCCCCACCCCGAGTTGTACAGTTGGTTTATAGCATATTGTCTTCTAAGTATTGCTATTGCATTGGTTTGACTTTTACCCCTTTTGTCTCCATTTTGATGTTCCCCTTCCCTTCCCTAGTTATGATAAACATACATGCAATACCCAGGGTACCAAAATCAGTTACAGTGACATCAGGGGTAAAACCATGGGAAAGAAAGAGGAAAGTAAAAGGCATAATATCACATGGAATGTTGAAAATAACAATAACAACAACAATAAACCACTTATTTCCACAACTTGGAGTTCATTTCACTTGTCATCATCTTATGTGTTCATATGTACATAGCTATTGAAGTATTGTGATCTTCTGCTAGGACTATCCTAGACATGTTTTTTTTTTTTTTTTTTTTTTGGCCATTCCTGGGCCTTGGACTCAGGGCCTGAGCACTGTCCCTGGCTTCTTCCCGCTCAAGGCTAGCACTCTGCCACTTGAGCCACAGTGCCGCTTCTGGCCATTTTCTGTATATGTGGTGCTGGGGAATCGAACCTAGGGCCTCGTGTATCTGAGGCAGGCACTCTTGCCACTAGGCTATATCCCCAGCCCCCCTAGACATGTATTAATTATGACTAATGAGAGAAACCATAGAGTCCATGCTTATTTGGGTCTGGCTTACTTCACTTAGTATAATTTTTTCCAAGTCATTCCATTACCTTATGAATGGGGCAGTGCCATTCTTTCTGATAGAGGCATAGAATTCCATTGTGTATATGTACCATATTTTCTTGATCCAATCATCTACTGAGGGGCATTTGGGTTGGTTCCATATTTTAGCAATGAACATGTTGTGCTGGTGGCTTTACCATGGTTTTGCTAGTAATCTTTGGGATAGATGCCCAAAAGTGGGGCTTCTGTGTTGTAGGGGAGCTCCATGTTTAGCCTTCTGAGGAACCTCCATACCACTTTCCAGAGTGTTTGGACAAGTTTACTTTCCCACCAACTATGTAGTAGGGTTCCCTTTTGGCCACATCCCCTCCAGCATTTGTTCTTGTTTGTTTTGGAGGGAGCTTAGACAGGGATCTGCTGCTCCTCCCCCATTTTCCCTCAGATTCCTGGCCCTTATTCTTGCATCCTGGTTTTCAGCTCTGAAAGAGGAAACTTTGTTTTATCTAGAGGCTGAACAGAGATTCAAGAAGCAGCTTATTTAAAGAAGTGTCTAGCAAAAGGCCACAAAATTATCTCTGCACAGGTCAGGCCATTGGTCCACCCCAATAATCTTTTTTTTTCAAATTTTTATTATCAAACTGATGTACAGAGAGGTTACAGTTTCATACGTTAGGCATTGGATACATTTCTTGTACTGTTTGTTACCTCCTCCCTCATTCCCTCCTCCCCCCTCCCCCTTTCCCTTTCCCTCCATGAGTTGTTCAGTAGATTTACACTAAACAGTTTTGCAAGTATTGCTTTTGTAATCGTTTGTCTTTTTTACCCTGTGTCTCCCGATTTTGGTATTCCCTTTCAGTTTCCTAGTGCTAATACCTGTATACACGGTTTCCAATGTACTCAGATAAGATACAGAGATAGTGCAGGTACCACCACAGAAAGGGGATACAGAGGATCATCAATAACAGAAGCTACAGTTTCACATGGCATGTTGAAAATAATTACAACAGTGATATAACAGTCGTTTCTATAACATGGAGTTCATTTCACTTAGCATCATCTTTTGTGTTCATAAGGGTATAGCTATTGGGCTCTTGTGATCCTCTGCTGTGACTAGCCTAAACCTGTGCTAATTATTCCCTTTGAGGGAGACCATAGAGTCCATGTTTCTTTGGGTCTGGCTCACTTCACTTAGTATAATTTTTTCCAAGTCTTTCCATTTCCTTACAAATGGGGAAATGTCATTCTTTCTGATAGAGGCATTCTATTGTGTAGTATATGTACCACATTTTCCTGATCCATTCTTCTACTGAGGGGCATCTGGGTTGGTTCCAAATTCTAGCTATGACAATCTGTGCTGCGATGAACATTGTTGTACTGGTGGCTTTAGTGTGTTCTTGTTTGTGGTCTTTTGGGTAGATGCCCAAAAGTGGGGCTGCTGGGTCATAGGGGAGCTCTATGCTTAGCCTTCTGAGGAATCTCCATACCGCTTGCCAGAATGGCTGAACCAGTTTACATTCCCACCAACAATGAAGTAGGGTTCCCTTTTGGCCACATCCCCTCCAACATTTGTCATTGTTAGTTTTCTTGATTTAGGACATTTTTACTGGGGTGAGATGGAATCTCAATATTGTTTTGATTACATTTCTTTTATGGCCAGTGATGTAGAGCACTTTTTCATATGTCTCTTGGCCATTCTCATGTTCTCTTCAGAGAAGTCTCTTTTTAAGTCTTTAGCCCACTTTTTGAGGGGGCTATTGATTCTTTGCGGTTTTGTTTTGGAGGAATGAAGCACACTCTCTTAAGTTCCTCCTACTGTGTCACCCAGTTGACGTGTAGTCAATATGGAGGCAAAACCTGGTTAATGACTCCAGCTTAAAACTGATCTCCACCACTTGAGTCTTGCTTTTTTTTTTTTTTTTTTGCCAGTCCTGGGCCTTGGACTCAGGGCCTGAGCACTGTCCCTGGCTTCTTTTTGCTCAAGGCTAGCACTCTGCCACTTGAGTCACAGCGCCACTTCTGGTCATTTTCTGTATATGTGGTGCTGGGGAATCAATCCCAGGGCTTCAAGTATACGAGGCAAGCGCTCTTGCCACTAGGCCATATCCCCAGCCCCTTGAGTCTTGCTTTGTATGAATTAACTTTTCAGAATTTTAAACTGAAGTTTGAAGAGGATGAGCTATTTGCATGCGTAATAAGGTAATTAAATAAACTTACAAAGCTCTTAATTGCACACGTGGTGCAAAGGTTTACAGCAGTGGATAAACATTTCTGAACATGACTCCCATAACACAACCTTCTATCTGTTTCAACATCTTCAAGAAATTCAATGTCAAGATTCCCATTTTGTTCCCTCTCATGTCCATACTTGCATACATCACACTGTATTGGGTTGATTTTGTGCCTGAGTCACATTCAGCCCCCTTGAAATAGATTATTTTTGTTTTCAAGATCATTTATTGACCTACTGCATTTTTCCACAGCTAAGGAGTTTTACTCCTCAGATGTTAAATTAGTGCTGCTAGAGGTAGTGTCAGTTTGCAAAGTGTGTCGCACTATAAACTCGATAGAAAACAAAAGGAACCAAAGGGAAACCAGGCTTTGGAAAGGAAGTTTATGTGTGTCTAAGTAGCCCCATTGAGTGAATTAATGCTAAGAAAGTAGACAATGCTCAAAATGGCAATATTGCCAAAGGCTACCTACAGATTCAATGCAATACCCACTAATATCCCAATACCAAGTTTTAATGAAATAGAGGCAGCAATCCAGAAATTCATATATAACAATAAAAGATCCCGAATAACAAAAACAATCCTAAGTAGAAATAACAGTGCTGGAGAATTACGATACCAAACTTCAAGCTGTATTACAAAGCTATAGTAGTAGTAACGGCTTAGTATTGGCACAAGAACAGGCCTGAAGACCAATGGAACAGAACTGAAGGCCAAGAAATGAACCCACAGGACAATGCCTACTTAATCTTTGATAAAGGAGCTAAAAATTAGGATAGAAGAAAGATAGCCTCATTAACAAATGGTGCTGGCAAAACTGATTCAACACCTGCAACAAATTAAAACTAGAACCTTATATATCACCCTGCACTAAAATCAATTCCAAATGGATCAAAGGTCTTGAAATAAAAACAGATACCCTGAAAACACTAAAGGAAGGAGTAGGAGAAACACTTGGGCTCCTTGGCACAGGACAGAACTTCCTTAACAAAGGCCCAGAAATGCAACAAATCAAAGAAAGTTTAGACAAATGGGACTGCATCAAATTGCAGAGCTTCTGCAGGGCAAAGGACATAGCTTACAAGTTAAACAGAAAACCCACAGATAGAGAGAAGATCTTTACCACCCATACAACGGACAAAGGCCTCATATCTAAGATAAATGCAGAACTAAAAAAAATTAAATTCCTCCAAAACAAAAACTCAAAGAAGCCATAGACCCCTCTTTCTTCTTTGTACTAAATCTTCCCCCAGACAGAATTTCATTTTAACTTCTGCCTTCCCCAGTCCTTTTAAGCTCCTAAAGATATTTCACTACATTCAAGCATTTTCATGTTCCCCAAATATCTTCCATGTGTAAACCTAATTGCTTACAAATTTTGTATTATTATACCATAATAATATATTGGATATATTATATCTCTGTAAAATTATTATATCTCCTTGAAACTCTTCTTTCTTTAAATAACTATAGCCAGTTAGTTTCCATGATTCACATTTGTCTAGTTCCCTTTCACTCACTCTTGTCAAGTTTATTCCTCTTGCTCCAGTCATATGCTGGTATCCTCAGGCCTCAGTGAGACTCTGTTGTTCTCTCCTACTATCTCTGCTTTTTTGGTGATTTCACCAACACCTACGCCTTTGAATGTCATCTACTTGTAGGTGACTCATACCTTGGCTGGTGGATCTGACTCACACATTTCCTCTAAGTTCTGGACTTAACAACTAATTGTAATTTTTACAACTCACAAGGGATACCTCAAATGTTTCAGAAGTTGACAAAGTGTCCAGTTCAACTATCTGAGTAACAATCTCATCTATGCTACTTTCTCCAAAACCACAAGTTAGGAATTTGAGTGATGTCATGAAAATATCCTTCTTCTTACTTTTTTCTCAATGCATCTGCATAGATTTACCATTTTGTCTCTTTTTTATTTCTATCTTTTGTTTCCCTCCATTTCCATCACATAATACAGGGCTTGGTATGTGGAATTCACTAATTATGAATGGGAGATTCTCTACCATCCATAGCCTAGTAAAAGGCTGGACTTCTGCAAGAGTTTTGCAATTGGTTTACTCCACAAATATTTTCCTCACAATAACTCTCCAGTTGCCTGTGAAACTGTACACTTTAAAAACAAAACAAGTTTATGTCATTTCTTATTTCCTAGATTTGATCATTTTAAATTTATGTCCTTTAAGCACATACCAGTCAGTCAAATTCTTTGTGTATCTGTAACACCCAGGCTTTGTCTTTTCCACACTATGCCAACCATCAGTCTGTTTTATGCTCCTTGATAGTATTATCCCTTCAAAGCCGAGAACATCTTTGTGATCTACTCTCTTTCTGTATGTTAGTCCCCTCCTAATCAGTGTCTGCTAATCCTTTAATCCCAGATCATTTTAGCTCATTCTTCTGAAAAAGCATAGAGTGATTTCTCTAATAAAGTCAACTCTAAATTATTTGTTCTAACAATATGAATATTAAGTTATAAATAGTTATAATTTTTCCTTATTTGATTAATATTCATAAACACTTTAAATACATTTAATAAAGCACAAGTTCATTAGGACAAGGATATCCAGTGGGCAATACAATTGAATTCCCTCAATTCCAGGTAAGTTTAAATATGCATACATATGAAAATATAAAATGTTCTTAAATAGGTATAAATGAACAGTTCATATAAATGTGGTTGTAAGCATGTGTATGAACCTATATAGGTGTGTATATGTATACACACATAATTATGGTCAACATTTACATAAAATTAACACACAAATAATAATGCATGACAAAATATCCATACTGAAAACACAGTTTTAAAACTGCCATAGAATAAAAAAGTAATATCAATGAAAGAATATTCCTAAATGTAAAATTTTTTGTCTTTTACTATCCATTGGGTTTACTTGTAGATTTATAGTCAAATTCTAATTATTACAAATGAGGAAAACCATGCTGCCTATGTTTCTTTGCGTCTGGCTTACATCACTTAGTAAATTTTTTTCCAAGTCTTTCCAATTCCTTATGAATGAAGCAATGACACTTTTTTTCTGATGAAAGCGTAGAATTCTATTGTGTGTGGGCGTATGTGGTTGTGTATCACATTTTCTGGATCCATTCATCTTCTGAGGGACAACTGGATTGATTCCATATCTTAGCTATGGTAAATAATGCTGCAATGAACATGGTTGTGCTTGTGGATTTAGTAGGGCCTGGTTTGCTGTCATTTGGCCCAAAAGTTGGATTGCTGGGTGATAGGGAAGCTCTGTGTTTGTTGTTGTTGTTGTTGTTTTTTTGAAGAACCTAAATAATTTTGTTAATATTAGTGAACACATATAAAAATCCAATAGAAGATGGGCAAAACATCTTAACAGACTGAAGTGAGAAGCGGGCATCTTACCTGCAAGTTACTCCTAAATATTTCAAATAGTGTATTTGTATTTGTGTGACTTTATATGCATGTGTGTGCCATTGGTAATAAATATATGTATAGACACAGGAGTCAGAAAGTGTGGAGGAAGAAGAAAGAGAGGGAGACACCAAGAGATGGGATCCACTCATGTGTACACATGCATACCTAAAAGAAAAAAACACACAAAAGGGAACATGGTAACTTTTCAGGAACTTTTTGCAAGAACATTCTCTTCCCTGTAGCAAGAATTCTTTTACTCTGAATAAATATGTACATATAAGCACACTCTTTAGAACTAGGTAAACTTGAAATCCTTATATAATATGACTAAGGTGAGACAAGTTGTTAGAAGCAGAGCTGCATGTTGCACTGTCTAAGCTATTTTTTAAAAAAATAAACAACAATCAACAATATAAGACACAAGTTCTCCCCATTTTTATACCCATTTAATAGCTTGAGTCAGAATTCTCAGGTCCTCCTCTTCACATTGTTTCAGATCCATTCTGAATGTCATAACTTGCCCCATATAATTTATAAGTGGATATTCCTTGCACTACACTCTTTAAAGATGTTTGCTTTTTATGATTGCAGAGGAAAATCTATACTATGTCTAAATATATTTTTGAGGACTGATATCTGAAAATCTTCTTTGCAAGTGGAATTTTTTTGCTGTGAGTACATGTGAACAACCTTTTATCTTTTGCATTTTGAGTGATCCCTGTGAACATATTCCCTCCTAGTCTCCATGCTTGCAGTAGAAACAGGAGCCTATTAGAAATGTACATTGGCTTAAATTCTCAGATCATATCCATTGATAGCTGAAAGTTACATCTTCTTCACAACCCTTTATCCCTCCATCTTATTCCCACATCTAGTCTAGAGTCTGCTGCAAGGTATCTCAATTAATGACCAGATCCTGACCAAATAAATGAGTGGGTATTTCTGATGTAATCCAACTTTTCAATGGTTCCACCTTCCTAGTTGAAAGAGATACAGCTTATGTCAGGTTCCTTCATGAGACGTTATTTCAATTGCTGTGTGTGTGTGTGTGTGTGTGTCTGTCTGTCTGTCTGTCTGTCTGTCTGTCTGTGTGTGAGGTCACTGAGAGTGGAAGAACTGACGTTAGAAACAGCTAAAGGAGGTGAGGTGGTGGAATATCATTTGTAGTCTGGTAGAGCAAATCAGAGGTATGACTTAAGAACTTAAAGACATCATGAGGGGAGTTTATAATATACCACAGTGTCTGAGGTAAAGAGTATATTTTCATTTTAAGGTTAGGTTCATTATAGCCATTCTCCTATAAGTTGCATGTTTTTTGCACTAGATTCTAGCACAGGTAAATGGTTAGAGCCAGATACACTGACCAAGGATCCAAACTTCAAAAAGGATGGCTAACAAGTTTCTTGCTTGACTTCACTAAATGTCATATTTTGACTGACTCGAGGGAGCAAAGCTATGGGTTCTTTGGTAGACGTCACGTCTACTCTATGCTATTTGCATGGAAGAGAAGAAATCTTGCAAATGAGTCAACACATTTTCCATTTATGTGTTAACCCTCTAAGTGGTGATGTTATTTTCTAAGCAATTATCAGACTGGTTCCATTTAATCCAATTTGCTAATGAAATTTATCAAATCCCTTCTGTCAGCCTCTGTTAATGCCCAAAGATGCATAGTTCATGTAATTGAGCTTAGAGTCTGTTCTAGGATGATCAGATGACTGGATCCCACTAAAAATTCAGAGAGGACAGGAAATGAAAGACTGATTCACACTTTGGGATGCTCAAAGGTTGCTCTATGGGTTGCAACAGGAGAGAGGGTGATATTCTTCCTACAAATGGTCAAATGACAGGCCTCTGCACTGAAGAGAGAAAAAATAACCCTCTCTTGAAGATCATCACAAAACAGAACCAGGAAGTATACCAATTATTACAATCAAAGACAGTATTTAAAACAATTCCTTTTATATTTATCTTCAAAACAAGGTTATAATTGCTACAGCTTTATGGATTTATATTTAGATTAGAAAATCAGATTACCAGAGGAATAAGTTTCTTTTTCTACAATCATCCTCCTTAGATGCTTTCAAGTTCAGCTTTTCTGACGCTAAGATCAGTGGGTTATATTATTTCACTCCTAAAATCATTATCTTCCATAATGCTGTAGTATATTCTCTGTCCACAGAGGCTAGAAGTACAAGACTAGTGCGCAAGGCTGGGTGCCAGCTGCTATGATTCTTGCTATTTAGGAGGCTGAAATCTGAGGATTGTCCTTTGAAGCCATCCTGGGCAGGGAAGTCTGTGAGCCTCTTATTGCCAATTAACCACTGAAAAAGATGGCAATGTCACTGTGGCTCAAGTAGTAGAGCACTATAACCTTAAGCAAAATGGAGCTCAGGGACAGCACCCAAGCACAGAGTTCAAGCCCCAGGTCCAGAAAAAAAAAAAGAACTCTACTAGAAAGACAGATGAATGTAAACTTGGAGACAAGTGCCCAGTATCAGCAAAGAGACCTCGGGATCAGGGTTACCTTGTGATCAAAGGTTGCTAAGTTAGCTTTGATTCTAGGGCAGAGCTGGGCTGCTTACAATTGGCAGGGTGGTTCTGGGTACACAGATTTCACTAAAACTGTGATAAAGACAGAGATTCCTGGAACACCAAGGGTCCTTATGTTCCATATTCCCTACAGTATCAGCAATGTCAGCCTGAAATAAACATGGCATTGAAGTGATTGGAGGTATTTCCAATACAGCAATGGAAGCCAAGAATTGCTATTTAAAACTCAGAGTTAACTGAAGCCAGACTTTCCTTGCAAACACACAAATACAAAGATCTATCGTCTACAGAAACATAAAAATGACAGTGTGTCAGCTGCACAGATTTAACAATCTATAATCAAGATAGGTGTTTGGCGACAGCACCTCATTATCTCCAGGCACTGTCCCCTCTTTGCCTTACCCATTAAGGCTAGGTAGTCTTTTATCAAGAACATTTTTTTGTAAAGCAACAAGGCCATACAAGTTATGATGAGGAAAAGCTACCATTCTGGAAGTTATACCATATGTGTGTGTATTTATGTATGTATGTATAATACTCAGAGCCTCAGACAACACAGCCTTGTTTTCTGAGGGTAGCCTTGCTAGATTCAAGGCTATCATGAGCTGTACTTTCTGAGTTCTCTATTTTCACCTGTGTCAAAAGCCATTAAGGATAGATCAGCAGCCATCAAAAGCTGATTCCCAGAGAGGTAATGTAAGAAACCTTTCTGGGGCTAGACTTTAGCCTCAAAAATGTCCTATGGGGAAAAACATAAGGCTGGCAGCTTTATAGAAGCTCTCCCTTAGAAAAGAGACTTTGCCAGACCACAGGTGGCAACATAATCCACTCAATTCTCCCACCACAGGGTTGTGCTTCGTACTAGAGTAATAGGTCTTATAAACTTAATCGCATTATATCCGTCAGTATAATTCACTACAGCAATTCAATATTTGAAGGAAACCTGTGGTGAATATTCTGAAAATTTAAAGACTCCTTTTTTCCTTTATGTTTTAAACAGCTTTATTAAGATATAATTCATACACTGTATAATTCACTTTTTAAAAGTGCATATAACTCAGTGGCTTTTAGCTTATTCACATAGTGGAGTGTCCATTGTCACTATTAGTATCAGAGCATTTTCAGTATTCCAAAAAGAGATGCTGCATTCCTTGTCCATTGACCTAAACTCTAAAATATCCCCACATCTTCCCAGTAAGTTGTTCTATGCCAACAGATCCAATTGATTTGTCTATTCTGCATGTTTTCCCTCTTTTATTTAGCATAATGGTTTTAAAGCTGATTCATATTGTCGTACCTAATAGTATGGTATGTGGCTTTATTGTCAAATAATGTTCCCTTGTGTGGCTATAGGACAATTTATTTACATACTTGTCAGTTGATGGGCAGTGAGTTATTTGTAGATGAATGATGTTGTTTCTAACATGCCTATACAAGTTTTTATTACTATTTTATTTTATTACAAGTCTTTTTTTTATAACTATCTTATTTCTTTTGAATATACTTAGCCCAAGAATTGTTTGATTATGGAGAAACTCTACGTATGACCATTTGAAGAAATTTCTAATTACTTCCTAGTCCAGCCTATACCAATACCTATTTCTACCAGTACTATGCAAAGTCCTCAACTTCAACAGTTATTCATAAGCACTCATTGTTGTCTATCTTTACAGTCATCTGAAGCACAAAAATATGAAAAAATATTTGGACTAAGATGTACAATTTTAGATTTTATAGCAAAGTGAGAATAGCAAATAAAGTACATCTACATATAAAATGAGGGAAAGGAAGTTCTGTTTTAGCTTGTGGTCACAAATTTGTTTGTGAAAATGCTATTCTTTAAGGCTGGTATGTGTGAAGGTTTCCTTTCCCCTTTAGGATACAACAAACCACATGTCAACCTTGATTCCATCTTAAAAGCAAGGACAAGAGTCATGAGTTTACAGGTCCTCTGTATCGTTGTTCAATCTTATTAAGTCTGTCAGTCAGATATGGAAGTGTGAAGGTGGTAGGTATGGCAAATGAGTAGTAGCATCAATTCTAAAAGGACAGAGGAATTTGAACATCACAGACAGGTAGATGTCAACACAGAGGAACATGTGCTCTGTGTGTTCTAAGCAACGAAGGCTGACCAGGTTTACATACCGCTTGCCACCATTAGATGTGTGCTGAGTTGAAAGCCCTTCATTTGGTTATAGAAAGTTATGATTTTGTTTGTGGATTATGGCCTACTGTCTACCTAAGAACATGTCTTAGAAAATGTCAATAATATGTAAGGTCCAATAACAATTCAAATGTATAAGTGAAGAGAGAGAGAAAAAAAAAACAAGGGAGAAAGAAAGAGAGAATGGGGGGGAGGGGAAGCTGGAAGACTGAGCCTGAATGCTTTATTCTCAATATGTTTTTTTTTTTTTTTAATCCAAATGAGGCGGATATATCCACAAAGATTTCAGACAGAGCATGGAGACTGTGAAGGTACTAATCTCATGGGCTCCTTGTTCTGGAAAGAACATGTGGGAAGCCTAATGTCATTCATCAAAATCCCATGAAAAAATAAGAAATGATGTAGGAATGGAGATCTGTGATGCAGAATAATATCCTTTGTGACTATTTTGCTGAAAATTGCATTTATTCTTTAAAAAAATATTGGTCTTTCTAAAACAAGGAGAAATCCTCCTACTAGCATACCAAAACAAAAAAATAAATAAGAAGATAAAATTCATGGTATTGACTCAAGAGAAAAGGGCTGTTATTCTGGACCACGTTAGCCATGAGTGTAGAGTAAGGATTGGCTTTAGGACTTGATTTCTGCTAGGTTCCTCCTGGTTATCACCCTTAGTTGATTGATACTAAGTCTAGGGAAAAGCTCCCTTTTTAATAGAACTATTATTGGTTTACCTGACTTACATGACATAAATATATGAAGAAATCTCTTCCATAAACATCTATGTACATAAGAAAGCATAAAAGCCAAACTTTTATATAATTGAACATCACTTTCATATTACTGAAATAGTTTTAGATCTTATGTCCTTATTATCTTTTACTCTGAAATTCTATAACCAACTACAAATTGAACATTTAAAAGGTTTTTTTGTTGTTGTTATTAGAAAAGATTTCAAAAGTTGATTCACTGAAACTGCAACCATGTCTTCTTGCATTTGCAGTTAGTAGAGAAAGCTGCAAAGGACCCAGTTCCTATAACCAGTGTCAATTATTATTCTGTTTGTTCTGGAATGGTCTAAACCATAACAAACAGTTTCACCTCATGCCACTTTTCATAGTTCATAGGGTCCCCATCACAACTAACAGGTCCCAGGCAGAATAAAAACTCACAAAGCATCTTCATTTTATGACTCGGAATTTCTTGTGCATTCCTTTGGCTACCGTGTGTCAGAGGTACAAGGAGTGGTACAAGTTAGCCAGTGGGTGGAACTAAAATTTACATCTTAATAGGTATTGGAGAAATGGCAAAATAGAGCCATTTCTTAAAACTTAATTTTCCATTGGAGACAGAGTTTATCTAAATCCTGTGGATATTATTATTATCATGTAAAAAACACAAGATATATAATTAAATATTCTATCAATAAGTGCTTGCCTTTGCAACATGGTCAGACAACACCTGTCGTATCTGATGCCGCCCATCAGAATATTTACCTGATGACCGAGTGTCCTCTCTGTCTGTCTGTCTGTCTGTCTGTCTCTCTCTCTCTCTCTCACTCACCTGTACGTACTCTTCAAGGTGCATCTCATATATCCAGGATTGTGTCTCAGTTGAATTCTAGAACCAAATATTTCTGTGCATATCACCAGGGATGGCCTAGTAACCCCTCTGATATTTCTTGGGGGGAAAATTCATCTCAGTATTTCCACCATAATCTGATCCTCTGCTTTCTGTATTCCATATGTCAACAAATAATTATTTATTCAATTGCACTCACAAGATGAGAGAACATTACAAAATTCCTACTCTTTTGCTGCACAGTTGTGAAGTCCTATAACTCTGCCAACAGATGACTTTTAATTATTGCTTGTACTCAACATTCCACAGCCTTTGCTTTAAGCTCTTTTTTTAAAAAAAATTCAACCTGCATTATTTTATTTTTAACCTAGGTATCTTTTGGATTAATATCTTTATATCTGATATCATCTATCTATAATCCAATTGCCACAATTCTACTGGAGGAAAGGTTCAATAAAATCTGACCAAGGCATCCATCTCTGGCTAAATATCTTCTATTGTTTTCAATCTAAAACATGACTTCTTACTACGACATTCAGTTTTTTTCTATGATCTGGTTTCTTCCTGCTCCTCCAGTGTATTTTAATTTTCCTTTTTCGGTGTGTTCTTTCTCAGCTCCAACTGAGGCACAGATGCTTCCAATTTGGCTGCAGTGTTCTTCCCTTAATTCTCATAGTGGAATCAGTGGCCTTGCTACTTACAAGCAAGGATGCTAGAGTTCAGTGGTTCTGAGAGTTCATTTCTTACTTAGTCTTTCTGAACCTCTTTGGCTTGGTAAAATGAAAGTAGTATGGTTCCCAGAGTTGTTTAAGGTGTTCAATATAATAATGCATAAGCCTTGCATAGTTACTAGCATATACATGCACTTCATAAATTAAAGTATAATGTTAATATTGACATCACTTTTTCTTTCTTTATGTCTGTAGAACCTACACATACTTGAGGATCCAGACCAGATATTTCAAGGATCCATTTTGGAGTTATTCTAGCCTATTCTCATCTTCCAGTGGGCTCACGATAAGTTCTTGTACTCTTACTACAGTACTTATTATATGATATGGAATGTTGACTATCTTTCAGAAGATTAAAAGCATATTGGCAGCAGAGCTTTATATTGGCTCTATAATAGCTTTATATCCTTTGCATATTTGTGTGGACCACTGCAAATATAGAGGAAATATGTATTTCTATTATAATATTGTAGACAAGTAGGGCCCAGTATTTTCAGAAATTAATATGATTATGCTCTAATAAATTTGTTAAGGAATTAAAATTTCTTTTAATAGATGCCACTTATTCAATGATTTAAAATATTTTACGTTAGAATAGTTCCAGTTCATCCAAGCCTTGAGTCAAAGCACAAAAAATTGCCTTTGATTCTATACCATTCACTTGTTTCCAAACTCAATGTTAGGCATGAAGTCTTTCATAGGTCTATTTGTTCTGAAAAGCAACCACATTGAGAAACTAAATGTTAAGAATTTACTATCACCCACATTTCTGGAGAGGGCATAAACAACTTTCATTTCTGTTTCCAAGAGCAACCAGCTTAGGAGCAAGACCTCTTTCCATCATAACTATTCAAGGTTCCAAATGAGTCATTTACTAATTTCACCCCCTTCTTTTGTTGAAAATATAAAATGTTGGTATTCACAACATGTTTCTTAACCTTGAAAGGGTATCTGCAATTTGTGTAGAAGATTGTTTTCCCTTTTCTTTTACTGTTTATTTGAATGTCCTAAATGTGTCGACCAATCAGGGAATTTATTAAAGGCCTTAATTTTAACAAAACATTCAACCTCAAAACTTCATAGGAGAATTTTTCAGCATGTCTTATTTTCATAAATCAGTTTTTTTCATTCCAAATTAGTTTTCTGTCTTTTCCTTTTGATTGCTTTGGTTTATTTGGCAATTAGAGGTACAATTATTTGCAGAAAAGAAGCTTGAGAGAAGTCCAGAAATTCTGCCTGCTAATTTCCAGATTGTCTTTCAAAACCTAGCTCTTTGATTGCCTTATTGTCTTTCTTAGTCCAACCCATTCTCTCTGTTCAATTTTCTTCTAGAGAACATGGCTTACGTGTGATATTGAATGATATTTCAAAATATCTTTCTTAATTTTTCTATAGACATTCATTTTCTCTAGACTATGTGTGTATTCTACATAGAAAGAGCAATTAAACAAACAGGTAGAAATTTTGAATGACTGTACTTGTTATTACTAGAAAAACAAATGGCTTCCTGATATCGAGTTCTCATATTCTGTTTCATTATGAAAAGTAAACCATTTACAAAAAAGATATGATGCAAGTTATTTTAATAAGTCCTCTGAGCTTATGTTTTTTCTGTGACATATTTGCTTAGCCTTTTTATATATAATGATTTGTTGCACTGTGATTTATGCTTACTAATGTGGTTTCTTTATGAAATGAATAAGAACTAAGTAAATTTGGGTGAATATTTGTACAAGTTCTCTTTACAACTTGATTACACAGTTGCATGCATGCTATGCCTGTCCTTTCAATACACTCATAGATCCTAGGTCTTCATTTTCCAGGATAATTGAATAACAAAGCCAGGCTGTAACATATACTATGGCTTATAGATACTATCTTTGATACAACCATATTAATGATTATTCTTACCCCTGTCTTAAAAATAACTGTAACCCACTCATTCCTCACTTATTTTCTTTGAGCTTGACCTCATGTACTCCTCTAGACTTTTGCACAAATTATGGTTAGCTGTGACAGTAAAACTTTTAGAAGGCTGTGTATATAGAAAATTATGTGCTACTATAACGTAACAATTGACTTTTACTTACTTTTGTTATGGTGTGAGAGCTAAATAACATAAAGTATTTTAGTTCCTTTTCAGATGTCTACTTTGGAGAATGTGGCAATAGAGATGGATGAGATTCTTCTGATACTTGCTGCTTTGGTCAACAGCCCCAAGGAAAGGGGTTTATACTCAGAAGAGCACTAGCATTACAAGGATTTTCACTTGCCTCAAAGGGTCTTTCATAATGAACCTCACCATGTCCCCAGTGTCTGCTCACACCTAGTAGGTGAGGTATCATTCTTCTTCACCTGGAAATAATCAACAGTCAATCCCTTCTCTATGCCCTTGTGATAGATTTTAGCATGAACCAGATGCCACCACCATGTCCTGGGTCTCAGTCCTATCTCTGCAAGCACCTTCTTTCTTATTAAATTCAGAACTGGGAGCTCTTTCTGCCTCTTCATTTCTTCTAGCCTAATAGGTGGTAGCTTTTTCTTTAGCTATTACTTCTATATTACCATCCTATTCATTTTATTTCCTTTAGTCATTGTCTACTTGCCTAATAGTGCCTCATATCAGATGTTCACTACTAAATTACCTAAGCTGATTTCCATGTGTCTTACCAAGCCAATATACATGTAACTATCACCCAGAGAAGAAATATCTTAATTTCAGGATTCTCAAGTTGGCATGATCATAGCCTTATCCTAACAAACATTAAAATGAATACTAGTATGCAACTAGCATGGAAAAAACAAACATGTGACTTGATTAAAATTGGCTTACCTCCCATGATTTCCAGAAATTTAATGTGGCCTTAAATTTTCAATATCAATTTTGAACCACCACACTTATTCTCGAAAGCAAAATGAGTCACAGAAATGAAATTTTATTCATTTTCTTTATTTCATTGAATTTTCAGGACAGTTTAGTAGACAAAAAAAAAATAGAAGAAAGGAATAATGTCTAGACGTGATAGGACATATGGGCACTGCAAGGCAGAGCTTGGCAATAGCCACTGGCTAACTCTGGCAAAAGTGATCTTTCGTTTTTGAGAGAATGAGACTTCAGAAAACCAAAGCAGGGCTGGGAAAGTGGCTTAGTGGTAGACTTCCTGGTAGTATGCATGAAGCCTTTGCTCAATTCCTCAGGCCCCCATAAACAAAAAAACTAGAATTGGCACTGTGGCTCAAGTAGTAGGGTGCAAGTCTTGAGCAAAACAAGTTCAGAGACAGTACCCAGGCCCTGAGTTCAAACTCCGGGACTGGAAAAATAAGAAGAAAGAAAACCAAAGCATTTGAGGAAATGCGCACTCCTTGTGAACATAACCTTTTTCTCCATAAGCCCACTAGGTATTCACAGGACATAGTGGGGGAAAATTAAGTGTTCTTTATCACACAAAGGTAGGAAGAACAAAGAGGATATGGAGAAGAGATAGAGGAAAGCACTTGATCTGCACAAAATTCTTGATTGGTATGGGTAGGATAAAAACCAACACTCCACAGCAACAAAAATGCAAAAAAAAAAAAAACCAAAACCACAATGAAATCCACTGTTGGCCTCAAGATTGTGGGGAAAAAGTAATTGCATCCAAATGAAGTTAACAGGCAAAAAAATAAAATAAGTCTCACAATCCTAGGGGAAAAGCAGGAATAGTTGCTCATCTCAGAACTACAGCCAGAACAGGGGCAGTTATTACATCTTCATGCCTGAAAAGTTCTTTTGAGAAAACCCTGCATGGCTCTAAATGCAGTTATGCATTAAATATGGTCATGGAAGCCAATGCATTCATCAGATAAATATCATTCTACATGAAGAATTCCTTATTTTTTATTCAGTTTATTTAAATGTATTTATGGTCAAAGTTGTGTACAGAGGGGTTACGGTTTCATATGTAAGGCAATGAGAATATTTCTCATCAAACTTGTTACCGCCTCTCTTGTTATTCTCCCACCTTCCCCCAGTCTCAGTTCTCTCCCACCTCCATGAGTTGTACAGTTCGTTTACAGCATATTGTCTTGTAAGTATTGCTGTTGCATTTGCCTTTTAATTTCTGTAATCCTCTTACATCACAAGAAGAAAGCTTGTCTAAGAATGAGGTTAATGTGGAGAAGAAATTGAACCCCATATTTCAAGAGAAAACAAGTCTCTCTGTTATGATGTTCCCCTTCCCTAGTTCTGATAAACATATATACAATAATCAGGGTACCAAAATCAGTTACAGTGACATCAGAAGTAAAACCATGTGAGAGAAAGACAAAAGAAAAAGGCATAATTTCATACTGTACATTGAAACAACAAAGGTAACATCAAAGATAACAACAAAGATAAACCACTTATTTCCAAAACTTGGAGTTCATTTTGCTTAGCATCATCTTATGTGTTCATTACATCGCTATTGAGTTATTGTGCTCCTCTGCTAGGACTATCCTAGACAAGTATTAATTATTACCAATGAGAGAAACCTTAGAGTCTATGTTTCTTTGGGTCTGGCTCACTTCACTTAGTATGATCTTTTCCAAATCTTTCCGTTTCCTCACGAATGTGGCCATGTCATTCTTCCTAATGGAAGCATAGAATTCCCTTGTGTATATGTATCACATTTTTTTGATCCATTCATCTGGGTTGAATTTTAGTGACAGTAAATTTTGCTGCGATAAAAGGTTTTTAAAATTGTACTCTTCCTATCCCCAATGATTCCTTTGTCTTGAAATATTTGCGTTCATTCACATAAAGGCACTTCAGTATGAAGGGACTGGGCAGGAGATGCCATCAACTCCTATTCCCTGCTTGAAGACTTTGCTAGAATCACAGATCAAAGATGGCAGAGAAATTACTGTCTTCATGAAGATGCATTCATGATGCCTTCTTAAACCTTCTGATTCCAGAGTAGCTTCATAGCCACAAGGAAACAGGGACCTGGAGGTGTGGGCGGTTGCTTTATTTCCTCACTGAACAACCTCACTAAGTATCGTTTTTCCTCATTTATGAGCAAAAACAAACGCCAATGGCATGAGACAAGCATTAGGAAAGAAAACGAATGGAATGCAAGAAGCAATATCATCGCACAATCAGTATATTCCAAACAAGGTAAACAAAGCGATGTGAGAGAATCTTACACCTGAAAGATATGACCAGGATAACTTATTCCATCTGCCCTACTGATAGAAGGCTACAACCTGGTAAATGGAAATTACCTACCACAAGCACAAGTTCTCCAGTGCCCCAGACCTACTGAGTCCAGCTTGTGTTCATATGCTCAGAAATCTTCACAGTTGATTCTGATATGCACTAAAAAGTTGGTACCAACTGAGTACCAATACCCAGATAAGCTGGCAACTGAAAGTCCCACTAAAAATGATGGTGTTTCTGCTGTGTCATTCTGTTGTACATCCATGACAACGTGTAATTGTGGTTGAATTTTCCAACTTCATAGGTAAGCTCCATTTTAAAGCTTTTAGGTGGCAATTTGATCAAGCATCATGCCTAGCCTGACTCATCCCCGAAGATTTTGGTATGGGAAATATGAAGAGGTATGAAAGTGGCCCTTTCATTTCACATAGAAGTTGAATTATAAGTAAGATTTTTATGATTTAATGCCCATCAAATCTAATATTTGAGTAAGAAATAAAACATGATCAATCAAATTCTATCTGTTGGTTAATAAGTAACCTGAGAGTACGTCTAATATATTTTCAAATTCTATGAATGCCCACAACTTGTTGGTCACTCAAGTGTATAGCTTTGCTTTATTGAGTTGTCACTGCAGAAAATAAACTTCTAAGAGAATTATCAGCTGCCAAGCCTGGCCAGGTCCAAAGGCAAGCAGGTGTTTTCAAGTTTCAACTTCTAAATAGTTTCTTCCCTCTCCTGTCTATACTTAATCATATTTAGAATGCTGGAGGATAAATTATTGTGTCAGGAGCAGATGGTCTTTTTTATTGCTTTGTTCTTTATTGTCATTATTTATCATTGGTTTGAAGGATTAGATTTTTTTGTTGTAATTTTTGGTGCTGGACATCGAACTCCAAACTTTCTACATCCCAACAAGCACTTAGGTCCTGAACCACATCCTTAGAGCCCTATTCTTAAGTTTTAAGAAAGAACTTAGTAATACCTCAGGAACACTCTGGAAACAAAGAGTTAAACCTTTTTTATAGAAAAAATTTTCAAAAACAGGTTAGTCTTTCCTCAGGTGCAGAAAAATTTGGGTTAATTGAGTTAACATCAAAGCAAAATTGTTCAAACTCTCCTTCTAAATTGTAACATTAGGAATGTAAATTTTCATCATTTTGTTTACTAGATAATAATACTCAAATATACTAAAGTTAGAGAAATAAGAACTCATTAGCCTGAGAAATATGGAAGCCTGTGAAATACTTGAGTCTATACAGGTCATTCTAGCAAACAAGTATCAGTATTACCTTAACCATACAAAGAATACAAGAGTGGGCCCAGCTACATAGAGAATGTAGGTTTAAATTGGCTACAAAAAATCAATAATAATAATAAGAGGATGAGGAGGAGGAGGGGAGGAGGAGGAGGAGGAGGAGGAGGAGGAGGAGGAGGAGGAGGAGGAGGAGGAGGAGGAGGAGGAGGAGGAGAAGGAGAAGAAAAAGAAGAAAATTAAGAAGGCAAGAACTCTCTGATTAAGTGCTTCAATGAACTATTCTAATAATGATTCAATATGGTTTCTGAAGTGGACTAAGTAATCACAGACAAGACCTGTTTGGTAATTTGGGATGGAGAAGACAGGTAGCTCTTATATGACTAATATTTAGAAGAATAGATAAAAGAATGAATAATAAAAGAAATATGTGGGGCTGGGGATATGGCCTAGTGGCAAGAGTGCTCGCCTCGTATACATGAAGCCCTGGGTTCGATTCCCCAGCACAACATATACAGAAAATGGCCAGAAGTGGCGCTGTGGCTCAAGTGGCAGAGTGCCAGGGACAGTGCTCAGCCCCTGAGTTCAAGGCCCAGGACTGGCCAAAAAAAAAAAAAAAAAAGAAAAGAAAAGAAAAAAGAAGAAAAATTTGGATAAGTATTAGATATTAATAAATATAGTGTTAGGGGAAGAGAAAGTTGAAAGGGTGGATTAATAATTAAAAACTGCAAATTAGGGGCTTGGGTTGCAGCTCAGTGATGGAGCACTTTTCTCTCATGTGCAATTCCATTGGAGACTGTGTACATTTCATGTGTGTGCATATGAAAGTAATAACAATAAAGGGCTGAGTACAAATTTTCAGACTGCTTTGTTATGCTTCGGTGCAAAGGTGATTCTCTGGTTCTAGCCATGGGAACATGCAAATCTTTCCTTAACAGTGAAAGTTTCCTCAGCATTTGAACAACAGAGCCCTTCCTTTCACCCACAACTTTGGAAGACCTGGGATATGAAAGTGTGTGGATAAGCTACACCTTTGGGTAAAGGGAGATGCAAACTATCTAAGGCAGAAGGAAGCATTTGTAGGAGCAAAGTAACCCTATTCCAAGAGCAAGGGAGAAGAGGAAAAGTGGAAAGTAAGATGAATGCCAGAGATTTACCTGTCTCTGCTTGTCTTTTTAGCTGTATCTCAAGGGGCCACTCCTCGCTCCAGAAAGCTGAACAGCACCTCTCTGGTAATCCATTTGTGCAGCAGGATCAACCTACAAAGCATAGCTTTATAAAATATAGCAGCTGAAATGGGAACTGGCAGACTCATTCATTTTAAATAAGGCTAAAACCTAAAATCACATTCTTTCTCAAAGTTTCAGATTGCATTTAATATTTCTTATGCTAAACCCCAGATCTCCTGAAAACCACACAGAAGATTAAACTCCCTTTCTTTTCTTTATACTCTTGTAAAACTAAAAAAAAATAATGTTTTGCATTTTGTTTTACCGTTGTTAGTGTCATTCATTCCTGATTTTTGGAACTGGCACAAAGAGTACAGTACTCTCAGGTGGACAGGATTTAGTGTTAAGGAGTTCTCCTGTGTTTCTAGCCAAAGAGTTCAACGGCAAAGAAAAAAAGTATTTTTTGAAAACTACAGTCTGCTCAAGATTGTTCATTAATCTAAGAATCACACAGCAATTTCTGTTTTTTTCCACCCTTCTCATATATGCTAAGTTTAGCAGTTGCTATTATATTAGCTATGCAAATTTAGATCACTCCGTTTGTTTTCCAGTGAGGAGCTACAGGTTTGCTAATTTCACCTTAAGCTTGGGTAGATCTGAGGACACCTCTACCACCACAAAACAAGCATATGACCTTGGACTTCACCTTTCCCTGGACCACCAAAGCAGACAGACAGTAGCCAGAGATATACTGGAACTATTAATATATTTTTTCCTTCAGGAAACCAAGGGAAAGACCAAGAGACGAGTGTCTCTTTACTTTTTAAAAAATTAATTTATTCATTGTCAAAGTGATGTACAGAGAGGTTATAGTTTCATATGTAAGGCAGTGAGTACATTTCTTATCCAACTTGTTACCTCCTCCCTCCTTTTTCTCCTACCTTCCCTCTCCTCCCCTGAGTTGTACAGTTGGTTTACAGCATATTGTCTTGTAAGTATTAATGTTGCTTTGGTTCACCTTTTAATTTCTGCAATCCTCTTACATCACAAGAAGAAAACGTGTCTAAGAATGAGGTTAATGTGAGAAAGAACTGAACCCTACATTTAATGAGAAAACAAGTGTACGTTCTCTAGTGCCCTAGACTCATGCTAGGTAAGAAGATAGATATTATATTTGAGGTTTTCTATGGATTCATTAATAAGGTATTATCATAATGTATTAAGGCAAACTTCAGTGTCATGTTGGTACTCAGTCCATAGTATTGTCATCATCTGATGTGTGTGTGTGTGTGTGTGTGTGTGTGTCTTATAATATTCCAATTTATCATGTCTACCAAACTTTGTAGTTTCAATATTCCCTCATGTTAACTTGAAATCACTGGACATGAAAAGAGATGTGAAGAAACTGATTCTTCTAAGACAATAAAAATTGGCTAAAAAAAATCACCAGTTAGACTGTATGCCATCTTTTAATAAGCTAAAAAAAAACTTGTTTCTATAAGCATTCATGTACAACTTTGAGCACATTCATTTACTTTGGGGGGAAAGTGCAGATTGTTTGCCTAATATGTTCAAGGCCTTAGAATCTATGCCAGCATCATTAAAAACAAAAAGAACAACTCTTATTTTCTTCAATCTGTGAAGTATTTCTGTAACATAATAATGTCTGGGACATTTTCTCCTTAGTTCATAAATAAAGGATGAAGAATAACCACCATTTCTATAGTAGTAAGAGTATGCTGAGAATATTTGAGATATTGATTAAATTCTTACTTAGTAGTAAATGTAAGATGTATTTGGATCACTAGCTTAGGTATCAAGGATATTAATGATTACATGTGACAGCACTTAGTCTCGTTTTGTACATTTTTAAAATTGGTTGTTTATTCATATTTAGGTCATGAACTTGAGAAGAGAACTAATGTGATAAGCTATACATAAGGGCTTAGCATATATTAAAAACACAATAAGTGCCCACAAAATACAAGTAACAATTGTCATACTTATAAATAAATAATGCACTACTTTTCCTCTCCTTTTACTTGTCCTGTTACACATTCACTAAAATACTGGGTATGCTGTCCCTCCAATTACTGAGGCTTCATCAATCTCTTTCTTACATTTTCAGGTTAAGTAATTTCTATCAGTCTTTTTTCATAGTTATTGACCCCATTATCTTTTACTTCTTCAAATGTGTCTTAAGAACATGAATTCATTTATTTTCCTTTGTAATTCAATCATTGCCATTTTCTTCTTTACAAATGAGTAAGCAGTTGATATTCCCTTTGAGATCATTCCTTCTCTGTGAACCCCTGTGTTATCTTAACACTTGTTCTTTTGAATGACTTTCTAGATTTTTACTGGACATTTGATAAATGATACATAGAAGATCTGGTTTCAGATACCCTTTGATGAAGAACACTGATTTTATCCAGCTCTTTAATCAGAGTATTGCTTGATCTCAATTGACTTGAAGGGAGAAAACAAATCTCTGGTAACTAATTGTAAAGTAAGATTACAATTTGTTAGCAGTGTTTTGTTTCTTTTCTTCAGATTTGTCCTTAGCCTTATGGTAAATCTTTACTCATTTATATGTCATTTACCTACTGGGAAGGCTTATCCCTTTGGTAGTTTGGTAGTTTCCGTGCAAAGGCCAAAGTGATCACTGTATTTGTTTAACTTGGGAGAACTCAAACTCCTAACTCTCCAGATTCTATCCCTCTTTCACACACACACACACACACACACACACACACACACACACACACACACACACACACACACCACTTGCTCCACTCCATGATAGAAAACAGTTCAAGTTTCTCCTTATTTGTTTCTGTTGTTGTTCATTATACAATTGCTTCTTTTTGCTGGATCCTAGGGGAAATGCAATGATCAGCTATGGATCAGAGAGGATTTGAGATATAAAGTATATAAAATTTAGGGTCATCCCACTCTGCCTTTCTCCCATTTAGGATTTTATTCTCAATTTCCATTTACTTTAGCAGCAATAGTCACGGTCCTCTAATATAACACATCAAGAAAGTTGGAGTGTCTATGACTTTTTAGCAATTGTACCCCATAGTAATACGACATTAGTCAAAGATAATGTCTGTGAAACACACAGTGCCATTTTCTTTCTTCAAAGGACAAATTGTCTTAGTTTTCACCTGAATTTGTACTGTTCCCTAATTCTTTCTTTTGTTGCCAGTCCTGGGGTTTGAACTCAGGGCCTGGGCAATGTCCCTGACCCACTTTTGTTCAAGGATAGTACTCTCCCACTTGAACCACAGAGCCACTTCTGCCTTTTTCTGTGTATGTGGTACTGAGTAATGGAATCCAGGACTTCATGCATGCTAGGCAAGCACTCTACCTCTCAACCACATTCCTAGTCCTCTCTACTGATTACAAAGACTATTGTCTCCACTTTTCCAGAGTTTCAGAATTTTATTCAAGGGCAATTAATATAATAAAAAGCACTCTGGAATTACTGGGGCAGGATTCAGTATTTTCTCTTTCAATTTCTACCACTACAACATGTCTCTGTGTTTTCTATGTCCTTTAGTTCTTGCTTTTAAAAATTATCTTTAAGTAGCTGTACAAAGGAGTTGTCATTGGGGGAAGCAGTTTGTGAACACACTGCCTCTCAGTCAATGTCACCGCATAGCACATTCTCATGCCTCCCTCCCTAGTCCTGTTCCATCCCCTTTCTTAATTTTGTAAGGTATGTTTTGAATTTTTTTGCTTCATTTTACATCCTTTCTTCTCTTCCTTTGTCTCCTACCTCCCCTTGGCCCCACATTATCTCTTTCAAGTATCCATTTCCTGGTGCTTATTTTGTTGACCTTGAATGTAGCCTTTTTAATGTAATTCACATTGCTGAGTTCCTCCCTGAATCTCTCAGGTTTCTGTTAATACATCTGTGCATACTTGTGTACTTATGTACAAGAAATATTATGCTTTAAAAATATTGTTTTCCAGCACTATACTTATGTAGAACTACTGAGGATATTGATTATACTTAGTTCTTCCAAAGTAGTTGTTAAAGAGATCTCTTTGGTAAACATTTGCCTAGAATTGCATTTATACATTTTTCAATAATGAATAAGCATCAGTTTTTTCTAGTACTATAAAACTTTTTCCCCCACAGCTTTTTAAAAAATGATTTACAGTCCTGTTAAACAGAAAATAATATTTTGGTTGTGGAATACCCATGGCATAGCAAGAGCTGGAATTATCTGGCACCTGTGACTTCATTCCTCAGAAGCTAGGTCAGCTGATCAGCACAAATACAAGAAAAATGTTTTAGGCAACAGCCCAGCTCCAACGATATGACCTGTACCAGCTAATCATCCAAATAAAGGTAATAGTAATGGTGACTTCTTACACTGCACAGGCACACACCCTGGGAAAGGTAAAGTAAGAATGTAAGCTCATCTTCTCGGTATAGACAGGAGCTCTAGGCTTGAGAGGAAGAATCACAGCAGAGGGGGAACATTATCTATAGTTATTAAACCTTTGTAGTCACATTTATGTCTTGGTGGATCATGGTTGATCATCAGGAGAATTTCTGATTGTTGCCATCTCTGGAGGGTAGTGATCTGGTAAGGATGAGCTGCTGGTCTGACTCACTTGGAGGCTTTGTTATTCCTTTGCTTGCAGACAGTTGGTTCTCTCTCTCTGTTATAAAGATGTTATTGATCAGTCCTCTCCTTCTGGTATTCCAAGGTGATTGCAAAGTAACTTACAGGAAAGAATGGATCAGAGGAAAGGCCATAGTATAAAATAGAGATGGAGATGCTCCATTTTTCTCCTCCTGCATTTCATGAACTGATTGGCCCAAGGAAAGAATCAGTACTTTTGGGCAAATGCAGTTTCTAAGTACCCCAAATGGCTCTAAAAGACATGTGTTTCTAGGATACCTTGATGTGTTCTGTAGATAATTCTATGTCTTGCCTTCTTTGGTGAAGTTTGTTTTGTGTTCATTTATCCACCGGAGCTTTCCCCAACACTTTCAGTAATTGTGGGCTATCCCCAGCTGCCTTCACACCTTCCAAATATGACTCCGGTTGAGCTGTTTAAGATTAAATAAATGTGAATAAATACTGTAAGTAAACAAATAAAAATAGTTCAAGACAATAAGGAAGAGAGCAGGACAAACTTCCAAAGCACTTTGTTCATTGATTTGTCAGGTAGCTTATATGTAAGGAACTCAAGTCTCTTTCCCATTTCCTTTTTACTCAAAAAATGCATCTGTCTAACACTCAGTAAAATTTTAATTAGTCGGGCTAAAAGAGTTCTTATCTCTGCTGTGATCTTAATTAGGATTGATTTGAAATGTGGCCAGTGCTCCTCCTTGACAAGAGCTATCACTGTGAGGAAGGCTCAAAGGTGCCCAGGGAGTGTGGTGAGGGGCAGGACCCCTTCCTCCATTCATCAGGACATCGTTAGCAGGGATAAATGGTAATAACATGGCCGATTTCTGTTTTGTTAAGGACACAGATACACGCTGGTACCCAAAACATGAAGTAAATGAACTCATAGTTCTTTTCAAGTGGAATTTAAAATTGTTTTTCTTCTAAGTCCTATCTGTTAGCTATGATTGGTGTTCTCATTCTCTGCTTCCAGAAACCCAGCAGACAGGTGCCACTGTAGGTTTTCTCTGCATTTTAAGTAATGAATTAAGAGCTATTTTGGAAACAATAGGAAATGAGTGTATAATTAAAAAAAGCTATACCATGAATAGTGTTATTGAGGATCTTGGCTACCTATTTGTTACTCTTATTTTAAGGATGAAATATTGGTTTAGCAGTAGGTGAACTTAAGTGTATAAATATGGGTAAATGACATTTAAATCTATGAATCAGATTTTCACTGCAATTATATTTGCCTTTTGCTAGTTATTTTATATTTAATAAACCATTAATGCAGGGCACCTGAGGTTATGGATGTGACCTACTAGTTAAAGCCTGTGTGGTCGTGATAAAAAGAAATGTGGGTGGTGCCAAAATTAACTCAAGTACTTTCTCATGGTCATCTCTTACTGGGGCCTGATTTTGTCAAAGTTTATTTCTACAGATTAGAAGATGACTCCTTTCAAAGACTATATTTTTTTCAGGGGATAGGTGGGGTTGGGAGAAATTGGGGAAGGAGAAGGATGAGAAAGGAATGGTGGGAACAGTGACACTGATCAAGATGTTTGCACCTGGGCTGGGGATATGGCCTAGTGGCAAGAGTGCCTGCCTCATATACATGAGGCCCTGGGTTCGATTCCCCAGCACCACATATACAGAAAATGGCCAGAAGTGGCGCTGTGGCTCAAGTGGCAGAGTGCTAGCCTTGAGCAAAAAGAAGCCAGGGACAGTGCTCAGGCCCTGAGTCCAAGAACCAGGACTGGCCAAAAAAAAAAAAAAAAAAAAAAAGATGTTTGCACCCATAAGTTGAAATGTTGAATTGAAACCTTTATGTACAAATACCACAAAATAATAAAACAAATAAAAGTAAGAAGGGAAGTTTTTCTTTTCCACTTGCTGATACTTAGCTTTGAACTCAGGGCCTCATACTTTTTTTGCCTGCACTTTTTTTTTTCAAATTATTATTATCAAACTGATGTACAGAAAGTGAGTAATCTCACAATTCATACGTTATTGCCTGCACTTTTTGTAAGGTTTGCCAGAAAGGAAACCCACCACATGGTTCAGGCAGAAAACAGTTTATTGGGGGAGGGGAGCAAACTGCCAGCCCCCCCACACAAGATCAAGGTGTGGGGAAACAGACAGGAAGGAAGACGGGAAAAAGTGAAATAGAGCAAGAAAGAGTATGAGAGAAAAGGAAAGAGGGCTGGGAATGTGTTGCACTGATTTTACAGGAAAAGGTGGGAGATCTGGACAGGTGGATTGGATTTGACATCAGAGAAGGAGGATGTAACTGCTTCCAGGTGTGCCAGTTACCTAGGTAACCTCAGAAACTGGGCACAGACTTGAACAGGTGGGGGCATCTGCATGGATCCCTTCCAGGGCTGGACCTTACACTTTTAACACTTCTGTCACTCTGCCAGGCTGTCTTTGTGGTGGCTACAGGGTTTTCCTTTATATCTAAACTGACCTGGACTAAAGTCCTCCTGTCTGTGCTTTGTTCTGTCACTGGGATGACAGGTGAAATCCACTGAGCCTAGCTATACATTGAGATAGAGTTTCAGGAGCATCCTCCCCGTCCCCATCTTCATCGTTCTCCTTTTTTTTTTTTTAAATCTATTTCTGTGTAACAGTATGCCACAAACGTAGTAGCACAAGCAATAGTTATCATTTTTCTTACCTCTCATCACTGTTGAGGTTGTCAGATCTATGGTGACCATTCTTTGGTTGAAGTGACTTATGGACCCTTCTTGATGGCATAATTATTTAAAAGTTGGTGCATGACTTGAAAAGACACAAAGACTTGTCTCATATCTTGTAGATTTCATCAGACGTCTCTACTCCTATGAGGTGACTTTTTGTGTTCCTGAGCCTGTGTCATCTTCATTGTAGCTGGACGTCTTAATTTATCAAGGTTCCCAAATCATGTGCTCCAGATGAGAGAAAGCTGCCAGAACCGGTAACATCCTTTATGATTTTGTCTTGAAAGTCATGAAGCGTTTTGGTACATGCCAGTCACTAAGCAGTTTAGAGGCATATGGGGTTCAACTCCAACTCTTCATTTGGGAACTGTGGATGCATTTTAAAACTCACATGCATACCACTGAGCACGTCTTCCATGAGAACAGAGATAGAGCTAAAATAGTGCTATAATTTCACAGTGCTACCTCATTCTTTCCTTCATCTCAGTGATAGTTATTTTCCATCACAGTTAACTGTTGCTTCCACTTGATGTTTTCACTTATTATAGTAGTTATTGTTGATGTGGACACTCTTTCCCTTAATACTGTACCCTGCCTGAAATATTAGGTGTTTTCTTTTTCTTTTTGCCAATTGTGGGGTTTGAATTCAGGGCCTGGGCACTGTCCTTGAGCCTCTTTATGTTCAAGGCTAGCACTCTATGACTTGAACCACCACACCATTTCTGATTATGCATCCTTTTGAATGTACACATATGACCGTTACAGCTAGAAGATATAGTAAGGTATTAAAAGATAAGAGCATCATTTGATAATTTGTTTCTTGGTTAATTCAGAATAGTAGAGAGCCACCTGCTTCATCTTCAATAGGAAAATGAGTAATCTCACAATTCATAAAATCTTGGAAATGTCTTAATAATCTGAGTATAATTACAGGTAAATGCTCAGGTATGGGAATAATGTTAGTTTAAAACTTTGAATGAGTAAATTATATTTACTCAGGGAGTATCAACTCTGCATTAGTTATAAAAATACTAAGAAGGACCTGTGGGCAGAGACCTGGAGAAGGGCAAAATGATTACTCCAATTCTATAGGGTAACTTTCATACAGCATTGCTTTGGAATTCAGCCAATCTCATGACAATGATAGAGTTTAGATCCTCAGCCTTTTTTCATGGTAACCAAGCAGCTGTAGCTAAGAAAATCCTCTAATCTCTACAAATACTTATTAAAATAAAATTCTCCCCAAGGCTCTGGAGGAAAATTTTTATCAGGAAACCAATTAGTTTAGGTGCAACCTTTGACTCTCTCTATTCTGGACTTTAAACGGGATACCTTAATTCTTATTTTATTTTCTTAACTTGCAATTAGTTACTGCTCATTATTAATTCCCAGACCACAGGAATCATCTATCTACCATCTATCTGGGAAAAGAGGATGCTGAATGACTAAATGATCACAGGAGAGAGAACAATAATTTCAGAAAGAGTCTAGTGACTTGAGAAATAATCTAAGGTGTTTAATTTCAACCTGATAGAGAGCACAAAATTTTGGCAGAAGATGACATATGCTGTATGATTTCAGTCCTTACTAACTTGCTAGAATTCATGAGAAGAGACCATAGAGGTCTGTAGGTGAAAAAATATATAAGGAAAGCTAAACCTGCATTCACATTTCAACATACTATTAGAAATAATGGTATCTGATATATTTACTTGTGCTTCCTCCTACATCAATACGTTAGACTGATGTGAATCTAAATGACTGTTTCCATTTTGCCTCATTCCCTCCATGCCTATTGGAATACATCAATTAAGCAGGTGGTATGTGCTATTGTTAAAATGAATAAAACCTTCTCTTTCCCCTAATCATCACATAGCCTATTAAGAGAAGGAGATATATAGAACTATGACTCAAGATTCAGCATATGAAGGTGAAGAAATCAAAAGGAAGTTAGAAAAGCAGGTGATTAGTATGCTCTACTCACAGGATACTAAATATGCTCTCATTTCAATATTTCAAGGTATTATTCCAATTTTTAGATAAAGTGATATAAACACAGAAAAAGTAAATATCTGGCTTTTCTTTTTTGCAAGATATCCATATTAACAATTGGTATTACTGAACTCTGCTCAATTCATTTTATTTTTCATCTGTCTTCAGCCTTTAATCACTGTCCTACTTCCAACAGAATGTTCCTAAATCCTTAATTAACAAGCCATACCACAGATTTGCAGCCTCTGATCAGGAATTGAAAATCTTTACCTGGAACACACGTTATCGTTCCATTTATTCTAGCATAAGTCATGATGAGAATGAGATAGACACAGTACTTTTCCACATCCTTTATCCATAAACGGTTTCCATTAATACTTTATTCTTTTCTGAGCATTATTCATAATCCTCACAGGAACCAAAGGCCAGTTTCTTATTTTCCATTTTCCAGTAGCCACTGTGTAGCTCAGGAAATGTATATGACATTCACAGTATAAAAGTTGATGCGCTGGAAGTTTTGAATTTTAGCTGAGGTCTGCTTCCTGAATCAAAGCTCTGTGTACAATCTTCACTGCCTCTCCCAATACTCTTCCTCGGTGTCAGGTATTTCATCTTGGATCCACCATATAACTCATTCCTTTGGCATTTTATAGTATCCAAGAGCTACACTGAATATATTTGTATTCATTCCCCTTTACAGTTCTAAGAGGAATACATTTACTCATACTTTGAAGGTGAGAAAACTAGGATCTATTAGTCATTCCCACAGCTATAACAAAATACTTAAAGTTTGGCATTTTATGAAAAAATAATTTTATTTAGCTCATATCAAGAAAATAGCATGGGTATTTGCTCACTTCTGGTGAAAGCCTAGTGGTGGATGGAATGCAAATGATTTGTAAATGAGAGAGAGAGAGAGAAAATGTGTGTGTGTGTGAGAGAGAGAGAGAGACAGAGTGAGAGAGGGGGGAAGGAGAGAGAGAGAGAGAAAGAGAGAGAGAGAGAGAGAGAGAGAGAGAGAGAGAGAGAGAGAGATGGTGAAACAGAAAGCCATAGAGACAAGAAAGAGCCAGTCTTAGAAAGTGTGAAAACACTTTCATCACAACTCACCAGGGTCCCAGGAGAATTAATTTTCTTTTAAAAAATGATCACTCCCAAGTGTCTAGGACCTATTTTCTACTAGAGCAAATTTCTCAAATTTTCTCTTCCCTCACATACACCCACATTGGGGAATGAGTTTCAAACACATGTCATGTGGGAAAATCACACAAAAAATAGTCAAAGGACATGGAAGAGTTCTTCAAGGCCACAGTATTTATTGATGGTATATGGACTACACAACCAGATCCAGCCCAAGGTCCTCCCAGTTCCCACCTCTTGCTCTAGACTGTTTTCTCTCCTTGCTTTTCTTTCCATTCGTCATCACCATGTATTAAATAGGAACAGTTGGCACAACTGCATTATGCTCGAAACCAAATAATTTGATACACTAATTTAGAGTAGCAGAATGAAAAAAAAATGAAGAGAAAGAGAAAGGGATTACTACTACCGACCCTTTTTTAAAGGACTTTCCAACTCATGGCATAAACAAGAAAGCGTCACATCTTCATCCTCTCCTGTCCTACACTCCAGCTCACATTATCATAAGGTTTCTTCTCTTACTCACTTGGTATTGTTGTGGTTACTGCCAAGCTGATTATACTTGTCTGTACGTCATGTTGTTGGATGAGTAATTCTTCTGTTACACCACCAAGGTGGTGCTTACACCACCTTGATCTTCCCATTTGCTCTTTGAGTTCATGTTTCTTTGTTCATTCATTTATTCCTTTTCTCCACCACCAATCTCTAGTCCGTGAAACAGAGACAAGAGGAGAGGGACGACATCAATTCCTTCTTATGCCTTCTTCTCGCATGTGTTTCTTAACATCTTTTTCTGTGCCTGTTCATGTCTTATTCTTTTTTATTTAAATGGTTATTGTTAAGGTTACAAGGTTAACCAAGGGGTTACAGTTACATAAGTCGGGTAATGAGTATATTATAATTATATAGAAACTCTGATTTTTCTTCAGATCATATACCTCTTTCATCTTTCACCATCTTATTTCTATTAGAAGGCATCTTTCATAGACACTGTGAAACAAGTGAGAACTCTCCCGTGCAGATCTAAAGAGATGACAGAACTTCAGTTTTTTTTTTTTTTTTTTTTGGGGGGTGGGCTTCCATTCTTAGGTCTACAAGCTGTGGAGAAAGAAGTTTTCACTACAAGCTGCCCTACTTCTCTGCATGCATGGCTGGTTCATTCCCTCAGGTTTAAACATCAGCACTCACTAAGCATAGGGACTGAATATTTTCATCTCACATAGGAGCCAGTCACATTTAATTTGTGACTTTTCTCTGATGGTAGCATTTCTCTGTGTGTCTAAGGACTTGAGAAAAGAGCTGGCCATCAACTGGGATCTAACACACACCATAGAATCTTCCTCTACTCAATCCTAGGTGATTTCTGAAACATCTCCTTGACAGGAAATCCCATGTAGGTATTCTGTAGTTTAATAAAAATCTCTGACTAGGAAGTTTATTTACATTTTTATAAGTTCTGAGACCCGCAGTTAATTAGTACTTGCACAGACAGAGCACAGATCTATTGGGAATGATAAATAATTGTCCTCATTATAAACTCAAATTTACCTCCCTACCACCAATTACATCCACTCTTATTTGGATGTGTTGTGGTGATTAAATAATCCAGGATTGAAGAATATAGATTGCTTGTGCTTATGTTAGAAAAAGAATCGTGTTGCAGATTTTTTGTTTGTTTGCTTGTAGAATGAGGAATTGGAAATGTTCTCCAGTGGGTAACACTAATGTCATTGTTCAGGAAGACAATTTCCTAGATCTCTGCTGATTACTCACCCAGTTTCGCATTAGGAGGTTCTCTTTGTGAGATGGAGCATGATGAGGAAATGAAGGAAGAAAAAAAAATCAAGAACCCAAACTATGAGGTTGTGTAGTGAAGGAATGGAAATGATGAGGGGGATCAAGAACAGGGAGGTTGCTGCTCTTGGGAAAGCAGCAGCATGTGAAATTACTCCTAGAAAACAAATAATAAACCCATAGTGCCTGTTAAATAAATGATGCTTGGTTACTGAAAAAAAATACATCTTTTCCCAGCTTCTAACACACTGCAATATTTCTAAGTAAGGCCAAGTGGAACAATATGCTTCTTGGCTGTTTTGTAATAAATAGGAGTGTTCTTTGAATTTACCTTCTTATTTCTAGATAGCAAAGTGTCTTGCTGAATGTAATCAAAATCTTCCTATTTTTCTTCATGAGATAATATACACAAAGGAGCTGTAGGTGTACTACTTGAAGTGACAGTATCCAATTGTTGTATTACTTCATGGGCTCCATTACTGATGTCCATTACAGTGTTCTGGCCACTGCCTGGAGTCTCTGACAGCCTGCTTCTGTCCTCTGGTAGTTGAACCTTGACTTTCACCATCTGCAGTTCTAATCCAGACCTGGAGCAAATGCCTCAAACTAGGCAAGTGTATGCAGAATACTCCTGATGAACAACCATGTCTCTTCTCAAAGAACCAGGGGGAGTGATAAGTTAATAAACGAGGAACAGAGGAGTTACAGAGCCCCAGATTATATGCAATGAGCCCGACCTATTTCATCTAAACATCCCAAGGAACCTGCAAGTTTCTGAGCAATAAGCAGTAATTTGGGCTTTGATACACTAAAATTTGAGGAAGTTTGTTATGCAGCAATAACTGATACAATTCTATATATATGAGATGCTTCCATGACAAAAATGAAATAAATAACACTCCCTTTGAGACAAGAGGTGCACACAGAGAAAACTATACAGAAATACAAACTTATTTAATTAAGAGGAAACAAAAACTGAAAGAAGAAAGGCAGTAAAATAAAGAAAAGAAAGTGAAACAAAAGAAAAGCCCAGATAATAGAGATAGAACTATTAACAACATACAACTTGAAGATTTAAATTTTTATGGAGGGGCTTATTGGTTAAAGAATGAAATTTAAGAAATTTAAACGAAGTGTAGTGTCAAAACTAGGTGTAGTGAAAATAATAATGATTCTTAATTATAATTAAACAACTAAAAATAGACTGTTTCCTTTTTTTTCAAATTTTTATTATCAAACTGATGTACAGAGAGGTTACAGTTTCATACATTAGGCATTGGATACATTTCTTGTACTGTTTGTTACCTTATCCCTCATACTCCCTTCCCTCCTCCCCCTTTCCCTTTCCTCCCCTGAGGAGTTCAGTTCACTTACACCAAACAGTTTTGCAAGTATTGCTTTTTGTAGTTGTTTGTCTTTTTTTTACCCTGTGTCTCTCAATTTTGGTATTCCCTTTCAATTTCCTACTTCTAATACCAGTATACACGGTTTGCAATATACTCAGATAAGATTACAGAGATAGTGTAGGTACAACTACAGGAAGGTGATACAAGAACATCATCAA
This sequence comes from Perognathus longimembris pacificus, assembly GCF_023159225.1. Lineage (NCBI taxonomy): Eukaryota > Metazoa > Chordata > Mammalia > Rodentia > Heteromyidae > Perognathus > Perognathus longimembris. The sequence goes on along the minus strand of NC_063162.1, from coordinate 17,198,770 downwards.
TAATAGAAGCTACGGATACAGATGGGACGTTGAAAGTAGTTACAACTGTGATATAACAATCGTTTCCATAACATGGAGTTCATTTCACTTAGCATCATCTTATGTGTTCATAAGGGTATAGCTATTGGGCTCTTGTGATGCTCTGCTATGACGTGCCTAAACCTGTACTAATTATTCCCAATAAGGGAGACCATAGAGTCCATGTTTCTTTGGGTCTGGCTCACTTCACTTAGTATAATTTTTTCCAAATCCTTCCATTTCCTTACAAATGGGGCAATGTCATTCTTTCTGATAGAGGCATAAAATTCCATTGTGTATATGTACCACATTTTCCTGATCCATTTGTCTACTGAGGGGCATCTGGGTTGGTTTCAGATTCTAGCCATGACAAATTGTGCTGCGATGAACATTGTTGTGCTGGTGGCATTACTGTGATTTTGTTTGTGGTCTTTTGGATAGATACCCAAAAGTGGAGCTGCTGGGTCATAGGGGAGTTCTGTATTTAGCCTTCTGAGGAATCTCCATACTGCTTGCCAGAGTGGCTGAACCAGTTCACATTCCCACCAACAATGAAGTAGGGTTCCCTTTTGGCCACATCCCCTCCAACAATTGTTATTGTTAGTTTTCTTGATATATGACATTCTTACTGGGGTGAGATGGAATCTCAATGTTGTTTTGATTTGCATTTCTTTTATGGCCAGTGATGTAGAACACTTTTTCATATGTCTCTTGGCCATTCTCATTTCCTCAACAGAGAAGTCTCTTTGTAAGTCTTTAGCCCACTTGATGAGGGGACTGTTTCTTTCTTAAGAGGCAGAGAGGGAATAAGGATTTCTATCTCCTTGGAGGCTTGGGGAAGGCTTCACAGACAGCTAATGATGTGACCAAATTAAAAAGATATATGGAGCCATATACTAGTGGCTCATGCCTGTAATCCCATCTACTTAGGTGACTGAGAGCTAAGGATGATGGTTCAAAATCAGTCTAAGCAGAAAAATCTGTGAGACTCCTGTTTCCAATTGTCTCTGATTAACCATAAAAATTCCAAAAGTGTAGCAGTGGCTCAGGTAGTAAAACACTAGTCTTGAGCTAAAAAGCTCAGAGACAGTGGCCAGGCCTTAAGTTCAAGCACAGGACCTGCTTACAAATACAAATAAAAACACTCACATCACACACACACACACATACATACACACGCACGCAGAGATATACAAACTATTATCAGTCAGAACAGACTATTTCCGACTACTAAAAGTATCTGGAAAATCAGCCTTGTATCAATGAGCATGTAAATATACAATGTACCTGTGGGATATAGAGTATAATAAAAGCTATAATTATAATACTAGGTTATAGAAAAGTTAGAAACATGGCTGTCTAAGAATCTGGAATGTAATCCGTGGGTGATATTAAGCCAGAAGAAAAAAAGTTTAATCTTGGTGGAGACACAGGTTTTGATCTGACTTAATCACTTCTGTGTATGTGTTCCAGAACAAGTGTTCCCAAATACACAGAAATAATTTGGAACTCTGTAAGATGATGCCATTTTTCTTTTGATGAAGCCATTTGATGAATGTTCTAAATGGAGCTAGAGAGAAAAATCAAGATAAATGCCTTTAGCTTTTGAAGAATCCATCTTGTTATAGCAAAAAGGAGGAGGGGCTCTGTGATACCTCTAAAACACCTTGTCTATCTGCCTGTGCATGAATCATGGTCTTATTTCTAGCTGTTTTCTGCTTTTGAAAATGACATTTTTGAACTCACCATCAATAAATAAAAAGCTTCAGTCCTCTTTCTGGTAGGGTAAGTCCTTATGCACTAACCTAAATCTGCTTTCTCCATTTATTCACATTGTGACAAAGTGATGACAGTTTATGAAATCACTGGAAGTAATGTAAGTTGCAGTCCAACATCAGGGAGTTAAGGTGCGGCATAGGAATCTGCTGTTTTCTGTAGTCTCTGCCCTGGGCATCAAGCATATTTTTCAGCTCCTTTGACATGAGTTGCTGAGAAGTTCTGGTGCAGTCAAGAACGCACTGTGTTACTCTCAAGCAGCAGAGTTGACAGAGAATGCACTTCTTCATGAGTTTAAGGATGCAATTTATATATGAGCTTCTGAAAAATAAATCCATGTTCAAGTTTCAGCCTTGCAAATATAATAAACAAGAGATCAGAATAAATACTTTTAGCCATGTGTTTGTTTTCTCTCCTCTCAGCTTCTCCTTTATCACCCACCCTGTGGATGGCCTGTTGGTTCCATGATGGATGGAGCAGTCGGCATGCTTCTGCCTGCCTTTCTGTTTAATTTGGAGACTCCCTGAAACTTGACAAATGTGTCAGTGAAGTTCTGCTGACCTGTGTAGACACTGTCACTGCTTGAATGCCCCTGAAGGCACAAAAGCAGCCTTCAAGATATTGACAAAGTGAGAGGACTTTCCCAAATGATGTTCCAGTAATGGGATGGACTAGCTCACTGTGGGAGCTAGAGACTTGTGAGAACTTAGACACATGTCATGCTGGAACACAGAAGCATATGTAAAAACAAAACGAGGATTGTGTAAAGTGATGTGTGCTTACGAAACAAAACAGCAGAAGATTGGAGGAAGTACCAGCAGGAGAGCTAGTATTGGTGATGATGAAGGAAGGACACAAGCTCACGTGTTTTATGTATGAGTAGGGACTGAGCCATAGACTTGAGAGGATTGAAGTTTACAATGGACTCTTGACTTGGCTTTTTCAACATTCCTTCCCCTTCACAAGCCACTGTGTTCTCTTCTTCACCCAGTGAACCATCTGTTTCTTAACACTCAAACCAAGCTTGCTGACATAAAGCTGTGGTGTCCCTCTACCTCAGCTTCTGGGTTTGAAATGTAATTCAAGGTCAGTAAACCAGAGTATCCTAACATGCTGAGATAATATTTCTTTTCTGAGATAGATATAACGGATACCTACCCAAGACAATGAGATTCTGTTTCAAGTCTTTTGTTAAAATAGCTGAGAAAGAAAATGCCTTTTTCTGCTGAATTTGAGGTTGTTTGGCTGTAAGTAGGCCATCATGCACACAAGCAATCTTCAGTGTGGAAGAGCTTCAGGAAACAAGCAGAGCAGAAAGAGGCAATGGGGCCAATGACTAAGAAAAGGATTCAGACTTGCTTACACGTATTACCTAATTGACTAATGAGTCACATCGTGTTTTTAAACACATTAGGGTTAGATTTCAGTCCCTTGAAGCAAGGTGTTAAGGATTAAAACTGTGGTATTAGGATAGGCAAGCCTTTTCCTTCATGCCCACATTTGGTGAATCAGCCTAAAACAAGGCTTATGTGCCAGGTGGTTTTCCTGGGAGCAAGTTGCAAAGTTGGAGCAAGGAGAAAAGCTGGAGAAGTGAAACAAAAAAGGAGGAAAATTAACGCTGTGTTTATGGACACCATGGGGCTGGGTCCATAAAAAACTATATGAAATGTCATATAGACTGAGCCTGTATGTGCAAGGGATGGGTAAAGAGAATATCCCAGGTTTCTTGTCCTACTCTTCAGGGATTTTTCCAATGTGCTTTAGCTTCTTTCTTCATCTAGACTCCCACAGATGCCAGAAATGGCTGATTGCCTAGAGGGTTCTATTAAGCAGGGAACAAGAAATACCTGATAGGGTCACAGGTGATGGCTAATCTTGATTGGATTGAGAAACACCCAGGAGGTGAGTAGGGCTCCTCTCTACTGGATGGCTGGAAGCCTGGATAGAATAAGAGGGGAAGAAGAAGGCTGAACCTGGGGCTGGGGATATAGCCTAGTGGCAAGAGTGCCTGCCTCGGATACACGAGGCCCTAGGTTCGATTCCCCAGCACCACATATGCAGAAAACGGCCAGAAGCGGCGCTGTGGCTCAAGTGGCAGAGTGCTAGCCTTGAGCGGGAAGAAGCCAGGGACAATGCTCAGGCCCTGAGTCCAAGGCCCAGGACTGCCCCCCCCCCCAAAAAAAAAAAAGAAGGCTGAACCTAGCATTCTCTTGTTCGTCTTTGCTTCCACCATGTGACTGGTTCTGCTCCACCCCACCCTTCCTACCATGACCCAAATCTGAAAGTATAAGCTTAAATCCTTTTTCCATTGTCATTTTCTCAGGTACTATTCTGTCACACTGGCAAAAGGTGCCTATCAGAGTGAAGGCCTGCCTAGGTCCCCTCATGCCTTCTCATGCTGTGACAAACCACTAATCGCTTCCCAAGCCCTGAATCCCAGGGTTAGGGAGACAGACTATAGTAATGCCATCTCTTGAAGGCACTCGACTGAGTTTATGTGCTCTGTGTGTTGGACAACACTTTGAAACCTAAACCAACATTCATCACATAGCCTTGTAGTCCCAAGGATAAAGATAAGCTTGGGTATGAGCTGCAATACACCTAGGAAAACACTTGGGGCACTTGTGCATTGTACCTCCTTAATCCCTTCATCCTAGGAGGAAATTCCTTTACCAGTGGTAGCTTTATTTTTTTTTTTAAATAATCAACTTGTCTTAGAACTATCTAGGTGTCAAAACTAAAAGATATGTCCCTGAGATTTTTATTTTCTTACATTCTCAATATATTGAAATGGTTGGTTCCTCAAACCAGGGGCTATAATAATATTTTCCAGCCTTAAAAGCTTAAGATAAACCTGGTCACTATTGCCTGTGCATGCTAGCAAACAAGCAACAAAAGAAATTTTCATACAGTCAGTTGTGTTTGCCCATTGTCATGATAAAATAGGATGTTGCTTCATTGTCAAGATAGGGAAGACTGATGCTCTGTTCACATTCTGGATTGTTCTTGGGAATTTCATTCCTAATTTTAATGACAAATGAACAGGTTCATCAGCTATTCCTTGATATGATATGTGCATGTAACACTGTGCTTAGGGCACACAGGAATTAATGATTAGGTTTCTTGCCAGCTTGTATTTCCTGCAGAAATGTAACCCAAATTTGTTCTATGGACACCATGTGACACAGAGCCTAATTAACTGATACACTAAAGAACCTTAGACCCATGGTTCAAATAATTTTTGTTAGTAATTGGCACCTCTCCATACTTCTGTTCTGCAATTTATTTTTATAATAGTTTCCTTTTAAAGCAGGGTAGGTTCATTTATACAATGACCTTTTCTGCTACAAATGTATAGCAAAAGTGTCAAATTAAGAAGCAAGCAGTGTTACTTTTTTGTTGTTACAGTTTCCATAGAAAGCCTCGAAATGAGTCTCAATGTACAAAATGCATTAAAATTTTGGATTTAAGCTACCTTCTCCTTGAGAAGCACGGCTTGAAATGAAGGATAACAGAGGGGACTGGCTGTTTGTTCACGGGCTAAGATGCCACAGTGGAGAGACGCTGTCAAGCACAATATCCCAATTATGCACTGAGTACTACTCTGGGTTATTAAACCCATTGAACCTACCATGACATCAACCTCAGCCAGTACCCTGATTATGATCCAAATACAAGCCTACACTCTAGGCTCTTTTATGTCTATATTGAAGCACTGGTATCAATATTCAATCAGACTCTTACCAACAACCATTGGTAATTCTGACCATTATTACAATACACCATTTCTGATGCATGACTACAAGTCCCTATGGGATGCGATGATCCTATTATTCATTATATAAATTATATATTCTATAAACAATGACATTGAGAAGTCCTTTCTGTTGGGACACTGCCAACTTTTCATTGATATAATGGATTTTTAGAATGTTCCTGAATGTCTATAACCTTTCATTATGTCATCTACAGTCATGCTATTCACCAGATCTTATGTCCATCTCATATCCAACTTTATATTCCACCTCATTGGTCCAATACCCTGAGGCTACTTCTCACATGCAAAGCACTTGCTTCTTGTAGCAAATATCCAGATATTGCAACATTTGGAAAACATGTTATATTTTATCATTTATACCATGCATTATATTTCTTTACTTGGCTGTGCCAAAATGTTACCACAATTACTAGTGTAGATGCAATAAAGGAATATTTAACCATCATTTAGAAGAGCAAATGTCAATGCTTTAGTTTTCCAATGCAGTGGAGGGATTGGCCACATCTCCGGGTCTACTCCTAATGCAAAGAAAGGTGCTGTTGCTGCTGCTTCTAGCTGGATGAGTTTAGGGGAAGAGAATGTTCACTTTATTTATATTAATGTATTCAAATATCTCCTACTGAAGTCTCTAAAGCTTGCTCTTTTCCTCCCACAATATTAAAGGTACAATAACAATGTTTTGAGACTGCAATACTCAACTTTGTAGTTAAATGAGATTACCACTTAGAACTTGAATTTAATACACAGTGCTTATAGTTAGAAACACTGTATATTTTGATAGGAAATCATGAGAACATATATGTTTTAACTGGGTTAATATTTCACTAACATTGTACATATCATTAATTTCTCATAACTTGTAAAACAGTCCATTTGATAACTACTATAATTTACTTACTCAGTAGAGTTAAATCTCATTATTCTTTGTAAGTTAATACTTTATTTTCCTACTATTTCTTCTCCCAGTCTACCAGTGACAATGCCATATTGCTTTGTATATGCCAAGTGCTGTTACCACTAACACTATCCATGGCTGATGAAGTATATGAGTGTTCCAGATGTAGAATATGTAACAAAGTTCTGCTTGCTATCTTAAATTTTGTCTCCTCTTAAAAGATGACATTGCATGCACATGTTTTTCTAGGGCAGAAGTCCCTAAAGGATTTGGAGATGAAATTTTCCTAGAGCAAAAAGCTAGAAAGTTAATTCTAGTATGAATTATTCTGTTTATCTCAATTGTGATTTACCTTTAGTAGAGATCCTCTGAGTTGTCACAGAAAATAGATAAGACTAACCAGTGTACACAAGAAGGCCTTTATCCCCTGCTTCCCTCTCCCATTAATTGCAGTTTCTCACGTGAGTGTTGAGTTGCTTCCATGTTCAGGTTTAAGGTGTGCATCAAAAGAGGATTCCTAAAAATAGATTAGAGAAGGTGTTGTCGACTTCAGCCTCTATGTAACTGGTTACTACATGCAATGTTCAGGATACAGATGAGAAGATGGAGAACAGGCTAGCAGGCACAAAAGTAATATCTCAGAGTAGAAGTCACCCTTCAGATCCTTACACTGTGATAAGTACTTTCCCCTCGACTTCTTTATCAATGAAACCCTGCAGTCTCTTTCACAATCTTGTAAGTGTCAACCTGAATTGATGTCAAGGAACCAATCTCACCTATCCCTGCAGCTTGAAATCTACGTTGTCAAGAGAGCCACCTTCTTCATAAACATTAACTTTTTAATAAAGACTGTCCAGTTATTCCTTAATACTTTATTAAGGAATTATTTAATTATGCAATTTTGGTAAATTTTTCTTGCATTAATTATATAATCATTGTTACTATATTCTATCATTTTAACATGTTGGAAGGATTAAGAAATATAAACTTCACTGTTTATCTTTTTTGAATATGAGTAATCATGACATCTTTTTCGTAGTACTAAGGTTTGAGTTTGAATTCAGAGCTTTATGATTGCTTGCCATGGATACTTAAGCCTTGTCTCCATTTTTACTCTAGCTATTTTTGAGACACAGTCTCTCTGTCTCTCTCTGTCTGTCTCTCTGTATCTGTCTCTCTCTGTCTCTCTCTGTCTGTCTGTCTCTCTGTCTCTGTCTCTCTCTCTCTCTCTCCACCACCCCAGATAAACCTGGACAGCCTTCCTCCTATTTTCCAATTCCCAACATAGCTGCTTTGACTGGGACATGCTACCATGGCCAGTTTATTTTCTGCTGATATGGGAGTCTCACACTGCACTTTCAGTTCAAGTTTGCTTGATAACCAGACAGGACTGTGTAGTGGCACCTTAATATACAGTTTATAAAGTTCCTCGTCAGTGGACTGAGTAGGGGGCTCAGTAACTACATTTCTCCATATGCTTATATTCCCTAGATTTGATCCTCAGAACCACCTGCACAAAAGAAAGTTGGTTGGGGGGCGGGGTATCTCTTGCCATTCCTTCTTTCCATATGTGTGCATATGTATGTTGAGGGTAGTGCTAGTTTAGGGTTGTCGGCATGCTTCCCATCTTAGTATATTTGGATATGCCATGGGGTGGATGGAGCTTTGAAGCTTGCGGTCTGAGTAGGATCTCTCTTGCTTCACAGGATCTCTAAGCAAGCATCAAGTTAGGAATGTCCCCAAAGGCGTACAGTAGTGAGTGGGGAAAAATAGAGCACAGATTTCTGCACTGGTATTAAAGAATTAAGCTACTTAGACCTCAATAATTTCAGACTCTGTCCTGTAGGTCACTGCGCTGTGAGAAGGAGGGTGCTGGGGAAAGAATGTAGTTCTTAGACCCTGCAGTAGGCAGAGATCTCAGTTGCATCTGGCAATAAATGCTCACAGCTAGTAGACATTCTAAGGGACAACCACTCTGAAAACCACATTCTTCATGTGCCTTTTTCCACCATGATCCTCAGGCAATGACACTTGGTCACTGCCCTAAGTCACCACTGGTTAAACATCACAGGGATGTGATGCTTACCCTCCTCCTGTCTGGACCAAGAATCAGAGACTCAAAGTACACAAAATTAATACATACCCAAATAAAGCATAGAAAATACATATCTTCATTGAATACTGAAAGGGTGTTTCTTTGGCTAAATTAAAAATAGTGCCATGATTGATTATGGGTGAGAAGAGAAAGAGAACACACCAGGATAAAGTGAACTTAAAATTAACATTCCTGAATTAGGGAAAAAGAAATGTTTCAGGTTGAGTTTCCATCAAGGCTCCTCAGGATAAAGAGTTCATGTGAAGGCATTTTGTTGGTGAATTTCAGCTTGTATAGCCAATAAATATGAGAGTGGAGCAACAAAGGCAGATGTGAAGACAATACAAATAGAGGTTATTGCTTTGGTCACTGTTAAAAATGGTGAGTAAACAGAGAGACTTTCAGAGCTTTTTATGGAAAGGGTTTCACAATTTCTCACTCAGGTGATGCAAGGAAAATAATGCACCTCTAAATTCTTGTCCTATCATTTAAATATAGCCCAATAGCCCTTCAGTTCTGTGATCACAGATGTCAAAGACATTCATCCTATGTGGCCATGACTTTATTATATAGCTAGTAGGTGGTCTCTAGTCTGAGATGGAACTTGAATAAAGCTAGTGAAAGTCTGGGTTGAAATGAGACAGAACCTGTCACTGTAAGTCAGGCAAAAGAAAGACTGTAAACCAATACATAGGAAGCTCCTGGTACATCCATTCTAACATCAATCTTTAGGTTTCTGTTTTCTGAAATACTCTATGTGGACTAAACAAAACCAGATCAGACCTTATCAATCCAAAGGAGTAAGTGTGCAAACCCAAACTGACCTTTTCAGGATGATCTTGCTGGGATCCGTGCAAATCTAGATTTCATCTTTGTGCAGTAAATCATGCCATTTGCGCTTACGACAGAGCCGTTACAAAGGCAACAGTGTCAATGAAATAAAATTAACAATGCAGCACACTAATAAAATGAAGGAAATTTCAGTATTCCCTATTTTAAAAGACATTAGCCTGACCCCTATTTATTGTTCTTTTCTGTGAAAGTTAGATTTCCCGGATGATTTTAAGAAACACACCAATGACCATAAAGCCAAAAAAGAAAAAAAAAGATGAGAAGTTAAGGTGCTATAGTGTGGGTTATAAACTTGTACATCTTTGTTACCCATGCACTTTTGATGAGCTTGCAAAGTTTTAGATGTCTTTAATTTGAGATGGAGCCTTTTTATTTCTTTCAGCTACAGTGGAAATAATTTCCTTATCTATCATTAGAATGGTTTAATACTTTCATTAATCCACACATCATAAAGCAGAAAGTGATTTTTATACCTTCTCCAATCAGTCATTTTGCCTCCTTCAGAATGGAAAATGGTTGTGTGTGTATTTTCTGATTTCAAAGACAGATATAAGGGCAGTATCTTCAGGAAACGTCAACATTACAGGGGCCAAGTAGCTACATACAGAGTGTGCTGGGGAGGAAAAGACATTAATAAGCTGGCCAGCTGGTTAGAATTTACTGTAGCAAGACTCTGAAGGTGACAGAGTGATTGTCTTAATGCTGTCTTGAGTTTGTAATTTCTAGCATCAATATATTTGATGATGGTTAATTTTAAGAAATCAACTGTATTATATTGATAAAGAAATGATAAAGCATTATTTATTTTATTTTTTTAAATTTTTATTGTCAAACTGATGTACAGAGAGGTTACAGTTTCATATGTTATATGTTAGGCATTGGATACATTGTTACCTCCTCCCTCATTACCCCCTCCCTCTCCCCCTTACCCCCCCCCATGAGTTGTTCAGTTCATTTACACCAAACAATTTTGCAAGTATTGCTTTTGTAGTCATTTGTCTTTTTTACCCTGTGTCTCTCGATTGTGGTATTCCCTTTCAATTTCCTAGTTCTAATATGAGTATACACGGTTTCCAATATACTCAGATAAGATACAGAGATAGTGCAGGTACAACCACAGGAAAGGAATACAAGAAGATCATCAATAATAGAAGCTATGGTTTCACATAGAATGTTGAAAGTAATTAGAACAGTGATATAACAGTCATTTCCATAACATGGAGTTCATTTCACTTAGCATCATCTTATGTGATCATAAGGGTATAGCTATTGGGCTCTTGTGATCCTCTGCTGTGACTTGCCTAAACCTGTGCTAAAGCATTATTTATGAGTATGCCTATTGCAAATATTTCCAAAAGAGAATTCTCTTTCCTCCTTCCTTCCCTAGTGTCTCTCTCTCTCCCTCTCGCCTCCCTCTCTCCCTCTCTCTCTCCTCTAACAGTTTCTTCCTCCCTTTTATGTCGCCTCATGAGACCCTACAGCATTTAGACTCTGGGACTTGTACCACTGTTTCCTTAAATTCTAAGCCATTGATCTTGGACTAAGAGTTATGTCATTGAGTCTTCTAGTTCTGTGGCCTTCAGACAGACTAACCCCCAGCTCAGCTTACCTGTTTCTCAAGCTTAGAGGACAGAATTAGTGTGGGATCTCTCAGTCTCCATAATCACATAAACAAAGCAATTTCTATTTTTTAAAAATTCCCCCTTTTATTTTTCTCTGTGATTAGATAGTTAATTGATGATAGATAGTTGATAGATATTATAGATCAAAAAGATGATACATAGATGTTGATAGATAACAAAAAGTTGATGATGATGATGAAAATAGATAGATCTGGTAAATCATGATTAATACATACATTCCAAAAGTGTTCTTGATGTATACTAGGTTTTCAGAGAATGGCGCAAATCCTAGAAGCAGAGGGTAATGAAAACAGCAGATGGAGTTTGAAAGAGTCAAAAGAAAAATATTCTAGGATAGTAACAGGAAGTTAAGAGCTTTCCCCTGTCCCACACAGAGAAAATATGGACTCTTATCCCCATTATCCCAAACCTCAAATATTCTGAGTCCTAATCCTTGAGAAACAAAGAATCTTAAAAAAAATAGTTATTATGTACAGTGCCAAGACTATTTTTTCCTCTAGAATACTTCCTATTTAAACAGCGTTTACTACTACTTTAAAAGTGTCATATTAGTTGCGTTATTTCTTTATGCTCTAATACTCTCTTAAATTCACATAATACATTTATTTTCAAGGTATTTTATATAAATTAGTTGTTTGCTTTTCATAACCACTCTGTAAAATATGAAAAACACTATTATCTCCATTTTATCTAATTGTATTTCTACCTTAAAGATTAAAAATAAGCAAGACTCAGATGAATGACTTTATAATTTTGCATTTTTAGAAACTTGAGGAATGTGCATCAAATACTTTCCTTTCTGGTATGTATGCTCTTTAAATTATTATGGCATTACCTTCCTATAAACTCATGATGAATTGAAAACCTTATGACAAAAAAATGTACTCAGTACATTGAAAGCAAAACCTATAGAGAGATCATTTGTAGACATCACAAAACCATTTAAATAATGAGAAAACACAATTTTGGTGAGGCCCAATAGATACGATAGGTAGAAACTCAATTGGATTTGTAAACGCTCATCCTCAATCTTCTTGCCGTCACTCTCAATTCACCATTATGTTTTATTTTCCAAAGTTCTACCCTTGTGTGCAGGAGAATATATCCGAGGATCTCTTATGCAGAGTCCAGAAATGGAGGAGAGGCATTTGTGAATAATACATAATTAGATGACACAGGAAATGCAGCAAGAGGTGGTGGAAAAGGCAAGGACCTTATCAGCCAGGTAACCATGGTTCAAATCCTGAATCTACAGTGCTGATGGAAGATGTTCGGAAATGATGAAACCTCAATGAGCCTCCTAGAGGGAAGGAAACATCACCTGCCTCACAGAGTTCTTGTGGTGACTGGGTAGGAAATGATCATGTGTACAACGAGTACACAGTGTTGTTCAATTAATTAGAGCAATGATTAAAAACAGCGCAAAAGATGTCAACAGGAGGCCCAGGAATCTGATTATGAATTACATAATGCTAGCATCAGAACAGGTCTGGATTTAATTGTTAATCATTTCCAATGTAGGATTCTGTGGGTAAGGAGGATGCCTTTGTATTAGAAATACATGCTGGAAGCTCATCTCTGCAGAGAAAGGGGACCGTGAAGAGGGATTTTTGTTTGTTTTTAGAAAATCATAATTTTAAGGCATTTCTTATTCTATTAACAACAACTTCATTGATGAGTTTGGCATCCTATTTATTCTATAGTATCCTATATATTTTTTCCTTTAAAATTATCCTCGATTCAGTTACATTCATTTTATAATCACTGCATTACAGTGTTAGTTCGTGTGACATCAAACCATTAGAATAATTTTATACCAAACATATCAGGTACCAGTGGTAGGCTGTGTTGTCCCGTAACTGGCCAATACTGTTTCTTGAACACTTTTTCTTTTCTTCTTCTCTATTGTTATACATAGCTGTAAGAATGGGTTTCAAATTAACAACTCCATTTATGTATGCCATGCATCTTGATCAGAGTCACCTGACCCATGATTGTTCCTCCACCTTTTCTGATCTATCCCATCCTAAATAATGAGTTTGAGCTGCTCTTAGCAGATAGAAATTGAAAATTTGCTTTCCTTCCTTGTATGAATCCTTCAGAGCATGGCTTCCTTATTTTGCTTCTTGTGAGTTATTGTTCTCTGAGCCATGACTCTTTAATTCAATACATTTTTTTTTAATTTATGTGGTACCAAGGAATCGAACCCAGGGCCTCATGCATGCAAGGCAAGCATTCTACCACAGAGTGCATTCGTAGTTCTGGATGTATATTTCTTATATTGTTGAGATAGATCTTTAGTAGGTGTGTGTGTGTGTGTGTGTGTGTGTGTATGTGTGTTTGTGTGTGCATGTGTGTGCACGAGCTAACATGTGTGTCAGTCCTTGGGCTTGTACTCAGGACCTATGCACTCTCCTTGAGCTTTTTTTGCTCAAGACTATCACTTTACCACTTGAGCCACAGGTCGATTTTAAGGATATTTATTTATTTGGGAGACAAGAGTCTCACAGATTTACCTATTTGAGAGTCAAGAGGCTCACAGATTTTTCTGCTTAGGCTGGCTCTGAAGCATGATTCTCAGATCTCAGCCTCCTGAAATGAACTTCATTGCATTTTTGGTTCTGATTTAGTACTTGTGAGGAATTTTGGCTGAATATCTGATTGTACTATTGTACCTCATAGTATTATTGAAGTTACTACTTTCCTAACCCCAGCACAATCAGATAACTATTAATAAATTTCCATCTAAAATTTCTTTAGCCATTGTCAAAATTTTAAGGGCTTTTTGAATTATCCTTGATTTTCTGAAATTCTAAAATTTAATACTAGCTTTGGGCCTATTCATTGTCCTGAGTTAATAGCATTTTTAAGTTTTCATAAGTTTTTCAAAGTGTGATAGAAGTATTTATTACTGTTATTGTCACTGAGAGAAATTACTTTTGCACACACATTCTTTCCTCTAACAGACTCTGGAGACACTGCTTGGCATAGTCATGATAGTGTCACAGCATATAGCTCATTCTAGCTATGAAAGTCGATGCTCAGTCCAAACTTTGTGCTTGTTTTCAAGCTCTCTTTCTTTACTCCTAAGCCCATTTAAACCCTTTGGTAACATGCTAGTGTTACATCTCCAGGATAAATTAAAGAAGTTCCATCAAATTTTCTTGAGAAAAGAACAAAAAGTAATTCCCTTGAAAATTACTAGGAATATTTTTTGGAGGGAGGAACAGCCAAAACCTTTTTTAATGTCATGAAAAGAAATGAAGTTTAGAAAATTAAGTTTTATGTCTCATGGTGATTGCAATAAAGGTATATTCCAAGGAAAAGGAACTTAAACCAATTTTGGCATTCTCCTTGATTTGAAAACTTTGCTATTTTCCTAGCACAATACATAGACAATCCTGTCTAAGCAGCAGGAGAAAGTTCTACTATTGGAAGTTTGTATAACATGAGACTGTGTAGTTTTCTCCTTTCTGCCTTATAAGCACATTCCAACTTAAATTTATTCTTAATCATTGCTAAGGAAATGTATCTCCACACTAATCAAAATGTCTTAGTTTGTGAAGTAATGGCATCTCTTAAAAATTCATTGAAAATATTCTTGGCTGAAGCCTTTAAATTCTCTCCATGTATTGCTTTTATAAGATATCTAACTGCATTTTAATTGTGTAGATTTTTTAGTAGAGGCACATGGTGTGTTTCAAATTGTCCAACTCCCATTCTAGGGCCATAATTAGAAGAAGCAATAAAAGGATAGTTTGCCCAAAGTAGAAGGCTTCCTGGATCTACCTGATTAGGTGCTAGACATTGTGTGTGCTTGAAGGTAAATCGAAGATACTTAATCAAGTCAACTCTCTATATGAGACAGAGAATAGACAAAATTCCAATCTGATAAGAGTACAATGGCATATAAATGATCTGCTGAGAGAAAAATGCCAACTTTCTAATTTTATGTTCAAGTCTTCATGTTGAAGTTTTGAATAATCTGCCATGGAAGACTTTGTGGTTATTTTTAGAACAAGAGTGGGACAAATGGAATACCAGATTTCTTGATGTATGTCATTCCAGAGGTAAAATTCAGTTATTTCTCCTAAAAAATAAGTGTGCTAAAGAGATCAGTGTTCCAGAGGACGGCAATCTCCCATTGAGATATCACTTGGGTCAAATCTATGCCCATTTGTCAAGTATACCTCTTGAGAAAAATACTCAAGGTCCCCCAGAAAACACACTGGATATCTGATCTTAGAACTGAATGGTACTTGATATCATTTGATAGTCACTAAACTCGAGTGAGTCTTAAACCACCCTAGACATAAAAAGAAAGATAAAAATAATATCACTGTGTCTTATATAGATAAGTGATAGATAAACACCATAGATTAGTAGATTATGGATGGAAAGATGGCAGGTAGAAGATAGACAGAAGGCAAGCAGACAGACAGATAATTTTCATTTACCCTCAAAACAATCCTGAGAATTAAGGATCTTATTAAAATCCTCTTATGATCTTCCACAGAGCAGGAATTTGAAAACTTCTGGCACCAAATTATAAGAAGTCAGAGATACATAATAAGAAATATGCATGTGAATATTTGCTAAGTTGCTTTTAACACATCGAACCCTTCTCTTTGTGAGAAATGCTGAAGCCATAATTGTAATACTATTTTTCACCATTGTTAGAATTTGAAAATCCACTGATGAATTTGAAAACCAGAGTTTAAGTAGTTGGGGGAGATTAACAAGATGAAATCATCATGCACAATGTGGAATCCAAGAACAAAGTGCCTAGTGTCAGCTATTATTGTTTTCAATCTTACAGTTATAGATACATCCTGAAGAACTGAGGCCCATAGCTGAGAAACTAAACACATAGGTGTGCCCCACTGGTCAAAAACAATGTTAATGGAGGATCTCTAACATGTGACACCATGGCAGGCAGATGCCTCCTGAATCATTAGGTTCGTGGTAAGATGTTGATCTCCTCAGTGGCTAGTGCTCCTCATGCGTAGCACTCAGAATCTCTCTGGAAATGAAAGTAATAGTATATCTGGCCACATATCTAAGTTGATGGAAAGACTGGTTATCCAGGTTAAGCTCACAGAAGCTTCCTAGAGCCAAAATGACTCACAGTAACCACAGCCACAGTAAATGAAGATGTGACCCATTACTATCAGTGAGCTACTGGCAGCTCAGGAGCAGATACTGCAGTGCTATTCTGTTTGAGTACCATTTTCAGCCTGGTCTTTTGGTGAATGAATGGAGACCGAGTCTTGCAGACATTTTCCACCTGGAGTTGGCAGGTGCTCCTGGAGGGGCTGAGGGTTTATTAACTAACCATCAATACTGGTACCAGGCATGTGTGAACTTGGGAACTGGGTTAATGAAGTTAGGTGCAAGGATAGCTTGAGTATCAAACCCTCCTTAAGTTCTCCTGGCTCTGGGGAGGAGAGGGGTGGGATGAGAAATAGCTTTATTATTGCGGGAGTAATTTGGACAAATTCTGGAGTAATTTGACAAATATTCAAGACCAGTAGATAGTAATCTTTTCCTCATGCCATGAGATTGTGAGTGCAGCAAGACAATGGGTGACAGAATTTTAAGCCCCTCTTCTGAAAAGGGTGCAGATTGTGTCAGGGACAAGATTCACTTTGGTGAGCACATTTCAGAGAGTTTTATTTTACTTATTTTTTTTTTTGGTCAGTCACTACTTCACTTATTTCACTCTCTTTAGGGCTCTCGTCAGACTCCAGAATGTAGAATTACTACTCTCACTGAGAAGTTTCTAGCACACATGACAACCTGCACACTGTCAGTGCTAATGTCTTCCAGATGAGACTTCTACAAACGTTCTCCACTAAACATCTCTTGCCAGCATCACTTCAAATAGATTATTGAATGATTACAAATATTAAGACATTTGAGAATAAAAACAGAAAAAAAACTGTTAGCCACATGTTAAATATCGTGTATGAAATTATGAATCATGAGATTACTCATTCATAACTTTGATGTGGTTTAAATGCATATCTAAGCCCAATAAAAATCCAATATAATTCAGTAAGGAAATTTTATTCTTCAACCAGGATGCTGACCAGGAAAATTAGGCTTTGGCAATCTCCTTTTTTCAACTCAAACATAAAAACTAATTTTGTAAAGGTGAGCTGGATTAATAATTGAGTAAAGATGAGCTCAGTATTTTCTCTTGTTAGCTTGTAAGGTAAGCTACCAGACTTTCTTACTTGAGAATCAATCTTAAACATATTTCTATTATGTACTGACTGTTGTTCCAAACAAGAGTAATTTATTTTGTGCAAGTTACTGAGAAGATATTACTAAAGTAAAATTGATTCTGAATCTCTCCCCAAAAAGCTTTGCTTTGCTTTTTACTTAAAAAAGTCTGTATTAATAAAACCATAGGATCTTGCAGTGTTCAATTTTTTTTCACCTAGATAACTTTAGGTGTAAAATTCATTCATTTCCTGGAACATGGGAGTAGAGAAGCCTATTTTTGTAAAAATAATTTTGTCAAAACAATCTAACAAGCACGTTGAAAAGTAATTCTCTGTCCTTATATCCTCCTAAAGAAACAGGCTATAATTATTATTCATAAAGAATTTTCAAGTGATTATTTTTTATAGGGTAGACTGAAAACATCTTGGTGTTGTTCATGAGTATTTTTAGTGTGTGATTTACATGAAGATTTTGCTTCTTTTTCTCCATGTTGTTTAGAATGGAAGAGTTTATCAGAGATTATATTGTACACAAAATTTCAGTGTACCATAATGTGGTTTTTATCAGTACCCAATGGAATTTTAAACCAAAGTAAGTATTCACATCCTTTAAAGGCAAAGATTGGATATGCTAATATGCTCAGTTATTTAGTTATCTAACAATAATTACTTAACCTCAGCAACTAGTACTATACTGGAGGTTTCTGATTTCTACTATCATGTTTAATTCTATAGTGTCCTTTGAAATCCTAATGCAAGTTAGCTCATCACAAAGCAAATTTATATCCTTAATACATATTTAAGAATAAAAATACTTATTGTGAATATATTATACTATATGTTTGAGTTTTTATATACACAATTTGAAAGTTGATTGAAAGTAGTTTGGCATGGTATATTTCCTCTTTTAGTTATGTTCATTGTGAAAAAATGGGAAATTCATCTACGGAGGATGTTTATATTTATTAAGTTCACAAATTATTTTCATGCAAATATTAGTATTGTCATTGTTTCATCCTATCTGCACAGATTACTTCAGTTAGTTTCTTGTTTATTTTCTGTAAGCACAATAAGTACATTATAGATTTTTTTTCCCATACTTTCAATTTAGGGGTTACCATGAAGCCTCTGGTAAAAGAGGGTTACTAGCAAAACTGTCTTTGACAACATTAATTTCTCTAATCAGAATGTACTACTTGTTACTAAAGGGTTAAAACTCAGTAGTAGACACCATTTTGTATTTTTGAGATCCTAGTTTCAAGATCCACCATCACAACAAAAAAAGATAGAATTAACAGAATACAGTATATTTAATAGCAGCAGTATTGCAATTTTGCTGTGCGGTGTGTGTGTGTGTGTGTGTGTGTGTGTGTGTGTGTGTGTCTTAGAGTTTTGAGAAATATACATGGTTAAGAACTTAACTATAGAATAATGAATTAACCTTTAACTGGATCCTGGTTCAACCACTTCAGAAATACGACTTGTAAATTCCTTAAGGATTATGTCAACTCAAAAGAACTCATTTTTATAGCAGCTTGTTCCATCAAGTTGTGAAAATCATTTGAACTTTTACAAAAAAAATTCAAGGACATATGTTTGACTTGGTGCCTTTATGAACTTATGATTCTTAACCTGTGAAGAAAAACTATTGTCAAGTTCTGACTTGGATCAGGATAGAAACAAATTAATGTATCCTAATTAATTTTAAAAGAAGACATTTTTGAAGCAGGCTGTTTGCATTTCACCCTGTTTCATATGTTGATGAAAGCTATTAAACCATAAGGTCTGTCCCCAATAAAGTAGCTAGTCCTGCAGGATCCAGTGTACTTATGCACATTTCAGTAACATTATTTTCCTAATTTCCTTTATCAGGTCCATGTCATGATTTCAGGAATAAAATACACTTATAGTTGCTATTCTGATAATCACTTCTTTTCTCTCCCCTATGTTTCCCTCCCCTCTCTTCTTCTTCTACCCTCTCCCTCTTCTTGATCCCCCCCTTTCCTCCTTTCTCTACCTCTCTTTCTCTCTCTCTGACTCTCTGTCTCTGTCTTTCAATAAATTAGATGAGCACAGCAGATGGAGGAAAACAGTGTGTTTTCCAGAGGGGAGCTAGTGTGAGATAAACACTACAAACAACTATGTTCAAAATATTCAACACATTATGATTTTTTTCTCTAGCTAACAAAACATTCATGAATGATAAGAGATACTCCTTTTCAAAATACTTGAAATTTTCCAAATAGTACTGGACCCATGTAGATACTTACTCTAAGGACACTTTTAAAATATTTCTTTATCCCAGGAAACTGGAGAATGTACCTAAAATTTTATACCCACGGCTAAGTATGTTTTGGAAAAATAAATCAGATCACAAAGTAAGACACAGGTCACATGTGATTATTGCTTTAAAGATGGTCTCTAGACTTTTGAATGTAACTGAGAAAATGCATGAAGAAATGTGTTCTTCTTGATTTAGCCACATTTAAATTAACTGAAGCTCATGCTCCAGGCTAACTACAGGCTCTGTCACCTGCTTGCCTCAAATGCCAGGTCTGAAGGAGCCTCATTTATCACTAGTCTTTGGTTTAAAACATTAAGGGTGATTCAGAGTCATGGCAAATTATGACATGTGTAAGTCCTTAAAGCAAAGTGCTTCCACAGCAAACTTGCGATTTCCACCTACCTACCTACATCTTAAAGACCATTTTAACTGAGGTTTTGGATGTAAAGCTTTTCATTGCTAAGCAGGCTAAGGGGATGGTCATTCCCATATTATAACTTGATTTAAAAGAACATTAGGAAGAGTAATACAAGACAGGCAATTTGGTTTGTATTTAGCTTTTCATGAAGGTAACTCTGAAATTATCATAGGCAAAGCCTTTTGCTGATGAATCAATACTGGTAACCAGGAGAAAAGTAAGTCTCAATCAATTTAGTGGTATTTAACAAACTGATTTACAAATTAGCTATTTTAAATGCCCATCTCAACAGACCCTATTGCTTTTCGTTCCCCCAAATTCAAACACTGAAGCAAACAAGAGCATCTTGACTGCTTAAACGATTTTATAAGGGAAGCCAAGGAAGATTTGTTGACTATAGATCTTATCCAAGACTTTTGATTTGTATTTTGCTTTTCCATTGCACTCTGAGAATTTCTTAATGAGGGATAAAAATAACTAATGGCTTTTGTTTGGACTATTGACCATTACTAGGGATTTCTGGTCCCATTTCCATTGTTAAAAACTGATGGAAGCTGGGCATTGGAGGCTCATGCCTGTGATCCTAGCTACTTAGGAAGCTGAGATCTAAGGATCCTGGTTTAAAGCCAGTCCTGGCAGGAAAGTCCATGAAACTCTTATCTCCAATTAATCACCAGAAAACTGGAAGTGGTGTTGTAGCTCAAGTGGTAGAGTGCTAGCCTTGAGCTGAAGAGCTCAGGGACAGTGCTCAACCCCACAAATTACAAAAATTACACACACACACACACACACACACACACACACACACACACACACACACACACACACACACCCCCAAGAAGAACAAAACAAAATGATGAAAATGCAATAGAATATAGCCACAATGATGAAATAGAGAGAATGGAGACTACTTGAGCTTACATGGAACTTGAGAACAGAGTAATCAAACCTGTTTCAGTGGCATACAGTCCCAAGACTGTCTACTCACTGGTTCTGTGTGCACAGGGTTAGTAGAACAGATTTAAGTACAGAATAAATCTACTATCAAGGAAATAGTATTATGGAATTAAAATAAAACTCGAGAAACATTTGGCCTATAGTGATTCTAAGATGCTGATAGAGAAAAGAAGACCAAATAGAACCAATCTCCTTATTGATGATCCCTCTTTGCTTTACCCATGCCTTTTTATTTCAAAGACAGTTTTTAGAGCTAGACTCTGAGGACTTGGTAAGATGCCAGGCAGTCGTTCTGAGCTTCCTTCCCTTCTACCTTTCTCAGGAGTGTCCCTTTATTATGGGTAGTGATGAATCAGCTCAACAATTTAGCCTCATGTTTGGAATGCTTGCATGCAAATTAGTCAAAGATTCCCAGAAGAAACTTTTATCAGGGTTGAAGTGAAAGCTTTTGTCTCATAAATATATTTAAAACACAATGGGGGAAATGCCTTGTCTAATCCAAAGCAGCGGAGGCAGTTTTTGTTCAAGTATTTTAATGAATGTAAGGACATTCTTTAATGATGACTCCTTGCAGATATGGATTGCCAAATAATGTGGGTTCAGGTCTCTCTGAAAGGAACCCACTTCTCCAATTAGGCAGAGCAAATGGGATTCCATGTCTTCTTTCCCTTTTGTTGGTGCTACATTCCAATGCTTTCTTAAGAAAATCTAAGTTACTGTTTACTCATATCCTAACATGCTCAGGTTTTTCTTCTTGCAAAATGTTCTTTCTGGAAATAGCACTGCACTTAGCAGTCACCTGCCTGGAAACAAGAATAAAATGAATAAACATGAATTTTAAAGTAGTAAGACTGTCCAGCAACAAAAGGGAAAAACTTAAGTCTGACTTGAAATTGGGCTCTGATCAGTTTATATAACACAGTTTTCTGTATTTCTGTGCTTGTTTTATTTCAGTTAATCTGTCAGAAAACAAACTTTGCTTCTCAAATATTTAGGGACATTGGCAAACCATGTTTGGAGGAAAGAGTTTTGCCAATTAAAGGCAATGCTAAGTGGTCCAGCTTGTGCTCCCAGGAATAATTAGGTATTCTTTGCACAAAGTTGCCTAGAAAGTGTGAACTCTGAACAACAGCCTCATTGATGTTAAAGAATTAACCCAACCCAAGATTTTTACCTGTCCATAGTAACAGAGTGCATCTATGGAGGCATTACCTACATTAAAGCAGGTCTTCAAGAACATTAAAAGCAGGACAACTGTGTTTCTAAAAAAAAGTACCTATAATTGAGCAACATTATTAATTGGTCCACTCTGTGTTCCTTCCATAGTAAAACACACTCTTATGATTTTAAATTTGATGAAAAAAAATGAAACCTTTGTTTTGCTTCCCTTTACTGTTCAGTAAAGACCTTTTCTCTTTATTATGCTAGAAATCTAGGTCATATATCTGATTCCATGTTTTGCCTAGGTTCTTTTTTTTTTTAATATTGTTTTGTTGACTTTGAAGTTTTATTTATTTTTATTTTTTATTTTTTGGCCAGTCCTGGGGCTTGGGACTCAGGGCCTGAGCACTGTCCTTGGTTTCTTTTTGCTCAAAGCTAGCACTCTGCCACTTGAGCCACAGCGCCACTTCTGGCCATTTTCTGTATATGTGGTGCTGGGGAATCGAACCCAGGGCTTCATGTATATGAGGCAAGCGCTCTTGCCACTAGGCCATATCCCCAGCCCCTTGCCTAGGTTCTTAAGGAAATCATTAGTGAGTTTTATGCTCAGGGTTTTAGAAATCTTAAATTTACAGGTTCAGATTTCATCTTTATCTTATTATTCCTTACTTATTTCCCCCTTTCCCTTTTTTTTTTCTCATATTTAACTTTGAGCTTTACTGTTTTAGTTTTTCAGCTGAGTGAAATTAGTTCTATTTTGGTATTTGCACATTTTATTAAATCTTACATGACTCTTTTTTTCAAAAAGAGCTCTTGAAGTAACAATAATATATATGTATATGTATGTGTGTGTATATCTACAAATAGACACACAATTTCTATTCATGGCAATTGAACTATGTTAAAATGCAAATTGATGTTATTTTAAAGCTACACCATTTGAGATGCAGTCTATCTTACAACATGATTTCATATAAGAAATATTCTATTGTTGTTTGAATTAGCCCCATAGATAAGGGGTGATGGGAAAACCCTGGCTACCTGCATTGATTATTGCCTAGCATCAGGGTATGTTTCCCTGTGCCCCCCAGAAAAGACTATGTGCTTGAAGAACTAGGACAACTCCATCTTGTGGCTGCAACAATCTTGTTGTTTGTGTTAAGCTAAGAATAACCCAGCACATACATAAAACCCGGGAAATGGCTTGTTTATGGTGAAACTAGCTAGAAATTGTACAGATTCCAGGAACAAAGGTGTTTGTGCGGATGTTTGTGCCGAAACCAACCAGCCATGAAAACCCATTTCCCAGATGGCCTAACCGGTTTGGGAGCATTCAGGTCGCGTTGACTGCCCTGGAATGTCCCCAGACCAATTTTAGATATCTGGAATGTCCTTTGATCAGTTTCCAAAGAACCCCTAGCCTCGAGCAAATCAGATTTGTCCTTGCAACCCAACCCTGCTTGCACACCTGGTTAATGTAACTTTATGTTTTTTTTTTCTTTTTAATACCCATGTAAAACTCTGCTCATGGCCTTTCTCCTAACCTCCGCTGCGTAGGAGCGTGGGACGAGGTCCGGGCTGCAACTCGCCTGAATAAAGCCTTGCTTTTGCATTTTGGAATGTCTGGCTCTCGGTGGTCTTCTTGGTGGTCTTCTAGGACTTGGGCACAACATGCTAACCTTATATATCCACTATAAAGTAAGTAATCACTACTATTACCTACTATTATCTGACATTTTCTGAACCCAAAAGAGTAGTGGGAGCTTCAGAATCAGATATTCTGTGTTAGGGGCCTTCATTCTTTTCCTGACTGGTTGTGAAATTGTTTACAAAGCACATAGATATTCAGGTTCTATGTTGTACTTAGTTAATGCTTAGAGGAGACAGCGACAGAATTGCCATTAAGCCTTTTGCACAATCAGCATTTGTTCACAACCTACTGGGTGTAAGTTAATGTAATTCATTTCAGCTCATTTGATCTTTGTATTGGCCTTATGTATATAGTAAAAGTAATAAAGAGGAACCAAGACTCAGCAGATAAATTTAGGACAATATCTCCATTAGTATAACTACTTCACATCTGCTTTGAAAGTTTCCACCTTCTCTTGGCATTGGATTCCCGACTATCCTCTTGAAATTTACCATGCAATAGTTTTCTTAGAATGCACCTCACCTAGGAAGCTTTCCCTTATCTTCTTCTTCAGGCATTCCTGCCTGGTCTGTGTATTCAGTGGCAGCATAGCTTTCCTCTCTGAACAGATATGACATTGCATTTGTAAGCTTCTGTGTCTGTCATCTCTCAGTGAACAGTGAGATGCTGGAAGCATGGGGATGTATCTATTCTTTGTGCTCTCCCCACCAATCATGTGTTAACTTGATAGGCATTCTCTCAGTGAGTATGTGAATGAATCATTCCCCTCAGGACTTGCATCTCTGCCCCCATTGCATTCTTTTGTATGATGACATTATAGCTGTGATAGACCTGGTTGGTGGCCTTTCCAATGTCCTCCTTGTATGGTTCTTCTTTATTAATATTAACTTTGATTTTATCAGTAATATTCCAATCCAAAATGTAAACATTTCCCTATTTCTGTGAAAACAGAGAAAGCTAAATGGCATAATGTTTGCCAATAAAATAATTTTACAACTTGTTAATTCCGTATCTTTTATTTTTACTTTTTTGGCTTGCAAGACTGAATTAAGCAATAAGAGAAGCCTTCTTGAAAGTTGGGGAAGAAAGTGGCATGCTAATATGCAAGAAAAGAGGGGGAGCTTGCTTTATTTCAGCAGCTGCACAAGCCCAGGATTACCTCTTTTGTCTGGTCAACCATTCTAATAAGGTTTCTTTTGCCTGGAAATCTAATAAAATCCATAGTGGATAGCATCTGAAAAAACTGCATGAGCTAATTACTTTGGAGAGAACAAATGGATAGTTGTACAATTACTGTAGTGGGCAGGCAATTTTCTATTTTCATCCCCAAACTTAATTACTTACATGACTTAGGATCTACTTCTAAGAAGGAATGGTAATTTTATCCTGCGCATTGTTGGGGAAAAAGTGATCATTTTAACCAAACATCATAGGTATGTTCTCCACAGATTGCTATCCAGATATTTTCACTATTCTATCCAAGACTATTCCCTCTAAGGATGAACAAATTTGTGCTGAATCTCAGTTCTTATTTGAGATACAAGATGTATAAAAGAAGGAAACATAGAACAAAGTTTCCAACTTTAGCATTACTCCTTTTTCCAGCTGATGGTCAAGTTATATAATTTCCTGAGTTTAGAATCGTGACAGAAAAGCTGTAACCACCTGTCACCTCTTTTCTCCTGTAATTGTTACCTAAGCCTGAAATTAAAACTCCAATGGCTGTTCCCACATTTGCCCTTTGAAGTGCAGCCTACTGAGACTTAAGGCAACCCACACAACCATTCACACTCCTGGAAACCACTGCCAACCACCCCTGCTTTTTCACAATTATTCTCTAGGACTGCCTGTCTTTAGCTGTCACCATTATTCATGCAATATCCCCACTGAGCAGAGAGCAAGAGAATGAGCTTCAGACTTGCTCATCAGTAAAAATGACTGTAGACTGAAGACATTTCTTGGACCCTAATAGAGAGCAAAATCATATTTTAATGCAATCCAGGTCAATTAATCACCACAATAAAGAAATGCATACATAAATGAAAGATAAATTATTTCACTCACTTTTTACTCCACACAAAGCCAAGCAGTCATGAAGAAAGCACCAATAATGCAGTTAAACATCCAGTAATCAACCAGCCAACTAACATTCCTTACAAATCCATATCATTGAAGAGTTGTTGCATTCATAAGAAGACTTTGAGTATTAAAACTACAGGCACAAGGGCTGGAGATATGGCCTAGTGGCAAGAGTGCTGGCCTTGTATACATGACACCCTGGGTTCAATTTCCCAGCACCACATACACAGAAAATGGCCAGAAGTGGCACTGTGGCTCAAGTGGCAGAGTGCTAGCCTTGAGCAAAAAGAAGCCAGGGACAGTGCTCAGGCCATGAGTCCAAGCCCCCAGGACTGGCAAAAAACCAAAAACAGAACAAAACAAAACAAAAAAAACAGACACAATCTTTTTATTTTTTATGACTTTTTTTAAAATTTCTTAATGTAAAGGTGATGTGCAGAGGGGTTACAGTTACATAAGTCAGACAGTTCGTACATTTCCTTTTGAACAGTGGCACCTCTTTCCTCATTTTTCCCTTCAGAATTCCCCATTCCCCACAAGTTGTAGAGTTCATTTTGAATGTAGTGGCTCATGAGTATTACTTCTGAAGCATTTTACCCTTTGTCCCACTATTTCTGTGCTCTTCCTTACTTCCCCAAACAGATAAATTTACATACAAGACAAAAGGTACAGAAATTTAAAACAACAACAACAACAACAACCAAATACAGTGACAAAGGAGAGAAAAAAACACACCACAAAAATAATTAAAACCTCTTGTTTCCATTTCTTGGAGTTCATTTAAATAACCATCATTTTATATGATCATATGAACATGGCTATTGATCCTTTGTTATCTTCTAAGAATATACTTCTTTGGTCTCATTGTGTGAATGTTCAGAGTCCCATATATTTTATCATGTCCATGTGATTTTTTTTGCTTTTAACATCCAATGCGTTTACTTCTCATTCCATTTCCTTATGAATGAGGCAATGTCATTCTTTCTGATGGAAGTATAGAATTCCATTAGTCTGCTGAGTGGTTGATTCCATATCTTGGTTATGCTAAACAATACTGCAATGAACATGGTTGTGCGGGTAACTTTAGTGTCACCTTTTCCTGTGCAGACCAGATCTTTTCTAGTAACTACTTTTCCTTTTCTAGTCAGCTTTTCTCTGTCTCAAACAGTTTTCTGTGTCTGCCTTTCTCTGGGCACTGTACTCATTTCCAAATGCTCAGCAGGGAGCAATCTAGCGTCAGAACATTCCAAGCTGAAATAATCAGATATCTGTAACCAAACAGACACCCCAGTAATGGGGATGTGAGTCAGTGTCTATGTGTGTGTGTGTGTGTGTGTGTGTGTGTGTTTGTGTGTGTGTGTGTGTGTGACAGGGAAAGAGGTTGTGTGTGACAGAAAGAAGAAAAGTAGGGAGAGAGAGAAAGAGACACAGAGACAGATGTGACAATCAGCATCTATCTATCCACTACCATCTGTCAATTTAGAAATCAAATAGGCCAACCTAAAACACATTTCTTAGATCTACTTTTCCTTCTTGAATAACATCTATCCAAAACCATCTGTCATTAGACCAAAGGCATTATACTTTTCCAATCACTAGCATCCCTTCTGATGTTTGAGTGTTTAGGCAATATCCTGCTTTGACATATAATGAAAATAACAAAGATTTGAAGTTACATGTTATTCAAGTAGCATGTATTATTGGAAATGAGTCATTTCCCATTTTTGGAGTATAATCTGCTTGAAGAAAACATCACTGAAACTCTACAAGCTAAATGTGTTAACTGCATTATCTTCAACTTCTTTGTAATAGTGTTTGGTATTTCAATACATCTTAGAAATTTTGACAATATGTTATAAAAATAAGGAATAATAAATACATTCTTTATAGTATGAAACATTGATTTTACCTTCTATTCTATGTCAGATAGTTCAACAAACTAAAATATCCCAAAGAGAAGTTTTAATTTGGAACTCTGTAAATCTGTAGTCTCCTTAAAACATTCCTTAAATATGGTTTGTGGGGATTTCTTGTCAGAAATAGCCACTAGATAAAGGAGGTCCAAATATTAATAATAATGGATATGTCTCAGTCAAGTTAAATAATGAATATTGTTAATTCATACATTATAGGCTCAAAAAGTAGTAGGTTTTCAAATAGCAATTTTTCTATATCCCTTATTTTTATTTTTTAAAGTTTTATTGTCAAGGTGAAGTACAGAGGAGGTACAGTTACATACATTAGGTAGTGAGTAAATTTTTTGTTCAACTTGTTACCCCTTCCGTTATTTTTCTCTAACCTTCCCTCCTCTCCAATTCCCCTCCTCCAAGTTGTACAGTTGGTTTACAGGATATTGTCTTGTAAGCATTGCTATTGCATTGGTTTGCCTTTTACCCTTTGTCTCACCATTTTAATGTTCCCCTTCCCATTCATAATTCAGACAGATATGTAAAATACCCAGAGTACCAGAATCAAATAGATTGACAAAAGGGGCTAAATTATAGGGACGATAAATAGAGGAAAAAAGAAATAATTTCACATAGTACATTGAAAATAACGACATCAATGATAAACCACTTGTTTTCAAGTAGTTTCTCTTAGCATCACCTCATGTGATCTTATGTACATAGCTATTGAGATCATTTGCTAGAACTATTCTAGACATATACATATACATATAATTAGACATAGACATAGACATAGACATATAATTATTACCAATAAGGGAGACCATAGAGCTTATGTTTCTTTGGGTCTGGATCACTTCACTTAGTATGATTTTTTTTCTATTTCCTTATGAATGGGGCAATGCCATTCTTTCTGATAGAAGCATACAATTCCATTGTATATATGTATTACAATTTCTTGATCCATTGATCTACTGAGGGGCATCTGGGTTGGTTCCATAGTTTAGCAATGGCAAATTGTACTGCAATGAACGTAGTTGTGCTGGTAGCTGTAATGTGGTCTTGCTTTTAATCCTTTGGGTAAATGCTCAGAAGTAGGATTGCTGGGTTATAAGGGAGCTCTATGTTTAGCCTTTTGAGGAACCTCCACACTGCTTTCCAGAGTGGTTGAATAAGTTTACACTCCCACCAACAGTGCAGTAGAGTTCCCTGTTCCCTTTTGGCCACATCCCCACCAGCATCTGTTGTTATTAGCTTTCTTGATAATGGCTATTCTTACAGGGCTGAGGTGGAATCTCAATGTTTTGATTTGTATTTCTTATATGGCCAGTGATGTCCAGCACTTCTTCATGTGTCTCATTTTCACTTCAGAGAAGTCTCTCTTCAAGTAATTAGCCCACTTATTAATGGGGCAGGGTTTTTTGTTGTTGTTGTTGTTGAGGATTTGTTTTACTGTTGTCTGACCAGTAAAGATCTCCCAGTCTGTGGGCTTTGTATTTATCTTGCTAGCTATATCCTTTGCCATGCAGAAGCTCTGCAGTTTGATGCAATCCCATTTGTCCAATATTTCTGTGACTTGTGTTTCTGGGTCTCTATTAAGAAAGTTTTGACCTGTGCCAAGGAGCCCTAGTGTTTCTCCTATTCTTTCCTGCAATGTTTTCAGGGTATCTGCTTTTACCTCGAGGTCCTTGATCCATTTGGAATTGATTCTGGTGCAGGGTGATATATAAGGGTCTAGCTTTGTTTTTGTTTTTTTTTTTTTTACATGTGTTCAACCAATTTTGCCAGCACCGTTTGTTGAAGAGGCTGTCTTTCTTCCATTTGATTTTTTTTAGCTCCCTTATCAAAGATTAGGTGGCCATAGGTCTGCAGTCTATGAACCCTTCTTAACATGGGGCAGCTGAATTTTTAATTCAAAGTGACAAACTTTTTAAGTAGCTGGTTAACACATAGAGGCTTCTTGGTTGTTAAATCCTGTCTTTAGCCAACTACCACCAACTCTTGCTCTACCATCAAGTGTATTACTTTAACTGGGAAGTTGTTATGATATTAACATTTAGTTATTCATTTAAGAATAAACCTAAGCTGTCCCTAATCCAATGTGTGTAGCCTTTACAATTTTAAATACAACATCGGAGGTTGTCCTTGATATTTCTCCAAGAGATTCTGGCACGTGTAGTAGAAGAGAGACTGAAATGAGATGTAATAAACTTTATGATCCATCTAATTCTCAGATGCAATACACATTAGCCAAGAAATACACATGAATGTCTAGAGTGGCTCTCTTTGGTAGTATGACTATCTGAGAAGTAAGTGCCACAGTTATTCATTAAGAATATCTGCAAGGTATCTATTTATACTGTGCTGTAAATACTACTTATTTTCCAAGACTCCACCATTGGCTTCTCCTTTTCTCTTATGCTTAGGGTGAATATTCTGCCCATTTTTATTTTTTCTTAGAAGCTTAAGATGTGTGTGTGTGTGTGTGTGTGTGTGTGTGTGTGTGTGTGTGTGTGTGTGCTTACTGAAAATTATTCGGTGCTTCATTAATGAGATAATCTACTTATTTATTATGACAGTAAACACAGTTGCAAAATGGATCATAAAGAAATAGATGACTTGCAGATTTCTGTGCCCAATGTGCCAGTGGTAATTGAGAAATAAATTAAATGATCCATCTGCTTCCTATCATCTTCTTCTTTATTTTTTTTCAGTATCCATGGTTTTAAAACCAGTCAGAATTATTTATACTAATTACTCACCAAAAAAAGTCCATGTAGAGAAACTGAATGGCTCTGTTAATGTAATTCTGTCAACCCTTAACAGACTGTGCTTCTTTTCTCTATTCTTAAATCTAATGACTATGATGAGCTTTTTCTCCTTATTAATAGTTTTCACTTTTTCATGTCAATACTATTGAATTTTTTCTTTATTAGTGTCTTAAAGGCATTGCTAAAATAATATAACATATGATAGGCCTACCAGTGATCTAATCTATTGTCCTGGTAGTGTTTGTTTGCCAAGGAAAACAAAATAAACAAGGAATAAAAACAACATATTAAATGAACAAAAAAATCAATTTATTGCAGGTTACAACACAAGAGTCAACCTATCTGCAAATGATATTCATAGGTAAGAATTGAAATAACCAATAGCAGTTGGAACTCATTAATCTAATTATGCTTTATTTTCCCTACTTCATTGTTATAATTATCCCACTGAGAAACCACATGTCAGTTCTGGGGAAAAGAGCAATCATTTCTTTGCTTTCTCCAACATGTCAAGTTCATGCTTCCCTGCTCTGGAACTTTGGTTTGTTTTCGTGAACCCCTATGGACATCGCTGAGACAGATCTGTAAATTATTTCCAACATTTTCGGTGATATACAGGAAGGATTAGCTACATGAAGCTCTCTTTTACAAAGAATTAATTGGCATCATTTTCCTTTTTAATGACAAACTAACTCCATGCTCACTATAAAAGACAAAGAAATCTACAACATTCCAAAAGAAATAGAATTAATCTACACTGCCATGAAGCAAATAAAGCACTTGCCAATATTTTGTTCTTCATTTATTCAGCTTTTATCTATGCATTTTTAAAGTTGTGATGCCATAATACTGTTTTGTAACTTATTTTTCTCAGTTAACCAGGATAGTACCTCCATGCTTGTTTTATATTTTTGTCAGTCCTGGGTCTTGAGCTCAGGGCATAGGTGCTGTCCCTGAGCTTTTTTTTTTTTCCTCATGGCTAGTACTCCAATGAGCCACAGCTGTTTTTTAGGTGGTTAGTTGGAGATAAAAGTCTCATGGACTTCCCTGCTGCAGCTGGCTTTGAACTGCAATCCTCAGACCTCAGTGAGTAGCTAGTATTACAAGTGTGAATTACCAGAGCCCAAAGATTTCCATTATCATCATTATCCAGAGTGATTGAGTACAAGTTTTGCTATATGTTTAGACTTGGTAGGTATAGCTGTAGTTTTGTTTTGGTTCGGTTGCCTTTGGATCTTTCACCTACAGGAATCCTTCAGAATGAAGATGCTTTTGACACACATTAGATGTTCTGTGTGTAGCTCACTAATAGGAATTTTTTTCACTCATTAGAACTAGGCATTTTTAACAGCAAAAATTAAAAGGCATATATATTGTGAAGAGTTCTGGGTAGATGTTATTTTTTTTTTCTTATAGCTCCAAGGCTTTGTCTCTCATTGTTGTAGAAGCCAATTTTCCTACCAGAAAGGAGTTCTGAGATTTTTGTTTATGACACAGGCCATTGTGGTGAGAATAAAGGGTGCAAGAAGTTAAAGCTCTGCTTATGTTGTTAATGTGAAACTTCCTCCTAGCTGACTCCATACAGTGTGGACCACCAATGATTATATTTTAAATTTATAATCATATGGCTTTGGAGAAACAAAAACACCACATAACTATTTTTTTTAAAGATATTAGTTACAATCTGGGCATTGATGGATCACTCCTATAATAGTGACTGCTTAGATCCAGAGGATCTCAAGACAGAACATAGGTAGAAAGGCCCACAAGACTCCATCTCCACAATAATCAACAGAATGACTACCTAGGGACATAGCTCAGATGGTACAGTACCAGGCAAGCACAAGGCCTGAGTGAAGAGAATTCTACTTTTGAAGCATCTTTTTATTTTCAAGTTTCTCTGTCCTTCCTGTTTCCCCTACCAGATTGTGTCATTTCTTTCTTTTTCACAATACTTACCAAGTTGAAAAAGCTAGACAAGAGACTAGAGTTTGATTAAATTTTTTTCGCAACCACTAGTAAACTGTGAAGAGGGGCAATAACTGTAAATAGGATTCTTTTAAATAATTTTAAAATGCGTAAAATATCACATTGGAATTAGTTTGGGATGTAGATAAGCCAGAAAAGCCTTAGGCAGACTGATGCAGGATATGAGGACAAGTAGGAAATACTGAAGTTTGGACAAAAAAAAAAAAAACCCATCATGTGCTAACAGATAATTTGGGAAAATTTGTAACCTGGGGTAAATGGAAAATATAAAATGTACTTCAACACATGGTGAATTGGCCAACAAGTTTTCTAGGCATAACTTTAAAAGTGCTCTTTTTGTGTGTTTTTGTTTTTTGTTACTGGGGATCGAACCTAGGACTTTGCACTTGCTAGGCAAGTGCTTTGCCACTGAGCTACATTGCAGCCCCATTGACAGTGCTTTTTTTTTTTTAATCAGAACTCTTTTATTCACAGATGGTTTTATGTATTATGTAGAGTATAATGTTCTACATGGTTATATTTGTATATGTATCTATGTGCATATTCTGTATAGAGGCAAAAATTTTGACATATATGAAATATAAATGAGCCAAGATTTTCTTAGATCAAAACATAAAACTGCTTTTCATATAACATCCCATCCAGAAACCTAATGCCTCGCAAAGTCAGGCCTCAGGATAAATAAGAGTTAAAAGCTTTAATGCTAAGGCCAAAACATGCCTTAGTGTTAAGTAGGACCTAAGGCAAGGCTTCATAGGTCTCTTTAACCAGATAAAGAGACTTCTAAGCCTATTAAGTGTGATGGTTTGGGATATTCTGGCTCCTAGCCCAAGCAGAGAGGTCATTCCCTTGAAGACATTTGCAGGTAAGATTTTCTCTAAAGAATTTAGCCTAACAACATTGTGAGAGTTAAGAAAATTAAAATCAATAGAGTCAAGGAATACACATAAGAAAAGAACCAAGATTTGGGAAAGTGGATCCAAGAGTCACAAAGTACCAGATTTCCATGTAGGGTGGAAACTCAAGTGTGTGTCTTGCTAGAATTAGTAATTGTAAAGAAACAATGGCTATTCTTTGCCATTTGGACCACAGTCTTTAAATGACAGTAGATGTTTCAGAGATAGTTCTTTTCTTTTTTTTCTTTGTGTGTGTGTGTGTGTGTGTGTGTGTGTGTGTGTGTGTGTGTGTGTGTGTGTGTGCCAGTGCTGGGGCTTGGGACTTAAGGTCTGAGCACTGTCCCTGGCTTCTTTTTGCTCAAGGCTAGCACTCTACCACTTGAGCCACAGTGCCCCTTCTGGCTTTTTCTATATATGTGATGCTGAGGAATCGAACCCAGGACTTCATGTATACGAGGCAAGAACTCTACCACTAGGCTGTATTCCCAGACCTCAGGGATATTTCTTACATGATCCTGAAGTTTGCTTTTCTATTGCCTTGAAAGATAAGATGTGTTGACTGGGACTGGCTGAAAGACCACACACAGATCATAGATTTGTATTTAGTTTTTACTTTTAAAGTAAAAGTTTTGCTTTTCTTTTTCAGATCCACCACTAGCTCCAAAAATTTTGAAAATATTTAAATTATTTTAGTAAAATTGCATGTTTGAAAGCCTTACCTTGAATAGTCAAAAGAATGAAATGAGAAGCTATACATCAATCTGTCTCATTAGTATGTTGTGCAGCTAGCAGTTGACCGACACATTAAAGATACTTGAGTCACTGTTAACTTGAATTAAGGAAAAATTTAGGGCTTTCTAAGTCATTGTTACAATCCTAGTTGACAACACAGATACATTTTGCTAATCAAGAAGAAGAAATCAGGAGGATCCTGATTGGAGAATAGCCCAGAAAAAACTGTTAATATAATGTAAAACTTGTTATTATTAAACTTCTCATATTTAATTAGGTATAACAGTTAATAAACAAGACAGATATATTTGTGAGCCTATAATCCAAGATATACACAAGACCGAAATAGGAGGACTGAGGCCTGAGTCTTGGCTTGGGCAAAAAGTACAGCATTGTAGCTAAAATAAAATCAACTAAAAATCTAAACAACTGGGGCTTTGCTAAAGTGGTATAAAACCTGCTCAGCAAGAACTATTGCTAATGCTTGGTACTCCACTGCTCTTTTGGTTTAGTTAGAATGAATGGAAAAAGCTTTCCCGTTGCTAAGTTTACTTTGGACAACCTACAAAAAAACAATAAGGGACATCCTATAAGTTCATGGCACATTATATGCATGTATGGGTATATCACAACAAAACCCTTCAGTTTGTACAATGAATATATGCTAAAAGAATAAAATTGAAAGAATAAAGAAAGGAAAGAAAGAGTACAATTTGAAAGAACACTTAACACCAGGCTTTCATTCACATAAATAAATTTATTTTGGATGTGCACCTTTCTGAGCATACTGAATATCTGTGGCTCTCTCCAGAAGATTGCTGAATTTGTGTGTTGCTTGCTAGCTTTAGACAGGGCAAGTAAAACGTTCTCAGCAGAACGCTGAGTTCAAATCAGATTGGACTTATAGAAACTTTAGAAATCGTTTTCTTGAGTTACATCATTTTAGATATCCAGTGTGTATTAGCCTCTTTATTGAACAACTGTGATGAATACCCCCCCACACACACTTAATTTAATGAAGAATTTACTATGCATACTTTAAGTCAAAGAGAATCTCAAAAGGATTAGCTTTGGAAATCTATTCACTAGAAGCATCTATGATGTTGTAAGGAGTGTAAGAAAAAAGTATAAGAAAAAAATTAAGACCAAGGCCTTGATTCAAGTAGTAGAGTGCTTGATAAACAAGTGCAGCACAAGGATGAGCGTGATGGGGAAGAATGATGAAAGGCATGATATCAATTAAGCTGTATTGTACTTATAAATTGATTTGTTGAATGGTAATAACCCCCTTGTATAACTACAGAAAGATAATAAAATATACTTAAAGCAAAAAGAAACACACTTTAAGCAAATAGGGCAATTAAGACTAATATATCAAAACAATGAATCAGGACTAGTTTGTTTTTTTGAATTTATTTATTTTATTTTTATACAATAATATATATATATATTTTAATATATATATTATTATCAAACGGAATTACAGAGAGGTTACACTTTCATACATTAGGCATTGGATACATTTCTTGTACTGTTTGTTACCTAGTTCCTCATTCCCCCCTCCCCCCTCCCCCTTTCCCTTCCCCCCACCCATGAGTTGTTCAGTTCACTTACACCAAACAGTTTTGCAAGTATTGCTTTTGTA
Organism: Perognathus longimembris pacificus; assembly: GCF_023159225.1. Taxonomy (NCBI): domain Eukaryota; kingdom Metazoa; phylum Chordata; class Mammalia; order Rodentia; family Heteromyidae; genus Perognathus; species Perognathus longimembris. The sequence goes on along the minus strand of NC_063162.1, from coordinate 17,162,993 downwards.
GTTGTTTGTCTTTTTTTACCCTGTGTCTCTCGATTTTGGTATTCCCTTCCAATTTCCTAGTTCTAATACCAGTATAAATGTTTGCATGTTGAATGAAAGAGATAGTAAAGAATAATATGTAAGTCCTTTGGTCAATACATGTTCAATGCATATATCAATATACCTCATTATGCTCTATAAATATGTATATTTATCATGTTAACAAAACTTATCATGGAGTGACTTAATGTTAGGATGTCTGAATTAGGTTCTTTACATCCCAGCCCCATGTTCTGTGATCTGAGATGTGGAATTGGTTCTTTACATGTCTCAGTCAAATAATGTGAAAATGGAAGTTGACAATTAAAAAACCTTGATCCATGGAGTCATAAGGTAAAACAAATGACACATTACCTTGTAAAGGTACTTTGTCCAATGTCTATCCTATAAATCGTGGTCTTCAAATGTTGGAAGCTCCAATAATGCTGTCTTGAAATTCTATGCAGTTTCTTTTATTTTCAAAATTTTAGCAAGGTTGTAATTTAGTGTAAGAGGGCTAAAGTCGGGCTGGGGATATAGCCTAGTGGCAAGAGTGCCTGCCTCAGATACACGAGGCCCTAGGTTCGATTCCCCAGCACCACATATACAGAAAACGGCCAGAAGCGGCGCTGTGGCTCAAGTGGCGGAGTGCTAGCCTTGAGCGGGAAGAAGCCAGGGACAGTGCTCAGGCCCGGAGTCCAAGGCCCAGGACTGGCCAAAAAAAAAAAAAAGAGGGCTAAAGTAAGGTGTGTGTGTGCATGAGTGTGTGTGTGAGAGAGACAGACAGACAGACAGAGAGAGATATATATATTCTCCTGCTCCCCATGTAGTTAATGGGAGTCAAATACTCAAAAATCGTGCATGATTTCAAGCAAAGACAGCCCTGCTTTAAAATTATTCTTCCAATTATGTAGCTGGGCCTATCATGTAATATATGTTCTACAAATATTAGCATAACTCATAGGATAGATAATTAGCAAGTACTGATTACCTTTGGTCACATAGAAAACTCTTTGGGTGTTCATTACCATCATCCTCTTTATGAGATTTAAGACCTCTTTAAAAGCTTTTTAATGATTTATTGTGATATCAATTATTTTTAGTGTTTAATCATCCTTCCAATTAGTAGGAGTATTGTAAAAAACCTTTCCTATTACTGTGAGATTTGACTTTTAATGACCTACTAAACCAGTGGGATGAGTTGGAAAGGCAATCAAACTCCCTCTTGTTCAAGGTCAAGACACTTTCCCTTGGTGTATACAAGATTTGGAATTCTTGAGAAGGTGACTGAAATCAATCTTTCCTTCCTTCCTTCCTTCCTTCCTTCCTTCCTTCCTTCCTTCCTTCCTTCCTTCCTTCCTTCCTTCCTTTCTTTCCTTCCCCCTCCCCTCCCCTCCCATCTCCACCTCTCCCCTCCCCTCTCCTTCCTTTCCTTCTTTCTTCTTTCAGTGATACAGTGGCTTGAACTCTGGGCTAGCTGCTTACTAGGGGAGCAATCTAGTATTGCACCATGCCTGTAGCCTTTCTGTTTTTGTTATATTTGAATACATTCTCATGGCTATGCTCAGGCAAGCCTGGACTATGATCTTCTTCCTTAGCCTTATTGCATAGGTTAAATGTCAGACATTTATCACTCTGCCCAGATGTTTATTGGTTCAAATGAAGTCTTGTGAACTTTTTCCCAGCTTGCTTTGAAGCACAGTCTACCCAATCTGAAATTCCTGCTTGATAATTTGGTAACTCTACTTTGTAATTATTAAGTTAAAAATATAAAATCTATACATCTCATCATTTCACAAAGTAAATGATGACAAACAGTCATCCCACTTAGAAAGAACAAAACTCATTTTATGTTTTTGTTTAATTTATTGTCAAGGTGATGTACAGAGCGATTATGTTAAATATATAAGGTAATAAGTACATTTATTGTTAAACACTGTTACTCCCTGGTTTTTCTCCCATTTTCTGAAACTCCCCTATCCCCCTGCCCTAAATTGCAAAGTTCCTTTCCAACATATTTTTTTTTATTTTTTAAAGTTTATTATCTTTAAGTAGTTATACAAAGGAGTTGTCATTTAACACAGCATTTTATGAACACAATGCATTTTGGTCAATGTTATTCCTTTGAACAGTCTAAGCCCTCCTTCCCAACCTAGCTTTCCCTCAATTATCTGTTTCTTTAGGATACACTTTTTTTTTCTTTTTTTTTCCATGAGATTCTTTTTTCCCCCCTTTATTGTCAAAGTGAAGTACAGAGGAGGTTACAGTTTCATATGTAAGGCAGTGAGTACATTTCTTTTATATACATATATATATTTATCAAACTGAATTACAGAGAGGTTACAGTTTCATACATTAGGCATTGGATACATTTCTTGTACTGTTTGTTACCTTGTTCCTCATTCCCCCCTCCTCCCTCCACTTTTCCCTTCACCCCCAAGAGTTGTTCAGTTCATTTACACCAAACAGTTTTGCAAGTATTGCTTTTGTAGTTGTTTGTCTTTTTTTACCCTGTGTCTCTCGATTTTGGTATTCCCTTCCAATTTCCTAGTTCTAATACCAGTATACCCGGTTTCCAATATACTCACATAAGATACAAAGAAATGGAAAAACCTCCCATGTTCCTGGATTGGGAGGATTAATATAATCAAAATGGCAATATTGCCAAAGGCTATTTACAAATTCAATGCAATACCCATTAATATCCCAACACCATTCTTTAAGGAAATAGAGGAAGCAATCCAGAAATTCATATGGAACAATAAAAAACCAAGAATAGCAAAAGCAATCCTAAGCAGAAAGAATGGTGCTGGAGGAATTACAATACCCAACTTCAAGCTGTATTATAAAGCTATAGTAATAAAAACAGCTTGGTATTGGCACCAGAACAGGCGTGAAGACCAATGGAACAGAAATGAAGACCCAGAAATGAACCCACAGAACTATGCCTACTTAATCTTTGATAAAGGAGCTAAAACAATAGTCTGGAAGAAAGATAGCCTCTTTAACAAATGGTGCTGGCAAAACTGGTTCAACACATGCAACAAACTAAAACTAGAACCTTATATATGACCCTGCACCAAAATCAATTCCAAATGGATCAAAGACCTAGAAATTAAAACAGACACCATGGAAACACTAATGGAAGGAGTAAGAGAAACACTTGGGCTCCTTGGCACAGGACGGAATTTTCTTAACAAAGACCCAGAAAGGCTACAAATCAAAGAAAGGTTGGACAAATGGGACTGTATCAAACTGCAGAGCTTCTGCAGGGCAAAAGACATAGCTCACAAGATAAACAAAAAGCCCACAGATTGGGAGAAGATCTTTACTGGCTATTCAACAGACAAAGGCCTCATATCTAAAATATATGCAGAACTAAAAAAATTACCTTCCTCCAAAACAAAACCACAAAGAACCAATAGCCCCCTCATCAAGTGGGCTAGAGACTTAAAAAGAGACTTCTCTGTTGAGGAAATGAGAATGGCCAAGAGACATATGAAAAAATGCTCTACATCCCTGGCCATAAAAGAAATGCAAATCAAAACAACATTGATCTTCCATCTCACCCCAGTAAGAATATCCTATATCAAGAAAACTAACAATAACAACTGTTGGAGGGGATGTGGCCAAAAGGGAACCCTACTCCATTGTTGGTGGGAATGTTAACTGGTTCAGTCACTCTGGCAAGCAGTATGGAGATTTCCTCAGAAGGCTAAACATAGAACTCCCCTATGACCCAGCAGCCCCACTTTTGGGTATCTATCCAAAAGAACACAAACAAAATCACAGTAAAGCCACCAGCACAACAATGTTCATCACAGCCCAATTTGTCATAGCTAGAATCTGGAACCAACCCAGATGCCCCTCAGTAGAATAATGGATCAGGAAAATGTGGTACATATACACAATGGAATTTTATGCCTCTATCAGAAAGAATGACATTGTCCCATTTGTAAGGAAATGTGAGGACCTGGAAAAAGTTATACTAAGTGAAGTGAGCCAGACCCAAAGAAACATGGACTCTATGGTCTCTCATATAGGGAATAATTGGGTTTAGGCAAGTCATAACAGAGCATCACAGGAGCCCAATAGCTATACCCTTATGAACACATGAGATAATACTAAGTGAAATGAACTCCATGTTATGGAAACGATTGTTGTAACTACTTTCAATGTGCCATATGTAATTGTAGCCTCTATTATTGGTGATCTTCTTGTATCACCTTCCTGTGGTTGTGCCTACACTTTCTTTGTATATTATGTGAGTATATTGGAAACTAACATATTGTTTTATGAGTATCATTATTGCATTGATTTGCCCTTTATCCTTTGTCTTACCATTTTGTTGTTCCCCTTCCCTTTCCCAATTCAGATAAATGTATATACTATACACAGGGTATCAAAACAAATACGGTGTTACAAATATTTCTAGTTACATTAATATGTGAAAAAAATGTGTTCTGAGCTGCATTTACTTAACATTTTTAATGCACATGAAAACATTATAAAATTATGTAGCAAAAAGTAAAACCTCCTGGGAATTGGTGGCACTTACCTATTATTCTAGCTATTTAGGTGGCTGAGGTTCGAGGATCAAAGTTGGAAGCCAGCTCAGGCAAATTTGTCAGAATGTTATCTCTACTTACCCAGCAAAAAGTGAAAACTAGAGCCATTGCTTAAATGATAGATTGATGGAATGGGAGAATAAGGCCCTGAATTCAAGCCTGAGTACTAGTTTGCGTGTGTGGCATGCACGCGCACACACACACACACTAAAGACTATTCATTAGAGAAATGAACACTACTCAAGGATAGTGAAGTTAATGACTGCCAAATGTCTGCTTTTCCATAATAGCAATGAGGACACTAGTAAAATTTGCAAAAAGAAAATAACAACTTTTTCAGAGAACCAGAAGTGAACCAAAACCTTACAAAATCTGGGGGAAAATAGCACAACTCTGTGAGAATAAGGAACTTACTACCACTCTTTTCTACAGAACCAAGGTTAGCTTAGAAAACCAATCAACTCAGAAATAGAATGACTATAATTTTTTTAAAAAAAATCATATAGCACCCATAGATCAACCAAAATGCTTTGGTTACCCTACCTTTATCCCTCTGCCACCCCCTCCTCCCACCCCAATTGTCATCTGTATGAAGTTACTACTATTTGAATTTTCTAGGAGCTCACTGGAAAACGTATGGTTTATCTGACTTCATTATTTGTTATGATCTAGAACTTTTCCTCCATCACACATCCCAACTCCCACTGCCTTTACTGAATACCACAGTGGTGATAATTTCACATTGCAGTAACTTGAATTGGTGAGTGAGTTGATGAATCAGAAAGACTAACAACATATTCATGATGAAAATTCAGAAAACAAGAAGTAGGTAGTACATTTTGAAAAGCTTTTACTTAGGTGTAAGAATCTAAATGTCCAGAAACATCTATAATATTATGCTTATACTCATCTTACTTCTTTTGTTTCTGGCTGATTTTGAGGTTCTACACTTGCTGCACTGAAAACCAGTGTAGGGATACAAAACCTGAGCAGGTTGAAATTGTGCTCTGACACACACATGAAGATCCTCAGCAAAAAGTAGGGACTAGTGATTCAGTGCATTAAAGAAAACCAGTTCAGTATTTGGATGATCACTAAGCTCATCAAGCAAATACTCCAAAAGCTATTGAATTCAGAGAATACAGATTCTAGAACCCCAGTCTAACACATTGACTAAATTAATATATGGGAAAGGACAACAAAGGCTAAGGAAGGACCTGGCTTTCACAGTTGTCACATTTGAAAAACAAACTTTTGAAACATACAGAAAAAAAACTTAGGGATTATATACTGAAAGATGCATAACATCCAAAAGAAACAATGTCAAATAATTCCCAGATATTAATGTTACATCTATAGATAAAGAACTTAATATAATGTATTAATTTTTTCAAGGAACTAAAAGAAAACAATCTAAATTTTTTAATATATGAAAATGGTATCTTTTCAAATAGTGACAATTGGTAGAGAGATTAAATTGTATGAAGTCAAGAGAAGTCAAAAGAAATGTTGGAGTTATAATTTTGTAAAATAAATGTTCAGGGAGAGAATTCAACACATTTGAGCTGAGAATGAAATCATCATGAAAACTTGGACATAACCAGTTGAATATTATCCAACCAAGGAAGAAGTAGAATGAATGAAGAAAAATGGGTAAAACTTGACATCTTATGGGTTTGAACTCAGGGTCTTGATTTGTCATTCTACCACTTGAGTCATGCCTCCTATCCAGCATTTTGTTGTTTAGCTGAATATGGAGATTGACAGACCCTTCTGGTCAGGCCAGATTCAAACTTCAACCTTTCAAGTCTCAGCCTCTTGAGTACATGGAATGACAGACATGAGCCACAAACACACATCATCACTACTCAAATTTATATATACATAAACTGACAGCAAGAGGAAAATAATTCATGAGTATAAAAAAGTCCTTAACAAGATTAACACTTCATTTCTTATCATAAAACATGTAAAGCAGAGGCAGAGGATAACAGAAAAGATTAATAATCCTATATCCTGCAAAATAAGATTTCAAAAAGAGAATATGAAGACATTGAAATAAAAAGCTATGTTGTCATACCAAAACAGTTAAAGAAGGTAGAGTGAAGTTAGTTCTTTATAACATTATTCTAGATAGTAAGATGAGTCCACATAAGAAGTAAATAGCATAATAAAGATAGTTACTAAGTAAAGAAGGCAAGGACAGTTTGGGGTTTTTATAACATTTTTCTGTATGATAAGATTTTAAAATATATGAAAAAGATTAATTATAAAAATATGTTAACTGTGTTATTCTGTATATGGGAACTATATAATATATAAAATACTTTTATGTTTTATAATTCACCCACATATATACTTATATATTTTATATGTCCCTCTCTACATATATGTATATATATATATATGCATACTATACCAAAGTAAGAAAATGTATATCACGAAATAGTAGGGTAGTAGGGTAGTAGGTAGTATTATATATACAATTAAAATGAAATAGAAATCAATGTGAATGTGATTATGATTTAGCTTGGTACTACTAGAGTTTATACTCAGCAATTTGATGTTAGTCTGAGACTTGTCAGTATTGTCCATATTTTCAGTTTATAAGATTGATGTAGTATTCTACAAAAATACTAAGAGCTGAGCTGAATGCCAGTGCCTCATGCCTATAATCCTAGCTACTCAGGCAGCTGAGATATGCGAATCACTATCCAGAGTGTTTCCCTGGCAGGAAAGTCCCTGAGACTCTTATTCCAATTAGCTACTCATAAAAGCCAGGAGTGGTGCTATGGGTCAAGTGGTAGAGCACTAGCTTTGAGCAAAAGAAGCTCAAGGACAGCACCCAAAATTCAACCCCCAGGACCAGCAACAAACAAACAAATGGCAAGAAATACAAACAAAAATGTTCCTTTTACTTCCTCTGTTCACTAATGTAAGTCTATTTAAGAACAGCTTAACTCCTGAGGTTGGCATGGTATTATTCTTATTCATAATCAGAATTACTATGAACCATAGCTAAGAAAAAATATTTTAAACCATTCTTTTTTTACTTTTTCCTCCATTTTAAAACAAACAGCTTTAAATATGACAGCTAACAGCAACTCAACTGTGAAATCAATTTTAAGGAGTTTCCTTCTTATGATTGGGGCAAAGCATAGTTGATATTAAATTCTACTTTCTTTTTTTTGTGTGTGTGCCAGTCCTGGGGCTTGGACTCAGGGCCTGAGCACTGTCCCTGGCTTCCTTTTGCTGAAGGCTAGCACTCTACCACTTGAGCCACAGTGCCACTTCTGGCCATTTTCTATATATGTGGTGCTGGGGAATCGAACCCAGGGCTTCATGTATAGGAGACAAGTGCTCTTGCCGCTAGGCCATATTCCCAGCCCCTAAATACTACTTTCTAAACAAAGATAAAAGTGGTAGAGAAAAGGAGAAGGAGAGGAGACAGAGAGGAATTGAATGATCAGAAAAGACAGAGGGAGCAATAGTAAAAGAAAAAGAAAAGGAAGAAGGAGCTGGCCATGCTTTGTACAATCTTAATCTCAGGATAGAAAATTCAAGTAACATCCACCAATAAGAGCTCTGGTTTGAGTTGTAGCTAAAGTTGCCCTTGTTAACTGTTTTTAGGATGGGAGGATAGGATTATGGAAATTAAACACATTGGATGCATTTGTGATAAACTCTTTTCCATTGACTGTTGCATATACTGAGAGTTCTAACCAGGAGCAAGACAGACAAGGTGAGTGCATATAAGTGTATATACAGTCCAGAGGACGAGCCAAAAGAAAATTGACAGAAGATTGAAATCTGTTACACAAGCCCTTCATTTGCTTATCACTTACCTTTGCTATGTAGGAAACAGTACTCAAATTGCTAGCTTAAAACAAGAAATGCTTTCAGCACACAATTATTTGGTCCTTTGGGGAGTATTTCTAGCTTAGCTCCCTTGAGCTGAGTCCACATAGCTGGCAATAACTTGCAGATTAGATAGCAAGTGGATGGTTTGGGAGGGACTCACTGCTAAGCCTGGCATTTGGCAGGTTGTCAGCTCTGGCGAAAATGGAGACCTGCAAGCTTCAGTTTCGTCATACAGGCAAGGAATACAAAAGCAGCAATAGTCAAGTCTATAAAGCATCATAACATTGAGGAGGTCATTTACACCATAGGCAAGTCAAAGTGCCACAACACAGAGGTATTTTTATTGAGGGTAGAAATTCCATCTTTTAGTAGCAGGTATTGCAAAATAGTGTGGCCATTAAAAAAAAATCTAATGTGATCTGCATGGCAGGTATTTCAGAATGCTGCAAGTCCTGTTTTCTACTAATTGTTATTACTGTTTTCTCCCCAAAGCAGATAATATTTTTGAATTAAGAAAAAATATTAAGCAGTAAATTATGTTTTCATAGCAAAATATGTGCCTGAAAGATTAAGTGAACAGGAAAATATCCAAATGACAGAGAGTCATTTTCAAGAAGATCTAAAAAAAAAAAAGTCAGCAGATGCTGTTTTTAAAACCAAGATGCCCTTCTATGCTCTGAAGAAGTCTTCTAATAACAAAATATTTCTACCAGAAAAGAAAGTTTCCACCCTAAACTATACCACAAGAGTAAACAAGCACTACAAAATATTATCTGCAATATGAGTTTACAGTTCTATGGAAAACCTGAGACAATATTGGAGGCTGGAGAAGGTGTAATCCCAGAGAGTACACAGATTAGGAAGTAGAGAATGTAGAGATTGAAAAAATCACAGGTACAATTCTAATGAAGGCTAACAATTAACAAAACTCTACCACAGCAAAAAACCTAGAGGTGGTGACTCATGTCTATAATCCTTGTTGTGCAAGAGCACTATATGGAAGAAGAAAGAGGAGAATAAGGAGGAGGAGGAGCGGAAGGAGAAGGAAAGGGAGGAGGAAGAAGATGAGAAGGAGGAGGAGGGAGAAAGCAAGAGTTGGTGGGTTTCACCTATAATTAGGGGGGGGGGCAGGAGGAGGAGGAGGAGAAGGAGAAGGAGAAGGAGGAGAAGGAGGAGAAGAAGAAGGGAGGTGGCAGTAACTAGTTGCTCACTCCTGTAACTTCACTACTAAGGAGGCTGAGATTAGAGGATCCTGATTCAAAGCCAATGAAGGCAGAAAATTCCCTGAGGATTTATTTCCAATTAACCAGCAAAAAGATAGTCTGGAGGTATGGCTCCTATTGTACCATGCCAGCTTTGATTCAGCTTTGAGAATGAAAGACTTTCAGCTCAGACCACAAAAGAAAAAAGAAAAGTAAACAAAGAAAAAGAAAGGAAGACAATCTTTAAAGTTTTCTTTTTCTGATCTCTGTATTTTCCAGGGAAATAATTGTCATAAGATTTTGAGTACACTGAGAAACAGGAAGAGTGTGTGCTCAGGTACAGAGTCATAGAAGCAATAAAACTCTAAATGAACATGTAAGTCAGGCCCAGAGGGGGGAGAAATCCATGTTCTTCTGGATATGTGAAAGCTAGATTTAGATTAGAAACTTCTATGTGTATACATTTAGGTGGGCTTCAGGTACTTACCAAGTATTTTACTGTAGATTCAATGAGGTTGCAAATAGTGTAATTCCCTAGAAAGCCAAAACCAAAGTTCAGCAAAATAGAATTCCAGAAAGTGGTTACTCAAAAGGGGTGGGTTCAAGGGGAAAAGCTAGAGGAATGAAGAAGAGAAGATGGGGGGAAATGCAGTAAAAAATTCAATATATGTTCTACAAAATTAAGAAGAGTTAGGGAAGGAGTGGGTAAGGGAAGTAAAGGTGAAAGTGTTGAAAGGATGACTTTGACCAAGATATGTCATATCCATAAACCACTTGGTTAAATGGCAACTCCTTTTGTGTAACTACTTAAAGATAATAATTTAAGGAATAAAATAAAATAAAAACCTGGAAACAAAGGACAAACCGGGGAACAATAGGCTGTGAAATTTTTCCCCAAAGAAAGAGTGTAAGTTTACTTACAGGCCTTAAGAATATGCCATGGGATTTTCATAAAGAACAATCAGGTTCTATTTGTAGTATAGTAAAACCATACAGGTGAGAATGGAGATAAAGACAATGAGAGGATTAGACTCAACAAATTTGGTTGTAATTAAGTTAAAAAAGTTGAGATTTTGGTTAATCCTAGTGAAGCCAAAGGAAACATGAATTGGTAACAATTAGACTTGTGGTTTAAGAAAAAAAGTAGTGGAAAATGGACGATAATTAGAAATGGAAGGGAGGTGGTTCCTGGCAAGATGTGTTGATTCTAGGTACGATTTGGCCTTCTATGGAGGTGACCAGGAGGGAATGGAAACATTAAGCACAGGTGTCTTTCAGACCTAGACCAGTCACCTCTGCCTAAACATATCACCACAGGTGCCTGGCCTCACTAAAGTGGGCAATGTCATGTGAAATTAGGACATATTCACGAGAGAAAATTAGAGGGAATGCCTATGAGCAAATTCCACAGAAGAGAAGGTACAGATGACAAAAAAAATGTGAAAACATTATTTTCACAAACTTTGCTCTGAACTATTATTGCATTTTGAAAGCTATTAAATCAGCTCAGTAAGTGCCCTGTTCTTAGCAGGAGATCTTTAATTAAAATCTCACTTACTATGAAGCTTGAACTTCATATTAATGGGATTTATAAGAGAATACAATGAGTTTGGGAAACTTGTTTTAATGCCACAAGGCAGTGGAATCTTCATAGTGAGCTGTGTCATTATATATAAATGTTCCTTATAGCTACTAGTGAGGATCAAAGATGATGAATGAGAACTTCCATTATGAAAGTAATCATCAGTTTCCTATTGTTCCCTAGTTAGCTTTAAGTTCCATTAAAAATCAAACCAATTGCATATATAGAGAAACACACAGATACATCTACATCTCTATCTATCTATCTATCTATCTATCTATCTATCTATCTATCTATCTATCAATCTATCTAACTATCTATCTCCCTCCCTCCCTCCCTCCTTCCCTCCCTATCATCTGTATCACCACAATCCCCCTTGAGTCTATTTGAACCAAAGCCAGAAAACATTTTTAGAAGGGACCTAGAGTTCTTAAGGACAATCTAATACAGCCCCTTGCAAAACTGGTTGCTCATAAAATAAAAGAATGGCTGGAAAAAGGTGCAAACATTAATTTCAAATGGTGAACAGAATAAATGGGGGTTAGATCAGATTCCTTGTCTCACAGGCAGAGCAGGGACATCAGTCATCTGCAGATTTCCTGGAATGCATGGAGAGCAGGCATTTTTACCTCTTCTCTGCTACTAAAATGATGAATGATGTGAGTCCAACCTAAAAGTTGGGGCCTTTTCCACAGTACACAACTCATAATAGTTGTATCTACCCTTTTAGCCTTCTTAGCTTTTAGGTGAACTGGAAATGTAAAAGAGTAAGGAAATAGATATTGTTTGTGATGTCCAAAAAGAAAAAAAAAACACAGTAGAAAATAATCAACCTGTTCTTTTCTTTTTTTTTTCTTTTCAAATTTTTATTATCAAACTGATGTACAGAGAGGTTACAGTTTCATACGTTAGGCATTGGATACATTTCTTGTACTGTTTGTTACCTTGTCCCTCATACCCCCCTCCCTCCCCCCCTTTCCCTCCTCCCCCCCCCCAGGTGTTCAGTTCACTTACACCAAACAGTTTTGCAAGTATTGCTTTTGTAGTTGTTTCTCTTTTTTTACTCTGTGTCTCTCAAATTTGGTATTCCCTTTGAATTTCCTACTTCCAATACCAGTAAACACGGTTTCCAATATACTCAGATAAGATTACAGAGATAGTGTAGGTACAACCACAGGAAGGTGATACAAGAACATCATCAATAATAGAAGCTACAGATACACATAGGACGTTGAAAGTAGTTACAACTGTGATATAACAATTGTTTCCATAACATGGAGTTCATTTCACTTAGCATCATCTTATGTGTTCATAAGGGTATAGCTATTGGGCCTTGTGATGCTCTGCTATGACTTGCCTAAACCTGTACTAATTATTCCCAATAAGGGAGGCCATTTCTTATATCTTTCTCCCTCGTCTCTCTTTCTCATTCTTGTTCTCACTCTTTCTACTCTTATTTTCTCCCTCGTTTCTCTTTCTCATTCTTGTTCACACTCTTTCTACTCTTATTTTCTGCTTTACTTATTTTCTAGACTTAATTTCTTTGTGGTGTGTATAATGAGAAAGAATATTGAACTTGGTAATTCCTAGTATTCGAATGCTATGAATATGTGCATATACACATATTCATCTAGAAACAAAGGAATGTGGAATAAATCGTTGGAACATTTCACAGGCATACTTCTGAAGACAAAGTGCAGAAGCCATCTAAGAGATAAATGGAAACATATAACAAGCAACACAGAATCATGTTTAATAGAAAAATAAAAGAAATGATGAAATATTATGGGTTGGTACCTCCAGCCAACCATCAACCTATGCATCCAAGTCAACTAGATCCAAATAATAAATGTTTCTGATCTCTAATGAAGAAAGAACACTTAAGAATAACATAGAATAATAGGTGTATTTCAATTGGCCAATTTAGCTATATGAAAGTTATATTCACAAGTGTACACAGATGTGTCACAGATAAAAAACCAACAACTCTCTCAGATCTAAAGAAAGTTCAGTTTTCTTGATATAGGACATTCTTACTGGGGTGAGATAGAATCTCAATGTTGTTTTGATTTGCATTTTTTATGGCCAGTGATGTAGAGCACTTTTTAATATGCCTCTTGGCCATTCTCATTTCCTCATCAGAGAAGTCTCTTTTTAAGTCTCTAGCCCACTTGATGAGGGGGCTATTGTTTCTTTGTGGTTTTGTTTTGGAGGAAGGTAATGTTTTTAGTTCTGCATATATTTTAGATATGAGGCCTTTGTCCTTTGAATGGCCAGTAAAGATCTTCTCCCAATCTGTGGGCTTTCTGTTTATCTTGTGAGCTATGTCCTTTGCCCTGTAGAATCTCTGTAGATTGATGCAGTCCCATTTGTCCAACCTTTCTTTGATTAGTAGCCTTTCTGGGTCTTTGTTGAGGAAGTTCCATCCAGTGCCAAGGAGCCCAAGTGTTTTGCCTACTCCTTCCTTTAGTGTTTTCAGGGTGTCTGTTTTGATTTCGAGATCTTTGATCCATTTGGAATTGATTTTGGTGCAGGGTGATATATAAGGATCTAGTTTTAGTTTGTAGCATGTGTTGAACCAGATTTGCCAGAACCACTTGTTAAAGAGGCTATCATTCTTCCAGACTACAGTTTTAGCTCCTTTATCAAAGATTAAGTAGATGTAGCTCTGTGGGTTCATTTCTGGGTCTTCAATTCTGTTTCACTGGTCTTCAGGCTTGTTCCGGTGTGAATACCAAGCTATTTTTATTACTATAGCTTTATAATACAGCTTGAAGTTGGGTACTGTAATTCCTCCAACACTGTTCTTTCTGCTTAGGATTGTTTAGGGGATGTGACCAAAAGGGAACCCTACTTCATTGTTGGTGGGAATGTAAACTGGTTCAGCCACTCTGGCTAGCAGTATGGAGATTCCTCAGAAGGCTAAACATAGAACTCCCCTATGACCCAGCAGCCCAACGTTTGGGCATCTATCCAAAAGACCACAAATATAATCACACTAAAGCCACCAGCACAACAATATTCATTGCAACACAATTTGTCATAGCTAGAATCTGGAACCAACCCAGATGCCCCCAGTAGAAGAATGGATCAGGAAAATGTGGTACATATACACAATAGAATTTTATGCCTCTATCAGAAAGAATGGCATTCCCTCATTTGTAAGGAAATGGAAGGACTTGGAAAAAGTTATACTAAGTGAAGTGAGACAGACCCAAAGAAACGTGGACTATATGGTCTCCCTTATAGGGAATAATTAGCACATGTTTAGGCAAGTCACAGCAGAGGATCACAGGAGCCCAATCGCTATACCCTTATGAACACATAAGATAATGCTAAGTGAAATGAACTCCATGTTAGGGAAACGATTTTTATATCACAGTTGTAAATACTTTCAACTTGCCATATGTAACTGTAACCTCTATTATTGATGATATTCTTGTATCACCTTCCTGTGGTTGTACCTACACTATCTCTGTATCTTATCTGAGTATACTGGACACCATGTACACTAGTATTAGAACCAGGAAATTGGAAGGGAATACCAAAATCGAGAGACAATGATAAACAACTACAAAAGCAATACTTAGAAAATGTTTAATGAAAATGAACTGAACAACTGAACGGGGGGATGGGGAAGGGAAAGAGTGAGGGGGAAGGGGGGAATGAGGGTCGAGGTAACAAACAGTACAAGAAGTGTATCCAATGCCTAATGTATGAAACTGTAACCTCTCTGTAATTCAGTTTGATAATAAAAAATATATATATATTAAAAAAAAGAAAGTTCAGGTCTTTCCATCAAGACAATGATGGGATTCATTGACAGTATGACTGTATATTCTAACCAAGGCACCCTTCTAGATCCTGGATACTCCTAAGTTTATTTTCTAGATTTATCATGCATCATGAAAATGTTTTATTTTTGCACACCTCTTTAATTCCTCATTAATTTTCCAAATTTTCTTCTTTTACTCAATCCTTTTGTTCACTCAGTGTTCTCCTTGGCATCCAGGACAGGACAGAGTTTCACTCTTACCTTCAATATTTTCTGATTAAAGTATATAAATAGCATGGCTTATTTGTTATTGAATAAATGTTGATTAAATTTACTCAAATTGTGCTACTAGGGAGCACAAACGTGAAGTGTCTCTAATTAAGAACTGCTTTCCTGGGCTGGGCATATGGCCTAGTGGCAAGAGTGCGTGCCTCGTATACATGAAGCCCTGGGTTCAATTCCCCAGCACCACATATACAGAAAACGGCCATAAGTAGCACTCTGGCTTAAGTGGCAGAGTGCTAGCTTTGAGCAAAAAGAAGCCAGGGACAGTGCTCAGGCCCTGAGTCCAAACCCCAGCAGTGGCCAAAAAAAAAAAAAAAAAAAAAAAAAAGAACTGCTTTCCCATTTCCCATACCTTTATTAATTAAATGCTTCAAGGATATTATGAGTGCTGAAGGCAGTTTGTTTTCTCTCCCACACTGTGTGGCCTCTTTCTTATATGTTTATAGCAAGGAATTCATGGGATTTGGGGCTGATTTTCTTAGAAACTTAATATGTGCACTTAGTATCAATTGTCTCCTCACTACTTCCCTGGCTCACTTCAGTAAGTCTTACGAGGAAAACAGAAACTTTCTAGTTGAGTGTTAACAGTTGAAAAGGCATCCTGAGATCAAAGAGATGTTCAGAAATGGCTTAGAACATTTTTTGTTGCTAATAATACACCATATATAAAAACAGATAAAGACATAGCCACCAAACTAGAAAGACAGCCAACCATATGGAAAAGGATCTTTTACCAGCACAGCAACAGATAAATCCCTAATATCTGTCATCTACAGAGAACTCAAAAAACTAACCCACTCCAAGCCCAGTAAACCAATTATGAAATGGACAAAGGAGCTAAAGAGAGACTTCACAAGAGAAGAGATAAAAATGACAAAGAAACATATGAGGAAATGTTCAACATCCCTTTCAGTAAAGGAAATGCAAATAAAAACAACCCTGAGATTCCACCTCACCCCAGTTAGAATGGCCTAAACTCTGAACTCAGGCAACAACAAATGCTGGAGGGGATGCAGGGAAAGAGGAACCCTTCTCCATTGTTGGTGGGAGTGCAAATTAGTACAACCACTTTGGAGAACAGTATGGAGGTTCCTCAAAAAGCTCAACATAGACCTACCCTATGACCCAGCCATACCACTCCTAGGCATCTATGGTGAACAACAGGTCTCAGGATATCAAAAAGACATCTGCACTTCCATGTTTATCGCTGCACAATTCACGATAGCCAAAATATGGAAACAACCCAGATGACCCTCTACAGATCAATGGATCCAAAAACTATGGTACCTATACACAATGGAATACTACGTAGCGATGAGAAATGATGAAATATTGGTATTCACAGGGAAATGGTCAGAACTTGAACAAATAATGTTGAGCGACACAAGCCTAGAACACAGAAAACAAAGGGGCATGATCTCTTTGATATGTGACTGTTAAGGTGGGGGGAGGGGGAGACAGTAGAGACCAGGTCTGTGAAACAAAACACTTTTTGTCAAAGGGTATTTCCCACAGGTTTGGGTCAGCTACCCAACATTATGTAACTAAAACCAAACAACTGCTCAACATATAAAGGTCAAAAATAGACCTCTCAGTGGATCACAATAGCTCAAAAGCTGTATGTGTATGATCATATAAGATAAGGATAAGCAAACTCTTTTGTTGACATTATATTTAAAGTTTTAGGTGAATTTCCTTTGGCATATGCCACGTGGCTACTGTATATGTTTTTGGTACACTGTGTATTGTATATATGTCTACCTGATCTAGGGAAGGGAAAGAAAAGGAAGGGTGTAAGATATCACAAGAAATGTACACACTGCCCTATTATGTAACTGTACTCCTTTTGCACAACACCTAGTCAACAAAATTTAATTAATAAATAAATTTAAAAAAGTAATACACCATAGGCTGGGCAAGGACCAAGAAAAGAGTTTTATCTTTTTAGTTATTGTTCTAGTCTAAAGTTTCAAGACTTCATTTAGCAATGGCCTCCTGGAGGGCTGTAAGCTGTGAAGTGGTTCAGAGAACCACATGACAAGAGAAAGGCAGTGTGCAAGAGGCATACCCAAACTGACTTACATAGCAAACATACTCATGAGAGAAATCATTGATGCATTAATCACTTACAGTTATTAATCCATCATAAGAGCAGACCAGAATCCTAGTTATTTCTTCAAGTCCAACTTCTTCATGTTTCAAAATGGTGGCTAAATTTCGAGATGAGTTTTAGATGAGACTCATCATGTTGACTCATAACAGTAAGCATAGGATCTCATTCCTGAGAATACACAATACATGCTTCTAGGCTTTCTCTTGCTATTGTTGCTATTGTAGAGGACCAGATGTCACATTTGCCTCCATTCCACCTAGGAATGGCCATCTAAATATGGAATAGATGGTGCTGGAATTCTTGAATACACAAAAGGATAATATTACTGGCCATTGAATGTTCACGTTGATGAGCTTCTACTCTCATCCTTGAGTCTAGAATATTCCTTCCTTCACAAAATCCACTACTAACAGGAATCCATAAAAGTTAACTCATTGAACAATTACTGAGGTAGCACAAGCTGAAATCAAAAGGGAAAAATAGATGAGATTATTTTGACAAAATGATAATGTATACATGTAAGAGTTACCATGGTGAAAACCCTCTTGTGATTAATATACACTTAAAAAATGAATCACAAGAAAGTCAATGTTCTGTTGAGAGCAGATGCTAGCGGGAGAAGGAGCAAAATACAGGGCAAAGGAGGGTAAATACAGTCTAAGTGCTATATATATATGTGTGTGTGTGTGTGTGGATATATACATATATATACATAAAAATAGAATGATGAGATACTGAAATTGTTTTAAAAGAAAGTGACAAGTACAGATCCAGGGATGGACTTCATTAGAGTACACTGCACATGTCATAGTAAAATTCTTCTACAACTCAGGTATGCTAATAAATAGTGTTATAAGCCAATATAGTATTTAAATATTCTAGGAGACCAAAGTCCCAAGAACGTCTAGTTTCTCATAGATAAACTAGACTGTCTTTCCCATTCACAGAAATGTTGCCATGGAGTATACAAAGTCTGCATAATTATATTCATATTTCTGGCATTCTCCTTTGATGTGACTGTTACAAAGAATAAAATAAAACCAAACCTGAAGGAGGTCATTTGCCATTACATTTTCTCCTCCATCTGGTAGCATCCACTCACCTTGCAAGAGCTCCCATTGTAGGCCAGCTTTCCTGCTTCAGTCTTCTTCATGTGCTGTTCAGTTTCGCCTAATGTCTTGTAATGTATAACTTTGCTCCTAAGGGACAGCAACTGCCCTCCACCACACAAGCTGGCATATTTATTTTCCCTTCAATTTCTTATTATATCTAAAGTTCATTCCATTGCTCATCTTCCTATAATGTGTTCATTTTTCAAATATCCATCTTCGAAGATCATATTTTCAGCGTAACAGCATTTGCCCCAGGAGTTATTTGCTTAGGGGTTATTTGCAGCCTGCTGAGGTAAGTTCCCTTCCACTTTGCTGTTTATTATGGAGGAGCTAAGAAAGAATGCAGGCAAGGAAAGGGGGCTGGGAATATGGCCCAGTGGCAAGAGTGCTTGCCTGGTATACATGAAGCCCTGGGTTTGATTCCTCAGCACCACATATACAGAAAATGGCCAGAAGTAGCGCTGTGGCTCAAGTGTCAGAGTGCTAGCCTTGAGCAAAAAGAAGCCAGAGACAGTGCTCAGGCCCTGAGTTCAAGCTCCAGGACTGGCAAAAAAAAATAATAATAATAATCAATAGAATGCAGGCAAGGAAAATCCATGTATGGTTGAGGTGAGGGAAGGAAAGGGAAAAGGAGAGAGAGGAAACTAGAGAAAAGACAGACAGACGGGGGGACAAAGCACACAAAGCAGAGAGAGTTAGATTGAGAGACAGAGGCTCAGCTGGCGAAATGGGAGCCTCTGGGTTCTCCTTACGACTCTCTTTTTTCCAAGCAGCCTCTTCACTTTTTTTCCATGATAGCTTTAGCAAAGAATACAAGATAAATATCTAAACTTCCATCCAAGTACAAATCCATACATTTTGGCCTTAATATACTTAAAATACAATTTCAAAAGTGCTACAAGAAAAGACAATGAAATATGCCAATGAAATCTGCATCAAGTCAGACAAAAAAAATAACAAAAGTACTTTTTTTTGGACAATCATGCTCAACAATGGGCCGTGGAACAAAATAATTATTACTGGAAGAAATGTTTTGCTTTGCTTTTCTTACAAGACAACAGAAAATGCCTAGACAGAGGGTTGCCAAGTCTACTAGGGTGGGTCATTACCAGTAGGCAAAGTTCATTTTAATAATGAGCTATTCACAGCATTTGTGGTTGTCATTTTACCTTTTTGTTCTAATTTTCCCCAATTATGAGAGGATTACAAGGAGCTGAAGGACTGTAAGAAAAATGAGAAAGACATAAGAGGCCAAGGAAAAGAGACAAAAAGACATATTCATTGACCAAGTCTGTCTCAATCCTTTCCTCAGCTTGGATTTGGTGAGGTATCTTCTGTTCCTGATGCTATTTGCCTTAGAACGTTGGCACTAACATGTCACTCCAATCTAATGGCCAGTACAAGCTTTTCTTTCCTACTATTCTTTGGGTTTTCAGTCTTCAGATTATTGTACTTGCCAGGCAAGTGCTCTACCACTGAGCTTTAGTGCCACAATTGTTATTTTCAGTACAACCCCACCCCAATTCCAATGACAGAGAAAAATGAACAAAAAAAAAAAACCCAAAAACACAACCAACTAAATTTTTTATGGAAACACAAAATCCTCCAGCATCTTAAAGCAATAGTGAAAGAAAAGCATGATGCTGACACTCTGATAAATTCCTGTCTTCCAATAATACTGTGGAACTATGGTAACAGAAACAGCATGGTTCTGGCACAAAATCGGAAAAGTACTCCATGGAAAATGATGGAAGATTGAAGAAAGAGCCTCACATAGCTACAGCCATTTGATTCTTGACAAAGGTACTAAAAATCTTGGATAAATTGCAACTTCATTTAATAAGCTATTCTGAGAAAAATGGATGTTCACTTGTAGAAGACAAATTAGATGCCTGTGCCTTGCACTCTATAAAAATAAACTTAAAATGGATCCGAGACCTTCTGGTAGGACTTGAAATTTCTACAGAAAACATATGGGCACCGCTTGAATATTGCAGCATAGTCAAAGGATATCTGAATATTACCAAAAGTGAACAAGTTTGTTCCTCTGTGAGAAGGAAAGCATTATGAAGATTTTATAACTATCCCCAAATGTGACAGATGTAATGAGGAAGTTGAGTTTTACTCTGTAGGAAATATTCAGAAAAATTCCAACATTGTTTATAGGTCTAAAATCACATTAGACTTTTATTTATAATAGGTTCTTCTGAGTAAAGTTTATTCCATCTCTAGAGAAGGAAATAACCATCTCTTCAACACCAAACTGTGACCTCATGTTTGACCAAGAGTAGGAGCATAGTGGAGTGAGGCCAAGTGTTTTGTTAATTTAGAGGGTATTAAAATTAGTTCAACATTTACATGTTGAAAAAATCTACTGTGTGTTCAGAGCTGAAACACATTTCTCAGTTGCCAGGTTCTATTGCTATGACAATAGCAATAATACAGTTGTTTGCCTGTATGAAACCTTGACTCAGGATGTCTTTGGGAACAAGGGAGTTTATGGGCCTGACTTTGTGCCTGGAGTTTTGTTGGAATTTGTGGGGGAAGACTTAGGAAAAGTTACCAGTTCCAGTGTGTGGATACACTGGTGATTCAAGGAATTGTGTAGGAAGAAGCTAAGGCATAATATGCCACATGGGTTATTTCAAGCTGAGATCATTTAAGGAATGGCAATTTCAGAAAGAGACTTTCAACTGCTTTGTCTTATAAACAACCAATCATAAAGTTCTTTAAGGAAGGACGGTTGAAAAGATCCTTAATTGCAATAGACTTGTTATAGGGGCTTCAGTGAGTCGGAATAAGCAAATTCTGTAGTAACCCTTATTTCCATTAGCATCTCTCATCATCGTGTATCTCTTATTCCCAGAATGCACTGCTTTGTCCAGAATTAATTTATCTTGTCATTTTCACAAATATCAAGCTTTCGTCACTTCTTCTGACAATCTTCTCTTATGGAGATCTCCATATCTATGTAAATTAATGAAATGTCTATTCTTTCCTCTTGTCCATCAGATCTTTCATTAATTGGGCTCTTAGTTCTATTTTAGAACCCAGTAAGAGGTAGGAGGGGTACCAAGCATCTCCCACACTCCTGCATGGGGTATACCCATGAATTATACACAATACCTGGGTTTAAGTGTAAGTGATTCTGTATTGTGTTTTATGGCTTTAAGAGCATCCTGAGGAAAAAAAGAGAGAACTCAGGATGAAGCATCTTAGGTCAATATTTACTTATCCTAATAGTCTATCAATCTGCTTTGGAAAACCTTACTCTTGCACTCTCTGAAGATACGTTATTTTTTTAAATCATTTATCTCCCTATCCTTTGTATGGTTATTTTCTTGGCGTTTAATTTGGTTGTCATCTCAGGAAGCTACATTAAATGCATATAGTTACATGTGATTAAATTTGTAATGAGGTTATCACTAACTGCACTGACATGGAGATGTCAGAATGGTGTGGTAGTTAGGCCCCCAGTGATTACGTCTTACTGCCTTTGAATATTCTAACTAATATAATTAACGAGTGGCAGATCCAAATTTCTTCTGACAGAAAAGGAAACTTAGGCAACTTACCTCAACAGGCTAACAAAGTGTTCTTTTCAATGGTAGAAGTAACTTTTACGAAAAATTAAGTTTTCAAGAGCCTATCTCACCTTTCCAAGATACATCTAGATGATTCTTGACTTCTTGACATCTCATGACTTCTTTCTTTCCCTCCCTTTACTTTCTCTTTATTATCTTCTTAATTTTCCTGCTTTTATCAAGACCATATCTTACTTTTTCTGCCCTATCATACTAATCAAATATGAATGTTCATTTGCTATATGATACAGACTATGCCAGCCTAAGTACTCTACTGGCACTATAACAATGACTGTCCAGAATTATATAAACAAATCTGGAGTTGGAGATGTAGCTCAATGAATGAGTGCTTATTTAATATATGTGAGCTCTGAATTTGAATCACTGCACCACAAAAAAAAGACACACTTCTGTGAAACAGACATGCCTATTGAAAAATTATAACAATGAAGCATAGTGATTTCTACCAATTAGATAATGCTGAAATCTTTAAAAGTGTCCAAAGTAACAGTGTCTGTCTAAATCTAGTGTTTTGGGATTTAACCATTAGGACCTATCTTTTCTTTTCCATCTGAAAATGTTGATGCTGAAGTCGGGACATATGTTGAGGAGATGAATAAGTTCTAGTTTTGTTACTGAATATGTTAGCATAAATGTGTATATAGGAAGTTTTCCTATCAAGGCAGAAAAGAAACTTTCTCAACAAGCACATCATATCAATGTCAGCGTTAGAAGGAAAATCCAGTAAACCAAATAATGACTAATCTGTTTCAAAAAGTGGAGAGAAAAAGAACAATTAATCATTTCTTAAAGAGCTGAATTCAGACAGGGAAGAGGTTAAGCAAAAGACTGATGCCTTTGTTATTATTGCTATTAATCTTTTTAGTGAAAAGTTATACTTCTAAATATATTATAATTTCAGGGAAAAAAGTGAAAAAATGTCAATCAACTGGAATGACTCAAATTTCTGATTTTAATTGCTGAATTGTACTTCAATACAGGAAAATAGAAAAGGAGAAATAAAACAACTAGATGTTTTCCAGCAGATACTCTATTTTTGAAATTATTTTATTGTTGGTTTAGAGGTGATACACAGCAGGGTTACCTTTATATACATCAAGTAATAAATACATTTCTTTCATTTGGCTTAGTATCATATTCTATTAATACTCTATTAATAAAGGACAATAGATGCCAATGTCGACTCTTCCTGATTACTTTTATTTTGCATATCACAGTTGAAAGGGAATGATAACCCAATATAAATCATTTGGTATTCTGGATTGAACCTTAAATGCGTCAACATTCAGAATAAGTAGAATTTGAAGCAAGTAACATTTCAAAATCTGAATAGAAACAAACAGGTGAAACTTCAAGAGATGGGCAAAGAATTACTACAAAACTATACGATGATTAATCCTCAGGGTTCACATAGGAAGTGAATGCTTTCAGGTTCTAATTCACAAAAATGGATTGTTGAAAATATGGAATAACCAGTAGAAACTTTAAAACATGCACAATTCGACACTAGTTTAGAATCAAAAACTATTCCAAAGTTTTCCTAACTATAAGTTAGGAAAGTTACTAAAAGTAAACTTGTCCACAGGCAATTTGCCTGCTTGGTAGATCAAAGAAGATAGACATAAAATCAAGCATAAAGGTTCAAAAAAAATCACAATATGCAACAATAAAAACAATAACTAGACCCTGAGAAGAAGTAAAAGTAAATGTTACACATAAATGGATGAAAAAATAAAAAGCAATAATAACAACTAGAAGCCAAAATAGTAAACTAGTTAAATTTCTATAGCAAAATATATGTATTATCAGTGATATAGTATCAGACTAGAAAACTAGATATTGTAGGAAATGAGAAACAACAAATTTAATTATAACATTTTTCAATTTTTTGAAAGCTTGGATTAGATACCAAGGAAAGAACCCGTGGCAGTATTAGGTTTTCCTCATATGGATAATTGGAGAGAAGGAAATGAGAAATGAGTAGCTAGAACAAAAACAAACAAAAAAGAAGCTAATAATCATTAAATGTTCTGAAAATGTTATCAATCTACATAGAAAAGAATCAAGTGAATCACCTAAAAGGGGCAAATCATATTCTTAATGTTTACAAAGCTACTGATGAAATTTTAAAACAAGCCAGAAAGGACTTAACATTGGGAAAATGAATATATACTTACATTTTGGTGAAATCATTATGAATGGTGGAATTAAGACCTCCAAAAATTCTCTCACCAATAATGTAAGTGTTACCATTGCAAGAATTAACATGAAAGTTTGAGGGTACTTTGGTGACTAGTCAAAAGGTGTAAGAATTCACAGAGCGTATATTGAAAAGAAATAGATGTATTGGGGTCAGAACACTTTACTTTCTTCCAATCATCTTGTGTTTTTCTGATTTCCCTCTCTCTTGCTCTTCAGTAGTCTTAAATCTCAATACCACTATCAATGTAAAGACCAAGAACTGAGCAGCACTCAGAAGCATGGAACAGAGCTGGTCTTCCTTGCATTTCACCTGACAATTGCTAGGCAAATCCCATTCAATTTTATGATGATGAAAAAAACCTGTATAACCATGGATAAATTAAGGTAATTGCATGTGTGTTGCTTCATACATCTTTTGCATGGGCAAATTTACTCTCAGCTACTTTTTAAGAATAAAATACATTGCTATTAACAATAGTGACCATGTTGCACATCAGAGCTCTGAAACTTATGGCTCCTGTTGCAATGAAAATTTTGAATCTTTAAAATATCTTCCTACATCTGACATTCACACATAACTCAAGCTATATTTACTAGTTCATTTGTCTAAATGAATGGGTAGGCCTTCATTTGAATGACAGCTTACAGTGTGAGAAAATACTTTTATCTAGATTGGCTTCAGTGTATATAAATGTACACAGAAATATGTATTGGTGTGTATGCTGGTTATTTATGATCATATCTGCCTGTGCTGAAAGTATAAATTGGACCACAAATAAGCTCAACGAAAGAAACAAAGATAACATGGAGGTGATGATGAGAAGGATGAAGATGATGAGGATGAGGAGGAGGAGGATGCTAATAAACATTCCCAGGTTTCTGAAAAAATGGGAATCACTTACTCTCTCAAATCTTCTTGAATTCCAAGTTCAATGAAATCAGTCACTTATGGCTAAAGCAGAGCTGTGAGTATCTCACCAAATCAATGCAGCCATATTCCAATATTTAGCCAGTTCATTGTAAAAGACAAAAGGCTTACCTAGTCTTCCTTATTCCACTTTCCATACTGTTCAGGACAATTATACAGGAGATCAAGAAAACAAAAGACTGGGATTACAAAGTTGTCAGATATGAGGCACCGGTAGACTGCTACACTAAACAAGCAGGGTACGTTTTTTTCCCAAATTTTTATTATCAAACTGATGTACAGAGAGGTTACAGTTTCATACATTAGGCATTGGATACATTACTTGTACTGTTTGTTACCTCATCCCTCATACCCCCCTCCCTACTCCCCCTTTCCCTTTCCCCCCATGAGGTGTTCAGTTCACTTACACCAAACAGTTTTGCAAGTATTGCTTTTGTAGTTGTTTTTCTTTTTTTATCCTGTGTCTCTCAATTTTTGTATTCCTTTTCAATTTCCTAGTTCTAATACCAGTATACATGGTTTCCAATATACTCAGAAAAGATTACAGAGATAGTGTAGGTACAACCACAGGAAGGTGATACAAGAACATCATCAATAATAGAAGCTACAGATACACATGGGACGTTGAAAGTAGTTACAACTGTGATATAACAATCGTTTCCATAACATGGAGTTCATTTCACTTAGCATCATCTTATGTGATCAAATGGGTATAGCTATTGGGCTCTTGTGATCCTCTGCTGTGGCTTGCCTAAACCTCTACTAATTATTCAAAATAAGGTAGACCATAGAGTCTATGTTTCTTTGGGTCTGGCTCACTTCATTTAGTATAATTTTTTCCAGGTCCTTCCATTTCCTTACAAATGGGGCAATGTCATTCTTTCTGATAGAGGCATAAAATTCCATTGTGTATATGTACCATATTTTCCTGATCCATTCGTCTACTGAGGGGTATCTGGGTTGGTTCCAGATTCTCGCTATGACAAATTGCGCTGCGATGAACAGCAGCTGGTGTGCTGGTGGCTTTACTGTGATTTAGTTTGTGGTTTTTTGGATAGATACCCAAAAGTGGGGCTGCTGGGACATAGGGGAGTTCTATATTGAGCCTTCTAAGGAATCTCCATACTGCTTGCCAGAGTGGCTGAACCAGTTTACATTCCCACCAACAATGAAGTAGGGTTCCCTTTTGGCCACATCCCCTCCAACAATTGTTATTGTTAGTTTTCTTGATATATGACATTCTTACTGGGGTGAGATGGAATCTCAATGTTGTTTTGATTTGCATTTCTTTTATGACCAGTGATGTAGAGCACTTTTTCATATGTCTCTTGGCCATTCTCATTTCCTCATCAGAGAAGTTTCTTTGTAAGTCTTTAGCCCACTTGATGAGGGGGCTATTGGTTCTTTGCGGTTTTGTTTTGGAGGAAGGTAATTTTTTTAGTTCTGCATATATTTTAGATATGAGGCCTTTGTCCGTTGAATGGCCGGTAAAGATCTTCTCCCAGTCTGGGGGCTTTCTGTTTATCTTGCGAGCTATGTCCTTTGCCGTGCAGAAGCTCTGCAGTTTGATGCAGTCCCATTTGTCCAACCTTTCTTTGGTTTGTAGCCTTTCTTGGTCTTTGTTAAGGATGTTACGTCCTGCGCCAAGGAGCCCAATGCAGGGATGTCCACTCTCTCCCCTGCTCTTCAACATAGTACTAGAATTCCTAGCCAGAACAATTAGGCAAGAAGAACATATAAAGGGGATCCAAATAGGAAAAGATGAAGTTAAACTTTCTCTCTTCGCAGATGACATGATCCTATAGCTAAAGAATCCCATAGACTCTACCCCCAAGCTACTAGAGCCGATCCAAAACTTTGGCAAAGTTGCAGGATATAAAATAAACCCTCAAAAATCAACGGCCTTTCTCTATGCTAATGACCTGAAGATCGAGGCTGAAATCAGGAAAGCAACTCCTTTTGCAATAGCACCCAAAAACATAAAATACCTAGGAATAACCTTAACCAAAGAAGTGAAAGACCTCTTCAATGAGAACTTTAAAACCTTGCAAAACAAAATAAAGTCTGAACTAAGGAAATGGAAAAACCGCCATTGCTCCTGGATTGGGAGGATTAATATAATCAAAATGGCAATATTGCCAAAGGCTATCTACAAATTCAATGCAATACCCATTAATATCCCAACACCATTCTTTAAGGAAATAGAGGAAGCAATCCAGAAATTCATATGGAACAATAAAAGACCTAGAATAGCAAAAACAATCCTAAGCAGAAAGAATGGTGCTGGAGGAATTACAATACCCAACTTCAAGCTGTATTATAAAGCTATAGTAATAAAAACAGCTTGGTATTGGCACCGGAACAGACCTGAAGACCAATGGAACAGATTTGAAGACCCAGAATTGAACCCACAGAACTATGCCTACTTAATCTTTGATAAAGGAGCTAAAACAATAGTTTGGAAGAAAGATCGCCTCTTTAACAAATGGTGCTGGCAAAGCTGGTTCAACACATGCAACAAACTAAAACTAGATCCTTATATATCACCCTGCACCAAAATCAATTCCAAATGGATTAAAGACCTCGAAATCAAAACAGACACCCTGAAGACACTAAAGGAAGGAGTAGCAGCAGGGTACTTTTAAATAGAGCATTAGGTCATAGAATATGCTCATTAAATTTAAAAGTATGGAAATCATGCAATATGCTGTTCTCTCCTCATAAAGGAATTAACAGGGAAGAACAGAGAAATTTGGAAAATTCACAAATGTGTGCAAATGAAACAGACAATCCTAAAATAACCAATAGGTCAAAAGAATGGAAATAGAAGGAAATCAGAAAGCCCTCTGGAGTGAAAACAATGGACCCAGAAATGCTACAAATCAAAGAAAGGATGGACAAATGGGACTGCATCAAACTGCAGAGCTTCTGCAGGGCAAAGGACGTAGCTCATAAGATAAACAGAAAGCCCACAGATTGGGAAAAGATCTTTACCAGCCATACAACAGACAAAGGCCTCATATCTAAAATATATGCAGAACTAAAAAAAATTACCTTCCTCCAAAACAAAACCGCAAAGAACCAATAGCCCCCTCAACAAGTGGGCTAAAGACTTAAAAAGAGACTTCTCTGATGAGGAAATGAGAATGGCTAAGGTGCTCTACATCACTGGCCATAAAAGAAATGCAAATCAAAACAACATTGAGATTCCATCTCACCCCAGTAAGAATGTCCTATATCAAGAAACTAACAATAACAAATGGTGGAGGAGATGTGGCCAAAAGGGAACCCTACTTCATTGTTGGTGGGAATGTAAACTGGTTCAGCCACTCTGGAAAGTGGTATAGGGATTCCTCAGAAGGCTAAACATAGAGCTCCCCTATGACCCAACAGCCCCACTTTTGGGCATCTATCCTAAAGACCACAAATGAGAACAAACAAAAGCCACCAGCATAACAATGTTCATCGCAGCACAATTTGTCATAGCTAGAATATGGAACCAATGCAGATCCCCCTCAGTAGACGAATGGATCAGGAAAATGTGGTACATATACACAATGTAATTTTATGTGTCTATCAGAAAGAATGACATTGCCCCATTTGTAAGGAAATGGAAGGACTTGGAAAAAATTATACTAAGTGAAGTGAACCAGACCCAAAGAAACATGGACTCTATGGTCTCCCTCACTGGGAATAATTAGCATAAGACATTGGATTCAGCAAAAGAAGTGTTGAGAAAAACAAACAAAAGAAATAGCTGTATTATTTCTATTAAAAATGAAACTATCAAAACAATGACTTTATTATGTACCCTAAGAGAATATAAGAGCATACTAAGAGTAAAACAAAGAAAAAGAAGGCAGGAATAATGATTATAGTCTAGGAAAAGGAAATGGAGAGCAGAAACCATGCAGAAAAGAATGAAATAATAAATAATGTATCTGAGAGGCACTCTTTGAAAGAGCAACAAAATTGATAAGCTCTTAACAAAATTGAGTAATTAAAACTAAAGAGGACTAGAAAAACCTACTAAAATCAGAAACACAAAAGGATAAACTGCTATAGAACCCCTGCCAAAATTCAATACTTTAAGGGAATGTTGTTAATAATTAATTAGATGCTTACAAATTAGATAAAGTAAATGAAATGGGAAAATTCCCAGACAGACACAAAGTATCCAGACTGCAAGATGGATACAATGTCATCTGTAAAAATTATTGGAGGAAATAAAGAAAGTCCTAATAAATGGAAAGACGCGCTGTATTGATGAATCGAAATGTTTAATATTATTAAGATGGTAGTGCTCCCCATAGGTTAATATGAGTCTTTTTTTTAGGTTATAGTGGATAATTTTTTTTCAAATTTTTATTATCAAACTGATATACAGAAAGGTTACAGTTTCATACGTTAGGCACTGGATACATTTCTTGTACAGTTTGTTACCTTGTCCCTCAGACCCCCTCCCTCATCCCCCTTTCCCTTCCCTCCCCCCACGGAGGTGTTCAGTTCACTTACACCAAACTGTTTTGCAAGTATTGCTTTTGTAGTGGTTTGTCTTTTTTTACTCTGTGTCTCTCAAATTTGGTATTCCCTTTCAATTTCCTGCATCCAATACCAGTATACACGGTTTCCAATATACTCAGATAAGATTACAGAGATAGTGTTGGTACAACCACAGGAAGGTGATACAAGAACATCATCAATAATAGAAGCTACAGGTACACATAGGATGTTGAAAGTAGTTACAACTGTTTCCATAACATGGAGTTCATTTCACTTAGCATCATCTTATGTGTTCATAAGGGTATAGCTATTGGGCCTTGTGATGCTCTGCTATGACTTGCCTAAACCTGTACTAATTATTCCCAATAAGGGAGACCATAGAGTCCATGTTTCTTTGGGTCTGGCTCACTTCACTTAGTATAAATTTTTCCAAGTCCTTCCATTTCCTTACAAATGGGACAATGTCATTCTTTCTGATAGAGGCATAAAATTCCATTGTGTATATGTACCGCATTTTCCTGATCCATTCGTCTACTGAGGGGCATCTGGGCTGGTTCCAGATTCTCGCTATGACAAATTGTGCTGCGATGAACATTGTTGTGCTGGTGGCATTACTGTGATTTTGTTTGTGGTCTTTTGGATAGATACCCAAAAGTGGGGCTGCTGGGTCATAGGGGAGTTCTATATTTAGCCTTCTGAGGAATCTCCGTACTGCTAGCCAGAGTGGCTGAACCAGTTTACATTCCCACCAACAATGAAGTAGGGTTCCCTTTTGGCCACATCCTCTCCAACAATTGTTATTGTTAGTTTTCTTGATATATGACATTCTTACTGGGATGAGATGGAATCACTCCTAAGCAGAAAGAACAGTGCTGGAGGAATTACAATACCCAACTTCAAGCTGTATTATAAAGCTATAGTAATAAAAACAGCTTGGTATTGGCACCAGAACAGGCCTGAAGACCAATGGAACAGAATTGAAGACCCAGAAATGAACCCACAGAACTATGCCTACTTAATCTTTGATAAAGGAGCTAAAACAATAGTATGGAAGAAAGATAGCCTCTTTAACAAGTGGTGCTGGCAAAACTGGCTCAACACATGCAACAAACTAAAACTAGATCCTTATATATCACCCTGCACCAAAATCAATTACAAATGGATTAAAGACCTTGAAATCAAAACAGACACCCTGAAAACACTAAAGGAAGGAGTAGGAGAAACACTTGGGCTCCTTGGCGCAGGACGGAACTTCCTTAACAAAGACCCAGAAAGGCTACAAATCAAAGAAAGGTTGGACAAATGGGACTGCATCAAACTGCAGAGCTTCTGCACGGCAAAGGACATAGCTCGCAAGATAAACAGAAAGCCCCAGACTGGGAGAAGATCTTTACCGGCCATTCAACAGACAAAGGCCTCATATCTAAAATATATGCAGAACTAAAAAAATTGCCTTTTTCCAAAACAAAACCACAAAGAACCAATAGCCCCCTCATCAAGTGGGCTAAAGACTTACAAAGAAACTTCTCTGATGAGGAAATGAGAATGGCCAAGAGACATATGAAAAAGTGCTCTACATCACTGGCCATAAAAGAAATGCAAATCAATATGAGTCTTTTAAAAAGGTAAACAAACAAAAAACTCACTCTGGTGCTTCCGCTCAAAAACGGACAAGATTATGATGAAAGTATAAAGAACAAAAAATAAAACAAGACCATTGATAGAAGAAAGTGCATAATTGCATTTTATGCTTCAAATGTTAGGAAGAGTCTGCAGTAATTATTGTAATATTCGCATAAGGCTACATATACAGACATCTGAGTTGACACATTGACATAGAATTGAGAGATTGGAAATAAATCTTTGATTTTTGACAAGATGCCAAATAAAATGAAACTTTTTGACTAATGATGTTTGAGTAAATGTATATCTACATGGAAAAGAATCATGTTTATTTCTGCATGCAAAACAAAAATTTACAAAAAAATATAAAATCATACTCAAAATAACTAAGTTTCAAAGTTCAAGCCACAAAATCTTTTAAGGATATTTTGAGTAAAGTTATGAATTGATATTACATTGCCTTAGGTGCTAGTTTTGTAATTATGTGAACAGAAGCATAGCTAACTAAAATTCAGTGTTTCAAAGGAGTCTATTAATAAAGCAAACACAAAAATATTCGAAAATTGTACATGTGATTAGAGGTTAGCATCTAGGATATAAATAAACCTTACAACCAACAATTAAAAGTAGACAAATCCCACGTTTTTTCTGGTCTATAATCTCAGGAATTTGGGAAGTGTAAAAGGAAGATCACAAGTTCAATGCCAAAAAGGAAGTGAGAGGGCTAGGAATGTGGCTTAGCCATAGAGTGCTTGCCTAGCATGCAAGAAGCCCTGGGTTCAACTCCTTAGTACCACATAACAGAAAAAGCCAGAAGTGGCTCTGTGTCTCCAGTGGTAGAGTGCTAGCCTTGATCAAAAATAAGCCAGGGACAGTGCTCCAGCACTGGCAAAGACAAACAAAACAAAACAAAACCTCCTAAAATATATAGAATGGGAAGCTATTAAAATAGAGAGCCAGAAGTTGTTTAGATAACAGACTTCAGAGATGGGTTTTCAAGCTGGTAGCAGTGGGGTGAATGAGTTGTTGCTATCCAATATGCTTTCTACACAGCTATGGGTTTTTGTAGCCAGGCCTTGTAGAACTTTGGTACCTAGAGTTGATTAAGGGAGACATAAACTATGAACATGAAACTTTTATAACCAGATTTCATGTGGAATATGATGCACACACACAAAGTAAAAATGGTAATTTCAGCTCTTCTTTTCTCCTTGAAATCTTAGACTAGCAACAAAGAGAGAACATTGCTTATGACAGTATACGAACAGAACAATCTAAGACATATTAATACAAAAACCTGTCAGTTGGGGCTGGGAATGTGGCCTAATGGCAAGATGACTTGACTCATAGTCATGAAGCCCTGGGTTCGATTCCTCAGCACCACATATATAGAAAACCGCCAAAAGTGGCGCTGTGGCTCAAGTGGCAGAGTGCTGGCCTTGAGCAAAAAGAAGCCCGGGACAGTGCTCAGGCCCTGAGTCCACGCCCCAGGACTGGCAAAAAAACAAAACAAATAAACAAAAACTTGTCAGTTCATGTTCCTTGCACTGTTATTCACACCACACAAAATTTTGAAGTAACATAAATGTCCACCAGTTGGCTATTCCGTAAACAAATTCATATAAGTCTACAATGGAATATCACCTGACTTTAAAAAACCCTAAATTACAAATTCATATTTCAACTTCAGTGAAATTTAAAACACCACTTTATGAATAAAAAGCTATACACAAAAATTTTCATATATTATTCCATACATAATATATCCTGGAAGTGATGAATCTAAAGATAAAATGAAGACTATTATTGCCTTTCCTAGCTAGTAATAGAAAGGATAGAATGGAACAAATAATGAGTACAGATATTTTTCCAAATAAAATGAAAGTATTCTAAGCATATTAGGAACTAAAGGTGATACAACTACGCAAATTAATAAGCTTTTTTTGTTATATATGATTTAAAATGACAATTGACCTATACTAATATAACCAGAATACAGTGAAATAAACATTTTAAAGTACCAAACGGACATAGAAAAACATGACCTTTAAATTTTGTAAATTTGTATCTACAAGGCAGAAGTGTTTTAAAAATAAAGCCAAAAAGCAGTATAACAAAGCACAGAATTAAAGGATGTTATCCGAGATGACGGCAAAAATCAAATTATACCAGTATTGGCATTAAGTATACATGAGTTAAATATCATAATTAAAATTGCAATATTTTCCAGATGCCAATGGGTCCTGCCTTCAATCCTAGCTACTTAGGAGGCTTAAATCTGAGTAACATAGTTCAAAGCCATCCAATGAAGGAAACTGTGAGACTTTTATCTCCAATTAACTAACCAAAAAGCCAGAAACGGAAATGTGACTCACGTGGTAGAGCACTAGCCTTGAGCAAAAATGGTATGGATGGCTTCTAGGCCCTGATTCCAGCCACAGCACTTGTAGACACACACACAAAAAGATATTTGTAGGCTGAATTAAAAATAAGTCACAACTACATGTATTCTATAAGATACACTCTTTTAATATGAAAGTGTAAATTAGTAAGAAAAAAATAAGAATTAAATGGGATATGATACACAACTATTAATCCAAATTAAACTGTGGTGCTTATATTAATATCTAAGGATAATTCTAGATATTAAATGCAAGAGAAGATTTAAACAAGGATTTATTTTATAAATGAAAACAACCAAGTATCCAATAAGATACAAATGCCCAAATACATATGCATTTTGAACTTATAGAAATAGTTAAATGTCTATTCATATCAATAGAACAGGAGCCAAAATTAATAGGACAGAGCCATTATCAACCAAAATGATTAAGAATACATTTACAGAGTCTTAAACTCAACAATTATATAATGCAAATTTAATTCAAGAGGTAAAATTTAACTCATAGGTAAAAATGCACCAAAAAGATGAAACAAATTTGCCCATTAACAAATTCAACTGAATTTTTAAAGAAGATGAAAGTCATACAGTCTGACACTTGCCAATGATGTAATTATTATAATAACTATAAATTAGAGTAAGTTGTTGAACAAATAGCCAATATATTTGAACATTGAACAATATGCTTCTGTATAGCCTATCATAAAAGAGAAACCCAGAGAGAAATTGGAAAGTATTTTAAGTGTTAATATAAAAAGTCACATCGAAATTTGAGAAAATCAATTTCCACATGACATGTGAAACTGTACCTTTTGTTTTGTGTTTTTTTTCTTTTTTCATGTCTGTTTGTTTGTTTCATTGTTTTGTTTAGTTTTGTTTCTCTTGTATTCCCTTCCTGTGGTTGTACCCCTGCTATGGCTATATTTCATCTGAGTACCCTGGATACTGTTTATGCGGGAAAGGGAACAGGAATATCAAAATTGAGAGACAAAGGACAAAAAGACAAATCATTCCAAAAGCAATTCTTACAAAACCATTTGGTGTAAATCAACTGCACAACTCTTGGGGGAAGACGGAAATGGGGAGGGAAGAAGGGGGGAAATGAGGGAGGAGGTAACAAGTTGAACAAGAAATGTATTCATTGCCTTACATATGAATCTGTAACCCTCTGTACCACACTTTGACAATAAAGAAAAAAGTTTAATAAAGAAAAGAATCCATAAAAGGTAAGAATGATAAATTTAAATTCCTATAATTTATTTAAGCATCAATTAAAACAACCCATCTAGTCTAAAATAATTTAAAATCTAAATGGCACATTATATTTAAAATTACAAACATATACATATATTCATGATATATCTATATGACTTATCTCTATCTATCTATCATCTATCTATCTGCATGCTATATCTACATATCTATATCCCCATGGATATAGACATAGTAATTAGGAATTTTAAGTTAAATCACAATGAATGCCACTGCGCATTACTGACTGGCTTAACAATGAAAATATGTGGCATATACACACAGACACAGACACAGACACACACCCACACCCCCCCCCCACACACATACTATCTCCATTGCAAGCTTTGAAGCTCCATTTTATAGATTAAGAAAAATGCAAGGGCCTGAGCAATGAGGCTGCTTAACCATTTCTTTATGTGGATAGTGATAGAGCTAGGATTTGGATGTGTCTCGACTGTAGAACTGTGCATTGTTCCTGCTGCTGAACAAAATAACTTGCCACAGAGCTCAAGGGGGCAGCTTTACAATCCAACACGCTGACCAGTTACTGTCATACTGTGGTTAAAGGAAAATGAAGATGGAGACACCTTCTATTACAGTGAAAGAAATTATCCCTGATAGGAAGTATCACATTTTCCTTTGTTTCCCACCTACTTATCAGATAAATATTGATTGATTGGTTGGCTTCATAAATCACAAGTTGCTGTTGCCCAGTGGGACTGCTTTATTTATCTTTAAATTTGTGGATTAAAAAATTTTCCTATCTTCTTTGTGAGGACATTTCTTTTTATTTCAATATTCAGCCACCAGCATGCCGGGGATTTCCTTTATAAACCAAGTGATTTCTTTCATCCCTGTGCCGGCATTCGAAACTATATCCACCTTATGGAAATGTTTAGAAATTGGTTAATCATTTATGCTGAAGAATTTTACTCCAGTAGGGCTTTTTCCCAACTTACAAAATATAATATCCTGGCCTCTTCCCAAGCTATGGGGAACATGTCTGTGTTTGTAGAGGCCTTGGGACATGACCAAACCTGTTCAGAAATAACCTTCCATGCGGGGAACATTCTGCTTTCATTCTGGTTTCATTTGGTGTAAATACCCGTGCTTAGTCACAGCAGAGCATCACAAGAGACCAATAGCTATACCCTTATGATCACATAAGATGATGCTAAGTGAAATGAACTCCATGTTATGGAAACGATTGTTATATCACAGTTGTAACTACTTTCAACATCCCATGTGTATCTGTAGCTTCTACTATTGATGATGTTCTTGTATCACCTTCCTGTGGTTGTATCTACACTATCTCTGTAATCTTATCTGAGTATATTGGAAACCATCTATACTGGTATTAGAACTAGGAAATTGAAAGGGAATACCAAAATCGAGAGACACAGTGTAAAAAAAGACAAACAACTACAAAAGCAATACTTGCAAAACTGTTTGGTGTAAGTGAACTGAACACCTCATGGGGGGAAAGAGAAAGGGGAGGAGGGAGGGGGAATGAGGGAGGAGGTAACAAACAGTACAAGTAATGTATCCAATGCCTAATGTATGAAACTGTAACCTCTCTGTACATCAGTTTGATAATAAAAATTTGAAAAAAAATACCCGTGCTTAATTTGTTTGGGAACATTACTTGGTGTTCTAGCATAGTGTAACTATCAAAAATATTCATGATTCAGGCATTACATTTTCCTTTTAAGAGCATTCAGATCCTAAGACTAAAGGCAGACAGAACTGCTTTTCTTTGCACAGATTTGTCACTAAAATTAATTACTATTAATTCATTAAAAACATTGTAGTTGCATATTGTTATTGAGCAGGATGACTGAAAAGGTGATGGGAAACTCATTTTCTGAGGACAAAGCTTTATCCAAATTGTCTAGGTTTTCAGCAAGTAGTGCAGGATA
Source organism: Perognathus longimembris pacificus (assembly GCF_023159225.1). Classification (NCBI taxonomy): domain Eukaryota; kingdom Metazoa; phylum Chordata; class Mammalia; order Rodentia; family Heteromyidae; genus Perognathus; species Perognathus longimembris. The sequence continues at coordinate 17,126,042 of NC_063162.1, read as the reverse complement.
TTCTGACTTGTAAAAAATACATGATTTTTTTTAAAGTAAAAGGAATCATTAAACTAAAATGGTGTTAAAACCGAGGCTAAAGATCGAGTGTCTGTGCAGGGATACTGTAAATATTTATAGGTTGTATGATGCACAAAGGTAGCAGGTTAAGGGCTTGATGAACAAGACTAAGAGTTTCTGTATCTCCTTTGATGAATCATTCATATGGGTGAGCACATGCTGAGTTTCATTCACAGTTCCATATCTGCTATTTATTTTCTAAATAGTAACAACATTTATTTTTACTTGCAAGCACTAAAAAATAAAATAAGACAAGAAGAGCATAGTTGAATTTTAGAGAGAGCTGGACTATCAGAATGCCTTATTCTTTCTCTCTCTTCTCTCCCTTGGTCTCCCTTTCTGGATTGTCCACACTCCCTTCTTGTGCCTCTCTTGGTCCCAACATTATTTCTCTGTTCATCAATCTCATTCTTTCCTTCTACTTTCTACCTCAGGGCAGCTTTCTAGTCATGACCCTGGCCAAACTCATGATAGATGACAGCATCCACATTTCACTTCTTACAAAACCTGGAGAAGAATTAACCTAGTTTCTGAGACAGGACATGTGATAAGTAACTTATTTCTTGAGCTAAGATCAGGATCCTGTCTTGGACCAATTAAATATGGCCTGCAGTTCAACAAGGGCATTGCTATTCTAAGAAGGATTGGACTCAGACAAAACAATGAGGTACTATTTGAAGTTATATAAATTATGATAAAAGTCCAAATCATTTATTCACATGAATTATGTTCATATGAGGCAAATGATAGAAAGAGAATAACATACAATACTCACAATGGAATCAATGATTGGAAAACAGCACCACTTTGGAACTCCAATTTGAAAGCTCCTTGCATTTCATCCTGTTTATGTCCCCAACAAAGAATGGAAATAAAAGTAAGACCATATTATAGTCTGAACTATAAAGAGGTAAACATGTTGAAACACCCATACAGGGAATAACTATTTGGACAAAGCTTAACTTATGTCCTTCAGATTAAGATGCTGAGATGTTAGATGCAATGTTTTGTAGGTGTCTAAAGCAGAAAAGGGGAGTTCTTCTATGTTGATTTGGATTGAGTTTTGTGAAAGTTCTTTTATTTTTTACCTACCCCCAGTTAAAAAGGCATACAGATGTTAGATAGATAAATCACTCCATGTGTGTGTATGAATGTGTCTGTCTGTCTGTCCGTTTGTTTCTATTCCCACAAATGGTAGCAATAGATAACTAGGAACAGATGGTTGATATTTGGAACTCACACCTCAGAATTGTGTCTCCTTCATTTATGTACACTTCTGGAGAGGTATGTTTGTGAAAGAAATTGGATTCACTGTTAGCACACAGCAGCATATTTAGCTGGTGGGTATGCAGGTCCAATTAACTCTTTTAACAATATGGGTGAACAGAGGTTATTAGATTATGTTTGTAGCCAATTACAATTGTTTTGGTTGACTACTCCCTCTGTAACTTTATTTATAGCTAAGAACATAACATTGAAAAAATATATAGTGTGGGATAAAAAAAATGCCTGGGGAAAATTAAAAGAACAGTTTCTTTTTTCTAGATCATGAAACATGACCCCTTATGTTTAGGTGAAAATGAATTTATTTACTGATTTGTTCATTTATATGGGGGGGGGTGAAAATAAAAGTATAAGACCTCAAGCATCTCAGAAGAGATATGTCATTTTGGCTGTTATCATTATCCTCGCTATGTCCTCATGCAGTCATGTCACTGATGAAAAGCACGTTGATAAGAAGGAGGAAACAGAGTCTGGGTTCATATCGGAGTCCTGCTGCTGCCTTTGCTTCCCGCAAGGCACAGCCTCTCTCAACTTCCCCCTTAAACAGAAGGAATATTAAACATGTTACCCCCATGATCAAATAAAGAAATGGATGTGACTTGCTTGGAGCTGGAGGCGTAGCTTTAGAATTAGAGTGCCTTTATAACAAGCACCAAGTCCTGACTACCAATTCCAGCATCACCAAAGAAAAGGTTAATCAGACACAGGTGCCACAAGAGTGTAGGCTGAGAACCGCAAGATAACAAACAGTTCAAAGCCAGCTCCAGGGAGAAAAATTCCAAAACAACTAGCAAAAACAGAGCAAGGATGGAGGTATGGAAAATAGGAGGTAAAACACCCAAGGGCCTATATTGTGACTTCTTCAGGAAGTGAAAAAGTCAGGAGAGTAGGCAGATTTAGAATTTTCTACTTTTAGTAATTTCAGTGGACTCCAGGGCCCATGATCCCCAACTAGATATATCTATTGTCTGTTCCTGACTCAAGCATATTTATGGCAGGAATAGTAATCTTTGCTTTAAGTGACAAGGAACGGAAAAGTTAGGGTACTGTGAGCTCTGAATTGGTAAATTTTCATGTCTAGGATTTGGGATGCTCTGAAACAGGCAGCCTCGTTGTCAACAAGATTCCAAATGTCAAAATACCAAAAAACATTGCTCCCTCACTCCCCAGAGATAATGGTAACCTAGCCTAGTGAAGGTTATTAGGATCAAATACAAGGGGAAATTCTGCAATTAAAACTAAACTGGAAGCAGGAAAACATTATTTTGCCTCTTTTATGTGTCCATATAAGCCTATGCCTTCATGTAGGAAGAATGGTTGATCATCTTTGAGAATTATCTTATCAATACTAATATGGAAAGGTATATGCTCAGAGATGTGGTAATTCAGTTTGCAGCTTGAGGAGTTCATGAAGAATGCTCAGAAGAAGACCATGACACACATAATGTCTTAAGTATGTGTACTGTTCATGTTCACTGAGGAGTCCCTGGAAGACAGGGCCTATTTTCCCACATGATGTTTGTGGAGTTGCACTGGTAATCAGTGGAATGGACAGCTTGCCACATCAGTAGTCTTGACATCTCCTCAATGCTGGTAATATTTGCATTTACTGTACTATCTCTCCCATTTGATCTGCAAATCAATTCTATTATTTGTTCTCACATTTATAGAACTGTAAAATTTGTCATCTCACTGGGGACACTGAGATTGAAATTTGGCACAATTAACATTAATGCTGGGAAAGAGGTATGAGAAGGCCATCCATCTTGCCATTTCCCCGTTTATTACAAGAGCGACCTCTGATGACAGGAGATGCCTAGCTTATCAGTAACAGGGCCAGAACCAATCAGTTTTTTGGAGTTGTTCCTCAAGACCACCCCACTTCATTCCCATTGTGTACAGATAACCTGTTCTTATTTTTGCCAGGGGCTAACAATTTTTAGCACACAACACAACCACAATCAAAAGGAGGAAGCTAACTATGTTTTTGCTTCATTGGTGACAAATGAATCTAAGCATGTAGAAAGATGAGAACAGGTCTGGGAATATGGCCTAGTGGCACGAGTGCTTGCCTCATATACATGAAGCCCTGGGTTGACTCCCCAGTACCACATATATAGAAAACGGCCAGAAGTGGCACTGTGGCTCAAGTGGCAGAGTGCTAGCCTTGAGCAAAAAGAAGCCAGGGACAGTGCACAGGCCCTGAGTCCAAAGCCCAGGACTGGCAAAAAACAAACAAACAAAAACCCACACACAGAAAGATGAGAACAGATTTTTGAACTTAGAAAAAGAATCCATCTATGTAATGAAACAAGTTTGTCCTTGTCACTGTAGTTCATTATTCCCAGTGAGATCTGTGCTTCTTGTACCTCCTCTTTATGTCATACCCCCTGGAGAATGCTACAATTCACGTGTGGTCCTCACCATGGACTTAGGTACTGAGAAGGCAACTTGGCAGAGGAGATGCATAATGTTACAGCCTAGTTCTTGCAGTAAGTCTGAGGTACTCTGGGCATCCAGGAGAGCTAATCGTCTTTATGTGTGGAGCATCCATGTAATAATGTTGTTCTGCCTCTGGCTAATATCTTACAAGGTGCAGAGTCTCTTATTCTACCAACAAAGAAGAGCAGCATAGTGAGATCATTATATTTTCCTAACCAGTCCAGAAGTCTGGTATTTTCTCCCTCATGTGCGGTGAACAAGGCTGTAATTGAGCTGTGAATTGTCTTGAAGTGCAGTTTCCTTCTCAGCCTCAGATAGGTGAAGATATTAGATTTAGAAATAAAATAGCATAAAATTTTAAGTTCCACCCTGATGCTTCCTTTTCTGTTTCTGTTGGCAACTTGCCTAAAATTTCAGATTCTCACCAAACCATGGTGATAACAATTGTACCAAACTGGTGTTACTATTGTTAGGATTAAGTGGGAAAATGATACACAGTGCTGGAAATGGAATCTTTTACAAATAAGCACTTGATAACTCTTTCTTACTTACTAAATACATTTTTTAACTACAACAACATTTCTGTGGCCTCAGGAAATATTTTCTGAGGAACCAAGAGAAGAAACTAACATACAATTCTTTTAGTTTCAAAGGACAAAGATATTGTGCTGGGATGCAGAGGGGATTTCAACTTCTTTTGTCATTCTATCAAGCCTAGTTGTTGAGCATGAATCTAAATAGAGCTATGAAATAGGATGGTCACCAATTTTAACCTACAATATACAAATATTGATACAAAATACATCTTGGTTGGGAAGGCTTTTAATATTTATTGAGGGCAATATCAAACTCATAAAATGTAGCACTTTACCAAATGTCTGAGTATATTTTCACTTATTTAGCCATTTCTTCATTAGAGAATATCCAGGTGCTAGACACAATCAAAGATTGGATGGTAGCATGAACAAAAATCAAATTGGAAAAGATCAGATTACACAGGACTTTCATGGAGGATAGGAAATTATGATTTTCTTTTAAATTCAGTGTAAGATAATAAGGCAGCATCGATGGCTATTAGAATTTGACCCACAAACAGTACAAGAAATGTATCCAATGCCTAACGTATGAAACTGTAACCTCTCTGTAAACCAGTTTGATAATAAAAATTTGAAAAAAAAAAAAGAATTTGACCCACCAGCATCGAAGCATTGCTGTTATACCATGCCTGCATTGGATAATTTGATACATATATCTTTCAACAACAATATTGAAAGTATTACTTTATGTTAAGTTGCTAGAAATAGAATTCAGTTTCACACATTTTGTATTTTCAAAGATATTGGCAAAGTATTCTGCGTAAATGTTTTACTACAGCCAATATGTAGAAAATTATACTCCCTAAGGAAATTGTTAATATTCTTAACTTTTGTAAAAAATTGGTAATTGTTGGTAATTGTTAAGAAACATATTGAACATTGGATTGAGATCTTCCAATACCATCCTATTCATGTTTTTCCAAGGTCCTCTGCAGGTTCTGTCCAGCAGGATGGCAGATAAAGGATTATCCATGCAGTGATATTCAGATGTATTTAATATATTAGGTTAATATTGGGGCTGGAGAACCTTTTTGCTGTAGTTTCCAGTGACAGCATAAGGAAGGTAATGTGGAATCCAGTGGTCTCCACTGTGTGGTAGCTACAGGTCCTTAGCAAATGTAAAATGTCTCTAAACTCATATTTTCTCCTCTCTGAAATGATAATAAAAATACCTGCCTTCATTTGTTTTAATTCCAAGTGAGATTAACATGTCATTTCAGCACATGTTGCATATAAATCTTTCATTGTGTATGATATATCTCCAAGTCAAAAGAGAGCAAAGCTAATTTGGACAAAAAGAAAACAAAACAATGAAATGTCCAACTGCTTATTTCATGGCCTGTGAGTATTTTATTTAGCTGAAATCCAAGCGATACACTTTAACTTATGTTTAAATAGCTAGCAAGTAAATGCCATGTGAGAGATGTGTGTGTGTGTGTGTGTGTGTGTGTGTGTGTGTGTGTGTGTGTGTGTCTGAGGTTTGTACTCCGGGCCTGGGTCCTGGCCTTTAGTTTTTTTGCTCAAGGCTAGTGTTCTACCACTTGAGCTATAGCTCCACCTCCGCCTATTCTGTGACTAATTGGAAATAAGAGCTTCACCAGCTTTCCTGCCCAGGCTGACTTTGAACCATGATCCTCAGATCTCAGCCTCCTGAGTAGTTAGGTTTACAGGCATGAGAGCAATTCTTATTATTTTTACAATTTACTTCATCTTACCTCCTTAGTGCAATAGATTCCCTGACACATTCGTAGGTTATTGGGATAAAAGAAAACATAAAATTTTTTGAGGAGACATGATTTAGTCCAGATACTAGCTTTCATCTTTGTTAATTGTAAAGATGCCAGTGAATGCTGTCTTTAGTCACTTGTATCTCTGAATTACAATCAATAGTGTTTATGCTCTCGAATATAAGTTTAAGTGAATGAACTACTTTACTTTCTCAAGGATAGAACGTCAAGCTAAACTTCAGACATTAAAAAAGTGGATTTTATCTATATAAAATGATTAAATGCTAAGAAAAAATGTATTTGCTAAAATAAGAGAACAGATTGAAAAGTTGGCTATAGGTTAAACAATGTTAAATGGCATCAGCCTTTTTAGTTGTGCAACCAAAATAATAATGCAAGTTAAATGGATTACTAGGGATTTCTGAATTTGAGAAATAGTGTTAAGGAGATCAAATACATAAATTCAATCCTAAATGGTTAGGATATAGCTGATACATTCTTGTTGTTGTTTATTTGTCCTTGTTTGTTTTGTTTTCAGAGTATTTATATATAGAAGAATGTAGTACCACAGAGAATGTGACCTCAAGCTAACAATAAAATTCATTTGTTTCATATACACATGTTCATAGTTTGAAGATAATTCTATAAAATATTATGTAATATCTCCATGCATGAAATTAAATTTCCTGGCATAAGTAATTCTACTTGAGGCCTCATGTCAGTAATTCAAAATGTTTAAACTTATAAAGAATTTAAGATGTCCAGATGAGATTTTGCCATGCGTGTGTCTCAAGGGAATAGTTGGGTAATTTACCTGATTCCATAGATATGGAAGTCTATGTCAACACTTCTTTCTTCATGGGTAAGAGGATCTCTAACTGGATGCCTTTCTACTTCTATAAAATGCAGCCAATTTTCTAGCAATAGAGATATATTTGGATAGAATCATCTACTCCTTCTAAATAAATATACTCTGATGTGTAGATAGATGTAACACTGTGTGTTTGTGGACTAGTCTTATGACTCAAACCCAGGGCCTGGATGCTGTTCTTAAACTTACTTGCTCAAGGCAAGTGCTTTGCCACTTGAGCCACAGCTCAACTTCTGGCTTTTGGGTATTTAATTGGAGGCAGGAATCTCACAGACATTCTTGCCCAGCCTGGCTTCAAACCATCATCCTCATCTCTCACCCTCTTCACTGACTGCTAGGGAGACAGTTGGTACCTGGCTTAAATGGGTTATTTGTACAATGGGATATTTGTGTTCTTTGGTAGCCAAATATAAAATTTTCTCCATATCAAACTTCCTCTCTAGAAAGCCTTGCCCTGAGTCTAGACTCATGATCTGTATGCACAGTGATCACACTTGACTATTCCAAAGGTATTAGCCTAGATAACAATAAAAGGAAAATAACTACTATATGCAAATGTACTTAATGGTCCATGTCCTTAATGCTCTTTGTAAGGGCCTCCAAAACTTTAATAATTCAAAAGATAGAATTATGAACTACAATTTCAGAATCACTAGTGATGGAAGTTAACTAAAGGAATATTGCAATCTAAAGGGGACTAAGCTGATTTTGGATCTTCACCAGATGTTCAAGGAAAAGCAACTGTTCTCTGAGCAGGACACACCTGCTTAATTAGCAAAAATAAGAACCTTTACATGACCATAGAGAAATTAAATAGCTAAAGATAAATGACCTAAGAGGGCTTAACAATTTAATCCTAACCAAAGAGCAAACAGAATGCATCTACAAACATGATTGCAAGCAGAATTGTAGGTTAATGACCTTGTACTTCATAATGTAATTGAGCACACATAGTTCCAGGCTGGAAGTAATGGATTGTAGGAAATAAATACATATACTGGTATTTTATGAATAAATTATGGTAATACTAATTACAATTAAATTGCTTTGTTTTAATATGATCTAGTAATTAAGCCATAAGTGGCGCTTGTGGCCTGAGTTTTGTTTGAGTAGCCGCCAAATAAAATACTTGACACAGCCAAAATATCTGTGAATATATCTTAAAACTTGTTTTCTAAGAAAAATGAGTGTTAATGGGAATAATTTGAAAGGATTATTTTGTTCTTTTTCCTTCAGAATATACAGTATATAAAATATATTACTTTATCAAGTTGAATCACATCGGCCTTTGTACATGAAAAAAAGCTAGGTCATTGTTGACTTTTTTCCCCCCAAAGTGAAGTTACTTCCAATCATTCAGTTTCCTTAATATTGTATAAAAACATCCTAATCAAGAATAAATTAATAATATAATTGTTACCATGGTGCCAATGGCTCTCTTTTATAACCCTAGCTACTCGGGAATCTGGAATTTGAGGATCAAAGGATAAAGCCAGCCAGAGCAGGAAAAGCCATCAAACCCTTATCTCCATTTAACTAGCAAAAAGCTGGAAGTGGAGATGTAACTCAAGTTGTAGAACACTAGTCTTGAGCAAAAGTAAAGCCCAAGGACAGCACCCAGGCCCTGAGCTCAAGCCCTAGGAATGGAACCAAATAAATAAGTAAATAAATAAATAAGCAAATAAACAAAAATTGTCCCATTGTTCTATGTATAAAAAAGTTCTGATTTCATTCAGAATACTGACATTTGTACAGATCCTCAATCCTTTTTTTTCCCCCAAGAGCACACGATAGAGGAGGAACCCAGAGCCTAGGGAAAATATAAGTACATTATAATAGGTCCTACACAAGCTTGTTCTTTTGCTTCAATGAAAAGTAGTATCTTCACTTTATAAGGCTTACTAGAAATCTATTTTCCAAACATATTAGCTATACAAATAACCTTCACTAGTTAATCAAGGCAATTACTGACTGGCAGCATGATTACAAAAGCATAGAGACCTTTAGAAAATTACCTTCTAATTAACTAGACATCAAGTTAGCTGAGTTTAAGAACTGAGTAAGATTTATGGAAACAGGGGCACACAGATGCAGACAGAAGAAAGAAGTCAGCATGAAGACTGCATTACAGGCTGGGAATATGGCCTAGTGCTAAAGTGCTCACCTTGTATACATGAAGCCCTGGGTTCGATTCCTCAGCACCACATATATAGAAAAGAGTTGGAGTGGAGCTGTGGCTCAAGAGGCAGAGTGCTGGCCTTGAGCAAAAAAAAAAATAAAAAAAAATCCAGGGACAGTGCTCAGGCCCTGAGTCCACACCCCAGGACTGGCAACAAAAACAAGACTGCATTACACATTAAATTGTATTAGTGAAATCTTAGACATACCGAAAGGGAAAGATAGTAAGATAGGTCAGTTATGGAACACTGTGGATACAATATTTCAAACACCCTCATGATTCATTTCATCTAAGCTATGTACACTGGCATTTTTTTTGCTTATCTTGACTCCTCTACAATGTATACTCCATGATTTGATTCATCTTTCTGCCTAAAAATAAAATTTACAGAGAACCAAAGACATTAAGATGTCATTGGTCTCAGAAATATCAAGTACAGGCTAGTGGCCTGGCCTGTAAAATTAGGAGAAGTGCCCTCTGTCCATGATCAAATCTCTGCATTTCAGATGATGACCCTGCATAAAACAGTAAACAAACACTATTGGACAAAGGCTGCTAGATGTGAATGACTTGGCTAATGCAAAGTTAATTAGGCTGTGATTTCTACTTCCTTCTCATCTAGGGAATGTGTGCAGTGCCCATATTCTCTGAAGCAGTGCAGAGTAGCTCTGATCCCAAAGCCTTTTAATTGGCTTTCCAATATGCAATAATGGACATAATTTTTATATTTACAAATATTATGCTACGTATTCTATGTTAGACTCAAAGCTGACTTTGAAAAATCTCGTCAAGGAATAAAGGAAGGAAATCAATATTATGTTATGTAAAATAGTCACAAAATGATTTCATAATTAGTTAATCTTTAAACAGGTAATTCTGGCATGGAAACAAACACTAAAGAATTTTTTTCTTTTAAGTTCACAAAACTATCCATATTTTAAAAACTGGACTGTTTAAATTGGAAATGATAAACTATTTATTTGTGAGACCATTTGACTATATTTTTCTTCTTTTTCATCTACATATGCTTAAGTAACAACAGAAAATCATAACATAATTTTTATTTAACTGTCTAATTTCTTATGTGATTCACTTTATATGTGTCAATAAGTATGATATTATATATCTTCTTGTTATTTTAATATTTCCTTAATTTTCTGCAATGATATGTTGCTTGTACCATTGGAAACAATATAGATAACCCAAGAAATTTTATTTTGAACATAGATTATTTTTTCACATTTATACAGTTTGCCTGGTGTTATCCTCGTCATTAAGGAATTAGAGAGAAAAAAATACATGTACTCTGCCTTAGATAAACTCACAGTTTAGTGATTAAAAACAAAAGCAGACATTGCCACTTAAAATAATACTGATTTCTAAAAAAGAGGTCAATGGCATGTACTAGCAGGGGAGGGAGCAGAAGAAGCTAACTAGATAAAGAAAAAAATAAAATATCCATTCTTTCCTCTGATGCTTAGAGGAAGAATATTTATGGTCTATGTATCTTATCATGAAGTTAGAACTGCTTAAGGTCTCCTCCTGTGACCTGAGTTCTGATTCAAAGTAAGAATTAATGAGATAAAGAAGCAGTCCTGTCTTTCAAAAAAAAGGATCACTTGACTGCGCTAAGACACAATGAAAAGGAAAATTGCATTGTGGGGAGATGAGAAAAGTGAGGAACTGTAGTAGAGGAAAGGAGAGTATGGTATAACTTATAGTAGAGACTGAAAATATATGTTCTCTTCCTGGGGAGTGTGTGGGGAGGGAGACAGCTTTTGGTAGAAAGAAGTAGGTCTTTTTCCAAATAGAGTGAATGGGTGGAGGGAAACATTGTTAAAGAGATTGGCAGAGATCAGAGCAATAGCCACCATAGCTATTAGGGATACTGAGAGGTCTAGCACAGAAGAGCTTGATGAGCTTTGGAGAAGATTAATTGAGGATAACCTAAATGAGTAAGGCAGAGAAGAGCTCAGAATATTCCCTTCACCTAAGGATGGGTAGGTTGAAGGACACATCTTAAAATCAATCCCTGATGGTTCTAGTATAAACATTTTACACATTGAAATGCATTTGGATAAACCAGAAGAGTCTGGTGATACAAATTTTTTGTCAGAAGGGAGGTGGGATAGAAGAAGAAAAGCTTGCCCCAGCTGAACAGCAATGGAGAATCCCCCACACAGCCAAGGCCTTCAAGAGCAGAAAAGAATACATCAAATCAAGCATGCCAAATATATTCTGTAAATTTAGCAAAAGACAAATTATTTTAACTCTTTGTGGGACAATGAATAAAGGTGCAAAGAAAGAAATTAGACCTATTTAACTTAAATCCAGTATCTGTACCTCTGAAGATATACTGAAGTACTGTTCTCACATGGCTGCCATCTAATAATTCAAGATAATGCAAGAAAAATAATTTCACATAGTATATTAAAAATAACAACAATGAAAAACAACTTGTTTCCATATCTTGGAGTTCATTTTACTTAGCATCATCTTATACGATGATATACATAGTCATTGAGATATTGTGGTTAAATCCCTGCTGTTATTGTGTTTGAGTTTGGTGCCTGGGTATTGAATATACATTTGCCTGAATTAGAGAAGAGAAAGGGAACATCAAAATGGTGAGACAAAGGACAAAGGACGAACTGATGCAACAGTGATACTTACAAGACAATATGTTGTCAACTAATTGTACAACTTGGGGGGGGGCTGAAGAGGAGGGCAGGTGTGAGAAAAATGAGGGAAGAGATAACAAGTTTGACAAGAAATGCACTCACTACCTTCTGTGTGTAACTGTAATCCCACGGTAATCATTTTGACAATAAAATTAAATATAAAAAAAGTTAAAACAGTACTGACATCTCTTAACAGAGAATCATCATAACCTCAGTGTAAGCAGATCACATTTGAAGAGTGGGAAATACAGATTTATCAGCCAAAACTTTAGGGATTGTCACTGCATGAATTCTAGGGCAGGGCTCACAAATGTATATTTTCCCATTCACTTCTACCCTCCTCAATACCGAGGCATGCATTAGCATTGAGCTTTCAAATTTTTTTGCATACTGAAGCCATATTTATATAGCTATAATTTGAATGGGAGATCTAATAAGATCATAAGTAAAATATATAAGTACATATTTATTGTAACTAGTGTCACTAATATTATTTATTGAAGTGTGATTAAAAATATCCAGTTTCCAAAGCAACTATGTTTCAAAGAAAAAAATGGCCTTGATTTGATTGATGCCCAAAGGCATAGATTAATAAACAGCCTGCCTTGTGTCCAACTAAGTGAATTGAAAAAAATTCTTTAAATAATTCCTCAAACAGAATAGGTAAAAATATTCATCAAAGATACACAATTAAACAAAGCTGCAATGACAGTTATGGTATTCCATAAGCCTTATTCCATGGTATGGCATTCTGAATCCCAAGACAATCCAATATTTCCTTAAAACTAGTATTTAGTCAACCTGTGAATGGACACAAAGGGCCTTGAGGACATAATTATGCCACAATGATAATTGTGACAAAAATCAAACGAGCCTTTAAAAATCTGTCTACAGCTCAGGGACTAATGTGTCAGAAATCAGCAGTTTTATTTTTTTTTCAAATTTTTATTATCAAACTTATGTACAGAGAGGTTACAGTTTCATACGTTAGGCATTGGATACATTTCTTGTACTGTTTGTTACCTTGTCCCTCATACCCCCCACCCTCCTCCCCCTTTCCCTCCCCCCACCCTGGAGGTATTCAGTTCACTTACACCAAACAGTTTTGCAAGTATTGCTTTTGTAGTTGTTTGTCTTTTTTTTACCCTGTGTCTCTCAAATTTGGTATTCCCTTTCAATTTCCTGCATCCAATACCAGTATACACGGTTTCCAATATACTCAGATAAGATTACAGAGATAGTGAAGGTGCAACCACAGGAAGGTGATACAAGAACATCATCAATAATAGAAGCTACAGATACACATGGGACGTTGAAAGTAGTTACGACTGTGATATAACAATTGTTTCCATAACATGGAGTTCATTTCACTTAGCAGCAGTTTTCGATGCATAGAACTCAGGAAATCCTCTAGCTCACTTTGATGATGGAAATAGTATGTGTCTAGGAATACATGTAGTCTAAAAGAGCTAAGAGAAGTTCCCTGCTGATGGGCAACCAGAGAGAGAGAGAGAGAGAGAGAGAGAGAGAGAGAGAGAGAGAGAGAGAGAGAGAGAGAGAGAGAGAGAGAGAGCACCCTTCAAACCTGGGTAGAGTGAATTAACTCCAGATGGATGGACTGATGTGGGTATTTTAGCCCTGTAACAACCTGAGCATTGAACTCCGTCACTTAGAGTTTCTCACTTTTAGAATTGCCAACTGCAAGCTAGATGCATTCTTGAAGTTGTTACATTTTTTTGACATTCCTACACAGCAACAAACAGACCCAATTAGGTTTCTTGGCTCAGGACTCACTTAAGACATAAATAGCATTTAGCTCCTTCTTTTGGGTGTCAAGTAACATTTCTGATAATTGTGAGGAGTTACCTTGCACTTGCCTTTCAGGATGGTTATCATCCCATTCCTCCTTCCATCAAAGAAATTTTACAAGCAGTATTTTCTTGACTTACTGATCCATAAGGTGTCAGTCTGGTTGCAGTAAGCAATTGTGTCACCATGTTCTGTCTGAACTAGGCAAGGGAATACTTAAACGTTCATCACATTTTCTTAGAATGCAATTCCTTTTCAGTGGCAATTAGTCTGCCTCCAGGTTAAAAAATGGAATCGATAGCCATTCTGAACACTTCACTTCAGTGAACAAGGTGTTTTATTAAATTCAGGCAGGAGATGATGGAGATGTCCTTAGATCTTGTCAATTATGAATAACCAGCTGTTTGAAGAAAACAGGATGGGTCTTTTTATTGGAAGAGTTCACTTGGCCTAAGTCTCTGCAGGCATAAGCTTTCTGAGTTAGACAATGATCAGATTTGGCTTTGCTGATCCAGGTGCCACACACCTAATGAAATCACAATCTTCTGGGATCTGCCTGAATCTGGGCAGGACAATTCTCTCCTAGGTACCTCATGTACCCCAAGGAAAGCTACAGGGAAACTGAGTAAGAGAAAATAAGAAGGAAAGGCTTATTATGTACCACTAACTGAAAGTTGGGGCTTCTGAGAGTGGTCTTAGACAATGATCTTTAATCATTATCTATAAGCATGATTAATAATTATAGATACTCCTATGAGTCTGTTGCAATAGCCATAACTTCAAAGATATTGCCTTACTTCCAGATACTGTGTGGAAGGGTATATTCCTTTTAATCTTGTAACAATCTCATGGCAAGGAAATGATCACCATCCTTATTTGTTTGGGTGAGAAATTTGGAAATTCTGAAAATTAGTGACTGTCCATAGAAATATAACTTTAAATAGATGGAGCAATAATATATGTCCAGATGTTTTATGCCAAGTCCCATTATCTTAATAATATGAAAACTTGTTATTTCCTTTATGGGATGTGCCATATTAATGGGGTACAGTTGATCGTAAATAGAGCATTAAGTTTCTTCATTGAAGGAACCGGACTCTGTCATCTACCCCAAAAAACACAGGGAGTGGTTATAAGTAGGATTTGAGGAATAACAAAATATGCTTGGTGGGGAAAGAAGAACAAAAAGGTGGGGCCAAACATCATTGAGAAGAGGGGCAGAAAACGGGTTTCTTTGAGTTTTTAGTGAAGATTATATTCACATTTCAGCTTCGATGTGTGAGTATGGGGTAGTGAAAGAGATAGACGTCCCACTTGACCATCTACTGATGGTGGAATGACTTTGAACTTAACTCTGATACCATGTTGAATCTGGTAAAAGTAAAATAAGAAAAAAATGTATGAAGGGAAAGTGGAAAAATCACTATAGTAAATGACAAGCTTCATTATTTCTACAATTTCCCAAGAAGTCAAGACCTAACTCTGTTGATTACGGGGAAATCTTCCATCTTGAACAATCTAGTTATTTTTCATGTGTAATCACAATATTTAGGTAAAATACACATTTGTACCCAATGAAAATAGTGATAAAATAATAATGTATGTTGAGTATTTTGGGCATCTTTCAGTGGATTATGTTCTTAGAAAAACAAGTGAGAAAGGAAGAGTCAGTATTTTCATCTGCTTTCTGAAGATAAATGCAGGGAGCTTAAGATAGGAAATGTCACACAGTTCAAGATCAGTAGAACCAAGTCCAGGCTGGACCTTCAGCTATAAATACTTCTGTGTTGAAGCCACTTCTGAAGGCAAGAATTTAGAGAAAGACAAACAGTACAAGAAATGTACCCAAGGCCTAACGTATGAAACTGTAACCTCTCTGTACATCACTTTGACAATAAATAAGAATAAAGAAAGAAAGAAAGAATTTAGAGAAAGACTTCTTTCATTTAAATAAAGAGCAAGGATTTAGAGACTTCCTTTTTCTTTGACAAGGATGAGTAAAAGAAATATTAATATTATTGATAGTGTTAAATCATCCTCAATAGCAGGAACAGCAGCATCAGATGTCTTAAGTAAATTAATCATCAGGAGGAACCAATGAGCCATACAATTTCATTTCCTGTCTGCAAGTGTGATCATTGCTAGAAAAGAAAACCCAGGCTTCAACCATAGACAATTATTTCTCATTATTCAAAAGCCTAGAAAAATGATTTTAAGTTTTCATATGATGGGCAAAAATGGACCTGATGCTTAGCAAAACGTGTACACACACACACACACACACACACACACACACACTCACATTTTCCACATGAATGATACTGAACGCCGATGCAGATAACACATAGGTCTATCCATATAAGAGAAGGCTAAGCTGGGTGGGGGTTGAGGGGCAAATTGTGAACACACAAAAACTGGAGAATATATCTGTCAAATACAGGAAATCCAATGAGTGTTAGTTGTTCTCAGTTCCTGACACTGCCCAGAGTATTGTGGTTTTATAGGAGTCCAAGCAGCAGTTTAGGCTAAGATCCTTTACTTCATTCCTAGGTGTCTGTGCTCACCTAGGTTTGATGCTGACTCCTCAAAACTTCCTTACAGTCTGTCAAGTGGAGAGAATGGTAATCACCTACCACAAACTAGTGTGTTGTCATTTTTTGAAGATCAGATGAACAAATGCATAGGATAAATGACTCACAGTGACTGGCTTAATTGAATGTTCTATACAAGTGAGACAAGAGAAGGTAAATGACAAGGCTATTTGCCAGTGGCTATGACAAAGCAAAGCACAAGGACTACAAGAGAAGCTACAAGTTAAGGCAATAGCCAGGACAGAGCAAATGTCACCTGAAATTTCAGTGCCAATTCACACAGGTTACTCAAGAGTAGAAGTGACACTGGAGACACCTAAAATGGTGGAGGCCAGATGACAGGGCCGGGGGGAGGGGGAGGTTTAAACAGTAGGTGGCATTTAGAACCTGTCCTCAGTTCCTTTGGCCGTGGAATCCAGGAAGGTGGTGGGTGGTCCCTGAAGCTTAATCACAGGTGTCACCAGTATGGGCACCAATAAATAAAATGAAATAATGATAGACAATCAGGTATTTTTTTTCTCATAAATCTAATCAGACCATCCTTAACCCTAACACATGTTTATTCTTTTATCTTTTCAGGCTTCACTGGTGAACTAGGAATTTGCCCAGGAAAGCCTTTGAGATATATATATCTTTTTTTTTTTTTTTTTTTTGCCAGTCCTAGGGCTTGGACTCAGGGCCTGAGACTGTCCCTGGCTTTTTGCTCAAGGCTAGCACTCTGACACTTGAGCAACAGCGCCACTTCTGGCCATTTTCTATATATGTGGTGCTGGGGAATTGAACCCAGGGCTTCATGTATTGGAGGCAAGCACTCTTGCCACTAGGCTATATTCCCAGCCCCCTTTGATATGGTTTGAAGCTACTAATGATCTTCTTTAAAAGTAATATCAGGCATGGAATCAGAAAGCATGTTAAACATTTTTTTGAAGAAACTACCAGTCCATGTCCACTCCTGTGGGCTCGCCACTCTCAAAGCCTTGAAGCGAATGCTATACTACATGCCTCTGTCATACCTGTTTTACTACCCATAAATTTCTGAAGAAAGAAGATCTGACTAAATATAACAGAAGACACTCAAGTAATTGGATGGAGGAGTTGGTGAGATCTATAAAGTTGAAAATTTGGATGAGGCAATGGGGTAAAAGTAAAATGGTGTAGGTAAAAGGTAAAGATTAGGATTGTTATACTTAGAAGACATGCACACAGCATTATATGGAAGCGGTACAGACAAGAAAAAATGAGGCAGTTGAAGATCCATGAGAAAATAAAGGTGAGCAAAGTGAATTTCTGGTCTTAATCTTCCTGAAGCATGACTCACACTGTCTTGTTCCCATTCACCTAAGGGTTGACACAACATACTTTCTTACAGCATCATTTCTGAGGTGCAGTAGGGGCCTGATTGTCTAACAAAAACAAGTACAGTGTTCTGTAGTAGCAGAAAACAGGTACTGAATTAGAACATGCCTACATTCGAGCTGTTGTGATATGAGCTTAGTTGTTTGACTCCTCTGACCTTCTGTTCTCATATCTCTATGGTAGATAATTGAATAAAGGTCTTGTATAGAGTTTTTCCATATTAGAATATAGTATGTAGATATATACTGTCTCCGGTGTATGTTTGCTTTTAGGATAATTTATTGTCAAGGTGACGTACAGAGGGGTTACAGCTAAATACATAAGGTAGTGAGTTCATTTTTTGTCCAACTTGTTACCCCCTCGCCCATTTTTCTCCTGCCTTTCCTCCTCCCCAATCTCCTCTCCTCCCCTCCATCTGCAAGTTATACAGTTAGTTTACATCATATTGCCTTGTAAGTATTTCTGTTACACTGGTTTGCCTATTACCCTTTGTCTCACCATTTTAATGTTTCCCTTCTCTTCCCTAATTCAGACAAACATACATAAATTACGTGGAACCAAAATCAAGTACAGTGACAACAGGGGGTAAATAATAGGGATAATGAATAGAAGAAAAAAGACAAAATAGTACATTAAAAATAACAACATCAATGATAAACCACTTGTTTCCATGTTTTGGAGATCATTTTGCTTAGCATAAACTTATGTGGTCATATGTACATAGCTATTGTGCTATTGTGATAATGTAGTGTAAGTTATGAAAGGAGTTCTTTCCTTTGTGTGACAAGGTTGGCATGGGAAATATAGGCTGGATTTCATTTCTCTGTTTTCCCCTCTCCATTGCCATGTTATTTGCCATATAACTCACCTATCAGTACATAGAGACCATATATAATTTGTCATACTTACCTAATCACTATTGTGAAATTAAAGGTCACATCACATATACCCAATTTCATTTCCTTCAGGAAAATATCAAGAATACAGAGAAAGGACTGGTAGCTAGAACTGTTTTTTCCCTGTACAGATTTATTTAAAAGGAAAACTATTGAGTTTGAAGCAAAAGTGTCATCAAGGTGTCAGCTTGAAGGGAAAAATCAATGCAATTCAAGGTATAGTCAGTGTTACCAATTATATCCCATTGGGCATGATCGAAAGTGGTTTGCACTCACTTATCACACTTTCTCTTTTCAATCTGATGCTTGTCCACTGGTTACTGTAAGCAATGAGTTGAGAGCAAATTAAAATAAAAGTAAAGAATGTGTCTTCCAGAAAGCTTGACTACTACTTAAGAACTAGTTAATGTATTAACACTGCAAAAACCATAACTCAAATTAACATTGATGTGTGAACATGATACTGGGGAGATATGGTTGCTATCAGATGTATGGGATTCAACATGACTTTTGTTTACTGACATTCTTTGAAACTTCATTATCCACCCAGGATAGGAAGTTTAGCTAACCTTCAAGCCCATGAGTCTCTATGGGTCCTAGGTCTGTTGGAAAAGAAACTTCCTCTGACATCTGGGAGCGGTCTAAGGTCTTGAATTGCAGCAGCTCTGAAAGCAATACAGACCACTGTGGCCTCCCCAAGTGATTTTTGCAGCTATGATTATAGTAATGTATATTAGAAATGCAGGAATGTAAGACTCTTATCTCCAATTAGCCACCAAAGACTGGGAATAGATCTGTGGCTGAAGTGGTAGAGTGCTAGTCTTGAGCACAAAAGCTTATGGATAACACCAAGGCTGTAAGTGCAAACCCCCCAGGACTAGCTTAGTCCATTAACAAATTAAATTATTTTTTAAAAAAAAGAGAAAATCAGGCAAGCACAACATATCACTTCCCAAGGTTAGCAACTCTGAGTCCTGTATATTCTAGATAGAGGGATGATGAGAGGGAGTTTAAAATCATACCTCCCTTGGGCAGTAAAGTCATGAGAAGGCCACACAGGGCCATGGTGCTAGATACTTAGTTCTCTAGGGGCAGTTCCCTCTGTTGCCTCAAACTCAGTATATCAGCATCCTTCTCTAACTATGAAAAACAAGACAAAACAACAACAAAAAACCATGAGTTTTCTGTACGAGATATCTTAATGTGCCTAGCACATAGCAGGTGCTCAAAATATGGTGTCACGAGTTCTACACAAAGAATACCTCTCTCTTTTGTCATTGAAGAAGGGGAGGGTTATGTCTGCCCAAAGAGCACCTGAAAAAATGGAGTCCCTCTGCAATAGCTTGTGTTCAAGTATGCCCCTCACCCTCTGCTACTCCCAGAAACAAGATGAATAGCTATCCAAAATGAGAGAAAATACTATGACCCTGGGAGTAAGCAGGTTCTAGGGAAGCTAGTGCCCAGCCATCTCATGGAAGATTCTCTCTCATGTAAATGTTCCCTCCATTCAGGCAGATTTCAGTATTTAGCTGCTAAGTACAGTATTTACGATTAACAGGCAGACAGTATATGAGATAATGTGGAAAGATGTTACTATCTTACCTGAAATCTAGTAAGACCATTTAAAAACAAATATTTGCTTTTACTGAAAAGTATACATTAGAGTATCACTAACATTATTCTTTATTCAGTCAACCTCATCAAATATGAATAAATATATGACTTAAGTCATCTTCCAAGAGAGTAATTTGGTGATGTCCAACAGCCATGGGTAAGAAGCAGAGAAAAGGGGAAAATAAATAAGAAGCTGTACTGTATTAAATCTCAGTATAAACCATACTCTTTACTGAAAAAGAAGCCATTGGTTATATGTTGTCTTATTATTACAAATATATCCTTGACAAGTTGTACTCAAAACATCACTTAAGTTCTCATGCAAAACGGAATCCTGAGGAAACTAAATAGAAAAGGAAAAATCATGATGGTGAGAAAGAGTTCATCATTCTTTTTTTTTTTCAAATTTTTATTATCAAACTGATGTACAGAGAGGTTACAGTTTCATACATTAGGCATTGGATACATTTCTTGTACTGTTTGTTACCTCGTCTCTCATACCCCCTCCCTCCTCCCCCTTTCCCTTTCCCCCCATGAGTTGTTCAGTTCACTTACAGCAAACAGTTTTACAAGTATTGCTTTTGTAGTTGTTTGTCTTTTTTTACCCTGTGTCTCTCAATTTTGGTATTCCCTTTCAATTTCCTAGTTCTAGTACCAGTATACATGGTTTCCAATATACTCAGATAAGATTAGAGAGATAGTGTAGGTACAACCACAGGAAGGTGATACAAGAACATCATCAATAATAGAAGCTACAGATACACATGGGACGTTGAAAGTAGTTACAACTGTGATATAACAATCGTTTCCATAACATGGAGTTCATTTCACTTAGCATCATCTTATGTGTTCATAAGGGTATAGCTATTGGGCTCTTGTGACACTCTGCTCTGAGTTGCCTAAACCTGTAATAATTATTCCCAATAAGGGAGACCATAGAGTCCATGTTTCTTTGGGTCTGGCTCACTTCACTTAGTATAATTTTTTTCCAAGTCCTTACATTTCCTTACAAATGGGGTAACATTGAGATTCCATCTCACCCCAGTAAGAATGTCATATATCAAGAAAACTAACAATAACAACTGTTGGAGGGGATGTGGCCAAAAGAGGACCCTACTTCATTGTTGGTGGGAATGTAAAGTGGTTCAGCCACTCTGGCAAGCAGTATGGAGATTCCTCAGAAGGCTAAATATAGAACTCCCCTATGACCCAGCAGCCCCACTTTTGGGTATCTATCCAAAAGACCACAAACAAAATCACAGTAAAGCCACCAGCACAACAATGTTCATTGCAGCGCAATTTGTCATAGCTAGAATCTGGAACCAACCCAGATGCCCCTCAGTAGAGGAATGGATCAGGAAAATGTGGTACATATACACAATGGAATTTTATGCCTCTATCAGAAAGAATGACATTGCCCCATTTGTAAGAATTCATCATTCTTACTGGGAAATAAATGAGGGAGAGAAAAAGAAAAGCAGAGCAGAAGGAAACCACAAATCTGTTACCCAGGGGAACTCCTTGGCTTTGAACTCTGAGCATCAAAATAATTTCAGTATATAAAGCATGCCATAGATGCTCCTCAACTACCACTGCACTGTCTGTTTTCAGCTCTCAGCATGAAATCCTTTCATCCCGTGGTTATGAGAACCTAGTGATTTGAGGAGAAATGTAAAGTTCATTGTCTACTTCTCAAGGCTAAATAGGACTTCTTTCACACAAAATCAGGAGCATGTCTTAGTATCTTTCTCTAGAAAGTGACAATATTAGCAAAGAGCTCAAAGCATTATGAGGAGTACATAATACAGTGTATATCCAACACTTATGCAAGTGCTAAACACAAAGGAACTGGAAAGCAAATAAATGGCTTGAAAGGGGAAGAAGAAAAAACCCAAAAAACATCATAGTCTCCTCTATATTTCACTACAGCTGTCAGCTGGGAGTTGACCAATTAAACATTGAAGAAAAGTACCATCTTACTGAAAGGGATTGAAAGATTATGAAATTTTCAGGCAGAAATAACTACCTCTCAGTAGAAAGATGCATTTAATGGAAGCCCTTCCATTAACTAAGTAGCACCAGGCCTCCTTCGAATCTCTGTGATCTGACCTGGGGTTGGCATTTCCACTTGGTACCAGGATTTGTTGGTGAAGACTTGAGTTTGGATTTCCTTAGCAGAGGAGGCAAAGCCTCTATGAATAAATAGAGCAGAAAACTACACAAGGCAGGCAGCTGTGGGCTTTCATAGCATTAATTTTGCTTAATATTACAAATTTTAAATGCTTAAAATACAAGCATGACAAATAGGAAAGCACAAAGTGATCATTAGGATTATAATGTGTGTGTGAATGGGAGATGAGAATAGGCGCATGGCAAATAGAGCCCCATATAAATGCTAAGTACTTCATTTGCTACAATAATGTGCTCTATGGCTGGAGTTCTTAAGTACTTTATGTTCTCTCCTGATACGATGTCATTAATCCTATTTGTAAAATTAATGAAGAAATCCTGGGTTCAAATTACAGACCAGAGGAGAAGGGGGGAAAACTGGAATTAAAGACAAATGATGGGTCATTTTTCTCTAAAGCTTTAATGATACTTTACTAAATAATACACTTTGTCCTGAATAGGTTTTTAAACACGGTGCAATTCACCCTGAAAGGAGCTGATTATGGCCACTTCATCAGTGATGTTGAGCGGGGTGACCCACCTCGCATGATGACCCACACTGAACCAGAGTCCTTTGAAAGCCTTTTCTAAAGCATTTGTGCTCCAATCAAGCTTAGCAGGCTGAGTCAGCTTTTGCACAAGTGACAGTGACAGTTAAATAGGCGGTGTGTGTGTGTGTATGTGTGTGTGTGTGTGAGACGCACAGGGAGAGAGAGAGACAGACAGACAGACATAGTGACAGAGACGGAGAGACAGATATATCCTGCATTCTCTGTAAGGTTTCTTTTAAAAAACTAACCCCTGTCCTTGGAGAAGACTGTGTAACTTGTTGATTCATTGACTGCCCTAGAGTCAGACAGGTCTCATTTGAGCTCTAGTTCCATCACAATAAGATAGTATCTTTCAGTCTGGTGTGTTACTCTTCATAATAGATACAGCAGTATTGCCTCTTTCTAAGGTTATTGCTGGGGTGTCTTTTTTTTTTAAAGAATGAGTAAAATCAGACTGACTGTGAGACAAAGCAAAATTAGAATGAAAAGGAAGAAAGAAAATTTCATCTCCATATTTTCAATGAGTTATCTAAGATAGGATAGATTTAGAAGAATCGTTCCCACAGTCAGCATCTGAAGTCTCCTTCTTGAATGCAATTCAAAATTTCTCAATCAAACCAAAAACAAAAATGTGATGGAAAGAGTTATGTACTTCTAGGAGTTTTCATCGTCAGGAAAATAGCAGACTAATTTTGTCTGCAGTGAGTATTTTGGGACCAGTAGGTTGTGTGTGTGTGTGTGTGTGTGTGTGTGTGTGTGTGTGTGTGTGCAGGTGCATGTGCTACATTCTCCAGAGAAAGAAAAAAAAATGGATGGTAGAAAACTTTGCTGTACTCTCTAACAGGGAAATTCTTCCCTTGGAATGACTTCAGAGATCTTTTGTCCTTTTTGCACAATAAGCGGACATAATTGCAGAGGAAACTTTCAAAAAGGGAGCTAATGCAATTTAAATGAGTGTTATCAGCCACAGTGAGCACACATATCCTCAAGCCCATTAGGGAAAGTACTTCATTCTCATCGGTGTAGCTGGGATCCCTTCTGGCCATTCTTTGGCCGCTACTTTTAGAAGCAGCATTGCTTTCCATTATGGTGAAAGAGGATAGTAGAGTCAGTCACCAAAGAGGTGCTTATGGATCATAAAATGTCAGTGAGAAGAGAACAGCAATAAATTGTTACCCCATCCCAGTTTCATGAAGAACCTGTTGCTAAATTGCTATTAATGGGATCAGCAGACAGACCCATCTGAATGCAGAAGGAGTGTGATTACTGTTGAAATTGATCAGTTTTTCTCAGCCCAACTTGGACAATTCTTCAGGGCCATTGTAACACAAAGCCCCCTGTGGGATCCACCAAAGTTATTGATGAGTCTTCAGGAACCTCAGTGGTTGCCTTGTCTTGATTCCCCTCCCCCTTTTCCACAGAGAATTATTGCAAAGCCACTTTCAAATAATTATCCTGGGCCTGGGAATATGGCCTAGTGGCAAAAGTGCTTGCCTCATATACATGAAGCCCTGGGTTCAGTTCCTCAGCACTACATATAAAGAAAATGGCCAGAAGTGGCGCTGTGGCTCAAGTGGCAGAGTGCTAGCCTTGAGCAAAAAGAAGCCAGGGACAGTGCTCAGGCCCTGAGTCCAAGCCCAGGACTGGCAAATAAATAAGTATATATATATATATTATCCTGTGCACTAAACTCTATTAGAGTTTGTCTCTTGGAGTACGCATTTTGAGAGGAGGGTGTTCTTTGTTTTGCTAGAGAACAGACCTAAATATATACTGATTTTAGCAAAAAGAAACCTATTGGAAAACTATGTTACTTTAGCTGAAGTAGAAATTTAATTTGGCTAGGGTTTCTGACTGTGCAAATCTGCCCAGAAAGCCAGGCAAGAGTCAGCTGACATTTTGTTCTTCAAAACAGCTTTAAGTCTTTTACAAACTTTCTTTGTTTTCATTTTTATAATTTTATGTTATTGTAAAGGTGATGTACAGAGGGTTTACACTTACATAAGTAAGGTAATGAGTACAAGAAGTGAGCATGTTCACTGTGACATTTTAAGGAAAGTAGAAAATAAAATAGGCCAAAAAAGAATATGACAACTGCTTTCTCCATCCAGGGGAAAAGATTAGTTTTCGTTGTAGCAAAATTATTCATCATCATTTAATATAGCTCTGTAAATGCATAAATGTGTTCCCACATAGAATTCATAGTCTATGTCTATGGAGCTTTATATAGTTATCTTAATTTGTACATAAATAACAGCATACACAAGTATTTATATGTGCATGAATAGTGCATATATATTATCTATGTTATATATAAACATATATACATATATGCCCCTTTTACCAAGCATAAAGAAACTAAAGTAAAAGGAAGGAAATTTAAAATTTAACCAAAATTAAAGTTATGCTTTAACTCTTCCACCAGAGGCTAGTTTTCTATTCTTGAATTCTTAGGGCCTGGCAGTCTTTCATACTCAATATCAAACTGACATGATCCTCACTGACTCTCATTATTACTTGGATTAAAGAAGTCTTTCTGTAATTCCAGGAAGCCAAGTACATTGAAGAATACCCATTGGTTTTTGAGCCTGAATAGCATTGTCCAGTGACAGGAGCACTTGCCTTTTTACACCACAAAACAAGGTCTGCAGCAAACTGAACATGTCAACATTTTTCCAACAAAGTTCTTTCTTCTTCACATTGTTGGCTTGAAGATCAAAAGAGAAGCTACGAAGAAAAAGTTTTATAGCTTTTATTTATTAGACATCTGATATCAATGTAAGGTTTACAGAGAAGAATGTTTTCTATTTGTAATGACAACAAGCTTTGATTTTTTTTAGAACACTTCCCATTCATTCCCCTTATGCAAAACTAATTATCAACACTCACCTATTTAACTTGCAAGAGCAATAAATGCAAATCTATTATTAAATCATCATCTGTATCTAGAAAGTCTCTGAAGACAACAGGAACCCAGAGCAAATGGCTGTGGGCGTGTCATATCGCCAAGACATTTGCCAAGTTATTTGCCTTTGAGAACCCTTAATCTCCATAGTTTTTAATTGAAGTTATTAGTTGAGGCTCTCTCATAACATCTATTATAGTGTATTATTAAATTAAATATTATGGCTGAGTTTTACTGAGAAATAATACAACCTATAATTTGACAAATTATGACTAAATATATTTTTCTTCTTCCAAATCTTAACCAGCATTCCACACTTAATTAAACTTGTATTTAAAAAAAATTGCTTCACGATTGATCGATAATGGCTTTGGCAAATTAAGAATTCAGTTATAAAGTACATTTTCACTATCTTCTTTGCTTCTTGATGTTAACGTTGATCACCTTACATAAAGTAATGTTTGCTGTGTCCTCATTGTAAAAATACCTCTTTCCTCCCTTTTATATCTTTTCGAAGGCAGTTACTATGGATATCCCACACTGAGAGATAAGAGGGTATTTTGCACCTCCATGAGAGCAACCACACAAATATTTCGAAACTCTGCAGGAGACATATGTATCTTCCCTTTATTTTTCATAAAGTTATTTATATTAATATGAACATCTATTTTGTTATAGAATCAAATTTTATTTTATTTTTATTCGGTTTCTTCTAGTCTGGGCAACTGGGAAGTCTTTCTGTTGGCTGTTGTGCCCCAATAATATAGTTTGATTAATTTTAAATATATATAGATTATATATATTAATACACATATATATTAACTGGGTGTTTTCTTTGAAAATTACAAAATATGATATCTTGGAGAGCTCTCATTTAATACCAGAGTAAACTTTCTTGTTTCTTGGCTGGTTTTTAAATGGGACTATCAATGTTCATTTCTGCATGGATCATAATTTATTCAACTAATCCTTTATTGAAATTCACTTTATCCAATCTTTCCCTGTTACAAAAATTATTAAAGTGATCACTCTGGACCATATTTGTGTCCTTAAGTTCTGGACATAAGTTTCCAAGACCAGTGCTATGATGTACTTAGGATTTAGGAAACAATATTGACATCCTGAGAACAAGTATATTGGCTTATCCATGGTATTTTGACCTAACTGTACAGCACTTTGTTTTTCCAAGAAAAAAATTTAAAAAGTGTGTCTCCAAAAGATCTTTGCCCAGATTCAAGTACAAAGACACTTCTTTTCTTAGAAATGAAGGTTTCTTTTAGTTTATTACTTTTGCCAGATTCTATCTCTGACCACCACATCTCTACACTTAGTTATGAGAGCTCCCAACTGAGTCCAGTCTGGAATTCATGGCTATTCCCTATCATACCATGATAGAAATGTCAAAATTGTGGTTAATAATACTTCACAAGTGGGCTCTGAGCCTTTTAGTTTCTCTCTGTCTCTCTGTTTCTTTCCTTTCTCTTTCTCTCTTTTTATGTTATCTTTCCACTGCCAAGTACATACTCTTATATTTTCATTTATTATAGTTGTATCTATTATACTCACCAACTTCTATATTTTTTTTTCATGAAGCATTTATGGGGTTTCCATCTTCAAGACATAGGCTCCTTCTCACTTTTTTTTTAATCACATGGTGTAACCAGATCTCTGTGAGATGTTTCATAAATATACTTTCTCCTTTTTTAGAACTAAGACCTACAATAAAAAAAACACAAATAACCATGTCTTATATTTGTGGATTGATCCATTCAATGGCTTAAAAATAAGTGGTGCACAAAACCTTGCACAAAGAAAATGTTCATCGTCTAGCTCCTATTTTGGAATGGTTTTAACAGCAGTTCCCACCATTGCTCATTCCCCATAATTACTTCCGTCAGAGGGTTCTGTTGGTTTGGGGTTTTTCTTTTTGGTTGTTGTTGTTGGGTTCATTTGTTTTGTTTTATTACCTCTAACTTTTTCAAAGTGCTTTTGGCTTCCTCTGAAACCCAACGTCCCCATTTATTTTATTTTATTTTTTCCAGAATGCAATTCAAATATCTGTGCCCAAATGAGCTCTGTATTAATGGATGTCCTGTAATTCTACTTTTAAAACAAAAATCAAATTGCTAGCCAGTTGCCTACTTCTTGTGTGTCCCAAAGTGATTCTGCTTCTCTATGATGTATCATGTCTTCTGCCAAACAAATACCTCTCTGATCATATTGAGACACAGTAAAACTCCCAATGTTGTCCAGTTTTTAATCCAAGATGGTAAAGTAGAAGCCACTATGTTTAGTAGAGCACACTAGTCAAAGCTGTCATATACTCATCAACTACATCCTCCTTGGTTTCAGTGAGTTGAATTCAATCATTTCTATCATTGGAATTCAACCTAATTCCAATATTCTCTTTCCCTTGTGACAATAAAGTTTGAATAAAGTCTTCCTTGTTGGCTTAACCTTTTCTGGTACAATTTTCTTTGTTATCTGACATTAAATGGCCAAAATTTACAAACATACAATCCTAAATACTAAGTTTTACTGAGTCCTAAAAATCCCAGGTTCTGTTGCAACCTTATCTAACCATCTCCTAGAGAGCTTTGGGTCCATCATCTATAAAATAGAAGTAAGCTTATGCTACAAAAATTCTGCGAGTCTGTACTCTTCAAACACCACACCTGCAAACACATGGTTAATATCTAGCTTTTACACTATAAAACTCAAAATGAAGACGGAGACCATGCCTGCTTGACTCATTCTAAAATAACCCACCATCCAGCATGGTGGTTGACAAAACTATTGAAGAGATTTGGGGAATAAAGTAAATAGAATTAATTCATATAGCATAGAACACAAGAATAATTAAAAATCAAGCTAAAATTTTATTGTTTTGTGCATAGAAATCATTGGAAGGTCAAAAATGTTCACTGTAAGGAATGCTCCTGGCTTTGGCATCCACTAGTGCTATATATTTAACACATTTTTTAAGTTTCTTGACTGTCAATTATTTTATAGCACATATAAGGGGTGAAAGAAATGATTTATGTAAGTTCTAACTTTACAGACATAAGTATGACCCCCTCAATACACACAACACAACTGTAATTACTTTATAGATAGAAAACTAGATGTACAATAAAGTTTCAGCACGTTTGCTTATATTGCTGGCATATACCAAAAATTACATCTTTTCCTTCCCTTCTGTTTTGTTATATATGTTCAGGTAGTTATTAAATGTTTATGCTCTATGCAATTGCCTTAAGGGTGAATCACTGTTATGTTGTATATTGCCCTTGACTTAAACAACCATATTTGGATTCAAATTTCTTATCTTTGATGAGATTTAAACACAAGTAATAAGCTTATTTCATTAAGTGGTTACAAAAAATTCTTCTCTGAGCTTGAGGCATTATCTAATTGACGGAGGCTAATTTGCTTTAAAGAACAATCTTCTGGGAAGAGAACTTTGATCTCTGCGAGTGGGGGCTAAGCACACTTTGTAAAGGATCTTGCCTCCGGTTTTCCTCTCTCCCTGAGTCTTGTCACTTTCAAGAAGGGTTCCTGTGCTTGTGTTTGTTTTCCAGATGGAGTTCCTTGTCTTCAGCTATAAATCAATATCAGATTGTATTCCATGATATACAAATAACACAAAAATAGCATATCCTTTGGACCACTTAATCTTCTCTTCATCATTCACTCCTCTACTCCTCTATTGTTTCAAATATTCAAGTTTCCAGGCTTATTTGATGATTTATAAGTATTAACATTACAATGACCAAACAGAAGTGACTCAGGGCATAATCTTGACAAGAGCAAGGAAACTAATGTCCATTGAAAGTAATTTGTAAAGTAATCTAATTGCCACATGCAGCAAGTTTTTGATCTTAAGCAAAAGCAAAGGAAATTTGATGACCTTAATAGAGTTTTCTTTCTAGAACCTTTCCGTTTGGATTTAAAAGTGCTGAGGTATTTTTACTGTTGTATTTGGGGGGGGAGGGGATTGGTGTTTTTTTTTTTCTTACTTCTATGATTTGATTGCTTTTCAAAATACATTTTTGTCTTAAAGTTAGAATTTACTTCAATAATCCTTGGGTAACTGAGTGATTACAATTGGTGGCAAGCTGAAATATTTCCTTGATAGGATAAAACAATCTTGTAATACCAGTCCTTCCTTCTCCCATAGGGGAATCTTAAATATGAAAAAGCAATTCTTTTGTTCCAAAAAGGAACCTAATAGTACAATTATCATCATCATCATCATCATCATCATCATCATCATCATCTTGGTTATTTTGAACTGAAATTAATACATTTCTGGTCATGTAAATCTAATTTCAAATACCACCACCAATTATAGATAGTGGAATTTTGCTGTGGTGGTTATTGTTTTGGTCTGAGAATGAGACTCAAACTCAATATCTGACACTTTTGGCTGGCACTTTATCACTTGAACCAGGCCTCCAATCCCAGGGTGGTAAAATGTGTATGTGAATTGTCTACCTTCACTAAATCTCACTTTTACCTTCTTTCAACATGGTTGTAAAATGGTCTCACCTTATAGGATTGCAGTGAGGGAGAAATACCTTACTTGTAAAGAAACTCCTAGTATTCCCAACATTACTTAGTAAATAGTCTATAAACAATGATGGCATTATGTATGTGATAGTTTTCAGCTATTTGTTATTGTTTCATAACATTGATTTCAAATGCCAGAGCTGCTGACTGCCATCTTCCTCCTTTTTTATAAACCTGAATTATGACCAAACTTGCTCTACTTCTAAAATCTATCCTTAACAATCAAGCCAGGAAGTACTGTCTTTGGCTGTGAACTCCCCTTTTTACCTACAGACTATTTAATGGTCTTTTACCACCTTTTACTTCTAAGCTTGAAATTAATTCCAAAAAAACTTCATTCATCAGCTCTCTATGCTGTCAACTGGAAGTTCATTTTAATTATTGTACAATTATAGCATTTATGAATTTCATGGTGCATGTATTATTTCTAGTCTTACATCTTTACAGATATTCGTACATACACATATATATTTACATATTCATGTTCTTTTCTTGTTTGAGTGATACATAGAGGTTTTTTTTTAATTTGGTACATTTGGTCAGATGAAAACTGAACATTTTAACCTTATGATGTGGGAGCTCAGCATTAGATTAGTGAAATTCTTCTCCCAAGTTTGCATTTTTGAGTGTCTTTTTTTTTTTTTTTGTCCGCAGTCTGGAGGCTTGACTTCAGGGCCTAGATGCTATCCCTGAGCTTCTTCTGTTCAAGGCTAGTGCTCTACCACTTGAACCACAGCACCTCTTCTGGCCTTTTCTGAGTAGTTTATTAGAGATGAGAGTCTCATGGGTCTTTCTCATCAGGCTGGTTTCCAACCATGATCCTTAGATCTCAGGCTCCTGAGTAGCTAGGATGCAGGCATAAGCTACCACCATTGGTGCTTGTTCATTCGTCTATTTTTGTTATTTTATTTCTTTATTTTTAATGCTTTAGACCATCTCTAGATCAAGGAATATATAGAGGTATATACATCTTTCTTGGGCTTTCATGAATATACAACTTACCATGTGTTCACGTGATGATTTTCCTGCATGTTCTGTTGCATTTAATATGTTGTTGAAAAGGAAACAAAGACAAATGAAGACAAATGTCGTCAGGAAGACGACAGGCTAGATGTTCCTTTTACAGAAAGGGTGGAGCTTACAACAGTCTGAGACATACAACAATGAGTTTCAGACTGTATTTGAGCCTTCATAGGCAGAAGCAATAGCCTGCTTAGTATAACTTTTTCATGTTTGGAAGACAAGAGCCTCAGTAACCAGTCTGTTCCTACAGGCTACAGACAAGTAGTCCTAGATACACATACCAAAATAACTGCCTACCTAGAAGAAACAGGTGGCAGATGGATAATAGCTACTGTTCTAAGAGCTAAAGTTGTCTGTTCTTAACTAAAATGTATTACGTAAGCCTTCCTTTGAAAGTTCTAAGCCTTTAGTACACTCTAGAACTCTACTTAGAGAGTTTCTGTCCCTATCACTGTTGTCTCCATAGAGAAAAAGATTCCTGGAACAGTATCATCTCTCTCACATCATCCATACCAGATCATTTATAAATCAGATACATTCCTTCTTACATTTCTCTGAGGGTATGCTCAAAATAGCTTTCCCTCTCATTAGCTGATATGTAGGTAGGGATCTCTATTTTATTTATTCTATAATAACCTTAGATTTCATCTGTCATTTAAAGGGCTTAGGTATTGAAAAGAAATCCTGTTTTCCCAAGAGGTCAGTCTAGTGATAGCAAATGAAAGAAATGAATATGGATATGCAGGTGCTAAATTAAAATGTCAGAGCCTTCAAAGGCATCAATGATCAATTGTCTTTCATCCTTCACTGGTAAATTTAAAACATAATAATAAACTTCAGACTCAGAGAGAAGTGAGAAAGGTGTATGGATTGCCGTGGGGAAGAGATTTAAAGTCATTCAGGCTCAACTCTGTTCTTCTCCAAGATAGCATCACATAATTATGCTAGCTTAAAATACTGATTATAATGTGGTTTGGGTTATTTATTCATAAGGTTTTTAGCAAATTAAATTTACATTATAGATTTATTTTTAATGCACAAGTAGCTTAATGTCTTCCAGGAAGTTTCAGAAATAAACTCAACAAACATACAGGGTATAAGACATAACCTTCCTTTCCTCTATCAATGTCTACAATATGTTCAAGGGCATAATGTCAATGGAGACTCGCATTTGCTCATATTTCTCTCTAGGATAAAAGAAACCTTATGGTGGTTTATGTGATACACCCTTGTTATATAAAATACAAATAAAGAAGATAAGTCTATGGCCACCAGGTGCTTAATATTTTAAGTCTGGTATCTGTCACACTGCAAACAGGAACTCCCCCCCCCCATCAAATTCTCATTAAATACATATATTTAATGACAGATGCATTTTAGAGAGAGTTATCTTCCTATAGTAGAAATAGTAACTGTTTCTGAATTGATTCAGGAATATTTTAAAACTACTGATACTTCCAATCTGTCTACTAGGTGTTACAAGGTGGAAACTATCTCGACATTTTTGAACTTTGTTTTCTTTTTTTTAATTTCTAAAAAATTTTTATTGTCATACTGATATACAGAGAGGTTACAGTTTCATACTTTAGGCATTGGATACATTTCTTGTACTGTTTGTTACCTCCTCCCTCATACCCCCGTCCCCTCCCCCTTTCCCTTTCCCCCCATGAGTTTTTCACTTGATTTACACCAAACAGTTTTGCAAGTATTGCTTTTTTAGTCGTTTGTCTTTTTATCTTGTGTCTCTCGATTTTGGTATTCCCTTTCAGTTTCCTAGTTCTAATACCAGTATATACGGTTTCCATTGTACTCAGGTAAGATACAGAGATAGTGCAGGTACAACCACAGCAAGGGGATACAAGAGGTTCATCAATAATAGAAGCTACGGTTTCACATCACATGTTGAAAGTCTATGCTCTTTTGAGGCCTGAAACATCCTTATTTCTGACCTTAGCCATTTCACATTGATCATTTAATACCAATTCAGATCTCACTTCATCTGTGGTACCTTTTGTGACCTCTTCAGAGTGGCTCCTTTTCTGTGTTTCTGTCCCATTCACTTATCTGGTGTGTTAAACTTTATGTAGTAAAAAATGCTGAAGATACAATGACATAAGATGTTGGAGGTCCTGGACAGATAGGATCAATTCAAGGAAATGTATAAGAAAGTGACAATTCAGAGGGAATGTAGGAGATAAAATGTGAGAGATGCCGTGGATTAGACAAACATGGGTACCAGATAAGTTCAGAAATCTTCCTGACATCAACAGATATTTGTTAGAATCTCCCAGAAATGTATCCAGTCCTGGCCTCTTCCTGGAGCTCTTGATATACATGTGCTCTGAGCATAGTCATTCCAGATATCCTAGCAGTGCCTCAAAACTAAACTCATCACATTCCATACTTGGCCTGGCTAGAAGTCCTCATACCTTTTTTTTTTTGCCAGTCCTGGGCCTTGGACTCGGGGCCTGAGCACTGTCCCTGGCTTCTTTTTGTTCAAGGCTAGCACTCTGCCACTTGAGCCACAGCACCACTTCCGGCTGTTTTCTATATATGTGGTGCTGAGGAATCAAACCCCAGGGCTTCATGTATACAAGGCAAGCACTTTGCCACTAGGCCATATT
This sequence comes from Perognathus longimembris pacificus, assembly GCF_023159225.1. Lineage (NCBI taxonomy): Eukaryota > Metazoa > Chordata > Mammalia > Rodentia > Heteromyidae > Perognathus > Perognathus longimembris. The sequence goes on along the minus strand of NC_063162.1, from coordinate 17,092,092 downwards.
CCCAGCTCCTCATACTTTTTGTGTCACTCAAGACAGAAATCTGGTGCTCATTCCATTCTGTACTCAGCCATGTTCACAAAGGCACTAAGAACCCATGTTTGTCTAATCCACGGCATCTCTCACATTTAATTTCTTTTTAAAATTTCTTTATTGTCATAGTGATATGCAGAGGGGTTATAATTTCATATGTAAGGCAGTGAGTACATTTCTTATCCAACTTGTTACCTCCTCCTTCATTTATCCCCTGCCTTCCCCCTCCCCATTTCCCTCTCCCTGCCATGAGCTGTACAGTTGGTTTACACCACATAGTTTTGTAAGTATTGCTGTAGCATTGGTTTGTCTTTTTATTCTTTGTCTCTTGATTTTGGTATTCCCACTGGGTTTTGAAATCAAGGCTTTGTATTGCTCTACATTGTGAGCCATCTCCTCCCCCTTGTTTTATATTTTAGCTAGCTATCTCTATAGATTGGATCTCTTATTTTTTTTCTGTTTTGGGCTGACCCCTGAACTTAATCTTCCCACATATGTCTTCACACTAACGGGGATTATAGGTGTGCAAGTCACCATCAATAATTTGTGTTGTTATTGAGAGGAGTGTCTTGCTTAAATTTTACCTGGCTGGCCATGAACCACACTCTTCTCAATTACTGTCTCCTAAATAATGATTCTCCACCATATGGACATTTTGAACAAAGATTCTTTGTCTGTTTGGTGTTCATAGGCATTTTAGGATGATTTCCTAACTATCACAAGCTAGAAAGACCTATTTCAAACACTGCAATGATCCTTTCTAGTCGAACTCCCTGACAATGTTTTCATATTTGTACAAGTTTAAGATCACTGTTCTGTCTACAGATTATACACTTTTAATGTGGAAATAATGAAATAATTAAGAAAGCTCATGTAATCAAGCAATTATATATATTTATATATGTACACATGTGAGTATACACACACACACACACACAAAACAAGGTCACAGATTGATGAGTAATAATATAAGTGCCAAACACTTTTGCTTGTTTTCTTTTATACTAAGAATTACTGGTACTTAGCATTAGAAGTACCATGTTGTCTACATTAGAATAAAAAATAAGACACTGACATATAAATTTAACAAAGTATTTACAATATTTAGAAAATCCATAAAGCTCTGATGAAAGATTTCAGGAAAAAGTAATTAAGAAGATTAACTGTCCACATTCAATAATCTTAAAACTAAATATTTTTGCTGATTATTCTCTCTATACTTTTAATTAAAGTTCAAAAAGTACTCTTGTAGATAGTTCTAAACTGATTCTAGTTTTTCTGGAAAAAACAAACAAACAAAAGAAATAACCCTTGAATAGCTAAGACAGCAAACAAAGAAGTAGAGATATGAGCTAGGATAAAGTCTTCTATAAATCCAAAGTTATCAAGGCACTGTGAATTGGAGAAAGGGCAGATATGCTGATGAATGCAAAAATGAGGACCCAGAGTAGTATCTGCAACCTACAGAAAATAGTGAAAGAGGTTACTTAAATCATGGTGGTACACTGAACCTACACATCCTTCTCATGAATGAAATGATAGAAATTTAGGAAACTATAGAATACACATGGAAACAACAACCACAGCCAGAAAAACACCTTGAAAATACAAAAACAAGGGTGATTCTGCCTTGATAGATATATAAATCATGAAATAATTACTGATGTGTCAAAACATCACATTGTGCATCTTAACTATATGTAATGTTGTAGTAACACCTCGATTCTACTGGGAAGACAAGTAATGGAACAAGTTCTGGAAAGAAAATGTGTTTCCAAGTTGACTTGGGAGGTGCTGCCCTCCCCCCAATGCAAAATAAAACAACAACAACGAAGCTCAGATTTTCAGGAAAATAACTATAGAAACTATGTAGACAATGAAAAACCACTTATTTCCAAATCTCGGAGTTCATTTCACTTAGCACCATCTTATATGATCATATGTGCATAGTCTTTGAGCTATTGTGATCCTCTGCTTTCATTGTTGTTATTTTTTAATGTATTATGTGAAATTATCTCTTTTTTTTCTTGCATTTTTCTTCCCTATGTTTTAGCCTTTATTGTCATTATATTTAATTTTGGTACCCTGGGTATTGTATATATGCTTATCTGAATTAGGGAAGGAAAGGGGAACAACAAAATGCTGAGACAAAGGACAAAGGGTGAACCAAAGCAACAGTGATACTTACAAGACAATATGTTGTAAACTAACTACACAGCTTGGGGAGGGAGGGAATGGGGAGGAGGGAAAGTGAGAGAAAAATGGAGGAAGTAACAAGTTTGACAAGAAATGTAATCACTAACTTACATTTGTAACTGTAATCACTCTGTATATCACCTTGACATACAATTTTTAAAAAACAAACTATTTCATCAGAAGTGACTTAAAATTTGTACAAATGAGAAAACAAAATCACCAAGGATTACCAAAAAATGAGGGAAAGATAAATCCTGAAATAAAAGCACTAATGTTCAATAAACATAAAAATAAGCTTGTAAAAAGACATAAGAAAGTGGCACTATGGCTCAAATGGTAGAGCTTTGGCCTTAAACAAAAAAAGCTCAGGGAGAAAGCCCAGGGCTGGAGTTCAAGCCCCACAACTGAAAAATAAAAGACTTAATAGGACAAAATTCAAACAGAATATAGAGTAAATATAAAGTAGTATCAAAATAAACTGGATGATAATAAGTATGTACAATAAAAGAAGATACATTCAAATTTATATTTCTAACTACTATGAATAATTCATAAGGACAACATAAATGATAGGAAAATAAATTCTACATAAAGTGGCAGATATTCAAATCATAGTCAATACATGCTGCTTAGATTTTAGGGCTGGATGTAGCTGACTATTAGTAACTATTAGTAAACTAATAGTTAACCCAAAGGAAATGCATATTCCTGACATGAATTATAAGGCTCATAATACATGCAATGAAAACAATTTTTAAAGTTGTTTTCCATACGTTCCCAAAGTTACCAAATGTTTTCACAAAAGGATTGTACACATCATCATTATTCCTTTAACTTATGTGATCCTTTTGGTAAGATTAGTTCTCTTTTGTCATATGTTATGATTATCTTTGACAGACCTTTAAATTGTATTTTCTTAATTTTCAGGTAGACTAAAGAGTTTTAATTTCATAGGTTAGTCAGAAGTAGATCAGAGGTCAGGAAAAGGTGAAAATGTTCACTACCTTAACCTCAGTTAAGAACTGAGAAAGCAAATAAATTTTCATTTATATTGAACAGAATTTGTTATTTTTCTTTTTTTTCTCTCCACTGGCAGGAGAGTAATGAAGAGTCATAGAAACCAGAAAATATTCACTATTTTTGGAATTAAGGATGGTGACAATATAATTGCTCTATATTGGGCATATTTTAAAACACACCAGCACATATCTGAATACTAAATTCAGCCTAATCGTATTTATGACACGACAATGATGTATAATTACATTTCCTTAGTAGTATTGCAAGATAGAAAGTCTATTTAATTTTATTATGTGTTCCTTTTGTATTACATTTCTAGCAAATCAGTATTTGATGAATTATTTAGTAAGACTTGGCAAACCAATCCAGCAACCCCTGCACGCAAAGTAATTCTGATTCCAATAAATGTATTTTTGACAAACGACTTCTGTTTGCAAGATTTATCAACTTAATGTGGAAGGACCTACAGCAGCTGGCATCCTATTCACTTGGTCCTGTCTTTGCATGCCAAGAGGAGAAAGTTAGAAATTATAACAAATCTAAGAAGAGACTGGAAAAATATGTTTGGGGTGACAGAATATGCATCACACAACAGAAAATAAAGAGAAAGCAATAAAGACACACAAAGTTTACTTTTATCTTCAATCATAAAAAATATTTGTGCCTGCTGAGGAAAGAAAAAAGTTCCCATTAGAGTTAACTGAGCATATCAATCTACAAACCACAAAGAGCCTTTTCGTGTCATAAACTAAGTTCCAAGGGGTTGTAGTCAGTTTAGATTTAGGGGCCACACCACTATGGGTTAGTCAGGCATTTGGAGTAGTTGAAAATAGCCAAGCAACAATATATGTGGAGTTCAATTCTTCACCAAGACTCAGACTTTAAAGTGATCAAATTTCCAAGAGCCACATGTTAGAATCCTTCATCAAATAATAATTTCTTACAGCATATAAAATTGTCTTATTGATAAAAGCAACCACTAGAAACTTTATTGACATAAAGTATGGGGAGATGTATAGTTCAACCCAAGAAGTTTTAAGAAAGCCTATGCCACTGCAGCATCTAAAAACCCATGAGAGAAGAGAGCTACACACACAAAAAACCATAAAGTGTCATTACAAAGATGCAGAAAAAATTCAATGTAGGAGAATGTAGAGTCTAAATATCTTAGTATTCTTCAACTAACAACTGATTAGACAAAAATGTATTAAAACACTAAGTCATAAAAGTATTAGAAGGGAAAGGAGGAGAATCAGGGTTGATAGGGTGTTGGGTGCTTACTTTCTCATTGGGCTTCAATCTGGAATGGACATGCATGCTAGACTGTTGATGGGATGTGTAATCAGTTGGAAATAAAACACACAGAGCAGAGAGAAGAACGGCAAGAAATGACTAAAAGACTTCAAGTACTGGTGAAGGTGTGGAACAAATGAATCCCCTTTACCTTGTATGGAGGAGAAATGTTGGAACCAAAATAGAAGTATAGAGTGACAAGAGATTGAACATAGACATTCCCCATATGATTCATTAACTTGGCTTCTGGAGGTTAAACTAAACTTCTGAAAGCCAGGTGTAGTGTTGCATGCTTCTAATCCCTTAGCAACGCAGCAGTTGAAGTTGAAACAGGAGAATTATGAGTCCAACAACTTTTTTCCTGGGCAGGCCTGTTACACTCTCAAGTATAGTTATGCTATAAATACATACTAGCTTTTTGCCTGAGACCATTGCATACAGCCTGGAATCATGAACTTCCATATAAATATTTGTTTTTGAAGAGATGAGCAGCCCCTGTAGTTTAGGGTGAAAGCTGTAAGAGTTGATGGGTATGAATGCAGAAGTTTAAGAACTAGGAGTAGGTAACTTATGAGATTTCAAACTAGGGCCTTACCAGAGTGGCCAGCAATTGTGAAGGAAGGTTGATTTGCCAGCAATGACTAAGATGGTCTTCTCTTCCCAGTGTCTGGACTGGATTATATTGCGGAGCATGCACAAACACTTTGGTAGTGGCCCATGGGAAGAGGAAGGGGAAGACAGCCTGAAGAAGCCATTTACAGGGAAGAAGTGATTATGCTCGCATGAACGTAGTGGTAATGCATGTGTAGACACCATATGCATGTAGATTGGCTCCAATTTAAACAACAGAAATCTAGAAAAAGAATAAATATTTTGCCCGTGTTTACTCAGCTGTTGAAGATGTGCATGAGATTTTAAACCCATTCTCCCTAAAGATTATTATCTTCACTGTGATACTACATTTTGTACACAAAACAGAGATGCTGTTAATTCTTCCCCAAAGAATAATTCTCATGTTGGGATACAGTTTATATTTATAACTAAAGGCATATAATATCGAGAAATATTTACACTGCAAAGTTAAGTTAAAAAATTCAGGGTATGAAATTGATGTTATAACAGTATCAGAACTACCTCTACCATAATGCTAAGCACTTAGTGGATACTCAGTAATGCATACTAAATAAAATATGTTTAAATAGAAAACATGAAAACAAAACTTAAAAGAAAGCTTTAGCCTGATTATTCTCTGCTCAGTGATGATTTTCTCTCCTTTCCTTTCTATTTCACGACACCTTTTTCATCCACAACTCTGTACAACTTCTTGAGAATATTCCACAAACTCAAGTTCAATATGAAAAAGATCTTTTATAATGGCATACTACTTCTTCCTTCCCCTGTTTGAGTTGATGTCATCTTAGGTCTATCATGTTCCCAATACCTGATGACACTATGCATGACAAACGTCTGTCATTTGCCAATGAGCATAACCCAGAGAGTTCTCCTTGGTCCTATATCCACAAGCTCTGAAAGCCAAGCTTTGGAGGAACTACTGAGGGAATATCAAAAGTATCCTCAGGGGAATTCCTTTCCACCAAAGACAACAGCCATGAGAAAATATGAACACTTCAACTGCGTGTGTTAAAGAATAGCAGAGGGATATGTTAAAAATGAAGGTAGGATTTAGAGACTGTGGGTACTGATTTTGATAGACAGGCTTCTTATTCTTCCTGAGAAACTATATTTATAATGAGAAGGAGGTGATAATTGTGTAAAGATAGCAATAATTGAAGTCTGAAGTTACCTTCCTGGATGAGAATTTTGTCCTTTGAAGAAAAAGGAAAGGAGAGAGAGAGAGGGAGAGGGAGGGAGAGAGAGAGATAGGAAGGGGGGAAAGAAAGAATCAGAGACAGAGAAGGAGAAAGACATAATAAAAAGTTTTTGTAAATTATGGAGAAAATCAGATTTATATTTTATACATCCAGATGGCTCTTGTTATTTCTGAACTTTGCAATGAACTAACCTGCTAACCTGTGAATTAACAGAAGGAGCATTCTGTTGGGAAAACTAGGGCAAACAATTTATTTTTAAAGGCTTAATATGGTCCCCAACCTTCTCCCTCAGCCCCTCTGCCTTTCCATTGTATATCCATTTTCCCGTCAGTGAGATCTACTGTGTTTTCAATAACATTTTATTTAAATGCTATTTTAATTCCTTAAGCTGATTTTATTCTTAATGCTTCCTACACTGAATTTTATACTAAGTGAGGATGCGTATATTTGCTTTTCTGGAGATCTTAAAGTTTCTAAGAGTGACATAATGTTACATGAACATTTTTGAAAGGAAAGAAGCCTTTAAAAGAGTGGAAAATCCCCTGTAAATTTCTGAGACTGTCTCAAGAACATGGCCAGTTACCAATCACAATCTCATGGCCTTTGCAGAAATGTTTAGCTGCTTCTTAGGCATCTTTGTGGCTCTACTGGGATTTCGCCACACCAATACTGACGACCTTGAGAAAGGTGAGTCATTATCACTGGGAACTGGAATATGGATTGCCAAATGGAGGAAAATGTGGCAATAGCTTTCATATCTAAAATCCAATGAGTCAGCAATTCTGAATCGGCACTTTTCCTACAAGAAAATTTTTATTTATTTTTATTGGGACATAATCAAAATGATATATATGTTTGGACATTACATATTTGTAATCACAAGAAACGGGAACTAAAGGCAATAAATAAATTGTGTTGTCCTTAAAAACAGAATACTCAACATCTAGGAAAAAGGATAACCAAAGTTTTCTTGGTGTTGGCTTTAAATGGGAAAATAATCAGCTATAAATAAATGTGTCACCCATTAAAAATTTTTAAAAGCAGGGATTAGGGGAGAGGAAGAAACACAAAAGCGTTAAAGGGAATTAATTTTATCAAAGTACATTCTCCCCATATATGAAAATTTCACAGTGAAATGCTTCATAAAATTTGGTATAAATTAACCAAAAATTCATGTGCCTGCAGAATAGAAAAACCTGAACACACATACACATAGTACATATATGCCCCTTAATAAACCCTTACTATACGTGTTTATGTACATATAGTTTTTTTTTTTTTTTGGTCAGTCCTGGGCCTTGGACTCAGGGCCTGAGCACTGTCCCTGGCTTCTTCCCTCTCAAGGCTAGCACTCTGCCACTTGAGCCACAGTGCAGCTTCTGGCCGTTTTCTGTATATGTGGTGCTGGGGAATCGAACCTAGGGCCTCGTGTATCCGAGGCAGGCACTCTTGCCACTAGGCTATATCCCCAGCCCCAATATATACATATAGTTTTTAATTAATGCTATTATTAATTGCACACACAAACCTTTGGTAGATAAATACAAAAACATCAATGTTTGATTTTAAGGATAATAAATTTATTGGGAAAAATCAGGAAGAAAACATACTAGTCATTCTATTTATTTATATATTCATGAATTTTGATCAATGTGCATATTTTCCATGATCAGTAGCAAAATATTGAGAAAGTCAATTGTGAAAAGATTATCCTAAACTTATGTCATTCTGAGGAAAATAATAAAGATAAAGGTTGCACAGGTGTATAAACTCATCTGGTAACAAAAGATACGTAAGTATGAGCCACAGAATTAATTTTATTGACTTCTGCAAGGTAACAAAATTTGTTCAGTTCCATTAAGTATACATGTGTGTCTGTACACAGATATATATACATATATATATACAGTGTACATATATGCAAGATATGTGTGAATATACAATGTACTCATGGTAATAGAATTATCACAGGAGGACATACAATCTGGACCATTCAAGTGAGACTCTTTGTATATACTTATTATGCCATTGAAAGATATTACATATTAATACCCAAAACTTTATTTTAATTATGCTAAATAGTTTCTCATGATTTTCACTTACTTATGCCATATTTTCGGTCTCATCTTTTGTCTAGGATTATTTTCATTCTAGATCAATGACTTCCTTTTATATTTCTTTTAAATCAAGTTATTCTGGTACCAGCTACTATTATAGCCAGAAGGAAACATCTTAATTATGCTCATTTGTTTTGAGTTCAATATTTATTGGTTATGATGTGCTTCACCTGAAGCACATCATGGCTTATACAGTACTATTCTAACAACTGATTACCTTCAAAGTTGGAGTAAGTATTACACACAGAAAGAGGTCATGGGGAAGACTTAAGGAGAGGGCACTGTAAAATGAAAGGTGGGAGGAGCCTCTGATGATGAGAGGACTCTGGAAGCCATAGATCTATGTCCAAAGCCCAAGTGATCCAATTAAAACCTTTATGTCACCAAGGCTGAAAGAAAAGAAAGTGGTCTACCTTCCAGTTCAAGGTCTTCCATCAAGATAAAGAATAGGTCCAGTGATGGTATAATGATAGTAATTCTATAAGTAATGAGGTATGTATTACTTAGCATGCTGATTGTTCTCTATTAGAATCTTTATACATTAAGCAAATCATTAAAAATTCAGGAAGGTCTTCATGAGGGTGGCGTCATTGTGGTTGACATCTAGAACAGAACTTGAATTTAAGTGTGAGGAGTCCATAAGAGATCATCTGTTAGTGGGAACAACGAGTTAGGTATAGTGGAGAAGTTCAAGGCACAGCATTGGCTAACACTGTAGAGACAAAGGGGATTATGACTCTAAAGAAAGGTGTCAAATAGCGTTATCCTGAAAGGTATAGGTGGCATGGACAGGTTAATCGCTGTTCATGAGGCAGATTAGAAGATTGGGTGCTAAGTGGCTCATCATCATTGTTAACACTTGTACTGAAAGAGCATGACTCACCATATCATACTAAAGAGCTTCTGCTTCTCTGGTAGAAGGCATGGCTGAAAGGGAGTTAGCAGTGCCTTCTCCTTTCCTTGTCCTCTGCCCACAACTCAGCTCTGATTTCACAGTCAGCCATGTTCGTGGAAAGAACATTAAAAAAGATGAGCAGAAAATAAAAGGTGCTGTTTGCTTACCCTTAGAAGATTCAATCCCAGGTCCCAGTTTTCTTCCATGAGACATAGTATTGTTTGTTGTTACATAAACATTGGGTAGAGACAGACAGGTATCTTTTTCCCCCTTTCCCTCATCTCCTCTGGACTTTTGAAGAATAAATTCCTTAGCTCAATTATGTATGGTATATAAAAGTGCTACCAATAAGGTATAATGTACGATGTCTTCACAAATAAAAGATTCCTGATGGGTTTCTGCTCTTTTGTCAACCTATTTGATAGGCCTTCCATAAAATGGCCTTTTTCACCTCTGTAGATGAAGCAAGCTACATGTTAATCTCAACACATGGTTTGGGGTGTGGTAGAGTAGACATAAATGCCTGGTATCAGTAGTCTTTATCATTTTCCTGCTTCCTCTACCTATAATAACCTATAGCCTTCAGATTGCACCTCAGTGTAAATGAACATCAATTTGATTGTCCTGATATTCTTTTCAAAACTTTTTATATTTGTTAGTATTTTAGATGTGCTGTTGAGATTGTAGTCACAAGTTTTTTCTTGGGATTATTTTTTGAATCTGTGTTCATTAAGGGAATTTATGATTTTATGTCTTTATATTTCTCTTTGGTCCACTAATTCATAGAGGGATTTCAGGCAGGGTTAGTACTGTTATGTGATTCTGAAACATACAATTTCGTTTCTGCTGAAATGAATTTACTTTTTGTTAAGTCAGTCAGTGAACTCATTGAACAAACCTTTGTTTCTTCTACCTCCAACTCAAATCCATTTGTTAGTGTCCTGTAACTGGCAGTGATTTTCTTTGAAGTCAGAAGATATAGATTGGTGGATATGGTCAGTTATATTAGCATCCATATTCACCAGAAATTAACAAAGATAAAGTAAATTTCCTGGGAAAATTCAGGCAGTGATGCATAGCTATTGATTAATGATACTCTCAGTAATGTAACAACATTGAATTGGATAAAATTCTCTAGGAGGATCTTTCCAATGCTAAAGGATCATTTTTACAACAGGATATTTAATCATATGACAGTCTCTTTTCTGATATGTGTATTTTCTCTTTCTTCTAGCTCCTCTTAGTTTTTTACACAAAATCTAAAATTCAAGAAACCTTCTTATGGGAACTACCTAAGATTTCCTCAAACTCCAGATCCTATACAGAAGAATCACCTTAGAACACTGTTAAAATTTTACATTTATATGTCACACACTAGGCATGATAAAGCAAAACTATGGAGTCTGTACCAAAGAATGTGCTTTATCACAATTTCCCAGGTGACACATGCATGCACATTTAAAAAACACTGTCCTCTCTATCTTCAGCATTTCCAGCATTTATTAATTTTATAGAAGGTCTAGAAGGCCAATGGGAACTAATCCTCCTATCTTGTGGAGAGAAATGGAGACTAAGAGAGCTCGCGGTTTGTTCTTTCACTATGTATAACTCTTTTTAGTAGCTGCCTATCCTTTATTAAATTGGCATCTTTGTTCAGATGCAGATGTGAAAAAATATCTATTGTCTCAGAGAGAAAGAGAGATTATGGAGTTGTACTGACAAGTAAAAACATTCTCAGAGGGTCTGGTATCTGATGGAAGAGTGGTTCTGTGTTTTGTACACACATTGATAGCCTCATTCTAACTTTATGAATAAATGGTAAAGCTGGTAATGGTGACTCATTTCTATAAACCTACCTACTGGAGAGGCTGTGACCTTGAGGAGCATGCATAGAAATATATGATTGTACTGCGAATTAACCATCAGAAACCAGAGCTAGAATATGGCTCAAGTGGTTAGAGATCCAACCATGCACAAGCCAGCTGAGTGAACTTGAGGCTCTGAATTCCAAAGCCAGTACTGGAAATAAAAAAAGAAGTGCAGCTGTTTCTGACCTCTAGTCTATCTAAGTCTAAATATTTTAAGCAGATTATGTCATCTTCCTGAAAGGTTTGGATTCAAGTACTACAGCTTTTATGCTTCCACAATTCTTTGTATAAAATACTACTTTGTTCAGAGCATATATGCTTTGCTTCAGAGCATATATGCTTTGCTAATTGTTCAGGAGCTTGCATTTTTACTCAAATTTCCATGAGTAGTACCTGCACCACTACGACATGAGCCAACAGAATATATGACTCTTAAAAGTGAAGGAAATAGTATGAAAACCATTTGTAATAAGAGAAGTTCCTTTTATCAAAGTGTATATTGTACTGCCTGGAAGGAAATTTCAGAAGCTTTTGCAGACTGCTCTCCTCCACTTGTAAAGGTAAAGAATTCCTGTAGCATATTCTAGTTCCCACTCACAAAACCATTCTGTGATCACACATTAATTAACATTCCAACTCATAAAACTAAGATTTATAACTTGTCCTAAGGATGACACTATCATTATAAATCCAACTGCTCTTGAACTCTTCTTATATATTATTTATTAAGTGTCCCCAGAGAAGGATGTGAGAACAAAGTTGTACTTTTAAAAGAAGTGAATTCTTCCTGAGGATTTTCTTTGTATCCTGGAAGTATCTCCACCATGATTCTTAGTTTTGTTTTGGTTTGGTGTGAGACAGGACCTCCCCATGTAGCCCCAGCTTGTCTTTAACTAACTCATTTAGTTCAGGCTGGCCTTGAGTTCTAGATTCTCTTTCAGGATTCCTCTGTATCTGTAAGATTCCTTGGGATAATGGAGTATACCTATAGGGAGTGCATTCAAAAGAAGGTCCTATTGGAGAGAGCCAGTACACACTGGAGACTGTGGAAGAATGTAGCTCCACATTGAAGTTCTGCTCTTAGCAAGAGACAGGTGAGAATAATAGGGAACAAAAAGCAGGACTTTCTTCACCAGCACATCAATTGGCTTCACTCATATTCTAGGAAGAAGATGAGACACTCTTGGTATAGAGCAGCAGTAAAGCACCCTAGAAATACTCCATGGAGGTGTTCCCTGTCCCATAGCTACAGAGTTCCTTGCTGATGATATTATCATTCTGATAAGAAGCCATGATTGGGTGACTCTTTTCAATAATTGTAATATAGTCAGTTTCAATTTGCTGACTTCTATTGGCACGTACGTTTGGCCCAATGGCTCATATCATATCCATAACAACACTTAAAAGTAACTGTTAATGCTTCAATTTTACAGGAGAAGAAACTGAGTCTCAGGGAAGTGGAGGGTGATATGTTCTCTGTAGATTGATCACTCTGATCTTTTGTGAGCCAGAATCCTGTGAGTATTGAATACAACCCCTAGTACACAGATGCCAATCAGTTGTTAATAATTGGATAAAAGCATGTTCTCAAATTATTATCTTCATCTTTTGAGGTGGACACATCAGAAGTCTGTGAACTATAATCATGCTGAGACCTTTCTGTACTCTAAGTCTGAGTGGCTCTCAGAAGATGTTAAAAGTTCCTTTAGAGCTTACTTCATAAATAGAATGTAACCCAAAGGCTTACAATAAAAAATGGCCAAAAACTCAAGACAAAAATGTTAAAATTCCATCCCTTATGTCCCATGATGAATGTAGCACCAAAGATGCTTCATAAAAGAATCCTAAAAGCCCTACAGCAGGGATGGAGAAAAATTATATTAAAAAATAATTTTTCAGTGGGTGAGTTACCAATTTTCTAGTAATCAGAAAATGAGGTACAGAATTAGTTCCATAATATCTACTATTAAACTATTTAAGCTTAATATTCCTAGGCAAAGACATCAATCAGGCACCAGAGACAATTTATATCACTAAGATATTGACCTCAACAGCTGTTCTTACAGTGAATATAGGAGAACAGATTACATTTTGCAGGAATGGTTGCCTAGAGCTCAGAAGAAAGTAAATTTCTGCTGCAGTAAATTGTATGTCACATTTCTGGTGGGAGAAGAGGGCTCCATTTCTAATTGTAATTTTTACCATGATTTACGAGACCTTAAATGCACTTATAAATGTTAGCTGACATTCCCCTGCTTTTGATTTTAGAAAATTATTTTCACAGTTGAAAGAACTTTACTATCTCATGTATTATTTTATCCTTAAATTAAGAAAACCACTGTTTTCCCAAAATTAATTTTCATAGAAAGGAAAATCTCTGTAAGTGTATTAGGAGAGAGAGAGAAAGAGAGAGAGAGAGAGAGAGAGAGAGAAATTAATTATGGAAGGCCGAGAAGTAACCTCATGCCTCACATACGTATGAGGTGTCAGTTAAACTCTCTGATTCTATCCCAAACTGACCCCTAGTTATGGGAACACTTGTTGCCCGATTAGCCCATGTGTCACCTCCTTTTAGTTTTCAAATCCAACTTCCATACCACAGCCAGGGTGGTCTTTAAATGGAAATGTCTCCCTGTTTGTGACTCCTTTCACTGTAGATACAAGCCAACTTTCACTCCATCTTTTATTTGGTTCCCAGGATAGTGTCAGAGTTCCTCTTTAGCTAAGGAAAACTTCAATAAATTCAGGAAGTATGAGATTTGGATAGATGTCCACAGATTTTGTGAATGACTTGATCTAGGTATGTGAACAGTTGAATGGGAAGCACAGTCTTCCAACAACTATTTGTTTTCAAATGTTGATTGCCTGGTATTCAGAATATTCAGCATCATAAGCTCCTCATAAATGTTATTTTTTTACTCTTTTAGCTAGAAGCTTCCCAATATCTACATGAAGAGCAGAGAACTCTCGCCTGAAGCAAACATTCAGATCTGGGAGAATCTGAGGAAAATAATATTTTCACTTAGATTATCTTGACATTGAGTTCTTTTGTGTTTTTATCTAAAAGCAAAACCACAGTAAAGGCATATTTAAAGCAATCTGGCCCTTGGAGTCATCTCATCAATAAGAGAGAGCGAGCTACACTGGATGAAAGCAATCAACCTGGTTTGGAGAAGAAATTCTATGAATGGACCCCATGGAGATAATTCTAACACATGGCTTTGTAACCAGTTCCTCTCTCTGAAATAACCACTGTTTTACTCTCTGTGGCTGTGAGTTTCTTTTACTTAGATTCCACATATGTTATGGTGCACTAATTAATTTTCTAGTGCATGGGTTAACATAAATTTCTTTTATTTTTCTTTTGACAGTTTTGGGAATTGATCCCAGATTTCCTCACATGTTAAAAAATACCTCTAGCCAATTTGTTAAACAATACCTCTAGCTAATTGGCTGGTATAGTAGTTTAACACTTGTCAGATAGATACACTTAGCAGAGCTGATTTTTGCCATTTTTTTTTTCTGATCAGTTGTAAGGCTTGAACTCAGGGCCCGGGCACCATTCCTGAACTTTTCCACTCAAGACTAGCACTGTTACCTACAGCTCCATTTCCTGGTGGTTAGTTGGAGTTTACAGTCTCATGGACTTTCCTGCTGAAGCTGGCTTAGAACCAGGACCTTCAGATCTCAGTCCCTGAGAAGCTAGGAATACAGGCATGAGCCATTGGCACCTAGCAATACCTTTTGGGGAGATCAAAGTTTATAAAATACAGGAAGGATATGAGGAGACCATGTAAAACTGGAGGTAGAGATTGGAACTAGGTAGTCTTCTGGCAAGGAATCCCAGCTGGATGTTGTAAGTGATAGGAAAGATTTGGAGAGAGTGAGTTGCAGCCTTGTTGGTGCTTTGACAATAGAATTGGAGATTCCAACACTATAATGTGAAAGAACACACATTTTGATGTAAAACAATAAGTATGTTTGTTTGTAATGGTATCCTTTTGAACTGAATACACAGTATTCACTTGTCCTTCCATTAATATTTCTACTTAGCCCTTTCTTTCTTCTCACTCTTTTGATATCATGTTAGGTATGCTTAGGGGTTCTATAAATATTGTTTCTACTAATGATATGAGTTGAGGGACAGCTAACAGCTTACATTATTTACAGTCTCTGCTTTTCAGAGTAAAGCAGGAAACCATCAAGTGCTGTGATTTACTCAGCTCCAGTACATAAAGTACTGTAGTTCTATTAAGGAAGAATAACTGTTATGATTATTTAATGATGTATGAAATGCCTGTTATTAGCTATTTGTTGATATATGAAGGCTTCAGGTCTGTACATTCTAGTCCCAGTTGAAACAATGCATTTTTCAATCAAACTATTTTTAATGCTAGTATGGAGAAAAAAAAATTAACTCTCCTCAGACTTACTGAAGAGTGCCATGTTTGCCAGATTCCTTACTGACAAATATTCTGCGTTAACATCAAAGTGACATATTTATAGCTGTGGTATGAAGCTTTACTTCCAATATACCAGTTTTTAGGAATAAGAGAAAAATGTAAAGGGATACATTGAAGTAGTAATTTGCATGCTGTGCCTCAGTTTTACTTTGAAGGCCTCCATTAACCTGAGGAATGCTGCTGCTTTATACTCTCTCTCCTATGTTGCCAGGTATAAAGCATAGAACTTCTGCAAATGCCTGGGAATTGTTTGAATAAGATTTGCTCCTGTGGAAATTTGCACCGTGGTTTCATCCTTAGTGTAGCAATATCAAGGAGTGTGTGATCTTTTAGAGGGATTAACGCTTTTCTCATAGGAATGAGGATTTTTTTTCCTGCAGAAATAGACTGTACATACAACAGAAGATTCCAATGCAGGAACTTTTTTCAACAACGAACATACAGTTTAACACAATGAATGCCAGTAAATTGAAATGTGTTTTGTCAGGGTAAAGGAGAGCTTAAAGGAGGGGGGGTGCAGATGGAGAGAGGAATGGTGGGCAAATATATTCATAATATTTAATGTACATTGGGGAAATGGACCCAGGTAGCTTGAGGGGATGTGAGAGGTGGAGGTGAACTATGGAAGGTATGATACTAATGAACCAGAAAACAGGAAATGGCACTGTGGCTCAAATGTTAGAGCACTAGCGTTGAGCTTGAAGAGGTCAGGGAGATCTCCCAAGCCTAGAGTTCAAGCCCCATGTCCAAAAAAAAAAAAAGTATGTTCAAAGAAGACCTCATTCCTGAGGGCATATGTAAATCTCCATCTGGGTATTTCAGCATTACAAAAAACAATGCCTGTCTCTGCCAACTTACATTACAGTATTTTTTTTCCATATGAGATATGAAAAGTGGACATTGATAACTCAATAAATTTTTTATTAATTTATTTATTGCCAAAGTGATGTACAGAGGGGTTACAGTCTCAAAACATTGCCATCAGGCTGTATGAGAAAATACATTGTCTGCTCTTCTTCATGGTGTTAGAGCTGTGTAATGAAGCTGTAGTTAAGGGGTGATGAAAATTATCCAAGTCACAATCAAGCCTGGCTTTTAAAAATAGTTTCTTTTGGTGTCTTCCAGGCCTCTCACCATTGAAAGGTCACAGGGAAGCTACAAGCAGAAAGAGTGTTGTTACTCAACATGAATTACATTTTCCTAGATATAAATGTCTTTATAGCTGCTGAAATACCAAGGTTTATTTTTGCTTCAGAATATCTCAGCCTATCCTGTTCAATTCAATAATAGGATTAATAAATATCTAGAAACCATTGCTAATGGGCTTTCTTGTTTTGCACCACTCGGATTTTAAGTGATATGACCAAGAATTTTGAATTAATAGGCCAAGTCTAATTTGGAATCAACCTGAAAAAATATATGAAATAGCAGTGGAGAATTCAGAGTAACAAGAAGCAAGATATTCAGGAATAATATATATATATTCCATAGCCAATGTCTATCATTCAGTAGATAATGTCTATCAAGCATAGCTCCCAATTTCCTATACTATTGGTAATGTACGTTTGTATTCCATTTTTAATAATTATTTATTGTCAAAGTGATGTACAGAGGGGTTACAGTTTCATACGTAAGGCCGTGAGTACATTTCTTGTACTATTTGTATTCCATTTTTATCTGAAAGAATAAGCACTTAGATCATAATTCTGTGATCTTTTTCATAACATACATATTTCAACATTATAACTCAATAAGCAAATACTTCCTTTTACTGAAAGTTTTCTTTACATCATGTTTCTCGTCTAGGAGTTAATGCTGCTCTCCTCAGTTGCCTTATTCAAATACAAGAAGGCTTTATGTACATTTATTATTTCTTTTTACTAACAATGTCATTGGACTCTTCTTAAATTAAATATTAATACATTTCTCTTCAGTAAAAATTAAATTTCCTTCTTTGCAAATCCCATGAGAAAAAAAGTTAAACTGAAGGCATTATGATTGGTAGTGCATTTGAGGGAATTTCATCCACACCAATCCTGTTCTAGGGCCACTTTTTATTACAGAGAATAACTGCATTAGGAAGTAGTCAGGTAATATCAGAATTAGCATACACAGGGAAATCCAGGACTCTTACTATTATAGAGTATGTAGCATAATTGGATCTTTAAAAACAAATTTTCTCATTTTAAACTTCAGAGATTTTCTGTATACATGACTCTGAAATTTATCCACAAGCCTCAACATTAGCTAATGAAATGCTATAAAATATTTCTCTTCTTAAAGTGCTGTTTTCTTCATTCTCCAAAATTGCATATGGTCCTATGCTGCCCAAGAGCATTGTGCAGAATGCTCCAAAAAAGGTAAAAGAGTAGAAGCGGCAAAAAGGTTCACTCTAAAGTGCCATCAGCAACTATATAAGCAAATAGTTAATTTGTAAAGTATATATATATATATATATATATATATATATATATATATATATATTCAATCCAGGTAAGAATGCATTAGAGCAACTTCACTAAGGAAGAGAGATAGAAAATAAAACAACCATAAATGTATCCAAAGATGGCAATTGCAACATAATAAGTTACTTTTCTTTGAGTATCCAAACAAGCCAGAAAATAAATGGCAGTATTGCCTTAGAAAAATATCAGCATTGCATACATGATTGGACACTATGATTATTAATAATATTAGTATTAGTAGACATAGCAGCAGTAGCAACATATATTCAATCTCAGTCTTCTATGTGATTTAATGCCACTTAATATGTATTATAGAAAATGAATTTAGAAAACATAACTGTAAGCTCTTTATATAGAGAAACACATTAGTGCTCATGAAAAATCAATGATTTTACATTTATGTCTAATATAATTGCTCAGAAAGTTTTCAAACTCATAGAGACAGAAAACACTAAAATACACACATCTTTCTCATTTTTTTCATTTCTTTTCTACATATACTTCCCACTTACCAAACCATCTGAAGATGGGATACAACTGAATATCAAGAATGAAAGTACATTTCAAGAACAAGAATCCTGAAAAATCCACCTCACCATATCAAGACTTTTACCCTAATAGACACCACCATGGAAAGATTGGTGGAAAGATTAAATTAAAGGTCAACAACATTTCATAAATTAGTTCATTTTCCATATCTCTCATTTCCTTTGACTTGTGGGTTTCCAAATAATTCATGCCCTGACTTTGAAGCTTAGTCCATTTGCACCTTCAGTGTGCATGGCTTAGACAATAAAATCTGCCAATCTTGCATTTTACATGACATTAAAACCCATGGTGAGTTTAGGCCAGTCGTCCTATCAAATACCCTTGTCAAAATGATGATATGTTTCAGCAATACCCCCAAACATTCCACAAGGGGGGCTCTAACTCA
This sequence comes from Perognathus longimembris pacificus, assembly GCF_023159225.1. NCBI lineage: Eukaryota > Metazoa > Chordata > Mammalia > Rodentia > Heteromyidae > Perognathus > Perognathus longimembris. Next base: position 17,072,979 of record NC_063162.1, on the reverse strand, counting down.
TCATATAAAATTATTGGGAGTCCCTCTCTAGCTTGAACATTGCTTTTATCCTTTTCCTAAGACTTCTCTGACACTCCATATGTGATTATTCTCCAGCATAGCATGTGGAATGTTTCTGATCTTGCCTTGTCCTATGCAGTGGAATTATGTGTTGTCACTAACTGCAGTTCATTGTTTCAGAGCTGAAAAGTGTATTCAAAAAAAGGGTATCATTGGATCGAACAAATAGGAAAAGCAAAACTAAAAATTGTAGGTTATGAAAGCAAACACAAGAAACACGGACAAGTTTTCTTACCTATTAAGTTCTACAAAGGGAGGAGGAAGATGGCGCCGCCACAGTAGGGTGGCACCCCAACTCGCTCCAACTGTATAGCGAGCTGGGAACTCCAGCACCCAACACCCCATCAAGAACCCAGCAAAACCAGCAGCCAGAAGCAGTGGAGAAATGCAGGAAAACAAAAGGGAGCAAAAAAAGAAGAGCCAAAAACGTACACAGAGCCGGAGAATCTACGGGACACCCTCCCCCCACCAGCCGACCCTGGCCCGAACAGGGCCAGGCTGGGAAAGGGGACCTGGCAATCAGCAGACCGACTGCCGGGAACACAGACTCCAGACAGCGGGACTCCACGGACACCAGGGAGAGTGTGGACCAGGACACACGGCAACGGCAGCAATGGGAAGTTCGGGTCCACACCCAGAATGGACATAAGCAGCTTGGGAACCCAGCAGTGCAGAAGGGGAGAGCCGGGGACACCACCACGACCTTTCGCCACACCACAGCACTCCACCTCCAAAAGGACCAATGGTGGCGAGGGACACACACACAATCCAGGACCAGTGAGTCCCCCATTACCCCCTTCCCCAACGGGAGACCAGCTATCAGAGACCCAAACCCTACAAACAAGCTAGATCTCCCTCCCTCCCCCGCCCCAGCCCAAGGAAACAGAGAACCCCCAAATCAGGCAGGAAGCTCCCATCAGGCTCTGGGAAGTCACAGGAGTTTAGCAGGGGAAGGGTGGAGCAGCCCCAAGGCTGCCCAGAGCCTGAACTGGCCAAACCAGCCCTGCCCCCTTCCCAACAGGGGCCGGGGACAGCTGGCAGTGCAAGCCCCACCCGAGGTGCCTGGACCTTGCGGACTTATACAACTAAAATCACAGGCGCTGGTGGGCAATACCAGCACAGCAGGGACACCTGGGCCTGATCACGTCCCCTCCTCGCAGTGGAGGCGCAGTCTGAGGGCGCTAACCTGCACCTGGACAGTTGATCCCACTGGGCCTCACACATACCGACCCCCACAGCGGGCTTGCAGGAGGGCGCAAGCACAACCTGACAACCCGGGGCTCGCTCTGGTATGTGTACCCTGCTTTGGTTGATGGAGCCACAGTGGCAGTGCCCATTGTAGTGGGCACACAGGTGGGTGGGGCCCCCGGCGACAGCTGTGGTAGGCGTACCCCACTCAGGTGGGCGGGGCCACAGCAGCAGCCCCTGCTCTGGTAGGCGCGCCTACACAGGAGGGCAGAGTTCTCCATCAGCCCGTGCCCACTCAGTTTGGCGCATTCCACACAAGTGGGTGGTCCACACTTCAACAACACTGGCCCCAGAGCAGTCCTCACAGGAAGATGAACTGCCTGAGAGGTGAGCTCCTCTGACCAAGATACGGAGTGGAAAAAAGAACCAAAGAAGAGATAAGCCTCCACGCCACGCTGAATCAGCAACCAGCAAACCCCCAACAGGGGCACGCTAGGGTCAGCACAGCATAGCAGCAGGACACTGTCCCGCAGAGAAAGACACAGAACCTACCGGCCACCAAGTGCAGGGAGAGTGACCACCTCAGCAACAACCAAGAAGGTCACGCTCACCCTTTGGGAAGCAAGGTTCAACAGCCAAACCCAAACCCAGAGCCAGGGCACCAGGGCACAAGAAACCACCCACAGATCTCCAGATGCGCAAATCACAAAGAAATATAACACAGTTCATCAAAGGGCAAGCCAACTCTCCAGCTGTAAAAAGCAGTACGACTGAAGAGAAGATGGAGAATAAAAAAAAAACAACTGAGGCCATGTTAACAGAAATGATGGAAAGCGTCAGAAAAGAAATCAGAAAACAATTCTAGGAGTTTAGAGTGGAAGTCTTGAAGGACATCCAGGAAGCCAAGAAAGAAATGGAAGCAAAAATGGATACAATGCAAACCTCCGTTAAAGAAGACCTTAACATCCTGAGAAGTGAAATGCATGAAAAAATAGATCTAAAATACAACTCTTTAAAGGAAGAAATTTCCACGATCCAAGCTGACCTGACAACCATAAATAGCTCTCTGACATCCATAAACTCCGCAATTGAATCCACAGCACAAAGAATTGACCATATGGAATCCAGAATCTCTCGCCTGGATGATGAAGCAGCCGACAACAACCAGAAAATTACCACACTCCAAGAAACGGTGAAGCTTCAGGGCAGACTAATCCAGGAACTAATGGACAAAGACAAGAGATATATTCTGCACATAATTGGAATAGAAGGAGCTTAATACCAGAGCAGAGGGCTTCATCATATTTTCAGTAAAGTTATTGCAGAAAACTTCCCCAATCTCACAAGGGACCCCATCCAGGTAACCGAAGCATATAGGACACCTGGCAGGCCAGACCCCAGAAAAGCCACCCCAAGGCATATAATATTCAAGACTTCAGATCTCAAGAATAAAGAGCAAATTCTTAATGCAGCCAAAACGAAGAAAGAAATTTTCTACAATGGGAAGAGGATCCGAATAACAGCAGACCTCTCCACACAAACCTGCCAAGCGCGAAGTGAGTGGAAGAACACCATCCAAGTTCTACAGGCCAACAATATGCAACCTAGGATTAAATATCCAGCGAAATTGGAGTTCACATTCGAAGGGAAAACCAGATCTTTCCATAGCAAAGAGAATCTAAAGGAGTATGTGAATAAAAAACCAGCCCTACAGCGAATTCTAAGAGGGGAATCCCACCCAAAAGAGATCGTACAGGACACACAGACAGAAACAGAAAGAAACTACAATAGCCAGAGCCCAACAGAAAGAGCAGCTCACTAAAGACAAGAAAAAAAAAAAGAGGAAAAAACAGCCCAACAAGAAAATGGAAGGAGAAAAAAACACTCTTATCCTTGATCTCTTTGAATATAAATGGTTTAAACTCTCTGATAAAGAGGAGCAGACTGGCAGAATGGATCCGCAAAAAAAAGTTGGCATCTGTTGTCTACAAGAGACCCACTTTACAGCAAGGGACAAAAACAGGCTCCGAATGAAAGGATGGAGCAAGATCTTCCAAGCAAACGCACCTACCAAAACAGCAGGTGTAGCCAACCTGATCTCAGACAAGCTGGACTTTTCATTAAAATCAACTCAAAAAGACAAAGAAGGTCACTACATTTTAATACAAGGAAAAACCCAGAATCAAGACATCACGGTGATAAATGTATACTCACTGAACAAAAGAGGCCCTACATATGTCAAGCAAATTCTCACAGAATTACAGAACAAGATAGACACAAACACAATCATAGTGGGATACTTTAATACCCCACTCTCTCCAAGAGACAGATCCAACACCCAGAGGATCAGCAAGGGAGCTGAGGACCTAAGTAACACCATATCCTAAATGGATATGACAGATCTATACAGAATCTTCCACCCTACAGAGACCCAATACACCTTCTTCTCAGCAGCCCATGGATCATACTCCAAAAAAGATCATGTCATAGCCCACACAAAAAACCTCAGCAAATACAAAAGTATTGATGTCATCCCATGTATTATATCTGACCACAGTGGATTAAAGGTAACCCTCAATAACAATGGTTACCACAGAGGCTATACACATTCTTGGAAGCTAAACCCCACACTGTTATCCAACACTTGGGCCACAGACCAAATTAAAGATGATATCAACAAATTCATAAGACACAATGAAAATGAAAATACATCACAAAGAAACCTATGGGACACAGCTAAGGCAGTACGGAGGGGCAAGATCATTGCCCTCAGCACTCACATTAAAAGAATGGAAGCAGAGCAGGTGAATAACCTCATGATGAAACTAAAACAACTGGAGAAACAAGAAATGATCGAATCTAAAATGACTACAAGGAGAGAGATCACAAAGATTAAAGAAGAAAAAAATCTGATTGAAAATAGAAAGACCATCCAACAAATAAATAAGACTAAAAGCTGGTTCTTTGAGAAAATAAATAAATTGACAGACCCCTCACAAGACTTACAAAAAAAAAAGAAGAGAAGAGACTCATATACGTAAAATCAGGGACTCCACCGGAAAAATTACAACAAGTACACACGATATTCAAACAATCATAAGGAGCTATTTCCAGAACCTCTATTCAGTAAAAAACAATAATTGTACAGAAATGGATCAATTCTTAGAGAAGTATAAACTGCCCAAACTGAACCAAGAAGAAATAAAACAACGAAATAAACCAATAACTTACAGTTTGATACAGGAGGTAATCAAGAACCTCCCAACAAAGAAAAGCCCAGGCCCAGATGGATTCACCAATGAATTCTACAAAACCTTTAGTGAGGAACTAATAGCAATACTCCTCAAACTCTTCCGTGAAATAGAAACAGAGGTAGAAATCCCAAACTCATTCAATGAAGATAATATCATACTCATTCCCAAACCAGGCAAAGACCCAACAAAAAAAGAGAACTACAGACCAATATCTCTAATGAACACAGACACAAAGCTCCTCAATAAATATTAGCTAACAGTATCCAGAAACTGACCAAGAAAATTATACATCATGACCAAGTAGGCTTCATCCCACAGTCACAAGGATGGTTCAACATCCGTAAATCAACGTAATTCACCACATAAACAGAACTAAAATCAAGAATCACATTGTTATCTCAGTCGATGCCCAAAAAGCCTTTGACAAAATGCAACATCCATACTTATTAAAAGCTCTGGAGAAAACAGGAATAGATGGAACATTCCTCAAAACAATAAAAGCCAAATACAACAGACCAACTGCTAACATCATATTAAATGGAGAGAAACTTAAATCATTCCCCCTAAATTCAGGAACAAGACAAGGATGCCCACTCTTCCCACTTCTTTTCAACATAGTGCTGGAATCCCTAGCCATAGCAATAAGGCAAGAGGAGGACATCAAAGGGATCCACATAGGCAAGGAAGAAATCAAGTTATCCCTATTTGCAGACGACATGATCTTATATCTGAAGGACCCAAAAAACTCAGTACCCAAACTCGTACACCTAATAAACCATTTTGGCAATGTAGCAGGATACAAAATCAATCCACAAAAGTCAGCAGCTTTTCTGTACACCAGAAATATACAAACAGAAAAGGAAATTATGGAAATAATTCCATTAACAGTAGCCAAAAAAAGAATAAAGTACATAGGGATCAACTTAACCAAGGACGTGACGGACCTATTTAATGAAAACTATAAAAATCTAATAAGGGAAATCAAAGAAGACACAAGGAGATGGAAAGACCTCCCATGCTCATGGGTAGGCAGAATCAATATAGTGAAAATGGCCATATTGCCCAAATTGTTATACAAATTCAATGCAATCCCTATCAAAATCCCAGTCACATTCTTCACTCAAATAAAGAAAGCAATCCATAAATTCATATGGAACAGCAAAAGCCTTAGAATAGCCAAAGCAATTCTAGGCAAAAAAAGCAGTGCAGGAGGTATCACAATACCAGACTTCAAGCTCTACTACAGGGCCACCATAACAAAAACAGCCTGGTCTTGGTATAAAAACAGATCAGAAGACCAATGGATTAGAATTGAAGATCCAGAAATAAAACCGCACTCTTACAGTCAGCTGATATTCAACAAAGGAGCTAAAGACATACAATGGAATAAACATAGCCTCTTCAACTACTGGTGATGGGAGAACTGGGCAGCCAAATGCAGAAAACTCAAAGTAGACCCAAGCCTATCACCATGCACCAAGATCAACTCAAAATGGATCAAGGACCTCAATATCAGACCTGAATCCTTGAAACTACTGAAGGACAGAGTAGGAAAGACGCTAGAACTTATAGGCACAGGAAGGAACTCCCTGAATGTAGTCCTAAGGGCACAACAAATAGGGGAGAGACTCGACAAATGGGACTACTACAAATTAAAAAGTTTCTGCACAGCTAAGGACATACCCACCAAAACAGAAAGACAGCCAATGATATGGGAAAGAATCTTTACCAGCACAGCAACAGACAAAGGCCTAATATCTGTCATCTACAGAGAACTGAAAAAACTAAGTCCCTCCAAGCCCAATAAACCAATTAGGAAATGGGCAGAGGGAGCTAAAGAGAGACTTCACAAGAGAAGATATAAAAATGGCAAAGAAACATATGAGGAAATGTTCAACATCCCTGGTAGTAAAGGAAATGCAAATAAAAACAACCCTGAGATACCACCTCACCCCAGTTAGAATGGCCTATACTCTGAACTCAGGCAACAACAAATGCTGGAGGGGGTGCATGGAAAGAGGAACCCTTCTCCATTGTTGGTGGGAGTGCAAATTAGTACAACCACTGTGGAGAACAGTATGGAGGTTTCTCAAAAAGCTCAATATAGACCTACCCTATGACCCAGCCATACCACTCCTAGGCATCTATCCTAAGCAGCAAGTCCCAAGATATCAAAAAGACATTTGTACTTCCATGTTTATTGCAGCACAATTCACAATAGCCAAAATATGGAAACAACCCAGATGCCCCTCCACAGATGAATAGATCCAAAAAATAGGGTACCTATACACAAGGGAATACTACGTAGCGATTAGGAATGGTGAAATATTGTTATTCGCAGGGAAGTGGTCAGAACTCGAACGAATAGTGTTGAGCGAGACAAGCCTAGAACACAGAAAACAAAGGGGCATGATCTCCCTGATATATGACTGTTAACAAAGGGAGACTGAGAGACAGTAGAGACCAGGTCTGTGAAACCAAAAACTGCTTGTCAAATGGTATTTCCCACAGGATTGGGGCAGTGACCCAACAGGATGTCACTAAAACCAAACAACTACTCAACATATAAAGGTCAAAAATTGACCTCTCAGTGGAATACAATAGCTCAAAAGCTATGTATGTACATTCATATAAGACTACTGTCGACATATTGTCTAATATTGACATTACATTTAAAGCCCTAGGCGAATTTTCTTGGGCTTGGCCACGTGGCTACTGTATATGTTCTTGATACATTGCATATTGTATATATGTCTACCTGACCTAGAGAAGGGAAAGAAAAACGGGGAGAAGATATGTACACACTGCCCTACTATGTAACTGTACCCTTTTTGCACAACACTGTGTCAAAAAAATTTGTGTTCAATTAATAAATAAATTAAATTAAAAAGAAAGTTCTACAGAGGATGTACTAGAAGACTGAGATGAAATTAAAGGTAGTCCTTTGTTTCCTTGTGGAAATAAAATCAAGTCCAAATGGCTTATATTTTTGGCACAAAACAATTACCAAATATCCACTGATGTATAGATGCAGAGTGCTCATAAATATACAACCATTTTGTATGTAAATTTTAAATCTAAGCATAGGCTTCAGAGAATTCATGTTTTACTTTTTCATCTGTTATTTTTTCTAAGTATTACTCCAATAAACATATCTGCATTGCACATGATTGTTATAAAATACATAAGTGAACTTAAAGGCCATTTCAATGTCATTGTGAAATGATCTTTGCAAACATAGAACAAGATCATGTTAGAAATAGGAATGGGTACAACATGGGAAATATGTTGGTGGACAAATTTACTTATCGTTAGAAGAGCATATGAATTGTTTATCTTCTTCAACTTTGCTATTTAACAGTGCTAATGCCTGATTGATATCCATCATACAATTATGTTACCTGTATTCTAGTCTGGTGTATATCTGTCAAACTCAGCCAGAGTGTGATAACTTGCATGCCTCTTAGAGCTCATGTAAATACAGCCTGCTACAGGCAGCAAAGCTGCAAGTGATTATCTGAGTGAGCCCTCAGAAGTTTTGTCAGTCACATACTTCTCTCCCATTGGGAAATTTGTCATTACCGTGTTTCTCATTATCTAGCACTGAAAAGCCAGTTGGGAATGAAAAAATTCAAGAGAGAGTGAAAGGCCCTGAGAGTCAAAAAAAAAAAAAAAAGAAGAAGAAAGAAAAAGATTCTAAAATCTATATTGTAATACATGATTTTTGTGGTACTGAAATTTGATTTATGTTGTGTAAAATGTAAAATCTTGCAAAACTCAATTTTACTAAGCCTTAATTTCAAAAATAAACACAAAAATAAGCACCTTATGCATCTTAAAACTTATTAAAGCCTTATTTTACATTCAGTTTTTCACAACTACATCTTAAGCACAGTTGACTTCACCAGAATTTTATAATACACATTAAAGAAAAATATCAAACTACATAAAGTATTTTAAAAGAAGAAAAATCATTTGTAACTCATTTTATGATGCCAGAATAACCAAATTTCTTGACACCAAAACTAGACAAGAACATTGCAAAAGAATTACAACACAATATTGATTATGAATATAAAAGCAGAATCTTCATAAAAATAGCAAAAAATCAAAACTACAACAAAAATATGGAAAATAGGCAAGAAACACATATCCAGGGAATTCAAAGTTATGCAAAGGTTCCATCATAATTAGAACATAACTTGTTACAGAACAAAAGCTATGCAAAAATATGATCAACTTAGTAGAAAAGGTACTTGACATATTGATAAAAATGTATTTTTAGCCAGGTGTCAGTACCTCACATCCTAACTATTCAGGAGCTGAAATTTGAGGATCAGTGTTCAAAACCATCCCAGGCAGGAATTTCTGCCAGATTCTTATCTCAAATTAACCACCAAAGAAAGAATGAAGGAGGAAAGGAAAAGGAAGGGAGGTAGGGAATAAGAAAAGAAGGAAGGGATGGAGAGAGGGAGGAAGGAAGGAAGGAAGGAAGGAAGGAAGGAAGGAAGGAAGGAAGGAAGGAAGGAAGGAAGGAAGGAAGGAAGGAAGGAAGGAAGGAAGGAAGGGAGAGAGGGAGGGAGGGAGGGAGGGAAGAAGGAAGGAAGGAAGGAAGGAAAGAAGGAAGGAAGGAAGGAGGGAAGGAAGGAAGGAAGGAAGGGAGAGAGGGAGGGAGGGAGGGAGGGAGGGAGGGAGGGAAGAAGGAAGGAAGGAAGGAAGGAAAGAAGGAAGGAAGGAAGGAGGGAAGGAAGGAAGGAGGGAAGGAGGGAAGGAAGGGGAAAGGGAAAAGGAAAGAAAAGAACACGTTGGATATGGAGCTCTGGCTTAATTTGTAGAATGCTAGCCTGAAGTAAAAATAAAAATAAATGCTCAGGGACAAATCCTGGGCCTTAAATTCAAGTTTGGGTACTGGGGCGCGCGCGCGCGCGCGCACACACACACACACACACACACACACACACACACACACACACACACACCCCACAATGTCTTACAAAAATGAGGTGTAAAACTACGAATAAAATAATTACTTCCTTGGGAAGTTTCCAAAAAGTTGCACTCTAATGCAAGCACTACGGGCTACTGAGTGCCAATGCTTCAAGCACTGCCCAAGAAGCTTCCAGGTGCTTAATGATTCCATCGAAGGACTCTGGCTTCCTACACAACTGGCTCACATGTTCTGCACTTTAGGATGTGAAACTCCCAAACCTAGCAGAACTCCAACATAGACCCCTGACCCAGTACACCTGCGGCACAGAGCAGAGAAGAGCAGAGTGGAAAGCAATCTATGGAGCTGGAAACTGCTACCAACCCCAGCCACAGGTGGGAGATCCGGACAGTCAGCCCCTACACAGCAGGAAAAGAAGCAGAGAGGCTTCTGACCGGCAGGAGCTGAGCGGAACGCAGGGGATGTTTTTGAAGTCCTGTTTTCTTACATTGGCATTGGTAGAGGAGACTTGGCTTAGCATCTTATGCATAAAACCTGAACATCATTCGGACTCCTCAAGCCACACAGCTCCAGTTTGGTACCTAGAAAACAGCCGGATTCAGCCAGTATTTAGTCTTAAGTAATACAGGAGTAGTGTCCAATTAAATAGGTAGAAGAGATTTTAATCCACAATCAGAAATGTGGCATTAGATAGGTAGATTGAAGATCAGAAAGTCAAAATCCATGACAGTGTAAGAAATTGAGGGATAATGGTGAAAGGTGTGATGAAGCATTGCATGACACTCACAAACTGACAGGTGAATTTAAATCTCTTCATACAGCTACTTAAAGGTTATGAACAAAGCATTAAAAGTGAATCACCAACAATTTTAACACGTTTCAATGTTAACAATTTACAGGTGCTCAACTAAGCCACTTCACTTTCTCTTGTGGACCCACTTCTCTCCTACTAGTTCCTATTCCCAACAGAGCCTATTTTACTTTATTGTTATACATTTGTTCATATTAGTATGCATGTTCAACATACAATGACATACTTCCTTTGACAAGGCCCTACCTTCTATTTATATACAAACTTCTTTTATATATTGATGTAGTTTTATCCAGGTATTTTATTCTTACATGGCATTTGATTGAGAAGGAAGGAGAAAGTAAGGCAGGAGAAATACATGGAATTACATACTAAGTAAATTCTTGAATGGACCATTCTATTTTTAAAATTATCTGTAATTAGTTGTACATAGGACTTGCCATTTAACAAATCAGTTAATGAATATAATATATCTTGATCAATGCCACCCCCTTCACTATTATCACCTATCCCTCTGCTACCCATCTCTTCCCTCCCTCTTCTTTATTTTGTGGGGTATGCATTGAATTCTTGCCTGTATTTCCCTCTCTTCTCCTCTTCATTGGTCTAGTCCTTTGCCCTTGACTCCAGTCCCTACTTTCAAGTACCTACTTCCTGGTGTTTTATTTTGCTGAATATTTGCCTTTCTGAGGAATTACATTATTTGAAGCTTCCCCTGAATGTACCTTATTTCAGTCAATACATTTGTATATTCCTGCGTACCTCTATTCTTAACAGTTACTGTTGGAGTCTTTACATCTCTACAGATTCCTTTGTTAAATTCTTCACACCAATGAGTTATATTATAGGGAGTGGCTTTATGAAATGTTTAGGTCTTGTGGTTGGAACCCTCAGAGTAAGACTCATACTCTTAAAGGCTGGAATTATACAACTTGCTTTTTTACCCCTACAGTCATCCATGTGAGCCCAAAGTGAGGTGGCCACACCAGAACTGAACTGTAGTCACCTTGATTATAGCCTGCCCATCTACAAGAACTTTGTGGAGCGAATGACCACTATTTAAAACACTCAGTCTAATGATTTATTGCAGCAGCTTTGGCTGGTCAAAAAGTAGGATAATATAGCTCAGTTTTGGAAAGTAGGGACTAAGGTACTGATTCTGAGGGGGAGAACTTGAGATACAAAATGCCACAGGATTGGTCACCAATCCCAGCTATTTCTGTGCTGAAAATGCTTCTTCTAGTTCTTTTTCTTTCATGTCTATTCCCTTTATTATTTTTATGTGAACTATGTATGTAGTCTATTATCTGTTTTCAAATCATTTCACCCCTTTACCACTCCAGGTCTGGGATGTTTTATTTAGTTCTGTCTGCCAGGCAAACAACCTCTCATAATTCACACAAAAAAAGTCATGTGTCACCTCCTATGCATCAACTTCCTTTAGCATTGAGGAATAGTTCAACACCTAGAGCCCGTGGTGTTAGTAGTGATTCATACCAGCCCATGAGAGCAAATTATGCACATCGCTTTTATAACTCCACATCCAGGAAGGTGATTTAGATTGCTTAAAATCCTTATGGTACAATTATTCACAACCAAGAAATTGGTAAGCATGACAAATTAGATGCTTCTGACGCCTGAAGATCTAGTTGACCATCATTCTACTGCTTCTATTCGGTTTGAACTTGCATTTTCAAATTTCATTGCTGCATTACAATGAGTGGTTTCCCTACTGATCTTCTACTGTCTTGCCAGATCCAAAGAATGTCACACACACACACACACACACACACACACACACACACACACACACACACACACACACCCTAGCACATACCTCCAATTCAGAAAGAAGGAAGTGACAGAGAAAGAAAGCAATAATAGAGACAGAGAGACAGAGGGACAGAGGGGAAAGGAGAGTGCACATGAATGATTCCGAGTTTAATACAGTGATTTCAAGACCTAAGTAAGTGGTTCTTTACTTAGGTCTTTGTGAATTCAATTCTTTGTCCACACATTGTAGCTGGGTTCTATAAAACAACACCCCCACCTGCAACAGCAGTAAGTGAATAAGTGAAGAATATAATAGCCATTGCAAAAGTAAGGAACTTGATTTAACCAATTGGTAGATAGCAACAGAAATTGGGGCAAAAAAAAAAACCACTTCCAACAAATAGGATACTGAATATTCACTTAAGTCAAACCACTTCCTTCAGTAACAGTCAAGTTCACTTTCCAGTAAGATTGAGAAGTGTGTTTAGTTGCTTTTGCAAATGGAGATAAACTGTTAGGTCTTATCATTATTTTCTCTCAAGAAAATCCAGTCTATAAACAGCTTGAATGTAACTCATCTGGCAAGACAGTCTCAAGATTCCTTATCTAGACCAATATAAAGTGGGAAGGGTGAGTCCTATTATCCTTCTCAAGCAGCTAGAAAGTAAGCTGGAAAGTAGGTGCCTGAGACCTGGGGGGAACCTGGGTAGAGCACTCATTCATCGAGCTGGCTCCAGAGTCAGATGATAGCAGTTCACTCCTTAGTGCTGTCTTATCGTCTCTATGAATCTGGATCTGTTCTGTATCTGCAGTTTTACTCAGTGAAAAGTTTGGAATAAAACAACTTTCTTCATTAAGATTTTAAAGTGGTAGAAAAGAAAAGCTGAAGCAAATGGCTCTTTCCAGGAATAGCAGCTATACGGAAAGTGGAGACAGGGAGGATTCCAGTTTGAAGAGGTTTGTGAGAGTCCATCTGTAATACCATCAGCAAAAAGCAAGGCTGGAAACATTGCTCAAGTACTGAAAGCATAGTGAAGGTGAATCTATAGGTCATTTAGTGTAGCTTATGACATATATTAAACATGCAAAGTTTAGTAATGCTGAGGACAGTGAAAATATTGATACAAATTTTACAGGATAGAACTAGACTGCTAGCATTCTCAATTTGCATTTTCTGCCCCTATGCAATTTTAGAAGGAAAGAGTTGCCTTTAATATATGACTATCCTGGATTTTTATGGGCATCAGTGAGAGCTGGTTCACATTGCTAGTCTACTCTTTTCAGTTACTGCTCCAAATTAATTTTACAATGAATTCTACAATTCTGTCCTTTGTAAGAATGAATAAAGAGTTCAACGGGAAATTAATGGGTAAGATTGAAACTTTCTACCTGGTACGAAATTTCACACTAATGAAATGAATGCAAGAGCAAATTTATTCTCTAATGAACACCTAAGTACCAGCAGTGTTTACAATATTTGACTACAGAAAGAAATATGAATAATTTTAATGATTTCTAATATATCTGAAATAACTGTTAACCCCTCCTATGTCTTCAGTTATCCTAATTCCTACTGAATTCATATTTAACTCATAAACACATGCACCTCAGAGAAGTTTGTATCAGTTCTGGCTTATCTATTATTTGAAACACTTATCTGCAAGAACAAGGCTGAAATCCAAGAATATTTATGTGTATTAGGTGGATGCACATATGACAGACACAGTACTGTGAATTATTTGTGCAGCTCCTAGCAATTCTACTTTCAAATTTTCTAGAACGTCCTGTCTTCTCCCTAGACAAACTTAACTGTTATCATCAACAAGATGAATAATATACATTCCAAATAAGTCACTTTCCTGCTAGCTTTCACTGTTACTCCTCCGAGGGACTGTCAAGTGCCTATAAGGCCTTGACAGGTTCTGCAGTCAGTTTCAAGGATGCCCGATTTCTTCTTGAAGATGATTTTAGTTACCACGTGACATCACTGTCTCTGCCATGACCCGATGCTCTGTTATAGTGTGAAGATACAAAGCACTTGCATGCAAGAATTGTAAGTACATCGTTAAGGGATCCATTTGTTCAAACAGCATCTACCACCAAGAGACTTTACCGAGAGTGAAAGCTAGTGAAAGAAAAAAAAATCTTAAAAGGTTAAGCATTAGAGCTGAGCGTTAAAATATGAATAGAAATTGATTAGAGGGAAATGTGGTCAATGAAAGTAAGGAAATGATACTTTCATATTACAAATCACTTTCATTGATTCAGGTTGTGCTTGTGGGTTCTCAGCACCAGTGCAGAGCTTCAAGGAATATAAATAACAGCTTAAAATGGAAGTCCAAAGAGAAGCAAGGAACTGAGAGTTCTCTAGGCAAATTGTACAGATATCACCTGCCATTTTGAAAATCAGGGCTAAAGAAAGGAACACCCCTCTACCTATACCACTAGGCAACCATTCACTTCTTCCCATTTCACTTCAAGACAGAATCTTCTTGTCAAAATAGGACCTTGTCTTCTCATCACAGGCTTTGTTAATTCTTTTGAGGAAGCAAGACCCTTTACCAATTCTAACTCAAATTATATTGGCTTTAAGTAGAAATGGAACCTTATCACCTTTTATTCAACATTTACAGCCATAAGTACTTTTTTTCTGGTCATCTGCGTGCTTGAAGAAACTAAAAGAAACACTGATTGTGTAGCCCAATAAACATACTAATTAGTTGTAGTTATAAATCATTTTGGAAGGAAATAAACAATATACTAAAACCCTCTTGTCTTTATCATGAAGCAGGCAACTAATTAAGGAGAGTTCAACACTCTAACATCTAGAAGAGGGTTTCTGTTGAGGCACTGAATTGTTTCCTTGTTTTCCTTTCAAGAGAAGTCCTACAAGTAAGTATGTTAGACTGCATGAGCATGCCCTAATTTCAGACAAATCTCTTGATACAATTTCTATTATTCACACATCTTTGTCTAAAGATGAAAATGATAGAATACATGAGGAACTTAATATATTAAGACATTTCTATATACTACTCGACTTTCATTAAAGTTTATTTCATGATTAAAACCACTGAAAAGCAAAATGTCCCATCTTTGAAATTTGTTTTAACAAAATTAAAGATGGAAGAAACAGAAAGAAAGTACAAAGTACAAAGTTCTGATACATCAATAAATGGAGATATTTCCTGAAGTCTGTAAAACAGTCATCACCAAATAAGTCATGGCACTTAATGAAAATAAGCTTAGAAGTATGTTGGAATTAGATGGTATTGTATTCACTCCCATTTGAGGGAGGGATAAAAACATACTTAAAAATTTGTACCTGCCATGCACCGATGGCTCACACCTGTATTCTTATCAACTCCAGAGGCTGAGACTTAATGATAATGGTTTAAAGCCAGCAAGGGTGGGAAAGTGCTTATGGATCTTGTTTCAAATTAACCACCAAAAAGGTGAAAGTGGTTCCAGTGGTAGAATGCTGGTCTTGAGCACCAAAAGCTCAGGGACAGTACCTACACCATCAGTTCAAGCCTCAAGACCAGCCAAAACAAAACAACAACAACTAAAACACAACTTCTATTTCCGTTGGGCGTGTAAGTGGTTTAATTTTCAATGCTGACCTGAGGTATTCTTGGATACTTGATCAAACATATCACCTTTCAATTACTTAGTTAGGAGAGCCTTCATATTTACTTTAGAACAAGCAGGATTAATAAACCATTTGAACACTAATTCTCCCTTGAGTCACCGAATAATGGAATATTTCACAGTTCTCCTCATGAAGACGTTCCTTCTTTCTACATTCATAATTCTAGATATCAGTTTAATCACATCTTTCCTAATTTACAGTGGAGGTATTTTCAGAGGTTTGCTTGAATATAGTGCTCTGACACACTGAACTCATTTGGTTTCCTCGTGTAATCTTAAAACTTAGAATAATTCCTAGGGCATAACTGAAGATGGAATTATATTGTTGTTGTTCTGAGATGGGGCAAATAAGCAGAGAGCAGATGTCCAAGTGAACAATTATAGCCATATTTTCAGCCACGGGAAGCTAGTAACTATGACCCTGGGATATTTTATTAACTTCAATTTTATTGCTGCTTTAAGTTTGGTAAAGATATTTGGTTTCACAATATGATCGTGATGCTCATCTGACCCTCCTCTTCTTTCCTAGCTGCTTCTGAAGACCAAAATCCACATGAGCATCATGAGGCAACTCATCAGTGAAGCTCTTCCATGCTCTCACCTGGCAGATCTGAGAACAATTGCAAGATTTTCTCCACCACCCTGTGGGGCCTACAGCTGGATATACATCTTTTATTACTAATTAACGGGGCATTTCACTATCTCCATTTTCTCTGCACTAATTGCTTGCCTCTGGGTTAGCCTAGAGAATTAGAAAGAACCAGAAAAGTAGCAGAAATCCTCGACCCTCGACTCCTATAAGCTTTTGTATCATCAGGGAAAGTTAATTCCATACTTAGGAAGGGACTTCCCCAGAAGTATTCTTGGAGGATCTGAAAGTCTATATCTTATTGTCTCATTTTATTCTTTTTTTTTTTCTTTTTCTTTTTTTGCCAGTCCTGGGCCTTGGACTCAGGAGCACTGTCCCTGGCTTCTTTCTGCTCAAGGCTAGCACTCTGCCACTTGGGCCACAGCGCCACTTCTGGTCGTTTTCTATATATGTGGTGCTGAGGAATCAAATCCAGGACTTCATGTATACTAGGCAAGCTCTCTTGCCACTAGGCCATATTCCCAGCCCCTCATTTTATTCTTGTCTCACTTTCTGATCACATAGGTACTCAGGTTACAAGTTTCTGGAAGCTCAAGCAAGATACTTAATCTTTGTTGCAATAATAGCAAGTGTCATAAAATATTTGTCAAATAAGAAATGGCAAATAAGCCTATCAGGGGGCTACTACCTACATCTCTCCATAATGCACAGCACGCATGGCCCCCAGTGAACTATGATTTTTACTGTGATTGTTGGAATAATATTTCTTTATCATCTGAAATGGCATCATGGTGAGGGGGAATCTGCCTTTTATTATGTTTGTTTTGTTTGTTTTTGATTTTGAACCAGCTTCTGACCATTTATCTAGTAAATATCATTAATTATACTTACCAGTCCCCACCGTGGATTTTGGTACATTTGACCACTAGTAAAGCTAAGGTAAAAATTTGGAATGCGTTGTGTTTGGGATTAGCAACTGACTCTGTCTTTCCTCTTAGGCGTATGTAGAAGCCCACAGCAATGCTTACACAGAGCAGTGCCACGAAGCCCCATGTTTAATTTCTGTCTAGCCATTTAAACCCTCTGGAACACTATCCTTTTTCCTGTTTTTATTTTGTCATTATATTTTTGAATCAGACATTTCTATCCTCTTGTATTTTGTCTGTCCTTGCCTCCAATCTTCTGTTTGGAAAGAAGTGCTTTTGAATTCAAATTGTCTTTATGAAGAACCACAAGAACCATAATAAAACTATTGTAAACAGCTCAAAAATATGCCATAGCAACTTAAGCATTCATTGCAGTGCACTGCTAATTACTTTTAAAGTAACTTTTAGAGTCATATTCTAGTCCATGTTAATCATTTCACTCAGAATTTACAGAAGTCTTTCAGGAATGTAGCAAAAATAGCTTGTATTAAAAATAGGCATACTCAGCTTGTTACCAATAACAATGATTTCACTACTTAATTTATTTTATTTGTGCAATGGGAAACTATTAAAAGTTAACACCTAGTGAAGTAAAACAGGATTATCCCTATTGGCCTTTATTTCACAAGTAGGTTAATGACTCATGAATTATCATTTGCCCCGAACTGCTGAAATAAAAAATACAGTGTTAATGGAAGAACTACAATGATAAGGTAGAAGTTAACCCATGGATATTAATAATCAAAGATTCATAAGGAAAGGTAAAAGAGAAATGAATACTATCATAGCTGAATTATAGTGATCAGATTCCAGCCTTTATAAATAATAAAATGCATTAAATTAGAATTTTTTACTTCAAACCTCATTAAAACAACATTCTGCAATGCCACAAAATTCTTCATAATAGAGAGGTGTATATGTTCAACTTATATTTTCAGATTTTTTATGCTTTCTGTTACTTAGTAAATATCACTATGAACGATGCTTAAGTAATTTCTCTTATATTCATTGTAGAATGTAATATTAACTCCTATTATTGCATCCCAAAGAAAGAGGGAAGTACTGCTTTGGGAATAAATGTTAATTGAATCCTGCAAAGAATGATGTGCATTGCCTCATAGACCTTAGATTATTGATTACTTACCCTTAGGCCAATAAACTTTTTAAATAACAATAAAAATAATAACCATGATGATAAACTGAAAACAAAATAAGTTATGTTCAAAATTGAATTCCAAATAAACTATTAATGATCATAGCTGGTTGGCAAACAACATTTAAAACTAAACAAAAATGACTGGATTTATAGGGATGATCTATGCTGAATTCATCCTAAGAGAAGAAGTGGCATAAGTTATGAGCAAGAGAAGAAAATGTTTAATAGGGGTTGATGGTCTATTCACTGTCCAGGAGCTTTATCATGTAAGTTTTAAGCCTTAGCCTGAAATTTGCAGGCAGCATTCAATTTTTTAAATTTTATTAATGTGGACTTTCATTCTTTCATGGTGAATACATTAGACGTATCTACTATTAAAGGATTTTTTTCATATGTGTTTAGAAATGAATTGCAATCCTATTAAGGTTGTTTTAATATTCCCTAAGCATATCATTTGCACATTTCATTATAAGCCATCAATATGTAACTTCTGAATTGATATTTTTTCAGCATGAGTAAGAAAGGTAGGGATGTGTTTTATTTATGGTAACATGTAACTCATTTCTTAAATACTTAAGAGAAAGAGGCATGCATTCATGATTCTATGTGATAAAAGGAATATGGAGATCACTTCTTTTCTTATTAATAATTTCTATTTCTATATAGGAAATAGATTGAGAAACTTATCTGGTGGTTATGCTCTTAAATAGTCACATTAAAAGCAGTTATGAAATAGCTTTTCATGTCTGAATGCAATTGGAGCCATTTCCATCATAATAGGATCTAAGCAGTGAATGCAAGGAAAGAAAGAGGCTGATTCAGCCTTTGACACATTATGGAATTGTTCTCTCCAGTAACATCTAGCGAAGTTTCATCCAACTCGGTATAGCACCTAGATCTCATGGCCTCATTATTTGTAACTTTAAAATATGTCTTCTAATGGCAGTAATGAGCAGCCATCAAATCTTTACTCTCTCAAGAAGTAAAAGAAAAGCTGTATTTGGGAGAAATAAGTCAAAAGGAATATTGATATACAAATCCTTGCTATAGTAAAACAGAACGTGACCCCACAGATATGATTTCATAAGTAGGCACAGTCTTATGAAATAAGCATTAACTAAAGGAGGATTTCAGACAATAAGAGGACATCTGAGAAACTAGAAAAGTGGCTTGAATAGTCTATTTGAAGGATTTTTGGATGATATAGGAAGGTACATTGGAAACACAAAGATGTACGGCACCTCATGAGAGTAATCTGTGTAAAATGACACTTCTCTTTTTTAAAATTTTTAAAATCTTTTTTTTCTTTATTGTTAAAGTGTGGTACAGAGGGGTTACAGATTCATATGTAAGGCAGTGAGTACATTTCTTGTTCAACTGGTTACCTCCTCCCTCATTTTTCCCCCACTTCCCCCTACCCCCTTGAGGAATTAAAATTTAATGTATCATGGCTCCTGGTTAGGATTTAGTTTCTCTATCACAATAAGATCATAAAAATGGGATGGTTGCTTGGTTCCAGATGTAGAATAACTGCTGCTAAGTATAGGCCCTGAGATTAAATCCTTAGTACCATTAAACAACAACAACAACAAATTTACAAAATCAAAATAAAACCCCCTCAGCCAGGATAAAGGAAATAATAAGCACAGGTGGTGAAAGAATCAGTAAAATTGAAGTCAGAGTGTGAGAAACAAACAATAAAAAGTATGCTGCTTTTCTGAAAAAGTTTGAAATTTTATTACAACTCTATGAAAATCGACCTAAGAAAAGACAAAGACAGTATCAGAAATAGTAGGGACAATGAAAACAAAGTCAGCAATGAGAGGATAAGATAAATAATATGATTTAGAGTGCCAGTTTCCAAAAGTTAAACAGAAAACTTGAAAACATAGGTATTAGTGAAGATGAACACATATTTAGTAATCTGTCCAAAAGATAGCTCACAGGATGTAATGAGTTCACTCAAATATTATTATCCCCAATAGGTGAAATTTACACCAGTTTTACATCATTTCATCATCATAACAGAGACACCATAATAATATTATTGATTTTTAAAGAAAAGAAATTTTAAATATCAAATATAAAAGAAAATTATAGATCTATACATTTCATAAACATATGCAATTGGTTCTTTTTTTAAAAAAAGATTATTAATTTTATTAAGTGTCAATTCTTTATATGTATATTGTTATTGTAAAGGGTATGTACAGGGGGTTACAGTTACAAGAGTCAGATAATGTGTACATTTCTTTTTGAACAGTATCAGTTCTTCTTTTGTTTTCTCCCAGTTTTTCCCTCCCAACCCCATTTCCCCACAAGTTATACAGCTCATTTTCAGCAGTGTCTAGTGAGTACTACTGCTGCATTTGTCAACCCCTTGTCCCACCATTTCTTTGTCCCCGTTACCCTCCCAAAGACACATAAATGAACAAACAAGACAGAAAGAAAACAAAAACAGCAACAAAGAAAAAAACGCTCATTTCCATTTTTTGGAATTCATTTTGATAAATATTATTTTATACATTCAGATGCACATAGCTACTGAGCCTTTGTGATCCTCTCCTCAGAATATCCTTCTTTGGTCTCACTGTGTGAATGTCTCGAGTCCTGTATAATTTATCATGTCCCAGTGTATTTTTTTCTTTTACCATTCAATGTATTTACTTGTTTTATAGGCACATTCTAGTTTACCCCACATGTGGGAAACCATGCAACCTATGTTTCTTTGTGTCTGGCTTACATTGATTAATGCAATTGGTTCTTAACAAAATATTAGAAGGACAATTAAAAATTCTTTAAGATAAAAGAAAGGGATTCTGAGTAGTAACATTTAAAATACTTGAGAATATAAAACTTATTTATAAAAGTAAATACATAAATTCAGATTTTCTAGTTTTGCGATGGCAATGTGTGAAACACTTATAATCTTTAATATGATATTTAAAAGACTTCTAGAACTACTCCTAATCACAATAAATTATAAGGTGCATGTGGTATACAGACATGTAAGAGTTAACAAGAAAAATGTGTGATTCATTTGTGATATAAGTAGTAGAAGGAGTGTATAGATTTTGTTTCTTTTTCAGGTTTTCTGATTAAATTCAAGTTAACTAAGTTTGAGATTCTTTCAATTGAGTCTGATTTAACTTAAGCTTAAAGCATTAACTTGTAGTCATCTTATAATATATTTTTGTAAACTTTATGGACATTTACAAAGCATACTTTGAAGAAATAAAAGATAAAGGTTGAGGAATCTGCACCAGGTGCAGGTGCTTCATGCTTGCAATCCTAGCTACTGAGGAGGCTGAGATCTGAGGATTGCAGTTCAAAGCCAGCCAGGGCCAGAAAGTCCATGAAACTCTTATCTCTAATTAACCACAGGAAAACAGAAAGTAGCACTGTGGCTCAGCCCTTGGAGCATTAGCCTTGAGCTGAAGAGCTGAGAGAAATTGCCCAGGCCCAGAGTTCAAGCTTCATGAACAACAACAAAAAAAGAGTAATTCAAATATATCAGTAGAGAAAATCACTGAAACAAAATAATTCCTCAAGAAAGAAAGGAATAGTTGAAAAAAATCTAGAAAATAATTAGAAAAACAGAAATATTATGTAATATCTATCAGTAATCACCTTCAAGGTAATTGGTTTAAATTTACTAATCAAAAAATATAGGCTGACTAACTGGATAAAACTAGGATAAACTGTATGCTACCTATATAAAGTCACTTCACTGTAACAACATACATAGACTAAAAGGAAAGATATAGAGAAGATATTCTGTGCCAGTGGAATAAAGAAAGTAGGGGTAATTAAACTTTCAAAACAGGAATTTAAGCTAAAAATATGAATAAAAACAGGAAGAACATAACAAAATGTTGGGAGTAATTATTTAAATATGACCACATTTCAAATGTTTTATGTAGATTCTGTGTCTATAAGCTCTAGGAAAGATTTGATTGGTGAAAGTATGCATGCTTTGCTTGCAATGGTTCTTCCGTTCAAGACAGAATGGAACCATGGTATCCTGAGAATTCCAGGATTCAACTTTAGGCAAATGTCCACTATACATAGGTGCCTGGTCCTTTTCTGACTGCATCTGTCTGCAACTGGGCCTTTTCTTTTCTCAGTCCAGGACTTGGATTCTGCACTGTGATCATGGAGGACAAGGTAGAGTGATTTCTCTGCTTTTGATTGCATAGATTAGCATAATGCCTTTCTTTCTTTTTTTTTTCCTCAAATTTTTATTATCAAACTGATGTACAGAGAGGTTACAGTATCATACGTTGGGCATTGGATACATTTCTTATACTCTTAGTTGCCTTGTCCCTCATGCCCCCCACCCTCCCCCCTTTCCCTCCCCCCCCCAGGTGTTCAGTTCACTTACACCAAACAGTTTTGCAAGTATCAATAGTTATTTCTCTTTTTTTTAACCCTGTGTCTCTCAAATTTGGTATTCCCTTTGAATTTCCTACTTCCAATACCAGTAAACACGGTTTCCAATATACTCAGATAAGATTACAGAGATAGTGTAGGTACAACCATAGGAAGGTGATACAAGAACATCATCAATAATAGAAACTACACATACACATAGGACGTTGAAAGTAGTTACAACTGTGATATATCAATTGTTTCCATAACATGGAGTTCATTTCACTTATCATCATCTTATGTGTTCCTAAGGGTATAGCTATTGGGCCTTGTGATGCTCTGCTATGGCTTGCCTAAACCTGTACTAATTATTCCCAATAAGGGAGGCCATAGAGTCCATGTTTCTTTGGGTCTGGCTCACTTCACTTAGTATAACTTTTTCCAAGTCCTTCTATAGAAGATTGCAATTTGTTTATCTGCTGAGTGAGCCAAATCCATGTGTCTGAACATATCTACAACCCCAGAGGACCTTTTCCTACTTGTATACATTCTCTTTCACTTTCTATCTCCTTTTTGTTAAATTTTTGCAAGCCCCATAGCTACAGTGCTAATGTTAAACCAAACCGACTTCTTATTCCTTTTACATACTATTTCTCCTAAATAGCTTGGGAACTTTCAGAACAAAACCTCCTCAGAAAATCTTTTTTGTTTTCTGTTTGCTCCATGTGTATTTGTTTTTTTTTTTTAAACCTCTGGTCTCCTATAACTGTTTTCTTTAGTAGCAGGACATCTTTTTTTTTTTTTTTTTTTTTTTTGGCCAGTCCTGGGCCTTGGACTCAGGGCCTGAGCACTGTCCCTGGCTTCTTCCCGCTCAAGGCTAGCACTCTGCCACTTGAGCCACAGCGCCGCTTCTGGCCGTTTTCTGTATATGTGGTGCTGGGGAATCGAACCTAGGGCCTCGTGTATCCGAGGCAGGCACTCTTGCCACTAGGCTATATCCCCAGCCCCTAGGACATCTTTTTTAAAAAAATAAAAATTATATCCACTTAAGAAGAATTTATTTCATTGCATAATATCTACTTTTCTCTTCTTCAAGATTCCCAACATGCAATGCACTGTCTTCTTTTGAAAGGTTTCTGCTGTGTACATCTGTTCCACTTGGGGAACTTTCTTCAAATGTTAAGGAAGAAAAATAGTCTCAGTCTCAAAAGAGCTGGTAATGTTGATCATATGTTACCTATACATATTTTCTTTCCTCAACATATTGTTCCACCATTGCTCCTTACTTGAGAAGAAGATATCAGAACACATTTGAAAGGATGAATGACTTTTGCAGATATGTCCATTTCCTATTTTACTACATATGTATTTTGTATATTTTTAAAGAGATATTTTAAAAACCTGTAGTTTTTCTTTATTTGTAATCACCACACTGACACCCATTGTGGTTTCCTTTAAGAGATTTATTAACATGGGCCTTTGTTTAACGTGTTCTTTGTTTAACGTGTTCATTGAGTGGGTGTAAAAGAAATATCGACACAGATATAAAAATGATTTTTTTTATTGGTGGTGGGTCTTCAACACAGGGTCTGGGCTCTGTCCATAAGCTTTTACTCTCAATGCTAACACTCTGCCACTTTGAGCTACAGCACCACTTCTGGTTTTCTGGTGGTTAATTGGAGATGAGTCTCTGAGCTATTGTGATCCTCTTCTAGGACTATCCTAGACATATACTAATTATTACCAATGAGGGAAACCATAGAGTCTATGTTTCTTAGAGTCTGGCTCACTTCACTTTAGTATGATTTTTCCCACGTATTTCCATTTCCTTTCAAATGGAGCAATATCCTTCTTTCTTATAGAAGCATAGAATTCCATTGTGTATATAGACCACAATTTCTTGATCCACTTCTCTCAGATTATGCTCAGCAAAATGAACTCCAAGATATGGAAACAAGTGATTTTTCATCGTTGATATTTTTAATGTACTATGTGAAATTATTTATTTTTTCTTGAGTTTTTCTCTCCTATAGTTTAGCCCCTGTTGTCACTGTATTTGATTTTGGTACCCTGGATATTTTATATATGTTTATCTGAATTAGGGAAGGGGAACATCAAAATAGTGAGACAAAGGATGAAGTGTGAATCAATGCAACAGCAATACTTACAAGACAATATGTTGTAAACTGGAGGGAAGGGAAGGTAGAAGAAAAATGAGGGAGGAGGTAACAAGTTCAACAAGAAATGTACTCATTACCGTACGTATGTAACTGTAACCCCTCTGTACATCACCTTGACAGTAAAATTTTAAAGAAAAATAAAATCTCACTGAATTTCCTGCCCAGGCTGACTTTGAACTGTAATCCTAAGAGGTCAGACTCCAGAGTAGCCAAGATTACAGACATTAGCCACCAGTGGGAGTTTTGGAAATAAGAGTCTCATGCTCTACCAACTGAGCTAGCTAGCTAGGTGACCACTGGAAATGATTTTAAAGGATACTTTTGTCCCAAAGAAACACAGAAGTCCATGTGAACTGTAAAATTTATTAAAATTAATGAGTTTCTGCTATAACTTCTTCCAATATTTAGGGAAAATATCATATAATTTTTACACTGAAGGGAAGAATGCAAATACAAGGATTATGACAGGGGGGCTGGGACTATGGCCTAGTGGCAAGAGTGCTTGCCTTCATATACATGAAGCCCTGGGTTTGATTCCCTAGCACCACATATATGGAAAATGGCCAGAAGTGGCGCTGTGGCTCAAGTGGTAGAGTGCTAGCCTTGAGCAAAAAGAAGCCAGGGACAGTGCTCAGGCCCTGAGTTCATGGCCCCACGACTGGCAAAAAAAAAAAAAAAAAAAAAGGATTATGACAGGCCATGAAGTTCAGGAGGCTTTCACCAAAATAACAAATGTGTTTTGAGTTAATATTCTGTGGCAAGTGCATTAATAATAGGTAAGGGGATAATCATAATTTCATTCAATGCTAGACTTCTGATGGTGTATTCTGAGAAAGTGCAGGCCATGATTTATAATGAAAACTTGCCATAAAAAGATTAGAGCCAGCAGATTGATATTGATCCACTTAAAGGTTTGTATCAAACTTACTTCTTTTCATCAGCTTTGCATTTGCACATTTATCTGTTTCAGAGGCCAATCCAATAAAGCCTCTTATTTGACATTATCCTCTCATGCCCTGTAGTATTTGCTTTGGGTGGATTACACCTTGAGTGTTGCTACAATTTCCTGAGGGCCTAGATATACTTGCCAGTAGAGAATGGCCTCTTTTATAAGACTTCTTTTCATTGTCACTTTAAAGACCTGTGTCCATCCCTCTGTGAAATGATCTAGGTTTGCAAATGGGGAGATAGGGGCAGTATCTGATCACACCATCACCCAATAACACCTGCTATGCTTAAATAAGTTTCCAATTATGTGACCTTATTCATTATGATGAAAAGCCTGAAATGACATTTTGTCAGTTATCTTTCCCACTTCCATACAGAACTTCAAATCTTTGGAGAGCCTGCCAAATTAGTCTTTTGGTAACATAAGCACTAAAGCTCCTGAGTTTCATAAAAGAAAATACTAAAGCTTAGACAGATTGCAGAGTCTAAGCTTCCAATTATTCATGATAACCTTTATTGTAACAATAGAATCAACAATGCCCAAACATGGAAAACCAAATATTCCTCTGAATTTTTACCTCTTCAGATAGTTACTATATCTTGTCCATTTCACTTATTTTTCTCTTCCTTTCCCCAAAATGTCATTCCTTCCTAAGAATCTTCACTGATTCATCTTTTAGAGGTTTCTTCCACTTTGGATGTATATTTTTCTCTCCATCTCCTGGGACTCTGGAAAGTCAGTTTTCTAAAAAGAATTCCATGAGGAATTGCACTTCTATGCATGCTGCCTCTGTCATTACTATCCCAATGTTGAATTAATCCTTGACTCCTCTATTTCAGTACCCACTCCGAGGAAGAAACTGTGGAGTTCACTATTTCCAAGGAAATCATTGTTTCCCAAAATAGAAAGCTTAGTTGTTGTGTGCTCCTACTATTTCTATCTACTTTTCTCTTAGTGTGCACAATACTTTAGCTATGACCTATTCAAGCACTGTAGATATTTCTGGGCCGTAGAAATCTACTTGAATAGCAAGAATCTGTATTTTAATTTTATTTTTGACTATCAAATCCATGTACTCCTCACTCTACTGAATTAAGGCAAATATTATGTAAGGCTTAAAAGCACATGAGAACGTCTGTGCTAGCTGTGGAATCTAATTGTCATGAAAAGGAATAGGCATATTTTTCTCTTGTCATACCATCTACTTCTTTGGCCAAAAAACCCCAAAACAAATAAACAAACAAAGAAAACCTCTTCTTTTTTCTAGAATTACCTATCCATGGAATATGCTTTCTTAGAGTCCTTGAGACTTGTAGCTTGAGGGGAGTATATACAGAGGAACTTGGTAATGGGTAAGCTAATTGCATTACTCTATAATTCATTTTCCAAGTGAAAGCATTTGAGAAAGCAAGGAGAGTCCCCATTAATCAGGATATGGCATTTACTGGTGCTAATTAGAGAATGTTATTTAAACTTGGGGTCTGGGTAGCTATGTACTATGTCACATCACTTTAAGGAACATCAAAGAAATTTGTAACAAATTCAAGTTCTTATAACTTTCATAGGTAAGTAGCTCACTTTGTTTCAGCTCATTACTTGCTTGCAACACAAGGAGAGAACAATCTGCTTACAAAGGAGAAGTCAGTTGGTTTAAAATCAAAGTATGATTGACAGTGAGCTTGTGTGTTCTATTTGAAGAAAATGAGCACATTCATTTTGTATGTTAATAGCCACAACCACTGCACCGGGGTCATACTATTTATATAAATCTCTTTTCATATAAGGTGTTTTAAAACACTTAGGTTTAATACTTAGGAGTAAGTTTTTTTAAACACTCAGGTTGAATACACTCATTCAGCTATACTCATCTTCTCTTTCCTAACTGCACCCAAGGCTGTGAACTTTATGCACTTTTCCTCCAAACCATCCAGGTTTCTCTGTGTGAGAATGTTTGGTTACAAAAAGAGTAATTCAAGGCTATTATCACATTTTTTTCTGTACAGGTGGTCCTGAAAGTTATAGATTTTTTTTCCTGGCATTCCACAGGCTCATGACAATATTGTATTTAATGGATAATACTGAAATCCTAAAAACCAGAACGTCTGCAATTTATGTGAATCTTTGAGGATAAGATGATCACTACATCATAGTTTCTATGTTCTCAGAATGGAGCAAGATGCCTGGCATACAGTGTGCTCCCCATACATACTATTATGATCAACATGAATGAAGCAGTGATAGAAAGGCATTATCACATTTAGAGTACTTTGAGCATACTAAACTGTCTAGTGGCACATATTTCTCTCAGGAAAACATATTCCATTTTAGTCTGAATGTCCCCTAAACTCTTTTTAAGTGTTTGGAATAAAAATAGGTGAAAAATAATGTCTAAATGATAGCATATTGCATAAATGTTCAACTACATCGACTCACCATTTCTTCTGAGACCCAGATGGGTGGCTGATTCATTTCATGGTGACCCCTGAACAGCTGTCAGTAATAATTTCTAATGAGTACACTTGGTTTTCCTAGATTGTCTCCTGACTCTGTCATACTGAGCCCATCTGTGGGAATGGCAAACAGCCACAAGCAAGGTAGGAGGTCATCAGCAATTTGGCTCAAGCAGGAGAAGTTCTATCAACTAGGAAAGCTGAGCTAATAGAACTGTGCTAAGAGGCTTTGGAGAATCTTGTAACACAAAAGCAGTTTGCTCTGCTTACAACACTTTTCAGCCACCATTTATGGCTATCGGTCATCAAGGACTAGGACAAAATGTAAAAGGAAAGCCAAAGAATGAAACAGGAGGTAGTAACAGTAGAATGGATATGGGTTGAGGTATGGCAAATATAGGAGACAAAATATTTTTGTGTTTAATGTTGATTGCTTTAACTCTGTTCTTTACACATAAAATAGTCATCTATGGATCAAGAGATCGATACTAGGAAAGGAAGAATCTTATGCATTTCTCACTCACTATTGTAAAATCAAGTGATGCCAGGTGCTAGTGGCTCACACCTGTAAGCCTAGCTACTTAGGAGGCTAAGGTTTGAGGATTGCAGTTCAAAGCCAGTCCAGGTATGCAAATCTGAGTGATTCTTTTCTCCAGGTAACCAGTAAAAAACCTGCAAATAGAGGTTTGGCTTGATTGGAAAAGGGAAAACTTTGAGCGAAAAAGCCAAGCAAGATGGCAAGGCCCTGAATTCAAACCTCAGTACCAGCGCAAAATCAACAAACAAATACAGGTGATCAAAGCCAATGCAATATATATCTCTTCACCTTGATTTAGAACACTTGTTATGATAAAGCAAGTTTTTTTTGTACTTTCCTTAATTAAGTATTCTTGGGAAGTAATAATTTTTTAAAATCTGAACATGGACCAAAATATTAGCACTCTTAGAGGTCATATAGCATTAGTAGTTAAGAGGTGGAAATCTAAAATATTAATCTGAATACTGCTTCTAACCTAGAGCATTCATAACTCACAGAATCTCAGAGGGATGGTCAAATGTGATAATATATACAGGATATATTATACTGCATAAGGGAATTCAATGAATAATCAGCACGAACTGCGAGTACCATCATATTCTGTAAAAGTACAGATGGCATTATGACTAGGAAGAGTTTTCATTTGATTCTAACACAAAATTTAAAACCGAGTCAGAACAGTATGACAGGTTACAAAACGCAGGCCCAGAAATGAATGGTTTGTCCTAATGTGTGCAATTTATTGCTGCAGAAGATCTCTTCAGTAATAAATATGAACATTGTCAGAATTAGTCCTTCTACAAGACTTCACAATATTAATTCTTGAAGAAGCACACTGGGTTCCACAAGAAAAATAAGTCTTCTAATGTTATAATTGCATATTTTAATGTCTCAAAGATTAAGTGAGGTTATGAGAGACAAATGATTCAAACTGAGTCAGAGTTTTGTCTAGGATATATCCACGAGTGAATACAGTCAAATACCCAAGCATCTAATTTATTAAAAAAAGTATTAGTTAAAACTCCAACAAGTAATTTTAAAGAGTACAGATGCAAAAGGTGAAAAAGGAAGCATCATGTGCTGAGCATTTGTGGCTCACATCTGTCACCCCACCTGAGCTTGAGACTTCAGTTCAGAATATCAGGGTTCAAAGTCACTGAAAAGGAAAATCCATGAGTCTCCATCTCCAAAACAATGAGCAAAAAGCCAGCTGTAGGTTAGTCCGAATGGTAAATCATCAACCGAGCTTGCAAGTGCAAGGCTTCGAGTTTGCCTTTGAAACGAACAAAGAAGATAGGCAGCCAGGCAGGAAGGAAGCTAAACCAG
Organism: Perognathus longimembris pacificus; assembly: GCF_023159225.1. Lineage (NCBI taxonomy): Eukaryota > Metazoa > Chordata > Mammalia > Rodentia > Heteromyidae > Perognathus > Perognathus longimembris. The sequence continues at coordinate 17,042,809 of NC_063162.1, read as the reverse complement.
AAGGGAGAAAATAATTAAGGAAGGAAGGAAAATGGATGATTACAAATATACAAAAAACTATAGAATGCCAGCAGGTTTTTTAAATAATCCACTAAAAATAAGAAATATTTCATTCAAAACATGTTTGGAAGCAAGCACACTAGGGGCGATAGAGGATATTGTAGAGGATTACACAAAACTAAGATATAGAATAGAAAGTAACCCCAAATCACTATATTAACACCTCTGCCTTCAGTACTTTATTTATTGGAAGTCAGTACACATACCCAAGATTCCTGAGTTCTTCTATTTTCTATCTATTACCTAATTTAAGATTATGCTTGCTGCTTCTTAATCAAGCAAGCAGCAGTAATGTTTGCCTCTAGAACTATGAGTCTGACAGATGTGAGGTTGAGACTTCACTCTGTCCCTGTCTGTATGGTACCAGGATGATACTGGAAAATCCTCTCTCCTCTCCAGGCTTAGTTTCCTTTTTCTTCAAAGCTTCAAGTGGTGGAGTTATATGATTTTGGTTAGAATTAAATTACAGAATTTATAAAAAAAACATTTAAATTCTTATATCTTTTTCTAACCATAGATTCATTTTAATTTTGCATATAAATATTGAAATTATTGTACTAAGGTTTATTTCTTTGATTCTGTTAATAAAGTTAAATCACTTTGATTTTCGCATCCCTAGGATAAAGTCTTAGTCCATTATGCTTACATATGTCCTTACATTCACTTTGTTAATATTTTGGGTTTTTTTATTGTTTGTTTGTCTGTTTGTTTTGTCTACTATGAGGCATGAGCTAAGACCCTGGGAGTTATCCCTGAGCTATTTTTTCTCAAGGCTAGCTCACTACTACTTTGAGTCATAGCTCCAGTTCCACTTTCCTGATAATTTATTGGAAATAAGAGTCTCACAGAATCTCCTTCCCTGGCTGGCTTTGAACCATGACCCTCAGATCTCATCCTCCCAAGTAGCTAGAATGACAGGTGTGAGCCATCAGCACCTGGCTGTTGTTATAGAGTTTTATGCTTATTATCATGAAAGATGGTTTTCAGTAATTCTCTTCACCATAATTTTTCCAGGACGTGGAGTAAATCTGTTGTGGCCAAATAAACATTTGTCATGACCATATTTAACAGATCCCATTGCTTTGCTGATAATGCAAGAGACTGCATCACAGTTTCCACTCTTGGCCTGACCAACCAGAGAAAGATTAAGAACAATCTTACTGAATGTAGTAAACTTTGTATTAATCCCTACAGATCTCTATGTGGCTCAAATTAAAGATTTAAGTTGCAGCTCACATTATATGTTCATTTATTTAAAAAATAAGCTGGAAGGAGACAATTTGTTCATACTACTTTTATTTTCTTGCTACCAGTAATGCTTAATGCTTCCAAGTTCACAGAATGAGACTCACTCTCCCAACAAATCTGAAAAAAAGGTAGAAAGATAAATACAGTATAAAGTGTTTTTACCTCCCAATAAGTTGGAGGGAAAATGGGGCAATTATTTGGTTTATTTTACTAATAAATGAGGGTCACTGTGGCCACTGACATATTGAAGGTCCTGCAGATTAATTTTCTTATCCAGTGCTATTTTGGTTTTACCACTCTAATTTAGCTCGTTTATTAATGCTGAGACATCAAGTCTTTTCAGTCAGTTTAAGTGATGGATCAATAATTCAAGCAAACACTAATTGAATGGGACAGCATTTATGGATGCATTATAAGGCATCATTACTCTAAGAAACACTAACAAAATATCATGTGACAGCCACAACCCAACCTACCTTCTTGCTAGGAATTACAGGCCAAATTGCTTAGAGTAAAAGAATGATAAACACATTTTTTTCTTAACCTGTTCACTGGGCACATGAATATGTATTTTTTCCAATATAATGAACAAATATACTCTAGCCATGAGCAGGTGAAGGTGTCAGGAGAGCCCATTCAAGAACAGGGAAAGAGAAAATTAGTTTGTGTTTTCAGCAAGCCTACACTATTGGCTCTGTACTTCAGGCATGTCGTTTCAGAATAAACAACTTCTGAGAGGCTGCTACACAGACCGATGCGTTTACAGCAGAGTGATGAGATGAAGTCAGCGCCTGACAGTGTTATCAATGAACAGCAGATGTTTGCTGGGGAGCTGGGATCAGTGACTTTAATTCCAGGAGTAAAATGATCTTTGCAAAGGAAATGAGCCCACTGTTATCAGTCACTTTGGTAGAATCCTTTGGTGTAACTTAATTGGATGTGAGAGCTAGCTCTACTCTGAAAGAGCTTGTGGGGAGGTGCAAAACATGATCCTATACATGCCTTTGGATTAGTTTACCTTTTTACAGAAAGCCTGAGGGAAAGGAAATCCTAGATTCTTTAAGCTCCTTAGGAAATCTTTAGGGTTGTTGGTAATTAGACAATGATGAAAGCCAGAACAAAATGGCCTTAAGTGATTGTTACATTTCCTTCACATTTAGAATACAAAATGAATTAAATATATTGAATTGTGTCCTTTGTTTTCTTCTCTTCTCTTTCCTTTGCTTTTCCTTTTCTGTGTGTGCTAATAGCAGTCAATGCCTGAACTCAGGGCCTTACATAATCACTTGGCTATCTCACTTATACCTGGTGCTCTTCAGTCCAGAATTTATTTCCTGCTAAATTGGAAAGTGAGTTTTGCAAACTTTTCTGACTTTGTTGGCCTTAAACAAACTCCTGGAAGTCTCAGCCTCCTGAACATCTGGGATTACAAGTGGGAATTACTAGTACCTCGCTGGGTATAGTGATTTAATTTAGCAAAAAGGGAAGAGGAAAATATATTTATGTCTATATTTATCTTCAAGAATCTACAGGCAATATTCTTCATTGAGGGTTTATTATTGTTTAAGACAGTTTAAGAGTGAAAAGAAATGGTAACTCATGTTGGATTAAAATCCTTAGAAGCCATTGAAAAGCGGTGTAGGCTTTGGAATAAATATTCCATTTCTTTGGTCACAAAGCATGCAAACAAACCAACAAACAAAAACTATCCTAAGAAAATTGTGAAGGGAGCTGTGATGTCTTACTGAAAGCAATAGATAATGGGAAAAAAAATCCACTGACATTTGAAATGCAATATTAATTCAAAAGTCAATATTAATATTTAAATGCTTATTTGAAAGAGCGGTGAACACCCTGAACTTCTGTTAAGTTGAATACACTGAACATCCATGCGCATAAACATGTCTAGGGCCACACTCCACAATGGGTCAAAGGTCTACTGCAGGTTCAGCAGCGCCCCCTCATGCCCAGCTCATACACATAACCTTTTCTGACTGTCACTTTCCAATCTAATATTGATCAGGGCAGTACTTCAGGTACCTTCTAGAACATGCTGTTATTAGAAAGCACTGCCAATCATCTTTCCTCTGCCTCTTTATGTCTTTTTTTTTCCTAGATTAGGACTAAAATACCAACATACCAAGCATCCCTAATTCAAATTCCTCTCTCCCACGTATGCCTCAGTAGAAAAATCTAGCTGAAAAGACAGGCCCTCCTGTATTAAGGACGTATAGAGATTTTTATTTTTATTTTTTGGTTTGGAAACTTTATGATAAAATAACTTTAGGATAAAATAGTAACAGTAAAAAAAGTAGCAAGCCACAAAACCCAGGAATTAATTATCTTCACCGGTTTATGAATTGCAAACCACATAGAGGACTGTGTTCTGTTGTTCTTAAAAAAAGACCCCAGCATCTACCTGGGATAGATGAGTACATCTGTATTGTTTCTGATTTGTACTATGTCTGGATATCACTAGCCCAAAGAGCATTTTGTTCTGTAAAACAGGAAGAAATGTGTGACAGTCCCATCCTGTCTTCCTCCAGAGGCAGAGACAGAAGACAGCAGGTAAGATAAAAAAAATAAATAAATAAAAATAAAAAAACCTAGAAGCACATAACACTTCCCTCCAGATCATAAAATGGCTTTATTTATCTCAACACAGGGAAAGAAAAGACTGATAATACACATTTCCATACTTGTCATGCCTTTTTTTTCAAAGTGGCAATCCCAGGTGCAGTGAAAACCTAACGCTCATTTTTGTGACTGCCTTTGGAGAAATCTTTCTGTCTTTCACTCCAGGAACATTTATATCATTTCAATCGCAGATACCAGGGGAAATACAAGATTAAGCAAACAAGAGAGCAACAGACAGGTAGTAAAGAATGAACCATATTTTTTTCACTAATATATTAAGCAAGATTTTTATCCTTCTTTCCACTGTGATATGTTGTATTCTGGGATGAAAGTCTATTATCTCTACACATTGTTAATGTGCAAGAGAGCCAGTCATTAGCATGGTTTTGATTGAACAGTAGTACAGGTTGATTGGAATTCCTGATGCTTATTTTCTCTGGCTAATGTTACCACGATGAAGTCACCTGAACCCACAATGTAAGTCAAGGAGTGGAATACCAAATGCCTTCCACTAAGAACAAAGCAGCTTGGCTATAAAGCAAGGAGGGGTACTATGGGAAACTGGACAGTATATGACCATTTTCAGGAGGAAGAAATCCAATCCTCAGCCTTGCAGTTTTTTCAAGGACCTTTTATTAATAACTATTCGTAATTGGGACATTTCTTTATGTACAATATTCTTTTGCTCCTCATCAACTAGTCCACTACTCAGCCACTTTCCCTAGGTTGCACCTCCTTAGAACAATTTCAAGTGGGTTCATTGTCCTACTTGTATGCATGTATATAAAATACTTTGACCTATTAAACTTCATTCACTCTTATGCACTGTCTCTGTTCACCTTCCTCTACATCCCCTGATACCCATCCCTAGCAAAACCTGTTTTAGTCTCCTGACATTATTAATTTTTAGTCCTTAGTAATTGTACCAAGAAATTTAACCATGGTATTCCACACATGCACATATTATATTTTAATCAGAATAATTCCTCCTATTGCTCTCTCCACACATTGCTCTTATATATGGAAATTAGAGAGATAGGATGAAGAACAAGGCTTTTCAATTTTTAAAAGAAGGTAGAGTTTGTGCAAGTATTATAAAGGACTTGTGTTGCAAATCATTTACAAAGTCTTAAGCATTTCACTGATCAAAGTGAATCTTTGAAAGGAATTGGATTTGAGGATGCCAATTTGTGATTTGTAGGAGCTAGGATTTTTCTTGAGACAAATATTTTCTGTCTTTAAATTTTATTTTATTTTATTGACAAGGTGATTACAGCTACATATATAAGGTAGTGAGTACATTTCTTGTCAAACTTGATAACTCCTCCCTCATTTTCTCCCATCATCCCTCCTCCCCAATTCCTCCCTCACAGCTATACAGTTAATTTACAACATATCGTCTTATAAGTATCTCTGTTGCATTGGTTCGCCCTTAATTATTTTTTCTTATATCTGATCCCTGACTGTGGGTTCCCTGATTCTATAAAGTTCTTATATAAGAACAGAAGATGGAAATAAGCCATTATACAATGGACATTGGTAGTTGCATGAGGGAGCTTATTAGCATGTGCCCTTTCCTCCCTTTGCTGATGTCAAAGGAAATAACTCTTCATTTCACTTCCTTTATTCCACAAGTATATACTGCCTTTCACCCACCATGCTACTCTTTCATATGTTTAAGCAAACATAATGTTACTTGTCTCTGGACAATTACCCTTAGAGAATTCTAATGCAGTGCATTGGCAAAAAGCAAAAATGCCATAGTTCTCTCCCTTGAAACGAATGCATAAGTACAGATTTGACTATTCCAGTCCCAGCAGTACAACTTGGGACAGCCTCAGAGAAAGGCAGCCCTACAGGGAAAGTTTAGATATTTAAATCCCTTCATTATATAACTCTATAATTCTGCTCCATATCGCATAGCATAGCTTAGAGAATGAGGATGTTCAAATCAGAAAAGGACTTACAACAGCTACTAAAAGACAACGAGAGGTTCATCACTGGCCTTACTGCTTAGATTTCCCCCTTTGTTGTGGTTTCTCAAGTTGCACAGGTTGGGCAAGCTGAAGAAGAGGGCAAGTTGGGTTCCTAAGAGCCTCTATAATATCGAATTGCCATAAGCCTTTCAATTTTTGACATAGGACACCTTCTAAAACAATGTTATTTATTTATTTTTTCTTGAAGTAGTTGTACCAAAGAGTTGCCATTCATAAAGTAGCTTATGAATACAGTATGTGTTAATCATTGTCACTCATTTCCATATTCTTACCCATCCCTCCTCTCAAGCCACCCCTTCACTCACTTTTCTTAATTTTGTGGGGAATGTATTGAGTTTGTTGCCATTTAACAGAGCAGTTCGTGAATACATCTTAGTCTGTATCAGTCCCTTCCACATTTTCAACCCCCTTCAACTTACTCCTTACCTTATTTTTCTTTATTTTTGTGGTATATAAAAAGAATTCTAGACTGTATTCTTTTCCTTTCCCTTCTGTTTTTTTTTTTTTAAATGGCTAATGAAGATGGATTTCAATTGCTTGGATATAAATGCACAGAACTTAGGCTTTATCACAAACCTCTCTTCCACTGATTTCCTGCTTTGTATCATCAGGACACTTTCATATAATTCTAACATTATAAACACATTAACAAAGCAGAAAATATTTACACACACACACACACACACACACACACACACACAGAGTAGCTAGGTATTTGACAATTAATAGGTTAAAGTTTATCACTAAAAAAATGCCCTGAAACATCTATGCATATAATTTTAGGAACCATAGAAAAATATTTGCTGAACTCCCAAATAAAGATGTTGGGGTTCAGCTTTGGCCTTGAGGGGGAAGGGCAGAAGAGCGGTCCTTGGTCCTGAGAAGCCGCCCTTCCCCCAGCCCTGGGGGAATGTGGAAGCAGGCCACAATTCTCTGGGTCCGGAACCAGAAGAACTGGCTTTGTGACCAGCCCCCCAACTTTCTCGCCAGCCCATGTGCTCCCCATTTTCGCGGGCTTTGCCCATGGGGTGGTGCTATGCAGGTGAAGTTAGCTCATGAGGGGGTCTTATGACAAGCTCGCCAGCCTATCGCGGGCTCCTGGTCTATCACCCCTTTTCACGTCACCCCTACTATATCAACTATTAGCCACTCCTTTATTAACTCAGATTTTCTCTTGAAGCTGTCTCCGAGACTCCGTGTGCCTGACTTCCTTGGTGGGTAAGGAGGAAGGAAAAGGGGATCTCGTTTGGCCACGTGCACCTTAGGCTAGCCCGTGCCCCTCGCTCCACCTTGGCCACCTGCTGGTCAGGTGCCCAGGGGAGAGGGTGAAAAGGGGAGCACTGATAAGGGAGTAAGCTTAGCATCCCCGCACCAGGGGAGGTAAATCTGGCCTGGCAATCCTCTATATTTTGATACTTGAAATGACTTTACTAAAAAAAAATCTATTCAATTAAAGGAGGTAGTACTTTAAATGCAGTGAAAATAAATCGGGGGCTGGGGGAATATTTTAGCATATCAACCACTAAGACTTCTACTTGAAACATGGAAACTTACTTTCAAAACTATTGAAGAGAAAATTTACTTTTTCTTTTTACTGAGAATGTATGTGTGTTTGTGTGTGTATATTTATCCAGCTATATATCCAAATGTATACACCATAAATGTTAGTTTCTATGTGTGAAGCTACTCAATTTATTTATTTTTTTAAGATACAGAACTACAACATCTCAGCTGGGCACCAGTGGCTTCTCCCTGTAATCCTAGCTACTCAGGAGGCTGAGATCTGAGGATTGCTGGTTTGAAACCAACCCAAACATCAATGTCTCCGTGAGACTCTTTTCTCCAACTAACCACTCAAAACTGGAAGTGGCACCGTGTCTCAAGTGGTAGTGCACTAGTCTTGAACACAAAGAGGCTCAAGGACAGGACCCACGCCCAGAGTTCAAGCCCCACGACCACCACCAACAACAAAAGCAACGTCTAGCACCTCTCTGTCTCTGTGACTCAGTCTCTGTCTGTCTGTCTGTCTCAGTCCTTGATTCCATCTGGGACACTTGCATTCTCTATCATACTCTTTCTGTTTATGAGTAAGAAACAAGCTTTCCAGGCTTATGGCTCACATTTTTATTTACAGTTCCTGATCTCAGATCTGAGTCTCTGCCTCTCATGCCATCTATACTTACTCTTAAAGAAAGCTTGTGATTGACCTGACTTGCAGGCAGGACCATTTGACTGAATTCTTTATCACTTTGTACCTGAAAGGGCTGGTTTCTAGAATGAAGGCATGAATGAAGGAAGACACACCAAATAATAATTCTTTGGCACTGACTGACATTCAAATTAGACTTTTAATGCCATTCTGATTCCTTCCTGAGAACAGGCTTGGATTAAAAAAGAAACCAACAATCACCTTCCTCAAACACAAAATGTATAAAAAATGTGTAGGAAAGAAAAGATTATAGCAACTAGAAATTAAAAGTTTATAATGCTGGGAGAGCAAAAATAAGTCAAGAACCTGGGAAACAGGAGCATTCAGAGAAAGAGGCAAACAACATCAGGTGAACACTTTCTGTGTTCCATGTGCAAGTTTAATCTCCCAGCATGACTGCCTCATTCATTTTACATACAAGGAAAACAGCCCCAGAAAATGGGCTTAGGGTTTTCAACCCTCATTTGTTTATTTCTCTGCTTTTTCCCTTGACCCAAATATGTCTGCAGGGTAGAAAGCGTACTGTCAGTCACTGAATAGTTACAAATAAATAATGCGCTGTGTGTGTTTTTGTGTATAAGTTTGGGAAAGAGAGTATATTTAATTTTTGATGTGTGGCAAATAACCCAAAATGTCACTGGCATACTGGCAATAGTTACTACTCATTAGTCTGTGGATCATATGTGAGCCTTCTCAGATCTCGGTGTTGTATTAACTGTGAGTATGTCGGGTGGGACACCTAGGGGACTCAGAGATGCTGGGTAGGGGTCTCCTTCCTCCACTATGGGTTCTAATTTTCTGAAATCTTGCCCTGAATTCCACAGGTGCTGGTCAGAAGAAAGTTCCCAGGAATATGTGAGTAAACCCTACATGTCTTCTCAGCCAGGCTGTAGGTCAATCAACACAGATCATAGGCTAGCATGGTTTCAAAGTTGAGTACATAAATTCTTCCTCATTAGTGAAATAATTAGTACAGTCAGGACAAAGCCTTGAGGGCAATCTGGGATTGTAGACAATTTTTGCTATATTTTTAGGACCTATTTCACTTTTCCCAAGTTGACCCCATCACAATTCAAGTTTCATGTATTTCTGAAAAGCCCTCATGATGTATGCTTATTATGTTTTAGATCTCATCTAGACCTTGAAATCTGGCTATTCCTGAGTTAAATGTCAGGTCTCCTCATGAGGAAACTGGATTGTTTACCCAACCAATGTGCTGCAATGCAGTGATCAGCAACTTAAGAAACTACTTTCACGAAAAAAAAATCTCTTTTAATTTAAAAATGTAATCCCATCTTTTTAATACTTGTATTATCAATTGGCCTTGGGGTTCAAAGAGTAACGCAAACATAATTGATCATTTTGTCAAGTTCAAGAGCCCACTCTCAGGAGTCTCAGGACTCCTAATGCAGGTGAATGAATTCACATATCTGCCAATTAATTATTTATCAAGCCCTTTGACTAGCCAAACTGAATGTATTATTTGAATGGGGATTCCAAGGTGCATCTTCTTGTGTTTGTTGAACTCAGTATGAACTGTATTGAATCGTATGAACTGTATGAATTGTATGAATTGTATGAACAGTGTGAACTGTATGAATGAATCAAAGAGGAAGTAATAAAGTACTGTGCGAAAATGAGACAAGCCTTGCCAGTGGTTACACAGAAGGCTGGACACAGGCAACACTTTTGTGAACTCAGTATGTGAATTATCCCATTTTAGCTTTACCATCCAACTCTGACTTAGATACTACAGCTGTGTTTCCAGTTGGTTTATTTATTACCTTTAATGGTTAAAAAAAGCTCAAGTCAAGCTCATAGGCATTAAGTAAATTCCCAAGCTCACACGTAAGCTATTAAATCCTGCAGTCAGCTTCAAAAACTACCAAGTTTTGCCCACAAACTCCTTTTAGAAAAAGCCTAAACACTATAACAACTTCACACTTTTCTGTGTTATGTATCTTCAACTGACTGAAAACAGAGTGGCTAGATAGAACTCATCTTTGTTGATTCACTTGCTGTATGGAAACAGAGCTCAGATTCTACTGAAGTAAGTTCACAGCCTCAGTTTCTCACCAGATTACAGTCAAGGAGTGGATCAGGCACTTCCAGTTGTGTGGAAAAGAATTTGCCTTCCAGATGACTTACCTTGTCAACAGATAGCATTGCCTTGTGGCTGAAGAACTGAGAGCTTTAGTTTCTTACCTACAGCTGAAGACTATCCTGGCTCCTACCAGCTATATCATCTTCTTTTCCCTGTGTGCCTATGGCCAGAAAGCTCCAAGAATGGTGGCTTTGCTTCTTTGTCAGCAGGGGAAATAGCAAGCAAGAGGAATAGAAGGCTCGGCAAGGTCCTAATTCACCTTTGCCATCCTCTGCTCTAGAAACCATCACAGGTCCTGCTCCCTATCAGGAAGAGAGGATCATACATGATACGAACACCAGGACACAGAGCTCATGAACCCATCCTAAACTTGTGCCCCAGGCTTCATAGATGGAGTTTTAAATGTTGTAGCAAATGTGTGAACACACACGTACACATTCAAGTATCCTTCAAAGTCACATCGATCTCCAAAGCTTCACAAAAATATTTGGAAACAAATGTATTAAAAAATTAAAATTGTTTGCTGTGCAAACCAGATTGTAATTTTGGTTTAATTAAAAAAGAAGCAAGCTGTTCCATTCCATATTTAATTTTTAGGCTTGCCCTTGCTAGGCAAGCTTTCTACTGCTGGGATCACCTTTAGTACCGTTTACTGGACTCAAAATTGTGCATGGAACATGATGTAGAGTAACAGAAGAGAGTGTTGTCAAGGAAAATAATTTTAAAAAATTCTAAATAGATGTAACCAATTACGTTACTCTCTGGATTAAATTGGAGAAGAATACTCCTTTTATCAGGGGATTTAGCTTGCCACAAAACTGTCCAAAATACATACATTGTCAAAAATCCACTGTAGAATTCTCTCTGGAAGCTTTCTGGAAGCCCATTCAATGCTCCCCTAGCTGGGCTGGAAAACTAGATAGACAGCAGGAGGCAGGAGCCAGGTAAGTGCTTTGGCTTTGAAAACAGTGAGGAACTCAAGGGTTGGGGGCTGAGGGCATGATTTATGCAGTGAAGTTCCAAGGGGAAAACCTCTTCATAGAAGCATCTGGATTTTCATCTACTCATTGAAGATCTCTCTGGAACTAGCATATGTTTTTTCATCTAAGAAGAGAAGGCTAATCTCTAGAGGTCAACAAACACTTCTCTTATCACCAAGGCCACATCTGCACTTGAACCTCCTGAAGAATAATTAGCAATCACTCCTTACACTGAGGAAAGGAATATCATCACAAGAAAATAAATGTTGGTCTCATTTTTTTTACTGATAGTACAAGTGCTATGTGATGTGGGGCCTTAGAGAAAAAAAAAGTTTTATTTTCTTCTAGTTGAGTTATCAGAAGGTTGAGAACGAACGAGCAGCTGACTCCAGTGTAGATTTGACCGCCTCATAGGAATGTGAACACTGACATGGGCCATTTCATGTTGCAGTGTCTCAACAGTTCAAAATGGTAATCAGTGCATTATCCTTTTAAATCTAGAGATTCTCCAGGTGCTCCGGACATGTCTGGGCTCCCTTCCATGTGGGAAGCAGCAGTGGGAGGTAAGCCCTAGGCAAAAACAGGGTGCTCTGGGAAATACGAACACACCCACGTGTACAATCGAGTATACCTTTTCTGAAAATAACCAATGAAGAAAGAGCTGGCAGCGTGGCTCCAGTGGTAGAGCAACTGCCTAAGTGAGTGAAGGCTCTGAGTGCAAACCCCAATATACCAAATAAAATAAATAATATGTAAAGAAAATAACCAAACAAGAATGGTATTGTCATAGACTGATGATATACACTGCTGTCTGGTCATGATGTAAGTCTTTGTTTATAAATACTATTTCTAATATTGGAGAGAAAAATGGGTCTTGATCAAAATAGTATTTGTATAATGTGATTAAAGAAAAGGTAAGCATTCAGTTAAAAATAATAAACATGTTTATCTCTACAGGGGACACTGGTCATTGGATATACACATACAGTATGTAATGATCAAATTAGAATAATTTACTTTTCTATCTTGTCAAGAATTTATTAATCCTATGTCCTGGGATGCTTAGGAATTTTCTAATTATTTTGTAATATACAATAAATTGTCATAGAATATTGTTAACCCACCAATTGGCCCATAAATACTTAGAATAGTCTTACATGCTGTTACTATTTATCTCAATGAAGAAAACTTTTATAACTAATCCTATGAAACCTTAATGCTCATGGATTAATACCATGCCCAGCTAAAGGCTTTGTTTGAACCCAAATCAAATATATTTAACACTTATCATACTTTACCAAACAAGGTTTATTCTACTGGCATTCCCTATGGTGCTTAAGTTATGTTCTTTAGCATGATTTCTCTTGAATATTTTTGTGTCTCATCTTAGCAATCTTGTTCCGTTTTCCTTAGAAGAAGTGTCTCCACCCTTGGAGCAAGCATCTTCAAAACTTTCACTTTGTAATCTACCTAAGAACAGGGCATTGATTTAGAGCAAGACTTCTTCCACCGTGGCGAAACAAAACAGTGCTGTATCCTATGAATAATTACTTTAGAAAACAAACCCCCAGTGCAGCAGAACAGAGCAAGGGGATTCATGCTTCACTTCACTCATTCTGACAGTTGCAGGAATCCATGTCCAACAGCGCTGCTATTAAAACGGAAGGCAGAGGCTGGAAAAAAGGAAAGATGTGATACTGACAATGCAACTTTCATCAGGGCTGAAGGACTATCAAATTTAGAAGGGCACCAGGCTAGCTCCCTTAATATTAACTTGGCAAATTATTGATCAGCAAGAGGCTTCTCAACAACCTTCCAGATGTTGTATCACCACTGAATCAATAAATAACACTCAACAAGCTGTCACATACAAACTCTGTGTTTCACAGATGCCCTCTCCAGAGTTCTGTGGGCAATCCTGGCTCTCTGATGAGGAACAGTGATCTATTGGTGTCTGGATTGTGAAAAGAGGGTTTCTTGTTGCTTTTCAATCATTTTCTCTTTAGAGCATAAATGTGGGGTCAAAATTAATTAGGAGTATTTTGCATACATTAAATAAAAATAAAGAAAACTGCTTAAGAAGTAAATGAAGATATAATCAGAGTGTGTGGCTCATGCCTGTAATCCCAGCTATTCAGGAAGCAGATCAGAAGTAATAAAGTTGGAAGTTTAGTAAGATCCCATCTCAACAAATGAGTCTGGCATAGTAGTGTGGGTCTCTAATCCCAGGTACAGAGGAAGGATAGGCAGGAGCATTGTGGTCCAGCCAAGCACTAAGAAAACAAAAACAAAAACTGGATTATGTGAAGAATAACCAAGTCAAATGGATAGAAGCATGGTGTAGGTGGTAGAACACCTGCCTCACAATCGCAAAACCATGAGTTTAAATCCCAGTCCTGATGATAAATAAGAAAGTAAATAAATAATAACTCCTGGGCTGGGAATGTGGCTTAGCAGTACAGTGCTTGCCTAGCATGCATGAAGCCCTGGGTTTGATTCCTCACCACCACATAAGCACAAAAAGCCGGAAGTGGCACTGTGGCTCAAGTGGCAGAGTGCTAGCCTTGAGCAAAAGGAAGCCAGAGACAGTGCTCAGGCCCTGAATTCAAGCCCCAGGACTGGCCAAAAAAAAAATCCAAAAAACTCCTAAAATATATAGAATATGAAGCTATTAAAATAGAGAGCAAGAAGTTGTTTAGATAACAGACATCAGAGATAGGTTTTCAAACTGGCAGCAGTAGGATGAGGAGTTGTTGCTATCCGATATGCTTTCTACACAGCTGTGGATTTTTGTAGCCAGGCCTTGTAGAACTTTGGTACCTAGAGATGATGAAAGAACATGCAAATTATGAACATGAGACTTTTATAATCAGATTTCATGTACAATATGATGCACACATACAAAGTAATAATGGTAATTTCAGCTCTTCTTTTCTCCTTGAAATCTTAGACTAGCAAGCAACAAAGGGACAACAGGGCTTATGACATTATGTTTTCAAATGAAAGATTGAAACCCAAAGGAAGAATAGGAGATCTTTCTAGGTCAGTCAGAAGTTGAGAACCTGGTGATTTGCAGGTTCATGGCTCCAAGTTCATTATTGTCCTCATTCTCCCTTATAAATTAAATTTTTTAGCACCTAAGTAAGAGCTAAGCGATTTCAAGACAAATGACAGGGAAAGAAATACCTTCTTATCCACACAAATACTAACCTAAGACTGAAATAGTTGAAACATATGGACTGATTAAATCTTGTTTTTAAATCATTTACAGGAAGCCATTGACTTCACAGACTAAGAGATATTCAACAACAGTGAGGACAATGCCCTAACACTGTAATGGTGACAAACATGCCATTGAATTTATTCTCTGTGGCAAGAAGAGTGGAAATCAGGGACCACAAGTGATACAGTGTGGACATGGAGATTTGGGAAATAGCAGAGACAACAAATGCACTTCTTTTTTTTTTTTTTTTTTTTTTTTTGGCCAGTCCTGGGCCTTGGACTCAGGGCCTGAGCACTGTCCCTGGCTTCTTCCCGCTCAAGGCTAGCACTCTGCCACTTGAGCCACAGCACTGCTTCTGGCCGTTTTCTGTATATGTGGTGCTGGGGAATCGAACCTAGGGCCTCATGTATCCGAGGCAGGCACTCTTGCCACTAGGCTATATCCCCAGCCCACAAATGCACTTCTTAAACTGGAAAGTTTATCTATTTGGAATTGATTCTGGTGCAGGGTGATACATAAGGATATAACATTAGTTTTTTTTTACAGATGTTTAACCATTTTTTCCAGCACCATTTGTTGAAGAGGTTGCCTTTCTTCCATCCTATTTTTTTAGCTCTTTTACCACAGATTAAGTGTCCATAGGTCTGCAGGTTCATTTCTGGGTCTTCAGTTCTATTCCATTGGTCTTCAGGCATGTTCTTGTGCCAGTAACAAGTTGTTTTTATTACTATAGCTTTGAAATAGAGTTTGAAGTTTGGTATTGATATATCTTCAGCATTGTTCTTCTTGCTAAGGATTGTTTTAGCTATTCAGGGTCTTTTCTGTTCCATATGAATTTATAGATTGCTTACTCTATTTCATTAAAGACCCAGATGCCCCTCAGTAGATGAATGGATCAAGAAAATGTGGTATATATACACGATGGAATTATATGCTTCAATCAAAAGAATGGCATTGCCCCCTTTGTAAGGAAATGGAAAGCCTTGGGAAAAAGTTATACTAAGTGAAGTAAGCCAGTCTCAAAGAAATATAGGCTCTATGGTAATAATTAGTATAGGTTTAGGATAGTCCTAGAAGATGATCACGATAGGTCAGTAGCTTTGTACATATGATCTCATAAGATGTTGTTAAGTGAAATGAACTTCAAGTTATGGAAATAAGTGGCTTACCATTGTTGTTGGTATTTTCATTGTATGATGTGAAATTATGCCTCTTTATTTTGCTTTGCTTCCCTATGGTTTTACCCCTGCCCTCACTGCATTTTAGCTTGGTACCCTGGGTATTGCATATATGTCTATCTGAACTACGGAAGGGAAAGGGAAGACTAAAATGTGAGACAAAGGGTAAAAGGCAAACCAATGCAACAGCAATACTTTCAAGACAACTGTACCATTGGAGGAAGAGGGAATTGGGGAGGAAGTAAGGTGGGAGAAAAATGTGAGGGAGGGAATTGGGGAGGAGGGAAGGTGGGAGAAAAAGGAGGGAGGGGTTAACAAGTTTGATAGGAAATGTACTCACTGCCTTATGCAAGTAACTGTAACCCGTCTGTTCATCAACTTGACAATTGTTTTTTTAAAGGATGATGTATAGAGAGAGGGGTTACAGTTACAACAAGTCAGATAATGAATGCATTTCTTTTTTAACAACATCAACTCTTCCCTTGTTTGCTCCTAGTAAAAGATGTGTTTTTTTTTAAATCATTGAATGAGGGCCCAAGTTAAAAAGTAAAGGAGGTGCTGAGTGATAAAATAGTGTGGGCAGATAACTAGAAGGAGCCAACGCTTGATGCCTGGATGCTTCACTCATCACCTCACAGCTCTGGTGTCGAAGAAGAGGAATGTGGAGGCTATATCTGGGGTTTTGCTGATTGTTTTGATTCTTATGGAATATAAAGCCTGTTGCAAGACGATGTCTGCAGTGATGCTTCAATGCTTTCTCCTTGGAGATTAATTCAGGATGTGTCTGTGCTTATATTCTCTCACACACCACCCTCATCTCTCGATGGAAATACGCCTTCAGAGAAATACTTGAGAATTTAGGAGTTTTGTATTGTGTCTGACACAATCTCTCCTTTTAACAATATCTGCACAGAAATGGTCCTTAGGTTATATAACTCTGCACTTTTTCACTTTTACAGCTATTTTGTTCATGGTAGTTTTTAATGGAATACAGAGTAAAATCAAGACTTATATGTGTAAAAGTCCTCTCAATTCGTAGAATTCAGCTTGTTATCCAGTTGTTTAATGGAAGGAAGAAAGGAAGGAAGGAAGGAAGGAAGGAAGGAAGGAATAGACTTGAAGCTAAGATTCTACAGAAAAAAATAAGAAAATAATTCAATGTTAGATTAAGTCAGAGTAGAGATCCTAGAGAATGTTAGAAGTTGAATAAAATTGACATAAATTGCATCTGTAAATGAAGCTAGTAAAATGAGAATAGTGAAAGCTGTTGAATAATAGAAGTTAGTAGGAGTGAAGAAAGTCTGAGGCAGGTATCCAATCAGATTAAAGTACTGTGCATGTGCGTGTGTGAAGTTCCATGGTGAAATTCTTTGGAACAGTTAACATGCAGTTAAAAAAAATAAATGACAGGCCCACACCTATAATACTAGCTACTAAGGGGGTTGAGAATTGAGAATCAAATTTCAAAGCCAGAGTAGGCCGGAAAGTCCATGAGACTCTTATGTACAATAAACTACAAAAAAAACAGCCTAAAGTGGAGCTGTAGCACAAGTGGTAGAGTGCTAGCTTTAAGCAAAAGAAGCTCATGCACAGCACAAAGCCCCTGAATTCAAACCCCAGGACACTCTCTCTCTCTCTCTCTCTCTCTCTCTCTCTCTCTCTCTCTCACACACACACACACACACACACAGAAAGAGAGAGAGGATGAAAAGAAATTCTATCTAGAGTGGAGGTAATTGTTTAAACAAGAGAAGTACAAACTGTGAGGATGAAGGAGGGTGAATATGGTGAAAATACCTTGTGAATGTGTGTAAAATGGAACAGTAAGATAGGGGTTGTTTGGAAAGTGAGAAGAGAGATGAAGATGTCAGGAAAGGAGAGTCTAGTCAAGGTATGTTACATACATATATAGACATATGTAAACTCCTTTGTACAACAAACTGATGCTTATTTTAAAAGGTGAATAAAGCAGTGTACTTACATTGTCAATATAGTGCATGTACACACCCATGCTCAGATAAGCTCACAGACACACACATCTCCTATCCTTGTCCATTCCTGGCTCCCACTCCCAAGATCAATGGTCTGAATCTTCTTTATAGTGGAGGATTAAGTATCTACCCACACACTCTCGTCTGTGACCTGTAGTTTGCTCTAAGTGCCAAAATAAAAAAAAGAATGTGTGTGTGTGTGTGTGTGTGTGTGTGTGTGTGTGTGTGCATGTATGCTTGGGTATCTCTGTGAGATACAACCAATAAAGACATTTCATTTCAAGATAACATTTCCCTGTGACACAAACTGTCACGCCTTTCTCTTTTAGTTAACATTCTTAGAGTCTAGTCTCTGGGAACCAACACTGAAAATTAAAGAAAAATGGCAGAAAGCTCAACAGTTTGTTGGGGAAAAGTAGGTGGTTTTGAACTTTTCATCAGTGATTTGCCTGAAACAAAGAAACAGCAATAATCTCATGTGCAGAGGCACTCTGGGAACATCAGAGATTTCCTCCTATGTGTAGGTAGTCTTATGGATGGAATACATCTAAAGTACACACACACACACACACACAAACACACACACGCACACACACACTGATGGACAGACACATGGACAGACAAAGATAGTGAAGACCCAAGCCTGGGGTGTAAGCAACTCCTAGACTTAGGCAATTTTAGCTCTTTCATTCTTGTGAAACTTTCCTGCTTTTCTATTTTCCACTACCATTAGTTTAATAATTCTTTCAAATCAAGTGTTACAAAATATTTCATGTAATGTTATGCTAAAAGCTACCTATGAAGAGTCAGTATGAAATTACTCCTATGCTAAATCAATTTTATACATTTTTACACAAAATAAATAAAGATAACATTACAAATTATGTGGTATCATTTGAAATGTTTCTCCTGGATAGGTAGAGGAGATCTGGGTCAAGTGAAGACATTTCTGTCTATGAGATACAGTAAAATTTTTTATAGTGATGCTGGTTTTATGGTTCTGGGCCACATAAAAAATTTCAAACTCAAAATCATCTGCAAAATTTATGGATAACATGCTTGAATATAACTCATGTATTAGTTAAGAACAGAATAGTATTCTGAACACTGTGCTGGACTTAGTACTGTCAAAGTCATGCAGTTAAAAAGTTAAGTATTTTCTTTGTGTATTAGTACTGTGCAAGTTATTAGTCACCTAATGGGAATAAATAATCCTTCGTGGGTCCTTTGTATTTAATGGAACATATATAACAACATCTACCAGTTTTTACAATTTAAATCCTATAATATAGTGACATTCCCCACATTTATGATATAGAATCAATACTATTTATTTCCAGAATGTTTCCATCTTCCAAAACAGAACCTTTGTGTGCATTAACAATAATTTCCCTTCTTAGCTCCTCAATACTCTGATCATCTCTACAGTATTTCTGTCACTGTGAATTTAATTCCTCCATGTGAAATCACATGATATTCACCTTTGGATCTATTTTCTTTTCCCTGTAACATTTGTAACATTTATTCATGTATTTGAAGGCAATGTTGTAGCACATATAAACGTATTATTACTTCTTGGGGTTGAACAATACTGTATTGCATATGTAGAGTGTATTATTTATTCATTTATTTTGGCTGTTTTGAAACATTCTGCTGTTACCAGTGGTATGGGAGCATTTAATTGAGTCCCAATTTTCAATTATTTTAGATATATAACTATTCCTTCCATGGGAGTAACCAGTTAACAGGAAATACAGAAAAGAAAAATACATCTTACAGCTATTGTACCAATACAATATTCACAAGGCCCTGAGACATAAGAACAGAAAATAGGCAGAACTTATGTACACAGAATTCTAACAGAAGAAGAGAAATTCACAAATACAATTCTAAACTATAGGTCATAGATAAAGGGCAATTCAGGAATGCTAAGAAGGAAGGCTGGGATAGGAACCAGAGCCCAAGGAAGGAAGGACAAGAAACCAATTGTACAGGGACTTACAGAGCATTTGCTAAGTTTTCCACATTCTCCAAATACCCACAGGACTCACTTCTCATCATGCAGTCTTCTGGGTTCACATGTTATTTGCTCAAAAATAGCTTTCTCTGATCACCTGTCTGCACTAATATATCATCCCCGTCAATTTCTAGTCCTTACCTTGTTTCGTTTTGCTCCAAAGCAATTATATTCCACAATATATACCTCTGTGCTTGTGTCTGTCTCTCTCTTAGAAGTAGAAACGTAGCTTATTTAGTTCTCTTCTGTGGCCCAGGGACCAGAACAGGTGCATATAACAGATGAGTTATAACCACTCAATGAATGAATAAATGGGCAAGTATGCAAGACAATGCTTCTGTGATTCTAAGCAGCTTATTTCCTTTTGCAAATTCAAGTACTTCTCCTCTGTAATTTTATGAATGAAATGAAATGTCCATAAAACACATTGTTCAGGACCAGGAAAAGACCAATTATGCATTAAGCATTGACTCATGGAATTGGAAGGAAGAGTAGTGATAAAACAAAACAAAAAAAGGAGAAGGTAAGTATATAAAAAAATAAGACTACATTCAGGTTTTCTACTTTGGTAGTTCTTCTTTGGTTTAGATCTCACTTTAACAAAAAAAATGGCCCAAGACCAAACAAAAACAATAATAAATTAGAGACTCTGACTATCTATCTAGGAAAATAAATGGGTATTAGGTTAATGCTAAACAAAATTAATATTCAGGCTTTGACTCTCTTGTGGAATTAGAAGTAATGAATAAGGCACTTTGACTTATAGCTTCTTGCTTAGAACTGGTAACATTTACCATTTTCTCTCAAGTAAAGGTTTCCTTTTCTTACTAATTTTGTGGGGCTGGTGATAATGCTGAATCAGACTGCATGAACTGTGATTTGCCTTCCTAATTTTATACATGCTCTCTGTAACTTGAGGGATACAGGCTCCTGGTAAAGATTCCTGGGGTGCTGTTAATTTTCTAACTTATTTGGATATGTTTTACCTTTCTATTTACAAGTGGAATTCACTATTGGTTTAAAGCGTACTTGCTTCTATACCCAATAGGGTGATATTTTATTATACATCTGGCTCTGGGAGAAAAATTCAAGAGTTTTTGTTGAGATCTAGCAGAGAGCAACTTTAGATGTATTTTAAATATGTCCAAGTGGAAAACTCATTTACTTTTATTATCTTATTTACATCTTACTTGAAATTTCCATTGCAATGGTGCCCCCTGAACTACTGGTTCTCACAGTAACATGTATGGCACAATCTCCTATAAGTCTTATTCAATAAACAGTGTCCCAGTGCCCAAATCCAGAAAGTTTAAAAAGAAATGAATTTGAATCAGTTGTAAGAATTGCAATATACAACCAGCACCTGAAATACTGGGTCTGACAGCCGGGAAAGCATATTTTCAGAAATAGCACACTAATCATTACTATGATTTATTAATAATCTGTGCTCTACTTGGTCAATTCTTATTCTTTTGCTCACTTATGACAACTCCCTTTCCAACTTTTCTAAATTGACCATTTGGGGAACTTGACTGGAACTTAAGCTTGTAATGGAGAAGTCCCTAGTCACACTAAAATCATTCATCCTTGCTTCTTCCTGTCATTGAATAGTAGTGACAGTAAAAGTAGCTGACACAGAGATATAGAAAAAAAAGCTATATGGTCATGTTTAACTATACCAACTATCTGAAAAGTTCCACATTGCAATCTATTACTGCATCCTTTCAGCAATTGAGGAATGTTTAGAGAGGTCAAGGAACTAGGCCAATGTCACCAGGAGAAATAGAAGTAGAAAGAGCACATCATGTGAGTTTGTCATATTTGGTTGTTTATTGAGATGACAATGATCATTAAGATGCTAACTACATTAAACTGAAAAGTATATGCCTTTGAGTGAAAATGAAGTCCACAGTAAGTAAACACAAGGCAACAAGGCATAGAAGGAAGAAAGTTAGATTTTTTTGTTGTTTTTTTTTTTTTTGGCCTGTCCTGGGCCTTGGACTCAGGGCCTGAGCACTGTCCCTGGCTTCTTCCCGCTCAAGGCCAGCACTCTGCCACCTGAGCCACAGCGCCCCTTCTGGCCGTTTTCCATATATGTGGTGCTGGGGATTTGAACCGAGAGCTTCATGTGTAGGAGGCAAGCACTCTTGCCACTAGGCCATATTCCCAGCCAGATTTCTTTTTGACTAAGGGCACGTGGGAAGGCCATCAGATATGAAACCAAGGAAGAAGTAGGTGAAAACATGTGATTTCTGTTTTGCTTATAATCAAAACTATGGGAAACTCGAGAATGCATAGTGATTATAGATTAAATATAAAAATAAAAATCTTTAAACTATGAGAAAGGTTTCTGTGTGTGTGTGTGTGTGTGTGTGTGTGTGTATGACTGTGCATGCATGTGTGTGTATGTGTGAATGTGTGTATTTAACAAATTACCAGGAAGGGAGATTAGAGTTTTCTCCATGAAAGAGAAAAATCTGAGAAAATGCTGATAAGCAGCTGACTTTTGGCAGGTAGTCTCAATAATCAAACCTGCTTTTTGTATGTAAATCCACAGTTTTAAAGCAAGAAGCGTCACTGGGATTTTCTTATATCATACAAACTAATTTAATATCATTCTAATTTCCAGGCCCTGGTCACATTCTGCTATCACTTCTGTGTTGCATTTCCAAATCAATTTACAATTTCCTGTTCTGTAATCATCCAAAGAAGTTAGATTCTTTGTCCAACTTGCCAGTGAGAATGGGCGGGCTCATTTTTAACTAAAATCAAGTAGTACAAGAAAAAACAGCTCAGTTTATAATGTGCATATGAACAAGTATGTGTAGACAGGTACATATTAAACATTTTAGTGTATTAATATAATAAAATCAATAAACATGAGAGGAGTCAAAGGCCTCCCACTTTAAGGGAACAATTTGAGTGAGTTGTGATCAAAGGCTGGCATCCCACATATTGCCTCAGTACCGAGATTTGCTCTTTGTGAAGACGTATTGAGGAGTAGAAAGCTTCACAGTGAGCTTCTTACATCACTTGTGTTGCTTTATTTTATTCCTGTGCTCACTCACATACTGGCACATCCTTCTTTGCCATCTCAAGTTCAATTTGCAATTTAATACCATGGTGTCTGTGAAATACTGGGTCTTCCATATCCTCAGAAGCATGGGAAAACGTAGAACATTTTGTGCAGAAATCTTGCTTAGAAAATATGGTAGCATTAAACCATCAAAATGAAAGAAAATCACATTTCATAAATTTTGACTTCAATCTATATGTAAATTTAGCCAACATTTTTAAAAGAATAATAATTCATGAGTATTGACGTGTATACTACTTGGCAATGCTATGGTTTATTGCTTTAAGTCATGATCTAAACATAAGCCACATTCTCATATGTTACAAAAACAAGTGCTTGGTTTCCAAAGAGATACAAAGCAGAGACTAGTCTTACAATGACAGGGAAAAAAATCCCCACAAAACCACGGAAACTTTTCCAGTCAAAAAAGAGCAGGGAAATCAGTCAACAAACTATTGATTTCAACCAATTTAAAAATTGGACATATTTTGGTAAAATTGAAAAGTTTCCTCTAAATGTATCCTTAATCAACCACAATTAAAAGCACGACAAACAGTAATGATGGAATTATGGATATTGTTCAAACATTCTATTCCACAGTATGTTCTCAGAAATCCACTCAAAAAGCCATTAGTCTTTTCTTTCTATCATGAAAGTGTAGCATTCTGTGATGAAGATAAATATTGTCCTAGAGAAGTCTCATTTTTCAGAAACAGTAGCACAAACAACCACCATAAGTAATTTGCAATATTTCTTTAAAGTATCATTTATGTCAGCCTTTTGCTCACGCATGTATCAATAGCCTAATCTGCTACCCTCTATGCAATGAATGGTACATATTTTTTCCTTCCCATAACATAGCATCATGCAGTGCTGTTGGGCTTTTGTATTGGTGAGCAAAAGATGAAGAACATGGACAGGCATCAATATTTCTTACAGACCTGCACATCAGTCTTCTTAAGGCTCATTTGTATTGTTCATACTGAATGCTCATTTTGCCTTTGGCAAGCCAGCCCCATCCCTGAGGAATCACATCTACTCTGGAGGACTGCAGGTTTCAGATTTGGTGGGCACCCAGCTATGACACAATGAAGATAACAAGATCCTGCTTGTGCAATCACTTTGAAGGTAGGTGACAGATTGAGTCAGCAACACCTGCCAAGCTTATTTAAACATATGGGTACCTTGCTCTTTGAACCAAGACACTGTAATTTAATAAGTATAATGAAGCTTTATATGACGTTGTTAAAATTGTCAAATAAAATATGGCATATCATCCATGAACTTGTGGCTCACACCAATACCTAAAGATTGGGAATCAAAGCCAGTCTGGAAGACTCCATCTCCAATTAACCAGAAAAGTGCTGAGCTAGAAGAATGTCTCATGTGGTAAACATCACCTGTGATCAAGAAATTTGAGAAAGAGAAGAGAGACAGACAGACAGACAGGAGAGAAAGAGACAGACAGAGACAGATAGAGACAGTGAAAGAGAGACAGAGGCCTTGTGCCAGTAAGCACACAAAAAAATACATACTGTATACCAATAAACTCAGCCTTTCTAAATATACTCAGATCTTTCTAGGTACCTTCTAATAATTTTCACATTGAAATGTATGAAATGATATATACTTCTCTAGCAGTTATAAACAGTAATTTCCACCATTTCACAAATTCTAATTTCATTGCGAAGGTTAGACATATATTTAAAGAATTTGTTTACCCCATTTCAGAAATTCATTGAACTAAGTCTTTGTATACCTTTATGTAATTCTTTGCAATTTTTAATTACCATCTTGTTAACAATGACATTTAGAATGCTCTATCCTTTTCAATTGTAGGTTCTGGATGGTTATAATTTCCAAAATTACTACTTTGTTCTCAGACACATATAACAAAATAATAAAAAAACAATTAGTGAAATTTACATGTTTCCAGGTACTATGACAGGAAAGGAGAAAGGAAGATTCCAAATAAATGAGCAAGCAAATTAGCATTAATAAACATTAATTTGCAATAGAAGAATTCAGTGCCCAATACTTTGAAAATTAATTGAAATTTTATGTTGATATATAAGTTAAAGTAATAGCCAAGTTCTTGTTGAAATGAGACTAATCTTGTCCTCATAAAACTCTTAGAAATAGTGATTTATTGAAGGAACAAATATATATTATGGAAGGATAATCATAGTGTAATCCATCCAGAAGGAGTTGTGTTATAGCATCATAAACACTTGTGGGGGAAAAAAGGAAGTAAAACGGTTTAGATATATTTGATTGTATCCTCCCAGGATCCTGTGCTAATGCTTAGTTGATGCTTAGTTGTTAATGGTAGTGTGGAGAAGAGGAAGGGTATTTCACAGGTGGTAACTAGTACAAAGGGATTAGTCCATTGAGTTGTTGCTGTCAGAAGATCAATGGTGGCCTAACAAGTTTCTAGTTAGTTCCTCCAAGAGAAAGTTGTTATATGGAAGACCATGCCTGCTCCCTGAACTCTGGAATTACTGTTTCACTATGTGGTGTCTCCTGCATTTCTTCCTGGGGATGTAATACCACCCACTGTGAGTTCCTCTAGGGAGCCCCTTCTACTCTAGAGAAAGTGCTTGTCTGTATAATGTCCCCAGCCTTAGGTATCTTGTTAAAACAACTGAAGAATAGCATAGCACTGGAGGTACTATTAAGGGAAATGAAGTTTCCACAAAATAACTGTAACTGAATTACTTATGTTAAGTCCAAGAATATTAAAATGTGATTAATATACCACTTATAATATATTCAAGGAAATAAAACTCATGATTAATTGAAATAGGAATTGAGGACCTTTTCAAATGTGATGAGTGTACTTGAACAAGATATATATATAAAATTGGATAATAACTATGTAGGCTTGTCATTCTATAGCATAAGGATAGGTGAGTGGGGGTAAAGTTTAGGCTTATTTTTCTCAATTGTGCTCATTATAAAGAGTTTTGGTGAGCCAAAATTAGAGAGAACCACAAGCAGATGAGTGACAGAGGGAAAGAGTGTTGAGTAGCCAGTGTGGATTTCAGCAATGCAGAGCCAAGGATACAAATGAGATTTGGCTCCGGCAAGTCAAATCAATCCTTGTTCTCATAGACATACTGAACCTAGCTAGGCCTCTTTCTTGTCATTTATATATTAGAGTTGCTAATTCCATACTTACAGGATGGCTGTACTAGGTGAGGCATCAAATGTGTGAAGGTGGAAGGTGGATTCACACCGGGTCAATCAGAACTCAAAATCCTTATATTTAATGGAGCTAACTAAATTCACTCTTCTGCTCCCAGGAGATTCTCTTGTACAAAATGTGGTTTTAGCCCACAGTGTATGCTCTGTGTCCTATAGTGCAAAATAAATAGCAGTGTGACTCCACGTATGCGATGATGACAAATGCCAGGTTTTGTCTTAACAGGGCCACATTAAGACTAATTCAGATGTAAGCGTGAAGACAGGTGAGGCACCGTACCTGCTCTGGGCTCCTCTTTCTTTGTTGTGAAGGGCATATCTGAAGCTTGTGTGTTCTTTTTATTGGGTCCCCTGCTTCTCAGCCTGGCTTCTTGTGATAGACGTTGTTCTTCTGACCATCTCAAAAAGGAAGAATATTTTATAAACCTATCTTCTTTTTATTTAAATGTGTGTGATCTTGTGTCTGAAAAAAAAGAATTTTGGGTAAAAGTAAAATCCCATTTTCCCATTTTAAGTATACAAAATGAGATCACTAGTAAAAAAAAAATATTTTCCTTTTGAAACATCATAATGCAAGATATCCGCTATTCTTTGAATTTTTCCCATTTTGCTTATCCAGTATTTATTAAGACCAGATCCATGCTGGGAACTGAAGATGTAAGAAAGATTTTTTTTTTTTTTTTTGCCAGTCCTGGGCCTTGGACTCAGGGCCTGAGCACTGTCCCTGGCTTCTTCTTGCTCAAGGCTAGCACTCTGCCACTTGAGCCACAGCGCCACTTCTGGCCATTTTCAGTATATGTGGTGCTGGGGAATCGAACCCAGGGCCTCATGTATAGGAGGCAAGCACTCTTGCCACTAGGCCATATTCCCAGCCTGTAAGAAAGATTTTGAAGAAGGATGTGCTTGAAGGACAGCCTCTACAAAGTAGGTGGAAACACCTTGTCACTAGTGGAGATGTTCAAATGCCTCAAATGTATTCACCAATAAGTCAGACACCTGACCAGAGGAGGGAGAGGAGTGGGGGGGGAGAGTTTTATTTAATTCAAGTGAGGGCAGATCAAGCAATTTTCTAGATGACCAATGGTGGCTCTCAACTTCAGAGAGGGTGTACTTTCAGAATCTCTAGAAATAGAAGAAGCTTTCACAAAGTCATAAAGAAAATCATCAGAATTTTCTTATTACTTCTAATCCTTTATTTAATAGCATGTATAAGAAAAATGAAGCCTAGGTGCCAGGGATTATTTGCATTTCTTCTGTTTGACAGGAATGCTGTACTACCTAATAGTTGGGTGAGTTTACATAAATTAACCTCCTAATGTTCAATCTCCACATCTGCATTTAAAATTCCAACAGGCTCTGTCTTTCTTCTTTCCTGCCCTTGGTACTCGGTAGCATATGGATGGGAATTCAGAGGTTGTAGTGTCATGTCAGGGACTTTAGAAGCCTATAGAAGAAATAGAAAGACAAGGGGATTAGGTCCTCCGATTATCAAGCAGATTTTTAGACACCATAGCCAGTTATACTGCTAGAAATAGAATCACTCCTGGCAATTCTTTAGATAGGTAGGAAGACAGATAGACAGCAGATGGGCAGATAAACAGACATAGACATAGATTCAAGAGGGAGACACTGAGCAATTGCTGGCAAATTAACACATGAGAATTCTGAAGCAGAGAATTTAATGATGTATATAGGAAAGAATGTGAAGATTGAACTGATTGAGACAGATGATAATAAGAGTAGGAATAGTTTATACACATAAAACACAGAACGGATTGGATTATTTTAGATTGATTACGGAGTCTTAGATTGCTCACCACAAGTAAACTACTTGACTCAAAAGAAAATATCATGATAAAAGAAAATGACCAATCCTTTTCCTAAGGAGAAATTCCCTCTTGGATACCATTTCTACTTGCTAATGGACCTATCAATGAAATGTGATGTGGGCAAAGAATGATATTTCCATGGCCAAAATGATACTTTTCTTCCCCAGTACTAGTGAAATGTGAAAAAAATCTATCCTGAAAAAAGCTGGCTGAGAAAATAGAGGGTGATTAGTTATCTTGAAGAATAGTGGGAATTAATCATAGAAAGATGAATGGATGGAAGAATATGCCCCAGGGAGACAAGATTCTCAAGAGCTG
This sequence comes from Perognathus longimembris pacificus, assembly GCF_023159225.1. NCBI lineage: Eukaryota > Metazoa > Chordata > Mammalia > Rodentia > Heteromyidae > Perognathus > Perognathus longimembris. The sequence continues at coordinate 17,014,738 of NC_063162.1, read as the reverse complement.
TTAGAGATGCAATGAACACTGTTATTGTGTAAAAATGAAGGAACCTCGCACTTACAGCCTGAGGTCATTCAAACAGATCAGTGTTTAAATCTGCACTCTTTAATTAAAGTAATGGAAAACTGCCCCTTTTTCAGATCTATTAGCACCTTACAATTAAGTCTTAATGGAGGTTCAATAGCTGAGTACTCCATCTTTTAAGGAAAATAAATTGTTGACAGTCCACTTCAGGTTAAGTGTTGTTACCCTTTCACCTAACTTATTACCTTTTAATACTAACTTCCTAAAACATTTCTTAAGACGTAATTTTATTTATGTCAGGCAAGTAGAAAGATGTGAAGAACCAAACTGAACGAAAGATCTGGACTCAGAAAAAGACAGTTAAATCTTGATACAAAGACTGACTGGCAGTCTCTGACGGCTATGAAAAGAAATTAAGTCTAACCATGTGAACTAAGAAATGAAGAGTCAAAAGAGCATTTCAGCAAGAAAGTATCTAAGTCTTGTCCTCATGAAAACACAACCAATTCAACAGCAATACTTATAAGACAATATTGTGTAAAGTAACTATACAACTCACGGTGGGGGGATGGGAAAGGACAGAATGTGGGAGGAAAATGAGGGAGGGGGGAACCAGTTGGACAAGCAATGTACTCACCACCTAACATATGTGACTATAACCCCTCTGTACTTCACCTTGATAATAAGAAAGAGATGAGAGAAATGGACATTTGTCAGAGCAGAACTCTGTTGAAGGACAAAGGCCTTTAATTTGTAATTTAAAGTCAAAAGGGGGATTATATTTATATCCTTAACAGAGAAACACATACTAAGGAGGCAGCATAAGTAATGAAGAAAAATTAAAAAGCCTTTAAGGGAGCCTTAATATGTATCTCAGTTGAGCCACTTATCTGAATGTGTGTGGAGAAATTACATAGCTCATATGACTCCCAATGTTTAGTGAGGCATTTTTTAACTTAATAATAATAAAGTAATGTAAATCATGCACTAAATAAACACACAAAGTGCTATATTTTAACTAGTCTTACAATAATTTTCTTATTTCTGGTTTATATAAATATGCATATTTTGCAAAATTATCATATGTATGTATGAAGTATCATTTGTGTGTATGAATGTGTATATACTGTAGTATGCATCTCCAAACAGTTATTATATTCTGATGTTTTCCATTCCAGTAAGTAATCTGAAATAATATAGTCTGTAAGAGTTGCATAATAAAAATACCTTGTTAGATTATTACCCTAAAAATTGCTTCTGTTTCATTTGACACTAAATTTAATTTCATTTTAAGTTAACTTTAGGTTAATCCATAGTATCTGAGCTTGTACATTACTGATGGCTATTTCTCCCACCACATTCCAAATGGAAACATAAATTAATCCACAGGTGATTCTTCTTAATGTGCATAGGTCCTTTTCTATGCTTAATTCAGTGTGATGTGATATTATTTTGAGAAATAATTTTACTCATATTTTTTACGATGTTGTACAGAATGGTAACCATTTCATAAGTCAGGTAGTGAGCACATGTCTTTTATTGGACACTGAACAAGTAATAATCACCATGTTTACTCAAACAAACAATCCTAGCTTAACTGATATAGGTAAAAGTAAAAGAAGTCTAGAAAGAAAAAACCCAAACTAAAGGGGAAAATGATACTGTTTCTGGAAATAAATAGGCGCTTGTAAGAGGAAATATTAATTCTGGTGATTGCCACACCTTTCAAATACATCTGCTTCCAGTCCTAATTGTTGGGCATTTTATATTCTCTTGGAATTTTCTAGTTGAATTGACCAGGGTTGGGGAAGAGACTGAGGATGTAAATAGAAGGATTTTATTTCGTTCTGACTATTATCAGTTTGCTACAGCTACATAACCTATAAACAACAGCAGTCATGTACAAAATTAATGTACTGTATTACTTGGTTTGAAGCTGCTGGAGATAGCACTGCTCTATTTCATGCTACAGTGAGTTGAGTGCTCATTAGGTAAGCACAGTTTCATATATGCTGTTGGTAAGACCAAAGAGTTAGCCAAATCCCAAAGAAATCTTTTCTCAGGAAGACATCCATAAGTACAACGGGTAAATGGAAACATCCCAGATCTCCTAAGGCTAGACTAAGAACTGGAGCCCCATAACTTATTTTCATTTTCCACTGTCTAAAGGAAACCCCAGTGCCAATCAGAAAGGAAAAGCAGTAATCAATCATACTATAAAATTGGGGGGCAGGGGAGAAGAGATAATCACTAGGAGCCAATAGAAGAATGTTATACATTATCCATGGGGTTCAGTGGCTTGGAAAATTGTTATTGGTAGAGCCTAACCACAGTGTGGATCAGCAGCAGCAATGCACAGGAAATTGAATTAGGGTTGTTTGGCAAGATGATTCAAATGGTGTGACATTCACAATAATACAGGGTTTTCAAATACAGATGTCTCGGGAGAAATGCTTTGGCTAGAAAGAAAGCAGTCTGAACAAAAGTATAAATTGATCTTTGCTTAGGAGGTGTGCACAACTGACTCATAGTCTACTACTGGCAGTCCAGAATTGAGTTCGCTAACATGACCTTCCAAATGACTTCTCCAGTATCTCCACCCACATCCTAACATATTTTTTTACACACAAGGAATTCAATGTGCATAAGAACAGCGATATTGTTCACCTAACTCCCTCCCTAACCCCACTGTTCACAAGGTCCAGAGTCAACATCTATCTAAAGAACAGACCAAAATGGCTAGGTTAGAGGCAAAAGTAAATGTTTTACAATAAAATACATAATCCATGCAGTAAGTACTGGTGATTCTAGACACCTGTTTGAGGAAGACACTGTCAAGAGAATAAGAAACCAAGTGAGCCTGGGAAAGATGTTTGAGGATGAGATATCTGACAACTGGCTGTTAAACAACATGAACAGTAAATTTTAAAACCTAATATTAGGAAAATGAAGCAAAGAGCAGATACCTCACCAAAGGCATTATACAGATCCCAAGTAATCATAAAAAAAAGATGCTTTATATGTCAGGTTATATCATCGTATGTCATGTTCCATATCATGTGTCATTTAGTGAATTCCATTACACCAGCAGTGAGAGAGAGCTACATACCTACTCGAGTGTCAAATGCTGATGTGAAGGTGAAGCAATGGGAATGCTTGTTCGTTGTCCATAGAGTTGGGACAACCAGTGCAGAAAAGTGTTTGGCATTTTCTTGCAATCTGTGCAGTACAGATACTTGGCATTTGCCTAAATGAATTGATAACTTATGTTCACACAAGGACATGCATGCATATGCTTATCTGTTTTTATTCATAATTGTCAAATGTTTTTCATGTTTTACATGGCTGAGTGGATTGGGGTACGTAGAGAAAATGAAATATATTCTTCTTTTTAAGTGAGCAATTAAGCTATGAAAACACAGGGAACCACCTTTAATTTATATTACTAAGTAAAGGAGCCAGTCTAAGAATGATACCCAATGATTCAAACTTTATGATATTTACTTTTATGCTAATCTAGTTTTATATAGTGAAAACCATAGGCATGATAAAAGTGTTTAGAGCTGCTAGGGTTTCTCAGTGATGGGAAGGATAAATAAGATACAACAGAAATTTTAAGTGGTAGAATTTTACATGATCTTGATACTGACCTCATAATTAATTAAAACCTCTAATATTTACAATAACACCAAGAATAAACCCTAATGTAATCTCTAGAAATGTAAAATGTGTCAGTGCAGGTTTGTCAATTGATTATAACAAGTGAGCCATTCTGATGTGGTGATGTTGATAGTCATGAGGACCCTAAATATGGTGTGGCCACAGGGGCTCATGGGAAATTATTGCATTTTCTGCTTATCTTTTTGCATGAACCGAAAACTGATCTCAAAACTAAAATATATTTGAAAAGGAAAAAACAAACTGACTTAAAGGCTGAAGGATCCAGTCATTATTCCAAGAACAATGAAGATTTGAGCAGAACACAAAAATTGTCAGGATATGAAAAAGGCTACAAGAGGCACAGATCACAGGTGGAGAGAGAAGGTGGAGAGGGCAGCAGGTCAATGCCAGCATGGAAACATAGAAGTAAAGTCGATGACATTTTTTAAAAATGATCTATGGGAACTTAAGTCTTCCCTTCTATATTCTCAAGCGATCCTTTTCTCTCTGTGAAATGACTGCCCTACAAAGAGTCCATCTTCTCTCCTCAGATAGATTTCTTTTCAGAAACTAGCCCCTACTGTCTTCCATATGAATGGACAGTGGCTATTTTTGCTCAGGTAACAGCCTTGTAAAAAGGCCTTGTCAATGGTTGTATAATCAGCCAGTGAAAGCTCAGCAACTTTCTAAGCTTTGCCACAAAGAGCCATTTTGTTCTCAAGTTTCTCCACTCCAGGTCATGAACTCCAATGTGTAACTTTATCCCCCTGACATGAACTTGCTTTAGTGTGGTTCCCTACTAGTCATGATATTCTTTGTTTTGCTTGCTTTTATACTTGTTAAATTTCATTTTAATACTGTGTATATTTCTCTATATTCTTATTCTTAGAGTTGTAGAAATTTGATTGTAGGGATTGCTATATATTCTTTTCACACGGTTGCTTTGCGCTCTCACAGTTTAACCATTTGTGAAAATGCCATGATTTGTTGAATTGTTCTGATTTTCTGATGGAGGATTAGTTAAGATGTTTTTCATTGATTCTCCCATCATATATATTGTATACAAGTGTACAGATATATACTCTTGACTGTCCATACACATTATGTACAAATATCCATCTTTCATTGCACATATTTCAATGTTTCCTCAAGGTACCTACTCCCTAAATCTGTTCTATCAAAAGTGATGTAAAAACTTAATTAAATATAGTGGATTCCCCTCCAAAAATTATCCTATGTTCTCATTTATTTAAGAGTAATCTGATTTTAGAACCAGGTATGTATGATGGATCTGGGATGATACATTAGTATTATTTTTGTGGGAACTTGAGGGCAGGAAGTCTTGCCCCACACTGATGTCCCTGCCACACCCTGGGGGAGGGGCAGGCCATTGAAGATTAGAGGGCCAGGTTCTGGAAAGGGTGGGGGAGAGAGGACTGAGAGAAAGGAAGGTGGAAAGAGGTGCCACCTGGAGTGCAGCAGTGCCTGGGCTGTGGACAGGAGAGACCCTAGGCCTGGAGGAGTAGAGAGGCCCAAGTCTAGGGCTGCAGAGAGGAGAGGCCTGCAAAAAGGAGAGGCCTATGGAGAGGAAGAAAAAAAACAACTCACCCCCTTTGGAAGCCTCAGCTGCTGCTAATTCCTGGGTAGCTGGAGACAAGGAAGTTGCAGACAAACTGATAAGACTCCTTTGTCACTTTTAACCATGCCTCTATGTATTTTCTCACTCCCTAGTCATTACAATTTTAATTTATATTTTCCTCATGCAGCATTACATTATTCTCATGTGCTTCTGTGACCACTAGAGATTTAACTTTTGCTAGTGATATCTTCATACAATTTTTTCCATATTTTCTACTACATTGTCTATATTATTTCAATTTGTTTTGTAGAAGTTTTCTGTAAAATCTTGATACTTATCGTTTGTCAGCTTTATGAATTGCAAATAACCTCTTAAAGTCTATTGCCCATATTTTTCCCTTGTTTATGATGGCTTTGGGTGAACAGATGTTTTTAATTTAATGAATTCAAAGTCATCCCTTTTTAGAATATTTACTCTTCTTGTGTAATTTTATAGAGAGAATCCTTCCAAAGCTACAAGTATAACATTTTACATTTATTCTAATCATTTAAGATTTTTGCTTTGCACTATTAAAACTTTATACCAACGTTTAATTTTTCAATTAACTTATTCCTATTCTGATGGATCCTCTATTCAAGCATACGCCTGTATACCCACATTGAATCTTTACTTGTAATGAGATAGCTTAATTCCCACTTCCTTTATGATACCATTCCAAACACTCAAGCTCTTGCTGACTTCTACTTCCCTATCTGTCTTTGAGTTTGTGATTTTTTTGTGTGTTTTTGCAAATTGAGAGTGTAAATAGAGTCCTGAAGTGCCCAGACAGGAAACCTATGTGTGCAAACTGTATCATAAGGACTGTGGTGTTTTTAAAATGCCTGCATGGACAATAGAGTGCTTGCTTTAAAGAAAGGGTGAAATGGCTACATGGATTTGACCATTATGGTCACAGAATTATGACCCAAATGTGCCAAGTCTTCTGATTCTTTGAACCCTATCACGGAGTTAAGTGTATGATTTGTACTCATTAATGAGGGTATAACAGGAATTTTCAGAATTTGATTTTAAGGAAATCCTTTAGAGGAAACTCTGCAACATATTTAAGATTATCAAGATGGTTTTTGACTTCCTAATCATTTGGCATTCCAGCCCAATGCCTACCCAACAAAAATGGAAACCAGAACACCTTCCTGGAGTCTAGGCTGAAACACTGTTGTTCTCAGTCACTTGTTCTGTGACTTAGAATGATAATTACCTTCATAGGATATTGCTAGTTCAAATGGTTGTGGCAATAGTTTCAGTCTTCAAGATAGCAACAATGATATTGAGAGATGTAGAGAGAGATTCTGGCAGTATTGCTTTCCAGGAGACTCTAGACCCTTTCTCAGCATATTCAGGGAATGGCCATTGCATTTGATTTCAGTCATGTTTCCTGATCTTCAGTCTGTTTCCCTAGTACTGTTAACATACAACCCATTCAATGGTCTTACAGCCCTTTTGTCTGGTGAAATAAGTCCCAAAACAGGAATCAGGACATTAGATTTAAGTGTGATGGACAACTGACAATTCATCTTCCTGGTGATTGACAGTTCCCTCTATGAAGAATAAGAAATGGCCATTATATTGACTTCCAGCACAGTGATGCAAATCCTATGACACAGAGCTGCTGAAAGCACACACTCTGAGTTAATCAGACAATTATTTGATTTCCAGATATGCAAGCCAGTGGCTTCAAGATCTCAACAAGGATACACAACCCTTGGAGACATTAGTTTTGACAAGCACTGATAATCAGAATTCTTGTTACCTTGATTGAGTTGAAGACAAAATGAGATCACAGTGAATGACTCTGTGATATAATGAATTCTGGTAGTAGGCGTAAGAAAAATTTTATATATTCTGAAAGGTCACACATATGCTACTTATTAGATATTATTAAAAGCTGTTTTGCCTACAGTTTCCGTCTATATCAACTTCCATATCAGGTGAAATATCTCTTATTCACTACTGAAATTGCCAGGCGCCCATGAGTGAAAAGCATCAACAAAATCTCTTTTCCTAGTCTTTGGAGATTATAGTTCCTACCTTACTTTCCTCATGATGCAATAAAGAAGGAACAAAGAAGACTATATGTGAACTGGATGAAAAGTAAATTGTAACTATTCCAGAAAGCAAATGCCACAGTACCACTTTCAGAACCTAAACATAGGCCAGAGGAAATCTGCTTAGGTAAGAGCTAGTTTTAGTGACAAACACCTGTGATCTAATTTGGACTGTGAGGCTGGAGAATCTCAAGTTCCAGAGAACTCAGAAAACAGATGTGCAGATAATCATGACAGTCTATAAATCCGGTCATCCTAAGTTCCCCAGACTAGTACAGGAGATTGTTCTGGGTTCTAAGACTTTGGAAAAACACCATTCCATATTGCCTTGATTTTCATATCAATTGTTATTATTTTTATCCATCTGCGAGACACAAATAGTAACTATGGGAAAATGTCTTGAACTTTAGGACTGATTAAAGACCAAATCTGTAGATGGTTGCCCACCTCTGAAATTTTGCTAAAAATCTTTGATTATACACATTAAGTTGAAATTTGAGGTGTGTTAAATCAAGGTTTTCTTTTTGTTTTGTTTTTTAACTTTTTCTTTTCACACTGCAAAATGCTTTACTCAGTATAGGTTTTTCCTCTTTAATGAGCTTCAGGTACTTAGGAAAGGTGGGGAGAGCAAACCAAAATATCCATTCCTGAAGATCAAAGGAAGACAAATGAAACTTGTGGAGACACAATAACTTCTGGAGACTTTCTTGTCTTTTGGAGAGTTGGTGTGATTTAGTTAAAGTCCAGTGAATGGTGATTATCACCAAATTTACATCCATTTCTGTCCTCATTTTGTGTGTGGAAACTTTCATTCTGGCTTCTGCTTACACACTATTGCTTCAAATACAGAAATATTTATCAGTGGTTCATCTGTAAATGAAAGTGTTTTTCCAGCTTTCTCATTCTGCCCTTGTAGAAAAGTGGAAAGACCATGGGCCTGGAAATAATTTTTCATTCAAAAACAGTTATTGGACTTTTACTAGGCTTGCAGTCATTTTCTTGGACACTAGGTGGATGCATTGGGAGTTAGAGCTCAGATGACAGTGAAGTGATGAAGATAATTATCTGTTGCTGTACTAGCTTTCAACAACGAAGTATTACTAAACTTTTTCTTTTACTGTTCTGTAAGCAGCCTTCTGAGATGGTGGGAGACTGCATCATGAGATCCCTAACTGCAGTCCTGGTGTGCCAATACTTTCTCCCCCAATAAAATTCTTTTTAAATTTTTCTTAATCTCCCCCCAAACATAAAAAGAACCCAAACACAAAAAAGGTACCTCCATCCCCTTGATAACTACTGAAGATCAGTTGATGAGTGCTTTTATCTCATCTTATACCTTTGTTAGCTGGGTGTGGAAGTAATATCTCAGTGAGGCTGTTTTCTTTTTCTTTTATAACAGCTTTACTGAAACAGAATGCACAAACATGAAGTTCCTTCTGTAACTCTGTCTCATTTTTGTGTGTCTCTGATCACTTATATGTATGTGCCAAGCTGTTGGTACAAATCCCTCATGAATGCATGTAAAATGCATATGATTGTGTTTATTTTTCTAGGTACCACCACATCAAAGTCTGTATGAGCTTGTGTCTATGGATGTCTGAGTGTGTCCTTGACAATGAGCTTGTTCATTAGGGTCTGGAAATGAGTCATTGTTTCTGTGTTTAGGTGGCTTCCATTTCTCAACTATTAGTGCTCATCTCTGTGCGTCTCCTCTGTGTTGCCTGAGTGTCTTCATATCTGTTCTGAGCACTTGTATGTTTGTGTTACAAAATACAAGGTTGGATAATTTGGCCTCTTAATGACCAAAGTTCTCAAATAGATCATGTGGCTATCACAGGCCAATGATTTTAGATTCCTTTTTGTGTTTGACACTGAAATCAGCCTTACTCCTCAAATTGGTTATAGGATAGTAATTTGTTTCTGGGGTTCTACTCATAAAAATGTTTAATATTTCCCAGTAGATTTGATGTGCAGCTCTGAAACAGTAAATGAATTAGGTCTTTGCCAATTTTCTGAAAATTTGTAACATGTTTTCCTTATATTTGGTATTTATTATGTCACTGGAGAAAGGAGAATAATTTGAACACCCTATTTCATGTGAAAGACAAATGAAGTATCCTTCTCTTTCCTATGAAGCAGGGATGTGTCCCAAGAGATTGAAGGTATAAAATAACAACCTCTAAATTATCCTGTGAAAAGAGCTTCGGAGGAATTCTCCTCCCAGTCTAACCCTCCCTCCATTCCAGGAGACACTTGTCTCCATTTATGAGTACATCATTCTAATTAAGCAGATGTAGTGCTGCCTTAATTTCCATATAAATTCTTCAGAGTCTCTGAGGGTGTTTGGCAAACCCAAAGAGAATTTATTAGTATAATAAACAAAATGTTTTCTTTTTTTAAATGCTTGTTTTGCAGCATTTCTTCCAGGGAGTGGGCCAGATAGAAGAATATGATTTCACTTATATGTGGAATCTAAAAAGGCATACACTTAAAAATAGAGTAAAAAGTGGTTGAGAAGTCCAAAAATAGAGGAAAATGTTGGTCAAAGTATACAAATGTTTACTTTTAACAAGTTTTAAGGTGTGATATATTCTGGGAGCCATACTGGACTTATTGATTAATTTGTACTTATGATTAGACAGGGGGGGACATACATTGAATCACTACGTTGTTCTCCCTTGAGCATGTACAATCTTTATCAATAGATATTTTAAAATTTAGAAGAAAAAGAGTAAAGAAGAGATCTAAATTTAGAGAAGACACGTAAATCAAGAGGAGGAGAAAACAAAACCTTGGGTATTTAAAATTTGAGGGAGAAGGACATGCATGGAATTATAAAGTAATTTTGTGAGAATTAGGAAAGATATAGGTTCCTCCTTGCACTTTCAGACTCGGCCTGTGTTACCATTGGAGGAAAACTTGGAAAGGAGAGAGTAAATAGTAATTTTTACTAAATCCGTTTGTCTTTTGGACTTGGCATGGAGATCTGTCTCACGTACTGAGGATTTGAACAATGAGTAATGAGGACGACTTCAAGCCAATAAACAGACTCTGAGTCACTGCAACTAGGAATAATCATTGAATACCTGAGGAATAATTAAAGAATGGACCTGTGTTGAACAATTTGATAGATCTGAAAGGCTACCTAGAGAATTCTAGAACTAAAGCCAAATAACGAATGGAAAAGTTCACTTAAGTCTCAATTTTTCACAAGAGAATCTTTATAGCTACCACACATTTTGCATCTCCTCATCTATTGTACGGCATCTGAACTGTTACCATAGCTTGTCTATTTTTAACAGTGAAGCAGTAAACACAGATTTGCCAAGTGGCTTTAAGGTATCCTGCCGTGTGATGTTCTGGGTTGATGCTCCGGAGTGGTATGTCTAGGTTGTAGGGAAGATCTGTGTGTTTTTTCCTGAGGAACCTCCAGCCTGCTGTCCAGAGTGCTTCAAGGGAATTTTGATGTGCAAAAACGATTCGTAAAAGACTTAAATCTCTACTAACAGAGAAAGAGGAAAAAGAAAAGAAAGTTAGAAAAAAAAGAACTAAGTCAGTGTTGATTAGCCTGATTGAATGATGACTACCTCTAAAAAAAAGAAAATTCAGGAATACTTGAATTATGAAATTCATCAAGAACTATGAGTCATCCTTAAACAATATTATTTCAATCTTAAATATAGTTCAATTACAGAAGTTATAAGAGAATAAAATAATAGCTAACACTGCCTAATTTTCTCAATGAGCAATATAGCAGTTGAAGTGTTGGATTAAAAAACCTAGTGAATTATTTCTATGGTTTGCTGAGAACATATAAATTCTTTCAGACACTGGGTAGTGAAATCTAACTCTTTTCATATTCCAAGCACTGATCAGCCTTGAATCATTTAACTATTGAAATGTGAAAAGGATAGATTTGAAGAAAACATCATCTTAGTAGCTCACCATATTGTCTTTGTGGATAGCCAACTATTTCTTTTATTGACCGTTTCAAACTAATGTTTTGGACATTTAAATACAAATAATTCTATAAAGTAAGACTCCAAGTCCCATCAAGTTTATGAGACAGATGACATATTTTGTTTACTGTGACATATTGGTGTGGGAAAGCCATCAGAAAAATAGCTCAACTGACATTTATTCTTGGCAACCATTAGCATTTTAGCAAGTAATTGCCAGTCATATTCCAGAAAGCATGTTTAGAGATTCTTTCTCAAGAGAACATGTACTTTCTTTCTTGTTTTGAGTATAGAAGCTACTTCCTCAACCTGACCCTGAGTCAAACACACCTTAAACCCCAATACAGAATTTATTTTTAGGCTCCTACTAGATACGATATCTGTGAGGGAAAAAATACACGAGTGAACATTTAAACAATATACTCAGAAGTGTCATCAAGAAAAGGATACTGTCATTGCCTTAGAATACATGACCCAGGAGGAAATTTACATAATACTTTCAATTTCTTATCGCCACTGGAGCACCAACTCAATTAATCCTTATGACAGCATTCAATGCTTTCATTAATTAAGTTTTAGAAGGATTAAAGTGCTCCAAGGATATTTTTCAATTAAAAAGTATGCATCACGACAGCCAATCTTTTCAGGACGAATTGTGTGACAGTTTTCCACGGTACTATTTGCTTGTCATTTACTCTTGCAGCTTCCTGCTCTTCCCAAACCATTTCGCAAGTTCTGTCCCACTTTCCTGAAGTACTTCTTCCCTTCTCTGAACTCCTGGAGACCTTTCTTTATTCTTACTCAATCAACACATTCACACATGAAAAAGTAGTTACAAAAATAGCTCTGGTCTCTTCAAAGATGTTATAACACCCCCTCCCTTCATGCTTTGTGAAACCCAATATAGCCTCCAGCCATTCAAAATTACATAGCCATTCTAAGTTCCAATGAAAATAATATTAGGAAAGGAGATCCTTGCTTTTTTGCTTGTTTTGTTACTTTGTCACTATTGTCATCCTTCCTTTCTCTTTCTTTAGAGGCCTCAGTGAACCATGTGGGAGTTCAAACTGATTAAGAGAATAAGGAAAATCCTCTGTGAAGTTTATGGAGGAAATGGGAAATGGGATTCATGAAATCTCACATTAATTTAAAATGTAATATTTGACCCATGTTAGGGCCTTTTCTCATGGCCTTATTTTCAATTTTCTTTCAGACACAAGGTGTTTCCTGAAGAATAAAGCCACATGTAATGAAAAGACTTCCTGTTTTCTTCTTTTCTTTTGATTTACTTTTACTTGCTTTCACCTAGTAGCAGTCATTACCTCATATTGTGCTGATCTACCAAGCAAGACATTTCAGTTCAAACTAGAAATATAACAGAAAATAGAGGTAAAGCTTCCTTTTTATCAAACTTCTGATAGTCACTTAGGAACACTATTTCATCATTCATTTTAACAGCATTTCTTTTCCTACTTCAGTTTGTGATACTTGTAAGACTTAGAATATAAGTGCTGTTGTAGGCAAGTTTCATTGGTAAACATCGATCAATTTCCTCTTATTCTGATTGGAACTGAAGGAAACTATTCTCACCCTGCAATTTTTATTCCAGTTACCCCAATTATGGGTTCAGAGCTGACCTTTGTTATTGGTCACAGAGGGATTTCAACATCAGCAGTGCCAATTGGGAATTTCACATCTTTGCTTCATCTTCCTACTTTTTCAAACAGCATTTGGTTACATTATGTTGCATTCATACATATATATAAACATATATGCATGTATATATATTAAAATGTGTGTATGCATTTGTGCACACACACACACACACATACATAGGTAAAAGCCTTCAATCTTCTTCATCCTCAAGTATGTTCTCTTTCCCTTGTCTTCCATTTAAATTCGTGTCCCATTACAATTAGTATCAATATCATCAGCATCATTGTCATTATCATCATTACATTCATTACTTTAGGTCTACAAAAATGAGCCAGGACATGGGATAATTCTTTTTTTTTTCTTTTGATTATCTCTATCCATTTTCTTACAAACAATTTCTTTCTTCTTTATGATTGAATAACATTGTGTGTGTGTGTGCGTGTGCATGTGTGTGTGTGTGTGTGTGTGTGTGTGTGCCCATATTTTGTGCTTTGGTATTCTCTTTATCCTTCATTGATTGGTTGGCAACCTTCTGATTCCATCAGACTTCAAGATGTGCAGTATCTTATTTGGAATTTACCAGTGTAACTCCTGAGGCTTGAACTCCTAACTGCTCATTCAGTCCACGACTGAACCCAGGTTTTGTTTTCAAGTTTCACTAATCAAGGAAAGTTCTTTGCCAGATCATTATCAGATGTATTTTTACTTAACATATCACTAGATAACATGCACTGTCCATCTAGAAATCTTCAACTGGTCCTAGCCAGTTGAAATTCAAAAGAATAATCCTGGACCTGAGTTTACTGTTGGGCAGAAACAGAAAATACTGACTCTTACTGTCTTTCCCCTGCCAACCTCACTGTTTCACAAAATCACTAGTAGAGAATAGCAAGGTCAAAGAAAAATTGAACTAGACCTAGTTAAACAGACAAGAAAACATTATTCCAGACAATCACAATAGAGAGATTAAACTTAACCCTCCACTGAAATGAAAAGGAGGTTTTTAAGCACCGAAGCTACTGGAAATGTACTAGACAGCTTTAGGGAAGGGGTAGGCTGAGTTTGCTTATTGGTGTTGACAGAAGCTGAGATCCTACCCTGTAATGGAGACTGAAGGAATGGATGGTCATCTAGATTTTTTTATTGTAGTTGAAGAATATGATTCTCAAGTCCTTGACAAAGATTTCTGTGGTAAAACTGGCCAAGGGGAGAGCGATTCATGTCTTCATCACAGCAAAATAATTTATAATTTATTACATCATAGAAACATAAATTATAACAGAGAGTTTTCTGAAGTGAATAGTCTAAGATGTAGGACATTTGGTCAAACTGAAGTGAAACATGAAGGTGATCATGCCAAGAGAGAAAGTGATGAAAAAGTAGCCAACTCATATTTGTTTGGAAAACCTTCTTACTGGACTGCCTTATATCAGCAATAAGACAGTTATTGTCATCAATTTCATCTTTCAGTTTAATGGCTGTACTGGTGAAATCAAAGTTTTTGGACTTCAAGCCCAGACTCCAGGAGTACCGCATGTTGTATAGACACTTGTCCCCATGTCCCAAATAAAGGTACCAAAGTGGCAAGGAACAGAGTAAGGAGATTTATTACATAGTACAGCCATATCAAGGAAGATAACAGGTCAATAATTCTTCAGCTTTCATTGAGATAAAGACATGGTTCTTAGCTTTAAATAGACAAGGAACTGGTTATAATTACGGATAAAGTATGACCTCATTATTTTACTCCTTATTTTGGGAGGAGTTCCAGACAAGTCCTTATCACTGTAATCACTATACAGAAGGATCTAAGTAGTCTATCCTAAAATATAATTAAACTTTTCTAATAATTACATTTTTATCAAGAAACATATCTTAGTTTGCTTTTTTGCCCATAAACCTTTCCATGTTTATTTTTTAATTATCTAAGTAGCTGTACACAGAAGTTGCTATTTAACAGAATAGTTTATGAGAATAACACATCTTTGTATATGTTATCCGTCTCATCATTCTCACTTATCTTTCCTCTACCTTATCTTTCTCTGACTCTTGCTAATATTGTAGGATACACATTGTATTCTTGACTGCATTCTCCCTATCTTCACTTCTTCATTTGTCCATGTCTTTCCCCCTTTCCTCTTGGTCCCATCCCACCACCTTTGAGTATCTGCTTCCTGGGACTTATTTTGTTGAACCTTTAATTTGCCTTTTTCAAACAATTGCACTATTTGAGTGCTCTCTTGAGTCTACTGTATTCTAAATAATACATTAGTATCCACTTGCATACTGACATATTTACTTACAGGTTTATAAGATGAATCAGCTTCCACATATAAGTCAAAACATGTATCCTTTGTCTCGCTGAGCCTGACTTACTTCATTTAACAAAATTCTTTCAAAGTTTTCCATTTCATTACAAATAATACAATATCATTTTTTTCTAAAACATAAGTAAAATTACATTGTGTATATGTGCCACATTTTCTTGATCCATTCATCTATCAAGGGGCATCTGGACTGATTGCAAAGATTGGTTATGAAGCATAGTGCTGCAGTGAACATGATTGTGCTGGTGGCTTTACTGTATCCTGGTTACTAATCTTTTGGACAAGTGCCCCAAATGGAAATTGCTGGGTCATAAGATATTGTGAAATTTTTTGTTGTTGTTGTTTGAGGAATATACTGCTTTCCAGAGTGGTTGAACAAGTTTATATTGCCACCAATATATTGGCCAATATATTGGCTTCTTTTTGGCCAAATTTTTGCCAGCATCTATTATCATTTGTTTTCTTGATAATGGCCATTCTAACTAGGGTAAGGTAGAATCTCAATGCTGTTTTGATTTACATTTCCTTTATGGCCAGATACGTTAAGTATTTCTTCATGTTTCTACTATCCATTTTTACTTCTTATAAGAAGATTTTCTTTAGCTCATCTATTAATCATGTAGCCCATTTATTAATTGAGTTCTTAGTTTTTTGAGAGTGTGATTTTTAAAATAATCTGTGTATTCTGGATATTACACCATTGTCTATGGGTTGCTGCCCAAAATCTCTAATTCTGTTGGCTGTCTTTCAAACTTGTTGGCTATGTCCTTTGATGTGTAAAACCTTTGTAGGTTGATGTAGTCCCATTTAGCAAGTATTCTTCCATTTTCATAGTGACTAATACAATATCAGAATAATTAACTGACAATCAAAATATGTAGATGAGACAAACATTAATGTGTGACAATAACAAATAAAACAGAAGGGCATTGGCTGAAGAAAGACAGAATCTATAGCTTAGTTAATTACTAATATTCTTCATATTTGATGCAAATGACCTCAGTCAACAATTTAAAATTAATTTACATAATTCATTATTCTATAAAAAATACCAGCCATATTTGGCCCCATAATTAACATACTTTTGCAGCCAGGCACTGTTGGCTCATGCCTGTAACTCGTGCTACTCAGGAAGCTGAGATCTTAGCATCATGGTTCGAAGGCAGGTTGTGCAGGAAAATACTTGAGACTCTTGTCTCCAATTAATCACAGAAAAACTTGGAAGTGATGCTGTGGCTCAAGTGGTAGAGCATTAGCCCTGAGCTAAAGTGGTCCAGTGACAGTGGCCAGACCCACAGTTCAAGTCACAGAAATGGAAAATTAAAATAAAAACAAACAAACAAAAAACCTTTTCCAAAAGCCTTCCTCTTTGTGTATTTATTAGTTCAAAGTTGGTAGCAAGAATATGTGTTAGTGCCAGACATTGAGTACTAGGTAAGGCAGACATAACTCTGAACTTTTAGATTTGATTTTAACATAAAAATACACATTAAACATAAAATTACATAATCAATTACACAGAATAGATGTAGCAGTTTCTTATTAACCCAAGTCATATATTGTCTCGAAATGGTATCAATCTATAATTTATTGAGTTTCTAATCTATGCCCTATGCTTTGGATAACGTACTATTATTTCTCTCAACATTCCTAGTATGAGACTATTAGCTTGACCATTTTATAGATGACCTTGTGGATTATCAGATTTAATGAGTAAAGATGATGATATCTAATATTTCTTGGTAGTTTATGATTTAGCAAATACTTTCATTCAAACACTATTCATCCATCTCACGAACAAGACATATAATTTCTCAATGTCACAATGCCAGCACTTAAGAAAGGCAGTATTTAATTAGTCATTTTTTCGGATCTCCAAGGTCTGCTAAAGGTACTTGAGTAACCTGATATTTGGAGAAGTAGAATTACAGGCCCAGGGTAACCCACCTATTAAAAAATATTAATCCTAGCACATTTGATTCCTAAGTGTTTGTATCCACAAAACACAAAGAGTTGCCTTCATTAATGTTCTAAACCAGAACATAAATGTATCTTGATTTATGATACTAACACACCTAAACTTTCAAGAATTTCAGTTGAATGGAAAAAATGGTGTTGCTGTGCTTTCCCAGTCAATCCTATCAGCCAAGATAACCTTCTCTCCAAACTCCACCAATACTGCTCCCTCCCTTCTTTCCCCTCTTTCTATAAAATTGCCCTTTTCTGCTGAGCCTTAGCTGTGGGCGCTCCCTCCTCTGCATCTTCCAGCACTTACTAACTCCAGGGCACTGCATTAAGTGTCGTCCTTTTATGTACCAATCTGAGAATGTTATTGAATCTTTTTCATGCATTCATGCTCTTTCTTTTCATTTGAGCTTTATGTTCCAGTAAGATAGGGAGAAAAAAATTCCCTTTCTGGTTTTTGCAATGGCCTATGTAGAGCCTGATTCAATTCATGCACAGTGGGGTTAATTAAATCAAGACACCCGCCTCCTTCCCCAGGAGATATAATATAAACTTTATTATGGTGAAAGGCAGAAGCCAGGAAAGGAAAAAGAAATAGCACACACTTGCAAATGCAGTCTTATGAGAAAAGAGAAACTATCTTCAGATAACACAGCTTAAGGCTAAAAAATTTGTCATCCTTTGGGAAGAGTCAGGCAACACCATAGAAGAGTGGTCCTCTTCCATTTGGGAAGGTGAAAAGATCTATCAGAGAAGTTCTGATGGAAATATTAGCTGTATCAAACCTTAAAGAATGGAAATGACTTGGCACTGAGAGAAGGAAAGTGAATGGGATGGACAGAAAAACAGAAGAATTGGCCCCGTTTCAAGAAGTATAGTAAGTCACAAGGAATAGGAAGTAGGTCTGAATATAGCTAAGCCACTGCATGCAACAGTCTTTTCAGAGGAAGAGTAATATTTGAGAGCAAAAGGAAGTCTAGCTAGAGTTTGTAGAGTTCAACCTTACTAGATTTGATTCATTTGACTTACACACTTTCTGAGGAATGTTGCACCTAACCACATAAGCAACCTGTACATCTTAATTTTTCCATGGCAAAGAGCAAATATATATGTATGTGTATATATATGTATATACATACCTACATATACAAGTAAATAACTTTATTTCCATTTTATCATGGGCATAAACCTGGGGTTTGACATAACAATGAGTAGAGATTGCCAACAGATAGCAGAAAAAATTAGACAACCTCATAGCTCAGGTGTTTAAAGCTAAGCATGATCCTTCTAGGGGAAGTCAGAGAGAGATAACCTTAAAATCTCCTAGAGTATGGCTTCAATACTGCTGTCCTGATATTAAAACATAAACAAAAAAAAATGACACTATGTCCAAGGATTAGGAGATAATGTTCACAAATTGCTTATTTAATTTCTACAGTCAAAGAAACAACACATATTTATTTAGTGGACATTGTTTTCAAGTGGTGATTGACATCATTTCTAGATCACACACATTTGTCCTTTCACTCCATATGCCACAGGGCCTAAGGCGGATTTCCAAAGAGTAAAGGGAAACAAGTCTGTCTTTATATCTATAGAACACTTCATCTTCTGGTGCCCAAAGATTCCCCTGTACCTTCCCCTCTAGCAATGGACTCTGGCAGAACGAGCTTCTACTATCACCGACTCCTGAGAAATTCTTATGATTCTGAATTACATCACATGTATCAGTGAATGCATTTTTCTTTGTAGCGGAACCTCCAATGCTCCTCCCTTGTTCCACACAACCAATTAATGTTAAAAATTCTACTGAGTCTTTGAATCTGGAAATGACCAATATCCAAACAAGAAAGGCTTCAAGGAAACAGAAGAAGAACCCATATTGTTAGGTTGTCTGGGTAATCCATTCAGTAACCTTCACCCATTCAGTTTGGCACTTAGTTTCTTTAAGCTGAAATGTCCTACAGAAAATTATAAAATAGAGTTATTAATGACACCCCTATTGTGAATTTACATAAAATTATGAATGTGTGCTCTTGATAGAAAACGTGATGCAGGAAATATGTTCAATATTCCCTTTTATTCTTTAGCACATAACTTTCTAGGAACATCGACATCCACATTCACAGAGATAAAAACAATGGCCCAGCATGGGTCTAATGACAGGAGTGCCACTTTTTCTCTTTGGTACATGAGGATGATGGAGATGGCCACAGTGGGTCTGTAGGCTGTTGATCACTTTAGAGAAGTTCATCCAAGCAAGGAAGCCTCTATTGTGTGAAAAAAAAACTTGCATTTAAACCTCTGGGACTGAGCACACCTAAACATGCAGGTAGAGGTAGCAGCTATTGCCACAGCAGAAGAGAAGATTTCAGGAGCTTGTTGTAATAAATAATAAGAGAAGAAGATGGAAGAATGGAACATAAACACTCTACGTAGTCATTGTTGCTAATTTCCACTGGATCTAATAAAGCACATTTATTGATTATCATTTACCAAAGGAAGAAGTTGAGGTCCCAAGCCAGAGATATAGCTGGTACATGGTGTGGACAGAGCTTAGAGTAAAGCCTTTGAGATTCCAAAACTTATATTCTCCCTCTCTCCATCTTACCAAGTTAGTATGTCTAAACACCTGGAGAAATAAAAGGAGTCTGGGCAGGAAAGCGATGCTGGACCTCAGATAAAACAGATAATTTAGAAGTTTATTTCTCAGAATTGCTGATAATGCAAATACCCCTTGTGAGACGTAGGTACAGGGAAATAACAGGAATTTATTGGCAGAAAGAAGTTTCAGGAATGGGTTAGGGCTTAGAAACTATATACTAATTCCTCTTGAGAATGTTTTCCTTCAGGACTTATGCAGTTGAACAATCAGAATCCCTTAGTGTTCTCAAGACTTGCTCACTTAGGAGCTATTAATTTAGTGCTATCAACTTTTAGCACACAACTTTTAGCTTTTTCTTGAAAAAGCTCTGTCTGTTAAATTCTCATTAGTGAAGTGAAGCAGATGTACTTTAAATAAGTTTCATATTGTTGATATGTAGCATTATATTTAAATATATAACATAAAGAATATATAGTATGCTAAATGAATATATTAAATATAGTAAATGAACATATTAAATATATTGAATTGATTATATTAAATATATTGGCTAACTGAATATTGAAGTTTATGTGTAATAGTAAATATGTAATATTAAATATTATGTTGTTAATTTAATTCTTTTAATAAGTTTTTGGCAGTCCTGGGGTTGGAACTGAGGCCCTTATTGTTGTTAAGCAGATGCGGTAACCTGAGCCACAAACACAAGCCTATAGATCTTCAACTTTTTTCCTGATAAGACCATCTTCTCCAGGCAATCTTGGAAAATAATCCCCTTTCCTCTGGCTCCCAGGTGGTCCTGGCAACACAGACTTGAGCAACTGTATCCAGCCATTGGTTTGTTTTAAAAAGTGTGTTTCAAAATAATTTCTTGTGTGTGAAGGTTCCTTGAAAACAAACATGAGTGTTTTTTTCAACTTGGTTTTGACCAAAATTATGAACAATGATAAAATCCCTATTATATCTTTCACAATGCCTGTAAACTTTTATTAAATGTGTAAGTGCTAATTATTAACTCAACTTGTCCCTGCAGACTATAAAAGATTGAGATAATGGAATAACACATTAATTTATCTGAGTGGTACATAAACCCTGATGAAACATAAAATACCAAACTTGCAATGAGTGCTTTTAATTACAATATTTAAACTCTTTCTGACCATCTCCAGGATTGTAGCATTTAAATGGTTTCTGGCTTTTGCCACACCATTTATGTGCAATACAATTAAACACTGTCCTCATTCAGTATAACAAGACCCAATAGACTCTATTTTATAACTTCAAGTTTGAAACTTGCAACTTTGAAAAAAAGCTCTGTTCTGAGGCTTTTGCCCTTATGTTGTTTAGCACACCTGGAGGACATTACATGTATCGGCTTGTGCTCCTCTCTACTTTAATGGATGAGGGTGTTTGCCAGAGACAGGTTGCTCTGCTGTCCATGAAACTGGAATTCTGGTGTTGATCATTACCATTTGGACTTTCATTTCTTCAGCATACTCTGATTCTAACAAGATGGGCTCCATCTACATTCAGGGACCACTGTAACTATGAACGCTTTACATAGGGTTTCCCACAGTAGATAGTCTTTAAAAAAATTAACAACTTTGAATTTGATATTTCCTTTAGAACTGATAGATGTTAATTATTAATGACTGCCATATGGCAGCTATAATGCCCTTGTGTTCAAAATTACTACATATGCTTCTGGAAAAGGCAAGAGGGAATTGTCTTATTGTCTTCCAAGAGTCTAAGCATTCTAAGAGATGATTGCTAGATACTACTGATTCAATGTATGTCTGTTTTGATGTTTTCTGGATGGATGATTAAGATACGTTTACTATCTCTCTTTGATAAGGTTCAGGCAGGTTATTCTATGCTTGTACACATGCTAACATATTTCCAATAAAAAGTGGTCTTCTAAGCACTTTTTTAGCTTCTGTGTGAAGCATGCCATCAACCAAAGCAAATAACTCATATGAGTCCAGAATGAAACATAAACAAAACTTGAAGATTACCAATTCTTCCTCTGTGCTCTCCTTGATATTGTCTAACGTGTCTGGAGATAAGATATCTGCTCTCCATTTAAAGGTGGACAATCACTCTTCAGTATATCTCCTCTGGATCCCATCAGTTTATTGCATCAATTTTCCCTTCTATAGTCTTACAGACTGCCTATCACTTAATTATTACTCTATACACCTTTAGTTATTATTGTAACTAACTAACTACTACAATAGAACCTAGAAAACAGACATCTTTCTTTCACATTTACCTATCCTTTACAAATAGTATAATATCATTCTTTCTAATGGGCACATAAAGTTCTATTGTGTATGTATATACTATATTGCACCATGTACAAAGATATGGAAAGACTTGGAAAAACTTATGTTAACTGAAGTAAATCAGGCCTAACAAGACAAATAATCCATGTTTCCCCTTATATATGGAAGCTAGATTTAGCGTACAAAGTCATATGTAAATATGTTGGGTGATATGCAAGTATATGCAAATATATTATCTGAAATACAGAAGACTCAAAGGAGATGTCAGTGTAATTCCTTAGAAAGCCAAAATCAAAGTCCAGCAAAAATAAAACACCATTAAGTGGGTACTCGAAACAGATGGGATGGGGTCAAGAGGAAAGGGGTAGACAAATGAAGAGGAGAAGAGGGGGGAAATGCAGACCAAATATTACAAAATTAAGAAGAATGTGGGAAGAGGTGGGTAGGGGAGAGATGGGTGAGAATGTTGAAAGGGATGACATTGATCAAGATATATTATATTCATCAACTGCTTTGTTGAAATGGCAACATCTTTGTACAACTAGAAATTTATTTATCCCTCAAATAGCCAAAGGTGCTAGAAGTACTATTACTTTTATCTAATTACTCATATAGAAACCTCATGGGAGTCTCATTACATTCCCACAAGGAATGACATGAGAATTTACTTGCATTTAAAGATATGAATAAGGAAAATCAAGAACTTTCCTCAACATTGTTGATTAAAATGTTGACTCCATTTAAATTATGATAGTTTCCCACTATGAATAAACCTAGTAAAGAATGTTGAAGCATAATTGTTAACAGGAAGTACTGTTCATGCTAGACAGATCTTATTTCCTACTTCTGTACATATATCTTAAAGAAAAAAATTACTAAGTTGTGTTAACACCTTAATATGAATTATTCCCTTACAAGGTTCATGTCTTGAAGGTTTAGCCCCAGGATCAAATATTGATTGGAGATTGTCACAAGGGTTCTGACATCATCTAGAGATTAATCCACTGATAAATTCATAATTTCATGGCATTATTGGGAGGTGTTGAAAACTTTCAGAATGGGGTCAAGTTGAAGGAAGTAAGTCACAGCAGAGTGCCCTAAAGGGATATGTCTTGTTCCTGGTTCCAAATGTTAGGATGTCTGTTGCCAGGCTAGGGTGAAGTAAGCTGCCCCTTGTCACATGGCCTTCTCAGCATGAGCTCCTCCACCACAGATGCTCTGCCAAGTGATCATGGACTGAGCCTATTGATACCGTAAACTAAAACCAACCCACTTTTATCATTGTTTCTCTCAAATATTCCATCACAATGACAAAAAACCCACTTCATTAGCAAACAAGTTTAGTTAGAAATAGGATGGGGAATATGGCCTAGTGGTAGAGTGCTTGCATCCTGTGCAGGAAGCCCTGAGTTTGATTCCTCAGCACCACATATGTAGAAAAAGCCAGAAGTGATCCTGTGGCTCAAGTGGTAGAGTGCTAGCCTTGAGCAAAAAGAAGCCAGGGACAGTGCTCAGGCCCTGAGTTCAAGCCCCAGGACTGGCAAAAAAAAAAAGAAGAAAGAAAGAAGAAGGGAAGGGAAGGGAAGGGAAGGAAGGAAAGGACAAGAAGGAAAAAGGAAAGAAAGGAAGAAAGAAAGAAAGAAAGAAAGAAAGAAAGAAAGAAAGAAAGAAAGAAAGAGAGAAAGAAAGAAAGAAAGAAAGAAAGAAAGAAAGAAAGAAAGAAAGAAAGAAAGAAAGAAAAGAAAGAAAGATAGGAAGGTCTATTTTGTGGCTTTAGTATAACAGATATTTTGTCCAAACTTAAAAATAAATTTTTGTAAAGAAAAGTATTGCCACATTTCATCTCTTCCTGAATCATCCCCTTGAAATCTCTCATGTTATGATTTTACTATTAATCACCACTCTTCATGGGTCATCGCACCAAGTTTATTTCTCTCTGACTTCACTGCTAAATAATGGCTAGCGCTTAAGCTTCAGACAGGCAAAAACTTCTCAGACAGGTAGGTACCTGGACATTTTCATTTCTTATGCTTAACCAATTAGGAAAGTATTTCCTAAGAAGCTGCCTTGGGATGTGACAGACTTAATGCCTGGTGAGCAAACAGTGAAAATGTCAACACACTTGATTTGTGGTCTGTTCAGTCTTCAAATAAGCTGCCATTCAGGGATCACTTTTCTGAGCAGGCGCAAGAGGATTTCAGAATTACAGGAAGGGTCACAGAGACATATTCTAAATATCAAAGGAAAGGCTTCCAGAATTATAGAGGGAGGTACCAAATAAATAGTACATTTTTCTCCCCAAATATCCAAGCAAATGTTTCTCTGAAAGCCTAATATTACAGAATAAATTAAATAAGGAAGGAGAAATCAAAGGTACTTTGAAAGTTATCCCCAAATGGATCAGAATATATACCACCAATGTGAAATATCAACTCAAGCATCTCTGGCTTAGTGACAAATATAACCTGAGAATTAGAAGAGTTTTAAAATTCCACTCTCCTATTCAATTATATAACAGCACACACAAAAGGACCATAGGGCCTACATGTCTTATGAGGAAAACTAATGCTTCTCAAACGAAGCCTTTATTTCTGATTAAGAGATTACTTATACCTTAACTCTCCCTATTTTCTTGACCCTACCTTATCACCCATGACAATTTTTGTTTGTTCAACTTATCACCTACTTTGTTCTGCCTTTAGGGTTTTTCTCCCTTTGCATCCAGACTTCTTTTTGAGCCTATTTTTCTGATCTGCGTTGAATGTGCCTGCCCTGGTGGTAATGATGGCTTTGTTC